>NC_134240.1:74033873-75283873 GCF_965152275.1 Natator depressus
TTTTTAACCTGGAAACACATTTTGGAGGTATCAGATGTAAACACAAACCTACTTCGTTTCATGTGAGTGTGATCACATTTCTAGCCACTTGTCAACTAATATATATTTGTGCTCATCCAGGACAAAGCTCCCTCAGAGCATGTTTATTTTGGCTGGTGCTGTTTATCAGGATTAGTTTTAAGAAGAATCAGTGCAAGTGATAGCTTGCAGTCCCGCTTTTGGGGATCTGAACCTCAGATCACAGGTTGGCCAGGTCTCCTACCCCAGCAGTAGGACCAGAAAAGGAGTAACTCTGTGTCTGATATTTTCCTTATGGCAGTTTTGGGCTGTTGGGGGCCCGCAGTTAAAAGTCATAATTTTGAAGGCAGACCAGTGTTGCCCCCAAGCTCGAGGAAGAATATTAACATTAATCGCAGGCAATGCTAGTGCATCTCGCACTCAGCAGCCATGGGGATATTTGCTGAAATTCTAGCAGGACAGAAATCAGATGGGTTGCCAGCTCTGCTATCTGTCACATCAGAAGGAGCCACAGCCATATCAACGGTGGATGTGTTATGCAGAAGCATGGCTCTATGAATGCTGACTTCTCAAGCTGGCATTAGTTTTAAATGGATGTCTGGACGATGGTGGAGACCTGTTGATGCTGTTTCTCAGTCACAAGCTAGACAGGAAGCTACTCAGAGAGAGATATACCTTAATAAACATATTCCTTTTATTGCCTAATCTTGGTCTGCCGTGTGTGTTTCCTGCTGACACAAGGAATAATGTATTCCATCTAAAATCCAGTACATAGGATTGGCTTTGTGTTCCCTTCAGCCTGCCTGCCAGGATAGCTCTGTGGCATAATATGAATAGCTTTAGTGGCACTGCTCAGAACCTGGAGACAAGGGAATATGGGTGGGAAATCCAGAACCTTTTCAGAAGATATACAGCTGCCCCATTGAAACCTATCGTCCACTCATGGGCAAGAATGTAAGTGCATTATTAACCAACTATTGTTTTGGCCATTATTCCTTTATCACGGTGTGTGTTTGGGGGACATATTTTAGTGTGAATTGGTAATATCGGTGTTTTTTCCATGGTGTCGGACTGGGATGTCATAAAGCA
The DNA here is from genome assembly GCF_965152275.1 of Natator depressus. NCBI lineage: Eukaryota > Metazoa > Chordata > Testudines > Cheloniidae > Natator > Natator depressus. Next base: position 74,034,981 of record NC_134240.1, read on the forward strand.
CAATTTTATAACTTTACTACAAAATCGGGCAGAACTATAAAAGTGTAATTATACAGGTATAATGTCCAAATGGACACTCTTATTCCAGAACAAGAGTGCCTTTTTCTGATTTAACAGAAACTTGCTTTGAAAGTGTATAAGCTAAACCAGAAAAAAAGCAGTCTTATACTAGTATACTTCTGCTGATAAATTTCCCTATGTAGACAAGCCCTTAGTATTTCTGGTAGAGTGATCTGCTTTTTAGTATAAAAGATTCTCTTTCTACCTATTTTATCTCAATTTGAGAAGTTACTCACTGGATTATACTGGAAGTACACTCAAGCAAATTACCAGTTTGCAAGTTATTTGAAAGGGAATAAACCAAGAGCTGTCAACCTAATTGCTATTAATTACAGTAGATCTTGACATTTGTGTTGTTTTCTTAATTGGAAGGCTGTTTAGAAAACAATTAAGCATTAAATGGTGGCAAAGTCATTCATTCTTCTTTATTATTCTTTACTTGTTTTCATTATGTAAAAAACCTTCACCCCCTTGACCCAGTCCAATCTCCACTATTAATGAGAGAATGGTTTTAGAATGTGGGGCCATTGGGTGTCTTGCTGTCTGGTATAAATTATATCTGCTATAGCAGTACATTTGAATTTATATATGTATATTGCAATGTTTTGGGCTATATACACATACATTCAATGTACTGCTATAGCAAGTACTCTCGCTCTGTATTTAAAATTGTATGTCCTTTAATTTTCACATTTGTATTCAACTGTGGAAGCAGAAACCTAGGGGTAGGTATTCATTACCATGCTAAATGAAACTGCTCCAAAGGAGTATGTTTACTCCCACCCACAGATGGGAATAGGGCCCCTTTGGAAGGTAATGGTATGGTATGCTGAAGCTAAATTTATGGACTGAAATCTTAAATTTTCATGGGATGGGAAAACTATTTCCCACCCAGCGTTAGTCCTAAATTATAGTCCCACTTCTGCTACTGAATGGACGTAATATTTTGTACTCACACAGCATTTTACAAACATCATGTGATAGGAAAAGGTTCCAGGAAACAAAAATCACAGATTACACATTGCTAGATACTGTAAGCAACACAAAGGAGATATAGTGATGATTAAACACAGACCTTAGAAAATGCCTCTTTAAAACAGACAGGATGTAGAAAGCAAGCAAAGCATTTGTTTTCATTATGCAGAAGAGACAGGGGACACATATCTTCTAGTAATATTTTGAATAATTATTTGAAGCAATTAACAGATTACAAATAAACAGTGTAAATAGAAGCTTTATGGGGAAAGATACATTCTTAGAATTTCATTGGCTGCTTGTCTCTTGGCAGAAGACAGCGCTCCAGTTTGTTTAGGTTTCTGTACCGACCGCTGTTCCTTATCACAAACTGAAGCAGTACACTCAGTTCAGAGGATTTAGGAGAGAGAACATCTCCTCCATGCCCCTCTATCCATTTCAGCCACACATGATGGGGAATTATTGAGTTATTTACTGGTCTGTGGATCAGAACTATTTGACGCTAAATACTTCTTTTCAGCAGATGAGCTGCTTCAGTGCTTGGAGCCCAAGAGCGTGGGCAGTACTACAGAGGAGTTGTTAGTGTACATCAACCAATTTCCTTCTTAGCAGGTGCTGTTCTTTAAAAAAAAAAAACACGGGTGGTAGGGAAGGCAATTTATTTCTCATTTACCATCAAATGCACTGGTGCATATGTTTGTTGGATGTAGTATTTCATGGTAAGCTGCTCTTCTGATACACTTACATGGATTATAGTATTTTGAATGTTTTTATTGAAAAAAAAAATGCAGGAAAAAATTCTGTACGCATAGATGCACAGCCAAACTATTTTATTTTCCAGCTCTTGGAAAGGGTACTGGAATACAGATGTGTACCAAGGGCATCCTTAGGCCTGTGCAACTGGCACCTATATGACCACATGGGGCATCCCTCCTTCACGGGGGGCGGCCTGCGTGCACATATGTGACACTTCAACCACAGTGCCATTGATCTAGTCACAGGCTGTTGGATGGGGATTCCTTTTAGTTAAAAAACCCACTCAGTCTGTATCTGTGACCCACTATTTCCTAACATCAGACTGTGATTTTAAGAGTAGACATGGATTTGTGTTCAGCTAGCGATAACCCTCTGTCTAAAGGAAAAATGCTGTTGGAGTTAAGGAGTGTTATTCATATAAATCACCCATGTATTCAGGGAGAATGGATTCCATTGAATCTTTAATTTTCATTGTTCTTTCTTCATCTTTGTCCTCCTCTCCTTAAGCAGTCCAGAGCAAACTGTTTCAAAGCTCCTTTTTCTCGTCTGGAAGAAAAGTATTTTCAGATAGTTTCCCCTTAACCACTGGACACGGGGTGGAATACTATGCGAGACCACCTCTTTACAGGAGATTAAGTGCCCCTCGTCTGTAGCATTTCATTCAGATCTGCTGGTTCATTTAGATCTCCTGGTTTTGCTGAGGCTGTGATCAGTTGGGTGAACTTAGTCGTGGATGGATGAGTTTCTGGGTAACTGGGAAGAGATCAGAATACAACGCAGGGAGAGAATTGGGCGTTTCCATTTCTGGTGGCTTCTTACCTTTGGTGAGCAACATAATGGGGAATTAGGAAGTTCTCTGTTTTCAGGAAATGGAACAAGGTTCTGGCTAGGTGTGTCTAGTCAGGGACACCTGAAGTTGACAAGAATTGAGATAATCTGTTTAGGAAACTTGAATGTCTACAACATTTGTGCTCTGATGACCATTATATTCATGTTAGTGTTTATCTGGGCTTATGCACGTGTCTAAAATCACATGGAATTTTCATTGTGTCCAGAAACCAAGACCTCCAAACATCAGTGCAACAATGTGCTGAATCATTAGTCTGTTTTCTGAACCAAATTCAGCTAAAGCTTGGAAAAAGATCCCAGGCTCTGCACAATAAACTGCTGACAGCATATAAAAAGGGAGCTTGTTCTGTACTGTAGATGAAGAAATATAAACAGTTATTCACATTTCAGGCTTAGGGTATTTGCTAAGGTTCTTACAAAAGAAAAACACTCCGAAGGTAAAGGGGAAAATGTAATAAAGCTGGACAGAGGGAAAACAAAGGTAAAACAGGAGGTTCTTGCTTTATTTCCCTATGTACCACAGTAAAGGCACAAAGGTTGGAATGCCAGTGACATTGTACTGTTTTTATTTGCTCACTTAGAAGAATGAGAGAATGTGCTTTAAAAATATGCTATAAGTAATTATTTTTAATCTAAAAGAAAGAATGTTGATGAACTAAGTAAGGATCAAATTTTGACATAATTTATACCTGCTATTTTTAAGTAGGATGGGTGCTTCAACTATAATAACAAATGACTCAAACCTTCATCGAAAAAATTCATTCTTGGGGGGGGGGGGGGGAGGGAGGAAGAGAAAACACTTTTTGAGATTTGAAAAAATCCTGCTATTTTTTCTTTCATCCCTTTTCATTATCACTCGTATCTGCACTCCCTGATCCTGCCAGACCACACTGTGCCAAAATTCTAGGAAAGATGCTATCATGCTGTGATTTCTCACCCACTTTTACAGACCTAAGAGGTTTAGATACTTTGCATGCACATCTGGGGTGAAATCCTGGCCCTGTTGAAGTCAATGGGTGTTTTGCCGGGATTTCACCCTGGAACTTCTGGCTAGCCCCATCCTCAGCTGGTGTGATTTAACATTTAGTTTAGACCCTTTTAAGGTTTCTCCATCATTACTTAATATGGCAGCACTACTTACAAGGAAACCAGTGGGATTAATTCTGGATTAAGGTATCATTCAGCATGAATAAGGATGTAAGAATCTAGCCACATATATATATATATATATATATATATATATATATATATATATATAATCTGGTGGGAACAGCCCTCTGATTCCAAATATCTACTTTTAAGAAAAATAATCCCCTCATCCCACTGTCTGCCACTTCATTTTATCAGTGTTAACACTCTCTTACACCATCTTTCATTTTTATCAGAAAACAATCTCTGTGCCCTCAAGGGGCCTAAACCCATTAAATTGAAGACTCCCAATGACTTCAATGGGTTATGGATCTGAGCCTATATGAAATAACAAATCTATTTTAAGAGCTGCTCTCTGAAATAACCATAATACTTAGCATGTCAGAAGGTATTTTAGGCCTATTTACAGATGGGAAAATTAAGACAGAAAGGTTTAGAATGGAAGTTCCTTAGGGTAGGGACTGTCTTTGTGTATACTATTGCACTGAGCGCATTGTCAGCATTAAGCACATAAATAATTGGCTGAGCAAAACAAGGTGCTATATTCCCCTTGATGGGCATTTTTCTATTTATCTGTAATGTGAATCAGTTTGAATGACACATCTGGTTCATTCCAAAATTTTGGGGAATGTTCTAGGTATCAATGGACAGAACCTATTGATTTTGGTGAAAATCGGAAAACCAAACTCAGAAATAGAGAACATAGTGCATACCTGGCACGTGGTTAGCAGACCCAGCAGCTTCCACCAATTGTCTATATAGACTGACATATTAGCTGATGGTAGCCATTTACACCTTCCAGCTTAACAACACCACCCCACCCCAATTCTCCACCCTGCCCATTCTCCGAATAGAGTGTAACACCCTGAATGTCTTATCTCCCAGACAGAAAAAAGAAATAATAATGGTGGCAACAGGAAGAGGCACACAGAACCTCTGGAATGGGGGAGAACGGCGGACCCTATTATGTGGGGAGGAGTGAATGGAAGGACACACACAAAGACCTAGTCTGAGGCAGAAGAGGAAACGGGGGAGCACAAAATGACCCTGACATGGGAGGAAAGGTGAATGAGGGGCCATGCTATGAGGGGAAAGGGAGAAATGGGGGGCACATAGAACCCATGACAGAAGGTGGGAGAATGGGGACCCTGGTATGGGGACAGGGAAAATGGAGGACACACAGAGGCCCTGGCATGTGGCAGGGAGGAGAGGGGGGATACAGAGAACCTCTGGTATGAGGGAGGGCATGGGGGTGTTGCAGGGAGTTCCTGAAATAGGGAGAGTTGGGAGGGTGGCACACAGGGAGGTTGGGAGATAGAAGGGATGGAGGAAGGCAAGAAGCCCCTGGAGTGTGCAGTGAATTCTGCCTACAGATGCTATGAAGTGTGCATGTTTTTCTTTCAGGATATTTTCACATCACCATCAATTTTATTCTCATCTAAATCTCCTTGGAGCTTTCCTTTCTCTATCTGATTTCTTTCCAGCTAACCAGGAGGGTCTCTTTCAATGGTCTCCTGATGAGGACTGATTGTTTCTAAGGAGTCTTTTAGCTGGGATAACCTTCACCCATCCTGTCACATGGGATAACCTTCACCCATCCTGTCTTCCAGCCCCAGCCTCCACAGCTACATTCTCAGTTTCTGGGGGCAGCCAAATTAAGATTTCACCTCCCAGATGAAATTTCCTTACCTCTGAAAAGTCATTTACACTTAATAAGTTGGCTAACACACAGCGATTGACCGTACACGAGCAATGAAGTGTCTGATCCTCTAGTATGTAGCATGCGGTGATGCTTCCTGGGAGTACCCAGGGCTGGGTGGTACCTCACTACCACCTGCCCTTAGTGTGAAGAAGCCTTGTCTGTGCCTGCCGCAGGTCATTTCCTCAACTCCACCAGCCTCTGGCAACACAAGCACTGCCTCCAGGCCTCCACGGGCCTCCCTCTTCTTTTTTTTTTTAAAGAGGTTAACTATAGGCCCCAGGACCCGAGTTCTTCGAGCATCCCCCTGGAGTGTCCAGCCTCAGATCCCTTGGACACTCACAGAATTCCCAGATCCACCACTCCCTAAGGAACAGGACACCCCACCTTCCCAGTGACACTTTAGTCACAACACCACTTAATACACAATGCTTAGAAATGTTAATAGTAAAAACAAGAAGTTTATTTAACAAAGAACCGAGATTCAAATGATTGCAAATAGAAATGCTGGACAGAAACAGTTACATATAAAAAAAAATCGTAACATGTTTCTTAAGATTAGGCTCTAAAATGCAAGACAATGCCTTGTCAAATAAAGTTTAGCTTTTAGTCTTTCCAGTGGTTTTCAGCTAGACGTGGCTGTGATCCTTTTTTCATGAAACACACACATTGTCATCTCGCTTTCGCAATGAAGGATGCAGAGTGTGCCTCTGTCCCTACAGTTATTACACTTCAAAAATCCATTGTTTTCACTTGCAAACAGGATTCCCTCCTGCTGGTTCATTTCTTTCTGTAAATTCCCTCTCTTAAACATTTCACAATCCCTTTATTAACATTCAGCTCAGACTGTAAATGGGTGTCCACTGGGAGCCATACAATACTCAATTTACACATAACCAGACAGATCGATGAGCATCTTCCTGAAAGAAATTTGTTTATCACCTTCTGGTGACCAGTCTCAGTTTGCAGTTTGCATATACTCAAAAACATAATTTTCAGTATATGTACATAACTCCTTACATATTACCCATATGTACATTTCACAATGAATATCATGCTGAATGTGTGACTCAGGCTTTCAGCAGAGACCTTACATGACACATGGCAAACTAGTATGTAGATACCAGACCCAGAGACTTCCTGGAGCTCTTATGCACCTCTCTCCTATTTGGCACCAAGGGGTCCCTTGGTCACACATGCCCAAAGGTCCACCGTGACTTAGCAGCAGAGATGGAATGAATTACATCATCTCAACCCTATGCTTGCTGCCCTATGTCATCTGATCTCTGCTCTCATCACCAGTGCTGGTGCTCATTACAAAGGTATCATCTCACTATGACAAAACGAGATGAAATGATGCTGTCACACAAGCTGCAATAGCATGTTGAGCACTTTTGGCTGGAAACACAAACCAATGTTTAGCAAGTGGAAAAAGACACAACTGAGAGGAAAGAACTGGTATTTGCAAGCTTCTAAAAGGGGGTAACTAACAATGGAGTCCTACTAAACACACTATAAAAATTACTTGATCGTGCCTTCTGATCAGTTAGTGTCTGGTGTCTCATCTATGACAAAACGTATTTGAATTTAGGTATTGGAATCTCTTCAGTATCTGAAAAACTGTCTTCATGATTTATCAACTGTGAAAAGGACATGCAATGTGCAATGAATTGTTTGGGGCTCATTTAGAGACTACAGATGGAACTTTTCATTTTTAGGTCACCAGTTCAAAGCTGGCTTCCATCCTAGTAACCAAAAGTAATTATGAGCTGATACCACTTTGGTGCTATGTGTAGAATGAATTAGTAGGCCCAATCCAGTGCTGAGTGGATAAACATCCACATCATAAAAAACACCATCATAGGAAAAATCCTATTTGGCAGACTGAGCAAAGAATAAGTCCAGCAATGGCTTTTAACCAAAATAGTCAGGGATGCAACCCCATGCTCTTGGTGTCCCTAGCTTCTGACTGCAAGAAGCTGGGAGTAGATAACATGGGATGGATCATTCAATAATTGCCTTGTTCTGTTCATTCCTTCTGAGGCACCAGGCATTGGCCATTGTTAGAAGACAGGACACTGGTCTAGATGGACCTTTGGTCTGACCCAGTATGGCCGTTCTTATGATTAAATGGGCATGGGGAATGAACTATCCACTACCCTCTCACCTTGTAGGCAGTCATGGCTGAGGAACAAGTAACAAGAGGACTTTAGTCTCCATGGCTATCAATTCGATAGCCATATAAATAAGAAGAAAACAAAGAAAGAAGTGGGACCCCTAAACACTGAGGATGGAGTGGAGGTCAGGGATAATCTAGGCATGGCCCATTATCTAAACAAATACTTTGCCTCAGTCTTTAATAAGGCTAAAGAGGATCTTAGGGATAATGGTAGGGTGACAAATGGGAATGAGGATATGGAGTTAGATATTACCATATCTGAGGTAGAAGCGAAACTCGAACAGCTTAATGGGCCTAAATCGGGGGTGGGGTGGGGGCCCAGATAATTTTCATCCAAGAATATTAAAGGAATTGGCATATGAAATTGCAAGCCCATTAGCAAGAATTTTTAATGAATCTGTAAACTCAGGGGTTGTACCGTATGATTGGAGAATTGCTAACATAGTTCCTATTTTTAAGAAAGGAAAAAAAGTGATCCGAGTGACTACAGGCCTGTTAGTTTGACATCTGTAGTATGCAAGGTCTTGGAAAAAATTTTGAAGGAGAAAGTAGTTAAGGACATTGAGGTCAATGGTAAATGGGACAAAATACAACATGGTTTTACAAAAGGTAGATCGTGCTAAACCAACCTGATCTCCTTCTTTGAGAAAGTAACAGATTTTTTAGACAAAGGAAATGCAGTGGATCTAATTTACCTAGATTTCAGTAAGGTGTTTGATACCGTGCCACATAAGGAAGAATTAGTTAAATTGGAAAAGATGGGGATCAATATGAAAATTGAAAGGTGGATAAGGAATTGGTTAACAGGGAGACTATAGCAGGTCCTACTGAAAGGTGAACTGTCAGGCTGGAGGGAGGTTACCAGTGGAGTTCCTCAGGGATCAGTTTTGGGATCAATCTTATTTAATCTTTTTATTACTGACCTCGGCACAAAAAGTGGGAGTGTGCTAATAAAGTTTGCAGATGATACAAAGCTGGGAGGTATTGCCAATTTAGAGAAGGACCAGGAAATCATACAGGAAGATTTGGATGACCTTGTAAACTGGAGTAATAGTAATAGGATGAAATTTAATAGTGAGAAGTGTAAGGTTATGCATTTAGGGATTAATGACAAGAATTTTAGTTATAAGCTGGGGACGCATCAATTAGAAGTAACGGAGGAGGAGAAGGACCTTGGAGTATTGGTTGATCATAGGATGACTATGAGCCGTCAATGTGATATGGCCAAGAAAAAAGCTAATGCGGTCTTGGGATGCATCAGACGAGGTATTTCCAGTAGAGATAAGGAGGTTTTAGTACCGTTATACAAGGCACTGGTGAGACCTCACCTGGAATACTGTGTGCAGTTCTGGTCTCCTATGTTTAAGAAGGATGAATTAAAACTGGAACAGGTACAGAGAAGGGCTACTAGGATGATCCGAGGAATGGAAAACCTGTCTTATGAAAGGAGACTCAAAGAGCTTGGCTTGTTTAGCCTAACCAAAAGAAGGCTGAGGGGAGATATGATTGCTCTCTATAAATATATCAGAGGGATAAATACCATGGAGGGAGAAGAATTATTTAAGCTCAGTACCAATGTGGACACAAGAACAAATGGATATAAAGTGGTCATTGGGAAGTTTAGACTTGAAATTAGACGAAGGTTTCTAACCATCAGAGGAGTGAAGTTTTGGAATAGCCTTCCAAGGGAAGCAGTGGGGGCAAAAGACCTATCTGGCTTTAAGATTAAACTCGATAAGTTTATGGAGGAGATGGTATGATGGGATAACATGATTTTGGTAATTAATTGATCTTTAACTATTCATGGTAAATAGGCCCAATGGCCTGTGATGGGATGTTAGATGGGGTGGGATCTGAGTTACTACAGAAAATTCTTTCCTGGGTATCTGGCTGGTGAATCTTGCCCATATGCTCAGGGTTTAGCTGATCGCCATATTTGGGGTCGGGAAAGAATTTTCCTCCAGGGCAGACTGGAAGAGGCCCTCGAGGTTTTTCGCCTTCCTCTGTAGCATGGGCACGGGTCACTTGCTGGAGGATTCTCTGCTCCTTGAAGTCTTTAAACCACGATTTGAGGACTTCAGTAGCTCAGACATAGATGAGAGGTTTATTGCAGGAGTGGGTGGGTGAGATTCTGTGGCCTGCGTTGTGCAGGAGGTCAGACTAGATGATCATAATGGTCCCTTCTGACCTTAATATCTATGAATCTATGACACTAACAGTTTGTGACAGTTCATGCGGGTGAGATTTGTTGTGCTACCATCCTGATTCAGAGTGTAGAAAGAGGTTTTATTTATGCACCAGTCAGTAATGTCTTCTGCCGGTAGACTTCTTTGTGGTGACCACTGTTCAGAACAGTGATTTCTATCACATGTACAATATATCATAAGCATTTTTTTTAGAACATAAACAATTTTAGGAGTAGGGAAAAGCCAAAACCTTCCTGCCGTTGTTTGATTTATCTTATACCAATTTACTGCTTCTTCGCCATATACTTCAGTCCTCCTTCAGAAGCAAATGTTCTGGATTCCTTGATATACAATGTTTCAATTGCCAGTACTTGATGACTTATGCCATATCTATTATCTTCTGTGTGAACTAGATATTCCTGAGGTCCTTTTCAGTCCTAGTTTCTTCCATTTTTCTGTTACGTTCCTTCGCATATGAGTCACTTAAAAGTGTGAACAATTAACATCAACTACAGCAATCCCTTTTCATAAATTCAGATTTGCATTTTTTTAAAGCTAAGCCATCTCATAAATGCTGGTGGTAAGAATGGTTCTGAAATGACATGGAAGTTAAAACAAGGTAATTGATGAGTGAAACCATTGCATACTTCCTGCAAGAGAATGATTACAAACTGCCTTCCCAGCCTTGAATAGTTGGAGAAATGGTGAACACATTATTTTTGTTATAATGTGCCAGAGGTGCTTGCCAAGAAAAAAGACTTTTTGTATTGCCATCTCCTCCTCACTCCCTATTTTAATTACAAGAACTTGGCACCTGATCCTGCAGAGAACCATACAAAAGCCACGTAGTCTAGTTCTCCGAGACTGAGATAAAGAAGAAAAAGAATTAATTAAAGTCATTTGAAATCTTTTGAGTGAGTTCCCTTACATATCCATTGTTCTTGTTTCTGCACAGCTAGTATAATTGCATATGGTCATAAATTTACAAACAACTCCTTGCTTCAACCTCCCAACCATATTCTCTCTCTCTCTCTTTCTTTCTCTCTCTCTCTGATTCTCCATTACACAAAACAGTTACCCATAATTCAGGAATCTTATTTTTAAGTCAATCAGGAGACAGAGAGAATGGGTAGCTTCATGTATTTTGTATACAGCACTCTCATCACAGATAACACATTTAGCATATACTGGTTTATACAATCCTGAGGATCAGTGCTACCAGGGTCTGAATACTGTTATTTTAGGCACAAAAGAGAATTGTATTGTTTTCACTTCCCTTTTCACTTTGCCAAAAATGTTAAATCACCAACCCACACATACAAAGGAGGGTATCGATGGCTTGAAAATGTTTCCAGTAGCTATGGAAACACTGGTAAAAGTAACTTCATATATATTGGCCCAGATACTCTTCAGGACTGAGATCCACTTGGCATGGGGTTAGGGGGCATTAGAGAGCTAGTTGTGGACTAGAGGCTAATGTTACTTATGCTATCTGGCTGTGATCCCTTTGGGACTGTACACCTGTGGAGGATTGCCAGAGTGCACCATGGTCCATTCATAGAACTTCCGCACACCCCAACTATCCCCTGTCCCTGGGCCGGATGGGAGTATTAGTGCAAGGCATAGCTAAACCAGCCCTGTTACAGCAGCCTGACAGCTCTTGTACACTGGAGCAATTCCTTGTGCGGCCCTTTTTTGCCTGGAATGCAAGAGAGAATGTGGGCCACTGTATTTACCATTCTTTTGACACCAGATGGAAAGGCTAGGGAACATTATGGAAGGACAGTGAATGAGCTCAAGTGTCTTCAGCTTCAGGGGTGGGGAGAGAAGGGGAAGAAGAAACATCCTTTTCCTGCACAGCTGCTGACCAACAGAAACAGTCCTCTGAGTCGAGCCCTGCAGGACCTCCATGATGAAGTCAAGAAAATCTAGCAGTGTTGTAGAGTTCACTTATAATCCCCAAACTCTACCTAGAGTCATCAGAGGGTTTGCAAAACTTTCATTCAAACTTAGGTTGAGTCCCAGGCAAACCTGAGCTGAATTCTGTGTGAACCGCCACCTTCCTTACAACATCCAAAAAGATGTATGATTTCTACTCAAAACTCAGCAAAGCTCAGCAACGTCATGTGGTTTTAACCCAACACAATAAAGTTTTGTCCTTCGTCAGTTTTGCCCACTCCTAGTTCTTCCATCAGGTCCCTTTCCCACTCTGCTCTCAGACTGCAGGGAAACAGCGTAGAAAAGCAGATGAGGCAGAGAGGGAAGGGGAGTCACTAACTTGCCTTTTGCCTTAGCACAGAGGATTAAGCTCTAAGGTAACTGCCACAGGCCTTTGAACACTGTATGGGACAGTAAACATCAAGGATGGGTTTGTAACACACAGGAGAGACAAAAAGGGACAGGAGACAGCTCTAGGTGAGCCACTCCTTTAAATCTTCTTTGTGCTGGATTCATCATTCCCTGCCTCTGTCCCTATTAACTGGTGGAAAAAAGAATCAAACAGTAGCAGGCCAGAGTATTGTATGCTCAGATATTATCCCCCATGCTACAGCAGCAGGTACAGAGTGATGCAGAGTAACACGATGGGCTGCATTAAGATAGCTGTGCTGGATGTAGAGGTGGGTATATGCTATGTATGCCTCTGTGAGCAATCTTTTGTGCCATGGGAGCAACAATTCATTTGCCAGCTTCCAAGATATTCTTTTCATCAGGCCCATTATTGACACGCTGCTAGAGCTCTATGTCTAACTGCACTCACTGTGTTAGTACCCAGTTTGTGTCGAATGGCCTGTCTACTGTAGGAGATTATAGGCTGACTGCAGGCAAAAAGGCAAGAAATCAGGTAGAATCTGCACCACTTTCATATTGCTAGCTTCTGCTGCAATCCTGCTATTTGGACAGCTTTATGCATTAATAAATATAGAGCAGGGAGCACCACCAAGGGGATTTTTATCAGGCAATGGTAAAGGATGAGGTGTCCATAATCCAGGCTCCCTGTGGTATTTCCCCTTGTGAGCTTTACCTCATGTGCTTAGCAGAATGTGTAATCCCCTGTCAAAAAAAAAAGTTTTCCCCCTTCTATCTCCTTTGCTAATGATACCAAAGAGCTTCCTAATGGTGTCTGTAAATGAATCACTTTTTATACCTGTCAAGCTTCCATACCCTTTATTAAAAATGATGATGAACTGCAGTGTATGGTTACCTGAGCTGAAAGCAAATTGGCTGCATTGGTATGAGAATCCAAGACAGAAGCTGTCTGAGCATTGGTCAGAGTTGTAAATATTGCAAGCGGTGTGTGGAGGAGCAATCATTTAGATTCTGCAAAGGAGGGGGTAGAAAAACCAGGACTGGCTAATGCCAACTATTGATTGAATAAAGAACTATTCACAAGATGTCCCTGATAAAGTCAATCTCCTCGCTCCCTCTTCTTTACTCCACTTGCCTTTCTCCTAAAATAGTGAAGTTTTTTTCTTAATGAAGAATCTGCCTCTGCACTGACTGACTGTTGTTTTCTAAGATCCCAATCTAACCCAAATTGCCTCCCCAGTGGCTGCACCTTGGAAGCTCTCTTATTGAAAAGACTGCTTCCAATGCTGGAGGGGAGGGGGTCAGATGCCCCTCCACAGCAGCCAAATAACACAGGCTTTGGTATAGGCTCTGACATTTCAGTTCAGTGTTGGCTGGTTGGCTTTGAAAACCTCAACTTTACTTCCTCTTTTATTTAGTTTTTCTCATGCCTGCATGATTGCTCCTTACTTTTTAAAATACTTCATTTTAATATATGGGGTCTATGCCATCAAAATGTAGGTGTGTAATTTCACATGGAAAATGTGTGCATAAATTGCATCTAATTTGCATGCACAGTTACTATAATTTATGTGCACAAATGGGGGAAGGGCATAGGGAAATGTCTCTAACTTGCCATTTGTGTGTGTAAGTTGTGTGTGCAATTGCACTTGGATTTTTTTTTTCTGCTCCTTAAGAAAGGCCCGGTTTGAGGAACCGCCAGGGAGCTTCTGTCTGAGCTAAGAATAGGGATTCTCCTAATTGCTTCTACTCTCCAGCTCTGAATGGGACCACTTGCTCTGTGCTCCTCTTAACATTGCCTGAGTGAGATTTAAGGAGGCACATTGCTTCCACTCACATGGAGCAGATGGCAGAACTCCATGGTCAGGACTCCCCATGGCAGATTGGGAGAATAACAAATACCCAGATCTGTATGTGTACCGTATTCACTGCTTGTAAAGATGAAGAAAAATAAAGCAGCTGATTTGGAAAGATTATACTTTTTCACTACATTGATACACTTAATGACACTGAATTAGGGAAGAGGGTAAAGGAAAGGTAATGAAATGGGGCACACAGAAACCAGCAGTTGTCTACTATCCTGAAGTTGAAAGCATTGAAATATTTCCCTGTAGAATTATAAGGAAAATTGGTTTCACAAGCTTAAAGAGAGAAACACTGACTAAGCTGTTGTTACTCAATGGCCTTTCAGAGGTTTGTAGGGTATATTTTGATCCCCTTGGGATGCCCAACAAGGTAGTTAGTCTGGCTGCAAACAGCTTTTATTCTACTAAATATACAACCTCTTGAAATCCATCAGGAAAGTGGGAAGTATTCCCATTCCTCTTCATTCACAATCAGGTGCTTAAAATGATCAGAGGCTGGGTACATTTTACAAAGGTAAGGCATCCATAGAAGAATTTCTCAGAAGACCAAATCCATACTTGTTTCCCTAACTCTTTGCCAGGAGTTATTTTTTGTTGCCTATGTTATTCCTCTTCCATTTTTTAAATTTTATTAAGTATTCAGACTATGTAGTGATTGATTCTACCCTCACTGTAAACATGACTCACATCAGTGAGCTACCATGGTAGGAAAAGGGGGAAGAGTAGCTCATAAAGCCTCTCATACTAGGACAGACCATTTTGAAGTAATCATCTGAAAGTACAGTACCAGTCACAATGGGGCTTTGAGCCTGACGGGGGCTCTGAGCCTGTTACTATCACAATACAAATAGACTGGGATTTTCTAAGGACCTAAGGTCGTTAGGCCCCAGACCTTTAAATATTCTAAAGATGCAGATAGGCACCAATTAGAATACTCGTAAGTGCCTAGGTGTCATAGTGTCATAGAGTTTAAGGCCAGAAGGGACCAATAGATCATCTAGTCTAACTCCTGCATTTCACCAGCCACCACCACCACCCAACAACTAAACCCAAAGTATTACAGCCTATAGGCGATTGAACTATTATGTGCCAAAGGAAGAGAACAGGAGGGGCCAAGGTGCACCAGTGCCTGAGGCCCTTGTGATGACAGGGAAAGATTAAGTGAGAGAGACGCAGATAATCCTGGAAAGTGACCCACACTCCATGCTACAGAGGAAGAAGAAACCTCCTCAAGTCATTGCCAGTCTGACGTGGGGGAAAATTCCTTCCCAGACCCACATATGATGATCAGTTAGACCTTGAGCATGTGAGCAAGAACCAGGCAGCCACCAACCTGAGACAGAGAATGCTGGGTGGCATCTCAGAGCCCCAGTCCTCCCTGTTCAGTGTTGCATCTCCAGCTGTGGCTTTCCCTGATGCTTCAGAGGAAGGAGACGAACAAAACAGAATACATTTGGGGGATGTGGGGAAGGGATCCCTTCCTAACCCCTTCAGGGGCTGACTGAAGCCTTGGAGCATGAGATTTTAGGAACGTAAGACATAAACCAGAACGGATCACCCAGGGCTGCTGAGTCCTGCCCCCTATCATCACAAACAACCCTATCAGACAATCCCACTCATCAATTTGTCTAGCTGTCTCTTAAAACAAATTAAGTTGTTGGCCCCCACAACCCGTATTGGGAGGCTGTTCCAGAAACTTAACCCTCTGATGGATAGAAACCTTCCAGTTTCCAGCCTGAATTTGTCTGTGACCAATTGATGCCTATTTGTTCTTCCCCTCCCTGATTTGATCTTCACCCTCCCTGATGTATTTATAGAGCACAAGCATATCAGCCTTTGCTTTGCTAGGCTAAACAAGCTATGTCTTCCAGTCTCCTCTCTCACTCCCAATGGGAATATTCAAGTAGGCGCCTATCTGCATCTTTAACTGCCTAGGTAACTACCACTAGCTTTTAAAATCATGCATTTTGGAGTAACTTTTACAGGAGTGGATGGCTCTTTTACCAGGTCACCTTTTGAGGACCACTCAGCACTGAAGAGCAGCCATTCTGACCCATTGTTTTCAATCCTGCTTCATCACTATGCATCTTTCTCATTTGCTATCAACAGAATGTATGCATCTGATATTCTGTCATAGATCTCCTCCAGTCTTTGTAACATTCACTTCGAATTAACATTCTGTAACACAAGAGAGTAGCTGATCATATTTTCCTAATTACTCTTTTCTTTTGTGTTTGTGGTTGATAACAAGCAGCCCTATGCTGATTGAAGTAACCCTTGTAAATTGTACCACAGCATCTGTAAGAAAGCTATTAGTGGGGAGAGGGAAGAAATAGCACATAGTACAACTTGGTTCATCTTTAGATTAGAGGATTTCAAAGTGAAAAAAATCAATACCACACAGCAAGCCCTGGATCCTAGGAGAATGTGTTTTACTATTTGAGGACTTGTGTTTACATCAAGACCCTCAGCGGACTTTTGAAAGAATACTTTAGCTTTCTGCCAGACTAGGTTGAGCCCAGAGCCAGATTTTCAACACCTGAGGCAAAATAAGCAGAATGTGATAGGCCAGTACAACTGTGTGAGAATCCCCAAGAACCCGGAAAAAGTCTATTCTGAATGCTGTTCTGGCAGGAGCAGCCTCTGAAGAAGGCAGAAGGAAGAGAGAGAAAGTTGGAGAAACAGTGTTGTTAAAACTTTGTGATGATCATTGAGATCTTTCGCTCTCTTCCCATTCCCCTCCACTTCTACCCAAAATAAATTTCAATGAGTAATGTCAATGAACAACTTAGAAATAATCTTATCTAGCCAAAGTCTTTGAAAATGTTTGATTTGTTCTCAAAATGTGTGAATATGTCTGAATATTATCAACCTTTGAGTTACACGTACCTATGTATGAAACAACATACAGATATTGGGCTTCATTGTGACAAGGCCCACAGTAGCCAAGTGGGGGTGTAAGAGGTACAAGCCATTCTACTGCACAGATCAGGAGTCAGGAAGGAGGGGAAGGGAAGATGCCACATGAGCACTACCCCCTCCCCTGAATAACTGGGTGAGAAGAGAACAGGTGTGGGAAAAGGCAGGGAGTAGATTGAACAATGGCACCATCTCCTCACTTCAATGCCCAGACAGTCAAGTTGGCTGGGAATAGAAAGGGAGTACGCTATGTTTGGCAATGGGCCAACCCAGCATATCCTGCTCTGTGCAAGATATGAGCTCGGGGGAATGGAGGATCAGAGTCACAAAACCTTTATGGAATTCCCACTGTAAAGTGTCAGGGCCAAACTCTCTGTCAGTGCAAATTAACACAGGTCTATTGATTTCAACAGAGCTGCACCAATTTCTAACAGCAGAGAATTTGGCCCTCCCTCTTGCCTATAATTATCAAGGGCACATATTGGACACACACCAGCATAACTAAACTTACTATAGCAATTATGTTAACTTTCTCTTTTAATTACCAAGATTTAACTACTTTCCCAATGCCATGTGGGCTATTGGTTTCATGCTGTAATTACCCTGTCTTGTAAAAGGTGGATGTATGGAAAAGGTTGATGTATGCTCTCTGTGCTGATGGTTTATATGTAGCCTTAAAAATTGTGTCTTTTTAAGTTGGGTTACATACCAAATGGCACAACTTTTGACACATGTAAGAGAAAGATTTGTTACTGGAGTTAGTTGAATAATAGCCACAATTGTTTTTTCAACAAACTTTCTGATATTTTAAAATGAAACAGTCAACAATTTGTTTTCCATTAATTGCTTCATTGTGGTGAAGCTCTTGTAGTTACAACTTGTCCATACTCTTATTATCTCACATCTCAGTTATTGCAAAATCCTTTCCTCTGGCCTTGATAAATGCAATCTTGCCCCATTCATATACATTCAGAATGTTGAAGCAAAGATCATTTCCTAGCTTGTCCCCTTCGCCATGTCACCCCTGTGACATTACCCAGGGTACAATCTGGGCGGTTGAACAGCTGTGTCCCCTTAGTTCTCCAACCTTGGGTGCCTTTTTACACTGCTTTGCTGTGACAGCAACCACTCCTACTCACACACAGCCTCCAGCATGTAAATTACCCCAAGCTATACTGCAAGAGTGTGACAGCCAGCCAGCCTGCCACCCCTGAATTACATTGCAGAGCAACAGCAGCAAATTCCCAGTCCCAGACTTTACCCCATAAATGTGGGATGGGAACTTCCACATGTTCCATTGCCAAGATGTAAATTTCTCACTCACACCCTTCTTCCTGCCAAAGAACGGATGCTTAAGTAAGTGGTAGTCCATCTGATTATGCAGACACCTGACTGAGGTGCTGGCGAGCCTTTTGTCTCTGGAAAATTGGCCTGAAGCTGTTTCCCTAGACTTGGAACATGTCTTACACAGGAGAATTTTAAAACTTTACATACAATGTTGCCACACATATTTTACCTGGACAATAAAGTTCAGCAAATTATGAGTTTTCAAATGATACCTCACAAGGCATACTTGGTACAAAATTTATCATAGTCTTGTAAAAAGGGTGAACATAAGGGTACAGATTATCACCCACCCATTTTTTGGCATCTCTTCACTGGCTGTCTCTTTTATCTTGTATTAAAAATAAGCTATTTGTTTTCACTTCAAGGCCCTTCATGACTTATCCCCAGATTCTCCACACTACCCATCATCTCTCATTTAGTGAAAAGTTGACTCCTGCCTCCAGTCAGCTTATGATGCCAGACTCTATCACTCATTTGTTAAATTTTCAAACAAGCACCTTCATGCTTTCTCTCATGCTGCCCTTCATCCCTGGCAGAAGTACCCTGTAAACATCCACAAAGCTACCTTATTATCCTCCTTCAAATCCCTCCTTAAAACTCTCTTTTGCTCTGAGACTTACAAAAACCACTTGACAATGATTAGGCTGCTGGTGTGCTAAGATCACTGTCTATCATGCTGACCAATATTATCTCATTGTTTCTTGTGCTCCTCCTTTTCTCTGTATCCACTTGTCTCTTGTCTTATTCTTAGATTGTAAGCTCTTTGGAGCAGGTACTGTCTTTTTGTTCTGGGTTTGTACAGTGCCTAGCACAATGGGGTCCTGGTCCATGATGGAAACTCCTCAGAAGTGCAATACTACAAATAAATAATAATAGTAATAATAATAATAATAATAAAATAATTAATAACCAGTCAGTAAATAGGGAGAGTCATGTTCCATTAAACTTCACTGATAACACATAAATCCCCCCACATATTTACCCAATTAAATGGAGCCTTACTAATCTCCTGATATTCAAGGAATGGATTTTCTGATGTGGTCTTGCTAGTGCAAAATGTACTTCCCTTACTCCACAAGTGTTCCCATTGAAACTGTACAGTAAACTGCTAATCAGCATAAGTGAGGAAATCAGAGCCTGGCCCAAAGAAAAGAGAATTTCCGTATCAGGTATATTTCTAAATTAAGTAGGGTCTTGCTTGGAGAAGGGATATATAATTTACAGAGATGGGCAGATATGGTCCAGCAAAATTTGGGTGTCTGTCTTCATTTGCCCGCTCCAAAAGACTGAGCATTCATAGGTCTGTGGGAATTTTTATTATTACTGAATCTAGTTGTGGACTAAGCGTTGTTGATATGACTGGCCAGAAAACAAGAATTCCATTTTGCACAAAAAACTGAGGCTTCATTTCACACTTACCTGGGATATGGCAGACCCAAGTCCAAGTCTCTACTTTTTCCTGACTCAGTGCTGTAACCATTAGGCTATAGAGTCAGTTTCTCTCTACCCCAATTAATATTTAATTGTTACCAAGTGGAACAGCTCCAATAGGAGAAGTTGAGAGTGCACACCCACAAAATAGCCAATAGCCTGGTGATTAGGGCATTTCCCTTGGATGTGGAAGACCTAGATTCAAGTCCCATTCTGGACCCGAGAAACCTTGTTGAAACTGAAATGTTTCTGTGAAAAGTTTTGTTTCAACAAATCAGCATTTTCCAACAAAACAAATTTAGTCAAAAAATTTCTGCTCATACAGTTACTACAAGTATTGGGTACCATCACAGCGTGGATTTCTTCAAAGCCCATTGTAAAAAATCTGAGTCCCACTAAAAAGAAAAATTGGAAACACTTTGAAAGTGGCAGGAAAATAAATCTCTCTCACTGGAATATAGAGTGAATGATATGTTTAAAAGAGAGGATAGTGCATTCATCCAGGGTTTAAAGGGAATGACTGAAACTAAACTCCTATCAGTTAAAGTTGCTGTTCACTAGATAGACACTGAATTTAAGTCATTTCCTGCATCCTCCTTTGCTGGGAGCTGATTAATAACAAATACCTACTGTTGAACAACTTCAATCCTTCTCTTAATTTAAGAAACAGCATGGATGGGGTCTAGGAGTATGTCTACTCCAGAGACTTTCACCTGGAGTTAATTGATTGCTAATTTGCTCAGCCTAGGTAAACCTTTCTAAAGGCTAGTGTGGACACTGCAAACATTTGTCCCAGGCTCCAAAGATAAGTGATTTACTGTAGGCTGATTGCTATCTTGTGATACACTTGTGATAGTTACTGGTGAAGACAGTTAACTTTGTACTATCCCATATGAAGTCAGAGACCCAACGAGGGTTGTACATGTTTGGCTTCAATATAGACTAATCTAGCTAATAACTTGCATTTGTAGCATCAAAGGTAAATCATGGACTAGATCATAGAATCATAGAATATCAGGATTGGAAGGGACCTCAGGAGGTCATCTAGTCCAACCCCCTGCTCAAAGCAAGATCAATCCCCAAATAAATCATCCCAGCCAGGGCTCTGTCAAGCCTGACCTTAAAAACTTCAAAGGAAGGCGATTCCACCACCTCCCTAGGAAACACATTCCAGTGCTTCACCACCCTCCAAGTGAAAAATTTTTTCCTAATGTCCAACCTAAACCTCCCCCACTGCAACTTGAGACCATTACTCCTTGTTCTGTCATCTGATACCACTGAGAACAGTCTAGAGCCATCTTCTTTGGAACCCCCTTTCAGGTAGTTGAAAGCAGCTATCAAATCCCCCCTCATTCTTCTCTTCTGCAGACTAAATAATCCCAGTTCCCTCAGCCTGTCCTCATAAGTCATGTGTTCCAATCCCCTAATCATTTTTGTTGTCCTCCGCTGGACGCTTTCCAATTTTTCCACATCCTTCTTGCAGTGTGGGGCCCAAAACTAGACACAGTACTCCAGATGAGGCCTCACCAGTCTCGAATAAAGGGGAACAATCATGTTCCTCCATCTGCTGGCAATACCCCTACTTATACAGCCCAAAATGCCGTTAGCCTTCTTGGCAACAAGGGCACACTGTTGACTCATATCCAGCTTCTCGTCCACTGTAACCCCTAGGTCCTTTTCTGCAAAACTGCTGCCTAGCCATTCGGTCCCGAGTCTGTAGCGGTGCATGGGATTCTTCCGTCCTAAGTGCAGGACTCTGCACTTGTCCTTGTTGAACCTCATCAGATTTCTTTGGGCCCAATCCTCTAATTTGTCTAGGTCCCTCTGTATCCTATCCCTACAGTCCAGCATATCTACCACTCCTCCCAGTTTAGATTCATCTGCAAACTTGCTGAGGGTGCAATCCACACCATCCTCCAGATCATTAAGGAAGATATTGAAGAAAACCAGCGCCAGGACCAACCCTTGGGGCACTCCGCTTGATACCGGCTGCCAACTAGACATGGAGCCATTGATCACTACCTCTTGAGCCCGATGATCTAGCCAGCTTTCTATTCACCTTATCGTCCATTCATCCAGCCCATACTTCTTTAACTTGCTGGCAAGAATACTGTGGGAGACCATAACAAAAGCTTTGCTAAAGTCAAGGAATAACACATCCACTGTTTTACCATGATGTTCATGGATCTCTAAAACAGGCTTCAGTACATTCACCAGCATACATCAGTAATTAAAAATAACTTCAGATAGAATAGTTACATGAAGATAGTAACAACCTGTAGCTACAACATTCACAACTCTCTATCTGAAAACTGTTAGAAATGAATGCCATATAACTGAAAAAACTCTGTTAAATATCACACTTTGGGTTTCATTTGGGCAATATTCCATTTATTCCAGATGAAAGGTTCCATGTTATATCCTTAGGCCGTCTTTTATATAGAAGAACTACCAGCCTAGAGCAAGCTTTAAATTACTATGGCAAAGACCTAACCTAAGACCTAGGTTGGCCTGCTTCTACCAGTTAGTTGCCATTAGCATCCACTTTTACTATGGGGCAGCAGTTAGGTTAATACAGTTGACTGCAAGATAAAAATCATTTTACAATGCCCCTTTGGCACTCACACTTCAGAGCTGTTTTAGATCCAATTATAGTTCTCAGTGCTCCAAAATAACTGATGAATTAGGCTAAAGGCATGAGAAACCCCACAGTATCTGTAGCCTGACAGTGCTGTTGATATTTCTTTGGTGCATTTTTTCCTGCTTCACTAATGAAAATAATACAGATGTTGCAGTGACCTTGATTCTCTCTCTCAAAAAAAAAAATAAAACAGAAAAAACAGGAGCCGTTGTAGTGTCTGGCAGAAGAGCAAGAGCTTGGCATCATTATGTAACTGAATACTAAGGGCCAGATTCTGACCCCTTTTTTACACTGGTGCTCAGTTATCCACACAAGTATTCCCACTGTGGTAATCACTTGCTAATGTAAATAAACTCTAATTCAGCACATCCTGCAATGCAAATTTGTTTGGCTCAGAAACGAAGCTGGGATCCGTCCATTTCATGCTGCTGAACAATATGCATTATGATCCAATCAAAAAAAAATAAGTAAAGAGGTCTAGGTGTTGGACATAACTCCTCTTTCTTTTCATGATCATCCATGAATCTAAGCTCTGTTAATTAGAAAAGACTTTAGTTGGTTTTGTAGATCACCTTCCACATTTAAGATACATCACTCAGTACTGTTATGAGTTAGATACTATTTGGTGCCTAGAAATGGGCAAATAATGAGAAAAAATATTTGAGAGACTTCTAAATAGAATTTCATTCTAAATATATTTCTCCCTTTATAATTATATCAACATCTGAGTTTTGTTTATGTCAACACTGGTTCTCCACTTGTAAGGTAACTCCCTTCGCTTCATGTGTCAGTATATTTATGCTTGCATCTATAATTTTCACTCCATGCATCTGAAGAAGTGGGTTTTTTACCCACGAAAGCTTATGCCCAAATAACTCTGTTAGTCTTTACGGTGGCACCAGACTCCTTGCTGTTTTTGTAGACTATGAAAGAAGTGTATAAATATGCTGAAAATAGCCTCCCCTCAAAACTGGCAAAGGCCCCCCCAAACACACACACACACCCCTCTTCAAAAGCACCCACAGGCAAAAACAAAGGTCAGTGCCGATAGATAGATAGATAAAAGTGACAAATGCCAGGTCCATATATGTGCCGATAGATAGATAGATAAAAGTGACAAATGCCAGGTCCATAAATGTAAAAATAAATCTCATTGCTTATGTGACTTTTGCAAAAAGTCCTTGTAACAAAAGCAATTCCCAAATGCCAACCATCCGACTGTTTGATTTCCATTATTCTCTTCCAATATCCTTACTAACTCAGGTGCCACATTCCAGGAGACTACCCTGCCTTAGAATAAGCTCTTAGACTCCCCGCTTTAGCCAGGAAGCAATATATTTTGATAAGATGTGAGCAGATGTGGCATAAGGTTAGATCAGTTGTGTTCAGACAGGGTGTGCTGCACATGTCCCACATGCCCTGTCTGTATCTTGAAGGATGCTTGGAGAAGAAGAATATAAATGAATGAGGTTATAAAACATGACCTGTGAGGACAGGTTGAAAGAACAGGATACATTTAGTCTATAGAAGAGAAGTCTGAAGTGGGGGAGGGACAGTGAAATAGCTTTCAGGTATGTAAAAGATGGCCATAAACAGGACAGTGAAAGGGAGATTTAGATTAGCTATTAGGAAAAATGTTCCAACCATAAGAATAGTTAAGCAGTGGAACAGGTTACTTTGGAAGTTTGTGGCATCCACCATTGTTGAAGATTTTTAAGAACGGTTGAGACAAACACCCCAGTCAGGGATGGTCTAGGTATACTTAGCCCTGCCTCAGCAATGGGTGGGGAAGGGGCAGAGGAAAACTAGATTACTTCTTGAGGTTCCTTCCAGCTCTAAATTTGTGAGATTCCATGATATGAAAATTAAAACTCTTTTTTTTGACAAGTCACAAACAACAGCAGATACAGATAGCCTTGTGGCTATGGTTTGCTACTAATGAGAAGCCATCCTCAGACTTGTCACAGACAGTAATATTACTAAATCTGCAAAATTGCTCATGGCCCACTCAGACAGCTCAGCCTCTATGCACATTACTTGCCAAATGTGATTGCTCTTGTAACACAAGTTTTCCAGAGCTCCATGTAAATTTTGTCCACACTTCTCTACCCACCTCATATTTTGTCCTATTTCTTTGAGAAATTCCATCAGATTTCTAGCCACAATCTTACCTTTTTTGAATCCACCACACCTGCTACCATTAATTAGATCTGCTTCTCTAGCCTTTCTTCTATAAGTGTTTGCCTTATTTCTAAAGTCTCACTTCAAGTCTGTAGTTAATTAAATCCAGTCTTAAATGCCAATGTGACATTAGCTTCTCTTTAACCCTTACAGAGCTCCCTTGTGCTTTTGAATACAGTGAAGTAGAAGTCAATGGATTTACACCAAATTATACCAGCTGAGAATCTGGCCAACTATTTCTTGCTAAAAGTTCCCTTATCTCTTGTGCAAGCTGTTTCTGGAATGGAGTTGTTTGGCCCCTGTGATTTCTTCAATAACTAATTTCCTTATCCTGTGATGTGATCCTAAGTTCTCTCAGTATGTCCTTTCCTTTCCTGGAAAATACATTTTTGTCTCTGGTACCAGTCCCCCATTCTCCCTTGTGAATATGAAGTGCATGAAATTCATTGACACATATGATGCAATGTGGCACTAATTACACAGAACGGGCCTGATTCTCTTCTCACTTACAGAGGTCCAATCTAGGAGTAACCCCATTGATGTCAATGAGGGGATTTTGGTGTAAAGTCTGTGTATAACCCATATTATGGTGCCTTAACTTATATTTAATAGTACCTTATTTAGTACCACTAATGTCTTAATTCAGGTAATTCTGGAATAGTAAAATACTATTCATAGGAGTCACAACCCCTGGACCTGAGTGAGTACAATCTGACTCTCTGTATGCTTCACTAGTTGCTAGGGATATAAGGAAAAGCAAAGCAAAAGCAAAATAATAATAATCAGCCTATACAATTACTAGGAAAGAATTGCTAGTGTCTGAAATCAGGCTCTTGATTTTATAAAAACTAATATTTGTTAAAAGTTCTTTGAACATGGCTTATTATCAGCTACTTACAAGGATGTCCAATTATTTTACTTGTTGCAGGAAAACTGCAATATGCATCATTTTTTATTTTAAATGTTGGAACTGAAATAACATAATCAAAAGAGCAGTGAGAGACCTTCATGGTGTCCTGTACTTATACAGTATCCCTGATATCAATACTGCACATTTCCATGTCAAGGAGAGACCAAAACACAACTGTCTCCCAGCCTGACTCACAGATTGTCTTCAGAAAAGGAGCCCAGTGGGCTCAATCCCACAGCAGGACATGTTCTCATAACCAATTGCTGACAGTGCAATGTGCACTGAAGGACAGCAGCTCTTCACTGTTAGAGGTGAGGTTAAACCTAGGTCCTTTGCAGGCATCCAGGCAGAAGTAATAGATCCCACAGGACTTTTTGAAAAAGAGGAGTTGAACAACCTGGTGTCCAGCCCAGTACTGCCCATCTCAGTAAAATGCATGTTGTAATGGCCAGCGCTGTATGGAAGCTGGCATTGAGCACATAACTGCTGCGCTAATTGCCTAAACAATCATTGCCCCGATTTAAAGAAGTATTCTGAGATACCTTGAGTAGGAAAAGCACTGTAGAAATCCCTAGGGTAGTCTAAATTGTAATTACATGATACCTGAAAATGATGCTTTGAAAAGAAGCTCAGTTAAACACACACACTTCTAAGACATGTGTTCTGACTAGCTGGTGGACAGGACGTCAGTTCCAGTGCACTTCACCCTAGAAGATGTCAGCTTGTATTAGGGAGCATCTTTGGGACTCTTGGCTCTACTCTGAGACCCCAACCCAGGCCTTAAGATCCTCTGTTTCCTTCATTTTGCAATTGCTTCAAAAAAGAACAACTCAATGAACTTCTCACGTAATCAGTAGCGGATTGGTACTGAGACTGAAAGTGGTGAACTCTAGCAACTATCTGGAAATGGGCCAAAAAAGAGGCAACACCAGCATCAAGAATATCTCGCTAATGCACTGAGATACTGGCACAGAAGCTGAGCTAAATCTGCTCTATTGTTTTACTCATCTTCTATAGCAGATACTGGGGACGGATATAAGAAGTTATGATAATGGCTGTGACAGCTTTTTTTTCTTTGTCTTAAGCAATTAAATTGGAGTTGAAACAAGTAGTAAAAGTTCTAATTGAATTATCCAGTGCATACCCTAACAAATCATCTTAAACATTAAGAACACCAATGCAGAACCAGAAATAAAATGCGCGCGTGTGTGTGTTCAGATTCAAAAAGGGAGGCTTAACAAAGGTAACTGAGGTGGTTTTCCATATCTAAATGTGGGAGTCTGCTATTTTTAGCTGTTTGAAATTTGACGAATTTCTGCTAAATAGAATGATCCAAAATGTACCTTTGACAAATTGTTTGTTGTTCTTTGTTTGGTTTGTTTGCAGGGCAGTTATTCTTAGCCTACTTGGCTTTGTCATTCTTGTTCTAGCTTTTAATCCAACATGGTTTTATTGTGTGCAACATTATGTCATTTCACATTGTGTACCTAATGGTATAATGTCATGCAGGATAACATCATGCCAGCTGAAAGGCAATGAAATCATATTATAATGATAACACAGTCTTTCTGGCAGACTGTGGAGTTTAGCTCTGATTTAATCCAAAAGGTTCTCCCTCTGGCTTTGACCTGAAACATTCCTTGTTGACCATCCAGTGGACTCAATGAACAGATTGTAGGACAAAGCCAAGGCATTGCTTTGAAAATCTTTGTAGTCCTTGTCCAGGAAGAATATGATTCATGAAGGATGATCCTGTTGTTCCCAGATCTAGAGGACATATATCAGGAAACAAGTGTTGTATGTGGCAATAATCATAAAATATAATTATAGTAGCACTTATATCATATTTTCAAAGCACTATACAAGCATAAACTAATCAATCCTCACAGCTTCCGACTGGGAAAGTGAGGGAGGAAAGGTTAGCAAAATTTGGGAGAGAATGAAAATTTCTCTCTTTGAATCATGTGAAAAATTCACACAAAATCCAGACTTATGAATTTTGAACATGGTGGTATCTTTGCCACTGACTGACCTCAACAAACCATAGCATTTATGGGCTGCTCTTTACTGACCTTAATTCAATATGACTCACACCAACCCAAAGAGATAGGTATTGTCACATCATTGTTCCTTTTAAACAGCTGATGAAAACTAAAGCCAAATTAAAATAGGATCACCCAACAAGTCAGTGGCAGAATCAGATCTAAAACTCAGGTCTCCTGATTCCCTGTCTTGTCTGCTCTACTTGACTGCAGTGCACCTCAGGCAAGTGACTTACAGCCCCATTCTCTCTTAAGAAGAAATAATCTGTATGGGGAGAAAATAGTTCATATATATTTATTCACATTATTTTTAGGATTTTTCCATCAGATGTCACATAGTTTGCTTCACCTCCTCCCAAGGAGGAAGCCAAGAGGTTTCATATACTTAACCTACAGATCTCTTGCAAATGCAGAACCAAGCTGCATGTCACTTAATTTAAACAAGGACAATGGTCTATTAAATAATATGCACAATATGATTTATATGTTACTATTCTCTTTGATTATTGGTTCCTGTGCACCCAAAATTATGCTAGGCATCTTAAAACACAAAGTTCTTTCCCAGAAGAGCGTACAATCTACATTCAACATGATGCAACTAGTGAAGGTCTTAAAAACACAAAAAAGAGGGGTGAGGGGAGAGGAGATGATGGACAATCCCAACAATGAATTAATCACATAGAAATTCACTTGGGGATGTGCAAGTCTTGATGGTTTCATTAATTGATCTTCTCCAAATATATTTCCCTCCCCTTCACTTCTCATAGTCAGAGCTTTTAGAATTTTTTTTAAAGGGAGAGGCAATGTGTCCTAGTGGACAGAGCATTGGCAAGGGACTCAGGACATCTGGATTCTATTAGAACATAAGAACAGCCATACTGGGTCAGACCAATGGTCCATCTAGCTCAATATCCTGTCTCCCAACAGTGGCCAATGCCAGGTGCTACAGAGGGAATGAACAGAACAGGCAATCATCAAATGACCCACCCCCTGTCATCTACTCCCAGTTCTGGCAAACAGAGGCTAGGGACACTCAGAGCATGGTGTTACATCCCTGCCCATCCTGGCTAACAACCATTGATGGACCTGTCCTCCAGGAACTTATCTAGCTCTTTTTTTAAATACTTTTATAGTTTTGGCCTTCACAACATCCTCTGGCAAAGAGTTCTTCTGGTTGACTGTGTTCTGTGTGAAGAAATACTTCCTTTTGTTTGTTTTAAACCTGCTGCCTATTAATTTAATTGGGTGACCCCTAGTTCTTGTGTTATGTGAAGGAGTAAATAACATTTCCTTATTCACTTTTTCCACACCAATCAAGATTTTATAGACCTCTATCATATCCTCCCATAGTCATCTTTTTTCCAAGCTGAAAAGTCCCAGTCTGTTTAATCTCTCCTCATACGGAAGCTGTTCAATACCCCTAATTGTTTTTGTTGTTCTTCTCTGTACCTTTACCAATTCGAATATATCTTTCTTGAGATGGGGCAATCAGATCTCCACTCAGTATTGAAGATGTGGGTGTACCATGGATTTGTATTAGAGGCATGATGATATTTCTGTCTTACTATCTGTCCCTTTCTTAATGGTTCCTAACATTCTGTTAGCTTTTTTGACTGCCACTGCACATTGAGTGGATGTTTTCAGAGAAATATCTACAATGACTCCAAGATCTCCTTCTTGAGTGGTAACAGCTATTTTAGACCCCATCATTCTGTATGTATAGTTGGGATTATGTTTTCCAATGTCAATTACTTTGCATCTATCAACACTGAATGTCATCTGCCATTTTGTTGCCCAGTCACCCAGTTTTGAGAGATCCCTTTGTAACTCTTTGCAGTCTGCTTTGGACTCAACTATTTTGAGTAAGATTGTATTGTCTGCTAATTTTGCCACCTGTTTACAACTTTTTCCAGATCATTTATGGTATGTTGAACGGCACTGGTCCCAGTACTGAGGGACACCACTATTTACCTCTCTCCATTCTGAAAACTGACCATTTTTTCCTACCCTGTTTCCTATCTTTTAACCAGATACTGATTCATTAGTGGACCTCCCTCTTATCCCATGACTGCTTACTTTATTTAAGAGCCTTTGGTGAAGGACCTTGTCAAAGGCTTTCTGAAAGTCTAAGTATGCTATATCCACTGGATCACCCTTGTCCACATTCTTGTTGACCTCCTCAAAGAATCTAATAGATTGGTGAGGCATGATTTCTGTTTACAAAAGCTGTATTGACTCTTTCCCAACTAATCGTGTTCATCTATGTGTCTGATATTCTGTTCTTTACTATAGTTCTTTACTATTCCTACCTCTGACACTACTGGGTGACCTTGGGTAAGTCACTTCATTCCTCTGTGCCTCTATTTCATCTATAAAATGTGGATACCAGCGGCACAGGAGCCAGCAAACAGAGCTGTAAACGGGGGAGTTTGAGTGGGAGTTCTGTTGGAGGAGAAGACTAACAGGATTTAGGTGGGAAGGCTATGACAGATAAAGAAGCAGCAGTGGCAGTGACCCAAGCAGTGGAAGACACGATGAAGATGACTGGATATGGAAGCTGCGGCATGTAAATGATCCTGGACGGGGTACCTGAAAAGAGTTTCATCTGCATGAAGTGCCGCCTGATAGAGCTGATGGAAGAAAAGATCCGAGGATTGGAGATGCAGGTGGAAACTCTGGTTGAGTTTAGAAGGGGGTTTGAGCAGATGATGGAGCAAAGACATGAGGAGGCTGAAGGGAAAAGCTCAGACTTGCAGATGAAAGCAGGACCGAAGAACTCTGAGGAGAGACTGCGGGGTGAGGAAAGTGGACACTGGAAGCATGTGACTAAGAGAACCAGGCAGAGGAAAAGACGGGCCAGTGAAGGAGAAATAGAGCTCAGGAACAGGTTTGCGGAGTTGGAAAATGAAGAAGGGGCACAGCAGGTGGTCACTGAAGGTGAGAGGGCAAGGAAGAAGAGAAGAATAGCTAGTCCTACAGGAAGAGGGGAAGAATCAATGGAGATAACACCACCAAATATGAGCCCCAGGAGGATACGGGATAGGTTGCAGAGGATTGGAAAGGAGAATACAAATCGAGAGGACTTGCAGCCAGAGGGAACAGGGGATAGACTGGAGAATCGCACCATCACCAGGAAAAGGCAGGTTTACATGATTGGGGACTCCTTACTGAGAAGAATAGACAGGCCATAACCTGTAACCATAGCTGATCCAGAAAACAGAAGGGTGTGCTGTCTGCTGGGCGCTAAGATACGGGATGTGGACCTGAGGCTGAAGAGGATCCTAACGGGAGTGGGAAAGAATCCACTGATTCTTGTGGGAACAAATGATATGGCTAGATTCTCACTGGAACGTATCAAGGGAGACTATGTCAGGCTGAGGAAGATGCTTAAGGAAATCGAGGCTCAAGTGATCTTCAGTGGGATTCTGCCTGTTCCTAGAGAAAGACAACAAAGGTGTGACAAGATAATGATGATCAACAAATGGCTCAGGCAGTGGTGCTATAAGGAAGGCTTTGGGATGTATGGCCACTGGGAGGCATTCATGGACAGAGGACTGTTCTCTCGGGATGGACTTCACCTGAGTAGGGTGGGAAATAGACTTCTAGGATGAAGATTGGCACAACTGATTAAGAGAGCTTTAAACTAGGAATTTGGGGGAGATGGTTGGGAGATGTCCAGGTAATCTCCATGTCAGATTTTAACATTGAGAGGGAAGAAAATGAAGTAAGAAAGGATACAGTCGTAGGTAGGAGAATGGACATAAGGAGGAAGGGTAGTGTAGTTACCAGTATAATAGGTGATACTGGCGGTAGAATGTCTGTGCCTAATTGGGTAAAGAATGTGAGTGAAGCCAAATAACAAAAATTAAGATGTTTGTACACTAATACGAGAAGCCTACGTAACAAAATGGAGGCACTAGAGCTATTGCTAAAGGAAGTGAAACCAGATATTATAGGGATAACAGAAACATGGTGGAATAGTAGTCATGACTGCAGTATGGGTATTGAAGGGTATGTGCTGTTTAGGAAAGACAGAAATAAAGGCAAAGGTGGTGGAGTAGCATTGTATATTAATGATGAGGTAGATTGTAAAGAAATAAGAAGTGATGGAATGGATAAGACAGAGTCTGTTTGCGCAAAAATCACATTGGGGAAGAAAGCTACTCGAGTCTCCCCTGGAATAGTCCTTGGGGTGTGCTATAGACCACCGGGATCCGATTTGGATATGGATAGAGACCTCTTTAATGTTTTTAATTAAGTAAATACTAATGGGAATTGTGTGATCATGGGAGATTTTAACTTCCCAGATATAGACTGAAGGACATGTGCTAGTAATATAATAGAGCTTAGATTTTCCTGGATACGATAGGTGATGGATTCCTTCATCAAGTAGTTGCTGAACCAACAAGAGGGGGTGCTATTTTAGATTTGGTTTTGGTGAGTAGTGAGGACCTCATAGAAGAAATGGTTGTAGGGGACAACCTTAGTTAGAGCGATCATGAATTAATTCAGTTCAAACAATGGAAAAATAAATAAAAATAGATCTGTGACTAGGGTTTTTGATTTCAAAAGGGCTAACTTTAAAAAATTAAGGAAATTAACTAGGGAAGTGGATTAGACTAAAGAACTTGTGGATCTAAAGGTGGAGAAGGCCTGGAATTACTTCAAGTCAAAGTTGCAGAAACTATCAGAAGCCTGCATCCCAAGAAAGGGGAAAAATTCATAGGCAGGAGTTGTAGACCAAGCTGGATGAGCAAGCATCTCAGAGAGGTGATTAAGAAAAAGCAAAAAGCCTACAAAGGGTGGAAGATGGGAGGGATCAGCAAGGAAAGCTACCTCATTGAGGTCAGAACATTTAGGGATAAAATGAGAAAGGCCAAAAGCGATGTAGAGTTGGACCTTGCAAAGGGAATTAAAACCAATAGCAACAGGCTCTATAGCCATATAAATAAGAAGAAAACAAAGAAAGAAGAAGTAGGACTGCTAAACACTGAGGATTGAATAGAGGTGAAGGATAATCTAGGCATGGCTCAATATCTAAACAAATACTTTGCCTCAGTTTTAATGAGGCTAATGAGGAGCTTAGGGATAATGGTAGGGTGACAAATGGGAATGAGGATATGGAGGTAGATATTATCACATCCGAGATAGAAGCCAAACTCAAACAGTTTAATGGGACTAAATCAGGGGGCCCAGATAATCTTCATCCAAGAATATTAAAGGAACTGGCACACAAAATTGCAAGCCCATTCGCAAGAATTTTTAACGAATCTGTAAACTCAGGGGTTGTACCATATGACTGGAGAATTGCTAACATAGTTCCTATTTTTAAGAAAGGAAAAAAAGTGACCCGGGTAGCTACAGGCCTGTTAGTTTGACATCTGTAGTATGCAAGGTCTTGGAAAAAATTTTGAAGGAGAAAGTAGTTAAGGACATTGAAGTCAATGGTAACTGGGACAAAATACAACATGGTTTTACAAAAGGTAAATTATGCCAAACCAACCTGATCTCCTTTTTTTGAGAAGGTAACAGATTTTTTAGACAAAGGAAACTCAGTGGATCTAAATTACCACGATTTCAGAAAGGCATTTGTAACGGTTCCACATGGGGAATTATTAGCTAAATTGGAAAAGATGGGGATGAATATGAAAATTGAAAGGTGGATAAGGAACTGATTAAAGGGGAGACTGCAATAGGTCATACTGAAAGGTGAACTGTCAGGCTAGAGGGAGGTTACTAGTGGAGTTCCTCAGGGATTGGTTTTGGGACCAATCTTCTTTAATCTTTTTATTACTGACCTGGGCACAAAAAGTGGGAATGTGCTAATAAAGTTTGTGGATGACAAAGCTGGGAGGTATTGCCAATTCAGAGAAGGACCAGGATATCATACAGGAAGATCTGGATGACCTTGTAAACTGGAGTAATAGTAATAGGATGAAATTTAATAGTGAGAAGTGCAAGGTCATGCATTTAGGGATTAATAACAAGAATTTTGGTCATAAGCTGGGGATGCATCAATTGGAAGTAACGGAGGAGGAGAAGGACCTTGGAGTATTGGTTGGTCACAGGATTACTATGAGCCGCTAATGTGATATGGCCGTGAAAAAAGCTAATGCGATCTTGGGATGCATCAGGCGAGGTATTTCCAGTAGGGATAAGGAGGTGTTAGTACCATTATACAAGGCACTGGTGAGACCTCATCTGAAATACTGTGTGTAGTTCTGGTCTCCCATATTTAAGAAGGATGAGTTCAAACTGGAACAGGTACAGAGAAGGGCTACTAGGATGATCCGAGGAATGGAAAACCTGTCTTATGAAAGGAGACTCAAAGAGCTTGGCTTGTTTAGCCTAACCAAAAGAAGGCTGAGGGGAGATATGATTTCTCTCTATACATATATCAGAGGGATAAATACCAGGGAGGGAGAGGAATTATTTAAGGTCGGTGCTAATGTGGACACATGAACAAATGGATATAAACTGGCGATCAGGAAGTTCAGACTTGAAATTAGATGACGGTTTCTAACCATCAGAGGAGTGAAGTTCTGGAATGGCCTTCCAAGGGAAGCAGTGGGGGCAAAAGACCTATCTGGCTTCAAGACTAAGCTTGATAAGTTTATGGAAGGGATGATATGATGGGATAGCCTAAATTTGGCAATTAATTGATCTTTGACTATTAGCAGTAAATAGGCCCAATGGCCTGTGATGGGATGTTAGATGGGGTGGGATCTGAGTTACTACAGAGAATTCTTTCCTGGGTGTCTGGCTGGTGAGTCTTGCCCACATGCTCAGGGTTTAGCTGATCACCATATTTGGGGTCAGGAAGGAATTTTTCTCCAGGGCAGATTGGCAGAGGCCCTGGAGGTTTTTCGCCTTCCTCTGCAGCGTGGGGCATGGGTTACTTGCTGGAGAATTCTCTGCACATCGAAGTCTTTAAACCACGATTTGAGGACTTCAATAGCTCAGACATAGGTTAGGGGTTTGCAGGGCCACCCAGAGGATTCAGGGGGCCTGGGGTCTTCGGTGCACTTCACCAAAGACCCAGAGCGGAAGAAGCAGCGGCGGGTCCTTCACTCCGGGTGTGTTCGGTGGCACTGAAGGACCCACCGCCGAAGTGCCACTGAACATTCTCCTGGGGACCCCTAAAAACTCTCCTGGGGGCCCCTGTGGGGCCCAGGGCAAATTGCCCCACTTGCCACCCCTTCTGGGCGGCCGTGGGGGTTTGTTACAAGAGTGGGTGGGTGAGATTCTGTGGCGTGCGTTGTGCAGGAGGTCAGACTAGACTATCATAATGGTCCCTTCTGACCATAAAGTCTATGGTTCTATGATTCTATGATAAAGCACTGTGAGAGCTATGAATGAAAAGTGCTGAACAAGGGTTGGTTATTATTAGAATGGGTTTGAATGGGGTGAGGGAGGTGGCTCAACAAACAAGTCTGGAGTCAGTATTCAGGGAACAGCATTGAAGAAGGCTTCTTTCTGAGCGAAAGAGATGAAGTTGTATTGAGGCTGACAGCATTGGCAGAGCTGTGGGGTGTCATGGGAAGATGCAAGAGGAGACCAAAGTCAGAAATGTGGGTACAGGTTGGTAACAGAGGCTGTTGAAGATGAGGACATGTAATGTGAACTTGAATCGCAGTGCAACAGGGAGCCCGTGAAATGACATGAAGAAGTGGGAAGCAATGACATGGTCAAAGAGATGGGCCAATTTTTTTTATTTTTTTTGGTGGCAGTGTTTTGTGTGGACTGAAGAGGGATGACACAAATTCTGCTACTTTCACTTGGGCCTTGTCTACTCTGGCATATTGGGGAGGTGTAGCTACATGCCACAGTGAAAAGCAGGCTGCATCCACACTCTGGTGTGTAGCTACATGCAGCAGGAAAAAGCTCTGGCAGTGGGACACTTCACTGCTAAAAATAGCAGCATAAATGTGGGAGGCACTGCTTGGGCATTTAAAGAATAGTGTAAGGTCTATATCACAAGATTCTGGCTTGTCTTTATGCACCTAACCATCTGCACTGCTATTTATAGACATGTGAGAGGGCATGTAGAATATGTACTCTATCTGCTACCCTACCATAAGTGTGGACAAAGTGATTTGTGCCTTACTCTAGGAGTAGTCAGTCCCATTGATCTCAGTCAGGGTGGTAGAATCTAGCCTAAAGTTGAACAGGTGCAAATAGAACCTTGAGACCTTCTAGCTCCCAGCCCTGTGCTGAGTCCTCCAGACTTCCTGGCTTTTGGAGGTCACAACCTCGTCTTCTCCCTCCCCCCACAGGAGAACTTCCAGTTAGCGCAGGGGTGAACTTTCTTTCAAACGTGTCTTTTCAAACACAGAAAAACTCAGGCAGTGAGAACATTGTCAAAACATGCCAACATGTCACAGAACTGCTCCCAATCACAGAGTTTTCACAAACCGAACAAAGACATTTTGTAGATACATTTTTTTATAATTAATATTTTGCCTAGCTCTACTCACAACTCCCTGTGAGGTTGATATCTTTATACCCAATTTATTTTATAGATGGGAAAAATGAACAAAGAGAGTTTTTCGTACTTGGGTCTGAAAAGGCAAAAAACTCCATCATTAAGAAGTGAAATAAATAGCTCATTGACTTCAGCTGGACATTTGGCATCACTCAGAACCTTGCATGATCTGGTCCTGTATGAACAACTGCTGTGAAACACTTCTCTCAGATAGCTTTGCCAATTGTCTTCATCCTGACCCACAATGTAACTTGCTACTTCAATCCTGCTGTCATAGAATCACAGTTAGAAGGGACCTCAGGAGATCATCTAGTCCAACCCCCTGCTCAAAGCAGGACCAATCCCCAATTTTTGCTCCAGATCCCTAAATGGCCCCCTCAAGGATTGAACTCACAACCCTGGGTTTAGCAAGCCAATGTTCAAACCACTGAGCTATCCCTCCCCGTGATATTACTTCCCCGCGTAGATACTCTGTATCTGTCCTCAGCAGGGACTGCAAGTCAAGCTGTATCAGACTGAGCAATTGTTCTGCAATGTGCATAAATGGGAACTGGATTACCATCACCAAATTAATTTTTACTTTTAACCAAATGTAGAATTTGAACTCAGGTTTGAAAATAACTGATGCATCAAACCATTTCACGTTTTTGACTTGATGAACTCTCTGTTTTGAAAACCATTGTCTCTTGAACAAAATTATTATAGAATGATTTTTGAATACTTTAATGTTTTGATACCTCATACATTATAAAATAGGCAGCAGCTCAGAAAAAAGCCCCTCTGTTGTCACAATCATTTTGTTTTACTATTGTCCTATCAAAATACTTTAAACGAGTTTAACTACTATTACATTGTAGTGCCTGACACACAGCTCCTACCTCAGCAGTGCTTAAATCTCCTGTTCACGTCAAAATGTTTTTACAGCAGCTGACAAAGCTGACACTGACATGAAGCAAATTAAGAAAGGAGTCAGTGTCAGTCACTAAAAATTCAGTCAGTAAAATAACCTAATCCACTATACGTCTCCTGTACCATACCGTGAAAAATCCACTTAGCCTCTCCAGTACTGCACTATGCAACTCAGCGGACCTTGATTGTACCTATACTGTGAAACCCAATGGATTTCTCCCTTACTAAAATGTAGACCTCAGTATGTCTCACATGTAGCACAGTATGAAAGCCACAGGGCCTCTCTTTTATCCCATGCAGCATAATTCAGAGGACTTCTGTGTAACCCATTGTCTTAAAACTGTACTGCCATGTGTAACCCAAATTAATTCTCATATTTTAGTATATTGTAAACCAGTATCTGAATCCAATGGTCCGCTATTATAGATCATGATCTTTTTGTTGTATCTTGGAACCTATTGCCTAATACTGAACTTCTGTGGACTCCATTTTAAATTCTGTCACTCTAGAGGGGAGGGGAATCCATTATGTCTCTAGCGTGTGTGAATCATGTTGATTCGAGTTCCCTTTTGAGGGTCTAAACATAGTTCTAGGGGCAGAAGCAACTGTTAGAAATCTCAGCATCCTCAGATGCAGACTCATGTCAATAGCACCATAAAAACTTCCCAGTATGATCTCATAAAATATTTCCAGGTTGTTCGTATTGTTTTCTTGGCAGGATGGTAATGATAGGCTTATTCCTCAACTTCCACTGTTAGGTAAAAAGATTCTTTTCCCCAAGAATCAGGCAAGCACAGACAATACTGAAGAGGGTTTATTCACGGTACTGGGAAGACTGACAAGCAGCTTCAAAGATATGGTGCCATAGTGGCCAGTTATATACATTCTCTTATCAATTCATTTGCATTTATCCATACATACAGAGACAGACATTGTTAAAAGTCAAGAGAGAACCCTGAACAAAGATAAAAATAAGAACAGTATGTACATATTGAGGTCATCCTAATTACTGCAAACCTCTATGGCTACCTTGCGGTGGAAGGAGGTGGGGTGTAGGGGTGGGTAGGGATGAGTGCTTACAGATATCTGGTGGGCTGTGAAGGGAGGGTTTGTCCTGATCTAAGAACTGAGTTACTGGGAGGGCATTGACCATATAAGCTTATCAATTGTTTACAGTTGTCAGTGTCCTTGCTACTGAATGCTTATTGAAACATTCCTGCTTGTTCTGCGGTTTTTGTCTTAGCTGTTAGCTAAATTTTAACTCTTTCCCAACACCACAAAGAATGAATTATTATCATGCTATTTGTCTTTCCCTCCTGCTGGAATCCTCTGCAGCTTCTACAGAATTAAAGTTAAAGACAAGTTGTAATACAGGATAACACAGATCAGTGAAAGATACATGTCAGTACATCCTGTTGCCTTTTAAAGACTGTTCCCTAGGTATAAAGTTTGTTTATTGTGGAAGACTTCTTAATTACTGAATGAATAAACATTACTGACCTGGATGTTATCTTTTCTTTACACAGCATCGTTTACTATTAACATTCTTAACTACATGCTTACAGAGGCAGTGACAGGGAGAGTATATTCTGTCAATTTATAACCCACACAGTTCGTGATCCATTAGCCAGTTATTACAAATAAGTGATCCATGCTTCCCAGGGGTGGTCTTAAGGGCCTTAACCTTCAGGCTCGTGCCTGGCATTGAATCTCGGTAATTAAGATGTGTGACATAAAACCTGAGAGTCTCTGGATTAAGTTTAGAAGTGGTGAGCAACAAGAGTGATGTCGTGGTGGGAGTCTGCTATAGACCACCAGACCAGGGGGATGAGGTGGACAAGGCTTTCTTCCGGCAACTAACAGAAGTTACTAGATCACAGGCCCTGGTTCTCATGGGGGACTTCAATCACCCCGATATCTGCTGGGAGAGCAATATAGCAATGCACAGACAATCCAGGAAGTTTTTGGAAAGCATAGGGGACAATTTCCTGGTGTAAGTGCTGGAGGAACCAACTAGGGGCAGAGCTCTTCTTGACCTGCTGCTCACAAACTAGGAAGAATTAGTAGGGGAAGTAAAAGTGGATGGGAACCTGGGAGGCAGTGACCATGAGATGGTCGAGTTCAGGATCCTGACACAAGGAAGAAAGGAGAGCAGCAGAATACAGACCCTGGACTTCAGAAAAGCAGACTTTGACTCCCTCAGGGAACTGATGGGCAGGATCCTTTGGGAGAATAACATGAGGGGGAAAGTGGTCCAGGAGAGCTGGCTGTATTTTAAAGAATCCTTATTGAGGTTACAGGAACAAACCATCCCAATGTGTAGAAAGAATAGCAAATATGGCAGACGAGCAGCTTGGCTTAACAGTGAAATCCTTGCTGATCTTAAACACAAAAAAGAAGCTTACAAGAAGTAGAAGATTGGACAAATGACCAGGGAGGAGTATAAAAATATTGCTCAGGCATGTAGGAGTGAAATCAGGAAAGCCAAATCACACTTGGAGTTGCAGCTAGAAAGGGATATTAAGAGTAACAAGAAGGATTTCTTATGGTATATTAGCAACAAGAAGAAAGTCAAGGAAAGTGTGGGCCCCTTGCTGAATGGGGGAGGCAACCTAGTGACAGCAGATGTGGAAAAAGCTAATGTACTCAATGCTATTTTTGCCTCTGTCTTCACGAACAAGGTCAGCTCCCAGACTACTGCAGTGGGCAGCACAGCATGGGGAGGAGGTGACCAGCCCTCTGTGGAGAAAGAAGTGGTTCAGGAATATTTAGAAAAGCTGGACAAGCACAAGTCCATGGGGCCAGATGCACTGCATCTGAGGGTGCTAAAGGAGTTGGCGGATGTGATGTGATGTGGCGGATTGCAGAGCCATTGGCCATTATCTTTGAAAACTCATGGTGATCCAGGGAGGTCCCGGATGACTGGAAAAAGGCTAATGTAGTGCCCATCTTTAAAAAAGGGAAGAAGGAGGATCCTGGGAACTACAGGCCAGTCAGCCTCACCTCAGTCCCTGGAAAAATCATGGAGCAGGTCCTCAAGGAATCAATTTTGAAGCTCTTAGAGGAGAGCAAAGTGATCAGGAACAGTGGGCATGGATTCACCAAGGGCAAGTCATGCCTGACT
This sequence comes from Natator depressus, assembly GCF_965152275.1. NCBI lineage: Eukaryota > Metazoa > Chordata > Testudines > Cheloniidae > Natator > Natator depressus. Next base: position 74,074,995 of record NC_134240.1, read on the forward strand.
AACCTAATTGCTTTCTATGACAAGATAACTAGCTCTGTGTATGAGGGGAAAGCAGTGGATGTGTTATTCCTTGACTTTAGCAAAGCTTTTGACACGGTCTCCCACAGTATTCTTGCCAGCAAGTTAAAGTAGTATGGGCTGGATGAATGGACTATAAGGTGAATAGAAAGCTGGCTAGATCATCGGGCTCAACAGGTAGTGATCAATGGCTCCATGTCTAATTAGCAGCCTGTATCAAGCGGAGTGCCCCAAGGATCGGTCCTGGGCCGGTTTTGTTCAATATCTTCCTTAATGATCTGGAGGATGGTGTGGATTGCACCCTCAGCAAGTTTGCAGATGACTCTAAACTGGGAGGAGTGGTAGATATGCTGGACTGTAGGGATAGGATACAGAGGGACCTAGACAAATTAGAGGATTGGGCCCAAAGAAATCTGATGAGGTTCAACAAGGACAAGTGCAGAGTCCTGCACTTAGGACGGAAGAATCCCATGCACCGCTACAGACTCGGGACCGAATGGCTAGGCAGCAGTTCTGCAGAAAAGGACCTAGGGGTTACAGTGGACGAGAAACTGGATATGAGTCAACAGTGTGCCCTTGTTGCCAAGAAGGCTAACGGCATTTTGGGCTGTATAAGTAGGGGTATTGCCAGCAGATGGAGGAACATGATTGTTCCCCTTTATTCGAGATTGGTGAGGCCTCATCTGGAGTACTGTGTCCAGTTTTGGGCTCCACACTACAAGAAGGATGTGGAAAAATTGGAAAACGTCCAGTGGAGGGCAACAAAAATGATTAGGGGGCTGGAGCACATGACTTATGAGAAGAGGCTGAGGGGACTGAGATTATTTAGTTTGCGGAAGAGAAGAATGAGGGGGGATTTGATAGCTGCTTTCAACTACCTGAAAGGCGGTTCCAAAGAGGATGGATCTAGACTGTTCTCAGTGGTAGCAGATGATAGAAGAAGGAGTAATGGTCTCAAGTTGCCGTGGGGGAGGTTTAGGTTGGATATTAGGAAAAACTTTTTCACTCAGAGAGTGGTGAAGCACTGGAATGGGTTACCTAGGGAGGTGGTAGAATCTCCTTCCTTAGAGGTCTCCTTCCTCAAGGTCAGGCTTGACAAAGCCCTGGCTGGGATGATTTAATTGGGGATTAGTCCTGCTTTGAGCAGGGGATTGGACTAGATGACCTCCTGAGGTCCCTTCCAACCCTGATATTCTATCATTCTATGATTCTATGATATAACCGTGCATGTTGTGTGCTATTTTGCATTTATGTACTATATTTGTGCAATAAAGAAACACAATCTATTGACATTATATATGGAATGCCCAACATGAGCATATGTATATTTATAGCTGTTTGTGCTCCTAAACTTTGATACTCTATTAGATCTTAAACAACTAAGTTCTTTCCCTAGTTAAAATCCACTTATTGTTCTACTCTCCACCATATGTTTAATCCCATTCTATCAGTACAGTGCAGCAGTGAAGCTTGAATCATTAGAGAAATCTCAGCAGAAATGACAGCTGCAAAGCTAAACCATAGCAGTTCCTCCTTTGCCCTCCCTCTCCGATGACAGAACAAACAGACATCTCCAAACTGAAGGCTTTACTTTGATTCTTCTCCTGGCTAAACCATGCCAGCTGTGAAAGTCTTACTGCTCTGATGCAGTCCTGCTCCCCTCTGCTGCTGGCAGCCCCTGTTCACTGCTACCAGTGTAGCACCTATGGGTCTGAAGTCAGGAGTGGAGGCAGATATGGAAGTCCAGAGGATGAGAGGGGTCAGGATGGAGCTTAGTTAAAAATCTCCTGTGGATAGTGACACAGCTCAACATGTAGGGCCTGATTCACCACTTCCTTGCACTTTGGGTGTTATTTACACCTCTACAAAGCGGGAATAAAGCACCATCTAACCGGCATTCAACAATCACTAACACCACTAGTGACAGATTTTTACGTTTACAGATATAAGTGTTTACAGAAAGCACCAGGCAATGGAGAACCAGGGCTAAACAATTTTTGTTTCCTCCTTATTTGGGATAACAAGATTCTTGGGCAGATCCTCAGCTGGGGTGAGTTACAGCCCCTGTCACAATCTACACTTGCTGAAGAGCTGACTCTCGGGTTTCTGCGGTGCAGGTTTGTGAGTATTTATAGATCTGTGAAAATCTGCACCTTAGAGAAATTGCCACTAAAGCAAGCAACCTGCCAAATTTCAAGTCCCTGCTGCAAAGGATGGAGGTGCTAGAGAGTCTCAATGAAATGGTTGTCAGGATTTTTTTTTACCATGGACAAAATAACCTTTTTTCCAAACCTTGTTCTAGGAAACAGGGGAACTGCTTTTGGCTGAAACTTTTAAAAAGGAAATCAAAGTGAGGCATGGAAAACTTCAGCCCAAACAGTTTAATTTTGGAAAAATTATAAGCCACTGAAAACAGCGTCTTATAATGGAAAATGTAAGCCAACCTTATGTATAGGTGGAACTATATTCTTCACCTATAAAACAATACTATGGGCTCACCCATTAGTGATTGAAGACCTAAGATCATTGCTTTATTCTCCCTCAGTAGAAATGGCAAAAGGTTTTGGAAGTGAAGGTCCTGCAACTCATTTCTCATGACTAAAAATATTTCACTCACAGACTAGTCCCTCCTTGTAGTAATGATACAGAATCATCAGTGAGACACAGTTATCCTACCAACATAACTATAGCGCAAAATGAAACAAGAACCATTTAGGAGCTTCTGTTATGACACAGTGCAATTTATTTGGATTATAAAATCCCTAATGTAACAATGGGGTAAGACAACCATTTCAGTCTAACTTGTGTAGTAGTAAGGTCCATATATTTCCTAGATTTGTTTCTCTGGTTCTGATTATATTTCATCGATAGTGATGCAATTCCCATTTGCTGGTGTATTATTACAAGAAAAAGCAAAATTTTAATGAATAACTTCAATAAAGAACAGCAATCACAGGAAAACGTATGACTCACAATGTGAAAAAAATCAGAGCTTATTGGCAGGGGAAAACAGACGTTTGATGCAGAGTAGGTTAATTCACTAGTTCTTCCACTCTCTCTTTAAGATGGGCTTAAAAGACAAACAAAATATGTTTGCTTGTCTCAGTCTTCTACCGAATGAACATCTGGTAATGTTACAAAACCACAACACTATCCAGTCCAGACACCCAGGCCTTCAATTGAGGAGGGCCACAAGGGCATGGTGAGTGGATGCCAAAGATTGCAACAGAAGGGAATGTTATAGGACAGGGGTGAGGTGTGTGGGCAGAATTATGTTGCAAAAACTTGTACAATGCCTACCTGCAAGTTTCCTAAAGCCAAGTAGTGCAAAACTCTCTTTTTGTGTACCATGCAATTCAATAACATTCATCCAATTATTTTTCTAAAAGGAAAGAAGAGATTTCTAGCTGAATAGAATGATCCTTATATGAGTGAAATGTCTATGGCCTGAATCAAACTATTTCCACTTCAAGATATGATGACTAGAGAATCATTCAGTTATTCTTGGTCAGCTCAAATTTCTTACTTTTGAATAGTAGAATTACATTCATATTCCTGGATTTTACAGCCAGATAGAACTATTGTAATCATGTAGCTTGAGCTCCTGTCTAATACACAGTCTGTAGAATTTCACCCAGTAATTCCTTCATCAAGCCTAATAATGTGTGTTTAGACTAGATCATCTCTCTTACAAAGATATCCAGTCTTGGTTTAAATGTTCCAAGTGATGGAGAATCCCCCGCATGTCTTGGTGGGTAATGACTCTCACTGTTAAAAATTTGCACCTTATTTCCAGTTTGAAATTGTTTAGCTTCAACTTCCAGCCACTGGATATTGTCATGCCTTTGTCTACTAAATTAAAGAGCCTTATGCTATCCATTATCTTCTTGCCAATCAGTTTACCTCTTAAATATCTTTGTAATAATCTAAATAGACTGAGCTCCTTCTGTTTCTCATTATAAGGCATGTTTTCCAGTTGTCATATCATTCCGGGTGCTCTTCTCTTACCCTCTTCATTTTCCCCCCAGTAAAAATCAGTGCATTTTGAAAGTGGGAAAGACTCACTGATATAAAGCAAGATGGGAGAGGGTATTGTTGGTAGTGAGTGAATGAAACAGAAAAAGAAAGAAAGACACAAGCTGGGGACCCTCATCTGCAATATTTTTATAATGCCTCATTACTTTTTTACCTTATATCATACACACAGTTTTGAAGTTTTGACTGGGAACCTTATTGTGAAGAGCTGAGGGTTTACCTTTTAAATAGAACAAAGTGGAGAATCTGCTTTCTAAATTGTGTGAGGACACCATGAAAACATTTCCTCAATTGCTGTAAGGTAGATGGGAGATGCATGACCTGTTCTGGTATTTAAAACAATCCCTGTAATGGAAAAGTTTTATGAGACACCATATGTGAGTTCATTAGTTATGTATAAAAATCTTATTTTTCTATTTGCAGTGGTAAAAAACATTTTTTCCCAAGGAAAACAGATTGCAAACTCAGTCTCAATTAATTCCGTCCTGTCAGACGTTTGCCCATTTTTGGTGCTTCATTCCAGGTCATGCTGATGCAAAAATCAGACGTGCCAACTGTCGTGCATGAGACCAGTCAGAAAGTTTATGACTCCAGTACTGGTAAAACTACTACTTTGTCAGAATTGGGAACCAGTGTGTTGAAAATGAAGCCCCAACTGATGTGCCCACAAGGAGAGGGCCATTGGCAGTGTGCTGCATTTGATCCCATTGGCTTTTGGTTTTTAAGACTGTTTTGGCCAGCTCTCAATTTTTTTTCTTTTTAAAACTCCCTGTTTAGCAGCTCCCCATATCTCACAACATGATTTTTCAAAGCTGTTTGATTCTGTAAAGCACATAGGTAAAAATCACAGCACAATAAGTCATTTTCTTTTCCATGGTCACTTTGGAGCGGATGGGCGGGGGGGCAGGGAAGGCTAAGTCTAAGCAAAAACTGAACATTCAAAGACATTGGGGAGATGTTAGTCCTGTTTGTTCCACTCTGCTCCTGATGAGATGTAATTTGTTATGCAGAGGATAAACTTGCAATGATCTGGGTACTATTAATTATTTGTCAGGCACTGACAGCGTGCATGGTACTTGTATGTGATGCAAACACATGGTCCCTGCCCTAAGGGACTCACCATTTAGTGCAGCTAGATTATAAAGCAATGATCCTGGCGTCTCGTCTAGAATTCAAAGTTAAAATGCACGCTGCTTGCTTTCAAAGGGATAAGAGAGAGAAAAAAATAATTGAATTTAGAAATATATTTTCAATATACAAATATTTAGATGTAATCATATTTAACTGGTAAAACTCTCGAGAATTACTAGCGAGAAACCTTCAAAAGATTTAGAGGTTCAGTTTGGAGAAGCATCCAGAAAGTACTTATCCAAAGAGTTTTGGCTGGAAATCTCCCCAAAAGTGCTCTCTCTTAAGCTTTCTGTTACTTTTTGGTTTGGGTCAGATCAGAAATACTGCGAGAATAGCCTTCCTTGCTTTATTTCCACTTCTGATCCCATCCCAAACCAGAAAAAGCAGAGAGCACATGAAACAAAAGACAAAAGTTAACCAAGTACTATTGAACCTCATACATTATTTGGGTTTGGTTTGAGCCTTTGTTTAACATTCAGAATGGTTCTTAATTTATCCCAATTAGTTTGTGCCCATTCCTATTAAAAACCCTGTGATGCAACTTTGCAATGGGCTTGCTCATGCTCCCATTGCAGACCTGAGCAAAATGACCACTTACTGCAATGGCAGCAAGAACAGGACCTTGCACTGAGCCCAGTTGGCATAAGCCTATTAAAGTCAAAGGAGTTGTACTTGTAGCCCCCAAATTTGATATTCCTGCGTGTACCCCAGAACTTCACCTTGTGTGTTCTGCCATCGCCAGCTTAAACCCAAACATCACGTAGCTAGAAATCTTTTTAGGACCCTGAGAAGGCAAGGCTGTGCAACTGCATGTTTACAGAATGGGAGGCTGGGACAGGGAGTTCAGATTCCATGAAAATAGAAGAGAAAGTTACTCACTTTTGTGCAGTAACATCAGTTCTTCGAGATGTGTGTCCCTGTTGGGGGCTCCAGTCTAGGTGTTCGGATTCTCCTGAGTTCATAATCGGAGATTTATGGTAGCAGTGCCCAGCTGGATTGCACATGCGTGGTCCCCGTCTTGCGCCACTTCAGGTGGTTAATTAGCAATGTGCAATCAATCCCCTATCAGTTCCTTCTCTACTGCAGAGCCTAGCAATAACTCTGAAGTAGAGGGGAGGAGGGAAGGTAGTGGAGCACCCACAGGGACAAACATCTTGAGGAACCTACGTTACTGCACAAGGTGAGTAACTTTCTCTTCTTCTTCGAGTGATGTCCCTGTGGGTGCTCAACTCTAGGTGAGTTCAGAACAGTACCCTCCGGAAGGAGGAAGGGACTTTGGAGTTGAAGTCATAGCAGATGAGAGCACAGTGAGTCCAAACAGGACATTGGAGGTTGCCTGTAGTTCTAAAGCATAATGTTAAGTAAATGTATGGGCTGACACCCAGGTTGCAGTCTTACAGATTTCAGCAATGAGGACATTGTTAAGGAACACTGTAGAGGTTGAAAAGGCCCTGGTGGAATGCGGTGCGAATCCCTGGAGGGGGTTGTTGACCATGTTGGGAGTAACATAGTTTTATGCAATCTGAAATCCATTTGGAGAGCCTCTGTGTAGATATGACATTCCCTTTCGATCATTCAGTGATTGAGCTGAACAGTTTCCAAGACTTATGGAATGCTTTCATTGTATCTATGTTGAAAGTGATTACCCTGCATACATCCAGGATATGTAGTCTGGATTGTTGTCTATCCTGGTGGGGATTAGGATAGAATGTTGGAAGGTAGATAGGCTAGTTGAGGTGAAATGATGAGGAGATCTTGGGCAAAAACTTAGGATGTGGTCTCAAAGAAACTTTATCTTTGAAAAAGATTGTGTATGGGGGATCTGCCATGAGAGTGCCCAATTCTCCCACCTGTCTGGCAGATGTAATCGCCATGAGGAAAGCTACTTTCACAGAAAGATGTAACAAAGAGCATGTCACCATGGGTTCAAATGGAGGGCCAGTTAGGACTCAGAGGACTAGGCTGAGGCCATGATGGGGTAGGTTTTCTCTTTAATGTAGAAATTGCTGAGTCCTCTGAGGAATCTTTTGGTGAGTGGGTGGGCAAATATGGATAATTTGTCTACTTTGCTGTGGAATGCTGTGATGGCAGAGAGACGCACTCTAACTGAGCTCATGGAAAGGCCTGACTTTCTAAGTTGTAATAAGTAGTCCAATTTTAAGGATAAAGAGGCTGCCACTGCCAGAATTCATTTTTGTTGGCACCATGCCTCAAATCGTTTCCATTTGTGGAGTTAGGTGGTGCGGGTGGTTGTTCTGCGACTGTGTAATAAAATGTTTTGTACTTCATTGGAACACATTATTTCAGGTCTCTTGAGCCATGGAGTTGCCACACTTCGAGATGGAGTCTTTGGGGATCAGGATGAAGAACGTGACCTGTGTCCCAAGATAGGAGACGAGGCAGAAGCGGAAGTGTCTGTGGAGGACATACCGATAGTTGGAGAAGGTAAGGATACCAAGTTTGGCAAGGCCATGTGGGAGCTATTAGAATTCCCCTGGAGTTGTCCTGCCTGATCTTGTGGATCACCCAGGCCAAAAAAGAGGTGGGGGAAATATGTAAAGGGGAGGAGTGTTCAACTTCATGAGGAAAGCATTGCCCATAGAGTAGCGACCAAGCCCTGCTCTGGAGCGGAACTGTGGGCATTTGGTGTTTTGTGCGGTTGCAAACAGGTTGCTGAGATGGTCCTGCTACTGATGGCACAGGTGATGGATGTGTGCTCTCCCTGGGAAAGCTGGGAGGTTTGTGGTGCTAAAGCGGGATGTGCCATCCATGGTGTCAATATGGCCACTATGGTGGAGATAGCATGGGTGTCATCCATGGGTACCCATACCATTGGGGTTCTTTGTATGCAGTATGATGGCCTCTGTGTGATGAGGCATGTGCCACTGTATCATGTATGGGAGAAGAGCGGTGGGAATAACTTTTCCCATCATCAACCTCATCCTCGTTGCTCGAAAGAAGGGGGGCTGAATGAGGTGGAATGGAAGATTGACTTGGTACTGAGCGAGTTAGGGTAAAGTCAATGCCGAGAATAGGTGATTCAGGCATTGAGGAGACTGCCAAATCCTTTTTCAGTAAGAATTAACATGGTACCAACAGTGGTGGTGCCACTGCAGTCACAGCAGTCTGTGCCACAGGTTGTGTTGGTACGGATGGATGTGCTGGTTGCGACATATCAGCTGTAAATGGCAGCATGGCTTGCACTTGCATTGAGCTGCTGTGTGCCGTGTGTCTGGTCGGCTCCAGTGGCGCCGAGGCATGGGGTTTCACTTTCCCCTTACTGCCTGTGTCAGAGCTGGCTTGTTTAGCGTCCTTAGCTCTCACGGTACCCACGGTACCGGAGGGTGCCGCTACCTCAGTTAGAGAGGCTGATGGTGCAGTTGGGACCGACTGAGTGTGCTGGTGCAGGGAACACCTTTTTCTTGGCCTTTTCCTGGGCTGGTGAAGCTGCAGGATGCTTTTTAGCTACCTTCATGGCAGGGTAGTCTGCTGTCTGAGCCTTAGAGGTAGAGCCTGTGTCAGAGGCTGTCATAGGAGACTTGTCTCCAGGGGGAGTCCTGGCTTCTGACTCAGATGCTGGCTGGAGAGACTTCTCCATAAGCAGCAGTTTAAGCTACAAGTGTCTGACTTTCCTGGTCCGGGCTGTCAGTTTGTGACAATGAGGGCACTTTTGAGGCACATGTGCTTCGCCTAAGCAGTAAACATTGAGTGTGCCCGTCCAACATTGGGATCGATAGCCTACAGGTGAGGCAGAATTTAAAGGCCAGAGAACCAGGCATGCCCCTGAGGGGAGAATTTCATCCTCCCCTGAATGGAGAGCCAGAAGTAATGGTTCAACAAAAACCTATCTCTAGTCAGGAAATAAATAGGGTTTTGTTTTGTTTTTTTAAATAAATAAATGGGGACAAGGAAACAAAAAGGAGTTAACTATCTATAACAAAACTCGAACTAACTGGGTTATACTAAACTAACTAAGCTCTGAGGTGCTGCTGAATGCTCCAACTCATAGTCAAGGGAGGTAGAGAAGGAACTGAGGGGGAGTTGATCACACAGTGCTAATTAACTGCCTGAAGTGGCACGAGACAGGGATCGCGCATGTGCAATCCAACTGGGCACTGCTACCATAAATCTCCGATTATGAACACGGGTGCCCAAACACCTAGAGTGGACCACGCACAGGGACATCACTCGAACAAGAAGGAATGTGTGGAAAGACTTGGTTTTAGGTGCCTCTGACATGTAAGCTTTATTGTTGTTATGATTAGAAATGCTTTGCTGATAAGGAAAATAATGAATTGTTATTGGTTGCTGCTAGGGAAATTGTTAGTCTATATGGGTTTGTAACAGGTTTGGCACCTGCCTCTTGCGATCGGCCCATTTCTCTGGCCAACAGTGCGCGCAATCTTTTAGTACTTTCCAGCAGGGTGGCACCCACCTGTTGCAAGCACCCCCCTCTGGCTAATGGATCTCTCAGCGGGTCTTCAGCGACTCAGTCTTCCGGCTGAGCCGCCTACACTGTCCTCCCTTCCAGGGTACACTGTCCAACCAGGCCTATCTCAGAACCTTCAGTAATGTCCTGTAGCCCTCCCTGGGCTCCAACATCTCTGTAGCCCTCTAGAGCTCGGTCCTCAGTCTGACCAACAGGGCCTATCTTAGTACCCTAACTGGCCAGCTTTCATTTGAAGGTTTCTGCTCTGGGGTAGATCAGCACCCCTAAGACTTCCTTCTTGGAGGCTCTTTGCCTGCTCTTTAGTCCTCTGACCTCAGCTCTCCAGCTGAGTTAGTCTAAGGAAGCCCCCTTGAGGGGGTAACAGTTCCATGGACAGTCCCATCCCTGGGCCAGTCTACACTCCCTTGTTGGGGGGCGAGTAAGACCGGCGCCCACCCACTAATCTGGGTCCCAGCCCAGGGATCCTCTAAGTAGCAGCCACATCCTTTTAACTAACTGTATTCCTTGGGCCACTTCCTTGTAGCCTGTCTTAAGTGAGTCCTGGCAGCCAGCCAGAAGCTATTCCTTCGCTTCCCCAGTCCCCGCCAGCAACTACCTGTCTTAACCCTTGCAACCAGTCTGGAGCACCTTTTGCTCCCCCAGTCCCTGCTAGCAGACTAATCTATCCAGGCCTTTCAGCTCCAGCAGTCAGTCAACTGGCCAGGAGCATCTCTTGCTTCCCCGATCCCTGCAAGTAGACTGCACTCACTCTGGCCCTGAAGCTCCTTTTATATTAGCCTGCTGGGCCCTCATTGCCTGCTCCTTGTAGCCTCTGTGATTGGCTATTTCCCCTGCAGCCACTCTAGCCCGCTTGGAGGATCTTTCCACTGCTCCTTTCCTGGATGGGTGTGGCAGGACCCGGAGGCCTCCAGCAGGGGGCCTGTGGGCCTAGTCCACATCATCTCAGGACTATTATGAGTTATGTGCTTTGTTTGGAGAAATTGTATAAAAAGATTAATTAGAAAATGTGCTTTGGAGCAGTCTGAGGAAGCTTTCTTTGGGCAAGGATTTGACACCAAAATTCCCCACCAGCTAGACAGAAGGAGGGGGCCCCTTGAAACCTGGCTGTTGATTTCTTGAAACAATCTCTTAACTTTAAGTAAATATAAATGTTTTTCAGATGCTTTGAACCTACTGCGACAACATGTGTCTGTATGTGTGTTTAAGATCTAATAAGAAGTAGTTTTAAATAAAAGCACTCTTGCTTGTATCAATTGTATATCAGATGGAGGATATCCTGATATCTGCTGGGAGAGCAATACAGCGGTGCATAGACAATCCAGGAAGTTTTTGGAAAGCATAGGGGACAATTTCCTGGTGCAAGTGCTAGACGAGCCAACTAGGGGGGGAGCTTTTCTTGACCTGCTGCTCACAAACAGGGAAGAATTAGTGGGGGAAGCAAAAGTGGATGGGAATCTGGGAGGCAGTGACCATGAGTTGGTTGAGTTCAGGATCCTGACACAGGGAAGAAAGGTAAGCAGCAGGATACGGACCCTGGACTTCAGGAAAGCAGACTTCGACTCCCTCAGGGAACGGATGGGTAGGATCCCCTGGGGGACTAACATGAAGGGGAAAGGAGTCCAGAAGAGCTGGCTGTATTTCAAGGAATCCCTGTTGAGGTTACAGGGTCAAACCATCCTGATGAGTTGAAAGAATAGTAAATATGGCAGGCGACCAGCTTGGCTTAACGGTGAAATCCTAGCGGATCTTAAACATAAAAAAGAAGCTTACAAGAAGTGGAAGGTTGGACATATGACCAGGGAAGAGTATAAAAATATTGCTCGGACATGTAGGAATGAAATCAGGAGGGCCAAATCGCACCTGGAGCTGCAGCTAGCAAGAGATGTCAAGAGTAACAAGAAGGGTTTCTTCAGGTATGTTGGCAACAAGAAGAAAGCCAAGGAAAGTGTGGGCTCCTTACTGAATGAGGGAGGCAACCTAGTGACAGAGGATGTGGAAAAAGCTAATGTGCTCTATGCTTTTTTTGCCTCTATCCTCTCTAACAAGAACAGCTCCCAGACTGCTGCGCTGGGCATCACAACATGGGGAGTAGATGGCCAGCCCTCTGTGGAGAAAGAGATGGTTAGGGACTATTTAGAAAAGCTGGACGTGCACAAGTCCATGGGGCCAGACGAGTTGCATCCGAGAGTGCTAAAGGAATTGGTGGCTGTGATTGCAGAGCCATTGGCCATTATCTCTGAAAACTCGTGGTGAACGGGGGAAGTCCCAGATGACTGGAAAAAGGCTAATGTAGTGCCAATCTTTAAAAAAGGGAAGAAGGAGAATCCTGGGAACTACAGGCCAGTCAGCCTCACCTCAGTCCCCGGAAAAATCATGGAGCAGGTCCTCAAAGAATGAATCCTGAAGCACTTACATGAGAGGAAAGTGATCAGGAACAGTCAGCATGGATTCACCAAGGGTAGGTCATGCCTGACTAATCTAATCGCCTTCTATGATGAGATTACTGGGTCTGTGGATGAAGGGAAAGCAGTGGATGTATTGTTTCTTGACTTTAGCAAAGCTTTTGACACGGTCTCCCACAGTATTCTTGTCAGCAAGTTAAAGAAGTATGGGCTGGATGAATGCACTATAAGGTGGGTAGAAAGTTGGCTAGATTGTCGGGCTCAACGGGTAGTGATCAATGGCTCCATGTCTAGTTGGCAGCCGGTGTCAAGTGGAGTGCCCCAGGGGTAGGTCTTGGGACCGGTTTTGTTCAATATCTTCATAAATGATCTGGAGGATGGTGTGGATTGCACTCTCAGCAAATTTGCGGATGATACTAAACTGGGAGGAGTGGTAGATACGCTGGAGGGCAGGGATAGGATACAGAGGGACCTAGACAAATTGGAGGATTGGGCCAAAAGAAATCTGATGAGGTTCAATAAGGATAATTAGGACGGAAGAATCCAATGCACAGCTACAGACTAGGGACCGAATGGCTAGGCAGCAGTTCTGCGGAAAAGGACCTAGGGGTGACAGTGGACGAGAAGCTGGATATGAGTCAGCAGTGTGCCCTTGTTGCCAAGAAGGCCAATGGCATTTTGGGATGTATAGGTAGGGACATAGCAAGCAGATCGAGGGATGTGATCGTTCCCCTCTATTCGACATTGGTGAGGCCTCATCTGGAGTACTGTATCCAGTTTTGGGCCTCACACTACAAGACGGATGTGGATAAATTGGAGAGAGTCCAGCGAAGGGCAACAAAATTGATTAGGGGTCTGGAACACATGACTTATGAGGAGAGGCTGAGGGAACTGGGATTGTTTAGTCTGCAGAAGAGAAGAATGAGGGGGGATTTGATAGCTGCTTTCAACTACCTGAGAGGTGGTTCCAGAGAGGATGGTTCTAGACTATTCTCAGTGGTAGAAGAGGACAGGACAAGGAGTAATGGTCTCAAGTTGCAGTGGGGGAGGTTTAGGTTGGATATTAGGAAAAACTTTTTCACTAGGAGGGTGGTGAAGCACTGGAATGGGTTACCTAGGGAGGTGGTGGAATCTCCTTCCTTAGACTTTTTTAAGGTCAGGCTTGACAAAGCCCTGGCTGGGATGATTTAATTGGGGATTGGTCCTGCTTTGAGCAGGGGGTTGGACTAGATGACCTCCTGAGGTCCCTTCCAACCCTGATATTCTATGATTCTATGAGGAACTGTGTCCCCATTGATTTATTCCTGAGACCACCTGGAGAAAAACCCTGGGTAACATACCTACCACCTACAGTAGGATTAAAGTTGGTTCTACACCTCCTCTAGCTTTATCCTTCCATTTCCCTTCCCTGAAGTATACCATACAATGTAGTTATCTGTCCCATGAGAAAATGCCTCTCCCCCAGATGCACCTGGACCTCAAAATACATGTGGTTAAGTAAGTGCCCATCAAGGACTCTGATTTTTCACTGTAGAGGTAGTTCAGTATATGTGAATGTAAAAATGTCTTTTTTCATCAGGCTTCCACCAAGGTGGAAGTTGCTGTGTTATTTTTTTCACAGACAACTTAAGAAAATAAATAGGGGCAAGAGCACAGAAAAATCAAATAAATTAATAAGTTAAGACATGGTAATTCGGTACACTCTAAAGGGGCTAGACTGCTCCCTTCCCAAGCTGTCTTGGCTGATTGGAGAGGGCAGCTGGACCAGAGCCTTTTTAGTGCAGCAGCTTACAGCCAGGACCAAACCTGCTGCCTCGCTGGTATTGAAAGTTGGTGAGGGATCAGTAAGACCGCCACAAAGTTGCCATGAAAGGAGTGGAGGGACTGGGCAGAAGGCACTTCTAACAAATAGGCATCCTAGGCTGTCACCTATGCAGCCACCTCTTCAGACCAGGCCTGAATGTGTCCCTCTTCCTGACACTGTGCTGAAGAAATGTTCCCCCAAAACAATGCAAACCTGCTTTTCCTAAAATGGGAGTGCAATTCTTCAAAATGTAGCTAAGGTGACATATAATCCCATTTCTGCTCATATCATGGTTTCCATCCTGCTTATTGCAGGTGTGCTGTTCATAAAAATTGTAAGTTTCCTTTTTTAAGATGCTGTATCATTGCTGATATGGAATCCAAAAGTTTACCACGTCAGATGAAGTTCCTTGAAATAATCTCCTAGGCTACATAAATTGCTTTACATGGATTCTGTTTTAAATCTCATTTGATTGTGAATGTTTTAGAGAAAAAATAAGTGCTTTCTGGCTTAATCATAAACCACAACAAGTTAAGTGCACATAATAAGATTTGTCCTCTTATCCAACATGAATAGCTGGAAAGAATTGCTCAGTTATGCACTGGCAGATTGAAAAAGTGGCAATGAAATGGAAAGAAAAAAATCACAGAAAATCATTCATGCTCTCAATGCTCACCAGGTACAATGAAAGTAACAGCCATCCGAGGGCTTTTTTTGGGAACAACCATCCTGTTTAAGGTGTCAAGTCTCCATTCAGTGCATATTTGTAGCTCTTTTTAACATTAATGAGCTTTATATTCATGAAGTCAAAATATACTGCTCAGAGTTCAGCACATGCAGAGATTTTCAGAATCTCTTCAATACCCTTTCAGCTGGAGATTTCTCCATAGCAGCCTCTGAATCAGATTCAATAATATTTTATATTAAAGACAATCATTCTTTTGTTGTCTGCATTATTACTGAATGGTGGTTCAAGTTAACAACATGGGCCCAGATCCTCAAAGGTACTTAGGTGCCCCAATCACATGAGAAAAATTAATTTCCAGCTGAATTAAGCTTATTTCTACTCCTGTTCATGCAACGTGATGAGCACCCATGTCAATGGTAGATAAAGGTGCTCAGCATTTGACAGAAGGTGCATAGCGGTGCTCTTTTTGGGAGAGGGTCATTAATCACTCACTCGCTTTTTCCCATCAGTCCTTCCCAGATGACTGGGTCTAGTTCTGACCCTCTTATTCACAAGCAGAGGGGATTCTTTCTGTGTGGATATCCCGTTCCCCTATGCTGAAAGGATGGAGATTCAGTTATCTCCATTACACTGTCACTCAGCCTTCCTCTGTACCCCTTTGCAGGGACCCAAAGCAAGCGTGGAGGCACAGGGTTTGTGTGCAGTGCTCTGGAGAGGACATTGCTACCCACTTCACCACTTGTGAGCAATGCAGCCATTTCGTATTCATGCCGATAAACTCTTTATGCTGTGCCACATTCTCTCTCTCCCATATACACCATACTTCACTTATGAATTACCACACACAGACTGGCATATATTTGGCTCAATCCATCACTTCGGCCTGGGTTTCCTGCCTGTATACCTCATGTCTCCTATGCCTCCACACTAAAACATTCAATTGCCTTCTGAAGAGTATTGGACCAAATAATAGAAATGTGAAAACAGGAATTTTAGTCCTGCCTTCATTGCAATTCTCCACACAGCCTTAATTATAGAATCACTCCTGACATCTCCATTATGCATATAGATTCATATTATTATTTTTGTATTTTGAGTGTCTGATCCTCTTCATTCCATTTCTCCCTCATTAAAATGATTACTTTTTTATTCTGAAGTGAAAGTGAAGATTATCCTGTAGAAATATTCCTAGAGTATCTCCTATTAAGGAGTTTCAAAACATTCATTGTGGTGGCCCTGGGAATGAAGGATATATCATTTCCATTGTTGCTAATGGAAGCTATGTGCCTATTGCCCTCAAATGCTGTTCTGAATATTTTCCTGAAAAATGCTAATGAGATCTTACAAAGTATATGGCTGTGAGAGCTATTCAAATTTATGCAATAAATTTAGCTCTTTTTCTGTTCATAAATTATCCCTAAAAAATTGTGATGTTTACACACTTGTGTATGCACATAGAAGCCATGGACTGCTCATGAGCAATTCACAACTAGTGTGTCAAATAATTGCTATTCATTTTGAGCATTTGTTATTTGTAACTCACTATTCATGCTGTGAGATTGACCACTTGTGTCACGTGCTATTGTTTTTGCTCCCTAATTGGATGGTTATATTTCCCCAAACGGAAGGAGAGCTTAAATAAACCCCATTCACTTTCAAGATGGGCACACCCAGTCTGAGCACCTATTTTCACGGTTATTCATGAGAATTTCTCTTGCTGTGAACATTCTCCCAAACCTAACAATAGCTCATATGACTGTTCGTGTGTAATGAGTGAAGAAAGGGCCACAAACAGAGTTGAAGTGAATTTGCTGGTTTTCTTCCAATTAATGGTTGCCAAAACCACCTAGTTCTATCTGCTACCCAGATTGCCCTCTCGCACCTCACTTAGGAAATCAGCAGAGTAAAATTAAAGTCTTCCTTCTGCTTTAAACAAGACCAAAACTAATGCATTTTTTCAGAAGAGTTTTAGAGGAAAGGCGGAACTGTTTGCTTGGCCAATCTGTTTTAGCAGAAGGCACCCTTCTCAAGAATTAGAAATCCTTGAAAATAAAAAATCTCTTGTGCAAACTGTATGCCCCCTTCACTCTAGAATGGAGACTGAGATGCTCCCAAAGCAGAGATTAAAATAATTTGGAGTGTGAGACAGAGCAGCTCCCCTACCTCTGCTAAAAGCAGATGGGAACTGCCCATCTTCTCAGGGGCTTCGGTAAGTAGTGTTCCCCTACCTCCTTGACCGGTCCAGTAAGAGATCATTGTCCTGTTTCAATCTAATTAAACTATTGCTCCCAAAGAGATGACACAGCCTTGATTTCAGAGTTTCTGTTGATTCTAACAACTAGTGCCTAGGCTCTAGAATGGAAATAACCACTTCCTGGGATTCCTTATTCAATGCTGAGGCTTGCTGTGGGACATAACCTGATATCCACTGCAGGAGAAGCCTGCACTGAGGAATACTGGGATACTGAAAACATCTTGAGTTGTTTGGCTGTGTTTTTGGCTGAATAGCTTGGGGCGAAAACAGGCCAATTAACGTGACAGGGAGGGAGGCCTGTGGAGTTCTGGACTCAAGAAGAGGCAAAGTGAGGGTTTGGGAGGATCTTTCGGCACAGTGAAGAAGGCATATTGATGTGGTCTGTTATCCAATTAATCTGCCCTTGTTCTGCTGCATAGGCACATTGGGGAAAGGAAGCCTTTCCCTCCTGCACAGCAACAGAGCAGGATTCTAAACTAACTTTCAAGGCAGCAGAGGTGTGGCTGGCCAGACTGAAGATACAGCTAATATCTTGTTGACTATCACACAAGCTGTCAAGTACAACAAGCTTTGTACCAGCCAAAGGCACAGACTACTCTGTTTCTAAGAAGCAGCAGCGCACACCCCACATTCAGAATGACAGACTCCACTCCTCCTTTCCCTTCACGCACACACCAGAACCTGCTAGGCCTACTCTAGGAGAATAGTTTCTGTCACTATAACAGGGCTGGCTCCCTGGCCCTCTATTCCTTCCCATGTACCTCCCTCCATGTAGCTGCAGTGGTAAGGGCAGGATGTCACCCGGTGTGCGCCTTCTGTGTAATATATTCGTTAGCTGGGTTCATTTATCTCTGGTTTTTGGTCGCAGGTGACAGGCCAATCATTATTCATTACGAGTTGGAGGGGTTTCCTGGAAAGCTGCCTTGCTGGGTTATAAGTGTAGGAGTCGGCTAGGCTGGGAATAATACATTCTAGAGAGACAGCTTTAAAGGTATTTTTTCAGCTTTATTTAGCACAACTCTAAGTTATGGGGTTTCAATGCATTTCAAATTCACATTGTTCCCTCTTGCATTGCATCTGAGGTTCCCACATGCAGAGCCTGACAGGATCATGTACACACTCTTCTAGGGCAGAGCCAGCTCTCTCTTACACATACACTGCTTGACTGCACAGTCAGAGGAGGCATTCCAGTTACTTGAATCCTAGAAGAGGGTCTCTCACATTGATAGGCTGCTGAATGTTTACATCCAAATGTTAACTAACCTGGGCATCTTCTGGGTCAAAAGGCAGCAGCAGTTCTACCAAAAGAAATTAAAATGTCCATGCATAGCTTTTACGTGAACTAAGACCAGTTTCTAGTGGTCAGATTACATTAAAAAGTATCACCACCATAGTTAGCACCTTGTTGGTGGCATCAACAGAGAGGCCAACACTTGAAAGCACATGGAAAGCATGCTTCTCTCTTACCCTACATTGGTCTAAATCAGGAATGGGGAAGAATGGAGGAGAGTTTACACATCCCTGACATAGGCTCTGTGACAAAACAATAGACTTTCACTCCCTAAAGCAGGCATCTTTCACCACTACTAAATTTATATTTAAGTTTGTTCAGGTTCATTTTACAAATCTAAAGTAACACAGGTATGGTGATTTGTTTCTTTAAAATATATGGGTCAGATCTTCAACTGGTGTAACTCAACATAGCTCCATAGAAGTGAATGGAGATGTATTGAGGTACACCAGCTGAGGATCTGATCCATGATTTTTAACCTGATGATATCTCCTTTGTTATGTACAAACATAGAGACACTCAAACAGGGATACACATTCCCAATACACCATAGGCCAGATCAAAAAGTTTGAAATCAATGGAAAGACTCCAGTTGATTTTAGTGAGCTTTGGAGCAGGCCCTAAGTGCCAGGAAAAGCAAAACAACTATCATTCAAAAGAACAAATAAACACCATAAATGGATTATAAAAGAACATTTTTATATGACTAAGGGACCCTTTCAAAACATGATTCAGCTGGGTAGAAACTAGAATTGTCAGTCTACTATCAATGGTCAAAAGAAAAAAATCTTCCTTTTTAGGGGCAAATATGTATTTAATAAGTTTTTTTTAAAAGTCCTTGTTCTTGGCAATAGAGCCCCATGTTTGTAAAATATTGGTCTGCATGAAGCTGAATCACCACAATTGAATGAGAAGTGCATATTGATGCCTTTACCCCATTCCTCAATTTCTCATTATGTATGTGAAAAAAGTGGCTGTAGACCAGAGCGTTTTTTTCAAGCTACTAGTATACACTTATACAGGGAAAGGGTGCAGTTGTTTTGGCATTAAGAATAGATTCCCTGTTCAGGAAACCCAGTGGTGCATATGATGTACTGCTAAGAGTTCCTGGTAAGACATCATGCTTTGCATCAAGGAAAAGGTGGTGTTCTAATGACTGTGACTAAATCCTGATTACCAAATGATCGTTCATCCGTGAAACGCTCTGTGCTATAATGAGTGATCAGAACATCAATTCAGTAATTACTGTACATTCATTTACACTAAAAGCACTTTCAATAGACCAAAGAGTACTGAAGTAGAAATAGAGATACCTGATATAATGATTTACCTACCCTACATTTACATTGGCCACATAAATCCCATTATGCCTTCCTGTTTTTCAAAAGTAACCCAAGAAATAGAATATCTACAGTACCTTGAATCATTGAAAACTTCCCACTTACTTTAGGGTTTTTTTTTTCTTCCTTCTTTTAAGTAAGACACATTGTGCTTGTGACAGGAAGAAATTACATAAAATCTTTTTTTTCCCTTCTCTCTCTTTCAAGTATTTTTAGATCAAGCCATCAAAGTGCAGAGGAGAAAGACACAGATTCCAAACACTATACTTTAACCAAGATCTAATGCGAAAGAGTAGCCAAGCGCCAGTAAGTATGACTTCCTCCAAGCAGCAGCTGAGGGCTCCTGACTGAGTTAAACTAGGCCAATGTGAGGGAGCTTCATGTCATTTTATTATCTTTCCTTGGACTTTAATTTGTGAACAGGACTTCAGAAAAAAAGGGAAATGCAGAGACACTACTGGAACTTGGACATTTATTTAAGTTGATAACATTCAAAAGCACCAATGACAGACGAAATGGTGGGGGGGGGGGAAGAGGATTCTTGTAGCACAAAGAAATGTTCAGGCAATCTAGGTCACTAGACTGACTGAACTTTCCTAATGTTACAGATGTGATTAGCTATTTGTGAGCATGGTCACAATTTTACAGATTCCTTCAGAGTACTGCAAAAAGATTATGTTTCAGTCTGAATTAAAAAGAAATGTATTTTATTTAGACAGTTCTAAACTGGGCTCAAGATAACCAAACAGAGGGTGCCTCAGTCATTCTTTGTATTTTCGAGTCACATGAATGCTATTCTCATGTTTTCACATTAGATGTGGTTAAAGCTTATTTATGCATTCCAGTCCACATTTTCCCAACAATAATTAAGTCCCTTATTACTGCCTGCCTGGTTCCATAATAGTTTAGTTAGAAGCACTCTTGTTTGGACCAGAGAGATATTTCTTTGTGTTCCACACTAGGAATTGGTCTCAATATCTATGCCACTACTAAAGTTAAGGATTATGTGTAGTATTGTAGTTGGAACTGGAGAAAGAGAGTCAGGTCTAAGGAGGGACTCTGGTTGGTGTGACACCATAATGCAAGATGGGGCACAAGCTGCTTGCTTTCCAACATGAGCGCTTCAACATGTAATGCTGGCTACCCAGCATACTTAATAAAGATCACTTCCCTTCTACTCAGTCTGCTTTCTGCATCTCTTTTACTAATAAAAACCCACGGGGGGGTGTGTGCATGTTTAGTATTGCTGCTCCTTCAGTTGATGTGCTAAACCACAGTTCCTGCTGCTCATCTCTGGTGCAGGTAAAGGCTCTGTCACCTATAGAAAATGTTAGGGAATAAACCCAGTGTCTTGGCTAATGTTTCCTTTCTAAGTAAATCAAATTCTAAATTACAAAGCTGTTTGTGAGCTATTGTTGAGTATGCAAGCATGGCTATATTGGCCTGCACTGGCAGTGAATTATCTGTATCTAAGTCGTTGCTTTTTAAAGTGCTATGTCAGTGGTTCTCAAAGCTGGTCCGCCGCTTCTTCAGGGAAAGCCCGTGGCGAACCAGACCGGTTTGTTTACCTGCCGCGTCCGCAGGTTCGGCTGATGGCAGCTCCCACTTGCCGCAGTTCGCCACTCCAGGCCAATAGGGGCTGCGGGAAGGGCGGCCAGCACATCCCTTGGCCCGCAGCCAGTGGGAGCCGCGATCGGCCAAACGTGCGGACGCGGCAGGTAAACAAACTGGTCTTGTTCGCTAGGAGCTTTCCCTGAAGAAGCGGCGGACCAGCTTTGAGAACCACAGACATAGCACTTTAAAAAGTAATGACTTAGATACAGATAATTCACTGCCAGTGCAGGCCAATATTGGCCTGGAGCGGCGAACTGCGGCCAGTGGGACCTGCCATCAGCCGAACCTGCGGACGTGGCAGGTAAACAAACCAGTCCGGAGCGCCAGGGGCTTTCCCTGAACAAGCAGTGGACCAGCTTTGAGAACCACTGTGCTATGTGATACTGTTGTGACAGGTTGGATCACAGAAACCCCCTTGGGGCTGCCACCTGATGTGCCAAGACTACTTCTGCTCCTAGAACTTCAGTGCCCTGCTTGGTTTGAGCCAGACCCACTAGCCTGCTGCAAACACAGACCCCCAGGTCTGAACCACATCCCACCAACTGCAAGCTTAACTAACAGCAGCTTACAGAAGTGTTCCTGTGTTTATTACTCAGATGCCCAACTCCCAATAGGGTCCAAACCCCAAATAAATCTGTTTTACCCTGTATAAAGCTTATACAGGGTAAACTCATAAATTGTTCACCCTCTATAACACTGATAGAGAGATATGCACAGCTGTTTGCTGCCCCACCCCCCACGTATCAATACATACTCTGGGTTAATTAATAAGTAAAAAGTGATTTTATTTAATACAGAAAGTAGGATTTAAGTGGTTCCAAGTAGTAACAGACAGAACAAAGTGAATTACCAAGCAAAATAAAATAAAACACACAAGTCTAAGTCTAGTACAGTAATAAAACTGAATACAGATAAAATCCTCACCCAGTAAGCTTTCTTTTACAGACTAGTCTCCTTCTAGTCTGTCCAGCAATCACTCACACCCCCTGTAGTTACTGTCCTTTGTTCCAGTTTCTTTCAGGTATCCTTGGGGGTGGAGAGGCTCTCCCTTTAGCCAGCTGTAGACAAAATGGAGGGGTCTCCCCGAGGTTTAAATTGACTTTCTCTTGTGGGTGGAGACCCCCTCCTCTCTCTTATGCAAAGTACAGCTACAAAATGGAGTTTTGGAGTCACCTGGGCAAGTCACATGTCCATGCAGGACTGAGTTCCTTACCAGCCAAGCCACATTCCTGGGAAAGCCCAGATGTGGATTGGCGTCTCCAAATTCATTGTTGGCTTAAGGGCTTCTTGATTGGGCACTTACTGAGAATAGTCTTGTCTCAGGAAGCTGACCAACTGCTTCACTAAAACCCACTCAGAATACAACACGTATGCAGCCAATATTCATAACTTCGAATACAAAAATGATTCATGCATACAAATAGGATTAATAGATTCTGTAGATCATAACCTTTAAAGAGATATGTTACATGGCATATGTAGCTTAAAACACATTCTAGTTATATCATATATACATTCATAAGTATATTTCCATAAAGCCTTATGGGGAGGCACTGTCACAACTGTGACAGGCTGATCACAGTGGTAGTGTAGGCCAAGGAATGTGCAACATGGTTTGGAGTCTAAGCACTTCTGAGATGTGGTTTACAATATGCTGTGACTCTGCAAAATGTCTGGCCCAAAGAGAGGCATATAGTTTTCTGCAGTTGCAAACCAAGGCAAGTATCTAAGGTGAAGCTTTCTGCAGCCAGGTCCAAAGCCTCAGGTATAAAGCAAGGCCAGTTTAGACAGCCATCATGAATGCTGAAAAACACAAGAGGAAACACCAGCTTCCTCCATTGTGCTCCCCACTTCTTAATATAGCTTTGAATTCCAATTTCCCCTTCTGAACACCCATCCCTTACTATTTTACATTCCTCAGAGAGTTGGGGCCTGTTGCCACATTACCATTCCTGCAGGGGACATCTGCCAATCTACCCATTCTATTTACAGTGTAGAAGGATAGCTGGTTGTTTGAGGAGGGGCTTTATGACCATTTTTGTATGTGATGGAGCTCTTAACTTACAAATGCATTAGATATAAAAGGTGCTATACAAAGCCTTACATTACGTTCCAGTCTTTCCGTGTTAGTTACTGAACTGGGTTGTTAATTCCAATTCCTATTTTGAAAACAAATTCCCATAATTTCCCTCTTCCCCTTCTTCTTCATGCTTATCTATCACATAGCCCATGTAAATGTCAATGCTAGTGAATTAGTAATCAAGGGCCTTGAGGTACAATTCCAAACCCAAATATAGTTGTTACAAATGCTGTAATTAATAGCACTGATTCCCACACCCGTGAGGTTTTCTGTATCCATTTTCAGTGTCCTTTCATGACTATCTGTTTTCCTTCTTTTTATGTTTGGTTTGCTGTGCATTTTATATCTCACCACTGGGGGTATGTCTTCACTACCCGCCGGATCGGCGGGCAGCAATCGATCCAGCAGGGATCGATTTATCGCATCTAGTCTAGACGCGATAAATCGACCCCCGAGCACTCTCCTGTCCATTCCTGTACTCCAGTGGCATAGGCAGAGTCAACGGAGGAGTGGCAGCAGTCGACTCACAGCGGTGGAGACATCACGGTAAGTCAATCTAAGTACGTCGACTTCAGCTATGTTATTCATGTAGCTGAAGTAGCATAACTTAGATCAATCCCCCTCCAGTGTAAACCAGGGCTGAGATACTTCTTTCTCTATGTTTAACTCAATGAGAGCATATGCTTGTCAGTTAGAATAAAGGTATCATTTTCCTTATCTCCCCATGTGGATTTCTCCATGGCTGCTTCACAGATCCCTCCACTCTGAAGGAAGTGTTTACAAAATATAGTCCCAGCCTGTAAATTTGTCTACAGGTGCATATGTATATATACTATGCGCAGACACCATATATGCTGTATATAGAAATGTAGATGGAAAGTCTATTGTATGTAAATGTATTTGAGCCTATATATCTTTTTGCAGATAAAGAGGCCTAATCTATTCTCACTGTATATGTGCAAATCCTAATAATATTAATGCTAATAATATTATTAATAATTAATATTGAATAGATGATGGAAGTGCATCTTTTGCAAGAGGAAACACTATAATTTCCTATAATCTTTGTTAACTTGGCTTCATTTTCATCTGTAGTTTCAGCTTTTCTTCTTGACACTTGAAAATATTGCATCTCTTCATGGAGATTAAAATTTGACATGAGAAGAGCAAGGAAAAATCTTGATCTTTAGAGCTCAGCTGTGAGAAGGCTATCCATTAAATACCAAACCCTCGAGAATGCTGGAAGTTTCCAGTGGGAAAACCCACATTTGTGAGTTCATGATTCCATTTCTGTGAATATTCTTTAATATGTGCTTAAAGCTTGCCAATTATGCCAACACTTCCCTTAGTTAACTTATTCGTGAAGAACTAACACAAAACGGGTATGAACATTGCCCAAACAAATTCTATGATTATGTCTGAAAACATGTGGAACATTGTGGAAAATACTTTCAGGTATTCACTCAGTTCTGAAGTGAGTAGTATTATAGCATTATTGTACAGGTGTATGGATTGGAAAAATGGGGCATAAAAGGAGTTAAATTACTTGCCAACATCAGACAACAAGTCTGTGGCAGAACCCATATCTTCTAACTCCAAATTCTCGTCAGAATAAGTTCATTTTTTCTTTCATGAGACAATACCCTTTGCGTTTTGTGTAATAAAGCAAAATAATTGTAAGGTATTCAAGTACACTTCTATAGGACATAAAAATCCTAATTATGATAGGATTAAATTGTTACTTTACTGATCTGGTGAGGCAGACAGTTCACTGAATTAATCAGGCCCATTTGAGTGATCCTTATCTCATCAGATAAAGACTCATTGTTACTCTTTGATGCAGACAATCTTTATCTCTCAGATAAAGCAATGCCTTATGTTAAGACCTCAGCACCATTAAAAAATAAAAGGGGTTAATACTATTTTGCTTTTGTGTGATAAAATGTTTTTATTGTTTTCAGAGGAACACGACTATTCATCATCATTAGGGGAGAAGGAGCAGAGGAAGGACAAAGGAAGAGAGAAGCCAGAGCAAAATGTAAGAAGGAGGAAGGAGAACAAGAATACGAATTCATGTGGTACAAAGTAGTAAAGAAGATTTTAATACTAATACATAATGCCATTCATATAGTCATTTTCCACCCTGGCAAAATGCCTAATTTGTTTTGATCTCTATTTCTCTAGTTCTGTACTTGTTAAAAGGTTGTATGGGGTTTTTTAAGTGGGTTTCCTCCAGTGCTTCAAAAAAATCTATGTTCCAGAAAAAGGCAGGACATTATGGAGAAGGGTATTCATTTGCTCTCCATGGAAAGAAGTAGCCAATAGTGCTACTCATCCCAGCATTCCTGAACCTGGTAAAATACATTAATTTTAAATGTATTATTACAGTGGGGCCTAATACAAAACCCATTGAAGACAATGGAAAAACTCCAATTAACTTGAAAGGGCTTTGGATCACAATCCGTTATTTGTAAGACGGCATCACAGCCTGGAAGGACAAGTGATGACTGTGCCTCATCTGACTTGCACTGACTCACTTTCTATGCTTGGGCATTTCACGTCACATCTCTGCCTCAGTATCTTTATCTGTAAAATGGGAGAAATATAATGCTTGCCCTCCTGCCTCACAAGAGTGTTGCGAGGAACAATTAGCTGGCATAAATTGTCCAGGGAGCTTTGAGAATTTATGCTAGTTGAGGATCTGAGACAGTGTCTTTATAGTGCTTTGAATATGTAGAGTGTTACTCAAATACTAAGAAAAAAACCTCCCTCCCCAACCCACCCTAGTAAGGAGACTAACTGTGGCGTACCAGCATCACAGCTCTTTTATCAGTGACAGAACACCACATTAATGTGTGTAGTTTTGCAGTCTATTATATATAAATAAGCAGAATCAGCAGGTTCTCACCCCGTTACATTGAGGAGATCTGTGCTAGTATATTTCTAGACATGTTCATCCCCTTCCTCCTCTCCCTCCCTTTTTGCAACTCTGTCCTCAAATAAACGAGTGTAAAAATTCACTTCTGATGTCTGAATGGGAGTAAACATCCCTGGACACATTAGAGACAATTAGTCTAGCATCTATGCTTCAAGTGCTGAGTTCACTAGCTATTAAAAAGAAAAGGAGTACTTGTGGCACCTTAGAGACTAACCAATTTATTTGAGCATAAGCTTTCGTGAGCTACAGCTCACTTCATCGGATGCATACTGTGGAAAGTGTAGAAGATCTTTTTATATACACACAAAGCATGAAAAAATACCTCCTCCCACCCCACTCTCCTGCTGGTGATAGCTTATCTAAAGTGATCACTCTCCTTACAATGTGTATGATAATCAAGGTGGGCCATTTCCAGCACAAATCCAGGTTTTCTCACACACACCCCCTCCCCCTCACACACAAACCCACTCTCCTGCTGGTAATAGCTTATCTAAAGTGACCACTCTCCTTACAATGTGTATGATAATCAAGGTGGGCCATTTCCAGCACAAATCCAGGGTTTAACAAGAACGTCTGAGGAGGAGGGGGGGTAGGAAAAAACAAGGGGAAATAGGTTACCTTGCATAATGACTTAGCCACTCCCAGTCTCTATTCAAGCCTAAGTTAATTGTATCCAATTTGCAAATGAATTCCAATTCAACAGTTTCTCGCTGGAGTCTGGATTTGAAGTTTTTTTGTTGTAATATAGCAACTTTCATGTCTGTAATCGCGTGACCAGAGAGATTGAAGTGTTCTCCGACTGGTTTATGAATGTTATAATTCTTGACATCTGATTTGTGTCCATTTATTGTTTTACGTAGAGACTGTCCAGTTTGACCAATGTACATGGCAGAGGGGCATTGCTGGCACATGATGGCATATATCACATTGGTGGATGTGCAGGTGAACGAGCCTCTGATAGTGTGGCTGATGTTATTAGGCCCTGTGATGGTGTCCCCTGAATAGATATGTGGGCACAGTTGGCAACGGGCTTTGTTGCAAACCTAGCTATTAAACAACCAACTGCAGGATTTTTTTTTAAAAGCCCAGCTAATGAATTAATTATAATCCAGCTATGTAACTGAACAATAATTACATATTTTCTGAACAAATGCTAACACCAAAAATTAAGGAAAAAAATCAATGCTGTAGCAATGGGTCACTCGAAGCAAATTTAGATGTGATATGCTATTTAATGTGTCTGTAACGGATATATTTTAAAAGTCCATACTGGTTTTCAGACTGGCCCTGGTCAAGGTGGCTCCAACTTCAAGATGCACATTTGGAAGAAGTCTGAGGATTTCAGGACCCTGACATATAAGGTACATTTAGAGCATCAAGTCACTGAGGATTTTAGGTCATGTAGACACTGATATTTCCTGGAACTCATGGGAAAAGACCACCAAATCTATAGAAGAACTTTTAGAAACAGCAAAAAAGTATCAAGCCCAATCTGAAAGCATCTATTTTTGGTTGATCCCATGGATAGAGCTGGGGGGGGGGGCATATATACAGCTTTCATTTTAAATACAGTTCTAAATTCTTGTTGACAGTATTCAGCTAGCTCTGCCTGTGGATCTGAGGCAGAGGGAAAATGTATCCAGCTGGCTCCTCCACTGCCCCATGCCCTCTCCCCAAATTCCCCTTTACTCCACAGGGCTGGATGGGTTTCTATGGGGCACTGGCTAGGCTAGCAGCTGTCTGTGACTTCTCTGACTGTGGGGACTGCTTGTTTATGCAAATATACCCATCTTTACTGTTACCTTGTTCCCCACTCACCTGTCATCTGTCTGTTTGTCCACCTGTTGTGTCTTGTCATAATTCTAACTGGTGAGGGACTGTCTTTATGTTATTGTTTGGACAGCGGTTGGCACAATGTGGCCTTCATCCCAGATTGTGGCCTCTAACTGTAGCTGTAATATAAACTAATAATACTGATTATTAGGTAGGAGCATGTCACAGGAATAGAAGAAAGTCCTCACACATGTGAACGCCAAGGAAAATGGCTCCTTCATTTGTACATTACTTCTCTCATGATCACAGTGCATTTCACAGGGGAAAGCTGGCAGCAGCAGAGACACTTGCCCTGAATCCATTGTCTGAGAAAATGTGCTGAAGTGTGTGGCAGGGGGAGGGTTGGAGAGAGAGAACAATAAAAAACAATAAAAAAAAAGAGGCAGGAAAATCACATAAGGGAAGTCAAACAGTCAGGAAGAAAACAAGAAGAAAAAGCCCTTCTTAGTTTTTGCATCAGAGTTTGTTTTCTCCCCGAACATTTGCTGACATTTCTACTGAGCTTTTGAAATAATCTATCTCCCTCTACTAATTGTCTTAAATTTTAGATGTATCACACATGCATCAGTTCAGCCAATCTGCTCCAACAGTTCAATTTATTGTACTGGCATTTTTCTCCCTCCTTTGACTTTTACATTTTCTGCAACTCATGGCTGAAGAGAAATTCTGAAAGGGACTGGAGGTTTCAAGGGACTGGTAATGGAATTTGGTGCCTTTCACTTCAAGGACACAGGCTCACATTCCATCCATATCAGTAGTGACAGGCAGGGCCAATGCAAGGATATTTTGCGCCCTAGGCAAAATTTCCACCTTGCACCCCACCCCCCGGCCCGGGGAGCCCTGCGGCAGCTCCCCGCCCACCCGCCCCAGCTGACTTCCGTTCTGCCTTCTCCCCTGAGCTGCTCCACTTCTCCCGCCTCCCAGGCTTGCGGCGCCAATCAGCTGTTTGGTGTGGCAAGCCTGGGAGGGGAGGCAAATTAGAGCAGGGGTGGCGTGCTAAGGGGAGAAGGCAGAGCAGAGCTGAGTTGGGGTGGGGAGCGGTTCCCCTGCGCCCCCCCTCCCCGTTACTTGCTGCGGGCGGCCTTGCCCATCCCCCCTGCCCCAGCTCACCTCCACTCCACTGCTTCCCCTGAGCGCGTTTTTTGGTGCTCCCAACCACTTGGCGCCCTAGGCGGCCGCCTAGTTCGCCTAGCGGTTGCATCGGCCCTGGTGACAGGAGACTGTTACCTTCAAGCAGCTGCACCATATCCTATGGGTATTAATTTGGGGATCCAGTCCATTTCCTAGCAAGCAGGTGTTCGCATTGCAAACACCACCATCTGGACTTGTACTCTAGTTAACAGTCCTAGTTTATGTATTAAGGATTGAATTAACTACCCAGTGGTAGTCCTTTCAAGTCAGTGTTAAGGCACACGATGCAGCATAATAGAGGCAAGCTTGTTCTGCCACTACCAGTGTGACACTCATTCTGTAGCTAACAGAGAGTGCACTCGTGAGGTTATTAGTCCAGCACTAAATTAAGTTTAGAAGAGTTTGGGTTTATAGCATCCCCCTAATGCCAGTTAGACTCCTGTCTATTCAGTATATTTTGAATGCATATACACAGAGGTGGGCAAGAGGAGTCTAGGCTTCTTTGTCCACCCTCCTTCATCTTCTCTGATATTTTCTGTTTTGCACTGAAGAAGCTGATGATGCTGGAATCAAAAACATCCCTTTCTGTTCCTGGGAGGGAAGTGCTTTTAAACCTGTCACCTCGGCATGTTTTTGCAACCATTATTATTCTGTGCGGCTTTCTGGCTCTGAGTGACTTACTGGCTATTATTTGCAAATAACTGGGGTTCCAATAATACATTGCCTCCGCAGATCCCTCCTGTAAGAGTCACATGCTTCCTTTTGTAAGCCGTGGAACCACTGCTAGCAGCTAAAAACAGTTAGGGGAGGGAGAAGGCACATCACCTGACCTTGAGACGTTCCGTAACTAACAGTTTAAAAGCCTCCCCCACCACTACCACAACCATCCCTCACTTCCTCTCAACATCTTCTCCGCACCCTGTGCCCCACCCAATGCTCTGTTATGGTGGAGACCACTGCAAAAGGCTGTAAAGGCCTGAAACTAGGACACTGCACAACACAGACACATATGACAAAAATTCACAACCTTGGGAGAAAGATAAAGACATGGGATCCCAGAGAACACCATCAATCTGAGTTCAGATTGGTGGTGCTCAGTCCAGATTAGAGAATGTGGATCACATTGCTACTGTTTTATCTATTGTATAACCAAAACACTTAGCAGAAATGGAGAACTTGATAAGCTAAAGATTGTCCTGTGTACGTGCAATAAGTAATAGTCTACACACCTGCATGAACACATTGCTTCTACTCCCCCACATACTACACACAAGCCTCATGGCTATTGTAATCTTCAAATATAAGTTTCCTGCACTACATAATACAAATTAATTTCCTTGGTCGATAAAGGAAAACTCAGAGGCACTGATGCTCTTGTTTGCTAGAATCTTGCCATTGATGCTGTGGAAAAGTTGCACAATACATTATTTATGAATACCACCATTTCTTTCTGTATTTCTGTATTCATTTCTGTACAGCCTCTACCCAGTGCAGTAGCACAAAGGAGCAGGTGATTAATACTAGTTTATATTGAAGCCCTGTTTATAGGGTATAAGCCAAGTTTGTGGCTACATAACTAAAAAGGAAAAGTACTTTTAAAATGTGGTTTGTAGTTTTCCTTTTTCCTCTCTGGTGTGTGTGGCTTTTGTTTGTTTCTTTGCATGCTTGCTTTTGTTGTTGTTTCTAAATACCCTTGTAGGAGCTTACAAAATAAAAGTTCTCTTCCTACAGCTTTTCTTCTTTTCCTTCTTACAAATATTAGTCCTCCACTCACTCCATTCCCAAAAATGTTTTAAATGAAGCAGAAGCCAACATGGCTCCCTTCTGTTTTCTTCTTTATATACTTTTCCCCCACACTATACTCACAATTAGTATGTGGAACGCATTGCCACAAGAGATCATTGAAGCCAAGAGTTTAGCACAATTCACAAAGGGATTAAATGTTTATATATGTGTAACATGAATATTGAGAGTTATAATAGTTCATGCTAATAGGAAAAAAAGGATTTCTGAAGGGATATAAACTATCATGATGAAGGCTTAAGTCAACCTCTAACTATTGGAAGTTAGAAGGAAACTTTTCCTGGGGATAGATTATCCCATGACTGCCTAATACAGGATTGCTTGCATCTTCCACAGAAGCATATAGTACCTAGCATCTCTTGATGACAGGATACTGGACTATATAAACCACTTGTCTGATCCAGTATAGCAATTCCTATGATGTTTCTTCTTTAACTGTACATCAGCAACAAGAAGGATATTACTTTAGCATGAGAAATATGCGGCTCGCACACTCTGTCCCGTCACCACAGGCAAAGGTCCGAACCATCTGGGAATGTCATTTGAGAGATAACTGCTGCAGCAGACTCAGTGAAGAACCCACATGTTGTATTACAATTGGACCACCCAAATAAGCACTTAAAAAAACAAGAAGATAGCGCTGCAAATGAATGTATGCGGTGAATTGGCAGAGTTTGATGGGTCTCACAACTGGAATAGCAAAGGTGCCCCAGGTCAGACCTGAAGTGTCTCTGACCGGACCATAGTCTCTAGGAGTGGGAGAGTAAATCATTCTCCATACAAATGGCCTTTCTCCTAGAATTGCTCATAAGAACACCAGCTGTGGTGTGGACAGCTGTCTACTAGGAACAGGACTGACAGCATCAATACATTTTATGTAAGCCACTGAACAGTGACTAGAGTGCTGTGAATTTGGCCACCATGGCCCTGGAACAGAGGTCTTTTTCTTTCATGAGCATCACAAGTCGATATCTAGATTATTCAGCCAGCGTCATCGAGGGTTGCAAGGCATTGCAGTCCACCCTGCAACCAACTAATGGTGTGTTCCTCCATCACATGTCTGGCTACCTGTATCACTGCCCCGCAGTCATACCGTGAAGACTGGGCTAAGCCAAATTTCTGCATTATGGCAGCCACTCTGACCATTTCAATCAGCAGCCTAGACTAGGACATGCATCCCAGGTGGCAACCAGCTGGGTGTAAATTAGGGCTTCTGAAATTCATCAGCTTGTCCATTGCTCTATCCCAGAGTGGCTGCCGATCTGCAAGGACATGGCTGTCAACCCTAATAGGCTATTATTCACCTGAGATTGGTATCAATCCAAGTGAGGTGGACCCTGAGTTGTGAGCTAAGTGACTCATTTGAACGGATTCATGTTCTTAAAATGAATCTGCGCCTGTACTGCTGAGTTTCACCTGATTACACATCAAAATGAATGAAAGGTATAGATAACCAATGTTTTTGAGATGAAACTGGAAACAGATTTTGGTTTGCTCAAAAATGTTGTGGATTTTAGGAAATCTTGATACACTTGGTCTGAATTTGTGATGTGACCCACAACGGGTCAATTTCCTGTGGTTTTGGGTTTCATTGAAAATAGTTTGTACATCTGTAGTTATCATCCTGTGCCTAAGTCCTCAGTTAATTGTCATGGAAATGACCAAACTTCACGGGGAGAATGAAGCTGCAAAGCTTTAACCAGCAGTCAAAACTGAGGTTACAGAAAAGTGATTCCTAGTGTGGATTCTGATGGCTCAGAGAAAGAGCTGGACCAGGCCATAAAGCTTATGGAAATAGGAAAGACTCCAGGCCTGGTTTATATCGATATGGAGTTCCTACTTCACCTAGTCCCAAAAACTGGCTGCTTTGGTATCTCAGCTGATATTTCCAGGATAACTGCTTCCCAAACATATGGTGCAGGGTAAAGGTAGTAGCCATTCCAAAACCAGGAAAAACGTTGGAAGATCGCAGGAGCTATCGACCCACCTCTCTCCTCTCTGTCACATACAGTTATGGAGATACTGATTCTGATGCCCATCAATAAAGTTATCAAATCACAATTGCCCTTTGTTCAGGCTGGCTTCAGACAAGGATGCTGCAGACTATTCCTTGTAAGCCCATGGTGTGGTTCATCCTGAAAAGGATAACAATGTGGAGCTTCACACTTCCCACAAGAAGATCTGCTGCTCCCAGAAGAAAACATCTACATCTGCAGTTCCTACTGACTTGCCAAGACTGACTTTGTGACATCTTTGTGCAGCGGCTGTTCATAGATTCATGTCCTGTGCTGCCAGTCTGTGCTGTAAGAAGTGAAATGGTCATATTTAACACTGCTCTAATCAGTGTATGAACAAATATTCAAGGAAGGCTAGGTGGTGAGGGAGAAAGATCTTTTTGAACAACATCCTGTCTCTGCAATAAGAAAAAAAGGGAATGGGGGAAACACTAGCAAAGTACATTTCCTTTTTGTATAACATTATCTTTTTAAGTGTACCCCAGTGTGAAAGTCTCCCATTAATATACTATCCAAGAAAAGCAGATGCCAAAAAATTACACAGACTATTTTGGAACATCTAAAAGCTGAGAGTTCTGAGCATGAATGGGCATGTAGGGTATCCAGACATGTTTTTATTATTACAGTAGAAAGCACACAACTAAAACCACAACAGTTTCTATTTTGTATGAGATAACATTGGAACATATCAATAGATGCAAAAGAAAAACAGAGGTAAGAAAGAGGGCAGTTACCATATTGTTAATGATCAGAAAAGCAATTTAAAAACAACCTTTCCTGCAACAGTCACCAACATATTTAAATGATCCAGTATGGAAAATCTCGCTGGGTGCTATCTCTTCATACAATAGCTATCCTGCACCAATCCTCCAATAAAATCTTATTCACAAACCAAGCCAAATCCTGTAAACATCCCTAATTCCTTCATAACATGCAGACCATGTAGCCTGATTCCATTGCATTTACTTTGTTTCACATGATTCACATAACAAGAAGCTATTTTTAAATACTCAAAAGGAAAGAATGCATTTATGATATCGCAATCTGATTCTCTTTAGCCACAAGCTTATCCAACCTTGTACATTTGTCTAATTAAAATCTGGATACAGCTGATCTCTAATATAAAGAGAAAATAATCTGCTAGTAGTTCGGGTGAAATTCATCCTAGTACAGTATACTAGCACAAGCCTATATCCACTTAAGCCCGATTTTCTTGGCTTATGAAATTAAGTGGAGCATAGTCCTTGTTCTGGCTTTCTGCACAGGACTGGATTTCACCTTTAAAACAATGCAGCAATTGTAAGTAATATCATCCTGGTTTTATTAAAAAGAAAACCCAAAGTCTGAAAGACATACTCAATCACCCTTAAAAATGTGAGTAAGTATCAAAGGAAGAGAGGTACCTTTATCCATAATGGTACCAGGTGCAAACAATCATCACAAAACCTAAATGGGTCAGACAGGAAAGGAATTCCAGGAGGAAGAGTTTTATAATGCATGGTTGCAGCTGGCATCGTTCTGACTCCAGGTTTCAAAAGGCCTTACTTTAGAGGTGAAATCACATTCCAGAGACCCATGTTGTCCACTTGTGATGTGCACACACAAGAGGCATTCTTGTTTCCTCTATGACACCTCCCTCCTCCGGACTCCACAGAGGCCACTCAACACATCCATGGTCTGCGCTGTAGGAATGAATGGAGGCTGAGTGGGCCAGAAGGACAAGTGGGTGGCCTGTGGCTAGAATACACCTTGTTTCCCTTCTCACCCCACCAGCTAGAAGCATAAAAGATAGTACAACCTGGGGCTATAAGATACCTTTTGTGGAGTTCACTCCTGGAAATCCTGGGGGAAGCCATAGCCAGGGAGCTATAAACTAGTGCTGTGGAATGATTCATCCTTGCTTCTGCTGAATCACTGGAAACCCACCAGATTTGAGATTATACTCAGCAGATTCTTTTTTGGTGTGGGGGAGGGATGGAGTGGAACTTCTCTCCCCTCTGAAGAGATGATGTGGGGTGAGGTGTCCTTGCGGAGATTTCCTTCCCCAGAACCTCTTCTGCCAAGTCTTACCACAGAAGAAAGGCTGTACTTGTCCTTGTTTTGAAGAAATGAGTAGGTTTCATTTTCTCCTGGAGCAATTATAATTATGAAATTGCCATTTTCCCCCACATTAGCTACAAACACTGTATTTTTTCCATGCAATCTCTAAACAGCAAAAATTTGATTTTGTTCAAGAGAAATTTGCTGTTCCACATAGTCAAGCTTTCATATGAAAAGTTAGATAAATAAATCATTTTCCAGTAGAAAACCTGCCTATGGAAATTACAAAATTTTGTGACAATAGAGTTGCACTTCAACAGAAACGCATTGCTCAGCACCTGCTTGGATAATGTATCAGAAACGAAATTTTGTATTTATTAGATTCTTTGTACATGCCTTAACTCATGCAATTTAAATGAACTCAAGATTCTAACTATATACCTACTCTGTAAAGGGCTGGAATTTCAGTAGTATTGAGCACTGGCCTAACTTTGTTCCCATTGAATACGGACAGTGACTAGCACTTTTGAAAATCCAATTTATAGGAGTTTCAATTTGCCTTTTCCTTACGTAATTCATTCAACTTTAAAGGCACAAGATACAGCAGCTAACATCTAAGATAGAAACTCCTGGGTGAATCATTCCAGAGACACCTTAGCCTTGGTAACAAAGATCCAAAATCTATTTAAAGCCATTGTCTGAATTTTTCTTTTTTTAAGTAAATTCAAGCTTTTTAGGACAATTAAGTTTCCATATAAATTTTCATATTTAAAGTGATAACTATTGTCCCTATATTTGTATTCTGAATTATCAATAAATTGGCAATGGCTCAGTTTATCCTCAACCAAATTCTAAAAGGAGGCCAGATGCTTTATCAAACAAATTAGCCTTTTCAAGTGCAATCACAGAGCCATATGCTCCCATGGCTTTCTTGCCAAAAAGTTTATCGGTTAATTATAAAACCTGCCTTCAAATGCTACAGACAAGGCTAAATTCTCCTGCTTGCTATATGCTGTTATCCCAATTTACAACACAAAAAAGGCTCCACAGAAGTTCCACAGAAGATCTTCATGATGCGAAAAAGGGAGTAAGTTATAAAGAAAAAACGGAAGGAGTCAAGGCCAAACTCCGTATGATAATGTGGGAAAAGAAATGTTTCCATGGATCTTTACCCATCCAGCATTAGTAATGGGAGAGACTTGAAAAAGAGAGCTCTTCATTTGTATACACTGGGGCCACTTACTGTGGTTACCTTCCATGTATGAAATACTGCCATGCACTCCATATTCCTCAACACAGCATTCACACAGCTTGAAAAATATTTATTTCTAGCCACACCTAGTGCCACTCACCACAACATTTCTCTTGTGAATATGATACATTTGCCCTTTAGCAACTCAGTTTTGTATTAAGTTTTACAGGTTCTTTGCCCCTTACCTCAGTTACCATGATGACCACTGTACAAAAACCTACAAAAAACATTTTTTAATATAAAGGACTTGATCAGTCTCTCTCTCTCTATATATATATAACTGTGTGTGTCTATATATATAGACACACACACAGAGCCAGCTCAAATTATAATGTTTACATGGTAATGTGTCATATAAAGTCCTTCAATTACTAATAATTTTTGGTCACCCTGAAAGAGAATTGCATGAAGAATCCAAAATTCCAGTATCCAAAATGCTCTGAGGCTGTTCAAAGAAGTTAACTGTAAGGTCCCATTTTACATTAAAGTCCTGTTGTTGGTTTTCTCAGCATAAATGTCTTTCAGACATATGAACAACGGGAAAGGAATAACTCCAGTGATTGCTGGTCCAGAACTGTGTATCCAGTATTGTGTGACAGTTTTAAAAGAGATTGTAAAGAGAATACCAACCAATCATTGTTAGTATGTTATTATTTACTGATTGCCAGCACTATGCTTGTCCTGTACACAGTACAGAGAATGACAAAGTTAATTTGCCATCAAAGTCAATGGCAGTCTTTCCACTGACTTCAGTGGGAGTCGGATCTGGGTCCAATGGTCCTTGCCCCATGAAGTTTATAATCTGCACAAAGTCAGTGCACTTCAGAGACATGAAAAGATACAAATTCACAAAGGTGCAGATTTCTTTTAATATTGTATTTTTAATATTCTTCCAATTTTGTAAAGTGCACCAGCATTCCAAAAGCATGCATGATACATAAGTATCACAATGGAATTAGCACATGACCAACGGAGATTAGAAGAAACTACACCATTTTAAAAAAAATGTATAAGGAATCTCATGAGCTGTGTGTGTGTAAATGGGAATGAGGCTAAAGGTATAAACAAATTTAACTCCATTGACACTGGGTGAATACCTGATCTTTCGTCTCCTTTTAGATTATGATGATTTGTGGATCATTTTATTTACTATTGTTGGAGAAATGGGGCATTGTGATTCCCATTTTTAGCGATATCTAGAATGAAATTGACATCAGTTGGGCTAGGATTTCACCTCCCTATACCTTGGGACTAGGTTGACTTTTCTTCATAAACTATATATAGCAGCATTGTCACAGCTAACCTCCACAAATACCAACTAGAGACCAAATCAGTTAGGTATTTTTTTCCTACCACCACCTTTATTGTATAACTGTTTAAGGCTAGACAGGTAGTAGCATCTTTAAATACATATCTGAATTTAACATTGCTGAACTGAGTGGGATAATGCTTACCTCTAAGCAAGACAGCCTCACAATTATATTACGTTTTTTAAAAACTCATAAATATGGATAAATCCATTTGCAACTGGGCTAGAAATCGAGACGGGAAAAAACCCTTTCAGAACACATGTAAAAAATATCAGAAACAATAACAGCCTGGGCATCAGTTGTTTTGTTTTGTTTTTTCTTTTAAAACAGAATTCTTCTATGGCTGAAGCTCATGTTACTCTCAGAAAGGAATCTCTCTTTTGAGCAGGAGTCAAGCTCCAGTTGATTCTTCCCTGCACTCCACTTTACTATTCCAGTACCACAAAACAAAACTGTCCTTTTAAGGCATTTCTCCAGGGATTGTCATAGTTATGCCTTTGGATTTTGGAATGCTGTGCTCTGCCTCTGAAAAGTATGGGATTTTTCAAAGTTCTGTTTTGTTAGGTATGCTGATATCTTTACTTAGAAATGAAAACTACTTCTGAGTGAACTGGCTAATTGTAAAAGAAGTCTTGAAAAAAAGCTTTAACTGATGATAACTTTGGGGGAAAAAAATAGACAAAACTTCACTGTGGCTCTAAACAATATTATAATAGAGTATTACTCCCTAATGTCAAGATGAATTCTGAAGTATGAGGATGTACCACTACCATCAGCTAAATAAACTGAACTACCTTATTAAAGTGTAGCATTTTAATTGAATTAACAAAAACAGGAGCAAAGCCAAACAGATGCAAAGCTTGAAACAGACGTGTGTATTCTAAAGTATCAAAGGCTTTTTAAAAATTAATCCATTCTCTCCCAAAATTATTATTATCCCAGAAGGTCACAAACCAACTGAATATGATTAGCAGCCCTAGCTCTAATGAAATCAGATCGTGTCTGTCTAATTAATTCTAATAGGCTCTAGCTAAACCTGTTTATCAAAGGTATGAACAAAAAGCATCTCTTATCTTAGTTTTAATGTGAGGATAAAACACTAATTATGCAAAAACCTGGCCTCTCATCCAGGTTTAGGAAACTAGTCTCAGTTATTTTCTTTGTTGAGGATAAAGTGCATGAATGAAGACAATCTGTAAAATTTAGAGCTGCTATAAATTGTTCAAAATGAAATGCAAGCCTTGGTTAAAGTTCTAACTTTGGCCACAATCAGCTGTGGTTTGTTTAAGAGTAAAGGAATTGCCATGCCAGATTAGACCAATTTTTCCCCTAGTTCAGTATCTTATCTCCAGCTGTTAGCACCAGATACTTCAAAAGAAGAAGAGGCCAGAAACCCTATTATCGACAATTGTGAAATAACCTGCATATTGGTGAAGTGTCTTCATAATTCCATGTAGTTGGTGGATGGTTTATGCCCAGAAATATGAGTATCCTATGATCCAATAACGTGAGTACATCAACCTTTTGTATCCTATCTAATGTAAGTATGGATGTGCTTATCATTTACATATCCTAGAATTGTATTCATTTCTGTGACATATCCATATGCTTTTCCAAGCTTTTGACATGATTTGTATATCTGTAAATGTTACCCAGCTGCTGTGAATGGACTGAGTTCTAGCTTAGTTCTTTGGGCTTGTGTAAATCACATGGAGAAATTCACACTGAAGTTTTGTAAAGACCTGAGTGGTTGAATCTAACCATGTAATCCATCCAGCACGTGATTTCATGGAGAGGAGCTTCATTTTCGTTCAGCAATCTGATCTAGTTGGACAAATAAGGGGGTGCCCTCTGTGTGTATCTGATTATAGAGGTAGTAGATTAGTACATTGTTACCTTCTGCATTTCCCCTGGTTAGTGGGACTGTGGTGGGTAGGGGAATACAGATAAGAATCACATAATGGACCATGGAGACAGAGCTGGTAGAAAAATATGTATTAACGTTTGCACTTCCCCTGGTTAATACGGTCATTATTAGAGGTGTGCATAATATATTCAATGAAAGGCAGAACTGTTCAAAATTTGAGTTTTGTCACTTTTTATTATGGACTGAAAAATAGGTCCATTCCACAGAAAATGTAATCATTTTATGAATTTTTGCTCAAACCCAGCTCTCTCCCTCATGGACACATTCCAAGAAAAAAGTGACTGAGATATGTTGGATACTGATCCCTGCCATGTGGTAGGGTAGTAATCTCTTGTAACCCTGATAACAAGGCCCAGAAAATAAATTCCAGTCTCTTACCCGCATTTCTGCATTAACGCCTTTTCAAAGCAAAATAGTCAATGCATAGGATTTTGGAGGAAAAGCAAAATGGTGGGGTCATGAAGACTCCCAAAATGAAATGGTAATTTTTTTCACATGAAATATCCCAGAAAACATTCCCCCCATTTTACATTGCTCAGATATGTCCACTCACATATGATGCTAGTACTTATATCTTATTTTAGAAAGGACATTTCCCA
Organism: Natator depressus; assembly: GCF_965152275.1. NCBI lineage: Eukaryota > Metazoa > Chordata > Testudines > Cheloniidae > Natator > Natator depressus. The sequence goes on from NC_134240.1 coordinate 74,114,950, forward strand.
GAGACCAGAGTTCACTTTTTGTACCAAAGATGAAGCCAATCAGGACTCTGTATTCCTGGCACAGATCTATACCCTCCTTCTGTAATTCAGTAACCAGTTACTGAGAACTGGTTTGGTATTATTTTATAATTTAGTTACTATAGCCTAACTTTAGACAAGAAATGTTGTTTTCCTAAGAAAAGAGTTCTGTTGTTGCCTAAGAGTTGAGGCACAGTTGAAGCAAACTGATGTGAACTCACATGAATGGCTATGGATCAACTGCCCCCTCAACAATAAAATTCTAAGGGATAACAGAACCATGAGAAATAAGCAGAATATGTTTATAACAAATAGATCTTTTCAGACAAACTTGACTGCTTTCCTCTTTTTATTAATAGAATGACAAAATTAGTGGATAAAGGACTCCACAGATTTACTATTTGTGGAATTTGGCTAAACATTTGAAACAGCATCACATGAAATTTTACTCTCAAAATTAATTCACATCAGGCTGGATATGAGCACAGTCATACAGAGTAAAAGCTGAGGACTAAAACAAAGGATAATGCTAAATGACAATGTTTGAAAAGACTGTGGGGTCTTTGTTGGCCCAATATTATTAAATAATTTCATTAATGATCTAAAAGAAGGAGAAAACAGCATGTTAATGAAGTTCTCAGATTAGAGGGATTAGACACATGAGCAGAAAATATCAGTGAGATGCAATTTGGAAAACTACAGGCTAATATATCTGCAGCAACATAATCCAAACAATCTGTCCATAGATTTTCAGTGGGAAGGAAAAACCTGGAAACTGGCAATTCTTGGAGAGATATAAGGTTGATAGTGGACAGCAGATTACATTCAAATTTGCATTTTGTTATGTCAACAAAAAAGGCAACTGCCGTTTCGGGTTGGCTACAGACAGAAATCACATAGTGGACCATGAAGACAGAGCTGGTAGAAAAATATGAACATTTTCACACAAAGTGGGATTTAATTAAAAATAGAATTTTTGAAGACATTTTGAAAATTTTTCTATAGTGATAGATTTTAAGGCCAGGAGGGATCATTTTGGTCATCTAGTCTGACTTCCTGTATAACACAGGCATTAGATACTCAGGAATCCCTGCATCGATCCCATTGTTACCCTAAGTACCTTCAATGCCAACTCTCCAAGGGTTCACTGTTTTGTAACAGCAATTCCTAACAGGCCTGACAAACTCACTCCACCTTGCACACTGTTTTCATGAGATTTATCCATTAATGATGTCTTTGAAGTTTCTAGTAAAAGCTTGTGTCATACGGATCCTCATAATCATTGCAAGATGTATGGATGGATGATATTTGAAGAGTTGGGTATATGTACTGAAAATATGTTTTGAAGTCTGTCACCAACCAAGAGAAAAATAGGTTTCTTCCAGACAGGAGGAAGATGTATCTCTGTCAAAATGTAAATTGAACATTGTAAGCCAACACAATGGAAGCTCTATTTACATACTGAGTCAACAGGAAAGGAACACTTCGGAGAATGAATCATAGGGAGTTGCCCTGTCTCTGAGGGCAGACAAGGAAGTTTGGGGAATATATAAGAAAGGCAAAAAGACACCCCTTTATCCTGCAATTGAGGGAATAATCATGCAGTGTGATTACATCAGAGAAAACAGGATCCCATCCTGTCCTGGTTGGAAGCACATTTGAGTGAAACAGAATTCCTTAGTCAGAACATTAGCCTGTTAAGTTTAATATTCAAAAAGCATGTTATTACTTTATTTTATACGTAACCTTTTTGTTTCCATTATTCTTACTATTGCTTAAATCTTAATCTTTGATAATAAACTAATGATTGTTTTCACTATACCGTAAATATAACTCAGCACTGTGGTGTTATGCAAGAATTGATCCTGCATTGAATCATCCAAGCTGATGTGTATACTGTTCCATGTGGAAACAACAGGGAGTCCTTGTGGCATATTATTTATTTGGGCATAAGCTTTCATGGGCTAGATCCCACTTCATCAGATGCATGGAGTGGAAAATACAGTAGCAGATATATCTACACAGCACATGAAAAGGTGGGAGTTGCCTTACCAAATGAGGGGTCAGTCTAACGAGACAATTCAATTAACAGTAGAATACCAAGGGAGGAAAAAATCACTTTTGTAGTGGTAATGAGGGTGGCCCATTTCAAACAATTGATAAGAAGATGTGAGTAACAGTAGATGGAAATTAGTATGGTAAAATTAGGTTTTGTAATGACCCATCCACTCCCAGTCTTTATTCAGGCCTAATTTGATGGTGTCCAGTTTACAAATTAATTCCAGTTCTGCAGTTTCACATTGGAGTCTGGTTTTGAAGTTTTTTTTGTTGAATTATTGCCACTTTGAAGTCTGTTATTGAGTGACCAGGGAGATTGAAGTGCTCTCCTACTGGTTTTTGAATGTTGTAATTCCTGATGTCAGATTTGTGTCCATTTATTCTTTTGGGTAGAGACTGTCCGGTTTGGCCAATGTACATGGCAGAAGGGCATTGCTGGCACATGATGGCATATATCACATTGGTAGATGTGCAGGTGAATGAGCCCCTGATGATGTGGCTGATGTGGTTAGGTCCTATGACGGTGTCCCTTGAATAGATATGCTGACAGAGTTGGCACCAGGGTTTATTGCAGGGTTTGGTTCCTGAGTTAGTGTTTTTGTTTTGTGGTGAGTAGTTGCTGGTGAGTATTTGCTTCAGGTTGTGGGGCTGTCTGTAAGCGAGGACTGGCCTGTCTCCCAAGGTCTATGAGAGTAAGGGATTGTCCTTCAGGATAGGTTGTAGATCCATGTGCGACAGCGTACCTGGTATAACTGTGAGTATTCAGTGGATAAGGGGCTGAACACTACAGAAGAATGCTTCAATGGGGCTTGGGCACTTGGGTATATCTATTGTTAGGGGTCTGCTTAAATCATGGAGAAATCACACATTTTTCATGAAATTTGCTAACACACCCACAAAATCTGCTATTTATGCCATGATCAAACCATGAAAAATGTGTGATTTCTCCACAGCATTTCTCAAACTGGGGGCCCTGACCCAAAAAGGGGTTGCAAGCCTATTGTGTGGGGCGGGGGCTTGTGGTATTGCCACCCTTACTTCTGTGCTATTGCTGGAGGAGGTGCTGTCTGAAATTGGGCACCCGGCCAGCAGCCACTGCTCTTCACTCTGCCTTCAGAGCTGGGTGACCAGAGACCAGATTTCATGGGGGAACCATATTTCAAAGTCCATGACATGATTTTCACAACCACAAATTTGGTAGATGCGAACCTATTGTTGATCTGCAAGGCAAAGTAAATGATCCGGCGGATGGTGTGGATTGTACCCTCAGCAAGTTTGCAGATGACACTAAACTGGGAGGAGAGGTAGATATGCTGGAGGGTAGGCACTTAGGACGGAAGAATCCCGTGCACTGCTACAGACTAGGGACCGAATGGCTCGGCAGCAGTTCTGCAGAAAAGGACCGAGGGGTTACAGTGGACAAGAAGCTGGATATGAGTCAACAGTGTGCCCTTGTTGCCAAGAAGGCCAATGGCATTTTGGGATGTATATGTAGGGCATTGCCAGCAGATCGAGGGACGTGATCATTCCCCTCTATTCGACATTGGTGAGGCCTCATCTGGAGTACTGTGTCCAGTTTTGGGCCCCGCACAACAAGAAGGATGTGGAAAAATTGGAAAACGTCCAGCGGAGAGCAACAAAAATGATTAGAGGACTGGAACACATGACTTATGAGGAGAGCCTGAGGGAACTGGGATTGTTTAGTCTGCAGAAGAGAAGAATGAGGGGGGATTTGATAGCTGCTTTCAACTACCTGAAAGGGGTTCCAAAGAGGATGGATCTAGACTGTTCTCAGTGGTAGCTGATAACAGAACAAGGAGTAATGGTCTCAAGTTGCAGTGGGGGAGGTTTAGGTTGGACATTAGGAAAAACTTTTTCACTAGGAGGGTGGTGAAACACTGGAATGCGTTACCTAGGGAGGTGGTGGAATCTCCTTCCTTAGATATTTTTAAGGTCAGGCTTGACAAAGCCCTGGCTGGGATGATTTAGTTGGGGATTGGTCCTGCTTTGAGCAGGGGGTTGGACTAGATGACCTCCTGAGGTCCCTTCCAACCCTGATATTCTATTAAAGTAATGTCTGGCATAGCTCTGAGGAGATTGTTTGGGAATGTAACAGACTGGGGGTGTGAGGGAGCTGGCACCCAGTTATGCACAAGCAATTTGCCCTCTCACTAGAGGCAGGGAGGGTAACAAGATGACTCACGATCCTGGGCACCCCAAGAACTGTCACAATAATAACTTCTGTTTCAGCAGTAGGACCAGCTATAGTCTATGTCTTCTTCTGGTAGACCATATATTTATTATTGCATTCCTTTCCAGGTATCTTATTACTAGAATGATACTGAAAATCAGAAGGGGTAAGAGGAGAGCAACAAAAGTGATCAGGTGCCTGGAGAGATTGGTTTAGAAAAGAAGACTAAAGGATGGCGATGGAATGACTTAAAGAGAGAGACATAGCAGCTTATAAATATATGAAGGGAGTAAGTGCTAAAGAGGGAGGTAAATTATTTAGGATGGTATAAAGAACTAATGGGATGAAATTAAGAAAAGGAAAAATTAAATTTGAGTTTCAAGGAAAAAAAGCATTAAATAGTAAGGCCTTTTAGGCTATAAAGATCCTCCCAAGTGAAGCTGTGGACACCTCACTGCTTGGAGCACTTAAAACAAGATGACAAAAAATTAGCGAATGTATAAAAAGGGACAGTTGTACATGGGCAGGGAAATGCACTGCGTATTTTCACAGATTTTCCCGTCACTGAATTCTAACAAAGAATGAGAAATCAGTTTGGTCATCTGATAGCAACTCCTTAATACAAGGAAAGTATCTTTGTCAACATTACCCTGTCTAATGAGATATCCTAGGTCTTTATCCGTTTAAAACACATACTAGACTGGATAACTCTGTAGAGCAGGCAAGAAAACATATCAGATGGAATTTGGTACTGATTATTAATTTTTAAAAATTTAATGTAAAGGACAATCTTTTCTATAAATAACTTCAGCTGCTCAATACCAGCATAAGGATGTTCTGGGATAAAACAAAAGTGTTCTGAAATATATATAACATACAACACTTGAGTAAAAAGGAATGGTTTCTGAATTTTTTTCCAGCACACTTTGATGAAGTCTAATTATAGCTCCCATTCACTGCCTGCTCTTTTCTCCACCTATTATAACATGACCCACAAAACAGTCAGTGGCGTGGACTTGATGGTGACCAGAAACAATAATCCCTTAAACAGAGTTAGTGTAGAGGTTTCAAATAAATGATAAACCAATGTGATGATGAGCTCAGAAATGAATTAATTTATCTCCCTCATCCAAGGTGTGCTGTCAACATGAAGGTGGTTAAAACAGGAAAGTTATATAAAGGAAACTTAGAACTAAACCTGCCACTCAACATGTCTGCTAGATTTTGTGATTCAGATCAAAGAATACTATGCTCAGCTTTTCAAAGAAAAGAAGAAAAAAACCCTATGTCAAGCTGACTCGTATCTCTGTGCATAAGCAAGGTTGTAGTTATACCTGGTTAATTGGCACAGGTGCCACTCATTAAACAGAGCACAAACTGGTCCAATTTAGTTGCATCCAGTAGATTCTTTGATTCAGCTTACCTATACTTTCAGGTCAGCAGGCAAGGCTAAATTATGCAGCAGATGAATTTGTGAACTATGCTGGAATGTTGTAATATCTTTACCACATTAAATACCATTCATTATAATTCAGTCCTTTGGGATTTTAGAAATTCCTGTTTTTAAAATAGACAAAAATCCTTTATATAAAGACATAAAATTTAAATAATTTAAATACTTAAATTTAATATAAATTAAATACTCCACTCTAATTACAATAGATTTGCATCAAACTTCCAACAAGCTTTAATTATGCCTTTCATAATCTGTCTGATGCTAAAAAGTAATGATGAAAACAGAGCAATGATCAGCTACAGGAAACACTGTAGTAGAATCAGTAGAATAGAACTCGATTTTTAATTGTATTTAAGTAGCTAAAGCTGCAGATGGACACCTAGTGAGATTTTCTAAAGCATTTAAGCATGGGAGTTAGGTGCCTATGTGCTTCTGAAGATCCCAGAAGGTGCCTGTCTTTATCTTTAGCTGCCTGAATATCTTTAAAAAGTTGACCCATTGGGCATTATTACAGTAAACCAACAGCAATCAACTAAAAGCCAATCTTAAATAGCAACACAATTTAATTAATTTGTAATCTAACATTGGCGTGTTTCTAGGGTTTAAAATATGGCATATAGTAGTTAAATTCTGCACATTATGCATAATCTTATGCACTAGGGAATGTTATACTTGGAAGGGGAGGGGAGAATCCAACCATGTACAGAGAGCTAAATTAATATCTCCTTCAACATTTACATTTTCAGAACCATCAAACCTCCTTTTCAATTCTTGTGTTATCATTCAGATATGCAAATAATTTATTATGATTAATACTATTAAGAGCTTAATCCAGCAAAGCACTAAAGCACATGCTTAATTTTAAGCACATGAGTAACCCCACTAATTTCAACAGGACAGCTTATGTACTTAAAACTTAACACATGCATAGCATTTTATACAAATTTTTAACAAAGGCACCAGTTGAACTCAATGAGACTACTCATGTGTTTGAAGTTAAGCACGCATGCAAGTCTTTGATGAATTGAGGCCAAAGTTAACAAAACTTAATGTCATTGATCACAAAGATATTCCCTTGATATCATGTAACATATTTAATCACACCTGAAAAATTGCTGAAAGATTAACTCTAAATATATGGCTAATAATTTATCCTCCCATTGGCTTCTGTAGGACTTTAAATCACTGCCACAGGAATGAATTTAGTGTAAAATAATTCAAATGATAAATACATTATGCTTTATTTACAACAACAAAAATGAATGCAGTCTGGCATTTAATGGTGTCTCTAAGTCCCTTAACATTTCATGAAATGGATGAAAGCACAAGTGAAAATTCTAGTATTTAAACAACCCCACTCTGCCATTTTACTGAAGGAAAACTTGTGAAATGGCTTCAGTCCCTCCTTAATGCTCAGATACATTATAAAGATGCAAAAAGTGAATGGACCCATTTGATTTTATAAAACTCTTTGCAGCTCACCTTTAAATTTCAATGTTTCTTGTACTTGTGGCACCTTAGAGACTAACCAGTTTATTTGAGCATGAGCTTTCGTGAGCTACAGCTCACTTCATCCGATGAAGTGAGCTGTAGCTCACGAAAGCTCATGCTCAAATAAACTGGTTAGTCTCTAAGGTGCCACAAGTACTCCTTTTCTTTTTTCTTTTTACGAATACAGACTAACACGGCTGTTACTCTGAAAAATGTTTCTTGTAACTCTTATTCCAAAGACTGAACTTGCAAATCTATATTTCCCTTTCATAGATTCACAACTTTCTTTTTCTATCTCTTGCAACTTATTTTAATAGTCTTTTAGTTCTATAATCTGGAACTCTATGTACCAGATTCCACTCTCAGATATGCATACACAATTCCCATCAAAGTAAATTCTTCTTCACTGAATCGGTATTCACTCAACTCCTATTCACTGTTATTCAACTGAAGTCGATTGTTATTCTGATTGGTTACTCTGGGCTCAATTACTCTGGAAAGCACAATGAGATGTTTCATAGGCAGAAGATCCCTGGACATGTTCAAAGCCAGCAAAGAGCAGTCTGTGAATGAGTTGACATACAAACAGTAACAGGTTTTAGACCATAGCTCTGTTTTAATCAATATTCTGCCCTAAAGAAGATAATTCATATGCAGTGCTTTTTCGTAGGGGCAATGTGACATTTGTATATTCATTGTTCTGATTTCATCCAACAAGAAAATCTCAAAAGAGAAACTGCCTTCTAACTCAAGAACCTGGAGTATATAGACAGGCTATAACTGGATGGTCAGTATGAGCATCATTTTGACTTGACTTACACTAGGAAAACTCTTCAGCAATTGCTTCTTATTTACGTTGCTGTAAGAACAGAATCAAGCCCAAGCAGTCTGGAGGCAAAAACTAAACAACAGAACAACCATAACTCTGAAGTTTCCAGCGTAATGTAGCTTTTTTGACTGCAGTGAATGATTTGAGTAGGAGGTTTGATTTTGAAGTTGAATTGAAGTGAAATTGAAAACCTGAATTGAAAACCTGAACAGAAAATTTTAGAAGGCTATAATAAAATATTGGTTCATTTGGCTTACTCAAAAGGACCAAACAGGCCAGTACATACTTGTAATTCCTTTAGATTTAACAGAAAACATTGCCTCATTGTGAAAGTCCTTCTGAAGTATTAAATATATGGAGAAAAATCCCAAGACATTAGTGATAGCATCTGAGAATACAGAAAAGTCTAAAGTTTCCTGGAAATGTAGGCAGCTCAGGAGGTACTCAGCCTTTTGATCTTCTAGGAGTCACCTCAAAACAGTACCTTTTACTAGCCTTTTTATCTACGCACGTGTTGTGGTTAGAACAGTAAAGTACTGAATTTTCTTTGTTTTAATCACAATTACATTTAAGATTTTCTAAAAATTCTTTTCCACTGCACAGCAGAACAAGAACATTCACACTTTGAGCATGCTGCTGTGTATTGAGTCTCATTGAGATAAAAACCTCACAGCTCAGAGTCCTTTGTTCATTGACTTCACTTGTCAATTTGATGCTATGCATGCTTGGCAAAACAACTGGAGAAAAACTGTTCTTTAGAGCAGACCCAGCCCATCACTCTCTGACACAGACTCATACACTTTAAGGCCAGAAGGGACCCTCATGATCATAGTCTGATCATCTGGACATTGCAGGCCACAGAATGTCACCCACCATAACCTTTGGCTGAGTTACTGAAGTCCTCAAAACTTGATATAAAGACTTCCAGTTAGAAGAAAATCCACCATTTACTCTAGGTCAAACCAGCAAATGACCTGTGCCCATGCTGTAGAGGAAGGTGAAAATTCGCCAGGGTTTCTGCCAATCTGACCTGGGGGGAAATTCTTCCTGACCTCAAATAAGGTGATCAGTTAGACCTTGAGCATTTGGGTAAGATCCACCAGCCAGAGCCTGGGAAAGAATTCTTTGTAGTAAATCAGAGCCCTCCCCATCTAGTGTCCTATGCCCAGCCACTGGAAATATTTGCTAATGGCAGTCATGGATGGGCCATTGTAAGCAACCTCATTATTCCAACCCCTCCATAGAATCATAGAATATCAGGGTTGAAAGGGACCTCAGGAGGTCATCTAGTCCAAACCCCCTGCTCAAAGCAGGACCAATCCCCAATTATTTTTTTTTTGCCCCAGATCCCAAAGTGGCCCTCTCAAGGATTGAGCTCACAGCCCTGGGTTTAGCAGGCCAATGCTCAAACCACTGAGCTATCCCTCCCCCCTAATAAATGTATCAAGCTCTGTCTTGAAACAAATTAGGTTTTTTCCTCACTTTACTTTAGAAACCTTTATCTAATTTCAAGCCTAAACTTCTTGGTGGCCAATTCATATCCATTTGTTCTAGTGCTCTTTACTTAAATAACTCCTTTCCCTCCTTGATGTTTATGCCTCTGATGTATTTATAGACAGCAAACATATCTCCCCTCATCATTCGTTTTGTTAGCTCCTCAAGTCTCCTCTCATAGGGTAGGTTCTCCATTCCTCTGATCATCCTAGTAGACTTTTTCTGCACAGGTTCCAATTTGAATTCATCTTTCTTAAACATGAGAGACCAGAACTGCACATGGTATTCCAGATGAGGTCTCACCAATGCCTTGTACAATGATAACAGCACTTCCTTATCTCTGCTACAATACCTCGCCTGATCCATCCTAGGACTGCATTAGCCTTTTTCACAGCCGCATCACATTTGTAGCTCATAGTTATTGTATGATTGACCGATACACCCAGGTATTTCTCCTCCTCTATCATTTTTAACTGATATGTCCCCAGCTTATAGCAAAAATTCTTGTTGTTAGTCCCTACGTGCATGACCTTGCACTTTGTACTATTAAATTTTGTTCCATTTCTCTTAGTTCTTTTTTCAAGGTTATCCAAATCTTCTTCCATGATATTCCTGTCCTCCTACGGACTGGTAATACCTTCCAACTTTATGTCATCCACAAATTTTATTAGCACACTACCACTTCTTGTGCCAAGTTCATTAACAAAATTATTAAATAAAAGTCATCACAAGACCAACCCTTGAGAAACTCCATTAGTAACCTCATTCCAGCCTGACAGTTCACCTTTCAGCACGACCCATTAGAGTGCTCCCTTTAACCAGTTCCTTACCCATCTTTTGATTCTCATATTAATCCCATTTTCTCCAGTTTAACTAATAATTCCCATGTGGACATCATTTGTGGGGCAGCAACACAGATTTTGTTAAACTAACTTCCCCTCTTTCTCCTTCAGATTAGGCTACAGGCAGAGGTGACGCATGGGCGGGGGCAAGCGGGGTCATGTGACCCCCCAGCTTTATGCCAGGGTGGGAGTCAGGCTGAGTGCAGCTGAGGGGGACATGCCTGGGGATCAGAGCAAACAAGAAGCAATACCAGCATAGTGCTAGCCAGTGGTTTCTACTCTCACACACAGAGTGGCTCACTTGTAATAATGAACCTAATCTTTCCCTGATCCACACACAAAAACGCCCTGCATCCTGATTTGGCCCTTCCAACAGAGAAGGTGGTACAGCCATTTTTGAACATCCTCCCTTTCTCCTCTTTCCAAGAACTTGCAGAGAGCCATCCGAGGGCTCCAGGGCCAGTGTGCTTCCTAAGTATTATGGGGTGTCCGTACAAAAGATAATGTATTCCCATCCTTGGATGTCATTTGTTACATGCCTGATTGACATTTATTATACTGCATGAGAATTAATACAAGTAATATCTTTTAAGAATTAAAAATAAAGCTGCTAATGGCAAAGGGGGCACTGGTGACACAGTGGATATATGTGCACTCATCTTAGCTCTAGAAATCAGAGTTCAAACACTTTGATAAAGGCCAGTGGCTATAACATTGATATCCTGTTGACATGAATGATGCCTTTAAATGAATGGAGGGTTAGGTTTTCTTATAAATGAGATGTGTCTATAGATCCTGACAGAGCCTCCCAAATGGTTCTTCTCTAAGGTGAGATTTATGAGCATACTTTTGGGACTACTGATTTATTGTAGCCTTTTTGTCTTGGGCTGTGACCCCATTGGATCTCACAAGTGAAAGGGAGCTGGGTCTGGTCACTGACTGAATGGAGACCTTCTAAGACAATCTTATGTGCTACAGGAAAGGATGCTGGTGATTCAGTAGGTGGACTCCCCTTTGAGTCAGTACTGAGCCAAAGATGATAGGAGATAGAGATGCTGCCTTTTGGATGAGATATGAAAATCAACGAGTTGTGATCATAAAGGCTTCTATGGCATTTTTATTAAGCACAATGGAGTTAACCCTGTCTGTTCATTCCCTTTGGGGCACCTGCCATTGGCCACAGTCAGAGGACAGGATACTGGGTTTGATGGACCTTTGGTCTGACCCAGTATGGCTGTTCTTATGTTCTTATGACACAAATAGAACCAGGTTTGGTGGTCATGTATCCCACTACCTCCTGGCTATTAGTCCACATTACAAAACAACCAAGGAATCTGGCCAAATTCAGCTTAGTGAATTACCATACTATAAATCCTCACATAATAATCACATTCACCTCTTCCGCCACTCCCATGCTCAAGCCAGTATTGGTGGGTGAAGTCATCCATATACAGAACACTTCATATATAGGACCATATCCTCAGCTTGTGTAAACTGGCATGGCTCACTTAACTCAGTGGAACTACACTGATTTACACCAGCTGAAGATCTGTCTGATAGTCTGATAGTAAAGTGATTAAAGCACTTAAGATTCCTTTAGGATAAAGGTACTTTGTTCGGAAAATATAAAATATAATATTACAGACACACACTGGAAAACAGCAAAATAAACACTGAGCACAGGATGTGCATCACTGATTGGGCTCTAATCACTCTTCAAGTCGGCTTGTTTTAATATTTATAGAGATAGGCTCTTGGCCACACTGGACATTTCTGACCACCAGTGTTAATGAACTAAACAGCAGCAAGAAGTCAGTAAGGTTCTACTTACTCTTTTGTGACTCCATCTGCCCTGATAGTAAATAAAAAATTTAAACTATGTCTGGTCAGGGGGAAGTGCCCTGCATCATTTATCATTTGATTGCAAGCCATTAGTGTAATATAAATTGATCCAAGCCCACTAATCTTTTTTTAATAAGCCTCATTATTTTTTGTAAAGAAACACTTTTTTTAGTGTTGTTCTTTTCAGTGCCTCTGCATCCCGTCTTCAGAGAATGCCTGGAAAGAAGTCTTTATCCCAGGGAAACAGATGGGAAAAAAACAACCAAGTGAATCACTAGTGATTATGCCAGTGTCATGGGCAGCTTGCTGCCAAGGTTGGATGGCATGATTTCTGCTTCCCTGGATCTCAGCTATGTGGTGAAGTCAATGATGCCTGTGTTAAGATGAAAGTGCAGAAATGTGATAAGATGAGATTGGGGGGGGGGGCGATTGTAGAGGAGAGCTAATCATTAACTCTTGCCCAGCATTGCTTAAAACACCACATTTAATAGAAATTATAGAGATTAAGGTCAGAAAGGACCACCAGATCATCCAGTCCGACCTCCTGTATATCATTGGCCACCGACACACTGGCACCTGCGCACTAAACCCAACAACCACAAGGAGACCAAAGTACTGCGGCCCACAGGAGACTAAACTATGTACGTGCCACAGGCAGAGAACAGGAAGAACCAAGGCACATCACAGTGCCAAAGAAAGTAACTGCCAATCTGATCTGGGAGAAAATTCCTTCCTAACTCCACATATGGTGATCAGTTAGACACTGAGCATATGAGCAAGAACCAGCCTGCCAAGCATCACTTGTACTTGAGGACTGGAAAATAATACTAGAGTGAAGTAGCTACATGCAAAAGCTTCCTCATGCATCAATCAAGAATTATTAGGAACAGGAGCATGCAAAATACAGACACATTTCCTGCTTTGCAGGGGAAGTTCACCCCCTCCGGTGTGCCAGCAGGGCCAGCAGGAGTCCTTGTACCTTTCTGCCTGGTTTGACTGTTGTCTGGGAGAGTGGAGACAAGTCAACAATGGTGTAGGATGTACTTCTGTTATTCTAAGCTAGACTCCTCTCTTTGTGCTCATTGAGTTTCCTTTCACCAAGGAAAGCCTCCGTTGCTTTATTTCTTTCCACCTCCCTCCCTTGAACTAATTTATAGCTTTGCAGTAGCAATATTGTAGTTAACATTGAAATGGCACGTCCATTGCAACCTTTATTTTATTCCTTTCATTTGGGTTCATTACTTCAGTTACCATAAAAATGTCCTTTCTAGCAATCCTTCACCTCTTCTTCCTGTCAAAAAATATTTGTCATTCCCCAAGGACATTATAACACTAGACAGCTGATCCTGGGCTCTCTCTTTCAGAGCCTGTGGATTTGTCTTCGATGATAGTTACTGGAAGTAAAAATCCACAGGCTAGTGCAATAAAGTCTGTTTAGAAGAGAATCAGAGTTTCCAAAGATTTTTAAAGAATGTATATCTGCCCTTTATATTTAGATAGAGGGAGAAAGAACCAGGCTTGACCTTCCTGTTCCTGACTGTACTGTACTTCTCTGCTTCTATTTTTCAATTTCTTAGACCCCCTTCCCAAGGGACCTGACTGCAAACTTATGAAGAGATATTACATTAAAAGTCACAAAGTCTTGTGTTTTACTTCTTGTGTAAGCTGCTCCCAGACCAATTGGATGGCACTGGTCAATAAATAATTAGGGTACAAGGGAAAGCAAAATAAGAACTATAAAGGTCCATGAGTTCCCTGTATCTTCATTCTCCTATTTGGTTAGATAAAGAGAGAGAAAAGGCCAAGTGGTGAAGTTCACTGAGCTTTGATTCCTCAAAGCATACATCCCTTCCACAGATAGTGTTACCAATAGAGTACATTGAAATTATTCGCACAAAAAAGGTTATCTGAAAGATGGCCTTTTCCCAAAATGTCTCATGAAAACAGGTCACCTTTATCAAACTTATCCATTTTTAATGAAATTTTCCATGATATTATTCAATTTTGCCAGTCATTCTTGAAGTATTTTTAAATAATCAAAAACGCAGTGCCTATAACCTATATTTTCTTACTGATCTAGATTTTCAGTAAGTAAAACGTTCCACAATTCCAAAAATTATGTTGGTAAAAATATGGGTTAAAAACTCCTTTAAAAATATCATGGAAAAATTTCACCCCCCACAAATGGCAAAAGGGTCCATTTCAAACCCTACAAAATAAGAACTTTGAAATTTCAGGTTTTTTTCCATGAAATTGTTTTTGACCAGCTCTAGATATACAATGTTGGGTTTTTATATATATATATATATATCGGCTATCCCAAACTACCCCTCTGGCCATTATTAGTGGGCTGATTCATTTTAAGTGTCATGGCAGAAATAAGATTTGAAAAAAGAAAGCAAGGAAGGTTATTGGCTAGCCCTGATGGTGTGTGCCATTTGCTCCATCTATGGCACCATGAATCAAAACATTAACTACTAGGAAAATTAACCCTTTCAGAATTCTGCATATCTGCTTCTGGAAGAATTTTGGTGCTGGGAAAATGCCAAAGGGCAGCCTCTTTTCAAAAACAGACTGCCTGTGGCCAGGGAGAAGGCCTGTTACAAGCATATTACTATATAATCATCTTTTATGGAGATTCTGAAACTTCCTCCAATGCACATGGTTAGTGGCCATTGTCAGTGACAGGGTATGTGATTAAACAGACCACTGGTAATTTGAAGCAGTTGGGGAAAAAAAAGGAAATATGACTAGAGCTTTATGGCAGGGATTAGATTGAACCTGCTCTTTCAGGGGACAGAGAAAAAAACACAACAAGTTATATTGATTACTTCTGCCCACTCCTTCTCTTTCATTTATCTTCATTTATAACAATTTAGAATGTCATTGTTATTATGTGTGTAATTGGATTCTTCTGAGGAAACGAGGTCAGATAGGAGGATTTTTAAATTTGCTGACTGCTACATTGGTTCAGTGAGTGCTGTGCATAATGACCATAGTATATAAAAATCAATAAATAATTACAACATAATGGAACTGCTTCGTAATGGCTTAAATTATGGATGCTGTTTTGTAATCTAAACTGATGTCTTTGGGGCAGTTTTTTTCTGTTGTTCCACCTGGGCTTTTGAAGGGCAAAAGATGAAATGAATAAGATGTCCTGGTCTGGGAAGTGTCTGCTCAAACAAACTACTGATGGAGTTAGCAACCACAGAGCTCCTGATCCTTTGCTCACTCCATTGTAGGGGAGGTAACCAGTGGCTTCGCCAAATTAAAAGGACTTACAGTATTTTCAGTGTGAATGGGCACGGAGAAGCAATGGTTATCAAGTTATTACCAAGTCCGTTGTCTTTTGACCATAAGGATGGAAATGGGGCACTAAACTTTGCATTCCTCTCTGAACTGCTGAAACATCCTTTCTGTTGGGATTTAGTTAAAAATGGAGTTCTCACAGTGGAGAGTTCCCATAAGTTAAGTTGAGGGAGATGACATAAGAGCATGTTTTGGTTTATGGTGGTAAGGTGTGACATTTTTTACATCTAAATCTGAATAAGTAATATCTAATTCCAAAATAAATTAATAGGACATTGAAACCTTTTAGCCAAATATAGGGAGAGATTCTGTGCTGCATCTCCTGAGCGACACAGAGAGGAGGTGCTGCCCAGGGGAAGGCGTCTGCATAACTTACCGGGGATGCCTAGGGACTGGTCTGCAGCCCAAATCCCTCACAGTGTGAATCTGCTTGAGCATGCTTTCTGCCACTCCCAATTCCATCTCTAGAATGCCCTCTGTGCTGGGGATACAAGCGGAGGATCTCCTGCACTGGGACAATTCTCCCTGTACCCATAGCAGCCCCTTTACACTCCTGGAGTAGCTTACAGGGGCTGTAGAAGGAACCCCCCAGAACTAGCCCCATAAATTCCATGATAGAGTGAGCAGGCCACGATGCTTTAAACAGACCAAATTTGCATCCCACAGTAAAACTTAGCGAGAACTTTCTCCCTATTTGTTGGGCACCTGATATTTTCATGATTTTAATGTCTAGGTCTCACTGTCCCATCTGCTTTCAACAGAAGCATATAATGGCATGATACCAAAGCAAAGGTGGTAGGGGAGAAAATAACCAGATTGTTGTTTCTTTCTTAAATGCAGGGCTGGCTGCCAGGTGTTGGTGCTATTTGCATTGAGTAATGCAGCTCAGTAAATAGTTTTATTTAGTTATCAAATGCAAATGACCTGAAAGCAACATTTATAGCTGAAACTCAATGCTGCCATATGGGAACTCTAGGTTCTAGAATAGCCTCAAGGCCCTTATTCCCTGAGCGGAGACCTTAAGAGTGTGGGCTCACTGTCCAGTGAAGATGTGAAGATCTAGTTAAAGATTTTAATTTATAACTGCTGCAGGGGAGGGGGGAATGAATATAATCAAAAAGGGGAAGGGAAGGGGAGAGTTTTCAGAATTATGGGATGAGTGAAAAGCCTAGTGTCATCTGATGCCTGGAACCCCTCTTTAGAGATTTTGTCTTCAAGGTTAATAAGAGAAAAAGAAACGTACATTAAATTGCCTAGGGAGGTTGTAGAATCTCCATCATTGGAGATTTTTAAGAGCAGGTTAGACAAACACCTGTCAGGGATGGTCTAGATAATACTTAGTCCTGCCATGAGTGCAGGGGACTGGACTAGATGACCCCTTGAGGTCCCTTCTGGTTCTATGATTATGGGCCAAATTCACTTAAGCCCCCAGGCAGTCCCATGCACATTATACTTCAGCATCAGATGTGGCATTGCAACAACCTACCTACTGGGGATTTGGGGGACTTTCATTACCCCTGGGGAAGTACATTGGCCCTAGTGCTTATCTTCCTCTGCCACTACCAATAACCCATCTGTCCAAGAGATTCTGATTGGGACTTGGGCAACTTCATTGAGCTTCACATCGAACATTTTCATTGGTCTTTACAGCTGAAAAAATAAAATCTCTGTGGTTTTATGGGACCAATCTAGGAAAAAACTTGTGTTTGGCTTGGGTAGTAAACAATCATGTTGACAATGAAATGCTAGTGTCATTCTGGGTTTACGTCTGCCCTTCATATGCAGGTTTGGCCTGCCACCCTCTGGCTCACATGCCAGGGCTTTCCAAGCTCTTCCTTACAGTATGTGGACAGAGAGCAATCTAGGACACTGGTGGGCCTCCAGTTCTGAAGTCAGAGGGAGGAAATGATCATGCTACTACTGTTTTGTTCCTGCAGGCTGCATAGGGATATCTGGGTGACCCAAATAGAGAACTGCTGCAAGAACTCACAAAACAGCATTTATTGGAAAGATGCACTTATTTCAGTTTCACCGGACTACCTTTTTGATACATCTATCAAAGCTCTCGCAGTTCTCATTTGAAGACCCAGGCAAAACAATAATGAATATTGAGGAAAGGACATTCATCTGTATCCAGAGCATTTCAATAAATAAAAAATAAGTTTGAAATAAATCAGTTTAGCCCCACTGCTGTTTGCCAACACCTGCTTCTAATGGTAATTATGTCCCTATTGCCCTTCTTTTAAAAAAACAAACACATTCAAGCAATTGAATGTTTTTGTCAGCTCATTCAATATGTCCCTTTCTGCTGATTATTTAGTCTCATTGCTTCATGACATTGGCATTCCTGATTTTGCCCAACCCCCTGAAGTATATATGTAGGCAACAAGATAAGCAATAATTCTCCTTGCTTTTAGTACTGTGCATACCCACTGGCTTGCAATGCTCCTAGCTCCCCAGTGAAAGAATCAGTGTAACAATATTATAATGTATGCCAACTCATTATTCAAATATTGCAGATAATTTCCCCATCATTTTCATGTTCCTATGGCAGCATGCCGCAATCTTTCTCCTCCTACATAAGACTCTGTAAAACAAGAAAAGATTACTGTAATCCTTTTCTTCCCATGTCATACAAATGCTGTAATCATCTTGCTATGTCAGATGCAAATTTCTATCCATAAATGTCAAGTCTGACTTCATAAAAGTTGCAGTAAACTGCACTGTATTTGTGTAGATTTTTTATCAGAGCAAATACACTGATAGGCGATTGATGTTCAGGTCATAATTCAATCTCTGGGTTTCTTCTGGCATTTATAAACAATTCAGGAGTGCTCTCCCTTTTCATTAAGCCTTTGATTGAATTATGTCCTGGTGTACAATTGTCTGATATGCACATGTCTGTATACAATGAATTTAAGGGCATGCATGTATTAGAATACTGTCAGTGCTCCTCTTAAGCATACAATGGGTAAATATCTAAGCTAAGGGGAGGAGTGGCAACTTCCCCAGTGCCATGCTGATTTCTGGGAGCGTGACCGATTTGTGGAAAATCCTCTGCTTGGGATGATAGAGACCAAGCTCATATCTTAGAGAGACCCCAGGGACAGACAAAGAGCACCACTACAGAGAAATATTGATTATGGCCTCAGAAAAGACTTGATTCTCTCTCATGCAAAGGCTGCATCACTGTAGCACTGTAAAGAGGCCTTACAGTGTGTGTACATGCAATTTAATTTAAGGCTCCTTTACAGTGCCAGAGTGCAGCAACAGGGCTTTAGTATAAATGAAAATCAAGTTCTCTGAAGCTCATGGTGAGAAGAAAGCTGTCACAGTGACAGCTGCCTCAAGGGGAAACTGCCAGATGACAAAGTGGGTAATAAGCCCCTCTTTGATATGCCTAGAACATGAAAGGGCACTAGCACTTTAAATTGTGCAATTAAACCTATTTAGTCTCAGAAATAGTAGTTAGCAGAAGAGGGGTCATGGCTTGATTTTCAAAGGCACAAATGGCAGTTAGGTGCCTAACTGCCACAGAAAATCAATTGGTACAAAGCATCCCATCGCTGGAGAACCTCTAGGTTCAGATCGTGGGGAAATTGCACTGCAGCTGCCTGTATTCTCTCTATGGGTCATTAGAGAAGTTTAATCCCTGGACCTTTCTCTAGGCTTAAATTTGATTGCACCAAAATTGTTCTCTAAGGCATATTTCAATAGAAATCAAACCCTACATTATATGTTTCTTCTCTATGAAACGTAATAAGAATAATCTCAGTGTGATCTTTTGGAAACCCAGGTGACCTTTTCATTACCATATTAAACTGTCTGAGAGGCAGGCTGCCTGGGGAAGAGAAATTCTCATTTTTATGCTATCAGGTGAATGAAATGGCACCTTGAGGATGGCTTCCAAAGCAAGGTGTAAAAAACTGAAAGTGTGCTGGAGCAGCAGCCCAGGTCTTTGGGCCTAATAAAATCATAAGGAACCTCAACATCTTGTTAATTTCTATAGTTTCAATCCTGCCCTTATATTCCCTGATGTCCATGGGTACTGACAATGCAGCAGACTTAGCTGTATAGTGGACAGTATATAGGACACTCAGGATAAATACTTGTTAAAAAAAAGGGGGGGAATCAATTTGAGAGTAGCTGACAAAATAAGGAAGCACTGTTTGTGAAGCATGGATCATTCCAGACTAAACTGATCACATTTCCATGACAAAACAACAACATATCTAAGGTGGAGAATGGGACTGGGATAGATATATGATCTCTGGATTCCAGCAACGCCTTTGATAATACCTCACAGAAAGCTTATTGTCTGACAGTGTGGAGATGTACTGTCTGGCTAATAATGCTATCCAGTGGGATAACTGGCATATTGAATTCAGTTGCTGTTACCAGTGAGAGTGGGACCTGGGAGGTTTCTGAAACAGGACCAGTGCGGGGAAGACTAACTAAATCTACAGACAATACAAACCTAATAATGTATACAATTGATGTTAATTCATGGCAAATTACAGAGGAATCTACGTTGGCATCCTGGCCCCACTGAAGTCAATGAATGTTTTGCTGTTGTCTTCGACGGAGTCAGGATTTCACTTCTGGAATTTGGTTGGAAGAAAGTGAAAGGTATCCCTTTTTTTGGTATCAAAACACAACCACAGCCAATGTACATTCCCACAGCAAAAGTACATCTCAGCCATTGCAGTTGCAAATTCTCCCTAAGGGCCAGATTGACTTCAGTAAGACAACTCTGTAAGAAACTTCTCATCAGTGTGAGCAAATAGGTCACAATCTAGCCCACTGTTAGCAGTCATGGTATGCAAGTCACTGAAATCAGTATAGCTCTGTCATCTTTTCTATAATGAAAACTGAGGGCCATTTACATTGGACAGTCCAAATTCTCCTAATGCCTTCAAATTGACCTCAGTTTTGGCAAACAGAGCTTTTTTTGCGGTTGGCCCAAGACTGTGGAATGAACTCCCACAGGAACTAAGGATCATTACAAACCTCACCACATTCCACTGTGACTTTGCCTTTTCTAACGTAATCATACAGGGGTAGAGGGGGAGTGTGTATGTGTGTAAATTCACTCCACTACACATACTTCTGCCCCTGGGAACAGGGTAAGAGAACAAACACGTGACAGATATAAAATATTTTGCTAAATGTACCATTGGAAGGGGCTCAGCTACTATAGTGATGAGTGTGGCATAAAAAGCTACGTACAACAGAAAAATAACTTGATCTTCACTGACCTGGAGTCTTGTCTGGTTTCTAGTTTCCTTTGTTTTCATGAAGCTCCTATAGTTTTCATTATTTTCAGGCTTTCATAACATTCTAAAAAAACTCCCTTTGTGAAATAGATTCATAGACTTTAAGGCCAGAAGGGATCATCATGATCATCTAGTCTGACTTCCTTCATGTTGAAGGCTACAGAACTTCGCCCACCCACTCCTGTAATAGACCCCTAACCTTTGGCTGAGTTACTGAAGTTCTCAAATCATAATTTAAAAACTTCAAGTTACAGAGAATTGACCATTTACACTAGTTTAAACCATACCCCATGTTGCACTGGAAAGCAAAACAAAAAACAAAAACAAATAAAACCAGGGTCTCTGCCGACCTGTTGTGGGGGGAAATTCCTTCCCAACTCCAAATATGGTAATCAGTTGGACCCTGAGCATTTTGGCAAGACCCAACAGCCGGACACCTGGGAAAGAATTCTCTGTAGTAACTCATAGCCCTTTGCATATAGTGTCCAATCAATGGCCATTGAGGATATTTGCTGCTAGCAGTCATAGATCAGTTACATGACATTGTAGACAGTCTCATCACATCACCCCTTCATAAACTTATCATGCTCAGGCCTAGTATACACTAAAGCTTTAAGTGGTTGTAAATTACGCTAGTCAAGTTAGGTAAGTTACATAATTTAAGTCAACATAACTTATATTGACTTAAAGTGGTGTCTACACCACACTATGTCGATGGGAGATGCTCTTCCATTAACAAAGCTTCCGCTTCTCATTGAGGTGGATTAATTAAGTCAATGGGAGAGTGCTCTCCTGTCGACTTATTTTGTCTTCACCAGACCTGCTAAATCGATGCTGCAATTAACCCGTAGTGTAGATAAGGCCTCAGTCTTGAAGACTGTTCCAGAACTTCACTCCTCTGATAGTTAGAAACCTTCATCTAATTTCAAGCCTAAACTTGTTGATGGCCAGTTTATATCCATTTGTTCTAGTGACAACATTAGCGCTTAACTTAAATAAGTCGTCTCCCTTCTTGGCATTTATCTCTCTGATGTAATTATAGAGATCAAGCATATCTCCCTTCAGCCTTCCGTTGGTTAAGCTAAACAAGCCAAGCTCTTTGAGTCTCCTCTTCTAAGGTAGGTGTTCCATTCCTCTGATCATCCTAGTAACCCATCTCTGCACCTGTTCAAGTTTGAATTCATCTTTATAAACATGGGAAACCAGAATTGTACACAGTATTCCAGATGAGGTCTCACCTTGTACAATGCTACTAACACGTCCATATTTCTACTGGAAATACAATGCCTGATGCATCCTAGGACTGCATTAGCCTTTTTTATAGCTGTATCACATTAGTGGCTCATAGATTGACCAATATTCCCAGCTATTTTCTCCTCTTCTGTCATTTTCAACTGATATGTCACCAGCTTATATCAAAATTTTTTGCTGTTAGCCCCTATGTGCATGACCTTGCACTTTTCACTTCTAAATTTCATCCAATTTCTATTACTCCAGTTTTCAAGGTTGTCCAGATCTTCTTGTGTGATATTCCAGTCCTCCTCTGTATTGGCAATAACTCCCAACTTTGTGTCATCTGCAAATTTTATTAACACGCTCCCACTTTTTGAGCCAAGGTCATTAATAAAAATGTTAAATAAGATTGGTCCCAAGACCAATCCCTGAGCTCTTTTAGTAACCTCCCTTTACCCTGACAGTTCACCTTTCAGTATGACCCATTGTAGTCTCCCCTTAACCAGTTCTTTATCCACCTTTCAATTCTCATATTAATACCCACCTTCTCCAATTTAACTAATAATTTCCCATGTGGAACAGTATCAAATGCCTCACTGAAATCCAAGTAGATTAGAGCTACTGTATTTCCTTTGTCTAAAAAACAGTTACCTTTTCAAAGAAAGAGATCAGGTTGGTATGACACAATCTATCTTTGAAAAACCATTTTGTATTTTATCCCAATTACTGTCTACCTTTATGTCCTTAACTGCTTTCTCTTTCAAAATGTGTTCCAAGACAATTGAGGTCAAACTAACAATTGTAGTTTCCCATACCACGTTTTTCCCTTTCTTAAAAATAGGTACTACATTAAAAATTCTCCAGTCATAGGGTATGGCCCCCGAGTTTATAGATTCATTAATAATCCTTGCTATTGGCAGAGGCAGATTACTATTTTGTGGGGCCGTGGGTCAGAGAAGTGGGGGCCCCTCCCCACCCCTTCTGCCTGCAGTCCCCCCACTTCCCACCACCACACTCCTGCTGGGGAAATGGGGTTAGGTGGGGGGGACTTCCTCCATTCCATCCCCCTGGTGCTCCTGGGAGGGAGCAGGGTCAGGGTGCCGGGGCTTCCCCCCACCTGCCCAGCACTCCTGCTGGAGAGCAGGGGCAAGGTGCATGGTCTTCCCCCGCAGGAGCGCTGGGTGGGTGGAGTGAGGCAAGCCCCTGCGCCCCAACCCCACTCCCTGACAGGAGCGCCAGTGGGCTGGGTGGGACACAGGGGCACCCATTTTTCTGGGGGCCCCATTTGGCTGTGGTCCCTGTGCATGGGCCCCATTGGCCCAGTGGCTAATCCACCCTGGGTTTGCAATTTCATGTGCCAATTTCTTTAATATTCTTGGATGGAGATTATCTGGGTCCCCCAATTTAGTCCCACTAAGCTGTTTGAGTTTTACTTCCCCCTCAGATGTGGCAATTTCTACTTCCATATCCTCATTTCCATTAGCCACCTTGCCACTACCCCTAAGCTCCTCATTACCCTTATTAAAAAATGAGGCAAAATATTTGTTTAGGTGTTGGGCCATGCCTAGATTACCTTTAATCTCCACCCCATCCTCAGTGCTGAGTGGTCCTACGTTTTCTTTCCTTGTTTTCTTTTTATTCATAGGGCTATAGAACCTTCTACTATTGGTTTTAATTCCCTTTGCAAGGTCCAGCTGGCTTTTGACAGTTCTCACTTTATCCCTATACTTTCCAACCTCCAAGTGGTAGCTTTCCTTCCTTATCCATCCCATCTTCCTCATAGGCTTTCTGCTTTCTTTTAATAACCTGTTTGAGATACTTGCTTATCCAAGTAGGTCTGCCACCCTTCCCTATTAATTCTTTTCCCCTGGCTTGGGATGCAGACTTCAGATACTTTAAGTCAAAGTTGCAGAAACTAATTCCAAGCCTCTTCCATATTCAGATACTTGAGTTCTTCAGTCCAGTTCACTTCCCTAAGTAATTTCCTTATGTTTTTAAGTTTGCTCTTTTGAAATCAAGAATCCTAGTTGCAGACCTATTTTTGTTTATCCTTACAGTTAATTTAAACTGAATTAGTTCATGATCACTCAAACCAAGGTTGTCCTCTACAACCAGTTCTTCTATGATCTCCTCACTAATCACCAATACAAATGTAAAGTGGCATCATTTCTTGTTACTTTGATAACTATTTGTTGAAGAAATCTGTCAGCTATCACATCCAGCAAAATCTGGGCCTTATTATTATTAGTAGCACTTGTCCTCCAATCTATATCTGGGAAATTAAAGTCTCCCATAATCACACAATTCCCTGTAGTATTTATTTCATTAAAAACTTTAAAGAGGTCTCTATCCATATCAAAATTGGATCCTGGGGGTCTGTAGCATACCCAAGCACTATCCCCGGGGAGCATTTGGTAGCTTTCTTCCCCAAAGTGATTTTGACCCAAACAGACTCTGTTTTGTCCATTGCATCACTTCTAATTTCTTTACGGTCTACCTCATCATTAATATACAATGCTACTCGACCACCTTTACCTTTATTTCTGTCTTTCCTGAACAGCGCATACCCTTCAATATCTGTACTCCAGCCATGACCACTATTCCATGCTGTTTCTGTTATCCCTATAATATCTGGTTTCACGTGACACACCAGTAGTTCTAGTTCTTCCATTTTGTTACCCAGGCTCTTTCCATTGGTGTACAAACATCTTAGTTACTGCTTGGCTTCGCAAAGATTCCTTTCCCGCTTAGGTACAGTCATCCTATTGCCAGTATCGCTACCTGACTGTTAGCATCATTGGTATCGGTGCTATCTTTCCTCTTAATGTTCATTCTTACTGCTGTTCCTTTCTCCATTGTTGTATTCTCTCTTTCTTGATTTTCCTCCTGGTTAATTAGTATCAGGCATGGGGATTACATGAGCATCTCCCAGCCATCTCCCCCTTATTCCTAGTTTAAAGCTCTTTCAATCAGTTGTGCCACTCTCAATCCCAGAAGTCCATTTCCCTCCATACTCAGGTGGAGTCCATCCCATGAGAACAGTCCTCTGTCTGTGAATGCCTCCCAGTGGTCACACATCCCAAAGTCCTCCTCATAGCACCACTGCCTGAGCCACCCGTTGATCATCATAATCTTGTCTCTCCTTTGTTCTCCTCCTCAAGGGACAGGTATAATCACCCTGAAGATCACCTGAGTCTCCATTTCTTTAAGCATCTTCAGCAGCCTAGCATAGTTTCCCTTGATGCTTCTAGATTCTTTCTAGAACACATCATTTGCTCCCATGCGAAGGACAATCAGTGGATTCTTTCCCATTAGGATCCTCTTCAGCCTCAGGTCCACATCTGTTATCTTCCAGCAGACAGCACACCCTTCTATTCTCTGAATCAGCTCTCGTGACAAGCCTGTCCTTTCTTCTGAGTAGGGAGTCACTAATACATAGACCTGCCTCTTCCTGTTGTTGGTGTGATTCTCCAGCTTTCCTCCTGTTCTTTCTGGCTGCAAGTCCTCTTGTCTTTTGTTGACTCACTTTCAATCTTCTGTGAGTCATCCTCTGTTCTCCTGGGGCTCTCAACTCTGGCTATCTCCATTGACTCTTCCTCTTTTCTTGTAGGACTAGCTGATCTTCTCTACTCTCTTGCCCTCCCACCTTCTGTTACTGCCTGATGCACCCCTTCTTCATTTTCCAACTCAGAAAACCTGTTCCTGAGCTCTATTTCTCCTTCAATAGCTGGTCTTTTCCTCTGCCTGATTCCCATAGTCACATGCTTCCACTGGCCACTTTCCTCACCCAGCAGTCTACCTTCAAAGTTCTCCTGTCCAGCTTGCATCTGTGAGTATTGAGTTTTCCCTTCATCCTCCTCTCGCCTTCTCTCCATTATCTGCTTGAATCCCCTTCAAAATTCAACCATAATGTTTCATGCTTCTTCTCAGGTCAAGGATAAATGTATTTAAGAAGTTTGTTATGACTCTGTTTAGTTGATTTTGACATAATTGGGGGAAAGAGTGTTGCTCATAATTCAAACATTATTCCATAGGCTTGGCCTGATTCTCCATTCCCCACACCTTGTGTAGTCATTTACACCAGTGTAAATCAAAATGGAAGCACTTCACACAAGGTTTACACCAGTGAAAATGGCTAAATGAGGTGCAGAAAAATGAAGAAATGGGCCACTCTGCTATTCTTTGGGGAAAATGGAATCAACTTGTATTCAACAAGAAGGGACGTCTTTGAGATGTTTAGCAAAATGAAATAATTCTGCTACATATGGACCAAATTATCCGCTGGCCTAACTCCACTGACTTCAATGGAATTGTGACAGTAGAAATTTTGGCCCCAAATGTGCAACTTTGTCTACTAATTTCTTAAGAACATACGGAGGTGTTATGCTACAGGATGTATATATCTGAGCACTATATATTTCAAATGCTGTATCAGCCAGTTAAACAGTCTAGTTGGGAGAGCTGGTCAAAATATGCCAACTGTCTTTTTTTCTGAAAATTTCTTTAAAATGTATTTATTTCCCATGGGTTTTGTTTGTTTGCTTTTTTGTCAAAAAATCAAAAATGAAACTCCAAAATAATGTACGTTTTTGAAAACCAAGTAATTTTCAAAAACTGGAAAAAAATCAGTTTTGTTGTTGGAAAATTTTGACCAAGCTGAAAAATTGTTTTTTGGTTGAAAAGCTATTTTTTGTTAGTTGAAAAATTGTTGACCAGCTCTTACTGGGAGTACTTTGCCTGGCTTGTCTGTATTAACCTTGACTGTTTCTGATATCTCCTTGCACCCCATTAATCTTCCTATTACATTCAAATATGTGTTATCATTTAAGTTGTGTGTTCCTGTAACAGGGCAGTTACCTGCTGAGCTGCCCCCTTGTGTCCAGAATGGCTCTGCAGCACCCTGCCTCTGTTTCCCTTTAATAGGGCCCCTTAATAATGCCACATAGTCTGTCTCATCCAATCTCAGCCCTTCTTTTTTGTATTTATTTATTTTTATGATTTTATTAACACAAAGTTCTGAAAACAAACACCAGAATACCCCCTTCCACCCAGCCTTCAGTTTGGCACAGCCCCTCACTCTTGAGGAACTGTTCCTTCCTGCTCTCTTAGCCCCTGGAGAAGATGCAGGGCCAGACTTGCCTTCTTTCCAAAAGGAAAAGAAAACTTCCCACTGAGTTTCTTACCCAGGCCTAACTCTCTTCCTCAGGGATAACTGGAAGAGACCCTCTCTCCTGTAAGTTTCACTCTGCGGTTCTGCTGCTGCTACCTCATAGACTTTAAGGACAGGAGGCCTGTATACGTATAGTCTCAGTAGATAAGTTCCATTAATAAAGCGAAGTGTGCAGTATGCAGTACTGTTCTGTAAGTAAAGAATCTTGCTCTTTCCTTGAAGAAAGGAAAAATGCTTGATATTTTTGATTTAGATCTGGTCTACACCTAAACGTTGGGTTGACCTACCTATGTCGCTCCAGGCTGTGAAAAATTCATACTCCTGAGATATGCAGTTGATCCAATCAAAGCCTCGGTACAGACACTGCTAGGTCAATGTAAGATTTTTTCTGTTGACCTAGCTATTGCTTTTCTTGGGGGGAAGATTAACTACAGTGATGGAAAAAAACCCTTGCCCTGCTGTAGCAAGTGCCTATTCTATGGCGCTACAGTGGCACAGCTATGACAATGCAGCTGCACTGTCGTGTAGACAAAATCTTAGTCACACAACTGCTATCTCATGAGTGTATATCATGCATATTAAGGGCACTCAAAGGATTAGCACAGACTAAAAATGAGCATAGATCACACTGCAAGCTGCATTCATAAACAAGTTAATGTGAAAGGTGTGAGCCGCAGAAAGCAAACAAATTGAAACAACAGATGAACTGAGATCTCAGCCGCATCCAGCCTCATTCATTATGGCTTGTTAACATAATGAAAAATGGACTCCCTCTCCTGGTGGATCAAGGTGTCACAGGGGAGGAAAATGACAAAGTGTAAAGCTCTTAAAAACCCCATGTTTTCATCCAAATCAAAAAGGAAAATGGCATTAGGAAAACTGCAATTTTATGTCTGTCTCCTCTCATAAGAAACTGGTATTTGAAATGGCACTTGCTTCTGTTGCCATACCTCGAGTTTCTATAGGAGTAGTTATAGAGTTGTATCCTCACTGATACTAGTATGTCCAAAATTCCATCTATAAAACCATTTGTAATCTTCATCGGGGGAATTTCTACCCTTGTCAGCCTTCCAATTACCTCCAATATAGGATGCATCACTGATATGGTAATGCAACATTCTCCCTTCCCAATCACTTTAGATGAAGACATGAACACAATTTGGGATTCTGCTTCCTGATAAAGACACAGACCTGGTTACACTAACATTGCCTTTAAGACAGAAACAAATTCTTTGCTCTCAGAGTAATATCAAAGAACATAAGCTGAATAACTGAAACAAACATTCATTCAGGGAAGTTCTTTCCAAGCCTTTCTTCTGTCTGAAAGAGAAAGAAAACATATTCCCTAGAAATACCCTGGACTAAATGCTAAGGGGAAGATTCTAACATCCATACTCATGGTAAGGAGTCCTTTTTTCAGGAGTAATCTCATTGAAGTCAATGGAACACTCATGGATTCAAGTATCACTCAACATGAATCTGGCCCTGAACATTTAGGTTGGGTGTCTGAAGCTAGGCAGCTTAATCCATTTAGTTACTTAAATAAAAGTGGCTTGATATTTAGAGATGCAAAATGGCCAGAGCTTAGGTAGGTCTTTGGCCAGATGAATGCTGCCGATGCAAACAGCCAGCATGAAAAAATGTGAGCCACTGTCCTTTTGATCAGCCAATAGCATATCAACAGCATTGAGTATTTCAGTTTTCAATTTCAAAAAAAGTAATTTTTTTTCAACCGCTCTATCTGACTCTCATTTCCGTGCACAGACAGCGTAGTAGGAGAAAGAATCCAACCCTTAAACTGTTGATTGTTTCTTTTTATTTATCTCTGGCTGTCCTGGTTTGGACAAGCTTGCAAACAGAAACAACAAAATAAGAGCTGGTCAATAAATTTCCAATAGAAATGTTTCCCATCAAAAAATGTAGTTGAATTAAAATCAAAAGTTTAAGTTTCCTGTGAGAAAAAATTAAAATATTTTATTTTGACAAATTGAAATGTTTCCATTCATTTTGTTTAGACTTTTATATTATATTAAAATATTAATTGTAATAGTTGGCAGAGTAAAGCGAGGTCTTACGCTCAGCTCAATGATATTTGTCTGTCTGTAATGCAATAACTTTTGAACGTTACATCTGATTATTTCCAAAATTTCAGGGAAAGTTCTAAGAATCAAAGGGAAGAAATCTATTAATTTTGGCGAAATTTGGAAAACCAGGAGGGGGAAATGCAGAATTTCCAGCATCTGGTTAGCAGATCCAGCAGTTCAACCACCTCTATAATTGTCCATAGATCAAAGAACAGGTTGAGAGCAGCCATTAGCGCACTTCAGAACAACAACACCCCCCTTTCTCAGCTCTGTTTATCCTCTGAATACAGTTTAAAATGTTGAAACCCTGAAATACTTATCTACCAGACCAAAAAAAAAATGGTAGAGGGAAGGGGGAATGGGAGACGGCATTAGAGGTATGGGGGAATTGAGGTACACACAGAGTCCTTGGAATGGAGAGGGGGTAATGGGAGACTGGGATTGACAGAAAGGGGAAATAGGGAGTATACAAAACCTCTTGCATGGGGGAACAAGGAGCGCACAGAACCCATGACAATGGGAGAGAGAATGGAGGATTCTGGTATGGGAGAGAAGGGAGCAGTGGAAGGCATGTGAGGAGGAAAGGGGAAGGGGAGAAAAGGGGAAAACTAGAATGCCTGGCATGGGGGGGGGGTGCATTTCAGGGACTCCCTGAAGTAGAGGAGCATGGGAGGATGGCACACAGGGAATTTTGGGGGATAAATGAAGGATATGCAAGGAGCACCTGGTGTGTGCAATGCACTTAGCCTACAGAAGAGAAAAAGCATTCAATCCTCTATTATGTGTCTCTATATATATTATAGTTAATAATTGAGTATCTAAACAAAATGTTTTGAAACTATCAAAAATGGAACATTTCAAAGGTCCCTAATAGAATTTTTTCTGAATTTTTGTTTCACAGGAAAATTTGAAGTTTCAGCTTTTCATTCCAATTCAAATTGTTTTTTAAATGTCAAAATTTCCTGTAGAATGGAAATTCTTGTTCCCAACCAAGTGTAGTAAAAATATAGCCATTTGCGGTAGCATTTCCAATTCAACCAGAACCAGGAATTACCAGCAATCTTGTCTGCAAGCCTCTGACTGCACAAGCTTTGAACATGCATCCATTTGAGATTCTGCCTTCATTAGCTGTGCTAAACTTCTCTTCTCTGGAACCTGCATTTTGCACATTTACAGGCTATCCAGAGGATTAGCTAGTTCATGCCTGTATAGCGCTTTGAACAGGTAAAGCATGATATGAATGATAAGTCTTCTTCTTTTTCCACCTTTGCCTTGTTCCATTAGCCAGGCTCAATGGTACACAGAGCATGCATGATTGGCACAAATTTTACAAACCAGCTAGCCAGGCCTGATATTCTTGGTCTGCCATAGGAGGTTTTCTCCTTCTAGGTGGACTGCCTACTATGCCTGACAATCCCTACCTGCCCAATAAAGGCACAGAGAGGGGAAGTGACTTGTCCAAGGTCACCCAGCAAGTCAGTGGCAGAGCCAGGAATAGAATCTAAGTCTCCAGAATCTCAGTCCTGTACCCTCTCCTTTATACCATGTTGCCTCCCTTATACAAATGCTAAGTATCATTATTAATCAGTATCAGGCCAGATCATCATTAGCTTCAATGGAGCTGTATCAATTTACACATGCTGAGCATCTGGACCATTATGGTGATTCTCAGCTGAACTTAGATTGATAAAGTTTTAGTTTAGTGACGACTTTTTTAGTGTTAGTTTACCAGGAAATCACATTTGTTCCCACCCACATGGCTATTACCCTGTTTTGCTAGATTGTTTTAGGCAAGTGCACACTTTATCATTGTGACAGTAATCTAGCTATGAGAGAGTTAGTTGCAAACAAAAACTGAAACCCACTTGCTGAGTGGTGTGGGTTACAGCATGTAGTAATGTATCTTCTCTTCGCTGAAAACACAGTGATTAGATAGCACTCATTCAAGGTATTTGAATTAGAGATGCATGTACAACATCAAAAATAATCAAAGGCAGTTTAGGAAATGAAGTTGACGGAGAGAGGAGCACTTCCCAAAGAAACATTTCATTTGCATCTAATAGAGCTATTTTAAGTTAATTTTGACATTACATTATGATAACAACACTTGTTGACATTTAAAGTGTGTAAGAGACAAGACTTGCTCTGTAATGAATTCAACTTTTTTTAAAGCAATATATATATAAATAAATTCCATAGGTGGAAAAAACCACCTTTGCCTTTTGTTGTACATAAGCTACATCTGAAATCTAAGCTAATTTGCCACAGGGCATAACCTTCAGGAGCAGGAGAAACTCATAGGATGCAGAATTTGGAAAGATAGCTCTGCAAAGCTACTTGTATATTGAAATAGAAGAGTTTAGATGAGGACGATAACCACAGGCCAGCTAATTCATCCCCTGCCTGCTGACTGGGCAGCTGCTCTACATCTTAGTAGTTATCTCCAGAAATAGTAATATATGCCAATATTTTTATATACCATATACCTACGGGCCAGAAAATCACAACCACTTATAGAAAGCTGGGGTGCAGAAAGACACCACACCAGCAGCAGTCTTTGGAGACCTTCCTTCAGAGAACAGAGGCTGGGAGTCTGATTCCAGGAGCACTGTGCAACAGACACAGGAGAAACTACTGCTAAATGTAACAGAAAGTTGTTTCTGCTTTCACAAGCGCTGGCCATGGGCTGTCAGCCAGTGCCGAAAGAAGGTTGGGTCACAGTCCCACTCTACCCTCTCTGGGCTGTCTAGTGTCATTGACAGGACCAACAGTCTCCCTCTTTGCATTTGGGTAGTGCAAGTTGCAGGATTCTAGCCGAGTACTGCACAGGAGCATGGGCCGCACTCTCTCGTCCCCTTGCAATTTTGCACAAAGCAGCTGGAACCTAATACGTGTGCAAGGGTAACACACAGAGAGAAATGCTTTTCAGGCAAACACCTCCCCTCTGCTGAGTGCATCCCTGCTTCACCCAACAAAATCTTAGAAGTGGAAACCTGAGTGATGCACCCAGTATTGTGAATGAAGCTGGAAATAGAGCAAGCATTTTTTTTAAATGCATGAACGGTACGTCTGCCTAGCCGTTCCAGGGAGGATGAGTGGTTTTGAGATTAAGCCAACAAAGTCCCTGCTACTACAGAGTATGTGGGAAAAGATCACCTCCTTTAGGTCACAAGAGAAAAATGATTTTGTAGTCTCCTCTAAGTCCTTCTTTTGTGGACAACAGTAAGTGACCTCATTATTTGACCTGGTTAGAAATATCTGTTCATGTGAGAGGAGCTGCAAGTCAGGACTGATTTGCATTGGCAGAGTTGTACACAAGGCCCAGCCAGGAATAGGAAGAAGGGTTGGATGTGGAGTACTGTCAAGTCTGAGGTGCTTTGGCAAGCTTGGCAGGGGTGGGGGGAGCGTGAACATTGCCTGCCTGCACTATGCCTGAATCAAGCCAATACATGATATCAGTTCATCATTTTCATAAGAATTAGTACAATGACACATTTTTTTAAAAAAAATACACCATGAAGTTTCATATTTGGCTATCCAGTGTTCCACACTGGAAATTGGCAGGATGTATAAGAATATGTATGTGTGTTCCAAGTGGCAACCAGGTGTCCCCCCCACCATGTTTACAGATAACTTGACAGGCTGCCAAAAATATTAGCAAATTTCTAATTATTTATAATTTCCTTCCAGGGGATATTTAGCCATTTAATTGGCATAACAAAAGTAAGCGAACCATCATTTGCCATGCTTATAAAATGTCAGTTAGTACTTTGTGGTAACTGATATCCAATTAACACACTAATGCATGGGGTTTTTTATACCAATTAAATGTCTAAACAGTTCTTTCAGTTTTATTACACTAATAAAATGGTAATTGTGTGTTCATTGTTTCTGTAATTTTTAAGATAATGCCATGTGGATTATATCTAGCTCTCTTACACTTGTGGAAGCTCAATATACCCTGATATTAAATATGTATGACTAACTGCCTTAATACAGCTAAACAAATCGCTTATATAATCATCACTTTAAAGGACAAACAAGATGTGTTTGTTTAAAATTATTACATGTGCACTTCAGAGGAAAAGAGTGAAATGTATAAGACAAATCTGATTTGTGGAGAAGTTTGATTAGCATTATTTTTTCCCTGCAGATATTTCTTCATCTTTATTATAAAATAGAACTGCCATCTGCTTTTATATAGTACCTTTCACAGCGCATTGCACCGGTGCTCAAAGACTCTAGGTTCAATTCCCATCGCTTTACAGGCTTTCCATGTAACCTAGGGAAACTTCCCATTGGAGCAGGACATCTAAATACCTGTGAGGAGCTGAGTTTTAGTCACTCTGACCCAGATCCACAAAGATATTTAGGCTCCTAACCTCCATTGAAATCAATTAAAGGTATGAGCCTAAATACCTTTGTCAAGCTGGGTCTCTGTGCCTCTGTTCTCCATCTGTAACATGAGGAGAATAGTCCTTCCTTCTCCCACCCTTTGACTATCTTATCTATTTAGACTGTAATATCATCAGGGCAGGAACTGCCTGATGTTCCATATTATTATCACTCTGTGTACATGCAGCATCTAGCAAAATGGGTTTTTAATATCAGTTCAGACCTCTAGATATGACTATAGTACAAATTAATAACAATACAATAGATTCAAGTTTTAAGGTGTTCTAAAGTACTCCGATATGATCAAAAATTTCAAAAGCATCCACTAGTTTTGGGTGACCAACTTGAGAAACCTAGGATCTGATTTCCAAAGTCCTGTTCCCAACTCTGCTGCCTTAAAAGTCCATTTGTTTGGAGCATGTGACAGAGTGGGACTCACCCTGCAGCACCTCCCCACCTCCCCACAGTCTTTGGCTACTGCGGGTCACCATCTAGCCCCCACTCCCTGGGGCGGACTGCAGTATAATTGCCACTCATCATCGGCAAGGAGAGTCTGGACCTGCTGTTTCTGCCTACCCTTGAGCTGCCCTCTGCAACCCCAGTACCCTTTTCCTAGGCCTTCATCAAGGCCTGCAGCCTGGGGGTTTCTCAGGCCAGAGAGCCCCAGCCCTGCTCCACTTTAGGTACCCTGCTCAGCTCCCAGCAGCCAGGCCCCTCCCAATCAACATCTAGAGAGAGACTGTCTCCTCTAAGCCCACTGCCCTCTTATAAAGACCAGCTGGGCCCTGATTGGGGTGTGGCTGTAGCTATGGCTGTTTCCCCCAGCTCTCCCAGGACTGATTTCAAGCCCTTC
The DNA here is from genome assembly GCF_965152275.1 of Natator depressus. Taxonomy (NCBI): domain Eukaryota; kingdom Metazoa; phylum Chordata; order Testudines; family Cheloniidae; genus Natator; species Natator depressus. Next base: position 74,149,494 of record NC_134240.1, read on the forward strand.
AGGGCTGGAGCAGGATGACCGCTCTGCTACAGGGAGAGAGAGGTCAGTCTCCTCTGACTGCCCTGCTTGCTAGAGCCCTCCCTCTTCTCTGACTGCCCTGCTGGGTGGAGCTTCTTCTCCCTTCCTTGAGCTGTTGGTGGTTGGAGTGCTCCTTCCCTGGATTGCTGCTGCCACTGCAGTTGAGTGGGGGGGTCTTGCCGACCTGCCCTCTCTCTCCCCCCCACCCCCCGAAGGGAGAAACCAGGACCCCTCTACTGCCACCTGTGGGGGTCCTTCCTGCCTGGCCATTAGGGCTGCTCGAGCTGCTGCTGCTGCTGTGTTTTTCCTGGGGAGCTGCTGGAGCCTGGAGGAGGACAAGGAACTGAGAGGACCATTGGCTGCTGGGGGAGCGCACAGAGACTCTGGAGACCACTGTGGAGGGGGCCATTAAAGACTGAGTGATTATCGAACTGTGCTTTTGTGGTGGCGGTCCTGACTGTGTTTGTGGGGACATAGGAGGTGTCGTATAGAGCCTGCCCCCTGGTCCATCTATGTCCCCCACCATTGCCCCTCCACCACCCCCACCAGCCACTTACCATCTGCCTCAAGTTCCTGCCTCTAGGACACAGCTGCTTGCCTGGCCTGCCATGCCCATTTCCACCATTTGGGCCTGCAGCAGCAGCCAGCTAACCATTGACTTTTTGCAAGCGCACGTGGGTGCACGTGCCCCTCCCCCTTTTTTTGGACTGCGCCCCTCCAATTACAGCCCTTTGCCCCCCCCCACTTCTTTGCCTAAGTCCTTTGCAAGCCCAGTTTTGTCTGCCCCACCCTTTTCCCTCTGCGGTTTGGTTGTCCCGCCCCAGCCCTACAGCTATCCCCTTGGTTCTCTTGCCCCACCCCCAGCCTGGTTGTTCCCCTTCCTTTGCGGCCCCTTTGCCCTGATTGGCCCTCCCTTCGTGTGCCCATGCCCCTTCCCATGCGCTTGTGCCCCCCCCCCCCGTTTTGGTTGATCACTGCACCCCCGTGTTGTTATTGCAACCTTCCCTCCCCTGGTGCAGCTAGAGGAGCCAGACTTCCATCCTATGTTGGTGACTGACCCCCCCCCAAGTCCTTGATAGCCCCCCGATCTACCCCCCCCCCAATTTCGGCGCCCTCCTCCCCTGCCTGCAGCCTAGCAGGGAGAAGTGGTTGACCTGTTTCCCCTCTCACCCCTCCTTCCCCTCCCTCACAGCTCATCATGGCGGGAGACACGACGGGTGGGATCCCTGGGGCAGACTGTGCCCCTCCTCCCCTGCCTGCCCTCCTGATGCCCCCCCCCAAGCCTCTACTTCAACTGCTGCTACCGCACCACCGGCTATAGCACCCCATGGGGCGCTAGCAGTGGCGGACGATGGGGTGACCTCCGCTGCTGCCACATCTCTCGCCCCCTCCAATTCTGGGGGAGCTCTCCCAGCCGGCGGCGGGAAGGGCCGGGGCAAAAAGAAAGGAAAGAGCCCCGCTAAAAGGACTAGGCCCTCCATGGCAGGGGCTGCCCCTTCTGCCGCAGTCCTGCCGTAAGCCGTGGAGCCCCTCCACACTGCTCCCTCTGCCAACACCACAGGTGCCCCCACTCTGGCCCCCAGAGCGTATGCCCAGGTGGCGGTGGCCCCCCTACCAACTACATCATTTCTCCCAGCCACCGCCGCTGTTACCATCCATAGCGGCCGGGGCCCCTTCCCCACCTTGACCAGGAAGCACGGCGTCCGTTGCCTCCCGGTGCCCACCTCGCCCCACGTGGAGACCAACATGCAGGCGTTGGTGAGGGTGGTGGGGCCTACGGCCATCATGGTGGCCTCCAAAATGTATGGCAAGGTCATCTTCTTCCTTGCCTCAGAGGCCGCCGCCCAGGAGGCGGTGGACAAGGGCCTGGCGGTGGGGGGTGTGTTCGTACCCCTGGAGCCGCTGGAGGACCTGGATGCCTGTGTAGTCCTGACCTCCGTTCTTCCCCAATGCTGCCTGTCCTCTCTACCCTGGGGAAACCGATCTCCATTATCAGCCCTCTCCTGCTGGGCTGCAAAGACCCCGCCGTCTGTCACGTCCTTTCGTTCTGCTGGCAGGTGCAGATACAAGTGCTGCCGGCGGCGTGTGGCAGAGAGGTGCTTGAGGGGTCTTTCCTGGTCCCCTACCAGGGGGCCTATTACCGGGTGCATTATTCCATGGGGGAGGCCAGTGCTACCTCTGACGGGCGATGGGGCACGTCCGGAGGAGCAGCAGGGACCTCCGACCCCTGGCAGGGCGCCGACCCTGTCATCGCGGGTGCCCCTAGCTGCCTGGCACCCAGAGCCGTCCCTCCTCCTCCTCAGCCACCACTGCTCCTGCTCGGGTCCAAGGGGTATTTCCCTCAGTGTGCCCAGATGAGCAGGAGAGCCCTGCCTCTGCTGCATGCACTCTGGTGGGGCCCGTAGAGGAGGGTGCGGTGGGGGTATCACTGGGCATGGGAGAAGGCCCGCCCCATGGGGTATCTGCCCCCCATCGTGCTGTCCCACCGTTACCTCCCCGAGTCATCATCCTTGCCTCCTGACCTGCCCCCTGTTAACCACCCCACATAAAATACCATGGAGGGCTAGGCATAGTACAGGGGTAGCCGGGCAAGTGGAAGGCTCAAGCTCCGTTCCCGCCATCCAATGCGGAGGCTCCTTGGAAAACCAGGAAGTGGGGCACCGCTGCCAAGCTTTCTGCCTTGCCCATGGGTGCGTTCCATCTACCGGTGCCGGCTGAGGCAGACGTGGCAGCACCGGAGACAAGCGACGCCCCTCGGTTGGGGTCCCTTCCCACAGAGGCCTCTGATGGAGCCCCTCCTGCCTCCTTAACATCTGAAGCCCCTGCGAGCCCCGAAGCGTGCGTCGCCCCGGGCGCTGGCAGGGAGGGCCCCAGGGTGGTGGGAGGTGATCTCCCCCCCAACTATGAGGAGATCGAGGCCCTGGGTCTGACCCGGGTCACCCAGGGGGAGGACGACCCTCTGCCAGCGGGCCTCGACCTGAGCAACCTCACACCTTCCACGTGCCCCCTCCCGCCTCGCGGCCAGCACCCAAGTTACTAGGGGTATCCCTTGTCGGCATGGGGCAACCGACTTCCTTCCTGGGCAGGGGGCCCCACTGAAAATTGCCCACTTCCTGATGCTGTGGCTGTCACACCTGCTGTTGAGCCTGAGCCCGGCATCACTGGGGACTCCCTCTCCCTCCCCATCCCTCAGACCCCTGAGCCAGGCCGAGGGGAGGCACCTCCCAGCGGCCCAGTTACTGGGGCCCAGGATCCCGCCTCTGTCCCTCTCCCCAACCCTACTCCTGACCCCTGCCCTGCCCCTACTCCTGACCCCGTCCCTATCCCCTCCACCTCCCGCGATGCCATTGCCACCCCTGGGGCCATCTCCTTCCCTTTCCCGGAGGGAGCTCCCCCCAGGGAGCAGCCTTTGTGTTTCCCTGTCCCAAACTACTAGGGGCTGCTATCTTCCCTCTGTCGCCCCCCATTGAGCCGGGGTCTGAGGCGGGTCATGTGGCTCTGGCCCATTGGGTGCCACGTCGAGGTTCCACCCCTTGCTTGCCCATCTCTGTGGGCCACGGGGCTGTGCCAGGGGCCCCACCAGAGGACGAATGGGGGCCAGTGATTCCACCCCACCATAGGCTGCGAGAAGAGCTGCGGGAGTTTCTAGAAGACGTCCGTGGCTCCCATAATAAGGTGCAGCTCGCTCTCCAACGATGGGGGGATTTCCATCAAATCGTGAGGGCCCTCATGGGGGAGGGTAAAAGGACTGGGAAGCAGGGCACTGTGGCTTACAAGTGGGCCCGCGGCTTCCGTGACTCCTTGCTGACCTCCGGGGTAGGTCACGGTTTGCTGCACGGCCCACTGGGGGCCGTGAGCGTCCCAGCCTCCTCATGGCACCTAACATCTTTGCAACACTGAACACCCTGGGCTGTAGGATGGGTCTCCACAGGTGCCAGGTGCTCTCCTTCCTTCGGGACAGGGGGTACTCTGTGGTTTTTCTGCAGGAGACCCATACGGATCCGGCTGCCAAAGACAGCTGGCAGCTGGAGTGGTGACCCTGTTCTCCCCCGACCTATGGCCCCAGGTGCTGGGGGTCACTGAGGCTGTGCCGGGCCACCTGCTTCAAGCTCCAGGTCCCCATGGAGGGGCTTGTGGTCAACCTCATTAACGTCTATGCCCCGACATTGGGCCCGGAGCGGTGAGTTTTTATCAGCAGGCGTCCGCCTTCCTCGGTTCCTTGGATCCTTGTGAGTGCCTGGTCCTGGGCGGGGACTTTTAACGCCACCCTTGAGGAGCGGGACCGCTCGGGGACCAAGCAGATCCCGGCTGCCATGGACGTCCTCCAGGAGACTGTCAAAATCACTCCCTGGTGGACGTCTGGCGCGACCATCACCCAGATGATGTCTCAACATTTACCTATGTCCAGGTGGAGGCCCATTGGTTGTGCCATTCCCAGTTGGACCACATCTATTTGTCACACTTCCACCTTTAACGGGCCCACTCCTCCAACCTGCAGCCGGCCCCTTTTTCTGATCACCATCTGGCCACCGTGATGGCCTCTCTCCATGCAGAGAGGCCGGGGCCGGCCTATTGGCATTTTAACAACAGCTTGCTGGAGGATGTGGGCTTCATGGTGTCCTTCCAGGAGTTCTGGCTGGCCTGGCGAGGGCAGCGGCGTGCCTTTCCCTCGGCACGGCGGTGGTGGGATCTGGGGAAGGTGTGCGCCCAGCTCTTCTGCCATAACTACACCCGGGGTGCCAGCCGACGGAGGGATGCGGCGATAGAGCAGTTGAACTGGAGGTCTTAGAGCTAGAGAGGCATCTGGCCACCAGCCCTGAGGATCCATCCCTTTGCGGTGCATGCCGGGAGAAGTGGGAGGAGCTCCGGGCCCTCAACAACCATTGGGCCCGGCGTGCTTTTGTTCGATCCCGCATCCGCCTCCTTCGGGAGATGGATCGCGGCTCCCGCTTCTTCTACACCCTGGAGAAAAAGAGGGGGGCCAAGAAGCACGTCATTTGCCTTCTAGCGGAGGACGGCACCCCCCTCATGGATCTGGCAGAGATGTGCGAGAGGGCCCGAACCTTCTACGCACTCCTTTTCTCCCCGGATCCGACCGATCCTACCACTTGCAGAGTGCTCTGGGACGGACTCCCAACGGTCAGCTCAGGTAACCGGAACTGGCTAGAGCTGCCTCTCTCTCTGGCCGAGTTCTCAGAAGCCCTCCGCCGCATGCCCACCAACAAATCTCTGGGCATGGATGGGCTGACCGTGGAGTTCTACCACATGTTCTGGGACATCCTCGGACCAGACCTAGTCACCGTCTGGGCCGAGTCATTACAAAGCAGGGTCCTCCCTCTCTCGTGCAGGCGAGCCATGCTCGCCTTATTGCTGAAGACGTGGGACCTCCGTGACTTGCGGAACTGGCGTCCAGTCTCGCTCCTCAGCACAGACTACAAAATCGTAGCGAAGGCCATCTCACTGCGGCTGGGGTCCGTGCTGGAGGATGTGATCCACCCAGACCAGACCTACACCGTCCCGGGCCGTACTATCTTTGATAACCTGTATCTGGTCCAGGATCTCTTGGAGCTTGGGTGTAGGGATGGTCTGTCGTTCGCCCTCCTGTCCCTGGATCAGGAGAAGGCGTTTGACAGGGTGGACCACGGGTATCTCCTGGTCACTCTGTGAGCGTTAGGTTTCGGATCCCGGTTTGTGGGTTTTCTCCAGGTGCTGTACACTTCTGCAGAGTGTCTGGTCAGGCTCAACTGGACCCTGACAGAGCCGGTCAACTTCGGGCGGGGAGTACGGCAGGGGTGCTCCCTCTCGGGCCAGCTGTATGCTCTGGTGATCAAGACCTTCCTCTGTCTCCTCTGCAGGAGGTTGACGGGGTTGGCGCTTCGAGAGCCGGAGCTGTGGCTGGTCCTGTCGGCGTATGTCGACGATGTGCTCCTCATGGTCCAGGACCCAGGCGACTTGGTATGGGTGGAGGCTTGCCAGACCATGTACTCGGCGGGGTCAACTGGGTCAAGAGCTCTGGCCTGGTGGTCGGGGACGGGTGGCAGGCGAGCTCCCTCCCACCCGCGCTTCAGGCCATCTGGTGGAGAGCGGGTCCGCTGCTCTATCTCGGCGTTTAACTTTCTGCCACGCATCCGTCTCCGCCGGAGAACTGGCACGGTTTGCAGGGCAGGGTGACGGAGCAGCTCCGGAGCTGGACAGGACTACTTAGGTGCCTCTTCTTCCGCAGGAGTGCACTGGTACTCAATCAACTAGTCCTGTCCATGCTCTGGTACCGGCTCAATACCCTGATCCAGCCCCGGGCTACCTGGCTGACCTCCAGACGGCAATTCTGGAGTTCTTCTGGCCAGGACTGCACTGGGTATCTGCAGGGGTCCTCCATCTGCCCCTGGAGGAGGGAGGGCAGGGCCTGAAGTGCCTACACACTCAGGTCCATGTCTTCCACCTCCAGGCCCTGCAGAGGCTCCTTTATGGTGCAGGTAGTCTGGCGTGGAGAGTACTGGTGCACGCCTTCCTGCGCCTCCTCCAAGGGCTCCGATATGACCGGCAGCTCCTTTATCTCGATCCGAGAGGTCTTCCGCAAGACCTCTTGGGGCTGCTGGTCTTCTACCAGGACCTCCTCCGGACCTGGAAACTGTTCTTGGCAACCAGGTCTGTGGCGGCCACTGAGGGGGCAGATCTCCTCGCAGAGCCCCTGCTACACAATCCCCAGCCCCGTGTGCAGGTGGCAGAGTCCCCCTCGGTATGCCAGAGGTTGGTTCTGGCAGAAGTCACCAGAGTCAGAGACCTCCTGGATTATGACCGGGGAGACTGGCTGGATACCCTGACTCTCGCTCAGTGTATGGGGCTCTCCAGACCTCGTACTCTCCATCACATACTTCAGGAGGTGAGGGCCACTTTACCACCTGCTGCTCGGGCCTACCTTGACCAGGTCCTGTGAGAGGGCACGCCCTGCCCACCCTCCACCCCAGGCCCTCCGGACCTTTTCATCAGGCCCCTGCCCCAGGGACCCAACCGGTCCCCCCACTCCTTCTCTGTGAGCCGACTGCACGACTTGCAGCCAGTTCACTTTCAGACAGCACCAAGGAAACACCTATACACACTCGTGCTCCACACTCTTTACTTCCTCACCCTCATGTCCCACCCCGACACAAAGTGGCGGGACCTCCTGCCATCGTTAGAGGGTGAGGAGCCCCGGTGGGCCAGCCTATACTCCACTCTGGTCCTGAGGCCTGCTGGGGATATTAGCTGGTGGCTCCTTCATGGGGCCATGAGCACGGGTGTGTATTTGGCGCGGTTTACCCCATTCTGGACACCTGCCCCTTCTGCAGCGCAAGGGAGACTCTGGTGCATGTTTAATTGGAGTGCGCCAGGGTGCAGCCCCTATTCCGGCTCCTCACAAATATCCTGTTACGTTTCTGGCTGCACTTTTCCCCTCACCTCCCTCTCTATGCACTCCCTATCCGTGGCCCCACGAAGTCATGGAACCTCTTGGTCAACCTCCTCCTGGCCCTGGCTAAAACGTCCATCTATAAGACCAGGGAGAGGAGGTTGGCAGATGGAGACTCCTGTTTCCCGTTCACGTATCCGGTGAGAGTTCCTCTGGGTGGCATCCACTGGCTCCCTTGATGCCTTTGAGGAGCAGTGGGCGCTGTCTGGGGTTCTCTGCTCGGTGTTCCCGTCAGGCTCCCTTCTTTTGATACTTTGACCGCACTCCTGTCCCTGTTATTTCATTAGTTGTCCCATGGAATCCTTTGGTTTCCAGGTCCTGTAGATCCTCCACTTAGGCAGCCACTGGGCGGGGGGTGAGGGGCTGTCCTTAAGGAATAGGTGGGCTCCCACCCGTCCACTTCTCAGAATCCAATAGGTACAGAGTGCTTTTAAGGCCCGCTCTAGTATCCATAACAGAATTATATTAAGACAAGCTAGTATGTGTGGTAAGCTAAACTGAGCTCAAATAAACTATTTAAATGTAGAGCTATTCAAAATAATGGCAACCTTCTTCTTCCTCCTCCCCAAATAGCATTTCATTGCAACCTAAATTTTTGTAGAAACATATTGGTTTTGATGAAAATTTCATTAGGCATGTTTCTCAGGTACCGGACGAAGTTTCTGAAGGCAGACAGAGTGAGTCCAGAATAGCCGATACCCCAGTGGTTAGGGTTCTCTCCTAGGATATATGCCAGATTTGGAGCACACATATGAATCTGTCTCCCCCACAGGCAACTGTCTTAACCACCTGGCTATTTTTGGATGGCTGTCTTGTCCTAACCACCAGGGTACTCTGGGATCTCTCTCTAGTTTTGTCATGAACAATTTTGGAAGGTCTTGATTTTGTTCCAAATCAGAATGAAAACAAATATTAAAACCTCAATATTTTTCACAAATCAAAATTATTTTCTGGTCAGCCCTTTTAAAATGTGGCCTTTCCCCCAATAATCCAATTTCTGTGACTGAATATCAATAGTGAGAAAAACAGACAGAGAATTAAAGTCAAGATTGCCATCAAATCATCCTTGACAGGGTCAGGCCAGATGGCTATCGGAGAGTGATTTTTTTTTTGAAGCAAAAGATGTTTTTATTTGCATAACACACTTACAAAGTAAAAACAGCAGCATATGCAATGTGTAACACAGCAACCAATCACAATTGTTTTCTCATTAGCTTCAGGGGAGGGAAGTGTTCAAGCTTGCCTGGGCCCAGAGCTGGGAGCTTCCTCGACTCTCGTGGTCTTCCACCCTTCCGAGTTACCTGGTGGCCCAGAGCGAGGGGGCTTCATCGACTCTCAAGGTCTGCCACCCCCTCGAGTTACCTGGCGCCACGCCCAGTGTCACCAACAATTCCCTCCTCTGAAAGCACCCAAGAAGAGGGGCAGGCTGTGGGGTGGACAATCCGGGGGAGGGGCACGTGCACCCATGTGTGAAAGGACCCCTCTAAGGTGGTGGTGTCCGCAGCAGCAATGGCTGGGGTCTCTTACTCTCTCCCCCAATCAAAGGGTCAGACAAAGGGACCTGGACGGGGACACCGAGCAGAGAACCTCGGACAGCGCCCACCGCTCCTCAAAAGCATCAAGGGAGTCGGTGGATGCCTCCCAGAGGAACTCCGCCCGGATACGTGAATGGACCGAGGATCAGAAAACGGCCCCACAGTCACAGGAAACTCCACTGGCCAACCTCCTCTCTCTGGTCTTATAGATGGCCGTTTTAGCCAGGGCCAAGAGGAGGTTTACTAGGAGATCCCGTGACTTTGTGAGGCCACGGATGGGGAGTGCATAAATAAAAAGGTGAGGGGAAAAATGCAACAAAAAATATAATAGGAGATTTGTGAGGAGCTGGAACAGGGGCTTCAGCCTGGCGCACTCCAAATATACATGCGCCAGGGTTTCCCTCACACCACAAAAGAGACAAGTATCTGGGATGGGGGTGAACCGCACCCAGTACGTGCCCATGCTCCATGAAGAAGCCGCCAACTGATGTCCCCGACGGGCCTCAGAACCAAGGTGGAATATAGGCTGGCCCACTGGGGCTGCTCACCCTCCAAAGGTGACAGAACGTCTTGCCACTTTGTGTCGGGGCGGGACACTAGGGTGAGGGCATGAAGGGTGTGGAGCACGAGCGTGTATAAATGTTTTCTTGGCGCGGTTTGGAAGCATACCGGCTGCAGTTCATGCAGCCGGCTCGCAGTGAAGGGGTGAGGGAGTCGATTGGGTCTGCAGGGCAGGGGTCCAATTAAAATGTCTGGCGGGCCTGGGGTAGAGGGTGGGCGGGGTGTGCCCTCGAGCAGGACCCGGTCGAGTTAAGCTCGCGCACTGGGCGGCAAAGTGGCCTTCTCCTCCTGAAGTACGCGCTGGGGGGTAGAGGTCTGGAGATCCCCATGCGCCGGGCGAGCGTCAGGGGATCCAGCCAGTCTCACTGATCGTAGTCCAGGAGGTCTCCGACTCTCGTGACTTCTGCCAGGATCAAGCTCTGGCGCACCGAGCGGGACTCCGCCACCTGCACACGGAGCTGGGGGTTGTGTAGCAGGGGCTCCGCAAGACCTGGTCCTTAAAAACAGTTTCCAAGTCCGGAGGAGGTCCTGGTAGAAGACCGGCAGCCCGGAGAGGTCTCATGGAAGACCTCCCAGACGGAGATAAAAGAGCTGCTGCTCATATCGGAGCCCTCGGATGCGGCGCAGGCAGGCGTGTGCCAGTGTGCTCCACGCTAAACTGCCTGCACCACAGAGGAGCCTCTGTAGGGCCTGGAGGCAGAAGACATGGACCTGAGTGTGTAGACACTTCAGGCCCTGTCCTCCTTCCTTCAGGGGTAGATGAAGAACCCCTACAGGGGCCCAGTGCATTCCTGACAAAAGAACCCCAGAATCGATGTCCGGAGGTTGGTCAGGAAACCCGGGGCCGGGATCAGGGTGTTGAGCCGGTACCAGAGCATAGACAGGACTAGTTGATTAAGCACCAGCGCTCTCCCTCGGAGGGAGAGACATCAGAGTAGTCCCGTCCATTTCCAGAGCTGCTCTATCACCCCGCCCTCTAAATTTTCCCAGTTCTCCGGTGGAGAGGGATGCATGGCAGAAAGGTAAACGCCGAGGTAGAGCAGCAGACCCACGCTCCACCGGATGGTCTGAAGCACGGGTGGGACGGAGCTTGCCTGCCGCCAGTCTCCTACCGCCAAGCCAGAGCTCTTGACCCAGTTGACCTGGGCGGAGGAGGCCGCCGAATAGATGGCCTGGCAAGCCTCCACCCGCGCCAAGTCGCCGGGGTCCTGGATCACGAGGAGCACGTCATCAGTGTACGCCGACAGGACCAGCCGCAGCTCCGGCTCCTGCAGCACCAACCCTGTCAACCTCCTGCGGAGGAGACAGAGGAAGGGCTCGATCACCAGAGCGTACAGCTGGCCTGAGAGGGGGCACTCCTGCCATACTCCTCACCCGAAGCTGACCGGTTCGGTCAGGGTCCAGTTGAGCTTAACCAGACATTCTGCGGAAGCATACAGCACCCGGAGAAAACCCACAAACTGGGGTCCGAAGCCAAACGCCTGCAGAGTGCTCAGGAGGTACCCGTGGTCCACCCTATCAAATGCCTTCTCCTGATCTAGGGACAGGAAGGTGAACGACAGACCGTCTCTATGCCCGAGTTCCAAAAGGTCCCGAACCAGAAATAGGTTATCAAGATACTGCGGTCCGGGATGGTATAGGTCTGGTCTGGGTGGATCATGTCCGCCAGCACAAACCCTAGCCGCAGCGAGATTGCTTTCACTATGATTTTGTAGTCCGTGCTGAGGAGCGAGACGGGACGCCAATTTCGTAAATCGCGGAGGTCCCCCTTCTTCGGCAATAAGGCGAGCACAGCTTGCCTGCACGAAAGAGGGAGGACCCGCTCTGCAGAGACTCGGCCCAGATGGTGACTAGGTCTGGGCCGAGGACGTCGCAAAACATGCGGTAGAACTCCACGGTCAGCCCATCCATGCCTGGAGACTTATTAGTGGGCATACGACGGAGGGCTTCTGAGAACTCGGCCAGAGTGAGAGGCAACTTTAGCCGGTCTCGGTCACTTGCGCTGACCGTAGGGAGCTTCTCCCAAAGCACTCTGCAAGCGCTAGCGTCAGTCAGATCTGGGGAGAAAAGACTTGAGTAGAAGGCTCGGGCCCTCCCGCACATCTCTGCCGGTTCCGTGAGAGGGGTGCTGTCTTCTGCCAGGAGGCAGGTGACGTGTTTCTTGGCCCCCCTCGTTTTCTCCAGGGCATAGAAGAAGCGAGAGCCGCAATCCATCTCCCGAGGGAGGCGGATGCGGGATCGAACAAAGGTGCCCCAGGCTCGATGGTCCTCGAGGGCCCGGAGCTCCTCCCGCTTCTCCTGGAGCTCCTCCCGCTTCTCCCGGCATGCTCCGCAGAGGAGCGAGTCTTCGGGGCTGGCGGCCAAACGCCTCTCCAGCTCTAAGACCTCCCATTCCAACTGCTCTATCCCGTATTTCTCCGTCAGCTGGTGCTCCGGGTATAGTCGCAGCAGAAAAGCCGAGTGCGCACCTTCCCCAGGTCCCACCATCGCTGCGCCAAGGGAAAGGCACGCCGCTGCCCTCGCCAAGCCAGCCAGAATTCCCCGAAGGACGTCACGAAGCCCTCATCCTCCAACAGGCTGTTGTTAAAATGCCAATAGGCCGGCCCTGGCCTCTCCGCACAGAGGGAGGCTGTCACGGTGGCTAGGTGATGGTTAGAAAATGGGGCCAGCCGAATGCTGGAGGAGTGGGCTTGTGAGAGATGGAAGCGTGATAAATAAATGCAGTCCAACCAGGAGTGGCTCGTCCGATGGGCTTCCACCCGGACAAAGGTGAACATGGAAGTGTCATCCGGGTGGTGGTCACGCCAGATGTCCACTAGGGAGTGATGTTCAACTATCTCCCGGAGGGTGTCCACAGCAGCCGGGCTCTGCTCCGTCCCTGAGAAGTCTCGCTCCTCAAGGGTAGTATTAAAATCCCCTCCCAGGACCAGGCACTCATGAGAATCTAAGGTGCCGAGGAAGGCGGACGCCTGCTGATAGAATTGCAGCTGCTCCGGGCCTGATGTTGGGGCATAGACGTTAACGAGGTTAACCATGAGCCACTCTATACAGACCCAGAGATGCAGCAGGCGACCCGGCACGGCATCGGCAACGCCTAGCACCTCGGGCCGTAGGTCGGGGAAGAAAAGGGTCACCACTCCAGCCTGCCGAATCATGGAATGGCTAAAGTAGACCCTGTCCCCCCACTCCAGCTGCCAGCTGTCTTCGGCGGTCGGATCCGTATTGGTCTCCTGCAGGAAAATCACAGAGTACCCTCCCTCCCGAAGGAAGAAGAGCACCTGGGACCTGCAGAGAGCCATCCTACAACCCCGGGTGTTCAACGTTGTGATGGTGAGGGGTGTCATGGGGAGGGCCGGGGGGGGTTCCTCACTGGCAGGGACGCTCGCATCCCGCAGTGGGCCACACAACAGTCCTTGACCCATCCCGTAGATGAGTAATTGGTCACGGAAGATGCGGACCCGCCAGTAGGTGCGGCATCCTGCTTCCCCGTCCCTTTACTTTCCCCCATGAGGGCCCTTGTGGCCCGGAGGATTTGAAAAAAATCCCCCCATTGCTGGAGAGCAAGCTGTACATTGTTGCGGGAGCCACGGACATCCTCTAAAAACTTCCACAGCTCTCCTTGCAGCTTATGGGGGGGTGGGGTTACAGTTTCCTGGTTGTTCCCCGGCGGGGCCCTTGGTGCAGGCCCGTGGCCCACTAAAACAGGCAAGCAGGGTGCGGATCCCCGATGGGGTGCCTGATGGGCTGGAGCTTCTAGGCCCGCCTCAAGCCCTGGGGCGATAGGGGGAGGTGGAGGGAAAATAGCAGCCCCTAATTGGTCGGGGCAGGAGAACGCAAAGGCCGCTCCTTAGGGGTCATCAGTTGGAAAAGGGAAGGAGACAGCCCCGGGGGCGGCGATAACATCACGGGAGGTAGACTGGGTAGGGGCAGGGGCAGGGGCAGAGGCGAGGTTCTGGGTTTCGGGAGGCAAGCAGCTGGATGGTGGCGCCTCCCGATCAGACTCGAGGGTTAAGGGGGTGTGGAGGGAGCTCTCAGTGATACCGGGCGCGGGCTCTATGGTGGATTTAGCGGTCACAGCATCAGGAGGTGGATTATCTTCTGTTGGGCCCCCGCCCGGGAAGGAAATCGATTGCTCCGCACCGACGGGGGGTGCCTCTGGCGACTCGTGTCCCGGCCGCATGGTGCCGGCTGTCACCTGAGCAGGCTTGGTGGTCGTCAGCGGGGTGCCATCAGCGGCCAGGTTGATGGAGGAGTCCAGGGGCTCCTTGGAGGTGGGAGCAGAAGCAGCAGTTAGGGGGAGGGAGCATGGGGAAAAGAGGGGGGGAGTGAGGTTGCCCAAATCGAGGTTTGCTGGCAAAAGGTCATCCTCCCCCTGGGCAACCGGGGTCAGATCTAGGGCCTTGATCTCCTTGAACATGGAGGAGAAGACACTTTCCGTCGCCCCGGGGTTCTCCCCGCTGGCACCCTCCACAACGGTTGCCTCGGGGTTCACGGGGGCTTCGGGTAGTGTCAGGACAGAAGGGGCTTCCTCGAGGGTCTCGGAGGGGAGGGTCTCCTGTGGAGGGGAGACACTACCTTCCAGTGCTACCATGTCTTTCCCGGCTGACATCGGTGGATGGGACGCACTTGTGGTCAAAGCGGAAGGTTCGGCATCAGTGCTTCCCTTCCTGGTCTTCTGGGGGGCCTCCGCCTCGGGTAGATGAGGCGGAGCTCGAGCCTTCCGCTTGCCTCGCTTCCCCTGGACTAGGGCCCAGCCCTCCATGGCATCATCTGGGGGCTGGTTAGCAGGGGTCGTGTCAGGGGGTAAAGGTGATGGCTCAGGGACTTAGGGGGGGGACGGTGGGGCGGCATAAGGGAGGGAGGATTCTCCCTGGGACAGGCTGTCTCCCATGCCTGGTGCTATCTCTGCCACACCCTCCTCCATAGGCCCCGCCAGATTGTCAGCAGCGAGGGCGCGGCTCTCCCGCTCGTCTGGGCATTGTGGGGAGGTGCCCCTTGGGCCTGAGCGGGAGAAGTGGTGGTCCGAAGAGGAGGGGGGGCAGGTTCGGGTATCGGGCAGCCAGGGGCGTCGGCAATGATGGGGCCGATGTCCTGCCAGGTCTCAGGGATCCCAGGTGCCCCTCCTTGCCGGGCTAAGGGGCAGTCTCTCTGGACATGCCCTGACGCCCGGCAGAGGTAGCACCGGGCTTCCCCCATGGAGAAATACACCCGGTAACAGGCCCCTGGTGGGGAACTAGGAAGGACCCCTCGAGCGCCTCTCCATCATGCGCCGCTGCCGGCAGTAGAAGCTGCACTTGTCGGCGGAAGGAAAAGATGTGATGGAGGGTGAGGTCCTTGCAGCCCAACGGGAGAGGGCTGATGACAGAAACAGGTTTCCCCAGGGTGGAAAGGGCAGGTAACAGGGCAGCATTGGGGAGAAAAGGAGGGACAGAGGTCAGGACCAGGCGGACGCCCAGGTCCTCTAGCAGCTCTAGGGGGACAAACACCTCCCCCCCCGCCAGGCCCCTCTCCACCACCTCCTGGGTGGCAGCCTCCGATGCTAAGAAGATGACGACCTTCCCATACATTTTGGAGGCCGCCACAATGGCCGAGGGCCCCACCACTGTCACCAACGCCCGCACCTAGGTCTCCACGTGGGGCGAGGTGGGCACCAGAAAGCATCGGACACCGTGCTTCCTTGTCATGGTGGGGAAGGGGTCCCGGCCACTGTTGATGGTGGCGGAGGCGGTAGGCGGGAGAGATGATGAGGCAGCAGGCGGGGGGGCTGCCGCCACCCGGGCATACATCCTGGGGGGTGAGGGAGGGACACCTGCAGAGCTGGTGGAGGGGGCAGTGGGGAGGGACGCTGTGGTCGGTGGCAGGGCCGCAGCAGTGGGGGTGGCCCCTGCCATGGAGGGCCTGGTGGTTTTAGCGGGGCCTTTCCCGCCGGCTGGGGGGGGCTCCCCCAGAGTCTGGGGAGGCGGTGGGCATGGCAGCGGCGGAGGTCACCCCGGTGCCCTCCATTGCCGATGCCCCAGCGGGGGCAGTGGCAGGTGGTTAACAGGAGTTGGGGTCAGGTAAAAGGGACAGGCTGTGGGATGGGCAGTTCGGGGCAGGGGGGGCACATGAACCACTGTACGCTTGTCCAGAGAGTCCTGTTTGGTTGGCTGGTGCGTCTGGCCCACACAGTGGAATCAGGGCGAGCAGCTAAGTCCAGAGGCAGATGTTAACCAGCCAGCAATGACGATGGAGGGGGCAGTGATGAGGATAGTAGTGTGGGGGTTGGGAGGACACAGATGAATCGGGGGGCAGCTCCGTGCCACACCCCCTGTGTCCCTACAAACCCAGTCACGACACAGTCAAGGCCTCCCCCACAAGAGCACAGTTCGAAAGTTACTCAGTCTTGGGCCCCCTCCATGGCAATTTGTAGATTCCCCGGGCGGCGTTCCTCCGGTAGACGGCTTTTTCTCTGTCTGTTCTGGGTCGCAGCTGCAACATTCCAGGGATGCTGGAGCGGATGATAAGAAATTCTCTCAGCCAGAGACGGGTCCGCAGACGAACAGCAAGTGGCTGGGTCTGGGGGCTGGGTCCCTCCACTGCCCCCCTCCGGGGAGCGGGCCAGCAGGCCCCCCCTCTCTCGGGGGGGGGTTCAGCTGGAGCAGCAGTAGCGTCGAAGGGCTGGCGGTGGGAGGCTAACAGCCAGCCAGCAGCTGTCCAGCACTCTAGCAACAGCAGAGAAAGAAAAAAAAACAACAAAAAGAAAAGAAAGGGGGGAGAGCGTCTGGCCCAGTCAGGGGTGAAGCCGAAAGCAGGGGCAAAAAGCAAGGAAGCCAAGGCCAGAGGGCAGCAGCAGGAGAGCAGGCGAAGTAGGTCCCTTTTCCCTGGGTAAGGGAACAGGGAACATTCCAGAACAATCAGGAACTTTCTGGAAAAAATTAAGGCAGACAGGCTGATTAGAACACCTGCAGCAATCAAGAAGCTGCTAGAATCAATTAAGACAGGCAGGCTAATAAGGGCACCTGGATTAAAAAGGAGCTCACTTCAGTTTCTGGTGTGTGTGTGTAAGAAGCTGAGAGTGAGAAGGCACACTACTGGAAGACTGAGAAGTACAAGTATTATCAGATATCAGGAGGAAGGTCCTGTGGTGAGAATAAAGAAGGTGTTGGGAGGAGGCCATGGGGAAGTAGCCCAGGGAATTTTATCTGTCACGTAGCTTTACGGGAGCCACTGTAGACAGCTGCAATCCACAGGGCCCTGGGCTGGAACCCCAAGTAGAGGGTGGGCCCGGGTTCCCCCCATCCCCCCAACTCCCTACTTGATACTGGATGAGTTGACCTGGACTGTGGGTTCCACCAGAGGGGAAGGTCTCTGGCCTGTTCCCTATTCCACTAGGTGGGTCAGCGGAGACTGCGGGTATTGTTCTTCTTCCTTTTCCTCATGCTGGCCAGTGATGAGGCTAACAGAGTGAACGGCAGATTTGAGCCACGAAAGTGGTCAAACTGAGGGGGGCTGTGAACCTCTGAGGCGAGCAAACCCACCAATAAGTGCAGGACCCACCGAGGCAGAGGAGGAACTTTGTCACACATCCTAGACTCCTCTTTGCTTTATCTGTTACCTGACTGTCTTCAGCAGGGTATTGGAATAATAGCATGCCTAATTATGGCTCACAGGAGAGAGATTTCCACAGACTATGAGAGTACAACAGGAAGGAAACCAAGTATCGATCACATTTTTGTGGCAAGTACAGTTACCCAATGTAAGAATATGACATTGGTTATCTTGCTCATTTTCTTGATGAACCATTCCTAAATTTAATCCAAAATGTTGCCTAGATTTGGGGGGGCTTACAAACACAAGAAAATATCCAACCTACTGCACATCCCACTCATTGGAAAAGAGTCGATTCAGATGACTGCTTGTGGGTTCTTTGGGAAGATGTATTGATGCTTTGCATTTAAGGACTCAAACTTAAGGCCAGAAGGGGCCATCATGATCATCTCACCTCCGGCATATTGCAGACAACAGAACCTTACTCCTGTAATAGACCCAGAACCTCATGATTTAAAGACTTCAGATTACAGAGACTCCACCATTTACACTAGTTTAAACCTGTGAGTGACCCATGCCACATGCTGCAGAGGAAAGCAAAAAACCACAGGGGTTGCAGCCAATCTGACCCTGGGGAAACTTCCTTCCTGATCATAAATATGGCAGTCAGCTGGACCGTGAACATTTCAGCAAGATCCAGCAGCCATACACAGGAAAGAATTCTCTGTTGTAACTCACAGCCCTCTCCATATAGTGTCCCATCCTGGGACTTTGGGGATATATACTACTAGCAGTTGCAGAGTGCTCTATATCATTGTAGGCAGTCTCATCATACCATACACTCCATAAACTTTTCGAGCTCAGTCTTGAAATAAGTTAGGTTTTTTGACCCCACTGCTCCCTTTGGAAGGCTGTTCCAGAACTTCACTCCTCTGATGCTTAGAAACCTTCATCTAATTTCAAGCCTAAACTTCTTGATGGCCAGGTTACAACCATTTGTTCTAGTGCCAACACTGGTGCTTAGCTTAAATAACTCCTCTCCCTCCCTGGTATTTATTGCCTTATCTCCCTTCAGCCTCTCTTTGGTTAGGCTAAACAAGCCAAGCTCTTTGAGTCTCTTCTCCTACAGTAGGTTTTCCATTCTTCTTATCATCCTAGTATCCCTTCTCTGCACCTGTTCAAGTTTGAATTTGTCTTTCTTAAACATGAGAGACCAGAATTGCACATAGTATTCCAGATGAGATCTCACCAGTGCCTTGTACAATGCTATGAAAAATTCTGTATTTCTACTGGAAATACCTTGCCTGATGCATCCTAGGATCACATTAGCCATTTTCTTGTTTGCATCCCATTGGCAGCTCATTGCCATCCTGTGATCAACTAATACAATATACCCTGATCTTTTTCGACCTCTGTCACTTCCAACTGGTAAGTCCCCCATTTATAGCAAAAAATCTTGTTGTTAGTCCCCAAGTTCATTACCTTGTACTTTTCACTTCTAAATTTCATCCCATTTCTATTACTCCAATTTTCAAGGTCATCCAGTTCTTCTTGTATAGTAGTCCTGTCCTCCTCCGTATTGGTGATACATCCCAACTTTGTGTCATCTGCAATTTTTTGCCCTTTCTTAAAAATAGGTACTGTATTAGCAATCCTCCAGTGATAGGATATGATGCCTGAGTTTATGGATTAATTAAAAATCTTTGCTATCAGGTTGGTAATTTCATGTGCCGGTTCCTTTACTATTTTTGGATGGAGATTATCCGGGGCCCCCCACTTTGGTCACATTAAGATGCTTGTGTTTTAATTCCCTCTTGGATGTGGTAATTTCTACTTCCATATTCTCATTTCCATTAGCCATCCTGCCACTACCCGTAAGCTCCTCATTACCCTTATTAAAAATTGAGCTAAAGTATTTGTTTAGGTGTTGGACATCTCCTGGAACAATGAGAGGTACTGATCATGAAGCAAACCGAACAGCAGGATCTCTCTTATTTCGTAACCTGAGCTGCACATAGAGGGAGAACGATGAAAGGAGGCATCAGAGGAAAAGGAAACATAGATTCAGTGCAGGTCAAGGGGTTACATTACAAAACTCACTATTGCACTAAAGGAAAAAGAGAGGTTAACTGTATATTCACAGAATGTATTTTCACTGCTTTATGTATCAATAAAATAATTCCATATCAGAGGCTTGCGCCACAGAAGTATTGCTAAGTATGAATGAAGCTGTCCTCTAAAAGAAACCCCTTCTCTCATGGAAACTCTATTTGTTCATCTCCTTTTCCATTCTTGGTCTTTAATAGCATTGGAGTGGCTGCAGGATAAATTGCTATTTTAGCAGAGTGCTGTCATTAGGGTCCTTGACGTAGTCCAATGGGCTATTAGTAGGTGATTGATGGGCCTTTTACTTGAAAGACAGAGAAAAGGAGAGAAACAAATCATCTCTTCAAGTGGCCACTGATAACCTCAGAAATACAGCTATAAAAACACTGTAGTCATTGAGTCAACAGCTACTACTTCTGCTCAACTGGATAGTCCAACGGAGGTTTTTATAGTGAAAGGTATTGCAAGAGAGCTGAGGGAGCGAGGTACCTGAGTGCAGGAAACTTGAAGCCTGGTGTAGGTAGGCTTGCTAAATGAGCTAACCAGAGACACATGGTGCGGGGAGGAAGCCGCAAGCAGCTGGTTCCTTATTAGAGAACTGAAACAGTCGTTTGGAGGAACTGGTTCTGGGAAGTCAGCTCTGAGCAGGACAGCTGCAAGCAGAACTCCAGGTGGGTCACTCCTTAAGAAATCATAAAAAAGGAACAGGACTAAATGAAGGAACATTTTTGCTCACCCAGGCTCTGAGGTAAGAGCCATGCCTTAGGACTGATATTTGGAGCTCTGAGTCCTATTTTTAGTTACTGTCTGAATAAACCCATCTTCTTATAAGGGTGATTGGAAAATGGGCAATCACTTATCTTCCTCGAGGACTGCCAAATGATCTCAAAGCACTGTGCAGTGATCATTACACTCTCAAATTACAATAACACCTGACCCAGCCACTTCTGGTACACAATTGTTTTTAAAAAGGGAAACAGTAAATTATCCCATAGAAACTACACAGCAAATTTAGATGGACAAAAATGTAGTTGTCTGTATTGGAATCTAGCCTTGATATAAGAGTTAACATCAAGCTTATAAACGGGTATAAAATCTTTAATGGCCATGAACAGTCAGGAGGACCACAGCCAGAATTTCAGAATAAATTCATTTTGATAATATTCACGCTCTACAAACATGTGTGATTAGTGAACATATGTAATCCCTTTCCTCAAATGTGTCATCAAGTTTTTCTAGCACAAAAGCTGGCAGAAAGCATATTTTAAATTCACACATTGAAACTCTTACATTTTTAATCTGCTTTCCACCAGTATTCAAACTAGAAGCCTAATTATTTGAGTTACATTCATCCAGAGAACAGAAACAAAACCTTGTGACATATAAGATAATCATGGGGAATAGACAAGGCTCAGAGTTCAAAGAGAAAACTAATGAAATAAAATTCATGAATGAATGAATTCATGAAATCCTAGTCTATTCATAGACTATCTTTGGGGGCATGATTTGTCAATTTAATTATTCACAATGAATTGTTCAATAGGGTGTAATCACGAATCTGGTTATGCCTTACTGAGAAATGGTGTGTGCGGCAGCACAGGACCTTCTAAAACTAATGGCTCAATACTGACTCAAAAGAAAATACTGTGGGTCTGAATCAAAGCCCATTGAAATCAGGGGGAGTCCTGACTTCAGTGGGCTTTGGATCAGGCCTATACTGAGTCTGAAGGGAACAGAGTTTCTCCTACCTTCTAGCACTTCTCAGTTAGCGGTGGTGGATTATATGTACACAGACATACACACATGTAAGCAGAGTCTGAATGAGCTTTCCTCTGACATCTAGTGGTGAGCTGTGGAAGAGGACTTCAGGAGCTGATCTCATTTGCATGGACACACTCACCCTGCTCAGCATGATAGAATTGATTGCCTAAATGATAACTTGTGGCTGGTGTTGGATGTCCTTGTTATTGGGGCAGGATTAATAGAGGGTTGTTATCCTTGTTGTGTGAATTGAGGGCAGCAGAATGGTACCTAGCATACCCCCATGGAGGGACTCACCCTCAACTGAACGGCACTTGCTAGGCAGGGTACATGGGTTCCAAAGACCAATGAGTTGAGAGAGGGCGGAGACAGATATTTGCACTAGGTGGTTTGGGCCCTGTTTAAGGGTCCCAAACACCATTTTACCCCTCCTCTCTCCATGGTATAATAAAAGAACTAATTTAGATTCAATTGAGAGTCTTGTTACATGCTGCAAAGCTGAAATCACTGATACCTAGGTGTAAGTATTAGACCTACTTTGGGACAGTGTCTCTATTGCAAGAGACTGCTCAGTGTGCACCAGCAGTGAGGTTCCCCCACTAATAGCTGAAATCACTGAGCGCTGTGTTAAGTAGTGGGCAAGTGGCCAGCAGGGAGGTGGTAGAGAGGGCCAGAGCAGAGCCCCACAGAGAGGTGCAGCAATCGGCCGGTGGAGTGGTGAGCAAGTGCCTGAGCAGTGGAGCATGTAAGGGGCATCCTTGCCCCCACCCTTCCACCCAGGGTGGGAGGTGAACTCTGTGGACAAACCTCTGAACTCGGGGGCTGCACTGGGCAAGGACAGCAACTGTAAGTGGGGTGCAGAGAAGGGATGGGCATGTTAAAGGATTTTGGGTTGCTGGCCTTAAGAACCAGAGGGGAAAAGGACACTGCCCAACTTACTTGGGGGTGGTGGTGGTCTTTTGCTCATGGTTCATACTTATGAACCCTAGTTGCAGTGTTTTCCCAAATTAATGCTGACTTACTTCCCTCCTTTTATTAAAACTTTTTGCTACATTCAGACTCTGTGCTTGCGGAGGGGAAGTATTGCCTCTTAGAGGTGTCCAGGGGATGGTGTGTAATTGTCCCAGGTCAGTGGGTGGGGGCTTGTGATAGTTTTTTGTATTATTGGTAAAAAGGAACCCCTAGATACTGAACCTGACCCTTGCTGCTGCTGGCTCCACCTGGCAGAAGGGTTACACACAGAAAATGTCAATTAAATAATTAGGAAAAATATATAAACCAAAACTTTTTTTTCCAACTAAAGTCAGTTTTCAATCTTTGGTGTTAGTATAAAAAGAAAAGTTTTTGAATACCAAACTAATTTTGGGTTTGGTTTTTCCATTTTAAAAAATTGTGGGAAATTTTGATTTTTTTCCCCGAATTTTCCAACAAAATAATAATTGGCATTTTTTTCAACTTGAGTTGTGTGAATAAATGATTTTTGGTTTGCTGGCCAACACAGAGAAAACTTGGGGGAAAAATCATTTTGAGCTGAACAAAACATTTTCTATGATTTTTAAACTTTTTTAAAAAATGAATTTGAATAGCATTTTTAAAAGTCATTTTGAATTGAAAAATTAAAATGTTTTGTTTCAAAAAAGCCAAAACAGATTTTTTTTCTGGTGAAACAATTTGGTGAATTTGATACAAGCCCACAGAATGTTTCACTCAGCACAAATCTGCATTTCTCAAAGGAAAAAAGTTGTGTCCAAGACTTTTCACTCAGCTCTAGTTTCAATCTTTCATGTCTGAAGCTCCAGTTCCAGAGCGTGTAAGAGATTTGGACAGTCAGAGCTCCACTTCATCTTTAAGCAGCCTGAGGCTGGTGGGCTGGTAGGAAAGAGGAGAAAGAAGCTATAGTGTAGTCAGAGTAATCCAGAATGAGGAAGAAAGTAAGCCTCTCCTTCCTGAACTACTTCTTCCCTGGGTCCTAGAGGCAGCCCACTGTGTTGCAGGCTTGTTATTTTTTGCCTTGTTTTTGGACATTTTGGCAACACTCCTCTCACCACCCTTCGGCTGTAGAACGTTGCAGTTAAAGCAATCTTGTTGCAGCATTTAGGTTTTACTATTACATCCTAGACAGGAAGCAGGCAAGCAAACAAGACTTAAACCATCACTGCAAAACATGTATTTAATGACACTGATAACCTTAATTCCCTTTGTCTATGCCCACAACCCCTTCTGTGTTGTTTGTGTGCAAAACATTTATGTGACTGAGTTACACAATATTCATGGAAAGCAATATTTGAAGTCACATGCAAGAGTATATGGAAAAAAATATTTTTAAATCCACATCTGAGGTTTTGCACTAAAGTACTTACGTAAGAAACAATATCACATAGCTATCTGCCCAATCACAATTTACCAATACAATTAGAATAGAGAATTTTGAGAATTTTTTGCATCACTTCATAGAGTTGCAATTTTGGGAGTTGGTCAAGGGAAGGAGGGAAAGCCCTGAATAATTCTGAACAAATACATATGAGGAGATTGCAAACTTCTGGAAAATATTCAGCAGACAGATGATGAGGCTAAATTGTTGGATAAATTATTCATTGTGAAATATTCACTCAGTTCTATTACTGAATCTTGAAAGAGGTTGACTAAGACGTAACCCCTCTCTAAGCTCCACCATAGGCTTCTCCACAGTATAACTATGAACACTTCATGTACAGTATAAGGTTGTAGTCATTTAGGATGTTATTACATACTGTCCCATAGCTGGTTTATATAATCTAACTGGAATCACCCAGGTTTGTCAACTTCCTATTTTCTGGCTAACTTAATTTACCCAAGTAAGTCAGTGGGAAGTCTAGGTTTTGTTGGCAATGAAGTGCATACAGGGATAAAACTCTTATGATTTTTTGTTTTGTATACTACACCATTAAATTTAAAGACATCTGTCACCTAAAGGGGATCTGCCAATTTGTGAGGTAGAATTAATGCAGTATGTTACACAGAAGAGACACACTGTGATGTCACATGAAGACTAATTTTATTCTTTTGTGTTTTGCTTCCCCTCTCTTTAATCTAAAATAAATTATTCCAGCTGAAAGTATAAGGTTCCTCCATGTGTATGGAAAAATGTAGTGGCTGGATTACAGCAATCATACTAGAGTCTGAAAATTTCCTAAGGGAGAAGATTAGGAGAGCCACAGAAAATCTGCCCATTCCAACTAAAGTTTATAGTATTTTTTTGTGTCTATAACATGAAAACAAAAGAAATAATAACAGGTTTCAGAGTAACAGCCGTGTTAGTCTGTATTCGCAAAAAGAAAAGGAGTACTTGTGGCACCTTAGGGACTAACCAATTTATTTGAGCATAAGCTTTCGTGAGCTACAGCTCACTTCATCGGATGCATACTGTGGAAATTGGAATTCCATTAAACTGAACTTTTCATATATTCTAAGCAAAAACATAACATTTTGCTTAGAATATATGAAAAGTTCAATTTAATGGAATTCCAATTCCAAGCACAGTGACCTCTGCTTATATACAGCAGCTAAAATATGAGCTCTCGCGGTGAAAGCTTCCCTTATTGTGATCAACTGTGACTCTCAGTGCTTGATCTCGAGGGACTACCTTACGCAGTGCGTGAGTGTCATAAATATAAAGGGAAGGGTAAACACCTTTAAAATCTCTCCTGGCCAGAGGAAAAACCTTTTCACCTGTAAAGGGTTAAGAAGCCAGGATAACCTCGCTGGCACCGGACCAAAATGACCAATGAGGAGACAAGATACTTTCAAAGCTGGAGGGGGGAGAAACAAAGGCTCTCTTTGTCTGTGTGATGCTTTTGCCAGGGACAGAACAGGAATGGAGTCTTAGAACTTAGTAAGTAATCTAGCTAGATATGTGTTAGATTCTGTTTTGTTTAAATGGCTGAGAAAATAAGTTGTGCTGAATGGAATGTATATTCCTGTTTTTGTGTCTTTTTGTAACTTAAGGTTTTGCCTAGAGGGATTCTCTGTGTTTTGAATCTGATTACCCTGTAAGGTATTTACCATCCTGATTTTACAGAGGTGATTTTTTTTACTTTTTCTTCTATTAAAATTCTTCTTTTAAGAACCTGATTGCTTTTTTTCATTGTTCTTAAGATCCAAGGGTTTCGGTCTGTGTTCACCTATGCAAATTGGTGAGGATTTTTATCAAGCCTTCCCCAGGAAAGGGGGTGCAGGGTTTGGGGAGGATTTTGGGGGGGAAAGACGTTTCCAAGCGGGCTCTTTCCCGGTTATATATCTGTTAGGCACTTGGTGGTGGCAGCGATAAAGTACAAGGGCAAAAGGCAAAATAGTTTGTACCTTGGGGAAGTTTTAACCTAAGCTGGTAAAAATAAGCTTAGGGGGTTTTCATGCAGGTCCCCCATCTGTACCCTAGAGTTCAGAGTGGGGAAGGAACCTTGACAGTGAGTAATTAATATTTCATAGCCATTCAAGCCACAGCCCCTAAATTGAGACATCCGTTGTGATGGTTACATAGCCACGAGGAACTAGACTAAGATTAATCATTCGGATCACTGAACATGCATCAAATTATATGACTTTCACTCACTACTGAAATTAATCATATTTCAACCAATAATTTATGGTGAAAGACTCATGTATTTTATTGTCAATCCCATGAGATACCCAGTCCAAGGCATAACTTTTCTCAAATTAGAAAACTAAAGCATTTTGCTTGAGGTGAAAAACAAAACACTTTAAAATCTGTCTACCTGCATTTCCTTAGTAACATGCTAATTAATTACTGGCATTCCCACTCAAACTGCTGTGTGAGTTGTTTGAAGCAATAAAAAAAGCATTTAAACTGAATTTAATATGCATTGTAATGAAATAAGAGATCAGCATTTGACAGTGAGTGTGGGTTTTTTTTTAATAACCCAGATTTGCAGGTTTTGGAAAATCCTGACTGCTGATTGCTTTGCAGGGCTAATGACAAATGGATAGATCATGAAAACACCACTTCTAAATATTGTAAAAGCAAGTAATAATCAGAGATTAAAGTCCTACAAGCTATTGTCTGTGATCAAGGAGACTGCGCTACCATAATTCACTTTCATTTTATAATAATGTACTAGAGTGCATTGCATCTCACATGTACCTGTAGATGATGTAAAAGTATTGTAGTTTTTAAAACACACATGCAAACTGCACGCATTTCATCCAAGACCAAATCCCCCTCCCTCCCCCAATAACTTGACCCTAATATTAAGCTCCCCCGGACACACCATTTTCCTCTATTTTTTATTTGCTCAGTGAATTAGGTGCATGAGAAGAGAACTGGATTGATGGTCCTTCAAAATGATGTCCTCCTTTTTTTAAACACTGAACAGATACAGTATGAGCTATGGCTATTCCTCATCTGCTCTGCCATCCCTCATCCCTGACCTAAGGGATGAGGGTTGAGAGTGCAGTTCCTTTCCCATGTCCAGCCATTGCTTTGCTTTTTAGTAGAAACGGCCCAATGTAGTGTCAACGAGTGAAAATATGGTGCTGGTTTTCTGGAGGTGGCATCTATCCAAGAAGGAATTAACTGAGACCTACTAACTAGTTCATTTCATATAGGCTATTGAACAGCTGTCAAATGGTAAAAAGATTTTAGTCAATACTGACCTGGCCAGAATTTGAACCAGTGCTCTGTTTTTCCCTATTTTCACTCTTGCCCAAGTCCCTTGTCCATGAAAACACTTAAGCACAGGTTTAATTTTAAGCTTGTGATGAGTCACAAGAAAGTCAATGGGACTCCTCACATGCTTAAATTTAAGTACTTGCTCGACTTCTTTGATGCATCAGACCTGACTCTTCAATTGTAAGCATTTTGCTGCTCTTTCACAACTGCATTGCATTTCCCTGGGGTGGGGGGGCTTAATCCGCTCAACCCCATCCTTCCATGACATACAGAGCATGTTTTTGGTTTAGATTTTTTTCATATTATTGTGAAAAATCAAATTTTCCTCCCTCACACTCACACACAGACACTCTCTAGCAGTGGAAAGCCCATGTGGTGATATAAATAAAATATGAGCCAGGGCACATGTTAAATGCCAAGAATCTCAACCATTCTCTGCATTCCTAAAACTCTGGATTGGACAAACTTGTCCCCAACATGGCACAGTCCTTTACAGTGAAAAAGCAGACATGATAGATGAGGTAATATCTTTTATTGGACCAACTGCTGTTCGTGAGAGAGACAGGCTTTTGAGCTTATACAGAGCTCTTCTCAAGGAAGACCTGAGACCCAAAGAAAAGCTCTGTGTAAGCTCGAAAGCTTGTCTCTCTCACTAACAGAAATTGGTCCAATAAAAGATATTATCTCACCCACTTTGTCTCTCTAATATCCTGGGACCAACATGGCTACAACACTACATATAACAATACTGTAGCAGACTTTGTTGCACATTGCTTCTTGAGCGTAGTTAGCCATGGTTTCTAAATGGCCTTTTTTGTTTACAGGAGACTGTTGGAGGAAGTGATCTGGAATCCCACCTGTTTCACCTTTCTTTATTTTCCTTTATTTTCCTTTATTCCCTCTGGTTAAGGAAGAGCTGGATGCAGTTGCATCAAACACTGCTATGATTGCTGACCAGAAAGGGTGTTGAAAGATGGCATAAACAGGTCATAGCCCCTGTCAGCCCTGGGAGTGAGCATCTGAATCAAGTTTTTTTAATTTATGTATTATTAAAACTCTCTATTCAGCAGTGGTTGGTAAGAGTTTTATACCTAACCATCAATCATCTTAACTATTTTATTCTGCTTGTAAACATCTGATTTACAGCAGTGAAAACAGTTTCCTTTATTTCTGTGTGCCTGAGTAATATAGCAGCCATAAAGAGCGTATACATGTGTCAGCATATTGTAGTACAATGGCATTTCTACTACTATAGCAAATGTTATTATTATTACTTTTTCAGCAGTGCAACATGACAAGCTCGTACATTTCTTGTTATGTTCACATCTATATTTTATTTTATTTTTTAGTATTAGAGCATCCCTCAGGTGGTCATTTTAAGACACATGGTTGAAGGTTAAGGTGAAGTTCCATAGTCACCTGGAAATGTATTGTCCAAGTATCTTATCATTAGGCTATTATGACACAAAACCTTTACATAATTTTTTTTAAAGTAGATAGTTCCATACTGTATATGCTGGGATTTACAGGTGTCATAGGTACAATGTCCATAATGAGACCCAATCAGAAAGCTCCAATTGCATCTAAGATTCCAAAGCTAATTTTCTAATTCTGATTAATTTCTCCCATTTCTTCTCTGAGCTTTCTCTTTCTGCTCTTTTAAATCTTGGTGTATGTTTTTTGCTCTTGGTGCTATGAATCAGTCGACTACTTGTGTGAACTGTCCACCTCAAATGGAAAGAAGTATCTGCAATATTAAATTTCCTTTTGGACATCAGATCCTCTCTCTCATCCCTTACACTGACATATTCTAAAAGAACAAAATGTCAAGGTTCATATCTCCAATACCAACTTATTCACAAATGAAATTAGTGTTAGCCAAACGGTCGGTTTACTGAAATGACCCGGCAGACCACAGTTTGAAAACAACACATTGCTAATGAAATTATTCTTGCCTTTGTAAAACTGATACTAGATATTATCTAGTAACTTCATTTCTAATAAAAAGAAAAGGAGTACTTGTGGCACCTCAGAGACTAACAAATTTATTTGAGCATGAGCTTTCGTGAGCTACAGCTCACTCCACTGAATGCATCCGATGAAGTGAGCTGTAGCTCACGAAAGCTTATGCTCAAATAAATTGGTTAGTCTCGAAGGTGCCACAAGTACTCCTTTTCTTTTTGCAAATACAGACTAACACAGCTGCTACTCTGAAACCTTTCATTTCTAATGTTTTCCACTCTCAGATCCACACTTTTTTCATGCTGCCCACTTCCTATTTGTCAAGCACATTCTAATCTTCCTTAGTCAAAATACCCTTCTGCCTACATTGATCTCTTCATCGTATCTCTGAACTTCCTCTTGCCTGAGCTGTTGTTCCATTTATTATATTGATCAGTTAGGTCGTGTGTTGAACTACACATCTGTGAGTAATTCCAGTGATTTCAATGAGACTACTCGTGTGCAAAATTAATTACATGTGTAAGTGTTTGCCAGATTGGGGCCTTGGAAGTTTTACTGAGCAGGGCTCTTACCTTTTTTGCACATCCATAAAGCATCATATACATTTGTACAGCAATATGCTTAATAACTTATTTATCATGTTTTCAGCCAGCACGACCAAAAAACAGATGATTTTGAAATTAAGGCATTGGACTGGGGTC
Organism: Natator depressus; assembly: GCF_965152275.1. Taxonomy (NCBI): domain Eukaryota; kingdom Metazoa; phylum Chordata; order Testudines; family Cheloniidae; genus Natator; species Natator depressus. The sequence continues at coordinate 74,178,774 of NC_134240.1, forward strand.
CAGGAGATCTGCATTCAACTCCCAGCTCTTCCATAGACTTTGCGTGACCTTGGGGAGGTCACTTAAGCTATATCTACACTTACAGAGGCATGTAGAGTATAGGCACTACATGTGTAGCTACACACCACAGTGAAAAGCTCTGGCACGGGGAGGCAGCAGGGAAAAGGAAAGATGTGGGAAGCACACTGCTTGGGCATGTAGAGAGCCATGTAGGGTGTATTGCCTGGGGGTTCAGGCATGTAGGACACCACATGCCTAAGCCATGTCTCACATAGGCCCCGACTCCGTGGGTGCTCCAGGACGGGAGCACCTGCAGGAAAAAAAATGGTGGATGCTGAGCACCCACTGGCAGTCCCCCTACCAGAATCTCCCCCTGCCTCCCCCGGGGGGCCCAGCCAACCAGCACCTCCCCCTGCCTCCCAGCACCTACCATGGATCAGCTGTTTCGCGGTGTCAGGAGGTACTGGGGGAGAGGAGCGAGAGCACAGCGTGCTTGGGGGAGGAGGCGGAACTGGGTGAGGGGGTGGAGTGGATGCGGGGCCTGGGTGGAGCTGGGGAGAGCACCCTCCCAGCAGATTAGAAACTCAGCGTTTGTCTCATCTACACTGATATCTATACCCATGCTAGCTAGGCGTGCAGCTTTTACTCCACATGCCATCTTAAGAGTAGGTGTCATTTTAGATTCTCTGTGCCTTAGTTCCTCATCTGTTTTACTTATTTTGGATTGTATGTACTTTGACACAGGGACTCTTTCTTACTCTATAGATACAGGGCCTAGCATAATGCCTAAGCTCCGTGCCCAAAGAAAAACACTAAAATTGACATTGTTCTGGTATTTTTCATAATTTTTATAATCATCTTGGAAGCTTCAAATTGTAGTTTTCCCCTTAAGTTGTTTTACTCCACTCTCCTTGCATATGCTATTTTGTCATTGTAGATTTGCTTCTGAGCACTGAACAGCTGGCATTGTATTTAACCAACTTCTGTGAAAGAGCCAAGCTTTCGAGCTTACATAGAGTCTTCTTCAAACCTGAAGAAGAGCTCAGTCTAAGCTCAAAAGCTTGGCTCTCTCACCAACAGAAGATATTACCTCACCCACCTTGTCTCTCTCATACCCTAGAACCAGCACAACAACAACAACGTTGCAAATGAGATTTTATTTACTCTTTTAGAAAAGAACTTCGTAGAGCCAATGGTGAGGCTATAAATTCCCCCCTCTACCTTATACATCCAAGGGTTGGGGTTGTCTTGATATGTGTTTCCAAATCTCACTTTATTTGGGAGATTCTGTGTTGGGTCTTCGTTTTGCCTTGGGCTACTCACCCACATAGCAGAATATGGTGTGGGAGGTGAAGATGGAATAAGGAGGATCTTGAATCACACAGGGGTAAGGAGCTGCACATGCACACCCACTTACTCCTCGAATGGGGCAGATGGGAAGGAAAGTGCAGTCTTGGCTCTGCCTCCACTGACCAATGTAAGTGAGCCTGTATGGAGGGGGTGATGATAATGAGGGAATTGTGGCCTCCTGAGTTACAAGAGATGTGCTAGGATGGAGAAGCCATACACCATCCTTCACACTGGGTTGGGTCCTTAGGACACAATCCATACCAATGTGTTATGTGAAAAGTAATGGGGAAGGATGGCATAAATAGCATACAGCTTGTGTATTAAACTCTCCACTACCAAAGCATAATTTCACCTTGGATTTCCAGAGCCCGCAATCCTGATCATCTTCCTTCCCTACCTCCCACATGCAGTTTGATGAAAGGTATTTGGCTGTGTCATTTGCTGGAGACAGGCTAGGATGAGCATGTGCCTCTCTTATTTCTCCAAAGGCAGCAGATAAGCATTTGATCCTTAACAAGAACATCATTGCTTGAACCTCATGTAAAAATCTACAGCCATGAGGGAGAAGAGCAGCATCAAACGGATCATGTGACTAACCTTGATTTCTTAAACAGCATGAAGGTGTTCTTGATGTGCATGGAATTGCCTTCACCTTCCTATGAATGACAGTCATCAAGCATCAAGACTATGATATGACGGTGACAGGGGACTCAGCAGAGCTGAATATCAGATAAGAATTTAAGATCCTATAAGGCTCGAATGAGAGAGGGGTAGACTTTGGATGTGTCAAGCTTCAAGAGCTGGACTGTTAGTCCTGATGCCTAAGCTGAATTCAAACTCAGATACTTAGGCCTTGTCTACACTACAGGGGAAATTCGATTTAAGCTATGCAATTTGAGTTACGTGAATAGCATAACTCAAATCAACGTAGCTTAGATCTACTTACCGTGGGGTGCACACTATGCAATGTCGATGGGAGACGCTCTCCCATCAACTCCCCCTACTCTTCTTGATCCGGTGGAGTACAGGAGTCGACGGGAGAGCGATCTGTGGTCGATTTAGTGGGTCTTCATTAGACCCACTAAATAGACCGCTGATGCATCGATCGCCACTCGTCGATCCCATGGTAAGTGTAGACAAGCCCAACTAAATTCCTCCTGCTTTTTCAGTTGAGTAAGTCCCTCCTCAGTTGTAGTCATGCAAAATGCTTATTGTGCTGCCAGGTCAGAGCTGGATGAATTTCAGTGGTGGGTGAAGTGATTCCACTAGGTCATACAATCCATATTCACTTTCAAATTGTTTTGGATAAAAAGTGCTCTATACACTTTATGCACTCTATATACACTCACCCTACAACTCACCATTACAAGAAAGTATCAGAAGAATTACCCCAACCCCAACCTGCCTCTCAGTAAAGTTTATACTCATTTTAGTAGTTAATCACGATGAACTTCCCCAGCAGTATATTTGAGCCAATCTATGCATAAGCACAGTAAAGGTAAATTAAAATTTAGTAGTAGGATGGCTGAATCAAATTAGTTACTACAATCAAAGTCAAGGATATAATCAAAGCCCTTGTAGAAAGCACAGGAGTTGAAAAAAGAATTCCTAAATGAATATTTTGGTACTCTTTACAAATGTGTGTTAACATTAGTATTTGATAAAACAACAAGAGAATTGGCAAAATACATTCAGAATTTGAAAGGCAATTGAGGATGGATGGCCCTGTGGGGATAGCACTAGACTAGGACTCAGACGATTAAGGTTCAGTTCCTAGCTCTGCCTCAGTCTTCTTGTGTTACCTTGCACAAGTCACTTGATATCTCTGAGCCTAAGTTCCCCATCTGCACTGTGGGGAAAACAATATGTCTCTACCGCATAGGTATATTGTGAAGATACAGCTATTAATGACTGTGAGTCACTCAGATACCACAATAATAAAGGCCATACAAGTAACTAGATAGACCATAACATCAATATTCTTCTCAAACGGTAAAACCAGCAACCATGTTTTCCCGTGTTCTAGTACAGCATCTACCACAACTGGGCCCTATTCTTGATTGGGGTCTGTGTGCTACTATAACATATTAAATAACAATCCTCCGTATTCAGATTCTGCTCTATACAGTGTTGCCCATTGTGAGAAAACTAGAAAAAAAATCCTTTGGAGATAGACTGGTTCAGCGACAAAGAATGAACACCGCAATCTATCTACTCTTACTAGGCGGTATGTCAAGGGATGGGAAATCTAACACTGAATATAGTAAAAAGAAAAAAGAAAAGGAGTACTTGTGGCACCTTAGAGACTAACCAGTTTATTTGAGCATGAGCTTTCGTGAGCTACAGCTCACTAGACTAACACGACTGAATATAGTGAGGCCTTTTACATAAAGAGCTGGTGTTATTAATAAAAATTATGTATGTTTAGTGCCAATAATCCGTGTGTGCTATGTAGACTACAGAAATAAAGATAAGATCTTCAGGGCAAGGACTATCTATTGCCTTTCATTTTTTGCTTTGCCCCCTTTGAATCACTGATCTATATACAATTTTTTTAAATTGACTTCATCAGGTGTTTTGTTGGATTATGGAGGATCCTATGCTATTCTAATGTCCACAGCTTCTTTGGAACACTCTCTCAGCTTCTGTATTTACTTTGTCCAGACATTGCCTGACAGAGTTTAACCACAGAACATTCATGTTTTGCCATTGAAGTTCATCTTAGTTTGGTCATACATAGCATGGTTTCTTTTTATTCAGAAATGCTATATTAAAAAAATATCATAGTTAGCTCTTTCCTTCTGTTTGAGCTGCATGACTAAGACCTAGGAATATGAGAATTTTATTCTCATTACATTATGTCTTTTTGTCTGTCAATTTTCAGTCTCCTGTCTTTCTCACCCATACCAGGCACACAGTAATTAGCATGAAGAAACCTCCGGATTTATTTTGTCAGATTTTTCTCCGCACTTATTTTATAATAAATAAATAAATAAATAAAATCCCCTGAAAGTGATTCTATTGTAGATAAACCTCAGCAGCTCAGGAAGTGTTGCTGATCAACCCCATCTCTCTCCTCTAAGCCTGCAGAGAACGCCGGACTGCAATAGTCTTTGCTCATGCTTGTTTCTCTGCAGCCTCCCTTTTTTCCTTCCACTTTTAAACACAAACTCTCCTCTTTTAAAAGAACAATGTCTAAAGTTTTAGTTTGGATTGTGCTGCTCCTAGTCTCCATGCAACAGTGCGATTCCTAGGGTTTAATAAGAGAAGCTTTCTCCTCAAGGAAAAATACCTGTCTTTCACCTTATCAGGTTTTTTTTTCCATTTAATATTGTTACGGGTCAAGTACCAAATTATCCTGTTTGCCTTTCCAAAATGTGTGGTAATGAACTTGTAGTAGAAGTAGATATTACTTGTGCTGGCCTGGTAGGGCTGGAAAGCTGCAGCTTAAAAAAAAATGTAGCATTCTTTGTTTTTCTTTGAGACCATTTTGGGACCATGAAGTATTGGCCTCTTGTTTTCCCCAGCTAGGCAGTCCAAATGGAGTGTTAAAAAACTCCACATTTATGCAAGGGTCCCAGACAGAAGCACGGTTAGGAAATATATAGCTGAATCTAGTTGACTTAGGCCCCAGGTTAGGAAAGCACTTAAGCATGCTTTGTGATTCTGGGCCTCAGTAACATTATGAAGGCAGCACTCAACAGTCCCAGGAGTTACTGGTGTAACTTTAAACACCCCCCTGAAGGCATAAATGGTGAGGAATAGCTAGGGAAAAGCTGGCTGGCTAGCTCAGCAGGAAAGCCTTCACTCTATTTATTTTTTGCTCAGGATCACCTGGCTTAAAAGTGGAATTGAGAACACAGTTTGATTCTAATTTCTGTTTCTTAGAGGAGTCTCTCATGACTTTTAGAACATTTGTGATTTTGTTCTGCTTTCTCTGCTCTTTCTATTCTGTGCTAGCACAATGTAACGAGTGAGTGCCTAACCAACTAGAGCACCAAAATCAGCATTCTCCATGGGTACCCAGTGCTAACACTCCAGCATGAAACCGGATGATTTAAGCTGAATATGATGAACTCAAACTAACACTAAACCTTTCACTGAGAAAAATGGATACAAGCTGTCATGCATCACAAGTCTATTTAAATGCAGATTTGGGTGTTTGCTGCTCTTGACTATCCATAAGCTTTAAAAAGGACTTTCTGGGAAGCAAATGCTTTTTCCAAGTATCACCCACTCTAATTTTTTATTCTGCTTAAAAAGAATCACTCTAAACTGGAGATAAAATATAGTATCTTAATTTTTAGAAGGTGTAGAGGAAAAATAAACAAACTCCTTCCAATTAAATTCCCCTGGAAACTAGCGTTCTCACAAAGCAGTTCTTCAGAAAAGGAAGCAGACCGATACAAGAAATTCTATTCATCATTTTTGAAGGGCTTGTCTACACTACAATATTAAGTCGACTTTATCTAATTTGACCTCGAGCCTCCGAATTAAGTCGATTGTGCATGGCCACACCATGCTCATTGTCTCGATGGAGTGTGTCCTCACTAGCAGCACCTGTATTGATGCACAAAGCAGTGCATTGTGGGTAGCTATCCCAAAGTGCAACTTGCCGTAGTATGTTTTGGGAAGTTTATGCAATGTCTCATGGGACCAAAACATTGTCACTAGGGAGAATAGGAACATTGCGTCGGCATCCCATGATGCACTGTGCTACCTCCCTCATATCAATGGCAAACAACCCAGTGGTTTTCAAGCCTTAAAACTGCCACACATACGCCATAACCCCAGAAGCATGGAGCCTGCTCAGTTGTGCACTCTTGCTGTGAGCATCTCAAACACCTTGCACCTTCTCCTGCAGTATTTCCAGAGCTGAAGTAGGGTCCGCCATGCGGAACACAGCGATGTCCTTCAAGCAGCCCTGCTGCAAGCCATTGAAAAAAACAATTCACAGTTGCTGCTGGCGGTCACAGAGCAGCTTCACTGTTGAGCGCTGTTTCTGGTCCCGTGAAACAAGCACTGACTGGTTGGACCGTATCATTTTGCAGGTATGGGATGACGAGCACTGGCTGCAGAACTTTCGAATGTGGAAGGCCACATTCCAGGAACTTTGTGCAGAGCTTTCCCCTGCCCTGCAGCTCAGCAGCACAAAAACGAGAGCTGCTCTGACAGTGGAGAAGTGAGTGGCGATCGCTATTTGGAAGCTTGTAATGCCAGACAGTTACCGGTCAGTGGGGAATCAATTTGCAGTACGTAAATCAACCGTGGGAGCTGCTGTGCTCCAAGTGTGAAGAGCCACTAATTGACTTCTGCTATGAGGGGTATTTAGTCTGGGAAATGTGCAGGACATAGTGGATGGTTTTGCAGCAATGGGGTTCCCTAATTTCCCTAATCGTGGTGGGGCAATAGATGGCATGCATATCCCCATCTTGGTACCAGATCACCTGGCCAAACAGTACATAAACCGAAAGAGATACTTTTCAATGGTCTTGCAAGAGCTGGTGGATCACAGGGGGCGTTTCACCGATATCAACGTAGGATGGTTGGGAAAGGTTCATGACGTGCACATCTTTAGGAACTCGGGTCTGTTCAAAAACCTGCAATCTGCGACTTTCTTTCCAGGCCACAAAATGAACACTGACGATGTTGAAATGCCTATAGCTGTCGTGGGGGACACAGCCTACCCCTTGCTCCCATGGCTCATGAAGCCATACACGGGCCGTCTGGACAGCAGTAAGGAATGGTTCAATTATAGGCTCAACAAGTGCAGAATGGTGGTTGAATAAGCCTTTGGTCATTTAAAGGGGCGCTGGAGAAGTTTACTAACAAGGTTGAACCTTAGTGAAGAGAACATCCCCATGGTTATAGCTGTCTGCTGTGTGCTCCATAATATCTGTGGAAAAAAAGGGGGAAAATTTTCCACAGGGGTGGGCAATTGGGGCAGATCGCATGGCAGCCATTTTTGAGCAGCCAGACACGAGGGCAATAAGTAGAGCACAGCAAGGGGCGCTGCATATCCAAGAGGCTTTGAAAAGCCATTTCAATAATGAGTCACAGTAACGTGAGCTGCTTGTCTGCACTGTGCTTTCCCAAAGCTTCACCTGGCTTGTACAACTGTCCCTGTAATGCCAACCCCCTGCCCAAGGCCACTGCTTCTACTCAATAAAAACATTTATTTCTCAAATCCATTTACTTTATTTAATAAACATAAGTAATGAGGGAGAACAGAAAAAAAGTTAGCCTTGGGGAAAAGGAGTTGTAAAGTTGGAACGGGAGAAACATTTTCAACTGTGTAACATAACACCCTATTCTAGATCATCAAAGATCTGTGAATGGACACCTTCTGTTCCTTGTACCCTCCCCTGAGTTAAGTGAAAGGGATAATGGACTTTTCGCCCACGACTCATGGAACGCCTTGGGGACGTTGATTCTGTGCCAGGTGATGCTGGCTGGCTGTCTACCAGGGTCTGCAGCAGGACTCTACCTTCCTGCTTCTGTTCCTGCAGTTCAACCAGACACCTCAACATGTCTGATTGGTCCCTCATAATCCAAAGCAAAATCTCATCCTGTGCCGCACACTAATGCTTGTGGGAAGCTTTTCTGCTCTCCATGTCCATGTCTAACTTCTCAGACAGTGAAATCCTCCAGGCTCTTAGCTCTGTGTCAGCCCTCCAAGAGGCATTCCTTATCTTGGTGAACTTCTCCTCCTTCTAATCAGCGAAAGTCTGCTTTCAGGTGTTGATGACATGCCAAAGGACACATTTCCAGCTGTCAGTCATAGGAAAAAAATAAAGGGAACATTGTACATGCATAAAATGTTTCCATAGCAAAGCCATTTTCATACCAACCCCCACCCCCCAAAAAAACTTATTACACTAGGTGCGAGTCATAACATAATCGGAATCTATAACCATTCACTGTACCATTCTGTTGTTCCAGCCATGGTGAGTAGTGCCCTCCCCCCATGAGTCACGGGTGACCAAACTTTTAATGAAGTTTATGGCAGGCTCATGTCAGGAGAAGAGGTACCTAGTCAAACAATCACCCCTCGCTGTAGAACCACGGGATGCTGTTTACAAATGGGGTGCGGGGGGGGGGAACGTTTTCACTCCCAAATTGTGAAATCTTACATGTGGGGCCCCAGTCCCCTATCAGCCACTTAAACTACTTGCCGACCCATGCTGAGTACAGTAAAGGCACATTAGCGGCCACATGGTTTGGCGATCCAGAATGTGGGGGGGTGGGAAGTGTCTACATGCTCCTTTTTTTTCTTGTAAGAGCATTTTTAATGAGAACGTCCCCCATTTCCCCGAGGCAACTCTATATGATATCAGTATCCTGAGGGTAAGGAGAGGCGGAAAGGAAGGAGATGCTGCAAGTGTCTGGGTATAGACCCACTCCTTATGCTGCTCTGCTGTGTACTGCAATGATGCCAGCAGAATTAATTCAGGAGTTGTGTGGGAAATTGTCCTACCATGGTGGAAGAAATAAGACTGCTCTGCCCAGAAACCTTTTGCAAAGGATTGCAGAGTACCTCCGTGAAAGTTTCCTAGAGGTATCCACGGAGGATTCCTGGGCTATCCCAGTCCACATAAACAGTCCTTTCCGGAGGTCACCCTCTGCATAGTTGGAGTGGCCTCTTGTAAGCAGAGAGCCACAGCACCTTGCTTTTTCTTCACAGTAAACATGCAATACCACCGAATGTGTGTGCCCACTAAAGTTTAAGTAGACTTTGATTGTAACTGTATGCTCACCATGATGTCCTGCAACCCACAGGGCTCCTGGGTTAAAAATATTTCCTGGCTCTTGGGGAGAATGGATCCACCACTCACCTGTCTCCCATTTTCATCATCATCATCATCCTCCCTGTTGTCCCTAGACTCACACACCTGTGAGGTGTTCACATGGCTTGTGGGGGTTCTGGTAGTGTCACCCCCAAGAATTGCATGCAGCTCATTGTAGAACCAGCATGCGTGGGGTTCAGCACCAGAATGACTGTTCGCCTCCCTTGCTTTCTGGTACATTTGACGAAGTTCTTTTATTTTCACACGGCACTGCTGTGTCCCCCTCGTGTCGCCCTTCTCCCGCATTCTATGAGCGATCTTTACATAGATGTTAGTGTTTCTTGTGCTGGATTGGAGCTCTGCCTACACAGACTCTTCTCCCCACACAGTGATGAGATCCACTACCTCCTCTGCAGACCAGGCTGGAGCACATTTGTGGCATGTAGTCTCCATGATCAGCTGTGCTCAAACTGGCATGCTCCCAATGCTGATCAAACAGGAAATGGGAAATCAAAAATTCCCGGGGCTTTAGCAGGGGAGGGGCTGTTTCCTGTGTACCTGGCTGCAGTGCAGCAGAGTTGAGAATGATCTCCAGAATGGTCACAGATGAGCATTATAGGACATCACCTGGAGGCCAATAAAGTCAAATTACACAATGCTGTGTCTACACTACCTCACAGTTGACCCATGAAAATTGAATTAAGAGCTGTGCTTCTTGCAGAGGTTGATTACAGAAGACGATATTAGAGACAACTTAGGTCAGCTTAAAGGACCCGGTAGAGTAGACACATACATTAACAGGTTAACTTAAGGCAGCTTCCTTCAACCTAACTCTGTAGCGTAGACGAGGCCTAAGAAAAAGTGATCTTGTTATGTTTTTAAATAGGGTGTGTCAAGGTTCCTCCCCCACTCTGAACTCTAGGGTACAGATGTGGGGACCTGCATGAAAAACCTCCTAAGCTTATCTTTACAGCTTAGGTCAAAACTTCCCCAAGGTACAAAATATTCCACCCTTTTGTCCTTGGATTGGCCGCTACCACCACCAAACAAATACTGGTTACTGGGGAAGAGCTGTTTGGACACGTCTTTCCCCCCAAAATACTTCCCAAAACCTTGCACCCCACTTCCTGGACAAGGTTTGGTAAAAAGCCTCACCAATTTGCCTAGGTGACTACAGACCCAGACCCTTGGATCTTAAGAACAATGAACAATCCTCCCAACACTTGCACCCCCCCTTTCCAGGGAAATGTTGGATAAAAAGCCTCACCAATTTGCATAGGTGACCACAGACCCAAACCCTTGGATCTGAGAACAATGAAAAAGCATTCAGTTTTCTTACAAAAAGACTTTTAATAGAAATAGAAGTAAATAGAAATAATAAAAAAAAAATCCCCCCTGTAAAGTCAGGATGGTAGATACCTTACAGGGTAATTAGATTCAAAACATAGAGAACCCCTCTAGGCAAAAACCTTAAGTTACAAAAAAGATACACAGACAGAAATAGTTATTCTATTCAGCACAATTCTTTTCTCAGCCATTTAAAGAAATCATAATCTAACACGTACCTAGCTAGATTACTTACTAAAAGTTCTAAGGCTTCATTCCTGGTCTATCCCCGGCAAAGACAGAATATAGACAGACACACAGACCCTTTGTTTCTCTCCCTCCTCCCAGCTTTTGAAAGTATCTTGTCTCCTCATTGGTCATTTTGGTCAGGTGCCAGCGAGGTTACCTTTAGCTTCTTAACCCTTTACAGGTGAGAGGAGATTTCCTCTGGCCAGGAGGGATTTTAAAGGGGTTTACCCTTCCCTTTATATTTATGACAGGGTGTTTCTGAAAACGTAATTGTAAGCTCCATTCTATAAATGCTGGGGTCTCACCTAGAAATTTTGCAGTGTGTGTGTGTGTGTGTGACAAAGAGAAAGAGAAAGGACATAATTCTCTCTCTCACACACACACACACACACACACTTTCTCTCTCTCTCAGAAAATTTCAACTTCAGTCTCATTTCTAGGGTTGATTATGTGAAAATCTTCCAAGATATGGTGAAATTAATCCCTGTGCAGCCTAAATCCCACTTAAACCCCTAGTTAAAGAAAGTCAGACAGACTTACATGGTGCATTGTGCTTTGTTTACACAAAAGTGAATTTCACCCTTAAGCTGCATCTAAACCAGTCTTTCTTTCCTTAAAATTTCCCATTGTTGTTACCTCCAAATGCAGCTTTAATGGTGGCAACAATGGTTAGATTACTACTACAGACTTGCATTTTAGCCATCCGGCAATTCAGGTCTGAGTGAAAGGGTGATTAAAACACCTCAGGTTTTCATTGGCTTTTCTGCAATGGCATTCTCACCATTATGTTCATTGGGTGAGCTGCATTGGTGATAGCACAACAGTGGAAAACTTTAAGAAAGAGTTCAGTGTAAAGAAGGCCTAGGAGAACTAAATGCCACCAAAACTCAATCTTATTGTTAGCATGTCCCTCAATCCCTTTAAAATGATCATATCTTCCCATGACACTAAACGAACCAAGGATGTTGAAATACAAACTAAAAGATTTTCTTTATACCCACATGCAAAAACCCCAAAACAAAACATGAACTATAATTAAAAGGTTGTGGAAACTTAGGAACAACGTTAAAAAAAACCTCATGAAAATCAAGGTCTTTCACATGTCAGTCTGAGTTTTCAAAATGGACCCATTTTTCAAAATATTGAAAAATGTTGCAGCATTTATTGGGGTTGGTTGGCTGGAAAATAATACAATATTGCAATGAATGACAGTGGACTTCTCCTTCCCCAGAGATGGTTCTTGGTTTTTTGGTTTTTTTGTTTTTTTTTTAAGGGGCAGGAGATTTTTTAAAGCAATTTAAAATTTGGAATTCCAAATTTCATTTTGAAAAAAGTTCTCTCTCTCTCTCTCTCTCTCTCTCTCTCTCTCTCAAAAAAAGAATTTTTAAACTGTTTTTGTGATGCACTCCTGACTAAGGACTTCCAGTGAAATCACAATCTAGCCCTTGTCTGTGGACTAGAGATGTGGGTTTGAAAGTCTGCAGAGGAGACCTTGACGTTGCAGTCTCAGATATAGTGTCACTGTAGTTCTCAACAACCACACAATAAAAGGGTATTTTTCTCCTTCTTACCTGATCTGTCAAAACACTGTATTGAAAAAGTAAAAGCAACAAAGGGAATTAGCAAACAAAGAACGTTGTTAATGAAAAGTTAAAGCTGAGAATTTATGCCAAAAAAAATCAAGACATCCTCACGTAAGGTAGTTGCTTCAGCCTTCACTCTCCCCATGCAGGTATGCATTGCAATCCTGTCCTTCCTATGTTTGTTTGTTTGTTTTGTAACATTAGTATAAATAGTTTTGACGTTTTATTCTGGGCCATTTACCAACCCAGAAATTTTGTTCTCATGAAGTGTTTCATATGCACATCTAACAATTTCATATAATCTAGTCATGCAAAAAAACAGTTTAAAAATTCTTTTTTTGAGAGAGAGAGTGAGAGAGAGAGCGAGCGAGCGCGCACATGCTTTTTTCAAACTGAAATTTGGAATTCCAAATGAATAGATAATATGAAAGTGTAAGATGTTCATATGAAACACTTCATGAGAACAAAATTTCTGGGTTGGTAAATGGCCCAGAATGTTAATTCCCTTTGTTGCTTTTACTTTTTCAATACAGTGTTTTGACAGATCAGGTAAGAAGGAGAAAAATACCCTTTTATTGTGTGGTTGTTGAGAACTACAGTGACACTATATCTGAGACTGCAACGTCAAGTTCTCCTCTGCAGACTTTCAAACCCACATCTCTAGTCCACAGACAAGGGCTAGATTGTGATTTCACTGGAAGTCCTTAGTCAGGAGTGCATCACATCCAGAGCAAACTACATAGCTAAAGCACTAGTAACTCCTTACAATAAGGACTATAATCACTTCTCAGTTGAAACTAAACAATGAGAAATTTTGGTACAAAGGGAGCTATTTTGACAAAGGTAGTTAGAGCAGGTAAAAATAGAACTTATTTAGAATAAGTCTTTCATCCTTAACTACACAGAGTCATAAATCCATAATTTTGCAATAGTCCTCATTTGTGCAAATGCCATTAAGTTTACCAGGTAATCTGTGACTTGCTGTAGTTTATTTAATTCATTTAGTGTACACTTTTGTTCACTTATATCCACCTTCTGACAATGGCATTGCCTTAACTATCTTTTTTTTTTCCTTGACCCTTGTGGAGGATGGTGACAATCAAGTGACAGAAAAATGTCTTTGTATTGTCATTTCCTTTGATGCAGTTACTTTCAGAAACTTACTGCCCCCGTTTCCCTTTCTGGCCTCAATCCAGGAAACCATCTTCTACTCAAAAAGGGTGCTTAAGTGATTTTCTGAATTGGGACCTCTGTTAGGCTGGTGACCAATTTAATCTCCATTTCCACAAGAAGAAACCACTCTCTGCTATTGGAGATATTCCTATTGCCAGAAGTATGTGCTGGGGCCAGGCCTCTCTCTTCAGGATCCCTTTTATCCTCCCAAATGGACTCCCCTAAGTATCTGTCCATAGCATCTTAAAAGTTTAATTTCGTAGAAATAACATAGATAATCTTAGAGACATGGGGGGGGGGTGGCGGTTAGGCTTTCCCAGACCTGACAAGTAGCTCTGTGTCACTTGAAAGCTGGTCTCTCACCAACAGAAGTTGTCTCTCTAATATCCCTGAACCAACACAGCTACAACACTGCACAGATAATAATAAGCTTACCGTACAGGCAACTCAATTGTATAATTACATTTATTTTGTAAGTGAGAGAATGGTCTGCATAAAATACTTCATTCGAGGCGCTGCCTTTAGCAAACTGATGGTCACATTCCCGAGTGTATGGTAGGCAAGGCCGTCCCTAGCTATTCTGGGGCCATACACAGCCCCCCTGCAGGGGGTGGTGGGGGAGCTGGATCCAGGCCTCTGCAGGCTGGCTTGGGGGTGGGGGGAACTGCCCCCCAGCACTCACTGGCAGCACGGCTGTGGGTGGGTCGCTGCACTTCCCGCTGCCGGTGAGTGCAGGCCCGGACCTGCTTCAGTCCTCAGGGGAGTGGGGCCAGGCTGGGGCGGAACACAGCGGGGGGTTGCAGAAGTGGTGGAGTAGGGTCGGGGCTGGGGCAGAGCAGGAGTGGGAAGAGGCGGGGCTGGGGTGGAGCAGGGGCTGCAGCAGTACACTGGGCATCAGGAAATTTGGTGCCCCAAATTTGCATATGGGTAGGGATGGCCCTGATGGTAGGAATAGATTTGATTTCTTCTTTAACACTGTACTCCTTCGCTTTCTTGCTTGTACCCGAACCTGACTAGCACCAAAAGAAGGCTGTATTACTCCTTAAAATGAAAATGTTTAGTATGGGTGCTGACATTACATACAATGAAGAGAATTTCGTTATTTGATTTAGACTTTTTATATTAAAACATTATGCCAATGGAAATAATGCAAGAATAAAACAAAGAATTACAAGACTGTTATACCTGGGCAACCAAACAAATGCAGAGGCCCAAGGAATAGATGTAACCGTCTCTCACTGTCCTCTAGACCTTGCTTCAGATACACCCCAGACAGTTCTAGCACTAGGCATAAGCAGACTCAGGGCTTGTCTACATTACCCGCTGGATCGACAGGCAGCAATCCATCCAGCAGGGGTCGATTTATCGCGTCTAGTCTTGATGTGATAAATTAACTGCTGAGCACTCTCCCGTCGACTGCAGTACTCCACCAGGGCGAGAGGCACAGGCGGAGTCGACGGGAGAGTGTCAGTCATCGACTTACCACAGTGAGTAGATCTAAGTACATCGACTTCAGCTACGTTATTCAAGTAGCTGAAGTTGTGTAATTTAGATCGATCCCCCCGCCCATTAGCATAGACCAGGCCTAAGCAACTGCTTATGGCCCCACGCAGCTCAACTGGCCCCTCTATTAGCTGTTTAGTATTATTTTCAATTACAAGTTTATTAGTATGTGTTGTTTGGGGGGGTGGGAGGGGGAGAGGGAGTGGGGCTCAAAATATTCCTGCTTAGGGCCCCGAACGGGCTAGCACCGCCACTGACCCCAGAAGTCAGCCACTATCTATTTATTTCCAGTCCAGCTTTCATCTTAGTTTTGCACATGCTCTCCAAATTTTTTCAACTAGCTCTTAAGTCTTAAAGAAACTGACAACTGTTTTAGCTCCTAGTATCTAAACTACTGCTCAGAAGTCCCCAAGAACAAACTGCAACCAACTCAAGATCCAACTGATCACCAGTACATCAGATCTCAGAAATAGCTAGTCTCACTGTTATATACCCTTCCAAATACACAGAGGCAGCCAGTGCCAGTTACTGCAGATGGATGTGCTATTCTCTTCTTCATGCTGGGGTTTAGCCAAAAGAATTTGATTTCTATTAGAGCAAACATCAGTTTGCTCGTATCTTGCTTCCATTCTATTTCATTAGCCATAATACATTTCAGAACCTTCACATACAAAACCAAATCTAGTTCGATGGAAGTAGTTACTCTGCTAGTGTCGAGGATTAAAACTGCCAGTTATTTTCATCCAGAGCAGCTCGTAGTAGGCATATATAGGCTAGATTGTCAGCTGGTGTAAATCAGCAGAACTCCCTCGATTTTAGTGAAGCTATGCTGATTTACACAAATTAAGGATGTACGAATGAATGTAGCTGAACAAACAATTCCATAGTAAATTGTGGGTGAACTTCAAAAAATCTGGAGATTTGATGAAGCTAATCCCCACCACCAAAGTTGAGATGCTTATCCAAATTCCCAAGAGTTATTCTAGTATTAAATCACCTGTGCAATCCAGAGAAATGAATTTGAAGTGAAATCATTTTAACAGCCCTTTCAGTTATATGCACCATTCACACCCAGGGTTTTCATCTTCAAGATGAAGAATCCAACCAGGCTCCAGCACCCTGAATTCCAATAGAGAACTCCAAAACAGCATTAGCCAGGCTTCAGTGAAGGGGAGTGGACATCCATTACTCGGAGCCCACAGCAGAAGAAAGCGGGGCTCGTCATGGCTGTGCGTATTGTAATTTAAGTTCTACTGTAGTTGTAAAAGACCTCGGGAATGGAGGTTGTTCGTAACTCTGAAATGTTCATAACTCTGAACAAAAAGTTGTTGTTCTTTCAGAAGTTTAGAACTGAACGTTGACTTAATACAGCTTTAAACTTTATTATGCAGAAGAAAAATGCTGCTTTTAACCATCTTAATTTAAATGAGACAAGCACAGAAACAGTTTCCTTAGCTTGTCAAATCTTTCTTTTAAGTTTTCCCTTTATTTTTTAGTAGTTTACATTTAACACCCTATTGTGCTGTATTTGCTTTTTTTTTTGGTCTCTGCTGCTGCCTGATTGCATAATTCCGGTTCCAAATGAGGTGTGTGGTTGACTGGTCAGTTTGTAACTCTGGTGTTCATAATTCTGAGGTTCTACTGTAAGGACAGTTGAAATCCTGCACTGAAAATTTTGACCCCTTTGAATTATCCAGGATTTCTAGATTATAGGGACCTGTGAGGCTCTAGGCAGTCATGCCTGGTGGTTGGAGCCAGCCATAGAGTCAGGACTGGGCAAAGGGCAGCTTTGAAACTGGGCTCCAGGGACAGAACTGAGCTCAGGAGTCCATAGACAAGCCAAATCAGGGTCAAACATTGCAGGCCAAAGGTCAAAGCCACACTGGAATCAGTCAAGGGGTTTGGGGATCAGAGCTGGAGCAGGTCTGTAACACAGCTGGATCAAGGTCAGAGAAGGGCATGGACAAGGATAAAGTGAGCCAGAAGCCTAGAGAGTCTGTAACACTACAAGGCAGCAGGAGGGTTCCTGGCTGACTAATACTGTTTCACAGACAACTCACTTGCAACTCGAACAGGGTCAGTGAAATACCTGTGCCCAGGTGTCATCTGACCCAGGCCTGGGATAGGCTGCTGCAGCATGTCAGAGTGCTGACTCAATGCAGGCTCTGCATACAGGAGATCAGTACAGCTAGGTTGCTGCAGCATGTGCGAGTGATGAATCACTGCAAGCAATGTTGGAGGGGTAAGTCCTGACAGCTGAGTAGAGTAGCTCTGGTCTGGTTTAAGGGATCGCTCAGTGGGAGAGGAAAGAAGCAGGGACTAATTTCTCATCCATCAACTCTTTCCCCTGTTCCCGAGTTTAAATGAGGGAAAACAATCCATAGTCAAACTCTGTTTTGCCAGGAATAGGGGAAAAGGGTTAATTGCAATGCAGATATATTTTGCCACTGCCTGCTAGTCTAGCTGAATTTTGTGTTTATCTCAGAGCTGGTAGCATGTGACTATAAGAGCAATTCAGGCCTGGGATTTGAGGGATGGCCCTGAAACGCCTCTGACAAAACACATGGGACTCTAAGGAGATGCCCAGATGATAATGGAGGACAAACACGGTTCAAGAAGATCCTCAAATTAGTGGTTCTTACTTAGAGCCCTAGCTGAAGACCTTAAGGGGGCAACTCCTCAATCTTTCCCTGCCCCACGAGCCAGTCTCCCCACCTCCACTACACAGAGCTAGCAGAGGAGGAACAACTAATTCTAGGTGTTCCAGGTTCTTTGACAGTTCTACACTGACTCATCATAATGGTTAGCCTTAACCATGAGCGAGCAAGCAAGCAAGCAGTTGCTAGGAACCTCTTTTGAAAGCCTTGCTTCCCCTGCAAGCTCTGTGATCTTTAGCAAATTGCTTAACTTTGCCCATATGTTAAAGATAACCTCCCCAGTGGTGCTTTCTAATAGTTACAGCATACTCCAGGACACTTAGAAATATAACATATGAGCTTTTGACTGACTAAACTCCAGCAACAGTAATAACACTTATATACATTTTTCTATCTTCAAAGCTTTTTACATACATAAACTAATCAAAAAAAGAGTCCCTGCACCATTCTGTGCCCTGCATGGCTGCCTCATAGCTCTCTTTGTTAGGCATTTCTTTTCCATGATCAAATTTGCTTAAGAAATAGGAGATAATTTACGCACAGGAGGATAGAATCCTACTGCAGTGCCCTAGATGATTAGCTCCCTGGGGCAACAGGGATGCAAGCTATGGTGGGAAAGCCAGTACTAATAAATTTAAATTCCTACACTGAAGGAATGTAACAGGGTCTCCTCAAACCCAGCATCAGATACTGTCTCTGCCTTAATTTCTCCATTTTTATATGAGCCAGCAGACCAATTCCCTAGCCAGCTGTGCCAACAAAACTTCCACTAGTATCAGTGTTTCCCTCCCTTTTTCCTAGTGTTGCTTTATGGTTCAAACACAGTTCAACACAAATTAAAACTGGCCCCACCAGCTAAGGACTCCACCTTAGAGATTTTGGCAGGTATCCCTAGCTAGCTCTTTCACCTAGTCAACTCCTAGCATCCCTCCCTGACCCACAGTCTCTCCCCCACCCCAGCAAGCTGTTAGTTGGTCTTTATCACCTCCTGAAAGGCAGCTAGTTAGTTTCAGGTGAGGCAACAGGGAGCTCCCTTAAAGGGTGACCCAACCCAGTAACATTGACCAATTAAACAGCACAGACATGAAGAGGCTAAGGGGAGGGTGAAGGACATTGTCAAGTAGCTGCTCCCATTGTATTAAAGCTAGTTGATTTGCAATCTTTCCTCTCAGTGTTATCCTAATATTTCTTTTCCATGTAACTAATCATTATAGTTGCCACAGTGATGCATGTTGGTAGGGATCATCTGTGAGAATCCTTTTAAGGATCTTTCTTAAGAAAATATCCACCCAACAAAATATATTGAGAACCACAGTGCTAGGTAATGGCTGCACAGCTGCTCAGGAATAGGCTAAGAAAACTGTATGGTCCAAGTTGTTAAGCACCAGAAGAAATCTTAGACTATAGCAAATTCTTGTGTTCTTGTTGCTTTCTTTAAAAAACAAACATTTTACAAGTTTACTCAATTAATATAGTGAGTCATGTGTTTACTTGTCTCAGAATGTGTCTCTTTATTCTGCATGCTGCTAATTCCTTAATATGATGTTAATCTAGGTCGGCTATTGTTCAATCACTGTCCCCTGTGTAGGTTGTTAAAAGCTACCCGCCTAAAGCCCATTACAACACCTGGCTGGGTAAACTGGCAGAGAAAAGCTTTGGAAATGGGTCCTAAACCTTTGTGGAGGAGACACAAAGGAGATCAAAGACTGTAATTATAGTCTCTGGTGACAGCAGAAGACAGTGCTGAAAAGAAACTTCTTATGACAAAAGCTGCACTAGCACTCTCTGTAAAGGAAAGATTTGAGGGGGTACATTTTCTGCATGTTTCCATTCACTGCAATGGGAGTCATGCAGATAGTGAACCCTATGAAGTATATTAAATGCATAACTCCCACTGCTAACACAAGTTACTTGGCTGTGAAAGCGAAAATAGGCAGGATGAATCAAATGTGCAGCTTGTGTTATTACTCACAGAAGAAGTAAGCTGGGTACCACTGCAAAACCGTACTCATTGCAGATGCTAGTTATTCCTTAAAGTAATAAATCAGGAGTTGCCAGATGTGGCCCAATGAGTTCTGACGAATGGCTCAGAGTTTCCATTTTGATCTGAACAGCCTGATTTATTTTCATTAGGGACCCTATGCTCCCATACACATGTATATAAGTACACGTGCCTTTCTGGAAGCTATGCTTTAGTCAGACACGTTATTGGACTCACTACAGGGGTAACTGGGTGAAATTTTATGGCCTCTGTTATGCAGGAGGTCAGACTATTGTAATGGTCCCATCTAGGCCTAAAAATTTATGAACGTGTGTGCAGAAGCGTATCTGTGTCCATGGGTCCCTGCTGAGGGTGTGTAGAACAGAGCAGTGCAGCATGCCCACCCTTCTCAACAATCCCAGGGAACCCTAGGGTGGGAAAAGGGAAGGGCACAATCCCGGCAGATCTATGCCAGGTTTTCACCCTTCCAAATACATAGAGGAAGCCAGTGCCAGTTACTGCAGATGGCTGTGCTATTCTCTTCTTCATGCTGGGGAATCCTAATGAGGAGGCTCCTTCATGGACATGGGAGCCAGGGGGCCCTGGCACAGAGGGGAGACAGCCTCTGGCAGATCCCATGGGATCCATGCAGACTTGGGGGTATGTCAGAATCCCCAGAGTCTTCCACAGCATAGCAAACCCCAACAGAAGAATTATGAAGAAAATCTCCCAGCTCAAACTCTCCCAGTTTTGACACTCCATTTGTGAGAGAATTGGGCCATAGATGCGGTTCTCTGGCCCCTGGCAAATTGCCAAATAAAGGTCTGAATAGCAAAGTGTTAGTATGCTTTATTGGACCACAAAGGCTTTCCAATGCTCCCACCATGAAAAATAGATACTGTACTTATTTTAGGAGAAGAGCACATTCAACTTCTGCCAATTTTCTGAGTCATATTCACCAAGGTCTCCATCAAAAAAGCTTCCCGTACAATCCTAGATTTAAATAGAGTATGAGATCACCACCATGTTTGCTGACTGTTGCTTCTCCAGCTATAGAAGATTTCTATTGAGACTTTTCTCTGTTCAGCATGGGACCATTCCAGCAGCCTCTTCTTTTCTTTTTGCAGCCACTCCTGCAACTGATGGGCTTTAATGTGGCCACAGAGTTTCTTCAGAACCACACTGCACCAAGTGCCAAAGCCCAATGAAGTCAATAGAAATACTATTGATTTCAATAGCATTGGTTCAGGCCCTTTGCCATTAGATTTTGGAGCATATAGAGCCAAAGCACCCATTAAGATTGTGTGCTTGCATGCACATAACTAAATCCAGGTACCTGTTAAGGTTCCATATATAAGGCTTCTACTAAATAGGCATCTATTTTTAATTCATTTTCTTTTTTGTCTGTTATAGACATGATATTATTGTCAAACTAGGAGATACAGAACTGTAGTTGGACTGCAAAATAATATTTGGAAAAAAATTGGTAATGTTAATTCTCCCTTTCCCGCTGGGGAGATGTAATGTCTGTAGTTTTATTTGTGCACTGTATTTGACACACACACAGAAAGTTTATATTCTTAAGATGAACACCTAAGAAATGTATGAGGCTTAGCAACTCTGAAATATACAGTACAGGAAAGCAGTTAACATTTTTTATGAGGAATAAAATACCAAAGCTGATAAAGTCTTAGTCCAGACACTTTTAAGAAGTGACAATGTAATTATGTAAGTATTAAATTTAAACTAGATAAATGTCTGGAAGACCCAGAGGAAATGAGAAGTGCATTTTTACTTTCTTTAAAAAGAGCTTTATTGATACATCCACTCCTAATCTGGAAAATCTAGATCAATATTTTCACAATTTAAGATACCTAAACTGAATGAGATGCAAATAGGCAAACTTAAAGAAAAACAGACATCAAAGTAATAATAGAAGGCATTAAAATCACTTTCCAATGGAAAAAGAGTTGATCCTGGTGGCTTCTCATCAAAATTTCTCAGGCCTTTCAAGCTTAGGCTTCTTCTCTCTTAATGCACGTCTACACTTACAGCCACATAAGGAGTACAGACTCTGCATGCCCAACTAGCACAGGTATAAATAGCAGTGTAGATGGTGAGACACAGCTTAGGTGACTAGAGTGTCCTACATGCCTGAACCCTAGGGTATATACCCTACATGGCTCTCTACATGCCCAAACGGTTTCTCCCACACCATTATTTTTATCAGTGTAGTGTCTTGCTGCCACCCCATCCCAGGAGCCTTTCCCCTCTGCCTCACCCCTACCTCCTCACCAAGACAGACCAATGACCCTGATTTTACCATGAAAACTAGGGTTGCCGACCCTCCAGGATTGTCCTGGAGTCTCCAGGAAATGCCCACCTGCATTCCTAGAGTTTGATACATTCAGTCATCGAGAAGGTCTGGTCACCCTAAAGGAATCTTGACCAAAGACTCATGAATCTAGCCCATGACCTTCCTGGATTGTGAAAGAGTCATGAGCAACCAAAGCCACTCATGACAGAAAGAGCCAACATATCATTCAGATAAGAAATCTTTCCTTTCCTCCTTGAAACACTCAATAGTCTGATGAACACTGAAGAAACACACCCTAGACACTTTGGTTTTAGCCAACTATTGGTCAGTGTCGGACTTCCTATTCCTAACCAAGCTCATAGAGGCTAGACAAAGGCCACTGACAAGCTAACCTAACAAACTAATATTCTAGATCCAGCACAATCTGGGTTCAAGCAAGGACATGTAACTGAACCCACCTTAGTGCAATTGATAGACAATCTCCTGGTTTCAATGGATAGAGGTCAGACATCTATTCTCATACTCGTGGATCTCTCCGAAGCATTCAGTGCTGTCACCTATTAGGATGGATACTGCTGTCCCAGTAAGAGGGGTGGCAGGACTCCGGGGTAATATGCTAAAAGTGTTTGAGTCTTTCCTGAAGGGATGCACCCAATGATTAGTAATAAGAAACTGCACCTCCACCACTAAACCCCTCACTTGTGGAGTCCCACAAGGCTCAGTCTTCTCTCTGCTCCTTTTCCACATCTATATGCAACCACTAAGTAAAATGGTCAGATGACATGACTAAAGTGCCAGCAATATGCTTATGACACACAGCTCTACCTACCATTCACCACATATAACCACATCACTACCACCAATATGGTGTAGTGTTTGGATGAGTTCAGCTCATGGATGAAGACCAGCTGGCTGAAGCTGAACCTGAGCAAGAGAGAGGAAAACATCTTGAAGAGTTTGCAGCCACAATGAAGTGATTGTTGGTTGAAGGTGCATACCCCCAATTGGTCAATTCAGTCTCTAATCTGTTTGGGTTCCTCATTGACACTAAACTTTAACATAGCGAAATCCATGAGTAATGCTTTCTATAATCCTGGTGGACAATGAGCTAGCTTCAGCTATTCACGCCTTGTTCACCTCTCAGCTGGACTATAACAATGTGATATGTGTGGACATGAAGCCTTCAGCTATTAGGAAATTCTGGTACAGAATGCTGCAGTGCAGCTCCTCAACGCAGGATGCCATGAGCACATCAAACCTGTTCTTTGCTCTTTATAATGGCTTCCCATAGAAAATGAATTGAGTTCAAGATCTCAGTCCCTATCTTCAAGACACTCCATAGCCTGGGCCCAAGCTATTTAAAAGACCACGTAAAGCTCCAGGTGGAAGACTGTGACATCTATGCGGGACACAGAACTTTATTGGGGGCCTCTCCAAGACTATGTAATGAACTCCCTCAGGAACAAAGGACTTTCACAAACCTCACCACTTTCTGCTCCAGCTGCAAAGCATAGTTATTTGACATTGCCTTCTCTAACATGAACACATAGCAAAGGAATACTTTAAAAAAAATCCTTAACAAAACAAAACACTCCACTGCACATGTTTCTCCCCCCCCCCAACGTGGGGAGAGGATGAGAAATGTTAGCCATTATGTTCCATATTCCTTATGAAAATATGCTTATGATATGAATGACATAACTGAGATGTACTTTACGCAAGATGTTCATGTATGATATCATTGGAAAGGTCATGATTTACTGAATGTGATTATCCAATTTGTATGCCTGTATCATTTCTATATCTGAAGTTAGGAATATTAACTATGTATCTGTATTTCAAATCTGTTACTTTGGGTGTCACCCCAACCAACGCTTCAGGTACAACAATGGAAAAGCCAGACAGGGCTAATGTGCCATTAGCAGAGACAATGGGCTGTGAAAGAGCTTAGTCTTCGTGTGGACCCTGGAGACAGCTTATGAGCAATGGCTGCCACACCCATGCAGAAAGGTGGGTCTGAGTCACCTGGTACTAGATACCCCTCCTCCCCCTTTTGGAATGCCAATGGTTTTCCACTAAAAGACAAAGGGTTCCTGTCTTACACAAGAGCTATATAAGACAGGGGAGTGACCTCATCATGGTTCTCCTCTGCCTCCCCATCCAAAGAGACACTGAAAAACACCTGGAAGCAAGAACTGAATGTGGGGGAGGGGGAGGATTGAGCCCAAGCTGGAAGGGTAGCTTGTGAGTAATAATACCTGAGGTTTCAAGAGGGATACCAGTACATCTGCCTTTCAACACTTTCTGTAATCTGCCTTCAACAATATCTAGGGTGAGAAATACTATTTGTAACCAATTTCTTTAGTGAAACTAGCTTAGATTGCATGTTTGGTTTCATTTGCTTAGTAATCTGCTTTGTTCTGTTTGCTACCCCTTTTACCACTTAAAATCTGCCTTTTTTTGGTTAATAAAATTTGTTTTGTTTATAACATAACCCAGTTTCTGTAATTTCTACTTGGGAGGGCAAGAAGTTGTACATACCTTCTTCCACATTGAGGGAGGAGATGAATTTCATGAAAACTTTGGGTTTGTCCCCTTACAAGGAATCAGCACCAGAGTGTTGGAGCAAGTCCCTTAAGTTGAGTCTTCCCAGAGCTGTTCTGCAGCTGGGTGTGGCCCTGCACGTGTGCTTGGCTGGAAGAGGCTTGTCAGCCTAACCCAGCAAGGCCAGTCAAAGGGGGCCCATGCTGGCAGAACAGGTAGACTCAGTGGTATCTCAGCACATCAGGTGGCTTCCTGTAGGGGCAAGGTTGCGGAAGATTGGCAAGGAGCTAAGCGGTGGACTGAGTATGTGACTGGAGGTAAGTGGAGGATGCAGGCAGTTTCAATGAACTTTGTCTGACAGACCCTGCCAAAAGATATTGTAGCCTAGCTCAGCATATTTTTGCCTGTAAACAAGTCAGTTTATGTAATAAGCATAAATCGTACATATAAGAATGTAGCCAGCTGTTGACCCCATGTAACCCCGAGATAAGCATGGAAAATATAGTGCCGCAGAGGACTCCCCCCCGGCAGAGTCCTGCCTGGTCAGCTGTCCCGAACGGCCAGAGTCCCCTGCAACCCCTCTGCACGTCCTAGGGGCTCCCCGCGCAGATTGGAGCGTAAGTTCTTCCTTCCTTCAATAAAGCGTAGTTTACTATTCTTAGGCCTGAGTGTCCTCCTTTTGCTGGTAATCTTCCCCCCCCTCCCCAGCCCTTGCGGGCACACTTCCTAAGGGGCATAACCCGTCACACATACCACTTAATGCATTACTGGAAGGCACTCAGATACCATGGTGATTAGTGCAGTACAAGAACCTGTATGGAACAGAATGCTCTTGGTTCTTTTACTTGACATCAAGAAAGTATTTGGCAGTGGATGCCTCAGAGGAATATGGAAAACAGAGAGGGTCTGGGAACTCAGAGTTAAACAAAGCCCAGAGCTGACCCTGTGTAGAAGAGCGGACTTTCCACACGTGCATCTCCTTGTGGCTGGGCATGGTTTAACAGGCTCTTTCCCCATCTAGCACTTCCTGCTAACAGCCACACCAGCCCTTTGGTGGTCTCTCTTCCTGTAATTTGGCCCCACTACCAGACCACCTTTTGGGGTAACAAAGTCCAAATATCCCTATCAAAAGATCTTCACTCCTAACTCTGGGCCCTATAGTGTTCACACCCTTCTCTCAGGGCTCTCTGTAATCTTTGCCGCTCCCAGGAGCGTCACACCACCTGTGCCCATGTCCTGAGTTAGTTCCCATACTTAGCACAGGAACAGAGTAACATGATTAGCCCCCCTCTATTTCCTGTCAGCTAGAATATCAAGTGAAGCATTTCTCTATTAAGAGGTAGGACTTATAACCTCAGTAGAGTAAGGCTCACTTGTTGCTCCCATGATAGTAGGGTGACCAGATGTCCTGATTTTATAGGGACAGTCCCAATATTTGGGGCTTTGTCTTATATAATCGGCTATTACCCCCCACCTGCTGTCCTGATTTTTCACACTTGCTGTCTGGTCACCCTACATGATAGCAAGAAGCCAAACAGAAAAAAAAAGTCCTGAAAGGAGTAGTGTTTTATTAAGATATGAATATGCTGATGATGTGAGAAACGCAGTTTCCTAGAAAAATGTTAGAGACCTAATAGACGAAAGAATGGATTTATAGACTGCATACAAAAATGTGCCATCAAAAACTGATGTTAAATGGCACCAGAAATTAAATGGATGGTAACTGCACTAGAATTGCCCAGAGCTGCATATATTCATAGGAAATGGTCCTATGACCTAACTGTACTTTTTGTATGATTTTACAGGAAACTTTGAATGGGGTCACCGAACCCTCCTCTGATCAGAAATATTCCTGTGATATAGCCCACCAAAAAAATCACACATTTAAGAGGGCATTTCCTGTAATTTAATATTTTTTGGAGTCCTTGAAATTGCAAGTATTTCTTCCCTTGGAATTCACAGAGCACAGCTTACTAGCCGAGAACATCATTTTCTTAGATCCATCTGAGGACAGAGTCCTTACACATATAAAACTCCTGCTGCCTTGAGTAGCCTTTTCATAATGTACGGGAGGATGATTAATTCAGCACAGCTGACCCAGCCCTGCTTCCCTGACAATCCTAGGACTGATCACATGCAGCTATGGTCTTTCCTTTACATAAAGAAATCATGTTAACCCTTCCAACTTCTGGATAGAATCTTTCCACCTACCCCACCACAAAGTTTCTAAACTGCACATATAATAATGGGAAGAATAAATAGTAGTCCCAAGGTCAGACAAGTCTGACAAAAATGATGCCAATGATAAAAATTCTAAAATTTTACATGTGAGCCATGGACTCTTTTAGTAAATATTGTTAGCAAATCCATCAAAGGAGAGTCAAGTAGGGTGACCAGACATCCCAATAAAATCGGGACTGTCCCAATTTTTAGTTCTTTGTTCTGATGCATGGTCGGGATGCTATTTGCCCTGATATTGTGGCTTTGGCCACTCTGGTGGGTTTTTTTGCTTCGGCAACTCTGTTCTGGACACTTTTTTTTTTTTTTGCTTCCCCCATATTTTGTCCGTTTCATCTGGTCACCCTAGAGTCAAGAGAGAGGGAAAGCTACAGCATGGGAGCTGTTCTGACATGATAATAAACAAACTAGGATTCCCATTAATTATTTATCTACATTACAGTAGCACCAAGGAGCCCTAATCATGGACCAGGACCCCATTGTGCTAGGTACTTATGTATTCATTCTCATGCAAATCCATTCATGTTTGACAACAATTGTCATTAAAAGATATGGCACTTTACAGCCTTGATAAATGTAACTTAAATGTAACAGGCAAGCAAGATGATGACACATCGCTCTCTGAGATGTCACTGCAAGTGCATTACCAAACCGAGAGCTGTCCTGTGGCATTTAAGAGGCAATGAGAAAAATGAGTCTGTGCAAGGTATCCCCGTGATATCGCTAGTGGAATAACAGTACTGGTATATGATTTGGTGCACAGATGTGAACATTAGTATAGCAGCAGCTGCTGCCAAATTCTGGGTCCATCAGTGTTCTCCATGGAGATGTCATGACATAGATGCTGACTCCATGGGTGGTCCAGCCCTGGAGCCCCCACAGAAAAAAATTAATGGGTGCTTTGCACCCACCAGCAGCCAGCACCCCCACCCTGCTCCCGGTGCCTCCCATCCACCAGCAGCCCCGCCGATAAGCATCTCCCCCTCCCTCCCAGCACCTCACGCCTGCCGCGATTCACGGTTTCACGGCGTATAGAAGACCTGCGGGGGACGAGCAGGGATGGGATGCTCATGGAGGAGGGGATGGAACTGGGCAGGAAGGGGCGGGGCGGGGGTGAGGGCTTGGGGAAGGGACGAGGGTTGGGGGCGGAGCGGGTTGAGCACCCCCCCAGACCTGGAGGAAGCCAATGCCTGTGCATCATGACATCAAACTTTCAGATCTCTAAAACCACAGTTTTACCAACTGTGTTGTACGGCAGTGAAATGTGGGCACTGAGGAAGGCTGAAGAGCATGAGACAGATGTTTCTAATGCTCATCACCTTCATCAGCTGTTCCATATCATGTGGCAGGACAAAATCAGAAATGACGATATTCGAAGTTGACCCAGTAACTGCCTCCATCAGCACTGGCGGCTTTCTTGGTATGTATATATTATTAGGTTGGAAGACCAACAAATTCAGAAGTGTGTTCTACAAGGAATTCCACTGCATGGTCAGTAGCACATGGTCACCAAAAGTTTCCATGGCATGATAAAATCACCAATGATGGACATAAAATGAATATCCAGACCACCTTCAGGATCTAGCTAGAGACCAATCCAGGTGGCACTCAATCTGCAAAGAGGCTTTGGGATTTGCCATGATGATGACAGTTTCACACCTTTCAGACTTCTCCAGGTAACACTGTGTCACACTGTCAGGAGGGGCTCACAACTGTGAGTGCTTATCTCAGGGTAGACTGTCAGAAAACAAGGGCAGACACCCCAAACTGGTGGTATATTCTATTATTAGATTTTCACCAAGCCAAGAACAAATGTGAACTCCTGGATCACTGTACCAGACAAACTGAACTTTGTGCTAAAAGGTTACTTAAACTTAAAATCACACCATCTCAGGTTTCTCCCAGTCCCAAGAGATCAGTCACTTACCCCAAATCAATTGGTACTCCAGGTTTTACACTAATGACAATGCTGGCAGCCAATTCTATAGTAAATTAACTGTAGGTTTATTAGCTAACAAAAAAGAATGAGTTACACTGAGAGATTGAAGCAGGTAAAATATAATAACAGGTAAACCACAATTAGTAACACCAAACGGTGGCAATGATATAATAGACTGCCAGTTTCCCAAAAGTATTTTCCAGGGCTACCCGGAATAATTCTGGGGATCTCCGTCTTCTCGTTGAGTTATTCTGCCTTGTTAGAATCAAAAAAGTCCAGAGATAAAGGCTTTCTCTTTGAATCAGTACATATAACTTCATTTCACAGACAACAATCTGATAAGTGTCTGTACACACACCATGGCCAATTGCTTTGAATTTAGCACTCTTCTTCATCTGCATCCAATGAGTTATTTAGTTACAGAGAAATACATAATGTAAATGCTTCCCATTATATTATAATTGGAATTGATAAATGAAAACAATACAAGTAACATTCCATTAGTTTTCATGAAGTTCTAACACCTGAATACACTCTTACATTAACACACACTTTGATCTAGGGCTATTAATTACCAGGCATGTATAATGTAATGTAATTGTAAACAACAGAATATAGATAGGCAAAAAAACCCACAATTCTCATCTCCTTTGATCTCTATTAACACACAAGAGAATTGGCCTGAATATATACTAATACATGTAATTCCTTTTACATTCACACACAAGTGAATTGGCCTATGGCTCTAGCCTGAGCTGGTCTGTCAGCACCACACACTGCCGATGGCTTAATTCTCTCTGTCATACTGCTGAAAAGCAGAAGTAAATTCACTGAAGTTGATGGCATTATGCAGCTATAAAACTGTTGAGAGGAGAATGTGGCTCCAAGAGTGTCTATTGAGCGTACGCAAGAGGAGGGGAAATAATGTTGTGCACTTGGGACTAGAGCTAAGATTTTAAACATTTCAGACTCAGCAAGAGGAGGAAAACTTGGTTTTCTGGATTATTGATTCATGATGTTTTTCTTGTGCCTATGGTCAGACACACCAGGCAGCAGGTTTACCTGTTTTTGTCACAGTGGCTGGATTTGTTTGTGTTCACTACCTTCAAACTGGTCTGTACCTAGCAGCTCAGCTGTGTGAATGAATGGGGAGCCAGGAGCTTACTAATAAAGAATATTGTTATGTAGTATTTTACTGGATAGTGTATTTGTTTTCTTCTTCCAGATAGAATCAGAACTGCTCAATGGTGTGTGAATGTGATAGATTCTCTACTGCTAACAGCTGACAGAGATTTTTTTTCTTTAACTCAAGTAGAGGCCTTCAGATACTGTAGCTCATGAAAGCTTATGCTCAAATAAATTTGTTAGTCTCTAAGGTGCCACAAGTACTCCTGTTCTTTTTGTGATGTTAAGTGAGTAATAGAAACCTGGAAAGATTGGCTGATAGATCCTCCTACTCCAAAAATCAGACTTCTATGCACAGTGCTACCTGAAAGTTCCAATTTGCAATGCATAGTAACAATGATAAAGTCAAGGTGGCCAGAAACTACCATCAGCCCCACTGAAAACATTAAAAATAGAGTGGGTCAAAAAAAAATTGATGGAACGTTTCTCCATTGGAAAATGCAGTTTCACTGAAATCAAAACATTTCACAGGACTATTTTGATTTCAATGCAATTTTCAATGCAAAAAAAGTCCAAATGATTTGTTTCAACTTTCTCCTTTCATTTTGATGTTAAAATGTTCTGTTTAAATTTTCTTATTTAGATTTTTACATTTAATTTTACATTTTACATTTTACATTTTTACATTTTACATTAATTTTAATATTATGTTTCAACATTATCCAAAAAATGGTTTGCTGCTATCTAAACAAAGTGTTTCAATGTTTCTAAATATTTTTCCAGAATTTCCTTCCCACAAGAAATTTTGAAATATCATCTTTTGTTCCAATTTGGAATGAAAACAAATTTCTAATATGTCCGAATTTCCCACAGAAAGAAAATTCAATTTTCCAATCAGTTAAAAGACAATTGTGCTGACCCAATATAGATTCTCTAAATTTTACTGCCATTATTTATAGGGAAACTATTTATTACTGCTCAAAGCTGTGTGAAACTTGGCAGTTTTAGTTGCCAGGGATACAGAACTCTGTCTTTTAGTTCAGATAAGTCCATATCCCTTCAGTTTCCCTTTGAGTTTCAGATTCAAACAAATCCCAACACTGAAAGTAAAAATGCAACCAAAATGTCCAGGTTTTGCTAAGTTTTGTCACTCTAAATCATATATCCACCCAAACTTGGTCCTGGCTTTCTCAGAATATGATCAAGTTTAACGAAAAAATTTACCTCTTGGCAAAACCACCTACAATAATGAAATTTTTTAGGAAAAAAATCAAACTGGTTCTAAAAATGGTTTCATGAGGTTCAACAGCCAGAACTGTTTTCATAACTGGTTTAGTTAAACCTGCTTTCAAAATTGTCTACAATCTTGCCTGCACAGCAGCTCCAAATGCATTAGATTCAGTTTTGAGGCATATTTCTCCAGCCAGTCTTGGGTTCATTATGAATGTTTCCCTGGCTCTTCTACCTCCCTACCACCTCCACCCCGCCCCCTCCCCCCCCCACACCCTTGGGCTTTTATTTTCATCTGATCCTTTTTTGACTCATTTCCATTATATGGGTATAATATCACGCTTCTGGCATCACAGCTAGTTGCTGTGAACATATCTGAGGTATCCCAAAAAGACATTCCAGTGGGAAACAAGCAGGTGGACATTATTATAACAAGAACCCTTCTTTCCATGCACCTATGCCCCCAATAAACAATGTAGGTTGGGGCCATCTGACAGTGGGGAGGCAAACCTAACAGCTAAAATGCGTGCGCAGAGCCTGTTTACAGCTTCACTTGAAGATCACAAAGTAGCTGATTCAAACATGATCCAGGCAATGCCTACCCTGTGGACCCTCCATTGCTAGTAAAAAAGCAAAGAAAAGCAGTCGCAAGTAATGCACAAGGACAATTGTTTCAAATTTTCCATGAGGTGTCAGCAGCAATTTAAAAACATTAGATGTTTTCTTCACTTTCTTTTCTGTTTTTATCCTTAATTTTTCTTCATGCTTCATAACATCCTACTACTATTTGAATTACAGGACAGCTCATTCATACATCATTCCCCCATGGGTGTATAATTTTAGCTGCAGGTAAAGTGCAGAAAACTTAGCGCTTCAAATCAGCAGTAACAGGAGAGTTTGCAAAATTTCAGAAGATTTCTCTAGTAAGAAAACAATCCTAATTTGTTTCCACTTGAGCGTTTTTCCCCTTTTCTGACATTAAAGCATACTGGAAAAATTAGTGATGCTCTGAAAACTAATAGTAACTGTTTTTGACTCATCATTAAGGCTCTTACACCCACCATTCAGGCAGCAATATTGTATACTGCAAAAGACACAGCAGACATGGTGCTATTAGAAACTAATCACCAAGTTCATTGTTGGTTGTTACCTATAGAATTTCTTTTCCTAATTTACAATTGCAAATGCAGAAAGCTAGATGATCAGCTTCTTATATTCAGCAATGTAAAAGCAAATCCAAACCAGCTAATGGTTGAGATAACATAAGTCCTGTTTGGGGGCCTGAGGCAGATTCTGATCATAAATTTATTAAAAGCAAATATATTTATAGGGGGAAATTTCATTTTCCCAGGGAAGCTCGAATCCAGTGGCAGTTCTGCTTTTAATTGCAATTTTTCTAGCCTGTCTGACTGTGATATGTTAATGTGACTCGTGGCACGTTGTTAAAGTCACCAAAGGAGATCCTCTGGCACCCTTCATCTTGAGTAGTCATTTGCACCAGTGCAAAGTGGGTGCAAAGCACTCCTCTTTCGGAATGGTAGCATTTTACACCCAATGTGCACTGGTGAGGCAATAGAGAATTTGTCCCATGTATGGAATAAAATTCTTATGTTTTAAATCATAACACTTAAGCGCCACTTACTTCCATCAAACCTCCTGTGCATCCGATGAAGTGAGCTGTAGCTCACATACTCCTTTTCTTTATGCTCAAATAAATTTGTCAGTCTCTAAGGTGCCACAAGTACTCCTTTTCTTTTTGCGAATACAGACTAACACGGCTGCTACTCTGAAACCTGACATTTTCTACACACTCTCAAATGGGGGTGCGGGCGGAGCTGATATCTCATGGGAAAGCTGTGAAAAGATCTTATTTAGGCCACTCAGACTGAATTATCATTTGCTTTATGCATCTCTCTGCTCTTAACTGCAGACATTTGCATGAGAGAAGGAACTTTGTATCATCTCCTCTTGCTTATTCCCCACCTGAATCCTGTTTATGACAGCTTAATCATTTCCACAGCAACCAGGAGCATGACATCAAGTGGAGGATAAGCAGCAAGAGAAGATGCTCTCTCTGGAAACAACAATCCTGTTTTCAGGTACATAAATATGATTAAAAACAACAAAGGGAGAATAGTTTATTTTTATTTTTTGCAGAGTTTATAGCCATGTTGGACCCAGGATATCAGAGAGACAAGTTAGATAATATTGTTTATTTGATCAACATTTGTTGGTGCAAGAGATAATCTTTCAAGCTTCATGGAGTTCTTCTCAGGGTCTAGGGAAGGTAACAAGCTAAATTCAGGATGGGACAGATTGTTAAGCAGAAGGGGTTCACACATGCACTTTATTTAAGTGGTGGTCTACAGCATGTGTAAACTCCTTAACAATCTGTCCTACCTTGTCTTTAGTTTGAACACAGGTTACTTTCCCCAGATCTGAGGAAAACTCTCTGAAGCTCAAAAGCTTGTCTCTTCCATTAACAGAAGTTAGTCCAATAAAAGTTATGACTTCACCTACCTTGTCTCTTTTTTATTTTTCTTTCACTCTGTGTCTGCTGCTTTTTAACAGTTTGAAAGGATGTTAGGAGTACAAACCAGAATTTGAGATTGACAAAACAGACAGTGGAAAAGGGTGGGACTGATTTATGTGAAATCCCCAATATAAGACACAGTCCCTATTTTAATGCAAGACTCTGCGTTCTGTTGCTGTCTGAGCACATGGTTCAACCATTGATGACCCTAGACTAAAGCAGAGCTGAACAGTCTAACGCCTTGTCTTCACTCGGTAAAACCCTAGTGCAGACTGTGCACATAGTTTTAACACATTAGTTACCACTTGTTAGGCGATATGTGGTGTCACACACACACACACACACACACACACACACACAAGAAAAATCCACTATCTCCAAGTGCACTAGAAATACCTGGGTGCTTGCATTTATACCACAAGCATCACAACTTGGTTCCTCTCCGAACAATGTTGCTGCCAACAGATACCAATCTGTTTCTGTATTGGCAACATCTTTCCGGGCAAAGCATTGGAGTAGAGGTGGTACTTCTGGAATATGAGTCAGCATTGGACAATCAGTGTATATGCTTCTGCAGGAATATCACAAGAGGCCAAAACCATTGCATCACCAACTATTCTGTCAAAAAGGGAAAGAAAATAACTGTATGATTGCATGATTCCAAATGCCTTTGATCTGTGAAAAGGCCTGGATTTTTTCTAACTCTCTCAGATGAGTCTCTGCTGATCACTTACTTCATAGCATGAGTGCTGCAGGTGATGAAATCACTCTGAAAACTAATACCTGGGACAGGAATAAACTAAATAAAACTGCCAGCAGAATAGATTATTGACCACTTTGCCTCTGTGTTTGAAAATAAATGCTGCAGAGGGATGGAAAATACTCCCACTTCTTCTCCAAGTAAATAAATCTGATGCAGCCAGCAGCTTTTAAACTTTAGAATCTGTGGCCCTCAAGTGTATATTCATGGTAATGCGAGTTTAAAATACATATCTGTGCAGCTTCTGCTCTCATTCTGCAGGAGATAGAACCTGGAGATGAAAAGCTTGAATGTATTACAGGAGGCTGTGCTGCATAGGGGCAGCTGCTGTTTTAGAGAATGTAGTGATAGTAAAAGAAAGTCTTCGAAAGGGGCAAATTTCTGTAACAACCAAGCCAGAGCAATAATCAGGCTAAAATAAATCCTTTAAATAAATTTCTTGAGGGTGAGTAGCAGGCTATTTTAAAGCAGTGGTTCTCAAAGCAGGTCCGCCACTTGTTCAGGGAAAGCCCCTGGCGCGCCGGACCAGTTTGTTTACCTGCTGCGTCCGCAGGTTTGGCTGATCATGGCTCCACTGTCCGTGGTTCGCCGCTCCAGGCCAATGGAGGCTGCAGGACGGGCGGCCAGCACGTTCCTGGGCCCGCGCTGCTTCCCGCAGCCCCCATTGGTCTGAAGCGGCGAACCGCGGAGAGTGGGAGCTGCGATCGGCCGAACCTGCAGACGTGGCAGGTAAACAAACCGGTCTGGCCCATCAGGGGCTTTCCCTGAACAAGTGGCAGACTGGCTTTGAGAACTACTGTTTTAAAGGACCATCTTATTGTTAAGGTCAATAGTAAGACAGCTCAAGTAGTAAAGTTGCTGGCACAATACCTTCAGACCAGAATGGCCGTGGATTTCAATCCCATGGTAAAACAAGGCCTGGCACCCTGTGCTAATGCTTGCACTGAAGGAGAGGTGCTGCTCCTCTTTCAGATCAAATATTAAATCAAACTCTCCAGCTACTGGCTCCTAGCCAAATGGGAGTTAAAGGTACACAGTACCTGTTAAACAAAGCAAGGTAGTACAGCTGAATCAAAGGCCATGTTGCTATGCTACAAAGCCAGGCCACAATGAATATGCTTTCTTCCTCTAGTGTACTTTCCCACCTTTTCAAAACCTCAACTAGCCTCACCCTACCACATAGCCCTGGTGTTGCCAACTCTCCTGATCTTATTGGGAGTCTCACGATATTTTCTGGTGTTCTTAAATCCTCAGCTCTTGGAGTCAAGTCATTCTGTGAGAATCTCAGGCTTCATTAAGAAAAGTGTAAGTTTCTAGTCCTCATGGCCAGGGAGAAAAGCTTGAAAATGTCCCTGGAGTGCAGCTTAGAGTGGAAACCAGAAATTGCAAATAAAAAGAACCCCATAGTATTTTTTTTTAATTTTATTATTTTTAAGCAAATCTCATGATTATTTGGGGCCTGACTAATGATTTTAGCCGGCTTGAGAGTGGCAATATTTTCCTCCCACTGAGCTCTTCAAAGGATTGGTAAATGGCTTGCCATTTTGTGTAGCATTGTGACGAGCCACACACACATTCAGGCCATTTATCAAACAGGTTGGGGTGCATTCATCCCAAATACCCTGGGCCTATCTTTCTGTGAAGTACAGAAAGTCCCGGCATCTTGGTCAACCATGGTCAACTCTTGATAAAAGAAGTTCTTATGTCCGAGGCTGGGTGAGAATGCATAATGGCTAGACAATTTACCTCCACAGTAACTGTGCTGCCAATATCTAAAGCTTTACAGTATAAAGAGAGAAACCTGGAAATACCTGGAGTATGAAAAGAGCTCTGTAAAGCAAGATTTTAGTATATTGTTGAAACAGACAAACAGGTCTTACAGGTATCATTTTTCTACAATACAACATGTATTGTATTCTGAGCTGATTCTGCACCCATGCTCAAAGGGGAAACTGTTCACTCCTGGCAAAGAGAGTTTTTCTGAGTGTCTAACAAATAGGACTTTAAGCTCCGTTATGAGGGTTTTAGCAACAACAACAAAATATCCAAGTTGCTTTACCAACAAGCCTCAAAAGTATTGGTTCCTTTGTTTGTACACATGCTTCAGGCAAACAATTTGAACTTCTTATGCCAATAAAACCAATTATTCTGTAACTAAAGAAAGGGTGTGATGTCCAGCACAATTTCCCAATTACTGTCATGACATCACTCCCCGTGTATTCTTCATGTCCCCCTTAAATTTCCAAGAATCAAGTTAATTAGCCATATTGAACCAAAACCCCTGACCTGTGTAAACAGCTGTGACAAATATAAGGCATTCTCACTCCTTAATCAATGTTGCTTCTATGCCACACACAATCTAGCTCATTAAGGTAGAGACTGTGCTTCCCAGAATAGGAGCCTATTTTTGAATGCAGTAGTAAAGAGGTTGATGTGACTTTTGCTGAAAAGAGTGGTTTGCCAAAAGGCTTTTTATCGTCCGTATTCATGTCCTTAAACAGGAGTAAAATTTGACATTTTTCACAGATTTATTGGAAGTCCTATAAAATGCATTGCCCAGACATGCCAAATATGTGTCATCATGTCAAATATATCTCAAAAATTATGAAATTGGCCAATTTTTGAGACATTTAAGGTCAAATTTTAAGCACGTCTCCATCATTTCCCCTGCAAAAGTTGCAATCATTTTCCTTTTGCATGTGCAAAATCGTCATTTGCACACAGAAAACTTCAGAATCAACCTGCAGATTTTGTAGGTGCAGTCAATAGGCCTGCTTAAAACTTGACCCTCCAAGTGTATGATATGCTGGGCTCAACTGACACTAATTGGCACACTTGTTGCCAATTTCAGCAGAGGCCAAAACCTTCACAGGCATGGAGAAAGAACTACTTTCTTACTCTGCTGTGTTAGGGGACTCAGGGGCCATGGTGGGAGGCAGTGGGAGGGAAGCATGCATTGCCCCTGCCCATGCTGCCACATG
Organism: Natator depressus; assembly: GCF_965152275.1. Classification (NCBI taxonomy): domain Eukaryota; kingdom Metazoa; phylum Chordata; order Testudines; family Cheloniidae; genus Natator; species Natator depressus. The sequence continues at coordinate 74,216,050 of NC_134240.1, forward strand.
CTTGTTGGGCAGTACAGTTCAGTTCTAACGCTGTCTGTCTGGTGTTGTTTCTCACATCTTTGAGAAGGAGGGAAAAAAAACAATCCCCATGAAAGGGATACAGAGAGTCCAACATACTCCACCACAAGATCAATATGTAGGGTGACCAGATGTCCCAATTTTATAGGGACAGTCCGATTTTTGCATCTTTTTCTTATATAGGCTCCTATTACCCTCCACCCCCGTCCCAATTTTTTACTTTTGCTGTCTGGTCACCCTATCAATACGGGATCCAGAATTGGAATCAGGAACTTTTCAGTGGCATAAATGGGGAGGCATGATCTTGTGATTAATGCACAGAACTGCAAGTTAGGAGATACCAGTTTTATTCTCATCTCTGTAACAGTTGGGCAATTCACTGAACCACTCTATGTTTCTATTTCCACAGTATTAAAAAAGGATATAGAAAAATTTACCTACCTCACAGGGGTGCTGTGAGGCTTAATTAATTACAGTTTGTAAAACACTTTAAAATACTCAGATGAAAAGCACTGTAAAAGTGCAAAGTATTATTATAACTATACTATATACATGTTATTAAAAAGAAAGAGGCAGAGCAAAAGGGGACAGGTCTACAGATATCATTAAAAACAACTGCACTATAAAGAAATGTCATACAACCATAGCGTATCATATAGTCACCTTTTATCCATTGTCAATATGAGACTCGAGGACCCATAGCACATTTCCACTAGCCCTGATATGGAGAAGTAAGTCAAGTGTATAAGCATTGTCTGAACGAACTGCTAATGAACAACAGACAAAAGCCAGCATCTATCAAGACACAATGTATTTATATAAAATAAATGGATCCATGTAATAAACAACTGGGTCCACCAGAAAAATATTTTATAAGTATTTATTGCATATACTGGGCCAGATCTTCAGTTGATGCAAATCAGCAATTGACTTCACTGGAGCTATGCCGGTTTATAGCTACTGAGGATCCGGCATGCTAGCCCTTTGAAAAAAAACATTTTCATTCTGTTTCTGGAGGCCATTTTCTCCAGGTAAGGTATGGCGGGAGTGGATCCACACATCCCCACCCACTGCAGGATCACAAATAGAGAAAACATGTTTTCATTCTTAAATGGAAAAAACCACCAAATGAAAGATGTATGACTTTAATTATCCTTTGAGTTATTGTGAGTAGACCTTTCCCTAAGGTCCCAAGAAAGTCTAGAAGAAAATGTGTCCCATCTGCTCACCCTGCTTCTCTTTTGCCATTTGATTTCTACACTTTCACTAGGGGACAACTTTCAAAGTAAGCGTATTGGAAATGAAGATGTTATTAAAACCAGATACTCTCAAACTTCCTTCCTTCAGAGTGGAATATTTGAGTGCCAGATCAAGGTTTTATCAGTTGAGTTAGTGTGGAGCGAGTGTGACATCTTGTGGCCAAATCCTGTCTCTGTGTTATGTGGGAATGAGGGACATACTACAAGTTCCCTTTACTTGTATATCCAAACACTGAGTCAGCTTGACTGATCCTGAGGGCCAAGGGGGTTTGGAAAAGGGTGGTCTATCTAGAGCGGAAGAAGTGAACTAGGAGATCATACAAACACGAGTCTTACTCTCAGCTATATAGAGGCAAAGTATTATTACTATATTGTTACAATGAGAAGAGCAAAATTCAAAGTGTAGAGGCCTAAAGATACCACTGGAAACAACTTTAAAGAAGACTGGCCTCTCAATATTCACTCTCTATGTTCACAGGAGTAGAAGAAGAGTATTAGTTGGATGGCACAAAAGGTACCAATTGGTTTAAATAGGTTAACATGACTTACATATGGATTAAGCAGATGATGTCAAAGAGCAGGCTCCATGAGTTGTAGATACCATAGTAACAAAGAAACCTCTTTTTTCTACATGTTGGACTTCCCTTCTATGGAACGGCAGGGCAGGATGGCTGGGTCACTGTAAAAAGGGTAATTGTGCTCTTTTCCCCTCTTCTCCCATAGAAAGGCCATCACATAGAGCTACTCAATTAGCCTTTCTAGAATTGAAGCATCATTCATGGTGCTTCATTGAATGCTTTCAGAGAGTGCTACTTCTGGGAATGATGTAAAGCAACATGAAACTATGGCAGTTGCCAATGTAGCTTGATTGTCACGAGCGACAAAATGCCCTTCTTATCCTGAAGACCCTTACAATGCCCCAGCAGATTTTTCAAAACCAATGGGCTCATTCTCAAAGCCTCGACCTAGGAGAACTGTATTACACAGAACACTAGTACCCTGGATTCCAGTGTCTCTATACCTGCTGCACTTCTGCCTTCCAATTCATAGAGTCCAAGGCCAGACGGAACCATTGTGATCATCAACAGTCAATTACTGTCACCATTAAAAATGTATACCTTATTTCCAGTCTGAATTTTCCAGCCTCATCTCCCAGCCATTGGATCATGTTATACCTGTCTTTGCTGATAGGGTGACCAGACAGCAAATGTGAAAAATCGGGACAGGAGATGGGGGGGTAATAGAAGCCTATATAAAAAAAAGACCCAAAAATCAGGACTGTCCCTATAAAATTGGGACATCTGGTCACCCTATCTGCTGAAGAGAAGAATTCATTATTGAATATTTGTTCCCCGTGTAGATATTTATACAGTAATAAAGTCACCCCTCAATTTTCTCTTTGTTCAGCTAAATAGAATCAGGGAGTTCAGTCTATCACTATAAGGCACGTTTTCTAATCCTTTTATCATTCTCATGGCTCTTCTCTGAACTGTCTCCAATCTATCAACATCCTTTTTGAATTGTGGGCACCAGAACTGGACACAGTATTCCAGCAGCGGTCGAACCAGTGACAAACACAGAGGTAAAAAAACCTCTCTGCTCCCACTCCAACTTCCCTGTTTATACATCTAATGATTGCATTAGATCTTTGGGCCACAGCATCACACTGAGAGCTCATGTTCAGCTGATTATTCACCATGGCAATATCTCTATACCTACTGCACTGTTACCTTCCAATGAAACAGAAAGGCTATTCTAGAATGCAAAAAAAATCAAAAAGAAAATCACAGGCTCTTTTCTCTATTGATCCCACATTGATGAGGAACTATGAGGAGACTCCAGTGCTGCAGGAAGATGACAGCTGGGTTTCAAATCTGGTCTTGTATGTAATATGAATTTGTATAAAGCACAGACTGTAACAGTAGCTGCTTTCGTTCCTTATCACTGTACTTGTCTTTATCATTGATTTCAAAGTCCATGAGGAGAAGTACAGTGGGACTCAATTATAGTGGAGTGAACATTCACTATAAGTGAAGTGAATCTTCACTATAAATCGAGTTCATTTTAAACATATTCTATTGTATTTTATTTAAAATATATGATTAAAATGGACTATATTTTCATCAGCAATAGCAAGTATTTCCTCCAGACGTACCCATTAACAGATGTCACTTGTCCCCACACTTGTAGTAGATACAGTGAATAATGCAGAGTCAGGAATGGGCTCAAGGACATGAACCATTTGAAATTTCTTTTTAATCCTTTTTTTTAAAAACTCCTCCTATTGACTGGGTGATTCAAGTATTAATATTCCCAGGGAAGTTTGCAGCCAAGCCAAAATACATGTCTGAATCTTACCGGTTTGCAAATTGATACTGACTGCCCTTTTTAAATGCCAAGGGCCAAGTTTTGCTCCTGGAAATGCATCTGCAATTCCCATTGATTTCAAAGAGAGTGGTGTATACACATCCACAGGAATCATTTGGCTCTTTATCACTGTGACCAAGAAAGCAAAACAAACCTAGATTTCTAGAACCCAGACTTTGGAGCCCAGAGTGAAGACACTGATAATATTATAAGATTGATTTTGACATGACAGAGAAATATGCAGTGAATAAATAACAATAATCCACGAGAGAGTGAGAGCATAGCCATTTTAAATGCATGAATTTCCTGAACCCCAAGAAATGTCTGCCACATTCTACCATTTGCACAGCTACAGCTGTGCGTACATTCACTTTACATAAAACTAAGTGCAGCACATGGAGTCCTGACATCTGTGCAGAGATTCCTCAGTCTACTTACTACAAATTTCTGTCCATTGGAATCAGCTTGCAGTTATTCTAGAGCCAAGATAAGCAACAGTCAAGAGAGCACAAAGGTTGGTAAAGAGGGGTTTTTTATGTGATCACAGGCTTCTTTTCCTTAATATGATGCCAGGGCCATCCATAAAAATGAGCATTGTTTTACTCTAGATTCTCTGCTAAAAGAAAGCTTTGAATTCTGTGTGGGAAAATGCAAAGTTCAAGGTTTAGCTGCAGCTAATGGTGAACTCTAAATCCTGGGTGGCGATGTTTTCCATGTGCTGTGGCAGTGCACTGCGATGTGAAGTGAGCTGTAGCTCACAAAAGCTTATGCTCAAACAAATTGGTTAGTCTATAAGGTGCCACAAGTACTCCTTTTCTTTTTGCGAATACAGACTAACACGGCTGTTACTCTGACATGTATACTTGGCCATTTCATGATGTTAGTCTAGTAGAGAGCGCTCGCCAAGGACGGAAGGCAGGTCAGGCCTGCCACATGGGGAGGCAGCCTGACTTTTTTTTGCCTTTGCCTAGAGCGGTAAGGATGAGCTCCTGATTTGATTACATCTTCCCGGCTTGCTGCGTCTCTATGTGGCTGGTCCTCTCCTGCCCCCTGCACACTTCTCTGGTTTGGCACTGCAGCAGGATGTTGCAAAATAAACACAATCCCATTGCAGCACGGCATCACCACATCGCTGATGCTGAGACGTGTGAGTCTATTGGACTTGACCCCTCGAAATTCAGTTTTAGTTTGACAAATTTAAGCAGGACAAATTTGAGTGCTGTGGTAAGATTTTCCCAAACTGTAAGTCCTGTATTGAAACCTGAGCAACTTTCAACAAGATTGAATAATCAGTCCCTTTCATTTATTTTCTTGCAATAAGATACATCCTCTTTTTGATGGCGCTTTGTAATACACCAGTGACATTTGTGTTAGGTTGGCTAACAGAATTGGAAAATTGGAATAAAACTGTTTCAAGCCTTGTTCTGTCTAATAGCATGTGCAAACTGTATTCCCTGATAACTAGATGCAAACCCCAATTTTCTGACAGCTCCCCCCTTTAACTGAAGTGGAGGAGCCTGGAGTCTGACTGAGGTTATTCAGTCTGCTAGATTTAGTGCATATCGGCAGAGGGTTTCCCCCTCATTTTTTATTCAGTACTGAAAGTGCTTCTAAAAACGATCAGCTAGTTCCTCAGATGGTATAAAATGATATAGCTCCAGTGAAATCAATAAACTAATTTACATCAGCTGAGGATGTGGCCTGATGTGTCTCATTAAAATTTCTTATGTTATGGACAACTCTATTTTGGAACCAATCTGTGATACCCAACCCTACCTTCCCCTACACGCCCCTCCCGCCACACACACATATACACACGCACACAGCTGCAGGACTTACTGATATTGTCGATATTCCAAATGAGCAAGCACCTCCTCTTTCAGTATCATTTCTGGAAGCATCAGTTAATCAAGATATACAGTTGCAGCTTCAGAAAACTAGCATTACCCTAGGCTCTCATGTCATTCAATGAATAGGCAGTATTTCTAGAAATCTGAACCTTCAAGACTATGGTGCCTATTGACTAGGAGGTAGGCTGAGTGGCAAAATCTTCACATTAGCCAAGAGAGGTATAAAAGATGAAATCCTGCATTCCTTCCCCCCACCCATGCATATACCTTGAATAATAGAGCCTATAAAAACTACAAACTCTACTTGATTCATTCAATGTATCTGGAGGAACACGCCTTCATTTTCATTTCCAGATAAGTATCAAATATAGAGATCTTTAATATTTAGTTGAAAACTAAAATTCATATAATGTTCTGATGAAAGTAGGGGAATTTCTGATCCAGTACACATTGACATGAGGAATGAAGCCACTTCATTTCCTCCTACACTGATAAAATAAATTGAGGAATAAAACTGAGAACAGAAGAATAAGTCTAAGAGATTCATCGTCTATGGAATCTCCTGACTCCTTGCTGACTGACCTTTACTGCAAATCAAGGACCACCACTGTGTGAATATCACCTATTACAGAGATGTTTGGCTTCAGAAAATATGAAACATGAAGTTAGAAGAGACCAGAGAATATTTGTCCTGATGTGTAGGAGGTAAATGATGTTCCTGAAGACTCATCAGGTACTGAGTTTATTAAAATAACACCTTTCACTTTTCTGCTGTAATACAGAATGGATGCTACATCACCCAGTATTGGCAATTTTCCATGTGAGATCATAACCCACACTACAAAAAACACCTTATCATATGCTTCCCAAAACAAATGTCTATATTTGTGTACACATACTATATTTAAACTTTAACAATTACATTTCTTAAAACAGTGCAAGTGAAGATGGGGGCAGGAATGTTCTGTTGCAAAGAAAAATGAGTAACTTAGTAATTTCATTTCTCATAATAGTCTTTTCCACCAGTCCTCCTGTCAAGGTTCCTTCCCCACTCTGAACTCTAGGGTACAGATGTAGGGACCTGCATGAAAATCTCCTAAGCTTACTTTTACCAGCTTAGGTTAAAACTTCCCTAAGGTACAAACTATTTTACCTTTTCCCTTGGACTTTATCGCTGCCACCACCAAACGTCTAACCAGTATATAACTGGGAAAGAGTCCATTTGGAAACGTCTTTCCCCCCCAAATCCTCCCAACCTTTACACCCCCTTTCCTGGGGAAGGCTTGATAAAAATCCTCATCATTTGCATAGGTGAACCCAGACCCAAACCCTTGGATCTTAAGAACAATGAAAAAGCAATCCGATTCTTAAAAGAAGAATTTTAATAGAAAAAAAAGTAAAAAGAATCACCTCTGTAAAATCAGGATGGTAAATACCTTGCAGGGTAATTAGATTCAAAACATAGAGAATCCCTCTAGGCAAAACCTTAAGTTACAAAAAGACACAAAAACAGAAATCTACATTCCATTCAGCACAGCTTATTTTCTCAGCCATTTAAAGAAATCAGAATCTAACGCATATCTAGCTAGATTACTTACTAAATTCTAAGACTCCATTCCTGTTCTGTCCCCAGCAAAAACATCACACAGACAGACACAGACCCTTTGTTTTTCTCCCTCCTCCCAGCTTTTGAAAGTATCTTGTCTCCACATTGGTCATTGTGGTCACGTGCCAGCAAGGTCATCCTAGCTTCTTAACCCTTTACAGGTGAAAGGGTTTTTCCTCTAGCCAGGAGGGATTTTAAAGGTGTTTACTCTTCCCTTTATATTTATGACACCCCCTTATCAGACTTCCTTGTCTCCTGACTGTGTGGGAGGTAGGAGCATGTCAACATTTTCAAAAGTGACTAGAGCTAGCTGAGTTTTTTTGGGTGCCCACAATAAAGTACTTTAAAGGGGGCTGGTTTTCCGGGGATGGGTGCTCAGAATTTTATTAAAATCAGGTCCCTTTAGGGTGTCTCGAGTTTGTCAATAAAAAAAAATAGAGGTGCCCATGGTTTCCAGTCAGTTCTAAAAATTTTGGCCCCAGACTTTCTATGAGTAAATCAGAGCCCAGATGGGTGGCTTGTGGCAGTATCTCCATTGTACTATTTGTTTCACTATAATGTTTCTTTCTCCTCCTCTTTGTTCCTTTTCCCCCTATAGGCTGCATTTGTTTTTTGCTCTGCCCATGCTCAGTTCAAATTTTCACATTCTTTCTCCATCTAATATTATTTCTCTCTTCCCTTCTATGCTCTATTATTTCCCCATAGACCTTCCTAAGCAAAATGAGAGTGCAATCAAATGAGACTCAAACTTTCAAACCCATGATGTTCATCTGGGCTCAGAATTAGGCAAAAACCACTTTGACCATCCCTATTTGCAACAGGATCACTCCTGCATATTTCTGTCGAAGGTGTAAGCACAGATATACCATGAGAAGACAAAATGACTCGCCACCTTTTTTTCTACTTTCCTACCTCCACATGCATGACATCAGAGTGGACTCAGAAGAGTACACTGCAGTGCTATTTTCATTATGTAGACTGGTCCTGGACTGCGGCCCACATTAGTGTGGCACTGGGGGAGAATATTAGGAATGCAATGGCCTTCCTGAGGAATAAGGACAGTTCACTAATACTTCCTGAATAAGCTTGTCGTTATTCTCCTTTTACTACCATGAAAGTCTGAACTGCAAACATTTACACACTGTTTGTGCTGCAGCCTGTGATGCCTGATCAAGCCTGTCTCAGAATCCCCCGGCTGTTTTGATTACTAGCTGATCAGAGAAAGACAAAGGGCAGAATGGGTGAGCTGTCCGCCAGCAGATAACAGGAATACAAATTTCATTTTTTCTCCCTTTAAAACAAAAATCATTTTTCCCTTTTCATTCAGGGAGACAGTCATTTGATTCCATGTGTGGCATGCCAACAGTTTGTATAAATTAATATTTATAGCTGCTGGAGCTACTGTTTACAGTATGAACATTTTCCTGTTGAAGGGTATAGGGTTAAAGAGGCTTGACATTCTCGCATATGTATTCACTGACAGCATGGACTGAACTATTATAACTCATTCCAGTTTATTGCACAGAGTTAGCATCACAGCAGTGGGATTTTTTAAAAAACATTTCAACTATTTTTTGTGTTGGTGAAAGGTGTTTGATTGACAGCTCTGGAAAAAGGTGTTTGACTGACAGTCCACGGAACTACCCCACCAATCTGCCTCTATCCTGACCTGGAGAGACTCCTCTCCAGAGGTCAGACGCTACCACATGCACCATGCTTATTGAAATCTTGGGTCTCCCTGCTGAAATGGCTAACAAAGCCAATTTGTGTGCTGGTTTTACAGCCTATGCAGGCTGATGAAGTCTATGGGGTTGCCTGTGGGGCAAGTAAGGGCAAAATGTGCCCCATAGCTGCTAATTACTTAGTGCCAATTATGATTTCTTTGTTGGTGGTGATTGTTCAGGGGGTTTTTTAAGATGAGAAAAATTTCCTTTTAGCCAGTCAGGGTTCCCCAAACTTGGTATCTCCATAAAGTGGCCTTTGGCCATCATATGACCCTGTGCACCAGCAAGTGCTACTTAGTGCAGCTGAAGAAATGTTAACTGCTATGGCATTAGCTTCAATCCCACTGGCTGTATTACGGCCCTTCCCACTAGTTCCAGCAGGCTATATGCCCTTCATCAGCACTAAGCACGAGCTATGACTGACCTACCCACACCCATCTCTCATTCTGCAGTGCATGAGCATCAAGTGATTCCCACACTAATCTAGGGTTATCCACCATAAATCCCTGTTTTAAGTGCTTCTAAGAGACAGGCCAGAAAAGGAATGTGGTGTTTCACCCCTAGTGGAGATTTCGATCCATTCAATACTTCAGATAGAGTTGAGACTAAAATGAGATGAGCTGTCTTTCTCTCTCTCTTCCTAGATGTTTCTTGGCCTTAAACAAATACTGATCACTTCTCCAACAGAAGAAAATCATCCATATAAATAAAACATATTTCAGTTTTTAAAATGAGTTTCATGCTAGACTAGTGCCCCAGGAGACTGAATTCCTCTTTTTATTCACAGAACAGCTACAGGAAAGGCAGCAGCAGTAATGCAAACTTCCTCTCAGCATATCATCAGTGTGCCCCAGCCATGACCTGGAAAGTCCACTTTAAGGAGGATTCAACTTCCATGCTCATTTAACTATTAGTAAGTCTCTGGTAAGACTAACAATAAAGAATTCATTTGAGACAATGACTTCTGTGTGCTAGACATCTGTCTGCAAGGAGCTGGACTGGACTGAGAACTCATTGCACCAAAAAGACAAGAGATAGTCTTCTGGTCATTAGCATTAGGAGTGAAAGGTTCTATATCCCATTTTCAGTCACCTGAACCACCCAATCAAAAGTTTCATCAGTAACAGAAACCATGGGATGGACTATGTACAGAGATATATGGGAAGTCTGATTCACACAAGGAATATCAGCATGCTAATATGTGACAGGGCTTTCTCTTGTAACAGGACGTACACAGACACAGTGCTGACATTTTCAATATATCTTTTAGGAATGACAGAACAGTAGATCTGTATTGCATGTGGGAAAAATGGATAAAAAAATAACATTGTATTGCCTTATTCAAACTGGAAAGAAAGAGAAAATGTGTCTTCCTACTATACTCAGCACATCAAAGAACTAGCAATTGATTAGCCAGGATAATGGAGTTGGCTTCTAATGTCCCCAATTCATCACTCACTTTAGGTCTATACCAGACCTGTCACTAGCAGAGATGGAAGTGACTGATCTCTGACTTTCTTGGCACTACAAAAGGTAGCATATGCAGATGAGGATGTTACTGAAGAAAGGCTATCTGAAATCATGCAGCTACTGAGAAACAATCAACCACTTGGAACGAGTTGGCTGCTTGAGAAAGATTATGAGGAATTTGGGAGTGGGGTGTTTGCATGTGTGGGTGCATGAATGGAGGGGAAGGAGATACACTAGTCAAAATATATCCCCGATGGTCTCTTCTGATTGAGGTCAGCTGATGTTTTTCATCATTGTTTGGAAAAGGTTTCAAGAACATAAAACGCATCTTTCAGTGTCTTTGCGGCTGGCTTGTGTAGAACTGACCCTAAAAATAAGCAGATTAATTTTGTTGGTATTGTTTGGAAAAACAGACTATTTTCTGGTTCAGAGAGCTTCCTCCAAGCCCCTGCTCCCTAATCACACACACAGAGTAGAGGGGCAAGGGTTGTTTTTCTATATCCTTATTTGACCCCTCAGAGGACATCTTTTTCCCACCTTGATCCTCCCTTGCCTGTGTTTATGACCTTTAGCCTTCCAACAAGAACACTACTGGACTCCCTATTAAACCCAGAGTATATTCTGTCACCAGAAGAGTGGAAATTTCATAAATATTTATTGTGTGTGAATATATTCATGAAAACTTTTTAACTGAAAAAAGAAAGGAAGCAATATAAAGTAAGACAGAACAATATGTTTCCTGTTACCATTTAAAAGAATAAAGCAGACAGTTCCAAATTAAACCCCTCCAAGAAGAGGTCTTTTAAATATACAGTAAGAATAATAATAGGGGGATACAATTATTTCAAACATTTTTTCCTTGTTTTGTTTTTCTTTTTGGTGGCTGTGAATAATTCCCTGCCCTGAAATTATTCTGCAGGTTATTAATATCTGTGGCCTTTTACATAAACAACCACAGCACTTTCTAGACATTTCTTGAAATGCTACCTAAAGTGAATTTAACACGATTGTGGCTTCCCTCCCATCCCATCCCACCCCACCCCATCCCACCCCTATCCCTTTTTGCAGTTTACAGAAGTACCTTTTTGTCATATCCACTCAAGAAATGATATTCAGGGAGTGATATTTAATGTAAATAGCTGTGTAATATGGTGGTGGAGAAACAGCTACCTACTCTGATGTGAGCCCCTTACTGAATGAGGGAAGCAACCTAATGACAGAGGATGTGGAAAAAGCTAATGTACTCAATGCTTTTTTTGCCTCTGTCTTCACGAACAAGGTCAGCTCCCAGACTGCTGCACTGGGCAGCACAGCATGGGGAGGTGACCAGGCCTCTGTGAAGAAGGAAGTGGTTCGGGACTATTTAGAAAAGCTGGATGAGCACAAGTCCATGGGGCCGGATGCACTGCATCCGAGAGTGCTAAAGGAGTTGGTGGATGTGATTGCAGAGCCATTGGCCATTATCTTTGAAAACTCATGGCGATCAGGGGAGGTCCCAGAAGACTGGAAAAAGGCTAATGTAGTGCCCATCTTTAAAAAAGGAAAGGAGGAGGATCCTGGGAACTACAGGCCAGTCAGCCTCACCTCAGTCCCTGGAAAAATCATGGAGCAGGTCCTCAAGGAATCAATTCTGAAGCACTTAGAGGAGAGGAAAGTGATCAAGAACAGTCATCATGGATTCACCAAGGGCAAGTCATGCCTGACTAATCTAATTGCCTTCTATGACGAGATAACTGGCTCTGTGGATGAGGGGAAAGCAGTGGACGTGTTGTTCCTTGACTTTAGCAAAGCTTTTGACACCGTCTCCCACAGTATTCTTGCCAGTAAGTTAAAGAAGTATGGGCTGGATGAATGGACGATAAGGTGGATAGAAAGCTGGCTAGATTGTCGGGCTCAACAGGTAGTGATCAATGGCTCCATGTCTAGTTGGCAGCCGGTATCAAGTGGAGTGCCCCAGGGGTCGGTCCTGGGGCCAGTTTTGTTCAATATCTTCATCAATGATCTGGAGAATGGTGTGGATTGCACCCTCAGCAAGTTTGCAGATGACACTAACCTGGGAGGAGAGGTAGATACGCTGGAGGGTAGGGAGAGGATACAAAGGGCCCTAGACAAATTAGAGGATTGGGCCAAAAGAAATCTGATGAGGTTCAACAAGGACAAGTGCAGAGTCCTGCACTTAGGACGGAAGAATCCCATGCACCGCTACAGACTAGGGACCGAATGGCTAGGCAGCAGTTCTGCAGAAAAGGACCGAGGGGTTACAGTGGACAAGAAGCTGGATATGAGTCAACAGTGTGCCCTTGTTGCCAAGAAGGCCAATGGCATTTTGGGTTGTATAAGTAGGGGCATTGCCAGCAGATCGAGGGACGTGATCATTCCCCTCTATTCGACATTGGTGAGGCCTCATCTGGAGTACTGTGTCCAGTTTTGGGCCCCACACTACAAGAAGGATGTGGAAAAATTGGAAAACGTCCAGCGGAGGGTAACAAAAATGATTAGGGGACTGGAACACATGACTTATGAGGAGAGGCTGAGGGAACTGGGAATGTTTAGTCTACGGAAGAGAAGAATGAGGGGGGATTTGATAGCTGCTTTCAACTACCTGAAAGGGGGTTCCAGTGAGGATGGCTCTAGACTGTTCTGAGTGGTAGCAGATGACAGAACGAGGAGTAATGGTCTCAAGTTGCAGTGGGGGAGGTTTAGGTTGGATATTAGGAAAAACTTTTTCACTAGGAGGGTGGTGAAACACTGGAATGTGTTACCTAGGGAGGTGGTGGAATCTCCTTCCTTAGAAGATTTTAAGGTCAGGCTTGACAAAGCCCTGGCTGGGATGATTTAGTTGGGGATTGGTCCTGCTTTGATCAGGGGTTGGACTAGATGACCTCCTGAGGTCCCTTCCAACCCTGATATTCTATGATTCTATGATCTTCTCATGCATACTCAGGGAACAAAAGGGGCTGATAATCTAGCTGGATTATTTCATTATACAAGGGGTAAAGATCTAATTAAATCCGAGTCATCAGTGGGCTCTTCCTCTGGAGTTTGCTGCTGCTGCTCCTTTTATTTTTTAAGTGTGGCCAAAAAAAAAAACAAATTGTGATCAAACAGATGTCAAGCATATTCTCAAGCTCTGTGATCAAATGCACACACATATCAAGAGCATTTTCCAATTATTTTTGGGTTCATTTAATCAAAGCAGTTAATAGGATGGATTATAGTTACTAGATTGCACATCTTTGCTGTAACACTCTCCATGATGGAAACAAACATCCTCCTGAAGCAAAGCAGATGGACAAAGTGGGCAGCAGATACATCAGTTGCATAGGATAAAGGGCTTCAAAAAGTGGAAGCTTATTAGAACTATTGCATCCTGTAAGCCCCACCAAGGGGATAATTTTCAGTGAATGTGTCACCAGACTCAGGAGTCAGGGGAGTATTCAACTGAATTTGAGGAGGGTTAGTTTTGTTTTTTAATGGATTAAATGAACTATCATGACTAGGCACGAATCACCCAGCTGAGCAACTGACTATGATTTATCCTTTTCAGAAGACCACTACAAGTCAATGATGGGTTGTCAGTAGAGTTGGTTGAGAATTAAAAATTTATATATTTTTTTCCTCAGAAATGCCAATTCATCAAAAAAAGAAATTGTTCATGGGAAAGGGTCAGTTCTGACGAATTTCTCATTGAAAATATTTTGGAAAAAGGTTTCAAAATTGTCAAGGTGTCCCATTTCAATAATTTCAAAAAGAAAATATTTGTTTTCTTAGTTTGAAACAAGTTTTCATTTTGAAACTTAAGATCAATATAGTTTTTAAAAGGTCAAAATCAAAATGAAACATTTCAAAAAATGTTGAAATGAAACATTTCAAATGCCCCAAACCAAGTTTTCTTTCGGATTGTCAGTTCACAAATATTTTCAAGATGTCAACTGTACGTTCCAATTCAGGATGGGAAAAAAAGATTTCCAGGATGGGAAAACCATTTACCACCCAGGTCTAGTTGTCAAACTATGTTCCTAGATGTTACTACTTCTCGTTAAATTGGAAGCAGCGGATAGGATAGAACAAGGTGGTAAGCAGTGCTGGGATACAAAGCTAGTCACTCGGGGATTGGCCTGAAAAATGTAACAAAACTTGTGGTGGCTCCTCATCGCTGGTAATTTTTAAATCAAGACTGGATGTTTTTCTAAAAGATCTGCTCTAGGAATTATTTTGCAGAAGTTCTCTGGCCTGTGTTATAGAGGCAGTCAGACTAGATGATCACAGTGATCTCTTCTGAACTTGGAATCTGTGAACCAATGAAAAAGAACCATTGAATAACCACAACTGGCTCTAGTAATAATCAAATATTATTGATTTACTTGGGGTTTGTGAGAGAATATCAGAGGGCTGGGTGGCCTCGTGGTTAGTGCATTCTGACACCTTGCCTCTCTGTCAGGGTTGTAGAGGTGACTGTTCCTGACCTTAAGCCAGGAATCATTGGCTCTCCACCTGGCCCTTAGGAAGCCCCAGCCCAGGGCCCTGTGGGAAGCAACACTGGCAGAGTCCTCCCTGCACCATGTCCTAGTCTGCTGACTTGGGGTACTTTCTATCTATATGTCCCTTCAGTTTGGGGCATGGACCCTATAATCAAAACAGTAAATCACTTAACAAAAAGAGTCCCACAGAGTATAGCCCCGCAAGTTCTCAAAGGGGGTGGTAGTTGGAAATGGCACTGTCTGGGGACCTTACTTGTTCTGTAGTCCTCTCTCAGGCTCATGCTTGAGAAGGATTCCTTCCTCCTGCAGCCTGCCCACCACCCTTTGCCTGGGATTCTGAGGTCATTTTAACCCACTCCTCTAGTCGGAGCATGCGTGGCAGGCCCAATATTGCCTTTTAACCCCTTTGGGCCCAGTGTGGAGTTTGTACACCCTTATCTGCATCCATCTCACTCACCTCCCTTACTTGCCACCCGTCCTCAGGCTATTTTTATATCTAAAGATCTTCATGGCATGGCTCAGAGGTCTTTGTTACACTCCTTTTGTCCAGGCCAAGTATCCATTAAATCATACAGGCTACTGGGTAGGACTCTTGAAAATCTTCCTTCAAAACTGCTTGTCATTTGAAAACTGGGTTTTCAACTAAACAAAAAAGTTTCCATGGAAAGTATCTCCTTTCCACAGAAAATGTTGAGTTTTCATTAAAATGTCGACTTTAGGGGAAAAAAATCTTCAGCTCTAAAATGAAACTTTTCATTTTGGAGCTGAAGATTTTCAGATTTTGTTTGTTTGAAGTCAACATTTCCCATGGAAAATTTAGATAAAAGTTACTTTTTGTTTTGTTTTGAGTGAATTTTTTGTGGAAAGAAAACCCATTTTCTGACTAGCTCTACTTTTGGGTCTTCTCTGTCAGACATGGTCTATAATGAATTGCTTGTCTGATGGGAAATTCCCAGAAACATGGGTTATTTGACCAACTGGGCCAGAAAGAGCCCTACTGGGCCTTGTGATGAATATCTTTTTGGTGGTAGGTCAGTCTTGGCCGGAATGTCATGAAACAAGGGGGAACATTTTTGGTTAGAAGAGGACGGTTGAGTTTTTAGGGAATGGTCTAGTCACTCTGAAACACATATTGGGACTATGACTTCTGGTGAGTTTGCACAGTGCCTGGTACAATGGTGTCCTGTTCCTGAATTTGTCTTTTTGGTGTTTCCATAGTACAAATAATAAATATTATCCAGAACTCTCTGTTCTCCTCTAACTCTAGCTCTGCTCCTTTCTATTTCCTGCCACTCCATGCCATCTCTACATTTCACCTCCAGATCGCTGTTTTGAATCCAGAGCAGATGAGTAGCTGTTACCATCAGATGGCTGTTTGGTCATCTCACATCATACAAGCCATCAGAAACAGCAATTTTTCTGTTAATTTTTCTGTCTCAGCGGACAGGAGAAGGTCTGAACAACTCTGGAGATTATAGGAGTTGGTCTTTCCTTGGAGTTAGGGCTGGGGATCTCTGGAGAATAGGTGTGGGGATGCTCACACAGCTGAAATCAGAGTGATATTTATTCTGGGGAGAAATGGATCTTCCTGATACATTTATGAGAATTAATATACTTTAATTGCTTTTTAAAAATTAAGGTTTGTTTTGCTGTATTCAATATGTTCTTGTCTTTTGCCTAACAGACCCATCTGGCCTAGCATCCTACACCACCTGTGCATTTCTTTATATATTGAAGAGTAGTGTGCTAAATATTCTTCGCTTTAAAAAGAAAGCACTGGAGCATTAAGCGTGCTGGGGGGGTTGTTTTTGCTTTTTAAAAATATGTAATTGTATTTACATTTTTCTTCCTGTCTGTTCTGGGCTTTCATAAAAGAGACAGGACATGCTAGACACAGCTCAGAAAGCATAGCTATACATGGGTATCATTTAGTGAGGAGCAAATGCAGCCGTAAGGAAGCATTTTCACTTTGTCCAGGCTCTAAAAAACCAGAACAGGAAACTGCCTTGGACATCTAAATGATTGGACACTGTTGTATGAGTGACTGGGAATGGGGACAAACAGGCATTTCCCACTTTGCCTAGTTATTTCATTTACAGATTTTTCTATGATGCTCATCACTGTAGGGTCTGAGCACCTCACAACACCCTGGGGAAGTAGCAGTGTTATCTCCATTTTACAGATGGGATATTGAGGCATGGAGCAATTAAAGTGACTTTTAGAAGATCAAACTGGAATAAACTAGATCTCCTGAGATTCAAGCCAGTGTCTTAACCATAAGACAGCAAACCCCCTTAGTGACAGTGCTGTTTATAGATTGTTCTTACTTCTCTCCTCCTCTGCTAAATGCTCTCATTTGAAATGTCTGTCAAGGCTACTAGGACAATTCTATTTTAGATCTTAGACCTAGCTCCTGAATGCAAGAACAAGGGCAAAGCTAATATGAGCTCTTAATGTCACCTCTAAAATATATTAGAGCGGTACACATGAGCTTTACCACATCATTTAAGCTCCTTGAGGCAAGGATTGTATCCAACCTGGCTGCTTGTACAGTGCCTCCCTCAGCTGGGCTCTAACTTGGACCTCTGGAGGCTCTCATGATATACATATTAAATAATAATCCCTATCATTCTATCACAGCAAGGCCAACAGTAGAAATGTATCTGTGAACACATTTGCTAAATTTGACATATGATTTGATCTGACCACATTCATATTGTTTTTGTTCACTTTTCTACGCACATTCAGGAGTCCATTTCCCCCCCAAGAATATTTGTGAAGGGTTATGTATTTGTGTGGATACAGATTTTAATGCAAAATAATAATAATAAAAAAGTATGCATACCAGCAACACTTATTCAACTACAGCCACCCTATTACTTGGTGGAAATGGAACAGAGAAAATGTAAAGTCTGCTAGGCAACCAATGAATCTGGCTTATATCTTTCTCTCCCTCTCAATCAGGAAGAACTCCAGCTATTTTAAAATCTGGGGCCCATTAAAATACCCAAATACAATGCTTGTGTTTGTACAAAAGAATATAGGTGAGATGCAGTATCTCAGGACTTCTTCAGGTGCCATTTCTATGTATTAATATATGACCAATCAGGGAACAGGACATGTGATGCATATGACCAGAGAGACCAAATTCTACAAGTAAACTCAAGTCATGCTAACTAAAAAGAATTTACAAAACAATCCATATGCCCAAACTAACCATCTATTTAACAACTGTGAAGAGCCAGTTGAGACAATGCTGCCAGACCTGCCACTGGGGTCTTCAGGGGCAGGATGAAATGTTCATGTGATCTTTACTGCTTGTGCTCCAGTGCCTATAGTGATGAGTAAAAGCTGCTTTGAGCTGATAGGGCTCAGTAATGATAACTCAAGTCAGCTAGTAGAATCAGAATGTCTCCTGTGGCTGGGGAGCAGCATAGATTCCTTCCTTCTTTTGCTTAAAAAGAAGCCTCCATCTACTCTTCTCCTTTCCCCGTGCACCCCCCCCCCCCCGCCAACCACATCACTTGTGCAAACATTCCCAACAGCCTCTGCCTCCTGTAACCAGCTGAAATGGCAGGGCAGTTTGGGGTAAGTGACAGGAAAAAGGCCACATAACACTGAGTTATTGGCTTTGTACTGTGGTGTGGAAGGTTTATCAAATAGTTCAGGGAAGTGGGATTGAGTTGTTTGGGAGAGGGAGGGAAGTCTGCTTCAGCTGGCCCTGTAATTATGAACAGGATTAATTAGGGCAGCAGCAAATTGCATGCCATGGATCTCAAATGTAGGAGGTAAGGATGAAGTTAGCCAGTAGGCATTGAAAGTGGCTTGCTGAACTGAGATTTTCCTGTGCTTCTGCAGGATTTAGTCAAAACAACCTAATCATTCCATTTGTTATAATTAATCATTATAGTTCTAAAGTATCCTCATTTTGTCATTTTGTATTGTAGGTTATTCTGAACCCTTTCCCATTTAGTGGTCCATTATGAATAAAACACACCTGGATTTTTGGCTGCTATGTGAGCTTTGCATTATCTAATCTTTCGTCAGTTCAAGTTTTGTAACACAAAATATATGTTAAAACCTAATTAGAAAGACAAACGAATCATGAAAAAAGTGTATTGGTATAAAACAAATGTGAAAAATCAAACAATTTCCAATTTACAGTTACATTGTATAATCTAACAGAGCTCATCTTGCCAGATAGCACCATTAGCATTTAAATTTCAGAAGAAAACCATATGCAGTTAAGCGATATCGATTATTACCTTCTACTGGAAGGAAAATTAAAACCAAGAAAGGTGTGACGGTTTTGGTCGAGATATGTGTGAGATCATCTTAACTAGGACTAAGGGACTAGGAAAGTCATCTCTGCATAGCAGGAAATATTGCTTCTTTGTAACAATACCATGCATATAAAATCTAAGACCAAATATCCCAAAGATCCAAAATAAAGACTCTTGAACAGTCCTTCAGAGTTAACCAAATGACATCTATAGAATTCTCTACAGCTCTGAAGGGTTCTCCCAGATTCATAAGGGCAAGCTAGACAAGCCAGTTTCAGTACTGGTTTCTGGAAGACCATGGAAGCCTTCTGTGATCAGAGTACAAGGGACAAGTTATTTCATAAGGGAAGGGAGAAGGAAAGGACAGGCAGAAAGCAAGAGGAAGGGAAGACAGTGCAGAGGAGGAAAACAAACAGAAAATAGGTAAAAATGGAAAAGAAAATATTGAGGACTTTCAGTCTATAGAGGAAATGAAAGGGATTGTGATTTTCATTTTATTGAACATAATTATGTCAGTATTTTACTTAATATAATTCACAAAAGGAAGCAACTATCTGCATCATTGAAAAAGTGGTGTTTCACATTTTTGACATTTTCCCTATATTTTGAGACATTGCTTGGTTGTACTAGTAAAAGGTCTGGTCTATCCTCATGTTATTCAAGTTATTTATGTTCTAAATAATACACAATGAAGACAAATGAATACTTTCTTAAAAGTCTTTGAAAATAAAGCAACAAACAAAAACAGTCACTGAACAAGTGGGATTCTTATGCTGTTTATGAGGGGGGAAATGGCATAAAGGTTGAAAATTCAGCAAGGTACTTAATCAGAACTCAGTGGGAAATGTTTTTTCTCATCCTGCAAAATATTTCCGAGATTTTTTTTTCCCCATCCCAAATCAGGATGAAAAGTGGAAATCTCAAAGAAAAAGAAAAATTGCCAACCGAGAGTTCAAAAAAAATCATTAGGGGTCAACCAAAACGTTTTTAGAACATTTCAAAACAATCATTTCAAATAATTTCAACTTAAACTTTTTTTACTATGAATTATCTTAACTTTCAAAATGAAATTCATTTTGAATTTTTCATTTTGAAAATGTCAGAATGGGACATTTCAAAAATTTCAAAAGGTTATTTTTATTTTTGGAAAATTCATTGAAACTGGCTTTTTCCCCATGAGAAATTTTGGATTTGCTGAATCATTTTCTGTCAAAAATGGTTTGACAGAAAATTCCTAATCAACCCTATACTTGAAAAGTGCCTGTATAGAAGCACCTGAGTAGTCTCATTGATCTAGTGGGACTACGCTCATGCTTAAATTCAAACACATGGTTAAACACCTTGATGAAGCAAAGCTTTATGGAGTAAAGAAAATAGTGACTTTAACAAGTCAACTTGTAGAAAGAGTACAATATGCGAATGTCAGGGTTGATGCGAGAGAATATAGAAAATAATATAGAGATAATATTGAGTCAAATTGCTATCAGATCAGTTCCTTCATGCTTACCTACGCCAAATAGTATATATTAATACACAAGTAATTCCCACTGAATTCAATGGAGGCTACTATTGCAGGTAGATATTACTCAGCATAAGGATGGATGCTAGAATGTCGCCAAAAATTATAAGAAGTGAAAATGTATAATAAGTGCTATCTTGGGTCTGAAAATATTGTGACAAACTGAAGCACTGTCATGCTTAGTTCAGCTCAAGGGAATGCCTGTACCAGAGTGTGCTGATTATTGTGAATTCAGACAGAGGACTGCTAAAGGGACGTACCCAAAGATTGGGCTGCTGAAGGTAGGATGGCCAACAAAGCAACATAATCTATTTATTTTGGCTAGTCAAGTCAAAAAAGCTCCCCTCCCCAAGATGTCACATCTCTCATTCAAACCTCATGCAGGATGAGGTGGATTTCATTATGCTGACCTTGCAAAAAGAAGAAGAGAAAGACATCAAGACTAACCACTTTCTGATAAAAAGAAAGAAGCTATAAATAAAGGAAATGGAGTTATTTATGCACAGAACACTGTACAAATATCCTGCAGGATAGTAAGTAAACTCATGGGAATACATTAAACCTTAATTTACCGAACAGGCCAGAGGCAATGTCCCCAGCAGCTGACTGAGCTGGAGCATGTGGACAATGAATGCATGATTCATGGGTGGATGCTGAAGACTTGGCTGCAGGATGCTGTAGGCATCACAGATGATATTTTCATGCTGTAATGTTTTTTCCTGCCCTTTAAGACTTTTCTTCGTTATGGAAGTGGGATTGCAGATGATATATATCAAGGCCTGTTATTGCCTTGAAAACATATTGCTATGTTATCTTCATGTCTTCTAGGTCAAATGTCTTTAGAAAAGATTTAATTGATTCTGTTATCATCACTTCCATTTTCTAAAGTGATCCAGTGGACAGTAAAGATTACATAGATATGTTCTTAAGAAACTGAAGTGGGTTGTTCTTTCGTCTCTGGTGACTTGGATTCAAATCCTAAAGTAACATTTATCTACATCATACAGTCTGTACACAGCTTGGCATGATGGCCAGTCTAATTCACACAAAAATGATCCATTGCCAGAATGAGACAGAGATGTATTTGGAAAGCTGTGTGGAGGCTCAAGATTTGAACAGCAAGATGTATCAGGAAATTGAGATGTACTGGCAAAGGTGTGGGGGGGGGGAGATGCGGGGGAATCAATAGAAAAGCAGAGGATGTTGCACATCAGGAATTGTGTATTAGAATTAGCAGAACTGCGTAGGCCAAACTGTGACTATCAGCACTTGTGTATGTAGTATTGCGTTTCAAGGAGTAACTGTCTACAAAGCCTTTAAATAACAGGCAAAAATATTAAGAATATTTTGATTGCATCTGGAACTATTCTTAGCTCCCTATTAAGATCCCATAAGTTTAAGATGGACTTATCACAACACAAGTGCTGAACACTTTGCTAATCCATCATGCCAATGGGTATTTGGAGTCTATATCCCATTTGTCCTGGTCATTCTACTCCATTTCTTCTTCAGTATGACTGATGAAGCTAACCAATATGATGAAGTATGTATGACAGAAAAGGATCACGCCCTTAGAGAGAGGTTATTATCTGTCTGTTTCTCCTTTGCTTTCTTTAATTTCTCAACAATGATGCTGAGCCGGAGTGCAGCTCAGTGTATGTTCTTTTTTCTCTGTCTCTGTTTCTCTCTTCTCTGCCCTCTTCACCTACTCTTTCCTTCAAATAGTTTTTCTCTCCATTGTGGAATCCTGAGAGAGAACTAAAATTGTCTGAACCAGAATAATTGGCAAGTAAAGTGATTGAACTGAAGGATCAAGCTTTTGCAACATTGCCTCTGTTTGTGGAGATGCAGCCTTGCCTACCAATTGTGTAAGCGCACATTTTTGAGCACAAATCAAGTACAAATATAATTTTGCTTCTCCAAAATCTGTCATTTATGCACAGGTTAAATGCTCAAAAATTGCACATGCCAAGTTGAGTGCGCACATGTGGAAGCCTCCTTGAAATTTAATTTTAAAGTGTAAGTGGATTCTCACATTTGACTTCCACAGAAGGAATGCATTTGTACAATTCATTTTATTGTAAGACAGCAAGCATACAGAGTTACTGTGCAAGATGTTTATTTCTTATCATATGCCTCCATGTATGCTTGCATGTGGCTGAATTTGAGTGTGGGTTTCCATGTGTATGTATATACATAAATGTATCCATGTATTGGTCTGTGGATTTATGAGTTTAGATGCCTGTCTATGGGTAAAGTTTGGGATTGTATATACGCAAAAGGATTTAAGAATGTGTAATGTGGCCATGCATGTGGGGATGTGGGGATGTTTACAAGATTCTTCAATTAAATTCCACTCCCACAGATCCTAAATATTTTGTACATAAAACTCTAGTCACTATGCATCTCTTTAGTGGCATGTTGGGAACAGCTCAGAGCTCAAAGAGTTGGAGTGCTTCCACCACCACAGCCATGCTTTGCAGCTCTGTTGTTTCTGCCAAGTGGCATGCTGTTCCACCACTCTGCATGGGGAGCACCTGGCTACAGGTGGCCCCCACGCACCTCCCATAGGCCAGATAGGCCTCTGAACTACTTAACATAGTAAGCCAGACAGATGTTCTTCATGCCTGTCCCCCTCTCCCCATCCCCAGGCTTGTGTAGCTTCTTCTGCTCATCTGGACACATCTTTAAAATGATGTTGCCAAAAGTCCTGCCCCTTATGTCCTCAGAACCTGATTTGTAAATTTGCCTTTGAATGTTTATATCAAGTTCAATATAACTGTGCATGTCTGTAAGTCTGACAGTTACACTTGAATTACTGCATGGTACAAGGAGAGAAATAAACTGTATAGAATAAAAGTGCAGAAAAAAAACCCAACAGACCAGATCCTTAGTTGGTGTAAATCAGGGCAGCTCCATTGACTTCAGTGAAGACTTCTAGATTTTGCTTTCATTTGCTGGATTTTGTTTTATTTTTCTAATAGGAAATATGTAAGTTTACCACCTAAATTTGGATATTTCAACCTGTGCTGTTATTATCAAATAAATACTGGAACAAACAAGGAAGTTACTCACCTTGTGTAGTAACAATGGTTCTTCGAGATGTGTGTCGCTAGGGGTGCTCCACTGTAAGTGTACGTGCACCCCTGCACCTCTAATCGGAGATTTTTGGTAGCAGTGTCCACTGAGCCTGCGCGTGTGCTCTCCCTCCCCCATGGTTTGCCTCGAGGCTATCTAGCACAGTGTGGGCAACCCCTCGCTCACTTCCTTCTCTACTGCAGAGCCCTATAGAGAACTCAGAAGCAGAGGGGAAGAGGGCAGGTTGTGGAGCACCCATAGGGACACACATCTCAAAGAACCATCGTTACTGCACAAGGTGAGTAACTTCCTCTTCTTCGAGTAGTGTCCCGATGGGTGCTCCACTGTAGGTGACTCCCGAGCAGTACCTACCACTGCAGGCTGGGACTTTGGAGTGGAGTCTCTTACTACAGAGAGTACTGTGGCGTTGAAAATGGCATGGGGGGCCAAATATTCAGTGATCACATAATGTTCTGCGAAAGTGTGGGCTAAGGCCCAAGTCGTTGGTCTACAGATTGCTGAGATAGGGGTATCTTTAAGAAATGTGACCAGGTAGAAATTGACCTCGTGGAGTGCGCATGGACTCTGGATGGAAGCAGGTTGCGCCCTTGATAAGAGCGATTAATGCAACCAGAGACACATTTGGATAATCTTTGAGCTGATATCAGAGAGCTTTTGGATCTTTCTATGGATGAAAGGAAGAGTTTAGGGGATTTCCTGAAGTCCCTAGTCCTGTCCAAGTAGAATGGTAGCATCCTTTTAACATCTAGCACATGCAGAATCGTCTCCCTATTGTCACAATGTGGTTTTGGGGGGAAAAAACAGGGAGATGGATCTGTTGATTCATATGGAAAGTGCGGAGAAAGTAGGGAGAAACTTGGGATATGGCTTTAGAGTTACTTAAAAAAAGGCCTTGAATGGTGAATGTGCCATCAGGGCCACTATTTCTCCTATGTGCCTACCTGAGGTGATGGCAATTAGAAATTCTGTCTTCATGGACAGGTGTAAGAGAGAGCAAGTTGCCATGGACTCAAAGGGAGGTCTAGTCAAAGCCCTGAGAACTAGGTTAAGGTCCCAGGCTGGAAGGGGTGGTGTCACATGTGGGAAGAGATTCCCAATGCCCTTAAGGAATCTACATGTCTGCGGGTGAGCAAACACCAAGTATCTGTCTACTTGGCAGTGGAAAGAAGTTTTCACCATGAGATGTACCTTAAAGGAGCTGAGTGAGAGTTTTGACTTCTTGAGGTCTAAAATGTAGTGGAAAATCAGAGGGAGGGAACATGAGGTTGGGTCTATGTGTTTACAATGACAACAAACTTGGAATCATTTCCATTTTGTAGGTAAATATGTTGAGCGGTCAACTTTTGGCTGTGTAGCAACATGTCTTTCAGCTCGTCAGAGCATTCTGCCTCTAACCCTTGGAACTAAGAAGGAGCCAAGCCTGGAGGCGAAGGACCCGCAGGTTGGGGTGAAGAATCAGCCCATTGTATTGAGAGAGCAGGTGAGGAATGGGCCAAAGAGGAACAGGAGGGCATATTGCCATCTGTGTCAGGTAAGGGAGGCAGACTTGCCATGGCCAAGAGAGGTAATCAGTATAACTCACGCTTTGTCTCGTTGAATTTTCAACAGGACCTTGGACAGAAGAGGAAACTGGGAAAAGGCATACAAGAGGGGCCCGTCCCATGGGAGGATGAGGGTGTCTCCCAGTGAATGTTTCCCCAGGCCATTCCTGGAGCAGTAACGAGGACATTTCTTGCTCCGGTAAGTAGCGAAGAGATCCATAATCAGGGTTCCCCAAAAGGAAAATCTATCTTGAAGCACCTCTGAGTTCAGTACACACTCATGGTTGTGACAAAAATTCTGACTGAGACTGTCGGCTGTCACATTCTGTATAGCAGTAGATAGAATGCTGAGATGGAGGAAATTGTGATGGATCACCAATTCCAAAGTTTGAGTGCTTCCTTGCAGAAGGAGGGAGATCTGGCATCCCCTTGGCAATTTATGTAAACCATACAGGTCATATTAAGTCCATCATGACTTTTGTGTGGGTGTTCTTGATGAAAGGCAGAAAGTGTGCACAGGCGTTCCTGGCAGCCCTTAGCTCCAAAAGAGTGATATGGAAGGTCACTTCTGTTGAAGTCCATTTGCCCTGAACCTTGTGGTTGTGTAGGTGAACTCCCCAGCCTATTAGGGAGGCATCCATCCCAGGATGGTGATTCTGCGTAGCGAGAGGAATGCTCTCACTTGTACTGCATCAAGGTTGGTGCTGATAAACTCCAGTTGCTGTACCGGGGTTAGTGCGCCGCTACAATTAGGAGAACCTGGGAGAATACCCTGGGTGGAGCAGTCTGTACAGATAATGGTCCTGCCCCAAAGGTAAACCATAGAAAGTCTCCTGTATGATGGTTGTACTGAAATATGGAAGTCAACATCTTGTAGGTTGAGGGCTGGAAATCAATCTCCTTGCTCTAGAGCTGGAATAATGGCTGCTAGTGTGACCATCTTGAACATCTGCACCTTCCCGTATTTGTTTAATGACCTTAGATCTAGAATGGGCCTCCAACCTCCCTTTGCCTTGGGGATCAGGAAATGAGAGTAAAACCCCTTGCTCCTGAGTTGCACTGGGACTGGTTCAATGGCCCATAAATATAACAAACGATAAATGAAGTAGGTTCTCATGAGAAGGATCCCTGAAGGGGGACGGGAAGGAGGGATGGAATGGAGGAGGGACATTAATTGAATGGCTTAACTCTTCAAAATTATCTCCAGGACACATCTGTCAGAGGTGATATTCTCCCAACTGCTGTGAAGTAGGGCAAGATAACTTCTGAAGGGGGCGGGACAGGTGTGTAGGTGGCAGCTGATATTGCAAGGTATAATTGTTCACGCCCTTGACCAACCCGTCAAAATTGCTTAGAAGAGGTGGTTTGAGAGGTTACAGACTGGGGTGTGGACTGCTTCCATTTTTGAGCCCTGGTCCTCTTACACCATGGCTCAAAACAGCACTGAGATGGTGGGTATTGAGGACATTGTGACCTCTGTTGTGGCTGAGAGATATACCTCCTCATGGTTGGGAAGGTGCAGAGCACTCCCTAGATGGGAGTTTTGCTGCACCTGGTACCAAAGGGTTTCTCTGTGCTGCTCTTTTAGAGACAGTATGGTAATTGTCTGTCTCCTTAGGGGGCAGTACCCTTGCCTCAGAGCCCGACTGCTGGAGCTGCTGCCTTCTCCAGGCAGGGCCGCCGGTGCCACTGAGCCGCGCTCACAGCGGAGGCCCCCTTCTGGGTACCCTGCTTCAGAGCTGCTGCTGCTGTCAGTACCGAGGTGGCCGCACTGGGGAGCCCCTCTGGCTGGCCAACTACTTGGAGCCCTTTATATGAGCCTCCAAAAGGGGGGTCTGCTGGTTTTCTCCCCATGACTCTACTCCGGGGTGGGCAAACTTTATGGCCCAAGGGCCACATCTAGGTATGGAAATTGTATGGCGGGCCATGAATGCTCACGAAATTGAGGTTGGAGTGCAGCAGGGGGTGCGGGCTCCAAGTTGGGGCCAGAAATGAGGAGTTCAGGGTGCGGGAGGGGACTTCGGGCTGGGCCAGGGGGGTCTAGTGCAGGGAGGTGGGTGAGGTCTCTGGCTGGGGGTGCAGGTTCTGGGGTGGGGCTGGGGATAAGGGGCTGGGGTACAGGAGGTTTCAGAGTAACAGCTGTGTTAGTCTGTATTCGCAAAAAGAAAAGGAGTACTTGTGGCACCTTAGAGACTAACCAATGCTCCGGGCTGGGACCGAGGGTTTCGGAGGGCGGGAGAGGGATCAGGGCTGGGGCAGGGGGCTGGGGCATTGGGGGGAGGTTCAGGGGTTCAGGCTCTGGGCGCCGCTTACCTCAAGTGGCTCCCGGAAGCAGCAGCATGGTGCGCCTATGCAGAGGCACAGCTCAGCTGCACTCTGCCCTATCCGCAGGCGCCACCCCTGCAGCTCCCATTGGCCGTGGTTTCCAGCCAATGGGAGCTGCAGGGGTGACCCTTGGGGCGGGGGCAACATCTGGAGGGGGGACACGCCACTGCTTCCAGGAGCCGCGCGGAGCAGCCCCCAATCCTACTCCCTAGCTGGAACACTGGAATGGGGCAAGCACCAGACCCTGCTCCCCAGTGGGAGTGTGGGGGCTGGATTAAAATGGCTGGCGGGCCGGATGCAGCCTGTGAGCCATAGTTTGCCCACCCCTTCTCTACTCCCTTTGAAATTAAAGGCTCCGGGGATGATCCGGGGTCAGCACTGGAGTCCCCTGGAGACTGAAGTGCCTTCTCCATAAGGAGGAGTTTTAACTTCAGCTCTCAGTTCCTGCGAGACTGCCATTTTAGCTGTGGCAGGTGAAGCACTTCTGTGAGGCTCTCCCAGGCAGAGTGAGAGTGTCTGGCCGTTACAGGAATTGAGTCCTTGCAAGAGAGGCACCTCTTGGAGCAGGGAGAGCCAGGCATGGCCCTGGGTGGAGGGCTATCATCCTCCAGCAGTGAGGAATGCAGAAAAAACATCTTCTTTAGTCCTCGTCATATTTTCCTTTTTTTTTAAACTGAAAAAACTTAGAGAGTCTACTAAATGCCTGGAGGAGGTGAGGGGAATGCCCACAGACAGAGCAGGAAACTAAAGTTCTTTTTCTTTCTTTCTCGTCTTCTTCTTCTTCTTTTTTTAATCCCAAAGGGGGGGAACCTACTACTTATGCTAATGACACTGATAAGGAAGGGACAACTGCTCGCTCTGTTCGACACCAAAGGCATTTGAGAAGGAAGTGAGTGGGGTTCACCCGCGCAGTACTAGAGGGATGGAGAGCACATGTGAGGGCTCAGTGGACACTACCAAAAATCTCCAATTAGAGGGGCAGGAGCACACATATATCTACAGTGGAGCACCCATAGGGACACTACTAGAAGAAGAATACTGGGAAATCCAGTGTAAAATAATTAATAACTGTACTGGAGATTGCTAGAGGGAAGCCCGTTTGCACAGCCTGCCTTTGGATTGAGTCTCAGTGTTTCCTGAATTGTTTTTTAATTCAGCATTCACATTTTAAAATGGTTTGGTTAGTTTATTTTAGTTGACTCTTAGATCTGTGTAATAGAGATGAGCCAACCTGCATGAAGATAGTTAAAGAAATTCCCAGAAATAATAATATACATCATTACTAAACCAAAACGATAAATGATAAGAGCAATAATTTGTATTTTTCATTCAAGAGCTCAAAGTTTTTCCCAGATATGGGTATTTCTGTTCAGAAAATGCTAAGTGACTTGTTCAAGATCACACAGAGAAAGAGTGGCAGAGCTGGGATTAGAACACAGGTCTGAATCCCAGTCCCATGCCCAATTCACAGGAACTCAAAGGTAAGATCAGAATTTCAGTTGTACTTTGTTGTGCATCCAAAATTTCTACAGTCTGAAACCATAGAAAGAAAAAGGGACAGAATGGGAGAGGGGTGGACCATGACAGGAGAGAGAATGAAAAGGAGAGGATCAGTGTCGCCTTCTGACATTGTGGTGGCAGCCATCCATCTCAAAAGATGATGGTGTAAGCACCAGAGCAATTCAGCTACAGTATGGAATGCTGCAGCATCATGAGTGGCTAAAATGTCCAATTCCAGTGACTGTTCTTGCCACAGATAATGCAGACATAAGATGCAGGGTCAAAGGATTAAGCCAGCACACTATTAGCACTTGAGGACTGGTGCACTTTCCTCTTCACTCTTTGCTTTCTTGTCTCTCAGCCACTGCTCTTCAGTGTGGCCTGTTGCTGGCTCCATCTTCCCAGCTTGCAGTGTCATTGCTGAAAATTTTAAAGTCTCTCTTGCAAATGTCCTTGAATCTTCAGTCCAGTGATCCTGAAGCTGCTGCAAGTTCTCCATATGGGAGATCCTTTGGAATGCGTCCATCATCCATCCAAAACAGATGACCAAGCCAATGCAGACATGTTTGAGAATAGTGATTATACTTGGCAATTTTGTTCTCTCAAATATTTTGGTATCAGGAACTTTAGTTTCTCACCTTCTATTTAGAATATGGTGAAGACAGAAGGTGTGAAACATGTTTAGCATTCATTCAGATCTGCTGTAGGTAGTCCAAGTCTCACCACCATACAGCAGCATGCTCAAAATGCACCTCTGGTAGACCCATATTTTGGTATTCAATGTCAGTTTCCTGTTATCCGACACATACTTGGTCAGTTGGCCAAAGGTGGTAGCTGCCTTTCCAATGTGAGAATTAAGCTCGTCATCTAGAGATAAATTATCCCATACAGTTGATCCTGGATAGCAGAACTTGTGAACAACTTTCAGCATGGCCTTAGCTAGTGAAACCACTGGTGCAGTCAACCGAGCTTGTCCCATAATTATTGACTTTTTTGGACTGACAATTAGTCCAAATTCAGCCCAAGCTAGTGCAAAGCTGCTAAAGCTCCTCTTCACTCTGTGCAACAAGCACTGTGTCATCAGTGAAAAGAAGTTCTCTTATTAACTTAGTTTTACTTTTCTTCTTGCTCTTAGGCATGCAATGTTGAAGAGTTTTTCACCTGATCTTATATGGAGATGTACACCCCCGGTGCTAGATGAGAGAGTACGATGAAGAACCAGAGAAAAGAATGCACTGAAGAGTGTTGCGAACAAAACACATCCCTGTGTGGCACCACTGCAGGTTTCAAAGCTGTCAGATTGATCACCATCATGCTGGACTGTAGCCATCATCATGCCTTCATGGAAGGATGGAATCAGTCTGAAGACTATTGGTGTTGTGCGGGGGGCGGGGGGCAACCAAATCTCTCTAGCAATTGAAAAATCCCTTTCTGTGGGCAAGTCGAAAGCCTTTGTAAGATCTATGAAGGCCACATAGAAAGGTCTTCCTTGTTCTTGATTTTTTTCTTGCAGTTGCCTTAGTGCCAAGACAATATTGTTAGTAGATCTACCAGCACAGACTCTCTAGATATACACGTTGAGCAAGAACATGCAGTCTTTCGAGAATGACCCATGCCTTGTAAGCAACACTAAGGAGAGAAATTCCTCTGAAGCTTTTGTAGTCACTCTGATTTCCTTTGTTTTTATACAGCATTATGATGTTGGCATCCTTCATGTCTGTACCCCTCTTTCCCTCGAGGAGGCAAGCAAAACATTGTGCAGAGGTTTAAGCACAACCTGTCCTCCTTGTTTCTGTACTTCAGCTGGACGTCTTTCCTGGTCCTAGAAAGGTGATTGCCTTTTCATACTTATTTATAGATGTTTATATACCAAGCTCTTTGGTGGTCTGGAACCAAGCAGTGAAAAAAACCACATTTAGCACTGCTTCAGCAACAGTGTTTACACATTAATAGGTTTTGTGATAGTGTTGCATTGCATCTGTTTGCTCATCAGTGATATCATCTCCATTAAGAGATTTGAGTGGGGCAGTCAGTCTTTTTGGCTGATTGACCATTGCTTTCTTGAATTTGTCATATAGAGACAAATTAGTCTCTTATATCTCCATTCTGAAAGAGGTTTGTAACTTCTCACACAGATCAAGCCAATGTAATTGAGCATGTTGCCCTATTCTTTGCTGCAGTGGTCTCTTGGCCACCCTGGGGTTAGCACATGTCTCAGGAGAGGGGTTTATGTTCTGGTGGAAATATACTGTGCATTTTGTTTAAAAGCTGGAAGCATTTCTTCAGAATAAGCTATAAACCAGTCTTTATCTTGTACAATCTTTTTAACAAAAGCCAAGGTTGCAGCTAGGTGGATTTTTATTCTGAATATGTTCCATGCTGCATCAGCATTCGGGGGGATATGCGATTGATGACATAGCTTCCTTGAGATTTATAGTAAGTCAGAGACACCTTCCTTGATCTTTTGTATTATTGATAATGTGTGGGGGCAACAGCTTTGTTTGATACAATGAAATTTCTTTAATTAAAGCCTTATTTTTCAGCGTACAGTTAGCTCATGGTCTGTATCACAGTCTGCACTACTAAAACTGAGTATGAAGGACACCCTGGAGGTCTTTCCTGCAGGTGACAATTAAATCCAGTTAGTGCTAGTCTCCAGATCTGGGGTGTCTCCACAAGACCTTCCAATGGGTGACCACCTTGGAAATAGGTGTTGATAATACACAGTCCTCACAGTAGACAGTAATACACAGTAGGTATTGGAATGCTTGCTTTCTTGTTTTTTCTCCGGCAAAAGGCCACATGGAAGAGACAAAGCCTTCCCCCCCCCACCCCGCCCCACAGATTTGAAAGTATCTTGTCCCCTTATTGGTCCTTTTGGTCGGGGGCCAGCCAGGTTACTTGAGCTTCTTAACCCTTTACAGGTAAGAGGTTTTTGTGCCTCTGGCCAGGAGAAATTTTATAGTACTGGATACAGACAGGTGGTTACCCTTCCCTTTATTTTTATGACAGCTAGTCTGGTTCCAGAGAGAGCAGCTATGTTAATATCAAGCTTCTCCAGCTCTCAGTCAATGATGGCACCTTCTTAGAGTCATTGATATTCTGCAGATCATTTGACAGAGCAGCATACATTTGTTCTCACATTCTAACAAGCACGTTTGAAGACGGTGGACCATTGTACCCAAACCTTCATCACATATGACTAGGCAGAAAACATAAAGAAGCAGAGGCTTGCTTCAGAACCAAAGCCCCGTCTCCTCCTCCCCAGAAGTACTGACTGGGTGCAAAGGCTTGGAAGACCAAGTCATTTGGAAGCCAGCAAAGCTGCAGAAGATGCTTGAAGAGCTGAATTGCAGTGCAACTGCCTGACACTTTCTCTGGAGTGGATTTAGTTCAGGGTTTTCTCCCCTAGCCTTTGCTCAACCAAGAATTAGCTGCAAGGCAACAATGCCAAATGGAATTACTCCTTTGTGTAAATTGGTTTTCATTCCAATGGGTATATGCATACCCTACACCACTCAGTGATGGGATTCCCGGCTTAGTCTCTGAGCCCCTGACCCAGGGCAGTTTGTAATGTGTTACGTGGTCTCAGCAGCAAACCATACATGCCTGACCTGACTAAACATCATGTATATCCTCCTGTCAACTGAAAGGCAACAAAGCAAAATCTGAACTTCTTGGCAACAGTTCTCTAGGTTCACCAGTAGGCATTAGAGCAGCAAAGGACATTTTCTAACTTCTGTTTCTTTCTTACACTCTAGTCTACACCTTATTACATGCTGCTCCTCCTTCTGCTTGCGATTGCCTCCCAATTCATATCAGTCCAGGAAAAAAAAAGGAAACACTATTAGGGAGAACAAAAGAAACAAAAACAACTACTACTTATGCTAATGACACAGATAAGGACAGGAGAATTAGAACAGAATGAGACATGCTATGTACTAGCAATGATATTGACTAATGTCCTGTTTGAACCTTTTGAGGAGTGGACAATCTCAAAGCATTTGTTTATAAAATTACCAAGATACCACCTCCAGCACAAGTTACTGCTATTTCACATTCCCAGTCTATGAGAGGGTCCATAAAGAGACTGTGAAAAATACGCAAATTGCACTTCCTTTATTCTGGTATCTCTAGTCAAACAGCTGCTTGGACCATCAGAAGACAAGGATTCTAAATGATCTTCCCATGTCTGTTTGAGCATTGTGAATTATTTAGTAACATTATTTTAAAAGGAGCTTGTACATAGATGTGTCCTGATGTGTCTTTCCTTTTTGTGAAATTTAATAATTGTAGCAGGGGAGCTTATTTTATATTTGATAAATCATTACCCAAGGAACTTTGTATCCATTGTGTTTCAGATACCTATAACTAGAGTGTTAATCCTTTGAATGCCCCCTGCGCGCGCGCACACACACAAACACACACACACACACACACACACCATCCCAGTTCTGAAAAGCTTAATGAATTCACATTTATCAGATAAATCTGCAAGACTTAATATTCCATTTTGGATCCAATTTTCCCAGTAGAGAGTTTGACCTTTAATCTGCCTTGCTAAATTACTCCAAATATACACTCTTCCATGCTGCTTTGAGTTGACCTTTGTTTTTCAGAAGACTTCATTCCATGTTTTCTTTCTGTGAGTTATGACAGAATTAGTGGCATTTTCTGGGTTTCAGAAGAAAATCCTCAGGCACTTTAATTCCCTTTGTAATTTCTGGCAGAGATAAAAATGGTCTGCTTATCAATTTTGTATATTTGGATGACCAGTTCTCCAGTATGCTTGAGAAGAGATTGTGCTGTTCCTGTTGGATATCTGCATTTCCTCCCAGCTCACCCCTTTCTCAGAGTCCTCCACAAGTCAAAATAAGATTGTGTTTCTTCCAGGGATCAGTACGCTTGTGCGTGATTGCAATGGAAACAACTTTATATAGTGGGGGTTAATTGCTTAGGTGCTGCTTTTCAGCGGACTAAGACTTCATATGCCAAAGAGAATTGTTTCAGGTCTTTGATCTGCATGGCTAGTTCCAAAGCCATATCCACGCTCCTGTCCTATTCATGCAAGCAGGACTCTTGATGATTGCAGAAGACAAAAGGATGTACTCGCACGATAGTTTCTAGGGGCCAGATTAATCAATGCAGCTATGCTGATTACACCAGCCAAGGAGCTGGCCCAATATCCTTAGCATTACTAGACCCTTGTTCCTAAGGGAGAGGTGAGCATCTGTGTTTCTGAATCACTATTTTCCAAAGCATAAGACCGTACAGCATATAGCTATATACTGGGAAAGGCACAGCTTTTTTTTCCATGCAGAGCTTATTTTATTTAATGATTCATATCCATAACCATAGTGCTTGATGCACAGCAAGACCTTTGCCCTTCCCCATTGGCAGTATAGAGCTCCATCAGACACGGACTCCAAGAGGTGATTATCAAGCACGCAAGGTGCAGCCAGGCAATGGGATATTTATGCACAGACAGCATGCCGTGGGCCACGTTTAATTTCTCTGCTGTAGATAAACAGTCTTCCCTTGTGAACCTGTCTCCTCTGCGAAGTGCTGCTGAGCACTGTCCAAGCACAGTATGTAAATTATAGAGCTCTGCAGGGGAAACGGAGCACAGCCTGTCAGAACATCATTCAAGCCACTCAGGTCACCTTTTGCTAGCACATCAGAATCACAGCAATTTGAGAGATCAGCAGAGCCCAGATGAATGGCAGTTATGAGATTTATAGAAATGTTTTCTAATTCTGCAGTGATCAATATTTTTTTTTTGAGGAGGGGGAGACCAGTTGTGGGGAGGGAGGATTCTTGGTGGTGAGAATAAAGGACATGACAAAGAACTATCTTCTCCTAATTACCAGAGCAATGAGGAGACTAGGGAAGGGAGAATTCTTTCACATGTTTTTCCCATCATTTTCACTGTTTTACTCCACTGTTGAGCTTTTTCCTTTTTCTTTTACTTAAACTTCAGTCAGGGAAGTTGTCCTTTCAGTGGAAGGTGAATCAATCTGAAGTACTACCTGGACAAGCCCCTTGCTGTGTCTCCAGAGAAACAAAGGCCAGGTAGACAGCATCCCAGTATTCCAATAACAAAGCAATTCTTTATTTCAATTTTCTTCCTGCAGCAAAAACCAAAAGTTTTCACCAGAAAAACAATCAGCAGCAGAAAACAGATGACAAATCTCCTTCACTTGTGTTTGACGGTATTAACTAGGCTTGGGGTTCCCAATTATGGCAATTGTGATTTCATGTTTCCCCCAGTAACAGACAGAAATTTTGCAACTTCTTGTTGATAATTTTGTTTTGAAGCATTTCATGAAGAATCCAGTCAACTACCATTTCAGGCCCTGATCCTGCAATTTGATCCATGTGAGTGGACCCTTATGCTGACGCCAAGTCCCACTTAATCAATGGGGCTCTAAATGGATACAAAGCCACAGATTGTAAGACTGTAGCCATATTTTGTAGGTCAGATTGTGAGACTGTAGCCATATTTTGTATAGTCTTTTTCAAACATGCTATATAGCAAAATGTTTTACAGAATTACATGCTTGCAGAGATAAATGATTGAGAAATGATAAAAGTTAAGAGGTACAGGTCACTGTGGGGCAAAACACCCTCAATATTTTGGACTTGAATGATATTCAGATGATACCAGAGACCTATTAATAAATGGTCTTCAGAAATATTTGGATTTAGTTGGGCTAAAATAAGAGTGAAGGTGGGTGGGAGATGGGGGCAGTGGCAGCATCATAGAGCAAACAGAAAGGAGAAAAGAGACTTTTTTACTTTTAATTTAGTTAGAAGTATGCTGACAAAATGGGCATATGGCATACCCTACACCACTCAGTGATGGGATTCCTGGCTTAGTCTCTGAGCCTATTAGGGAGAACAAAAAATGGCTGAGTCACACAGGGTGTATGGCAGACACTAGTAGTACTTTACACACATCACTCAATCATGGCTGATTAATTTGTCAGTGTATTTTTCCTAAGACAGAGACTGCAGTTTATGAATGACTACACAAGATTCAAGACTGTGGAGAATCAGGCAGACTCTCCAGAAAACTGGAAATGGCTGAGTTTGGTATAAATGGAGACTTCCATTCTGATAAAAATGAAGGAATCTTTGATTCTTATATATATCACCTTGAGCTTGAGGCATTTTTCTCCTTGCTCTGGTCAGAATTAATATATGGAGCTGTCACGGGGTTGCTAGAGCCCCCATAAGGTGAATCCAGGCCAAGGCAACCCATGATGAGATAATTTAAGGGCAATGGGTCTGATAAAAGTCCATCAGGATTCAGCTGTTGGGAGGTGCTCACAGAAAAAGAAGCTCTCCTAAGAGAACAGTGCTCCCAGAAACTCCAAGCCCCAGTAAGCTGGGCTGTGCAACCCCTGAGCCCAATAGGAGAGAGTTTATTTCACATTTATTTGTGTTTATTAATGTAAAAGCCTAGCAGGGGGATTTTGTCTTATGCCTTTTTGGACTGTGAGGAGTTCTTAAGAGGTTTTGAAAGAATGGAAACTGAGGCAGGGAACATCTGCAGTGCCACACTAAGTCAGGAGGGGCACTATAAGGCACACACATGCTGTGACATGAGTGTGAGCAGTAGCATAAGAAAGTTTTAGGTCTTCACATGTTAAGGGTATATTATAACTGCTGAATAGTGAATAATACCAACTGATTTACAAATTTTTTTACGGACGATAAACTATTATGGGCCAAATTCTCAAAGGTTCCTGAACCTAGCCTCCATTTGTACACATTCAACCTTTTGGACATAAGCATTTGCACACATACAGTGGAAATCCTTGCACCACTGAAGTCAATGACAAAACTCCCACCAACTTCAATGGGACAGATTTCACCCACACTTGTTAATACTAGGATCTGTACATAGCACATACAAATAGCATGTGCAACTCTTGACCAAGATGGAGACTAGGTTAAGGCTCCTTTGAAAATCTGGCACTGCATAGTAGATGCATAGCTACTATGTAGCAGTTAATCCTCCAAAAATGGATTGATGACTTCGTTGGTATGTTATTTAACTTATAACTACTCTCATATTAACACTAAATTAGATTGCTGATCTAAGGAGTCATATATAATGCTGCCGTAAAGATTTACATTTACAAGTTGCTGTCCTAATGTCTTTTTAATGAAAGTAAGGACTTCGAGAATCTGCAGGTAAAGTGCAGTACTGTGGCTTTCTATTAGCCAGCTTAAAATAGCTAGAAATGAATCCATCCCAGAACTAACCTTTACCTACACGTGTCAGCTTGTAACAACCTGTGTTTATACCAGTTTGTGCTAGTCTATGCTTCTAACAGTTAGTTTTAGCCAGTATTCATCCCATATTATTATCTGTACCAGTCTATGTCTTTACCAGACTGTATTTGTACCAAGAGCATGTTCTATCTTTACAAGCATGTCTTTGCCAACACTCATATCATTCAGCAATCAGTGGAGAAATACAGTTTACCATGGAATGTTAGATGGATTAGCATATAGACCAAATGTGGTGACCCTGGACCTTTCCTCATTTCTGATGATTGCTCCTAGTGGCTGGAAAACATTAATACCAAAATGATCCATACTTTCCCTAAGTTTGGAGGTGCAGAACCAGGGTTTGGTCTGGGTCCCAGTCACCAGTTCTTATCATGTAATAAGTCACATGAAACCAAAGAGATGTAACAATCTATGATATAGTTAGTTTCTTACTCCCACTGGCATGGAATAGGGGCCTGATCTTGCAAGTGCTCCACATGCAGAACTCCCATTGAAGCCAGTGGGACTTGTCTATGCAGAACGCTTGCATGATCAAATTCTAGCTGGATATTGTAGATAGATACAATACTGTGCCAATTTTGGATATGCAACATGCATTTTATTTGTACTTTATGTGTCCCCTCTTTGTTTAGGAAATGGAAGCGTCCTTCTTCTCTTGTCCTTTACGTGGGCTAAAAAGTTCCATGCTTGAATATCACAGTTCATTTGTGTGTGGGAGGGCTGAGGTGGTGGTGGTGGGCAGAGTAGGGAAACAACTTTCCTTTCACATATCCTGCAAGGTTATTCAAATAAGATCAGCGGAACAGCAAGGAGCATCTTGCAAATATGTATGCCATTAAAAAACAGGTTTCATTATGCAAACTGCTTCTGACTCAGTGCCATTTCCCTTTGATAACTTCACTGCCATTTGAAAAATTATATACATTGCCCTGTAAAAATTATGGGAAATATAATATATTTTATCCAATAAACACGGAAAACAAAAGCCTTTCGGAAAAGAACCACTGCTTTCCAAGCCAGGAACATAATTGAAGGATCTTTATCATTCTATCCTGTAGTGTTTGCAGCTGTGAGGAGCATAACCTAGACAATAAGGATGTGATAATGTAACAGAAACCTGCTGATAGAAGAGCAGCTCCTGTGACAGTTAATTTATTCCATGTAGCTCAATCATTATTCCTTCTCTCCTCTGCTGGAAGATTTATTAACCATAATATCACTGTCTGTCAATTAGAACCAACTTGTTAATGATATCTGGGCATGCTGAACATTTCATGTGACCAAAAATGACCTGGTCTGTTTTTAAATTTCATTTTGGGGCCTGGATTCAAAAGAGACACGAAGCTAGCAGCAGTGCCTTTCTCCGACCTGCCCAGTGTCACCTTTCTCTTAGAACCTGCATACATTTCCCTGTTGTATAACAGCTGCAGTGCCACACAAAGCTGATGTATGGCCAACAAGTTTTGTGTTGCTCCATGTGTGATATTTCTCACCATTGATAGACGCTCCTCATTCCAACATCCCCCTATCCCCACAAAGAGTGGTGCTAGAACAATTTTTATAGTGGGGGTGCTGAGAGCCATTGAACCAAACTGTAAACCCTGTATATGATGGAAACCATTTCAAGCCAGCGGGTACAGCAGCACCCCCTGTATCCCCAGTCCCAGCAGCTATGCAAAGCAATAGAAGCAGGTGTCCATGGTGAGAGCACGTGTTGGGAGCTCAGTGACCATCTTTCACAAACAAGAAATGTCTCCCATCAAGCTGTACAGAACATAGCAGCTAGGCTCTCCCTCCCCACACCCCAGCAAAACAATTTCACTTTAAAATACCCCCCGATTGGGTTTGGTGGTTTGTTTATTTTTGATCCCACCATTCACTTCTCTATAACAATGGCTGCCTTACTGTCTCAGCTTAGTAGCACAGCAAGCCTTCAGCCCAGGGTGCGGCGTTTCTTAGGGTTACAGACTTGCACCCTGCTCCCCTCACAGCGTCTCTTCCCACTGTCTCCGATCTTGTGGGCAAACAGGGTATTGAAACAGAGAAGATTCCTGCTCTCTGAAGTGATGTGAGAACACTCTAAGGCATAGTTCCTTTCAGTGCTTTGTTAAGCTGGGGAGGGTGGGACACCTCTTTCAGAGGCACTCCACCATCCTGAATACCAGGATTACTAAATTCAGCTGCTTCTGCACATGAAGGGGAAAAGGGAACAATTGCAAGAAATGTTGACATGTTTTTAAAAAACATGTTTTAGTTCCTACTCCCCTTTACAGCAGCCCCATTGAAGGAAAGAAACTGGAATCTACTTCCTGAGCAGAATACCCTCCCCTCCATCATATGCACACACTGGCCCAGATCCTCCCCGCCTGCAGTAATACCTGTATGTCAGGGCTCTGGGGAAGCTAATATTAGGGAGGATTCCCTCACAGAGATTGCCCCACAGCCTCCGATAGAGAGGTGTGGAACTTCCCCTGGAGGGGAAAAGATCACAGGGCCTATTCCCAGTGCAGTGGCTCTGCATTAGTTCCAGTCTCTAGTTCATCCCCCACCCTCTGGCTCTATGACATCATGGTTTCATTGGAACCACATTACAAGGGACTCCCCCTGGCCGCAGCTGCCCCAAGCAGGGATTCCGTGTTGAAAATACAGCCCCAGATGCTCTAGTGGGTTAGAGGGGACACACTGTGGATTCAATCCCTCTCCCTGAGCCCTGTTCCTAGCACACCGAGCCTCCATCCCCTACCCCAGCTTGGACCATGAACCCACACAGAATCCTATGCCTGACCTGGAATGGGGACGTGATAGTGCCCAACCCCCTGAGCAAGCTCTACATGGATTAGGGGGAAAGGGGCAGAAGAGGGATTGTCAACAATATCACTTCCTGCAGCATCTGGTTATTTCTTGGACATGACTCAACAAGATATTGAGCTAGGCTAAGCTTGCTTAGTTTCTGAGAGCTGAAGGTAATATAATTGCAGGTGAGGTGGTAGAAAGATAAAGCATTCATGATCTGATTGATCAGAGAAGTGTCTATGTCTTGGGTAAACAGATTAATTGTTTAAAAGCATAAATACACATACAAAAAGCCAGGTCTTCAGGTTCTATAAATCAACATAGCTCCATTAACTTCAATGGAAGTACACAGCTTTACATCAAGATTGGCCCCAAACTTTTATTGAATTTATTCTCACCTACTGAGCCCTTCTAAATTGATATTCTGATCATACAAGATATCAGCTGAACTGCACAAGTCAGGACTCGGTTAAATGTTCCAAAACTATAACAAAAATAAACATTTTTAATTTGTTTAGCAGAGACTATAAATCAGGACTATAGTGCAAGAGCAGACCTATTTACAGGGGAAGTTTGTACAATGCTTTCATGCATCACAGTGAGCTCTAGCTTGTTCTACCATTCATGACCATGAAGTTACCATGCAAATCATCTGTGTCCAGCACACATATATTGAAATACCTCTGTTTTGTCTATAGAAAACACGATGTCACAAAGAAAAGTTGGGTGGTTCAGAAATAGATATGCCAGTTCAGTGGCAAATTCTATTGCACCCAGCTGTTCACCAGGTACCCTGCCATGTATCCTTCCGGCCAGATTCCTCAGTGGGCACTTTGACACTATGATCGTCCTATGATCAATACCAATTTTAACGTGGTTTTCCTCTGGATGTCAGTAAGGGCAGCATGGCTTATGTTTCAGCATCAGCGGTTGGCAGAGGGAGGAATCAGCTGTAAGCAGTGAAAGAGCACCTGCTGTTGTTAGTGTTGCCACAGGCAACAGCAGCTGAGCAAGCAAAAAAAGAGAAACAACAGACAAACATAAAAAGATCGAACTGAAGTTTGAAAATAAACTAAACATGGGGGATGGGGAGGAGAGAGAGTTTGTTTTAGGAATGCATATTTGCTTTATGATGGGTATAGAGGATCTAACAAATGACAAGTTGCTCAAAGGTACCAAGGACAATTGCAATGCTTCAGCTCTGTTTCCAGGTATTAGATGTTTGTAGTGGACTTTCCCATACTGGCAAGACTATAGCAACAAAAAGCTCTTTGTCAGCTTGAAGACGTCATTCAAGAAAACATGTGGTTAGGAAATCTTCAAGGTCAGGGAGGTGGCAGACCTAGGCCCTGATGCAGAAAACACCTATGCACTTGCTTACAGTTTAGCACTTGAGTAGTCTCACTGACTTCTATAGGTTTATTCACATGCTTAAAGTTGAGCACATATTTGAGTTTGTAGGATCAGGGCTTTAATCAGTTCACACCTGGTGGCAGAAGGAAGGAGTAAGGGGGTAGTGTAATATGAACCTGTAAAAATCGAGATCGATAGTAACAAATATTCATTTGCACAAAAGCAAAACAGTTTTAGCTCATCTCACATTTTCCAGGAGACTAAAAGACAGCTTCCACAGGAGGAGAAAAAAAGGCTGATTGTGCTCTGAAAGAGGTAACATTTCACTGTTAAAAATGGAGATAGTCCACCCAAGGCAAATTCATGAGTATTAAAAAAAAAAAAAAAAAGTTTCCCCAGCACTGGAATTTTTTTGCCAAGAAAAACCAAGTAGCAGAAAGAGCCAAGTTCTACCCTAGATCAATTCCATGAGCACTTGTCAACATATCAGGTTTACATACATGAGTACTTGCAAAGAGGAAATGCGACAGCGTTGAATACAACTTTCTTCAGACGTTATTGCTGTTGGCTTTCCTTCTGCTGCTCTAGCTCCTGTTCCCTGCTCAACTGAGGCACTGGAGGGGATCTCATGTGAGCTCCTTGTTAACAGAGTTGGCCTCAAGATCTATGAAAGAGGGTCTCTGCTTTTATTTAAACACAAGTTTCTACCCCTTTTCTTTGCAAAGTTAGCCTGGAAAAAATAAACTCTCAAACTGGTTGCTAGGAACAAGCAGCTGGGTTGCATCTTTGCAGCAAGAGAATGGCATTGAAAAGCCAGTATATACACACACACACACACACACACACACACACAAAATAAGAGTTACCCACTGTGACGGGTTGGGTCACAGAAACCCCCTTTGGACTGCCACCTGATGTGCTGGGACTACCTCTAAGCCCATTTACGTGTTAGTTTGAACATTCCTAGGAAAGCTCAGATTTGGACTGGTGCCTCCTAAGGTCCATTGTTAGCTAAGTACTCCCAATTACTTGAATAACCCCTTCACACTATGTTGACCAAATCTGCCTTATGTGCTTCTACAGCAAATACTTTAAATACAAGCATAGAGCCAACACTCATAACTTCAGATATAAAAATGATACATGCATATGAATAGGATGAATACATTTAGTAGAATATAACCTTTGCAAAGATATGTTACATGGCATATCTAGCATAAAACATATTCCAATTATGTCATATTTACACTCATAAGCATATTTCTATAAAGCATTATGGGGTGCAATGTCACACCTACCCCATCCCAAAAACCTTAGTTCAGCCATGTGCATTGGGATGTGGTAATAGAGGGAGTGAATTAGCTACCTTGGGAAGACAGGGAATAAAAAATGTATGACAGGTCTGCCCAAAAGTACTAAGGCCAACTCCACCTGTCAAAGTATTCAGACGCTTTTGTGATTGGGAAGAGCCAGTTGCTGCTTAGTCAGATTAGATTGTGCCTCAGATAGTTTTCACAGATACCCTATGAAATCACAACGCCAGACCACTGCAGCCTTTCTCAGCTGTTATGGGTATAAAGTGTGACACAGGCCTCCTAAGTAGCCAGGGATTTCAAGTTGATCTTGAGAGCCTTGAACAGCACCTAAAGGTAAACAGGAAGTCTGTGCAGAGACTTGACCATAGGTGCCCAACTCAAGAGTTTGTCAGTTGCATTCATCAGTACCAGCTGAAGTTTCCAGGTGGCTTTGAAGTCTAGCCATAAAAACATATTATGTTAGTTTAGTCTGGAAGTTTCAGAAGCACAGATGACCATCAAGATGTCACCCAATAAAATTAACAGGCAGCAGGTTTAAAACATACAGAAGGTAGTATTTCTTCACACAACACACAGTCAACCTGTGGAACTCCTTGCCAGAGGATGTTGTGAAGGCCAAGACTAAAACAGGGTTCAAAAAAGAACTAGATAAGTTCATGGAGGATAGGTCCATCAATGGCTATTAGCCAGGATGGGCAAGGATGGTGTCCCTAAACTCTGTTTGCCAGAAGCTGGGAATGAGCGACAGGAAATGGATCACTTGATGATTACCTGTTCTGCTCATTCCCTCTGGGGCACATGGCATTGGCCACTGTCGGAAGACAGGATACTGGGCTGATGGACCTTTGGTCTGACCCAGTATGGACGTTCTTATCTCTGCAATAGACATGAACAGTCACAGCCAATTAGCCCCTTTTATCATTAGGCTATGGGCCACTACTTCTTTAACAAATATTTTTGGATCCATCTTGCTCCTATGGATATAGAAGCAAAGATAGACTCAACAATAATGTAGAAACCATTATATTGTGTGTGTTGGGTGGGGTCATTATGACACCTCCTCTAATTCCATCTGTTTGACCACACTACACTGAGACAAAACTTTAAGAGAAGCATATTGGAGAACTGATATTTTCATAGTTATATATGTTATGTGGTTCTTAATTTGTATATTTTTTGTTTATATTGCCATGTATACTAATTTAAACTCCTGGTTTACACAACATCTGCTGATTAGTAAATTAGACACTTGCAATCATTGGTAAATTAGTATAAATCACTGGCGTACATACACAATGTAAACTTCACTTTCAGTGCAGCATAATCTACCCCAGAAGATTTGAAGAAATACGTGAAAACAATCATTCAATTATAAATACCAGATATTTGTTCACAATAAACTGCATTCATTTCTCATCTCAAAAAGATTTTATCCTAAGAAAACAATTTCTCTGACATCACAACAATCCAGTAAAAATTATGGATAGATAACATAATAAACCCATTAGCAATCAGAACTCTTACACAGACAGGTAGACAGACGTTGGCCTAATTTACCACTACATTACTCCAGTTTTATGTCTTTGC
Organism: Natator depressus; assembly: GCF_965152275.1. Taxonomy (NCBI): domain Eukaryota; kingdom Metazoa; phylum Chordata; order Testudines; family Cheloniidae; genus Natator; species Natator depressus. The sequence goes on from NC_134240.1 coordinate 74,260,445, forward strand.
AAGTCCATTGAAATGGAGTGGTGAATCAAGGCGAGATGCTTTTATTAGTTACTTGGATACAAATACGAAAAATAAGTGTAACGCTTGTTCATTTTTATATTATGCTTTTTTGATAAATATTTTACACAGGTAGGTATTGTTACATCTGAAGAAGTGGGGTTTTCAACCCATGAAAGCTTATGCCCAAATAAATCTGTTAGTCTTTAAGGTGCCACCAGACTCCTCATTGTTTTTTTAGGTAGATACTAAGTTCTTAGTAACCTTTTCAGCTTGATTGCTGTAGCCTGATAGCGCTCTCAAGCCTAGACTAGGGATATCAAACTTCCAGGATTGGCCTGGTGTCTCCCTCCCTCTTACTGAAAGCAATCCAGAAAATTTTAATAGGAAGAAAATGAAAATTACGTCATGCTGAGGGGAAAAAAATCTCAAGGAATAGCTTCAGTCAGAGTTGGCAACTCTAGCCTAGAAACTGTTGCATGGGAATTCATATCTTGTATCCCCCAGGCGGCAACTTCCTAGGCTGTGTTTACTAGTCCCCGCCAGTGTCTTCTCCCAACTCCCTCTTTGGGTCTTCTGTGGCCCTCAGCCCTCCAGCCAAGCCATGTAACCCTTGTAGGGTACAAGTTGACGTGCAAACAAAAGTGTCTTTGCCCCTCCTGGGCTTCTCTCAGTTTTCCTCAATCTTTTCAGAGTGACCACGCCCCAGGTTTTTCCTTCAAGAAGTCCAAATACCACATATACTGGTGTGTGTGTGTGTGTGTGTGTGTGTGTGTCACACACACACACACACACACACACACACACACACACACACACAATCAGCTCCCTGTGGATGCCTCTCAACCTGACTTCTTTGGGCTTTTCCCAGAGGAGAACTCTCCTTGTTCCTCCTTCCAGAATGTTTCTCTTTGTGCTAAGTTCCCAGCTCTATTTAAATAGTTCCTGCCCTGCTTCAATACCGCAGGTGGCATCAGTCTTTCTAATTAAGCCCTATTACATCCAACTGTGATCACTAATTGACCCTTATGTTGCCAGCTAATCAGTGAGACTGAGGGACAGCAGCTAAGTCATGGGCAAGGGCTAACCCCAGCTTGCCTCAAACGGCCAGCCTGCCCATTTCACTTTGATAGAGGGATTTTCTGTGAGAAACATTCCCAATTCATTATAGGAGTTGAAGGTGCTTAGATTTTCACAGAGTGTGCTCAGCGCCTTTCACTGTCGAGAGTAAGTTGAAAATAATTCTCACAGAAAGACCAGTCACTAAAATTGAGTGACACCACACACCAGAACAGTGAAATACAACATGAAAGTATATCAGAACAGAACAAACTCTCATTGGTGCGCATGCGTGTGTGTATGTTGGTATGTAAACAAAACAAATCCAAAAAAACAACTTAACTTTTTCCATATGGATCCCGTGAACCACAGTATTATTAAATTATAACATCCCAATATTAAGAGAGAGACCTGAAAAAAACCAAACATCTCTTCACCTCTCCACACACACACACATAATCCCCACAGATGTCAATGGGAGTTGTTTTAGAGTAGCAGCCATGTTAGTCTGTATCCGCAAAAAGAAAAGGAGTACTTGTGGCACCTTAGAGACTAACAGATTTATTTGAGCGTAAGCTACAGTTCACTTCATCAGATGCATGCAGTGGAAAATACAGTGGGGAGATTTATATACACAGAGAACATGAAACAATAGGTGTTACTATACACACTGTAAGGAGAGTGATCAGGTAAGGTGAGCTATTACCAGCAGGAGAGCGGGGCCGGGGGGGACCTTCTGTAGTGATAATCAAAGTGGGCCATTTCCAGCAGTTGACAAGAACGTCTGAGGAACAGTGCCGGGGGTGGGGTGGGAGGGAATAAACATGGGGAAATAGTTTTACTTTGTGTAAAGACCCATCCACTCCCAGTCTTTATTCAAGCCTAAGTTAATTGTATCCAGTTTGCAAATTCATTCCAATTCAGCAGTCTCTCGTTGGAGTCTGTTTTTGAAGTTTTTTTGTTGAAGAATTGCCACTTTTAGGTCGGTAATCGAGTGACCAAAGAGATTGAAGTGTTCTCCGACTGCTTTTTGAATGTTATAATTCTTGATGTCTGATTTGTGTCCATTTATTCTTTTTACGTAGAGACTGTCCAGTTTGGCCAATGTACATGGCAGAGAGGCATTGCTGGCACATGATGGCATATATCACATTGGTAAAAGTGCAGGTAAACAAGCCTCTGATAGTGTGGCTGATGTGATTAGGCCCTGAATAGATATGTGGACACAGCTGGCAACGGGCTTTGCTGCAAGGATAGGTTCCTGGGTTAGTGGTTCTGTTGTGTGGTTGCTGGTGAGTATTTGCTTCAGGTTGGGGGGCTGTCTGTAAGCAAGGACTGGCCTGTCTCCCAAGATCTGTGAGAGTGATGGGTCGTCCTTCAGGATAGGTTGTAGATCCTTGATGATGCATTGGAGAGGTTTTAGTTGGGTGCTGAAGGTGATGGCTAGTAGCGTTCTGTTATTTTCTTTGTTGGGCCTGTCCTGTAGTAGGTAACTTCTGGGTACTCTTCTGGCTCTGTCAATCTGTTTCTTCACTTCAGCAGGTGGGTATTGTAGTTGTAAGAACACTTGATAGAGATCTTGTAGGTGTTTGTCTCTGTCTGAGGGGTTGGACCAAATGCGTAGAGCTTGGCTGTAGACAACGGATCGTGTGGTGTGGTCTGGATGAAAGCTGGAGGCATGTAGGTAGGCATAGCGGTCAGTAGCTTTCCGGTATAGGGTGGAGTTTATGTGACCATCACTTATTAGCACCGTAGTGTCCAGGAAGTGGATCTCTTGCGTGGACTGGTCCAGGCTGAGGTTGATGGTGGGATGGAAATTGTTGAAATCACGGTGGAATTCCTCAAGGGCTTCTCAATGGGAGTTGTGTCCATTGAAGAAGGGAAGAGACTTCTTAGGGCTTGTTTACACTGTGCTGCAGTGCAGACTATTGGGGTGTGAATTGCAGAGTTCATGCCCCATTCACACTGCTGGCATGAACTAAAAGGTTCTATAGTTCATGTTAATATAGTCCTCTTTCAAACAGGACTATGTTAACATAAACTAGGTCTCTTTTAGGACTAGGTACACAAACTAGGACACCAGCAGTGTCCACATGGGGCAACTAGATTGCAACACTTTCATTCACTCTGCAATTCACCTCCCCAACCCCCAAATCCACAGTGCCGCGCAGTATAGACATAGCCTTATTTTCCAATAATATTTCCTTAATCCCTTCAGTGCCTTTTACAATGGCAGCATTGTACCTTCTTTAAGGCCTTAGTTGGGCAAAGGGGGGTCCTAAATTTGACCTGACAATCTAGAGTATCTAATTTGCTTGTTAGTAGGATATTTCCCCATGACAAGCATGGGCAAATCAAGTATAAGAAAAGTTATTTCACTTTTTAATTCCTCACATGAATTACTCACAGGTGGAAGTATTTCCTCTATAGAGTCCACTGAGATTTCGGTTCCAAACTACATAACGCAGGACTCAAATTTAGCCTCAAGCTTTTTCTCCTCAATGGTTATTAGAATAGTTTTTAAAGAAACTTCTCCTGATATTAACTCTGCTTCATGTAGAAAAAGAAATCTCAGACATGTAATATTACAAAGACTTGCTAACCTGGAAAATGCCTTTGTTTCCTGATAAAAGTGGCCATTTTCCCTTCCCTTCAGAAACTTTCAGAAACTAAAAGGAGACTAGGTCATGTTCAATTGTGTATGTTATTTTCACAGATTGTCTTCCTAGCAGGAGGTATCTTCTTGTTTTTAAAATAAATTCTTAACAGCTTCAGTTGTGGCAACCTACAGATCAGATTTCATGCAAAATCAACAGATGCTATTTGAAAGAAAGAAAGAAAGAAAGAAAGAAAGAAAGAAAGAAAGAAAGAAAGAAAGAAAGAAAGAAAGAAAGAAAGAAAGAAAGAAAGAAGCTGTGAAGAGAAACAAATGAATAACCAACTGTAAGATGTGAAGATCAAAAGGTGCTGGTAAGTTCACAAGGCAAACTGAAGAAAATATTATGAGTGGAATATGTGATGCTCACAAGATGTTGTTATTTGTAAATAAATTATACTTTTAAAAGAGTCAACCTACTGTTCAGATACTACAGTTAGGGTTTTTTTAATGTTATGAGGACTATGAAAGAAAAATATACTAGAGAAGAAAAAAATGTTCTTCGACTCCAGAAAGGGGACACAGATATTACTCTTCCATACAGAAAAAAAGAATGTTATTACATTTTTGAAAATGTAATTCAATGTAGTTCACATGAACATGAGACATTCAAGCCAAACATACTGTGGCTAGCACTGTGTGCAAATGGAGGCCTCCATCCTTATAGCATGCAGCTTGACTCGTGTTCTCAGAGCAATGAGGCTTTGGTTACACAAAACAACAACCTTCATGACTGGGGCCTTACATACACAACTCTGCAATGCACCTCATTTCAAAACTGTAAAGACGAATCCCAATTCCCTATAAGAGAACTGGCAATGCATTTCACTCATATCTGGGAAATTCTGTTCACCTTCACTCATGGATCTCTCTTGAGCAGAGACTTGAATTTAGTTTTATATTTTATACATGCATATAAAATATACCTTACAGCTTCCCTGTTAAATTCAGGGTGTTTTCTCAGATCTGAATATTGCACAGATTGGCAACCACCACAATTAGAAATGTCGAAAACTAGAAACAAAGTCAAGATGAAATTTTATTTCATGCTGTCTTGCCAGATAATGTCCCTTAAATCACTGGATGAGATTATTGCTTTGTATCTCACAGTAGCCTGTCCATTATTCACTTTTATCCTCTAATAATGAACACAACACAACACAAGCTCTGGCTCCCTGTACGTAAATGTTTGGCTGGTATGAGACAGCTCAAAACTTCTCCCTTCCCCAGATCTTTAAATTCAGTGAACCTCAAAGGGAACAAGCAAGAAGATAACAAAATTATTCTGCATATGAGCTGTCATTGCCACCCAGTTTGAACGTGGTGATCAAACATATTAAGACAAGTGCAGACTTCACCCAACTGGGGGAAATCAAGAGATAAAAGCTTTTCTGGTCAATAGAAAGGCAAAGCTGTATCACAAGTAAAATTGTTTGGGGTTGGAAGGTTTTTAGTGGTTCTTTTTAAGTTTGATTTGATTTTTTTTAAACTAGCTAACAGCACTACCTACATTGCCAGTCTGAATATTTATAGGAAAACCCCTTCTTTCAAGTCTTTTATGATATGTCAGTTCAAGAATTTTCAGACCTGAAACCTGATTTGCAGGCACTTTGGCATATCAGGAACCCATCTAAACTCAGGCCTTTTGAATCACTCAGAAAGAAGAGGGATAGTGATGACTTTGTTTTCTATTTATCACTTAAATAAAGGATTAAAAAGAAACAGAGATATAACCAATATGAAATGCAACATACAATGTGATGATAGAAAGAAAACTCTATTAACAGGCAAACAAACAGAATGGCAGTTCAATCCACAGGGAGCCACACCAAAGGTAGTAGCCAGGATAGTGAGGGAGGAGGATGAGGTCACTGGCTTTTTTAACATTAGTTTATTCTGAGATGTGGGAAATGCAGCTTCTCTATTTGTCAGATAAAAAAAAATGTCAAGATTGGCTTTACTTTTAGGCTCAAATTTGATGGGCACGGGACAAGATATGTTGAACATTTGTTGGGATATATATATATGTATATATATATATATATATATATATATATATATACACACACATACACACATTGTGATTCATATATCCATGTAATATGTTATAGGTCATTGAGACCTGGTATGAATGACGCGTGCTTGACATGAATACATGCACTGCAAGTTAGCAACCAAAGCAAGAACTTAAGTTCAAGGACTATTAGAACTATTTGTGCTAAAACAATCTTATGTTCTGAGAAAAATATGGAAAATTAGCAGAAAAGGAAACAACACCAGATGGACTAATATAAAATCATACAAGAACTGGAGGAAATGGCACGCCTTGGATCATGGTGGCCCGCCCAGGATTGCCTCTTTGGAATTGTGTGGGTAGGAGTCCTAATAAACAAAGGCAAAGAACTGATGATGTGGCGGAATGGACTATAAATGGTTGCCTATGATTTCTGCAAATCGGAGTTTTTATTGATCCAGAGTCCTGTGTGTATATAGATGTGGTTTTCACCAGCTCCCCGCATCTTATGATCAGAAGAAATCTCGACTGGCCATCGGGACCATTCTGACCTTTAGACTCTGGTATAGTATGTTTGGGGTGTGAATGTGGCGAGAGTAAGGTTTGTTTTGTAACCAATAAAGAGCATTTAGAGAATTATATACCAACCTTGTGTCCAGTATCTGCCTGCTCCCCATCCCATAGGGAGATAAATAAAGTATCTTTATTGCGGGTCTAACACATTATAATTGAAAATAAAAAATAACTGATTTTAATTCCTGGAGTTGACAATGCTGCATTTATGTATCAATCCCATTCTTAAAATCATTTTTGTATTCTTCCATATCCCTGTTTTGTGAGTTGTATGTGACAGCATTAAACATGGCCTCAAAAAAGTGGTTTCCTGTTGGGCTATCTACTGTGACAGGGTCAGGCCAGATGGCTATAGGAGAGTAATAGAAGGCAGATATATTAGCCCCAGGCTAAGTAGGTCCCTTTTCCCTGAGTAAGGTAACAGGGAAGGTTCCAGAACAATCAGGAACCTTCTGGAGACAATTAAGACAGGCTGATTAGAACACCTGCAGCCAATCAAGAAGCTGCTAGAATCAATTAAGGTAGGCTAATCAGGGCACCTGGGTTTTAAAAAGGAGATCTCTTCAGTTTGTGGTGTGCATGTGAGGAGCTGGGAGCAAGAGGCACTAGGAGCTGAGAGTGAGAAAGCATACTGTTGGAGGACCGAGGTGTACAAGCATTATCAGACACCAGGAGAAAGGTCCGATGGTGAGGATAAAGAAGGTGTTGAGAGGAGGAAATGGGGAAGTAGCCCAGGGAGTTGTAGCTATCGCACAGCTGTTCCAGGAGGCACTCTAGACAGCTGCATTCCACAGGGCCCTGGGCTAGAACACAGAGTACAAGGAGGGCCCGGGTTCCCCCCAAATCCTCCCAACTCCTGGTCAGACACAGGAGGAGTCGACCTGGACTGTGGGTTCAGAAAAACGGCCAAGCTGAGGGCTGCCGTGAAGCTCCAAGGCGAGCAAATCCGCCAATATGCGCAAGACCCACCAAGGTAGAGCAGGAACTTTGTCACACTACTTTTTTGGAAATGAATAATAAACAGTTAATAGAACACAGTTAACGACTCACACAAACAGTGCCTAACTCCTTAAGGCCTTCATAATGTAAAGGCTTGAATTTGCGTGGTGCTAAGCACTGTATGAGAATCTGATTATTAATTATCTATATTATGGTAGTGCCTAAAAGACTCAATTAAGGTTGGCATATGATTGTGCTAGGTGCACACACACACATTAAAGGCCAATCCCTGTCCTGAAGAATTTACAGTCTCAACCTATAAGATAGGCAAAGAATAGAAGTGTTATTATCCCCACTTTACAGACAGGGAGCTGAGGCATGGTGGCTGTGATTCAGGAAAGCTGTAAGCTCATGCTTAAGCACTTTCCTGAATCTAGGCCAGAAAGACTAAATGACTTGCCCAAGATCACAGAAGAAGTCTGTGGCAGATATAGGAACTAAACCAATGTCACTTCAGTTGCTTAGCCACAAGAGCATCCTTCCTCTCTTATATATACACCATATAAACCACCAAGACCATCACCTCAAATCTAAAACCCCAATAGAAGGGGAAAAAATGAACTAACATTCTTTCTCCTAAACAAATAGATACTTTGAATTCAAAGTATCTAATACCATCAACTTGAAAGTGGTGGAAGGATCTGGAGATGAAATCAGTAGCATCATGTTTGGAAGGGGAACTATAGTCTTCTATATCAGACATGCAAATTAGTCTGCCTGGGGCTGAACTTATGTTCTACCTGGAGCTGTTTTGCCTGGAAAAATCAATGTGTTTTAGAAAGCGCTTTGTAAATCTTGCATAAAACCAACTGCAGTCTACCAAGTTCTCACCCGATTGATTCTCCCTGAAAGATTTCATCAACTTACAAGGAGCTAGGTTGTAGCTTCATTTCCCCTATGGATTCAGCTACGTGTAAAGCAAGAAAATTAGTCTAAACAAGAAAACATGGAGTCAAGTTAAAGTATCTCTACTGTACAGGTTGTTTTATTAGGAGTAGCCATTGCAAACTACAAGTGTCAATTAGGTACATGTTCCACTGGGAAATGACAATTGCACATTATTTCTACCTTCTACATGCTCTGTTATTGACAAATCTAGGCTTAGGAGGGGAAGCACACCCTGTTAGTTACTTGCCCTCCTGGCTGCAGCCCAGATATTTTACAGGTAACATTTTCCCCTACTTGTCTGTAACCCTTCAAATGAGTCAAAGAGTCAGAAAGACTATAGTTACGTGTCTGTCTGCATCTTCATGTAGCACAAACCCTGGGACCTCAGTTTTAAAAGTGAGTAGTGATTTTGGGTGCCTCAATTTTTGGTGTCCAACAAAAGCCATTGCAAAAGGGCCTGATTTAAAAATGGTGGGCATTCAGTACTTCTGAAAATCTTGATCATTGTTTTTAAATTGAACGGCCTCTTGAAAGGGGACACATTGCAAATTCGAAGAGGTTCAGTGAATGCTTCAAGCCCAACAGTAATATCAGTAGCGGGCAAAATTTTTATCTTCAGGATTTTCATTCTTTCCTAGAAATTTCACCATATCTGAATATGGCTAAATTGGTATGGGGAGTACTCAGTCTTACCAGCTAGTGATGACAGGATTGAAGGAGGATTTCCAGCCCTAACAATGTTGGTTTGGGATATGAGGCTTCTTGTTTCCAGTCCTTCAAAAGCCAGATTGTTAAAAGGTTTTAAGCCCAGTGAATAGGCCTTACAAGAATAGCAAATCAGTTCACACAGAGTCCTTGTTTATGAATAGGGTTGCCAATTGTGGTTGGACGTATTCCTGGAGTTTTCATCCCATGACATAATCTTTATTAAAGATTTACCTTTAATTCCTGGAGACTCCAGGACAATCCTGGAGGGCTTGCAACCCTATTTATGAAAAATGGACAAGGGATTGACTCTGATGAGAGTGGGCAGATGTAACTGAGGCCAGAATTTGGTCTTCTAATTATAACTATATCTGCTGTTGCCATCTGCATTAATCTCATTAATTTGTTTCCACCACTCCCTCGTGAATTACTTCTAGCAGAGACTTTTTTGGTGTGTTAGTTCTCATAGACTAAGTTCACAAGGGACCATAATGATCAGCTGCAGTTTTGCATTTGAAATTAGAAACAGCAATATGGAAATAAAAGAGGTTCTAGTAACAAATGGTGTCATTCCAATGTATTTAATGAAGACACAAAGCATTACCGTACTTGGTGGCAGAATAATTGGAATCCATTGCCATCTACACTACAGTGAATCTCTCTGGCTCTTCTGCATTGGAATAGACAGGGAATATGTCAGGCTCCCAGAATAATGAAAAACATTTGGACAACTTTTGGAGCTAATACACTCTGGCCCTACAGAGCAAATTTTGAAAAAGAAAAGGGCAGCTATTTACTGTTAAGAATTGGTTAAATGAGCCGAGCCATTTATAGTGAGAAATATATCAGGGAGGATACTAAGGTACTGAAAACTTATTTTGAAAAGTATCAAACATATGTTCTACCGAAAGCAAACCCAGGGTTCCCTCCCTCACTCCCTGTATACAAATTCCATGAAAAAAATTCAAAGAATCTCAGAAACATTTAACTGAATTAAAGCTGTTAAAGATTTTGGCTATGGAGAAAGTGATGAAGTGGTGAGAGACTATATATAGTCACTGATACAAGTTCAGAGTTAGACAAAAAGTTCTGAGCATAGGAGCTACGGTTCCCCTAACAAAAGCCATAGATACAACTAGATCTAATGACCTGACAAAAGCACAGTAGATAACAATGGCTGGCAGAAAATAATCAAATGCGTATGTATTCAATGGAGGGGAAAGTAGATAGGCATAAAGGGACACAGGCTGATGAAACCACAGAGGAAAAAAAGTAGAAAATTTGCATATTGAGAAATAAATAAAATGTGCAGATTCAATACAGAGGAGGAATGATAAGCTGTGTCTTCTGGTATAGAGGGCACTAAACTGGGATTTGGGACACCTGGACTCCCTTCCTGGCTCTGCCACTGACCTCCTGTGAGACCTTGGGGAAATCACTTCACCTCTCAGTTTCCCTTCACACTCTTTGTCTTGTCTGTTTAGTTTGTAAGCTCATAGGGCAGGGTCTGTCTCTTACTGGGTGTTTGTACAGCACCTAGCACAATGAAGATCTGCTTTCAGTTTGGTGCTTGTGCTAATATAAATAATAATAATACACATTAATGTAGGAATTTTCCTTGCAAAATGTTGCCACAGGATAAAATACAATAAAATGAATTATTACAAGACCATATATATTCAATACAACAAACTTAAACTTAATGTTGTTCATTAGGTTGCAACAGAAAAGGCTTCTGATCACAAGAAATATTTCATTTATGCAGCCAGCATTCTCTATAGATTTTGCTTGGTTAAAATCCTACAATGATTGTGACTTGCCTGTTTGAGAGACCAGCTTTCTCCCTCTGCCATATTGCTGCAGTTGTGGTCAGCAGAGGAGCTGGAGTATAAAAGATGGAGAATGGATGATGAGACCTGTGACGTTGCACCCCATAAGGCTTTATGGAAATATGCTTATGAATGTATATATGACATAACTGGAATATGTTTATGCTACATATGCAATGTAACATATCTCGCTAAAGGTTATGATCTACTGAATCTATTCCTCCTATTTGTACGCATGTATCGTTTCTGTGTTCGAAGTTATGAATATCGGCTGTGTACTTGCTTGATTTCTACGTAGCCTTAGTAAAACATTTGGTCAGCTTCTTGAGAAGGGAATGTGCAAGTTAAGTGCCCAATCAAGAAACACTTAACAAACAATGGATCTTGGAAGGCTTCAATCCACATAAGAAGTCTACTTGAGGACGTTAAAGGTAGCATGTGAACCATGGCTGCTACCTTTAAGTTCTGAGTCATGCATGGACATGTAACTTGCCCATGTGACTCCAAAACTCCATCTTGGAGCTGGGATTCTACACAGGGGGAGGGAGGGGTGTCCACCCACAAGAGAAAGTCTATTTAAACCCTGGGGAGACCTCTCCATTTTGTCTTCAGCTGCTCAAGAGATAGCCTCTCCACCCCCAAGAATACCTGACAGAAACTGGAACAAAGGACAGTAACTACAGGGGGTATGAGTGATTGCTGGACCCAGACTAGAAGGAGACTAGTCTGTAAAAGGAAGCTTACTGGAACACCTCTGAGGGTGAAGTTTTATCTGTATTCAGTTTTCTTACTGTATTAGGCATAGACTTGCATGTTCTATTTTATTTTGCTTGGTAATTCACTTTGTTCTTCTGTTACTACTTGGAACCACTTAAATCCTACTTTCTGTATTTGATAAAATCACTTTTTACTTATTAATTAACCCAGAGTATGTATGAATACTTGGGGGGGGGCAGCTGTGCATGTCTCTCTATCAGTGTTATAGAGGGCGAACAATTTACGAGTTTACCCTGTATAAGCCTTATACAGGATAAAACAGATTTATTTGGGGTTTGGACCCCACTGGGAGTTGGGTATCTGAGTGGTGGAGACAGGAACACTTCTTAAGCTGCTTTCAATTAAGCTTGCAGTTTGTGGGACTTGGTTCAGACCTGGGTCTGTGTTTGTGGCCGGCAAGCATGTCTGGCACAGCCAGGCAGGGCTCTGGAGTCCCAAGCTGGCAGGGAAAGCCAGGGCAGAAGTAATCTTGGCACATCAGTTGGCAGCCCCAAAGGGGTTTCTGTGATCCAACCCGTCACAAGATGTCCATGAGGGACACTCAGATTTGGAATGTATTCCCTGCATTTGATCCAAAATAGCCCATAACAGTTAATCATCAGGCCCATCACTTACCCAGGCTTTTGGGGCATAGTATGTGTTGCTATCTGTTTGTGGTGCTTGATTTTGATTTTAGCCCTGGTAAATTATTTCTTGGTTTGGGGATGAGGTGAGCTGCTAGCTTTCATTCATATCATTATACCTGTAATTATGTCAAAGATGCCTGGAGTTCAGAATGTGCCTTTTATACTATGCGTAGCTTTAACCATGCAAGGCGCCACATTGATTTCAGTGGGACTACACTCGTCCTGAAAATTATGCATGTGGTTTAGCACTGTGATGGACTAGAGCTCAAGAAAGTTACAGTTGCTCTCTGTGATTGCCTCAAAAGACATCAACTGTGTGTTAGTTTCAATCTTATGTTTGGAGTCTCAGTGAGCAGATGGAAATAAACATACTTCCCATTAACAAATTTTGTCCTATTAGTGTACTTAGACAAGATGCAAAGCAGTACAACAATTCAAAGGTACTCACCATATGCTATGTACAATCTACAAATGTTGACAGGATTCGGCACCACTAGTTCAAATATATGTTACTTAAAAAAAATCAATAAAGTTGGAATCATTACAAAGCCCAGACTAAGCAGGAGCTATTACTTTGGTTTTTACAAAACAGTTGCCAACAGTTTAGTAATTTTTACTTAACAGAAGGAACAAAACAAGTATTTAGCTAATTTCATATACATTTTGTGCTCAAATTAAAATCAGCCTTGTTTCTTTTAGAATGCCACGCCTCCTCCTCTGCCTTGCTATTAAGTCAGTAGTTATTTGCTACTTAGGCAAGCATACAAGGAAGGAGCATATGGCCTATTTTGCTATGATGAAAACCATGCAATTATGGCAAAGAATTCCCAGGAGAAATCTGAAGAAGCGACACCACAAAGCTTTCCCTTGAGTGCCAATCACACCTCCCCCCTCCTCTCACTCCATTGCTCATGTGCTGAATTTGTTATTTCATCAAAACTCCAGTTAAAAAAAAGGACTTTGTCAGCTCTTGAAGACTTTATGTGGGATAAGGAAGGAAAACAACACACATACATATTCAGTTTTACACATCCTGCCTGCACTGCTGTGAGGCAGACAGACATTTAAGGAGTTATTCAAGGCAAGCAACACACTGTGTGGTTCTGATTATTCCTGAGCTGCAAACATTGCACGCAGCTAAAACATTATCTTTCCTTTAAAAATCCTCTAGGGGGTTGTAAAGCCTGCAGAAACCATGGCAATCTCAATTACAATGCATTGTCTCTGCCTTGCAGGCCTGCAGGACTCATTAGCAAGTTTTCAGCTTACCTTCTTGTGTATGTACACTAGGTACAAGTAACTTTATATTGTTAGTAACGGTCTCCTAGACGTTTGAAGCTAATGCAGCTTTTCCTATGGATTCTGCTCACTTGGCAAACATTGATTTTTCTTTGGTGTGGTTCTGTTGTGCTGCAGAAGCCAACTCATCTCCTTTTCACTGAATTCCTTGTTTGTGCCCCAGATTCACTGGTGGGCTTGTGGTCGAACTTTGCAAATAGAGTTACCAGGAGTGACTACAGGAGGCAAAGCCAGGAGAACTAAAATGGTTTGAGGGACAAATCCAATGAGTAATAACGGGAAATGGCACCTTCACCACTAGACCTCTCACCTGTGGAGTCCACAAGGATTAATTCTCTTTCTGGTTCTTTTCAACATCTGCTTGCAACCACTAGGTGAACTGGGCTCTACCTATTCTTCACCACATATAATCACTCCATTGCCATCAAAATGTCCCAGTGCTTGGATGAGATCAGCTCATGGATGAAGAACAACTGGCTGAAGCTGAACCTGAGCAAAACAGAGGTGATGCTAGTGGGAAGAGGAAAGTATTTTGAGGCGTACAGCCACGGCACAGAGTCCTTTGACTGAAGTTCACATCCCATTGGTCAACTCAGTCCACAGTCTAGGAGAACTCTTGGATTCTTTGACGATGCTGAGCTCTCACATAGCAATAGCCATGAGTAATGCTTTCTACCATCTTTGGTTGGCTTAGAGACTCCACTCCAGGCAGTGGATGAAGACCTGGCCTCAGTTCTTCATGCCTTTGTCACCTTTTGTGTGGATTACAACAATGCAGTGTACCTGGGCATGAAACCTTAAGCACTTTAGAAAAGTACAAATTAGGACAAAACACTGCAGCACATCTAATTAGTACAAAACACTGCAATGCATCTCCACAGCAACCACGAGCACATCAAACCTGTGCTCCACTCTCTACACTAGTTTTCCATAGACTTTTGAATCAAGTTCTACGTCTCAGTCCTTATCATCTGCACTCAGGATAACTAAAAGATAATGTAAAGCTCTGGGACAAAGACTATGGTTGACAACTTTACTCCTGTGGCACAAGGGATCTCTCAACAATAAGCGTAAAATTAATCTGTGCTAGAGACAGAACTTCCTTGAATAAACTCTCCCAAGAACTAGGAACTTCACAAACCTCACCACTTTCCATTCCAAGTGCAAGACACACTTCTTTGGCCTTGCGTTCTCTAATATAAATACATAGCATGAAGTATACTTATTTGAAAAGAAAAAAAAATACACCCTAGCCAAAAATGACACTCCATACCACACACTTCTCCCTCTGGGGAGAATGAGGGAACAAAGAACAGGTGATTGATGTGCAGTCACATTGCTTAGTGCACTATTGGAAGTGCTCGGATACTATGGTGATGAGTATGGTATAAAAATATATAGAGAACAGAACATAAAACAGAATACAGCTGAGAAAGTGTTTGTTATCTCACCACACAGAAATGACAACTTTAAAAAAAAGTATACATTTCTTGGGGGAAAAGGGATTATATTTTTCTTTCAAATATATATTTAAGGCCAGATTATTTGATCTGTTCCTGCAGTCCCTGGCATTGTGGAGGAAATGGTAGGTTGGCAGGAGTAGAGACAAAACATGACCAAAGCATGCTACATATGACCCTTTGTGGGTCATGAACAGCTAATATAGTTTGGAGCAGTCCCCGGGAGGATCTAATCTATCCCATGGCCAGCACAGAACCAACCCCAAAATCAGGGACCCACAAAAGCCCTCTATTATCCACTCTTCAGATGTGGATGCTGAGTACAACTAGGGTTGCCAAGCCTCCAGGATTGGTCTGGAGTCTCCAAGAATTAAAGATTAATCTTTAATTAAAGATTATGTCATGTGATGAAGTCTCCAGGAACACATCCAATCAAAATTTGCAACCCTAAGTACAACTGAGAATCTTCTTTTAGAATCCAAATGACTTGTTCTCCAGTTTTAAAGCAGAGTAGTGCAAATTAAGACTGTACTTAACACCATCTTTTTGGAGGAAAATATACAAAGTTATGCTAACTAGAAAGGAGATAAAGACTGAAGTATGAAATCCCTCAAATTCAACTGCATTGCTTCTCTTGTGCCACTGTCACACACTGGTATTTTCTTCTGTGGTTTTCACCTACAGGAACAAAACAGACTTATTTCAGAGTCACTGTAGTACCAGAGGACTTGATTCTGCCAGCAGCATAAATCAGAAGTGACTCCATTTAAGTCAATGCTACACTGAAATAAAACTGCTGCAAAGTGAGAACAAACTCAGGACCCAGGAGCAGCAAAAATAAAGTGAACAATAAGTCTGGGCTTTTTAAAATAGTTATTTTCTTTTATCAATGACTCCTTAAAATGACTTGAATGGAGAGCAGCACCCTACCAGAGCAAATAGTGTTCTGCCACCATTTATGAACTGCTTATAGGAACCAGTTATTTGAACTGAGCAGCTCAAGAAAATTCTCATGATATACTAAATGCCAAAATACAGTCTGTGCATAAGAAAATCTAGTCCCTGTGCTTCCACCTCTCACAAAAGATAAGAAAACTTTTGTATAAATCTAGTTACCTCTCAAAAGATTCCAGGTCCAATACTATAGACACTCTCAATGAAAAATCCCTTCAAAGTCTGTGGAGCAACTGCAGAATTTGACTCAAAAGGTTCTAGAAACAACAGCCAAAAACCTATATTGGTGTTTTATTCCAACAGAGCTTCAGATTTGAAGGATGGGAGTTTCAAAAGTGCTCAGCTTTGACCCAGCTCTGATAAAACTCTTGTTGACTGCAATAGGAACAGAGCTGGTCCAATACTAAATTCTTTTGAACATTCCACCTTAAATGCATAGTTTGGGTAGATAACCACACAAACCACACCTCAGTATAACTGCAATCCATTTTCTCACCTGTTTGCAAAGAAACAAGTGAAACCCCAATTAAAGCTGTGATATGTTCAAAAGTTTCTCTCAATATGAAAGACCTTTAATAATATGACTTAGGCAGCTAACGGAAAGAGTGCAAGTATGATTTATGATCAATGAAACACTAAAGTAATGCAGCCTATGATACACTAGCTTTTGTATTAAGAGTCAAATCCTGCTCAGTTTACTCACTTGAGCATCCAGTAGGATTCCTTGTGTAAAACTAGCAGGATTTGGTTCTATCTGTGCATCCCCAAGTATTTGATTTTTCACCTGTAGCTGTTGCTAGAGATAATTTCATTTCATGCTTCAGAGTTTCACCCAACCCACCATTACACTGAGATACTTTAAGTGTGGATCTGAATATATGTTTCATTACTTATTGTCCTTTTTAATTCCAGGAACACATTTTTCAGAAATATATTACCACTTCAACCGTGTCTCTAGCTGCTCCTAATGCTTCCACCTCTGATTTGGCAGGCTTCATGGAGGAAGACCTTTTGTAACATCAAAGAATTGCGGAATTTACATCACTAATGGAATGTGTTTGGGAATGAAAATAAGACTGAGTGAGTGAGTGAGTGTGTGGGTGGGTGGGTGGGTGGGGGTGTGTGTGTGTGTGTGTGTAAAGGAGTGAAACACATACTGAGTACATTCATAATGTTTCAAATGAAGATATACATAAAAGATTGCCAGGTTTTTGGCTATTATATCCAAGGGAAGGCAAAAAGGTGTCTATTAAAAATTTTCCTGAAATCATTATAAAAGCTGCCTTTAAAGAACAGAAGAAAATAAAACAAATTACAGAGTAGAGAACTATAGTCATAGTTGTTTTCTGTATTATGTAAAATATACAGGAGCTGAAATGAAATTTTGTCTCTGTCTCAGCAGAGACCCGGAACATTCGTTTAGTGCACCAGCACATCTTGTCTACATGTAAAACATGAAATGTATCTGAAACTAATAATTTAAATTTAAAATGGCATTCATAAACGGTTCAGCAAGCTTCTTATCCAACTTGGCTAACTTTAAATACAGAGTCCCACTGAAGTCAAGTCAAGCAGGTGCTAACATAGATTGGATGACCCAGGGCCCTATTGCTGGTGGCAGCCATTTTGTTCAACGTGAAATGGTTTATGCAGACACTTTTGTAGTGTAAATTTCCCCCAGACCAAAGCCATATTCAAACACGCTGCATATGGATGTCCCTCTCTCCATGCAGAAAGGGAGTCAACAGCTTCTATGGGAATTCTCCATTGCCCTGGATTCCATGGAGTGCCCTCTTCATGTCTGACAAACCACAAAGAGGGAGCTGGCAGGGAGTGGATGAGCCAGGCCCACAGTCAGGTCCAACAGGACACTTATCATCCCCCACCAGTCCTGCAGTGTTTGCCCATTAGTGCATTTGTGCTACAGCCTGCGGCAGTGTTACCTACTCCTTTCCCTCCACATTGGCGAACCCAGGTCAGCCTTCAGGCTGGGCACATGCAGCCAGATTTGTGAAAGAATTTAGTTGAGCTGGTTGACAATTTTCCGACAGAACAGTTTTCTCTGGGAAAATACTGATTCCACAAACTAGAAACATTTCATCGGAATGTATCAATATTGTCAAAATTTCTAACAGGAAATGATCAAAACATTTTGTTTCAATAAAGTCAAAATGTTTCTTTTGATGGTCTCATTTTAATTTTTATGTTATATTCAGTAGTCTAAACTTTTCAACTCCCATGGGAATTAGGTACCTATGTTCTATTTAAAATCCCACTGGGTGCCTATCTGCATCATTAGGCACCTAAATACCTTGAGAAATCTGGCCCTTGGACTCTGTTTGGGTTGTCTGTGACATCAGGAGTCCTTGGGGCTCGACCTTTACTTTCTTTCATCCCCAGGAATCTCTGGGAGGAGCCCCTCATTGCATTTTCTGAGAATATAACACCCTGAATTATAGAATTTATGTATATATTTTGCATAGCAATGTAAACTTTAAGATGTATTTTTAGTCATCTTGTTGATTTGCTTTGGAATAACTATATAGCAAAACCCATGCAACTGCACTGATTTTAGTTTGTATTTTAAATAATCTAAATGTTGGTCTTCTCCTCCACTCTTTTTAATATTTAAGAAAAAATGCTCTTGGTTATTTCAAAATTGAAATGTAGAACAACGCCATCACTTATATTTGTACATAATAAATTCAAAATGAAAGAATCGTTGGTGAAATGTCAGTACAATAGAAATGAAAACTACTTAGAATTTGCACAGGATAGGTATGTACAGACATTGGATTTTTTTTTGTTATTTTATTATTTTACTTTGAATTGTGTGAAACTAATCATATTGTGATACTTGGGCTAATTCCAACCCCCACCCCCACCCCAAAAAAACTAACAAAGAAATCAATGTACATTTATAACTGAAAGTGTCAACATTTTACAAATGAAGAGTTATGAATTGTATATAAGAAATTAAAAGAAACATTAAAGAAGACTATTACTTGTGAGTCTGTTCTCTGAATAAGAACATGATTGGTATATACAAACTGATTTTACATACAGACTTCATACACTATGAATGTTTTTGACATTTCTCATTTTGAAAAATTAGTTCAGGAAATTGTGAAGAGTGAGTTAGAAGGGGAAAAAACAGTTATTTGTAAAATAATTGCTGCCTATTGACAAAGCCCACCGAAGACACCACAGACAAAGGCACTATTTAATCTGACAGGTCTCATCAGACTATGGATTCACCCCCCTCCCTCCCAAAAGCCCACTTACTTAGGCTTAGTTCAGTCCACTGGATGGAAGCTGGAAGATACCCCTCCACTGGTACTGCTTCAGCCTATAATGCCTGCAGCCCTCTTGTGCTACTTGTGTAGGGGAAGGTGTAGCTTAGCGCCACTGCAATCACAGAGAACATTAACCTCTCTGTGGCCCACACCTAACCCTACCCGCCACCCTGGTGTGCTTGTGGCCAGCGCAGAGACACCATCCATGGTCCAGACGAGGTGTGGAAACCCCCAGGTGCCTACTTTGCTTTCATGCAGCCCCACACAGGTCTTAAGTAGGGCCCTACCAAATTTATGGCCATGAAAAACACACCACAGACCATGAAATCTAATCTATTCTCGGAAATCTGGTTTTTGTAGCAGAAGACCAGATTCCACAGAGCTGGGCGGCCAGAGAGCGGTGACTGTTGGCCAGAAGCCCAGCTCTGAAGGGCAGAAGTGAAGGTGGCATGGTATGGAGAGGGTCATCACTTTTTAAGGGGTGGGCGCAGGGCCAGCCTTACAGGTGGGCGACTGCTCAGGGCCCCATATTCAGGAGGGTGCTATGGTCACCCCACACACAGTCAGTCCAAGGCCCCTTTAACCCCCAAGCACTGGGCCTGGGGTCAGGGAGCGGGCAGGGCTGGGAGCGCCCCAGCCGGGAGCTCCTACTATGCACCAGGCTCCAGCTGCTAGTCCCGGATGGGCCGGGGAGGGACAGGACTTCCTCTTCTCCTGCACAGGCCGTTCCCAGGACTGAGTCACACCCACCTCTGGGAACCTCCCCTGGCTGCAGGAAGCTCTGTGGCTGCTGGCTGGGAGCCCACCTCTGCATCAGTGCCACCACCAGCAGCAGAGCAGAAGTGAGGATGGCATGGTATGGAATTGCCACCCCTACTTCAGTACTGCTGCCTTCAGAGTTGGGCAGCCAGAGGTCAGCTGCTGGCCAGGTGTGCCCAGCTCTGAAGGCAACAGTGCAGAAGTAAGTGTAGCAATACTGTGACACCCCCTCTACAATAGTAGGATGAATTTCACAAGATAAGATGAGGCTTTCTTCCGGCAACTCGCAGAAGTTACTAGATCGCAGGCCCTGGTTCTCATTGGAGACTTCAATCACCCTGATATCTGCTGGGAGAGCAATACAGCAGCGCACAGGCAATCCAGGAAGTTTTTGGAAAATGTAGGGGACAATTTCCTGGTGCAAGTGCTGGAGGAACCAACTAGGGGCAGAGCTCTTCTTGACCTGCTGCTCACAAACCAGGAAGAATTAGTAGGGGAAGCAAAAGTGGATGGGAACCTGGGAGGCAGTGACCATGAAATGGTTGAGTTCAGGATCCTAACACAAGGAAGAAAGGAGAGCAGCAGAATACAGACCCTGGACTTCAGAAAAGCAGACTTTGACTCCCTTAGGGAACTGATGGGCAAGATCCCCTGGGAGAATAACATGAGGGGGAAAGGAGTCCAGGACAGCTGGCTGTATTTTAAAGAATCCTTATTGAGGTTACAGGGACAAACCATCCCGATCTGTAGAAAGAATAGTAAATATGTCAGGCGACCAGCTTGGCTTAACAGTGAAATCCTTGCTGCTCTTAAATACAAAAAAGAAGCTTACAAGAAGTGGAAGATTGGACAAATGACCAGGGATGAGTATAAAAATATTGCTCGGGCATGCCGGAGTGAAATCAGGAAGGCCAAATCACACCTGGAGTTGCAGCTAGCAAGAGATGTTAAGAGTAACAAGAAGGGTTTCTTCAGGTATGTTAGCAACAAGAAGAAAGTCAAGGAAAGTGTGGGCCCCTTACTGAATGAGGGAGGCAACCTAGTGACAGAGGATGTGGAAAAAGCTAATGTACTCAATGCTTTTTTTGCCTCTGTCTTCACGAACAGACTACTGTTCCCAGACTACTGCAGGTCAGCTCCCAGACTACTGCACTGGGCAGCACAGCATGGGGAGAAAGTGACCAGCCCTCTGTGGAGAAAGAAGTGGTTCGGGACTATTTAGAAAAGCTGGACGAGCACAAGTCCATGGGGCCGGATGCGTTGCATCCGAGAGTGCTAAAGGAGTTGGCGGATGTGATTGCAGAGCCATTGGCCATTATCTTTGAAAACTCATGGCGATCGGGGGAGGTCCCAGATGACTGGAAAAAGGCTAATGTAGTGCCCATCTTTAAAAAAGGGAGGAAGGAGGATCCTGGGAACTACAGGCCAGTCAGACTCACCTCAGTCCCTGGAAAAATCATGGATCAGGTCCTCAAGGAATCAATTCTGAAGCACTTAGAGGAGAGGAAAGTGATCAGGAACAGTCAGCATGGATTCACCAAGGGCAAGTCATGCCTGACTAACTGGCTCTCTGGATGAAGGGAAAGCAGTGGACGTGTTATTCCTTGACTTTAGCAAAGCTTTTGACATGGTCTCCCACAGTATTCTTGCCAGCAAGTTAAAGAAGTATGGGCTGGATGAATGGACTATAAGGTGGATAGAAAGCTGGCTAGATTGTCGGGCTCAACGGGTAGTGATCAATGGCTCCATGTCTAGTTGGCAGCCAGTATCAAGTGGAGTGCCCCAGGGGTCGGTCCTGGGGCCGGTTTTGTTCAATATCTTCATTAATGATCTGGAGGATGGTGTGGATTGCACCCTCAGCAAGTTTGCAGATGACACTAAACTGGGAGGAGTGGTAGATACGCTGGAGGGTAGGGATAGGATAGAGAGGGACCTAGACAAATTGGAGGATTGGGCCAAAAAAAATCTGATGAGGTTCAACAAGGACAAGTGCAGAGTCCTGCACTTAGGATGGAAGGATCCAATGCACCGCTACAGACTAGGGACCGAATGGCTAGGCAGCAGTTCTGCAGAAAAGGACCTAGGGGTTACAGTGCACGAGAAGTTGGATATGAGTCAACAGTGTGCCTTTGTTGCCAAGAAGGCCAATGGCATTTTGGGATGGGATAAGTAGGGGCATTGCCAGCAGATCGAGGGACGTGATCATTCCCCTCTATTCGACATTGGTGAGGCCTCATCTGGAGTACTGTGTCCAGTATTGGGCCCCACACTACAAGAAGGATGTGGAAAAACTGGAAAGAGTCCAGCGGAGGGCAACAAAAATGATTAGGGAACTGGAACACATGATTTATGAGGAGAGGCTGAGGGAACTGGGGATGTTTAGTCTTCAGAAGAGAAGAATGAGGGGGGATTTGATAGCTGCTTTCAACTACCTGAAAGGGGGTTCCAAAGAGGATGGCTCTAGACTGTTCTCAGTGGTAGCAGATGACAGAACAAGGAGTAAGGGTCTCAAGTTGCAGTGGGGGAGATTTAGGTTGGATATTAGGAAAAACTTTTTCACTAGGAGGGTGGTGAAACACTGGAATGCGCTACCTAGGGAGGTGGTGGAATCTCCTTCCCTAGAAGTTTTTAAGGTCAGGCTTGACAAAGCCCTGGCTGGGATGATTTAATTGGGGATCGGTCCTGCTTTGAGCAGGGGGTTGGACTAGATGACCTCCTGAGGTCCCTTCCAACCCTGATATTCTATGATTCTATGATATGAGTAAAAAGTGTGCAATCAACTGTAACACATTAACTCAGACATTACTCCCCAGAAAGGAATAGGATATAATACTGTGAAGCAATTCAGGCAAAGCCCAGAAGCCACCTAAAGCCAGCATGGGCTTGGTTTCTTCCCAAACCCGTAAGAGTCAGCCTAAATTCACGCACAAATAAAGAGTAGCACCAGAAAGGCCAGGAACTGGGAGAACAGAGGGCAAAAACCATGACATCTGAATTTGGGGATCTAAACAGTAAACTCCTTAAATGAAAGTAACATCTGAATCTAACCAATGAGCTATTCATCCTTCGGAGTTTTGAGGGTTCTCCTAATGTCAGTCACTTGGGAATGGTGCCATAGGGAGCTGACCTTGCTATAAGCTATTGGGAAGATTTCCATGGAAGTGAAAGCTATTTTTACTTCCTGAAGCTGCTCCATGTTAACAGATAGTGAGACCCTTTGCTGCAGCAATTCCTCTGCAGCTAGCAACAGTTGCTGAAGCCCAAACCCAAAGGAGAATTCATTGTTTTGCTTCTTGTTATTTTCAACATTGCCTGACAAAGGAATTCCCAGATAAGCACTGCACTTTGTATTTCCCTTCACAATAATACGAAGTGAATATCCATGATTACAGAGTCTTGTTTTTCAAATTCGTTCCAGCTGTCCAATCACAGCTCTATTGGCAGAAGAAAGGATAGTTTTGCTCCCATTTACCTACAGGAACATAGGAAGGCTTTGTTCTCATTTACAGATAAATGTATCCACAAGAAGATAGACATAACTCTGTACTGGAATCAACCATTTTGTCGCATCTCTCCCCATGGTTAAAAAGATAAAACCCTTACTTCATGAATCTCTCTCTTTTAAAAAAAAAAACAACAACCTTGACTACATAATTATATATTACACATATCTGTTGTTTATTTCACTGGGTGCATTCTAAATTATGTATGTGTGCACACTGGAAGCAGAAATTCAACTGGCACAGAACCCAAACCAGCTTACATTTTTCTTATAGGAGGAAATTCTGTTCAGAATTTGAAGATCATCTCTGAATTCAGGTGCTTCTTTGAAGTTTTTCATTAATATCCAAACCCTCTGAGCCACCACAACCTCCTCTTTCATCTGCCCTGAAGAAATCCTTCCTCCCCACTCGTCTTTTCTGTTCTATACTATTCTAACCTGAATAGAGGTATTTCTAAGCTACTAATCACCGTAGTTTCATGCTACCTATGAAAACCTCTTGCAACAGAAGCAATGCATTTTTCATGAGCTAACCCATCCCACACCCTCTTTTCTGGCAGGTCTTCTTGGCTGGGTTGCTTAGACAGTTCATTCTCCTTTACTCTTGTAATTAAGCTTGCTGTTGTCTGACCTAATCCTCCCATGCCTGTTAGAGCAGGAGATGACAAGTAGCTAATCACTCCTAACAGATTCGATTGGTGTCAGGTAGCCAAGCCTTCAATCCATCACTATTGTGCCCCTAATAGTTAAAAACTTTCACTGACCATGAGAATGGAAATGATGACATCACAGCAGAATTGGAATATAGCCCTTGTGCTGTCAGAAGTGAAAGAATTACAGGGCGTGCAGGGGTAGAACAGTTTGTCCTCTGTGCTATATGAAAAGGTGTCAGCCAAAAGTCAGATTGAAAAACAGGTAACATATAGGTGCCCTTGTTTTCCTGGTGTTAGCAATACCAGGAACTAGTTATTTCAGCCAAAGAAATGACCTCTACAACTATCATGTAATTAATTAGAACAGGGAAGGAGCCTGCCAGAACACAATTAAATTTAAGATAAAAATATTGTGATTTTAGTCAGGGGTTCTCAACCTTTTTCTTTCAGAGGCCCTCCTCCAACATGCTATAAAAACTCTACAGCCCACCTGTGTCACAACAACTGTTTTTCTGCATATAAAAGCCAGGGCTGGCATTAGGAAGTAGCAAATAGGGCAATTGCCTGAGGCCCCATGCCACAGGCTCCCTCGCGAAGCTACATTGCATAGGCTTTAGCTTCAGCCCCAAGTGGTGGGTTTCTACCTTGAGTCCCAGTGAGTCTAATGCTGAAACCTGTTCACAGACCCCCAGGGGGCCCCAGACTCCTGGTTGAAAACCACTGATTTTAGTTATGGAGTAGAACAGGAGCTATACTTGTAAGGAAGGGAGAACTACTGGAGAAGTAAATGGATGGGTCTTTGGTAATGGTACAAAGTTAAGCATTCCAAGGAACAGGCTGCCAGAACTAACTGAGCAGACTGGAAGTTTAGGGCTCCATACAGCAAAGCCCTTAAGCCCATAGCTATCTTCAGATACATGCTTAAGTCCCAAGGTGGTCAATCAGGGCCTTAGAACAAAATTACTGTCTGATGAACATCAGAGTGTAGGATGCACCTTGAAAACACATTATCCTAACTCCATGCCTGGCATATATCTTTTCCAAAGAGCGCTCTCTGAAAGTGGTCCCATAGTTGCTTTTTTGACCAGGGTGGGGGATGGAAAGGAAAGAGGTGATTAAAAATCTGAGGTAAAGGAAGTGCATGAGAGAGACAGCAGGGAAAGACGGGGTATACGTTGAATAAAAGAAGATGACAGTCTTCTAGGTCAGGATGTGCTAGAATACCAGTGAGTCATGGATGTAACAATACTTCTCATTTCAGACTTCAGGGAAACTAACCCAATTAAAAGAAGGTGTGGTGGGGGAGGCAGAATAGGATTTAGACATTGTTTCAGTCACTGGATAAGCAATTTTGCTTATTTCTATTCCTTCCTTTGCATCAAACATAGCATTCACATACATGCTGCATTCCTTCTAAATAACAGCAGAACAACAGTTGCATGGTACTGAGCAGAGCTGGGTGAGTAGTGCAACAGTGCTACAAATATTCATTTGAATTTTTAAGCAAATTCATATCAGTCATGTTTACACCCATTTTGTGTTTTCTCTCAGTAATTATAGTAAATGTGTTTGTTAACAGAAACAGTCACAGACACAGCAAATTTGAAGCCAATATGGAGAATATTCACAGAAAGCAAATTTTGAGTTTGTATTCACATCAGAAAAACTAACTATAAGAGCTCTGTTCATCCAGCCAGAGAACACAAACTACCAGATTTGTGGATTCAATCAAAATAGCTTGAATCTCAAACACTTGCATTCAATTGCTCATGAACTGAATAAACTGGCAGTTCGTAAAAGACGTAATACTAAAGGCTCAATATCAAGCTATTCCGAAAGAGAGGAAAAATAAGAAGAGCCACAGGAGGCCAATGTGGCTGCATAAGGAACTTCTTAGCTATCTAACAGACCAAAAGGGATCCATACAGGAACTGGAACGAGGGGCATGTCACCCAGGAAGTATACATGGGAATGGCGCGAAATGTAGAGACAAAATCAGTAAAGCCCAGGCAAAGAATGAGTTACAGCTGCCAAGAAATATATCAGACAAAAAAAGAAAGATCAAGGTGGGTCTACTGCTCAATGGAGAAGTTGAGCTGGTAATGGAAGATGATAGGAAGGCAGAGCTGCTCAATGCCTACTTCTCACAAAAAATAACATGTGACCGGATGATTAGTGAAGTTACCATAGACAATGAAGGGTTAGGGATGCAGATTGGGATCGGTAAAGAACATATCAGAGATTTTCTGACCAGTTTGAATGAATTGAAGAAAGCGGGGCTGGATGCTGTTCACCCCAGGGTACTGAAGGAATTAGCTGAAGAAATCTCAGAGCCACCGGCAATAATATTTACAAACATGGATGAAGGGAGATGTCCTGGAAGACTGGAGAAGGGCTAACGTGCCAATCTTTAAATGCGGGGGAAAAGGAGGAGTCGGGAAACTATAGACCAATCAGCCTGACTTCAATACCTGGGACATTACTAGAGCAATGTATAAAACATTCAATTTGCAAACATCTGGAGGATGAAGGGGTAATCACTAGCAGCCAACATGGATTTACCAAGAAAAAATCATGCCAAAACAGCTTGATTTCCTTCTTTGACAGGGTAACTGATTTGGTGGATAGGGGGAATGTGGTGGACATAATATACCTGGACTTCAGCAAAGCTTTTGACACAGTCCCATATGACATTCTGATAAGTAAGCTGGAGAAATGAAGGCTCAATAGAACTACCATTAAGTGAATACATAATTGTTTAAGCATCTGCAAACAAAGCATAGTTATTAAAGGAATGATGTTGTTTCGAGGGAGGTTTCGAGTGGGGTTCCACAGGGATTTGTTCTAGGTTCAGTGTTTTTAACATCTTTATTAAAGACCTAGCTGTAGGCATAGAGAGCATACTGATCAAGTTTGCAGATGATGCAAACCTAGGAGTGGTTGCCAATACTTTAGAGCTAAAATTCAGAGCAATCTTGATAAACTGGAGAACTGGGCTATAGACAACAAAATGAAATTCAACAAAGACAAATGTAAAGTGCTACACTTAGGGAAGAAAAACCAAATGTGCAAATACAGAATGGGGGAAACTAGCTTGGCATCAGCACTCCCGAGAAGGATATGGGAGTTGTGATGGATCACTGTCACAACATGAGTCAGCAATGCACTGCTGTTGCAAAAAAAAGCAAATGAATTTTAGGTTACATTAACAGACGCATAGCATGCAAGTCATGGAAAGTGACAGTAACGCTCTACTCGGTGCTGGTTAGGCCTCAGCTGGAGTACTGTGTCCAATTTTGGTCACCAAAATATAAAAAGGATGTAGGGAAACTGGAAAGGCATACAACAAAGGGGAGCAACAAAGATAATCAAAGGGATGGAATGCAAGCCATATGAGCAAAGGCTGAAGGAACCTGGTATGTTTAGTTGGAAAAGAGGAGATTAAGGGGGGGATATGATAGCAGTCTTCAGATACTTGAAAGGCTGCCATAAAAAAGATGGAGAAAAATTGTTCTCTTTTATCACAGAGGGCAAGACAAGGCAATGGGTTCAAACTACAGCCTAGCAGATTTAGATTAAATCTCAGGAAAAACTTCCTAACTGTAAGAACAGTAGGACAATGAAACACACTGCCCAGGGAGGTTGTGGAAGTGGAAGTTTTCAAAAGGAGGCTGGATAGCCATCTGTCTTGGATGGTTTAGATAAAACAAATCTGTCATCTTGGCAGGGAGTTAGACTAGATGACCTTTCCAGTCCCTCCTAACCCTATGATTCTATGAACAAGCTACACGCCAATAATTATTTCCAGAAATAATTAGGTAAATAATTATGAAATGATTCAAGAAAATCATGGAAAGAGACAGCATTCGTCATATAGACAACTTGTTACAGATTATTTGTCTAACTCTAGTGCTGAGCATGCTGTATTTGGGGAGTGGGGATTAAAAACAGGGATTGGCATTTAAATAGAGAAATAATGTGTGCAGCTGCTAGAAAGCGCTTCACAAGACCCCACAATGGGGAGAGCCAAACAGAAGCACCTAGCCTCTTTGTTGTTGGAAAGTGTCCAGTGTCTTTGTACACAAATGTATCTTCATTTAATTAATGTGAAACTTCACCAATTGTTTGCATGCCTGACACACTTTAAAACCCAGTAGAAGAGAAATACATTCGTACCTGTCAACCTCTCCCCAGTTCTCACAAAAAGTAAGAAAAAAAATATGCCCAGCATTACTGAACTCTGTTGATGTCTCCTTAATGCTTTCTCTGCAGCTGTACTTTCCACCGGGGTATCTGTCTGCCCTGCTGTTTCCAAAAGCAGACATAATTCCTTCAGTTAAACTAACACCATTGTCAGAAGAGCTGAATGCAATTTGGGAGTTGTAAGGGGCACGTAGAACTTGACTAGCCAGACTCTGTTCAAGGCTGTTTGGTCACTGCCTTTGAAACAGGCCCCTGGCACCAAGGTTTTCCCCACCAGAAATATCACATTCCAGTTTTCATGTCCAGGAAGAGATACCAAGAACTTCCTAAGAGCATCTAAACCCCCAAACCGTTGTGAGGACTGTTAGCTAAGGAAGACTCCCATACTCTAGCTAATATTGGTCTCTTTCCACAGGAAGGGATCAGTGCCTAATGCATATTAAGCCCAGAGCCCTTAGGGTACATCCTTCTTATAGGGCAGGGGTGGGCAAACTTTTTGGCCCAAGGGCCACATCAGGGAATAGAAATTGTATGGCGGGCCATGAACGCTCACAAAATTGGGGTTGGGATGCGGGAGGGGGGGCAGGATCTGGGGTGGGGCTGGGGATGAGGAGTTTGGGGTGTAGGGGGATGCTCTGAGCTGGGACTGTGGGGTTCAGAGGGGGATCAGGGCTGGGGCAGGGGTGCGGGAAGAGGTGCAGTTTCAGCTGGGGGTGCAGGCTCTAGGGTGGGGCTGGGGATGAGAGGTTTGGGGTGCAGGAGGGTGCTCCAGGCTGGGATCGAGGGGTTTGGAGAGCAGGAGGGGAATCAGGGGGTTGGGGCTTGGGGAGAGGCTCATGGGGGTGCAGGCTCTGAGCAGTGCTTACCTCTGTGCGCTTATCATGGTGCGGCTCGTAGGCTGGCTTAAAACGGCTTGCGGGCCGCATCCGGCCCATGTGCCACATTTTGCCCATCCCTGTTATAGGGCGTTGCCTGGAAGCTGAAATGAATCCATGAGGGACTTGATCCAGTATGCAGCCTCTGAGCATGCCTACTGTATTGGGCCCCATTCGTGACTTCCAGCTGCCAAACACCTATCTTCCCCAGATTGTGAATGGGGCTTAGGTGGGAGATAGACACAGAGTGAGGATGCAGTGCAGCGTAAAGGCAGAAATGTAGGTGCTGAGTGAGTTTAGGTGCTACAGGGTTAGGCAGCAACCGAACAACAGTTTTGTGGATGCAAGCGGTGCCTAAAAACAGGACTCAGACATCTAAGTACCTTTGTGGATCCCACCCTATAGGACTAATCACCAAAAGTTGGGCTGCATTTATGAACAACAGACATGATGTGGTGTTGCAATTATTCCTGAAAATAAACTCCCTTTTCAGTTGCTCTTAAAAACAAAGATCAAAGCAGCTATATAATGGATTTTTTTTTAAAAGTGTCACCAACAGGCACCTAGCTCGGAGGATGGTTTTGTCCTCATTTGGAGGTATGTTGCATGCTTGTTTCTCCAGTACAAAGGCCACAATTACAGTTCAAAGTACACTACCTTATTTTAGAGAATAAATGGTATCTGTCTTGGTTTTAATTATCTGTGCATCTGACATTTTAGTGGTTGATGTTCAAAGAAATCTGTGTATATCTCCCCAAGATATCTCATATCTCAGAAGATAGTTGTGGTATCTGTACAAATACTACAGAGCCATTAGCTGTCTTGATCAAAGATTTGAGCTGTGTAAGGTCCTCAAATGTTTCGAGCCTGTATGAGAAGCTGCTGCACAGAAATGCTTCATATCCTGGCTATGTGGCTTTTCTTTCACTCCCCAGCTATTCACTGGGGACTGGATGTAATTTCACCTCCATGCTAAAAAGGATGCATGTAACGTGGTGCATCAACACCACCACTTAAGGTAAAAAGCCATTTTGCAAAGCATCATGGCTCATAGGTGGGATAAACAGACTTCTGCTCCTTTCTAACCATCCCATCCATTATATCAGCTTGTGGTCCTCCACCAAGAAAACACACAATTGTGTATCTTCCACGTTGGATTACCTTGGTTCTACTTATATTCTGGCTATAGTCTGATGCAATATTATATCTTCATGGGGGTTCTTTCATTCTTTTTTCCCTGTATTTATTTCCCACAATCCCTATTTTTGTAAAAAAAACCAACTTTTTTGAACTAATTTATAACAGGCCAGGTTCTCAATTGGTGTAAATCAGTGTAGCTCCACTGCAAGAAGAAGAAGAATAGTGATATCAACAACATAGCAAGTGTCTGGGCTCTGCCAATCCCAACAAGAAAAAGTCCCCTCAGTAAACATAGTAATAAATTGACGTGCTGACTAAGGATCCTGAATCCTTAGAGATCCTTGATCCTTTCAGAGTTTGTAAGGCACTCGAATACCTAATGATGCCAATATTGACAGACAGACAGACAATACCAATAGCAGCACAGCTAGAGGTGGTAATGCACAGTATGTGCGGACACTCAAAGACAAAAGCTTTCACTTAGTCAACCCATTGCTTTAAACAGAGCCTCCAAAATCGCATAGTTTAACAGATATGCACTACCATCCAGCTCAGCATCATCTATACCTGGTTTTGCAGCTCCTTTAAATCGTACATTTCCTTCCCCTCTTAGCACGTCTGGAAACCCACCGTTTATTTTAGGCCCAGTGATATTCAATGGGCCAGCAGCCCTCCAGGGTGGTGCTCAGTGAATATTTTAGGTCCTTGTACCCTTGAGACATCCAACTGACACATCAGCAATACTCAAAAAAGAAAGGAAAAAAGAGGAGTTAGATTTGTACATGTTTGTATTGGTTATCATCATCGCTGAAACAGATTAAGTATATTTGAATAGTGAAGAACAAGAATCCCTTAGGCCAAGTTTGCACAATATAGCTCTGTTTCTAGGAGACAGCATGTCACACATAGGTCCAGACTAAGTAATTTCTTCTGGAGCTTTAAGGGATGAGTGGAGGGGAGGAGGGAAAAAAACTTTCAGAATTATCTAATGGAGAGAAAGAGAGAAATGCTGCTTCTTTCTATATTTTGACATTTTCTTGTCATGAAATATCATCAGCAGATGCTTTATTAGTTGGTAGCCTCCCAGCAACAACCTCTGGGGGATTTTTGGCGGTGGGGAGGGGAGGATACAAGCAATTTGCTCCAGAAAATATCTTGGGACAGAGGAGAATATGTTGTGGGAGATTTAAGTTATCTCCATATCTTTAATCTTAATCTGAGAGGCAATGGAGGGTCTGGTACTTATTTATAGCTGGGGCTGGTGTTAGCTGCTGTAAGCAGGGTAATTGAAACAGTATTTCAGCACGTCTCTGCCACTGATTTGTGTAATGGGTTGCTGTTAGCCATGGCATAATCACAGCACTAAGTGGAAAATAAAAAAATAACAAATGCATTAAACATATGTTTTTATGTTGTGTTTTATGATCATGTCTTCTTTTTTATTGCATTTCCAAATTCTGTTGCTGCCTCTCTCAGATCAGTTTTCTCACCCGGCAGCAGTTTGCTATTTTGCTACTCAGAGAAAGCTGATCTGCTTTCTCTCACTTTCTGGATTAATAGAGCTTTCAGCCTAGTAGCTTCTACATTCTCAAGATTTAGGACTGTGACCCCTTTTTAAGGTTGCCACTATCCGAAAGGATCAGATCATGCAAATCTTTCATAACAAATATTTTTATTTCCCAAAAGTGGTTTTCATGTTCCTTTCCTATCTGTTTGTGCACATAAATGACTGAGGTGCTTGCAGAATATGGGGCTGATTCTTATCTATACTGAGGCCCCTTACACTGCTTTGGCAGTGCAAAAGGTCCTTAAAGCGGGGGCAAATTACACTGTAAATTTGTGTGCAGGATCTTTAGCATCACAGAGAATCAGGGCTTATGTATTTTTCAGTCATCATTTATTTGTGCAAGATGGTATTTACATATTCTTTTGCCAGCTCACAGTGGCTTTGGTGGAGAGACCTAGGGTAGTTCCAAAAGGAGAGATGGGACAAACTACAGAGTCTTGTGCCTATGTCAAGTACTACATCAAAGGGTTGGAGTCTGGAATTGTGAGTTGATTAGTAGTGTTATTATAGTATTCCCAATCCCCAATTAAGTCTCGGAGTCCCATTGTGCAGACACATAACAAAGAAGACTGACTCTACCTCAGAGAGATTACAATCCACATGATAAGACAGGATACAACAGACAAAAACAGACAAAATGGGCGGGGCTGGGCTGGGACAATGAGGTAATAAAGTGAGCAGAGTTTAGGAGAGAAATAGAATTAGAATAGAATAGAAATAGAATTAATGCAAGACAAGACATGCACAAGAGTATCTGAAATGTGGTTAGAGAATTTTAGCTCAAGACTTCAGGATATAATCAACCCATTTGTCTAGTTTTAAAAAACAGGTTGAACACTACAGTATATCTACACAGCAAAAGCTGTGTACAAACTAGCCTACCCAAGCTACTTGACCCCAATGAGCATGGTTAAGAATAGCAGTGAAGACAGAGCATCATGGGTAGTACAAGATATTGCCTTCCCTGACTTTAGAGTCCAATTTCTCTCTCTCTAAGGCTAACAGCATCCATGGCCCAATTGTTGTAAATAAAAACAGATTTCATGGGCAAATTGCCAAAGACAGCCAGAAGAGTTTGAAATTAAAGTTGGGTAGGCAAAACCCATGAAGGGCCAGAGTTGGCAAGGTGCAAAACTCCCTCAACTCCCAATCCTGGTAATGCTGATTTCAATGGGAATTGAGGGTGTTCAGCACCTTGCCAACTCTGGCCCTTCACAGGCCAGCACATAAGGGCGCCTTTAGGCAGGTGCCAGTTGTCATGGGGTGTATGTGTGTGCTTCCAATGCAAGGCTTGAGGAATGTATATCCCAGCCTCAAAGTTATGTACCCCAGCTCCTTAGCACATCCAAGAAGGTCTCATGGTCTCAAGTTAGGCACAACCTCTTTCTCAAAGCAGGGGTTTTCAAGTAGTTGGGCGTCAGATTAGCATTTGGTCACTGGATCACCTCAGACTATAACCTGGAAAGTAGAAACTTGATTTTAATCCATTTTAGCTCTCACTTTTTTGTAGCCCTGTGATGGAGTGCAGGGAGTTAACAGGTAAGCCTGTACTCTGATCACTCTGACACCAATTCGTTCCCCCGGGAGAAAGCTAATTGGAGTTAATTGTCTAATCAGGTGGAAGGCGGTTGGTTGAGCTAAGGAGTCAGTTAGCCCATTGGCTCAAGACTGATAAGAAAGGCACAGGAAGGAAGTACAAGAGAGAGGAGCAAGGCTAGCTGAGATCTCCAGGAAAGGAGGACTCTTCTCCTCTTTGGCCCTGGGAGAAGGACTGAGAATATAAGCGACAGTGTAAATAGCACTGCTGCATGGAACTCTAACAGTGTTGGTGGAAGGAACTTAAGTAAACAGCACAGTGTCGATATCCAACCAGTGGAGTCTGAGCAGGTTGGTGTAGTGCAAGAAGACAGGAGTGGACTACCCCCCTCCCCCCACTGGATATTAAGCAATATCCTCTTTAAGAACCTCTATTTACATATGTGGTTGTTACGGTCCTAATGATTCTCACAGAACACATTTGAAGAAAGGAACAAATATTCACAAATAACTTGTTAGGTCTCATTTCAACCAGTTATTTTTGTAATGTCACCTGCTGCAAGATATTGAGAGAGGTTTTGTAAGCAACCTAACGGAACCAACAAGTATTAGATTTACATATATTTACACTGTGTGTAATGCCTACTGCACTACTAGATGTAGTGCATCTCAGACACATGCTGATCATTCACTAAACAAATCATCCATCTTCCTGTCGCCTCACCCCTTACCTGTAGCCAGACAGCCAGCCCCCCCCTCTCAGACCAGCATTGCTGGAAACACACGGGAGCCAAAAACCACAGGGCACTTAACATGAATTCCAGCACAGTCTTTGAAGCTGAGAGAAGCACAGGTGTGCTGCTACAATGTGCCACTGGGAACATATACAACAATTGGGCTCACAGCAGGCAGAGGCGCTGTGACAGACATGGCTCTTAGCCCCTACTAAAACAGCATGATGCACACACACCAACATCCTAGGTGGGAAAATATTTACCCTGATAAAAGAAATGTCCAGTAGTCGAAACTTATTGTTTCTCCCTTGCAAGTGTGAACTACTCTTGCGAGAGCTGGCGTCACCCCGACAGACCAGCCCCAATTTGGCATAGAAAGGAGAAAAAGAATAAAGGAGTACAGAGGTATAAGTAGGGGACCTACAGCACCATGATTTTTGAGTGCTTTTCACTATCTATCTGCTGGTCAGATAAGTGACAGCCTCCCAAGGCTTCTGCAGCTAAGAGGGTCCCTAAGCCTTGTCCCTTATTCGTCTTTCCGCGGAATTGAGTGACCGATCCTGGCTTGGCACCGCTGGAATCAAGAGATGCAAGGAGGGTAAGAAGCACCCACACCTGATCTCCTATCTTTAGTGTACACATATTTTGAAATAGAGCTCTATACTTTGTTTTCTTTCTTTGGGATTGTAGCTTCAGTTTTGTAACTTGTTTGTGTGTGTAACATCTCTACATTTAAATAAGTAGGCACTAGCAATTTTGTAACCACATGATTAGAATCTAGTTTAATAAATTTTGGTAACCATTTGTGCATAAGCCTGACTTGTTTCTCTGGTTTACTGTGAAGCAGCCAACACAATTAAAGAACCTCAGCCGTTTTGGCTATAAAGCCTGGCCATTAGGTGAGAGTACTAAGAGCCTAGCGTTGAGTTGTGCCGCCTCCACGGGGCAAACTCTTGGGGCACCTGTCAGTCAATCCTGACTGCCCGCTGCGAAGGAGCTCTGAGCTCTAGCAGTTAAAGTCACGGGTGTGGAGAGGTTCTTAGTGCTGCCATTGGGGCACCTGTCAGTCAGTGTTGACTGCCTGCTGCGAAGGAGCTCTGAGCTCTAGCAGTTAAAGTCACGGGTGGTTAGGACCTTGGGGCATCCGTCAGCCTAGCCCGGGCTGCCCACCGCGAAGGGACAGTGCGTCCTACCGGTTAAAGTCACGGATGGTATAAACGGGCATAGCTGGCACCTCACCAAACATCCCTGGCCATCGGCTAACATTACCTCACACACACATCTAGAAATCTTATATTAGGCAAAAATGACTCTGCTTTTTCTGCCAAGAAGTGAAACTAGGTACCTTGGAGGAAAAGAAACAACCCTGATGGAATGAATCACTCACTGTCACAATTCATCAAAAGGGACAAGCATGCATCAAAACAGAGAGGACAATGACAATAATTTTAGAAACTTATTAGCAGTGATTTACTGTTTTTCTCTCACATGATTTGGCAGTTGCAGTTTAACGCCAGTCCATATCCCACCCTCTCAAAATAAAAAGAACAGAAAAGAGAAAAGGATTTTGGTTGCTACGGGGAAAATATCATGGTTGCACTATCCCAGTGAGACAAGGTCACTTGCATGCTTGGAAAGATTACACAAAAGGGAAGAAATCGTAGTAGGAGAACCCTCTGATTTATGAGTGGCTAAAGATCCACTGAGAGAACCTAATCCTGGATAACTGCTCTGCAGAAACTGAAAGGCATCCATTTAACCTTTGGACTGCCACTGAGGCGCAAGTTACAAAAGCTTCCATGTGAAGCCTTTAAATCATAGCAGTTAGAGTTGGAAAATACCTGATATATTATCATGAAGTCCATCCCTCTGAAAGTGTGAGAGCAAGAGTCCCTAGATAGATGATATGTCAGTTATGTCTATCAAATCTTTACTAATATCTAAAATAAACATATTGACCAATATTAAACTGAGATCATGTTTGATCCTCACCCAAAGGCTAATATTTCACCTAAGCAGCCAGTATCAATAGTTTTTTTTGTCACTTAGAATCTCATGTCCGATGGCACGGGTTCAGATTATTAGAGTGAGTGACCTCTTATTAACAATGAAGAGAACTTCTGGGAAAGGAAGGATATACTTTCACATATAGATAAGAATAGATGAAGGCTGCCTAAGGCGTTTGTTATCTAATGGCAAATATACTGTATACCGCCTCAGGGAGATTTTAATGATATTTTTTTAAAAGAAAAAAAATAGCAAGTGCCTATGGCAGCTAAGTGCTGGTAGAATTAAAAACCCAGGAAGCTAGAAAAAACGTTATCCAAGAACTATAGTCTCAAAGCCACTGACACTGCTACCATTGCAGAAGGGAAGCATTCAAAATCATGTCCTCAGCCCACACTGTACCTTCCCATGGATAAACCATGGGCGGGGCTCTGAAGGAGGAAGTCTCTGTGAAGGTCCCTGGCAGAGGTCTTCCCACTCAGGCCCAGGTTCAGCAAGTCCATCCCTGTTCAACAAATCATTTCAGTACATGCTTAACGTTAGGCACACTCTTAAATCCCAGAATTTAAACATATGCTGAAATGTTTTGCTGAACTGGGACCAACTGAATTGAGTGCTTCCCCAAACTGGTCTAGTCCCAGATGATTATGGAAGGGTATGGCCAACTACACAGACGACATCTGCTCTGGTACCCATTAGCTCCTTGGCCATGGTTTATCCCTGGAATCCCTATGAAGCCATCTGGAAAAGATCATAGAGCTAAGAGCTAAGATTCACTCAATTCTCAGCTCATGTTTGCTCACAACGTTGAACTAAATTTTATGTGGGGAACAAAACACGATTATTGTTTTTTAGTTTGCCTTACATTCATGCCAAAGGGGCACCAATGAAAGATCAACACCCCATTGCACACGGCACTGTTCCAACAGATAGTGAGAGGCAGCCCCGACCCAAACAGCTCATACCCATGGTTATGGTAAGTCACAACAGATGAATAAAATATACAAGTAGGGGAACGGAGGACAAGGTAATAGTGAAACAAGCAAGTTATTGTATAACCTGCAGAGGTCTCATCTGAGAAATAAGACCAATGAAACTCCAGTTTCATTGTGAAAGTTTTAGACAACTCTGGTGTACAACACATATATAACACAACTGCATCTCCAGTGAGGTTTGGAGGTTTATTTATTGTTAGACACAATAAGGCCACAAATCATCAAAATGCAAATAGCTTAAGTGCTTTGCTGAATAAGGCCAGTCTTCAAAATATGCTGAAAGTTCAACACGTTCTTAAATTCTTTGCTGAATCAGGATTTAAGGTCTGCATTGGCGTTACTATGTTTTTGTTTTGGTTCGAGGAATGATACTAGGGGAGAATGGCTTAGCTGAAGTCAGATTGGTATTTGCAATTACAATAACCAAGTTTACAAAGCTGTTAATTTGGGGGCCAGAGAAAACCCAAAAAAGATGAGAAACTTGGCCAAGTTTGTATCTGCTCTTCAATCACTGCAGAGAAAACAGAAAGAGACAGAGAGAAACCATTGTTTTGCTTGGCAACACAAGCATGGTGTCCTCAGCTTCACTCAGATAGGATTATCTCAGATTCAGAAATTAATGCACCCAGGAAACAGCTGCTTATCATGACTCCTCAAATAGGATGAGCCCAAGCGCATAAACTGCATAATTTGGGATGAACAGTTAAAAACTTGCAAAACTAAGACAATGTTTGTTCCTCATCATGGGAGGTGAGTAATGATAAATTTCACTGTACCATTTTCCTGCTGCCTCCTCTCTCATGTCACTTGACCTGAGGTAAACTATATCATTTGAAAATAATGCCAGTCGGAATTCTATTACCATAATAAAGGCCGTTGAGTTGCTTTATGATTTTATACAGTTGAGACTTTTAGTAAGTAAAATAAATCAAAACTGATAACTCTAATTTGCACTGCAGGATTTTTTTAATCGGATTATTTTGGGGGTTTTTTTGTTTGTTTGTTTAAAAGGGGCGGTGATTGGAATTACCTTGTTTAAAGTGGAAACTACTTGCTACAGTGTGCAAATGGCTCAGTGTTGTTCTTGTGCTTTCTTCCTCTGGCAGATTAAACCAGCAAACACCAAATCTTTTTTTATTACAGAAATTAGGTAAAGAGGTGGGATTTCATTCAGGCTCCTTTTTATATGCATCCCACAAGGATGTCTAAGCACATCAATTGAAAATGTTCTTGAAATGTTTTGATAATAGAGAGGAAATGGATTTCATACTCTGGGTATCCCAGAATGAATTACGCTGTCAGACACTAGTAGTGCAGTACCTGTATTATGTGAGATAGGATGTTTTTTGTGCTTAAGGCACTGGACCAGGAAATCTGGGTTCAATTCCCAGTTCTACCACGTCTGGCCTTTACCAAGTGACTTAATCTCTCTGTGTCTCAGTAACCTGTCTGTATCATGCCGTTAACATTTCCTTTGTCTGTTTAGTTTGTAATTTCTTCATGGCAAGGACTGTTTCTCACTAAGTGTCTGTACAGTGCCTAACACAACGGAACCCCAACCCCAGCTAGGGACTTTAGGTGCTACTGTAATACAAAAAGAAAAGGAGGACTTGTGGCGCCTTAGAGACTAACAAATTTATTTGAGCATAAACTTTCGTGAGCTACAGCTCACTTCATCGGATGCATGCAATGGAAAATACAGTGGGGAGATTTTATAGACACAGAGAACATGAAACAATGGGTGTTACCATACACACTGTAATGAGAGTAAAAAGAACAGGAGTACTTGTGGCACCTTAGAGACTAACAAATTTATTTGAGCATAAGCTTTCGTGAGCTACAGCCCACTTCATCAGATGCAACTAACAAATTTATATGAGCATAAGCTTTCGTGAGCTACAGCTCAGTTCATCGGATGCGGATACAGACTAACACAGCTGCTCCTCTGAAACCTGTAATGAGAATGATTAGGTAAGGTGAGCTATTACCAGCAGGAGAGAAAAAAAACATCTTTATTCAAGCCTAATGTAATGGTGTCCAGTTTGCAAATTAATTCCAATTCAGAGGTCTCTCGCTGGAGTCTGTTTTTGAAGGGTTTTTTTTGTTTGTTTTGTTTTGTTTTTGAGAATTGCCACTTTTAGGTCTGTAATCGAGTGACCAGAGAGGTTGAAGTGTTCTCCGACTCGTTTTTGAAAGTTATAATTCTTGACGTCTGATTTGTGTCCATTTATTCTTTTACATAGAAACTGTCCAGTTTGGCCAATGTACATGGCAGAGGGGCATTGCTGGCACATGATTACTAATGTGATATATGCCATCATGTGCCAGCAATGCCCCTCTGCCATGTACATTGGCCAAACCGGACAGTTTCTATGAAAAAGAATAAATGGACACAAATCAGACGTCAAGAATTATAACTTTCAATAACCATTCAGAGAAGACTTCAACCTCTCTGGTCACTCGATTACAGACCTAAAAGTGGCAATTCTCAAAAAAAAAAAACCACCTTCAAAAACAGACTCCAACGAGAGACCTCTGAATTGGAATTAATTTGCAAACTGGACACCATTATATTAGGCTTGAATAAAGATGTTTTTTTCTCTCCTGCTGGTAATAGCTCACCTTACCTGATCATTCTCATTACAGGTTTCAGAGGAGCAGCTGTGTTAGTCTGTATCCGCATCCGATGAACTGAGCTGTAGCTCACGAAAGCTTATGCTCATATAAATTTGTTAGTTGCATCTGATGAAGTGAGCTGTAGCTCACGAAAGCTTATGCTCAAATAAATTTGTTAGTCTCTAAGGTGCCACAAGTACTCCTGTTCTTTTTACTCTCATTACAGTGTGTATGGTAACACCCATTGTTTCATGTTCTCTGTGTCTATAAAATCTCCCCACTGTATTTTCCATTGCATGCATCCGATGAAGTGAGCTGTAGCTCATGAAAGTTTATGCTCAAATAAATTTGTTAGTCTCTAAGGTGCCACAAGTCCTCCTGTTCTTTTTGCAGATACAGACTAACGCGGCTGCTACTCTGAACACTGTAATACAAGTAATATATACTAATACACAGAAACTAATGGGTTGTTCTTCTAGTCTTTGTGTAAAGTGCTGTGGGTTATTAATTTTCATGGGAAGCAAGAAAATGGGACCTTGGTTAAATATATCATCACAAGGTCAGATTGTTGTACTAAAAAAAAACCTCTTATAATATCCTGATTTGCATACAGACATTAGTTCAAGGGCATGTACAATCTGAATAGAAAGGGTCATTGTTGGCTCCAGAGCATATGAAAAAGGATCCTTGGTCCTCGAAGGAATGCAGAGAATGCTGACAGATTATTCAACCTCAATTGTCTGAGTGAGTACCAGTTCCACAGCCTGGTGTTCATACAATTCAGCTGATTCCAAAAATGGCTGCAAGAACCAGATTTACAGGAGTGTGTACCTGTTTAGTATATCTGTGCAAAACTGAATGTCAAAGCCTCTTGAATTGAGCTTTGCCTTTGAGTTCCAATGTCGTCAACCATAGAATCATAGAAGATTAGGGTTGGAAGAAACCTCAGGAGGTCATGTAGTCCAACCCCCTGCTCAAAGCAGGACCAACACCAACTAAATCATCCCAGCCAGGCCTTTGTCAAACTGGGCCTTAAACACCTCTAAGGATGGAGATTCCACCACCTCCCTAGGTAACCCATTCCAGTGCTTCACCACCCTCCTAGTGAAATAGTGTTTCCTAATATCCAACCTAGACCTCTCCCACTGCAACTTGCGACCATTGCTCCTTGTTCTGTCATCTACCATCACTGAGAACAGCCAAGCTCCATCCTCTTTGGAACCCCCCTTCTGGTGGTTCAAGGCTGCTATCGAATCCCCCCTCACTCTTCTCTTCTGCAGACTAAACAATCTCAGTTCCGTCAGCCTCTCCTCGTAAATCATGTGCCCCAGCCCCCTGATCATTTTCGTTGCCTTCTGCTGGACTCTCTCCAATTTGTCCACATCCTTTCTGTAGTCGGGGGGCCCAAAACTGGACACAATACTCCAGATGTGGTCTCACCAGTGCCGACTAGAGGGAAATCACTTCCCTCGATCTGATGGTAATGATCCTACTAATGCAGCCCAAAATGCCATTAGCCTTCTTGGCAACAAGGGCACACTGCTGACTCAGATCCAGCTTCTCATCCACTGTAATCCCCAGGTCCTTTTCTGCAGAACTGCCGCTTAGCCAGTCGGTCCCCAGCCTGTAGCGGTGCATGGGATTCTTCCTTCCTAAGTGCAGGTCTCTGCACTTATCCTTGTTGAACCTCATTAGATTTCTTTTGGCCCAATCCTCCAATTTGTCTAGGTCACTCAGATAAGCATGGTGACATTTTAGTGAGCACATGCCATGGTTTTTCACATAGTTGGCCCTATGGACAACTTCACTCACTAAGCTGAACGAGCAACAGGACACCACAAAAGGTTTTAAAAAATGGGGTGGTCTTCCTGAAGATTGCTGGGGATAATTGAGGCTGGAGGTTTCTTTCTGGTAAGCCTAAATTTGTTGGATTCAGACCTGTAATTCAACATGCAGGGATTGGTTTTGTTCCCTGATATGCTGACACAGCCCAGAAGCCTGATCCAAATGGAAACACTGCCATTGAATTCAATGGACTTTGGCTCAGACCTTTACTATTTAATCTTTTACAGGGTAGATGGACCTATTTTTGGTATTCAGACAATGGACTGCCTGAGCTCCCTGCCGCTTCAACAGCTGCACGGTCCCTTCCACCCAAGCTAACAGAATTGAGAATTGGACAGGCTGGAGTGGAGCTCCCCTCTGGAAAAAAAATGGCTAGTGCATCCCTTATTCCAGTGTACAACAGTGTCAGGATGTGGCACTTTGTATAAGTCTGCCGAACATTTACAGGCACCATCATCCCCCCGAAACAACAACAGGACAGAGAAGAGCTGGGAAAAACAACCTGGATTTTTTTGGATTGATTGTTTAAATGTAACCCTTCTGCCAGGCCGAGCTGATAGAAGAAAGGGCTGGGTTCAGTACATAGGGGTTCCCTCTCAACAACGCAATGCAAAACTGGCTTGAGCCCCCACCCAGTGACCTGGGAAAATCTTACACACACCCTTGGGCGCCTCCAAGAGGCAATACTTCCCCTCTCGCAAGCACAGAGTCTCGGTGTAGCAGAAAATCTTTAATAACATGAGGTAAATGACATCAGCATTAAATTGGGAAAACACCACAACTAGGGTTCATAAACCAAACCATGAGCAAAAACCCACCCCAGCAAATTGGGCTGTGTCCTTTTCCTTTAGTTCTTGAGTCCAGCAACCCAAAAATCACCTAAAGTCCCAAAAGTCCAACAACCCAAAAGTCTCTGTCCCTGGTCCGTGCAGCCCCAGAGTTCAAAAGTTTATCTGCAGAGTTTTACCTCCCAGCCTGGGTGGAAAAGGGCGGGGGGGTGTTAAGGGGCACCTTATGTGGTCCGGTAACAACACTTTATTCTTCCTGCCCCAATAACAGAGAAACTGGGGATCCCACAGCAGCCAAAGTGACCCTTTGGGCTGCTGTGGGCTCATGCTAGGCGGGGTGGGTGTGCCTATGCAAACAAGATCAGCCCCTGAAGTTCTTTTCCGCAACTTGCCACAATTCACCACCAGATGTCAGGGTAGAGCTCATCCTGACTCTGCTTACATAAATATTGAAAAGGATAATGTTATCCAGGAAGCACTCGGAGGGAAGCAGTAGAACACACTTATCGCCCTCCATCCCTATCTCCTAAAACAATGGCATCACTATTCAGTAATTATTGACAGAGTACTGTGACTGCACATAGTATTGTGTGGTCAGTAAAATGTGCCGAACTAGCAAAGGCCCTTCAGTGACGCTCTTCCCACATGTGCATATTCTGATCCCCACTACTGACCACATGCAGGCACACTACGAGGGGCCTAGTCACTCATAGGAGGGTCCC
This sequence comes from Natator depressus, assembly GCF_965152275.1. Classification (NCBI taxonomy): domain Eukaryota; kingdom Metazoa; phylum Chordata; order Testudines; family Cheloniidae; genus Natator; species Natator depressus. The sequence continues at coordinate 74,303,519 of NC_134240.1, forward strand.
AGTCACTGCCCACCACTTTTGACAGTGACAGAGTCACAGGCTGTTGTGTAAAATTCTTTCCTTCTGTGTCCAATACCCATGCTGCAGAGCTATACAGAATAAAATTCTGCTAAAAATAATTGAATGACAAAGGCTTCTATTCTGGTGAGTCTGATGGGAAGACAAGAAAATGTGGGAGTAGTTCACGATACTATTGCACTGCTTAGGAAGCATTAAGTATTTTCAGGTTGAGTGAACCAATTACCTATCCATTCGTGAGAGTCAGCTCATAGATTAGCATTGCTACCCCTGTCAGTGTTGAGGGAGGTGCAGCGCTCACAAGGGGTCACGTAGTTCCCTTGCAAAATCAGTACTCACTCAGCTCCTGCTTAAAATGGCTAAAATAATTATGCAAATGGCTTGTAGAAGGAATTAAATCAATACTCTTCTGTGATATGGGTAGGTGTTTCCAGACACACATGGCTAACTTGCTCCTGAATTGCAGGATTAATGAAGATACGGGTAAGAGTCAAAGAAGAATGAGAAGCAGAGGCCTCGATTTTGCAAGCTGCTGAGCTGAACTCAGTGTAAACGTGTGAGCACTGTTGATAAGGAAAATAGCCCTTACAAGTTTAAGAGCTTATTGGCCCCTCCCACTCCTCCACTCTTCATCTTCTCCACCCCTGCAATGGCTTGGTATGAATTACTCTGAAATTAATCATCACCTCTCTGTGGTTCAGCTTTGCCTCTCTAATGGCTTGCAGGGAAGAGCTTCTTTTCTGTTTAATTGTATAATCCAGTTCCTGGATTCTTAGTCCCAAAATATAAACAAACCAGGGAAACACTCACACTTTCATATTACAGACACACTTATAGCTAGTAATATATGGTATTGTAGATCTATACAAAGAAAAGATAGTCTTTGTGGTAAAAGCACTAGACAGACTCCAGAAAATCTGGATTTAATTCCTGGTTCTGTCACAGACTTCCTGCATGACCTTATATAAATCACTCCATTTCTCTGTGCCTCAGTTCCCCATCTGTAAAGTGGGAACAATTATAGTTCTTTTCTCTCACCTTTTGTCTGTCTTGTCTATTTAGATTACAAGCACTTCAGGTCAGGGACTCTCTCTCTCACTACATGCTATACAGTGCCTATCACAATGGGGCTCCTGATCACATCTGGGGCCTGTAGAGGCTCACATAATAAAATCAACAAGCTATAGACAGAAACTTTTAATGAAAACTATTATTAAACCTTACGTACTACAATATCAGAAACACATATAAGACTAACATCACACTCTGACAAACAATAAAATTGGTACATCTCAAATACAGAATTTAAATAAACTAGGCCTTATTAGCTACACTCCCTACCTCCCCCTGAGGGGAAAAAAAAAGCTTTGCAGCCCAACAGGAAAATGTAATTCCAATCTGAAATTCTTACTTCAGTTTAAAACAAAAGTTCTCAGAAGTAGCAAGTGAAAAACAACTCTCGGTAGATAATGAGTTTCAAGGTGAACACCCTACCCCTGGCACTTTTCAATTAAGAGTGCAGAACTCAGGTGTCTGGAGAATAAGATCACTGACAGTATTGCTCTGATATATTTTATAGGATGTGTAAGAATTGCCCTGAGGGCTCTAGTTTCTTCAATCCACCATCCTCCCCTCCCTTCATCAGAAGGCTCCTGATGATTGCTCACTTCCCCCACAATACTTCGACCTCTCTCATCCCTTCCAACTTCTTCCTCTTTAAAGAAGAAGAAAAATTTACTTTATGGCTGCTATCTTCCCCACTCCAGCATAGTTTGGCCAGAAAGGGGATGTCACCTGCGAATGTGCTGTTTGAAGGTCTCTTGGAAGAGCTCCAATTGGCAACAAGTACTGGAGTAGGAGAATAACATAAAGCACTTTGCTGGTGATAGAGGTGAGAAGGTACAGGCTTGCATACCAATTAGTTTTATTTTAAGTCATAAGTACGCTGAGTCATAGGGCAGGTAGAAAATCATTACATGAATGTACAAACATACACACTTTATTTCAGAGAGTGAAGACTGAAGTCACTGAAGAGCCACATATGCTGGGAACTTCATATGGTCATTGCCAACACCAAAGCCGATCAAGAAGATGTTTAAGCCTTCAACTGAATGTAGAGTGAAAAAGAAGGCAGCCTTAACAGCTCTTCCTCTTTCTACAAGGCTGATCCTTCTGAGTTAAAACAATGCCCCTGGGAGGTTATGCTCATGTATTGACAGGGAAAATTCCACAGGATTTCCCAATACTTCATAACTCCAGAATCACACATGCACCCTGCTTCTCCCTACTCTACCCACCTTACCCGACAAATAAATAAAACCAAATCACAAGCTCTTCAAATTAGTTTCGGGATCTTGTCACATGAACAGGTGAGTTCTAGGTTGTGGGTAATGCTGTGACCATTGCCAGCTGTGCTATAATTATTAATATTACTAATAATTATTATTATTAACAGCTACAAGCATGCATGAAGAAGCACATGATCACTGAGCAAAGAGTGAGCAAAGCCCCACAAGACATATCTATTTCTTGGCTGGGCCAGATTGATTGTTTTAAGGGTTATTTTGTACTTACTGCATAACTCCTGCAAAACTTCCATCATTTAAACACAGAGAGAATGAAGAATAGGGCTAAGTACAATTTTCATCAAAACCTTTTTTAGTAAAATGCTACAGATTTGGCAACATCAAAACGTCTCATGATTTTGTGTTGGTTTCACCAAATTGTGCTGAAAGAAAAAATTCTTTGCATTTTGAAATACCCTTCAAAGTTATTTTTAAAAAGTTTTAAAATGCTTGAAATTGAAACAAAACATTTGTTTAACTCCTTTTTTATTATTTTATTTTTTGGTTTGCTGAAAATTTCAAAAACTTTTCATTTCAGCTCAATTATTTTTTCATTTTTTCTGCACTGCCACCAAATGGAAAAGTCAGTTATTTGCCCAACTTTAATGCTGAATCCAAGTTTTCAGTTTTAAGGATACTAAGCAGTTAAACTGGTGTTCAGAATACAAGCCAGATCTGCCCGGGACAAAATGAGGGTTACATACCCCACTGTACCTGTATGACAGGACATGAGCTTCTGTTCCTATTTCATATATTATATTCTATAACTGAGAGAAACAAGCTGTGTTTCAGGGAAGAAACTCCACTGAGAGAAAACGGAGTCAGAGCTATCATCTTCCCCATCCTCCAATGAGGAGGCCATTATCATACAACAGTGCAGCCACTGATATCCACACTTGACTGCTCAGATGGCACTCACCAGACTTGTGTGAAATGGTGTTGAGGGGGACGGAGAGAGCCATTTCCCAGCATATAATAATGAATCCTCAGACAAAAGCTTGATAAAAGCTGGTTCAGGGGTGGAAAGGGGGCACACACATGGACACACTCTCTCTAGGCAGCATGGGATGCCGAGAGCTGGGGTCACAGAGGGGATTTGCTTTTGAGAGAATGTAAGCTGTTACTGTAATCGATGCTCAGAGTGCCTTATCTAGGTTACCTTTGACTAAGCGTAAATGTCGATCTATTGCAAGGTAGGAACACGTAGTTTGTTTTAAACACTTTTCTCTTTCCTTTTTAATAACTCTTGTTTTATTGAAAGACCTGTAAGTTTCACCCAGACTTGTCTCAGAGAGGGACCTAAAGGGTAAAGCATTCTGAAACCAAGACATCCCTTTCTCCTCAGTCAAAAGGAGATGGACAATAGCACCCAGCCCTGTGAAGTGAGTTGCAAAAGGTGAAAGCAAGTAATTCATAAGGGGAGACACTGAAAGATCAAAGAGATGGAAAAGTAGAGGTGGCCTGTTGGTACAGTGGTGACAACCCACTTCTCCAGTTGGCTGCACAAGAGTTGGCGCAGTACAATAGTGAGAAACATTCATATCCTCCTTCTTGGGTTTAATGTGCTATTCTAAGGCTTAAAGTAGAAAAGAACTTCTCGGTTTTGGTTTATTGTTTAGTTCCTCTGAATTCACTCCCTGTTCTCAATCATATTCTGATCCTATTACTCAAAATGCCTTGAAGGAAGAAGGGAGATCTTTCCAGTGCCTCCCTACACTACCATTGGTGTGGGTGCCTTACCATCCCTGGCATTCTACCTCAACACCCCTTGCTCTATTTTCTCCCTCCCTCTTGTATTTTAGAGGTTGAAGCTATAACTGCTTAAATAAACCAAAGCTGTTAACAAGATTACAATCCAAGTTAAGGTTGCTGTGCAACAGTTGCCCACATGCCCCTTGGGATGAATGTATTATAGATATAGGTCAATAAGGAGACATTTTAACATCATATTTCATCTGCCCACATCTGTACACACATATGGTGTTAATAATTAAGTAGATCGGAAGACAGCTCTGTCTCCTGTAGCAGTACTGTAATGTCTGTAGCACCCTACCTGCCTAAAGTGCAGCACTGCTCTAAAAAGTCTATGCAGAAATGGCTCCCCTGATTCAGTAGAGCTTGTTCCCATGTATATTCAAGTCACTTTAGTGACAAAAATAATCCTTTCATACATTTAAAAATAATCATGTTAATGCTTTTAGTTGTTTGCAGAGCCAGCACAGCTAAGGGTGGGTGAACAGGAATCTATCCTGGCTCATGCATTATCAGCAGAACTGTTAACTAACTTCCATCTGTAGGGCCAAATTTTGGTCTCAATTACACTTGCATAACAAGGTTGCCCAAGTGTAACTGAGACCAGAATTTGGCCTGTAGAATGTTAACTACCCACAGTAGGTCAGCATGAATTTATTTTCTTCTCATAACCCAGGTTCATTTTGCAGGGTTGGCAGCTAGAAAAATAATCTTTTTACTTGATTCTAGTCGTCATATTTAGCGTTCAAGTCTCTGAAGGCCAAATTTTCAAAAGCATGTTCTCACTAAGGTCCATGATCACTTTTGTGCATGTCAGTTTGTACCCTGGCAGTGCCCTATTGCGGGTGCACAAGGCAAGGATTTGCACACTAAATCTGAGGGTATACTGAAGTGTGCCCCTGCTTTAGCACATGAACTTTAGGAAACTGGCAACAAATATGGACTCCATAATCCCATTCTTTCAGTGATATTTCAGAGTACATTACATTTCATGCTTCCAGGAGTAGTGTCATGGTAGGGTAACATCCAGAAGCTGTCACATAAACATCATGACTTACGCCGGAAAAGGAATACTTGCATTAACAGCACTGAGAGGTTGGGACCAATGCTCCACTGCCTGCCAGATTTGATCCAATAATTCAAAGAGGAAATTTTCTATGTTCCATTTACAGTTTCTTTGATCTATCCACTCACCATTTGAGTTTTATCCCCATTCTTCCTCTGAGCTTTCCCCAATTTCTTTAGCCAGCTTCTGGGAATTCTCTTATTATAGTTTTGCTTGGCTTGTGAAAGCTATAGTTGCAAAATACTTTCCATTACAACCCTCCCTTTCCCCTTGATCATAACTTTAGAAAAACAACCTATTCCGATGAAAGGTTTTTATATTTTGTATCTTCCCAAAAGTGAGTATTTTCTTATATTTGAAGAAAATCCATTAAGCCATTTTTGATACATGTGTAAAAATAATACTTTTCCTCCCATAAAAAAATTGCTAAATCTGGTTAAGATAAGGACTCTCCAACCCTCATTCAACCCCATAGTAATTTAATTAATCAGCAGCAAGGAAAAGAAAGAGAGAGAGAGAGAGAGAGAGAGAGATCACCAGGGGTGGGGGCTAGACAGAAGGCTGGCAATTAACTTTCAGGGTCCCCCGTAGAAATGTGTCTGTGAGCAAAGAACAATGTCAGCGCATTCAGCCTGACCTCCGTTTTGAGACTATAGCGCAGAAATAGCTGTGTTTCCCAGGGAGTTTCAGACAATTGAGCTTCCCCTTCTAAAATTGTTTTGGCTCCCAATACCCCTTTCCAAATTTCCCACAAGCCACTTCTTCAGGCTGGTCACTATGGTAAAGGTACCCAGAGAGCAGCGCACCTGCAGTGGTTGCTAGAGAGCTGAATGTGGATGTGGAGCAGAATGACAGCTGAAAAAGGATGGCTGAAGTGGATGTATTGCATTATTGCTATTTGCTCAGTGAAATCCTACTGATTTCAATAAGTGACAATACTGCTTTTTAATGGAGTTGCACCTTTGCAGAAGCACTGATCTCTTTCACCTCCTTATAACTAATAGAGCTACAGAGAATTTTAACAATGCAAGTTTTACTTGTAAATTAACTAGCAACTAAAGTTTTGCAGATCCACTAGTAACATGCTGATGTTTACTTAGCAGGGTCCATTTCTAGAGCAATGGCAGTGACCCTTAAATTAGTCTTCTATTTTCCTTAGATGCCTTTCATAACCCAGTTTATTAGCACTTGCCCATCTTGAGTCAGGATGGCAAACCTTATATCATGTTTGTCCTTTTCTGAAACAAACGTGCGATTCATAAACAAAAACCTATCTAGCTGCAAAAAATGGAGAGAGACAAATGATAATCATGTGGATCAGCAGCAGCTCAGAATGAAAACTCAAGAGTCTATGACTTGGAATCAACAACCATTCTGTGACTATTTGAGCTTCATAGTTGTCATCTATCCTCTACAACATTTTCTCATGGACTTCATGGTTTTCAGCAAAGGTCAGAACTCATGTCCTTCCCTAAAACATAGCTCTAACCATTTAAGCTAAACAAGATTTTCCATCAGTTATAGCAGTATTAGGGCTTTACATCTTCGGCATGCTACAGCTACCAGAGTGTGGTACACAACACACACACACTAGAGCAAATATGGTATTCCAGAAGCAGAGGGAAGGATTTCACATACTTATCAGCTTATCAGACCTGGAGTAAAAAAGAGAAATTAAAAACTACACCAACGTGGGATAAAAGACCTGAAAATATAAGAACATTAGGTTGTGATTACTATCCCATATTTGCTCAGTTAACCCACAGATTGTCATTAAAGTTATGCAGAACTTTTGTAATGAAACCCAAATCAGGCAAAACTCAGCTGCTAGGCCGCACAGCCCCAGTTGCAAGGGCCACTCTGCTGACTCTGGCCACTAGGCCGTACAGCCCTGGTTGAGAGGGCAGGCAGACTGACTTTGGCTGTTAGGCCACATTACTCCGAGACCCAAAGGGGTTGTGCAGACTTGCCCATGGGCCTATAATGACCGGGGCCCCATCCCAAAAGTGGACAGGGCATGCCTGACCCGCGACAGCCATCATTTTCTCTTGAATATGTACTTCCTATCAAATTAAACCTTTTTGCAAATACATTAAAAAGCTGGTCAGGTAGTTTCTGCTCAGCTATGTATATCTAAATCACCTACGGGTGCTTGGAACTTACCTCCCAAGTATAATTGGAATGGGATAGGGGTATGGCATTGCAGACTCTGGAATTTACTCTTCTTCTTCGTCCAAAAGAACCTGGATTTGTTGACTTTCAGGCTCATCTTTCGCGAAGGCTTTTCTAAGAGCGATGGGATGAGGGACTTGGAGGTTGATTGAAGGTAAGCTCTTTGAGGGCAGAGTTTGTCTCTTACCATGTAAATGTACAGTGACTAGCACAATGGGGCCCTGATCTTGGTTAGGAACTCTGATCCAAATTGGATATAACTAAGAGGAGGCAATTAAATTTAATTGTTGTATGGCAGATTAGACAGTGACTGCAATTTACTTGAAAGATACTGTTTGAAATGTTACATTTCTGTATAAGTGCCTAGAGCTAAAATCTAAAGATTAAAAAAACCCAAACAAATAAACTTCTCTTTTCCATTGGAAATCGGAGGAGATAACTTGGGATTACAGTATTTAGCATCGGTCTAGTAGGAGCCAGCTAACACTACAGCAACAGGTAATGAAGAAATAAATGTATTATATATTGTAAGCTCTTGGACCCATCTTTTTCCTGTATGCGTCCAGCACAGTGGGGTTAAGACCCATGACTGGGGACACTGGGCAGGACCACAATAGAAATCATAAAAAAAAATAAAAATAGAGAGGTATAGTAGTCCATTGAAATGGATTGGAACTATGAGCAAATTTCCACTATGACCTTCCCACTGTTTGCACCTGGTTCTGGTGAACTGGTGTCAGCAACCCTGGGAGCTCTAGTGAAGATGAGCCGCCAGCTGTCAATATCGTGATCAGTGCTGTGTTGATTAGACTTCAACCAAGCTAGGTTATGTGACACAGAGTTGAAAATGGTATCTGCACACAATGGGATGTCTAACCTGGAGCTTCCCACACTGCTAACTGTGGTTCAGCTGAACTGGTACGAGTAACACAGATTTTTTTCCCAAATATTTCCATGCTGTAGAAAATGCTTATAATTACAGTTGGTCAGAAAACAGAATTTCTGTCCCATTGGAAATGCCGACTTTTCAAAATTTACCTTTGTGCAGAATTAATACAAAAAATCAAAATCTTGACATTTTCATAAAATGGAAATTCTTCACGAAAAACGTGAAGTTGGAAATATTGAAATGGCCATATTAAAATGTTTTGTTTTGATAATTGAGGCACTATATGACTATATTAACATTAATATTTCATAATATAATGTAATAAAAGTCAAAATAAAACAAGAAAGTCTAAACAAATGACTTCATTTCTATTTCAAATTGTTCTGAAGATTTTCCATTTAAAAAAAAAAAAATTTGCGGAAGCTGATATGTTCCCATGAAACATTTTGAGTTTGGCAAAACAGCATTTTCAATGGGAAAACTGATTCATCTACTTTTTTTCAATCATCTCTACTTATAACAAAGTTAATTATAAGTGGGTTATATCATGTTGCTGTTGTTAGAAAGCCTTTGCAAACTGTTGGACAAAACTCGCTGCCAAAGCTTCCCTTGACATCTATGGGAGGGAGTTCTGTTTTAGAGTGCAGGATTTTTAAGCCTTATAGGTTCACTCTCTTTGTGGGGAGGTGGTTGCTATTTGTTAGTCATTTGCTGAGAGAGACAAAGTGACCTTTGGTAAATTTCTTGCAGTAAAATGACTTGCCTTTGCTTTGTAGATTTCTAAAGCAAATATTTTCAGTCATGACGTAATCCAATATCAAGTGCAACATTTCAGGATATATTCAGTTGCAGAGGTTGTACTCAATCATTTTTTTAGGGGGGAGGGGTGGTAGAGGGGGGCTAACAGCCACCCACTTAGATAGCATTGAGTACAACCCAGATCCGATGAGTACAATCAAAACTTTGTTGGCAAACCAAAAAATTGTATAGTCTCTTTTTCAGTTAATTCTGCATGGCTGGTTAGGATCTTCTGTTTCCTCAAACTGATAAATAATAGGGCAATCTGTGATTTCAGTTTTCTAAAAAGTATTTTATCCAAATCATACTGGTGAAGGCATAAAATGGTGACAAACTTGTACAGGCTCTGTACTGTGCAGAAGAATTTGTGAATCCTCCATAAGAAAGGAGAGTTCATCCTGAATATACAATGCCCTGTTTGACAGGAAATCCATGACTCCACTCAGAAAGCGGGTATTAAATGAGCAAAGACAGTGCACTCCTATAAAACTGCAGTTCAGCAGTTGACTAAAGCAACTGATTAATCTGGCATAAGTGGACTGACGTTATCTCCTGGGAAGCCTCCATGCCTGTAATGGAACAATAGAGAGATCTCCAGGAACACTTCCTGTGACTGCTTAATGAGTGAACCAAAGTAATAGGGTAGTCCCGTCCACCTGCGATCTGCCTGCTCTCAATGTTGATGTCCAAATGAGCACAGTGTGAGCAAAGAACCATCAGGCAGCTCCTGAATGTTATTCTTCAAGGAACCGGGAGCCAGTGGGGGTCAGCAAGGACTGCAGTGATGGGGCTTTGGCTGCATATATGCAATACAAGTCAGACAAGAACAAAACTTTTGTGACCTTAAGTTAAGACTGCTATTAATGCAGTCGTTATAAATCAGGAAACCCATCAGTTAAACCCTTATTAATACCCATGTTGGCTTCAGTTCATATACGATACCACCCAGACATCATAATAGGCTGACAGACTCTGCAGCTGCACAACAAACTCCCTTGCACTTCCAGCATGTGCCCACCCACAATGCACGCACCCACTTAAATTATGCTCAAATTAAAAGCCTTAATCCTGACCTCTTTAAGACAGAGATAGCTTATTACCAGACTTACTTCATTCCAAACATTTATGAGGTGTTATGACCATCTGAAGAAATCTGAGCTCAGAGCTGGTGGAAAGATGGTCTTGTGGCTGAGGCTCTGGACTGGATCTTAGGAGATCTGGAATTGGTTCTTGGCTTTGTCACTGGCACTGACTTCCTGTGTGACCTTGGGCAAGTCAGTCCGTGCTAGACAGTGCAAACCTTAGTAGTATCGGTGAGCACTTACCCAAATACTTCTGTTGAAGTCAGTACACCTGGAGGTGCCCATCCACATACGGATCAGACAATGTAGCCCTTCATCCTTCTGTGCCTCAGTGCCTCGTCTGTTAAAGGGGACAATAACTAGAGCGAGTCAGGAGTTTCTCAATGAAACATTCTTTGTCAGAAAATGCTGATTTGTTGAGATCAAAACTTTTATGGGGTCAGATTTGGTAAAAAAAGAAATTTAAACGAGTTTCAACAAATGTCCAAATGGGACTTTTCAAAATGTTCTAAGCAAAATATTCCTTTGTTCTATTCAATTGTTATGAAATTTAAGTTAATTTATAGTAAAAATATTTTTAAAAGATCAAAATCAAACTGAAACTTCAAAATTATTGAAACAAAGTGTTAACTGACCCAATCATAATAATTAAATATTTTTTTATTTTTGGTTTGCAAAAATTTTTGAGATTGACTATGTCCTGATTTGGGATAGGAAGTTTTTTCAAAATCTTAAAAAGTCTTATGGGACAGGAAAACTGTTTCCTGCCCAGCTCTGATAGTTATATTTCCTTTCTCCCTCCCTTTGTTTTTTCTATTCTGTCTGTAAGCTGTTCAGGACAAGGATTGTTTCTTACCATACGTATGTATAGCATTTAGCACAATGGGGCCCCCGTCTCAGTTGGGGTCCCTAAATGACATTGCAATATAAATAAAAGTTGTCTGAGTATGAGCAAGAAGTAGCAGGAATTGTGATGGGAGTCACTGGGCTTTAGGAATTCAGATTAAGGCTGCATAAGGACAGCACTGGAAAATATAGCCCAAATGTGCAGGAAAAGCGTGCCCCATGCTTGGCTGATCCTAGCCAATACCATTAGCCTTTTGCTTTTATTCATGAGCCTGAACAATCCACATACTAGGTTGCAGACACTTTGAAGGGGGAAGAGGAAACCAAAGTATTTGTGTTTAAAAAACCAAATAGTTGTTTAAATCTAACAAAAATAATGAAAACATTTCAAATGTGTTTTCAAACAGTGAGTGTGTGTGAATGAGAGAGAGAGAGAGAGAGAGGTGTCTTCAAAAGGACTTTTGGAGTCCTCGGGGACCAGTGTCTCATAATAGTGCTTCCTGACCTCTCACATCCTGCCTGGCACACTGCAATAGAATCCCCTGGGGCTTTTGTGCCAGTCAAGCCAAAGATTTCCAAGCTGCTTCTCCATGCATTTAATCATTAGATCCCCAGTTCCCAGGGGAAAGTCTGATGGATGCTAAGGTTGGATCTCTGACCTGAACTGTGATTCAACTGCACTGATGGCATCTCTGATGAAAACTTTCAGCAAAGCAAGTCTCCCTTACTACAATAATACCCTAAACTTCGACTTCCTTCTCCTCACTCAGTGCTCAATAATAGCAATGTATTAGAGTTTAGGTAGGAGAGAGGGGAAAGATAACAACTTAGCCTAACAGGGCACATAGGGGGCCAGATCCTGTCTCCCCTGTTCTGCCTGCCTGTACTATTCTGGTTGTTCAGAGCACACGGAGAGCTGGTTTAACAGACCAGTTAGAGGATCCCCTTGCATAAAGGAATCCCAAGGTGGTGTTGAGCTCATGTAACCCATCCCAAACCACCACCTTCCCACCCAGGGTGTGCTGTGAGTGCCCAGGTATAAGGTTGCATGATCAGAGCACTTCTGTGCTCCAGCAATCCTCAGTTTAACAGAATGGCCCATTGGATGTTGTAACTTGGACCAGGGGCCAAATCAGATCCCAGCCAGCACCAGCATCAAGAGAACTTCAACGATTAAATGTATAAACTACCTACATCCTCCCACCCATCCCCAATCTGCCTCAACTGTGCCACATGAAGCTCAGAGGCTGCTAAGGATTTATCTTATTACAGCTCCTCCTTAAGAGCATTATTCACAGATAACAGGCACCTTTCCCCTGTGAAAACTTAGTACAAACTTTGGATGCACTTGAAATTAATCATAGTCCAAGTTCCAACTGTGTTCACAAACTGGTAAAGCTCCCAGTGAAATTTTGTTTTTGCAAACTTTTTTTCATTACAGCTGGAGACAAGCTTTTTTTGCTCTGGGTGGGTCTCCCATGAACATGATGAGCCTTCCGTGCACAGGTGCATGTAAACATCAATCTGTGTTGGCTGGGAAAAGGTCAAGAAGAATAAATCATATAGCAAGTTTTTTGCATCCTTAATTGACCAGGTCTATGTGACTACAAGGGGCAGCAGAAGCTATGAGAGAGAGAGAGAAAGGATCTAAGCGGGGGGGGGGGAGAAACCAAATAGAAATATAAGCAAGAAAAACACTTCACCATAACCTCTGTTTTGGTCTAATTTTAGCTGGCAGAAGTTTAGTCTATCATGCTGCTATTCTTAATTCCATCTCCCAGTGGAACAAATCACCTGGAAGATCATTTAGCCTTGTTATACCATAAATGTTAGCGTTATAGTTTATCATGGAAAAGTCTCCTGGCTCCATAACTTGACTCAGACAAAGACATGAGGTCCTGCGCCATCCACACTCCCTGAGCCCAGAGTCTCTCTCTGCCTAGCCATTGCTGTGGCTGCACAACAGGTGTCCACATTGTCAAGACAATGAAAAGATGACACCAACACCGCTTGCACCCCCATACTGCCCTTCCAACACCTCGAGAATGTGTGTGTAAATGTACACACGGGTGTACTTCCTCACAATCATGCTCTATATGTTTCCTGGGATCGTGGGTTTATAGCATTGTCTGCAGGTGAGATATTACACATCTTACAGCAAAAGGGGCCCAGACTGGACTCCATTGTTAACCAGCAAGAAGAAAATAATTGTATCTCCAGGCAATCCCCTGCCACATTCCTCCTGCCCCGTCCCCTCCCCCATGTCCTCTCTTCCACCTTTACCTTTAATGTCTGTGTGTTTCAATATTTTGTTTTAATTTCCTCTCTCCTTGCTCAAAAAATGTTCTCTTCTCTGACTCCAACTTAGAAATCACAATGTTACTTTCCAATATGGCCACTTCTCCTGTGATAAATGAAGGGGGGGAGGGTAGCCCCCTTTTATGGACATCCAGCCAGCCAGCAGCTCTTAAATCCCTCTTAGTAGCTGTTCTCTAATTGCTCTACCTGTAAAGGTTAAAAAGTCTCACTGCTATGCATAGGTAAAAGGAAGTGAGTGAGTACCTGGCCAAAAGAGCCAATGGGAAGGCTAGAACTTCTTAAAATTGAAACAAGACTCCCCTTTTGTCTGTCTGTTGTTGCTCTCCTGGAGAGAAGGCACAGAGCAGTTATCCTGTGAGAAGCTTGGGTCAGGTATGAAAAAGTCATCAGTATCATACCTAGAAACTACTCATTTAAAACCCCAGATATGTAAGGAGATCAGGAAATGTCTAGGAAGATGCAATTAGATTTATTCCTTTTATTTCCTTATGGCTTGTGGATTCCTCGGTGCTAACCCCAGGTACTTTTTGTTTCACTTGTAACCGTTAAGCTGGACCTCAAGAAAGCTATTCTTGATGCATAGTCCTTGTAGTTGTTTTTGGTAAAATCTAGCAAATGCCTAAATTCCCAGATGTATTTGCTTTCTTTTTTTTAATTAATAAAATTTACCGTTTTTTAAGAACAGGATTGGATTTTTGTGTCTTAAGAGGTTTGTGCACATGTTGTTTAATTAGCTGGTGGCAACAGCTGATTTCTTTTTTTTCCCCCCTCAGCTCTTCCCTGGGAGGGATGGGGGGTGAAAGGGCTTGAGGATACCCCACAGGAAGGAATTGCCAAGTGCACCTTCCTGGGTTCTCAAAGGGGTTCTGCACTTGGGTGGTGGCAGCATCTACCCATCCAAGGTCAGAGAGAAGCTGTATCCTGGGGAGTTTAATACAAGCCTGGAGTGACCAGTATTAATTTTTAGGCTCCTCGCGGGCCCCCACCTTCTGCACTCCAAGTGCCAGAGTGGGGAATCAGCCCTGACAGCTCCCAATGCAGGTTCCAGAGAACAAAAGAACCCGTGCAAACTGAACAAAGCTGTGCAACCTGAGCCTTGCCTAAAGTCTCATACTGGGTTCCAAACAAGAGGCAATCTTTCCACCCCAATTTCAGGGCATGCAAACCTACTACATTATAAGGGTTTTACGGCAGCATGGTTAAGCACTCAAAAGTCAGAACATGGCAAAAGTAAGGTTGCATGTGCAATGTTATTTCTGTATCTTGTGTGTGCCTATATATTTAATTACAAGTATTTTTTCAGCTGACACAACTGGCTTTTTGTATGAAATTTCCTAGGTTTCTCTTTTAAACAAAAAGCAGGTGGAAAGGCTTTAAAAACACCCAGGAGACTCACTCTCTAAGCCTTTGAAGCTGTGCAAAAAGTTGCCAATAGCAGGTATAAATTCCATAATGTGGGACTATTTGGCTAGACCCTACCAGAACATCCTGTCTCTCACACCCTCGGAGGTCTGCAGGAGCGAGTTCCTCTGGTGCACACCTCAGGAACTGCATAGCTGGGGACGGCACTTCATTAAGCTGCGTTAGAGAAGGGCTCTCCTTAAAACCAGAGCCGAGCCAGAAGTAGCCACGTTGTGTGGGAAGCTGCAGAGCTATTCAACAAAGGCTGCTACAGGACACTGGATGGAGTAGTCTATGTGGACTATCTACAGGGAAGTCAGAGCATCAGTGGATCCCATGGCCCTGACTTCCCATTGGTTCACCCATGCCCTATACCCATTCTGTCTACCTGTAGACATCTTATTTCCTTCTCCTCCCCATCCCCCTAAGTTTGAGTTATGCAGATGCATAAAGCTAACAGAAATAAAATGTTAGATCTTGTGAATCTGTCTCTTTAGAGAGAAAAAAAGCAAAAGTGAAAAAAGTGCAGATAAGGTTGTCATCTTACCACGGGCCCTTCTCAAAGCTATTGATTTTCTGTCATAGTGTTCTGCTAAAATCACAGCATTTCCTCCAGGGTGACTGAGATGCATCTGGGTGTATGTACCCATCCTCACACTCCCCCTGCTTTCTCCCTGTTATCACATCATCCTCATATGCCAATTCTCAGCATCTCTGGCTACCAGAGTCTGAGACACGGGTTTCTTTTATAAAAAGAAAGAAAGTAGGGCAACAGTTTCCAAAGCAGCTTAAATGAAAACTGTCATAAATCGATTTTTGGTCATAATATCTTTTTCCTTCCATCACAATTTTCTCTCTCTCTCGAGGGAATGATAAAACAGTGTTAGAGGAGAAACACGCTAAAACTCTACTTAATATTTATTGCTCTTTGCAAAAAATGCACCAGTTATCTAGGATTGTTTTACACTTTAAAAAAAAAATCAAGCCAGCATCCAGGACATCCAGTCTCTGTTGTGTATGCCCACACAGTCACTCAGGGCTGATTGCCTGTTTCAGTCACCAGCTGTTTTCCAAGTTTCATACTCTTGACATACTTTATATCCATGGAGACAATGCATAAACAGTTCCCATTGTCAAGAGAGACACCTTGCTGAGTCAAAAGGGTTCTCTCTATTTTTAGAGGAAGATACTTTCCATCACAGGTGTGCAAGTGACACAATGATTATAGCAATTGATTTCCTGCAAATTTCATGGTATTTATAATTAGCAGTGCTCTATAAGGTGGATCATTCTCAGTGTAACTACCATGGAGTAGTAGTTTATAGCTGTCTGAGTAAAGCTTTACTTCACTGAGCATAAACTGGACTAAAATATTAACAAAAAGTAACCTACTCCATACTGCAAGACCCTGAGTCACAGAGGAAGGATTGGGTGTCAGTTGTTTGAATAATATTCAATACAAAAAATAAACAAAAACCAGTGATGTTTTCCATGGAAATTCTGGCCAAACTAACCATAGCTGAAACCTGGGACATTTTCTTGTGCTTTCAAAAACATTGTAGGGAAATGTCTGATTTGTATAAATATATGGCCTATTTATTTTTTACCTTGAAAATCCTAATTCTTAACATCCAACTGGCTTTCAAGTAAATAAAAAAACTGATAAAAAAGAAAAATTAGGTTTGCAGGGAAGGAAACTGACCTAACAGCGACCGAGATGTCTCGCTTACAGGATTACCAAACTCATCAACATCCTGCTCCTCCACTTAACAGACAACACAGTATTCACGGGCATGTGTGCTCTTGAAGACCTGAAGAAACAGAGTCTTTGCACTTTCTGAGGTGCACACACATCCTTTCCGTCTTGCCTCACCACTCTAGATGGTGTTAACATTTTACTTGAGAAGAATGATCCATTTCATTAGTCCAGTCCACTCAATTGCTTCTTTCCTACCACTTTTGTATGATGATCCATATAATGGTGTCTGGTAAATCACTAGACGCTAATCAATTTGCAATATTGATCAGTAGCTTTCATACTTGCTACAAGTGGCATGGGAAACAGCCACTGTGAAAATACAAAAATAAGATAAGCTAGCCACTTTTATATAGAACCACATACCTTCCAGAAGTTTCTAGATTCTTTCATATCAATCACCCTTAACCATTTAGAACTTCACCCTCCCCTGCCCAACATCCAAGGACAGTTGATTCCACACAAGTCACGCCCCAACTCCACCCATTCTCTGCTGCTTCAATGTTCTAGACAGTTCTATAACTTTCTTCTTGTTTCATACTATGCCTCATAGGCATAACAGAAACCTTGATTAACTATTTAGAATAGTTGAAGGTTTCACAGATCAAGATTAGAACCCAATACTTCTAGCATCCAAAAATCTTTCAAATATATGGTTTATGCATGTAAATAGTTCATAGTTCTATAGACATTTTTTAAAAAATTAAAAGCCTAATAAAAGTCACTGGGTAATTTTTTTTTGTGAAAAAATGTGCACTCAAGATTGTCCTTACTCTGTGTAAAATCCCTGCAATCACCTGCAAGAATAAACCACCACACAGTCCAGGTGGAAAGTAGGAGAGGTTCCCCTCAAAACTATAAGACATCTGCACGTCAGGACCTATGCAGATCTCACTTTCCTGTCACTTTCCTGAGTTACCAGAAAAGAAAATAATTTTTCCACCCTGGGTCAGCTATTTCAGGAATGCTGACCATAAAGGATTCCCCCAGATCCTTGTATGTCCTTTACTTTCCAACATTACCAAATATCAGATGGGATGTAGGTCTTAATTCTCACCCTATTCTTAAAGTTCTTTAAAAATAATACCAAATGAATGCCATGAGACAATAAATAAAGACAAATATTCTTCACAAAACAGCCTCCCTGCTGTTTTATGTAATCAAATAATAGAATTAAATAGCCAAATCTTCTTTTGTTTTCTTTTTAAAAGAAAATGAGGCTGTGGCTTGGAGGCATTAACCTCTAGACCTTACAAATCAATATAATCACTGAATATATTCCATCAGAAAATTTCAGTTCCATTTCATGGTGCTTTGAAGGTCATTCCTCAATACATCACATGAAAAAAAGGAGTTCAAAATATATATAAAAAAATAGTATTTGAGGCGAGAGAAATTGTTAACATGCAGTTTCCCTTTCACCTTGGAGATCAGTGAGATTTTCCCCTGGGGCCAGGGGTGACTGTCAGATCAGGTAAAGGTCCATTTGATCGATACCTACTTGTGATCCTTTGCCCACAGATTTTTAAAGGATATCATTCTACATCTGAGCTTGGAAAGGCATGGAATTGACATCTCATACTCTATCTTGCATTACCTCTCCCAGTATTGTTTCACTTTGCTGGATCTAAGCTTTTGTAGGCTAAAATCCACTTCATCAGATGCATGGAGTGGGGGAAAAAAACAGTAAGCAGGTATATATACACAGTACATGAAAAGATGGGAGTTGCCTTACCAAGTAGGGGGTCAGTGCTAACAAGACAATTCAATTAAAGTGGAAGTGGGCTAATCTGAACAGTAGAATACCCAGGGAGGAAAAATCACTTTTGTAGTGGTAATGAGGACAATGTAAACAGGGTGGCCCATTTCAAACAACTGACAAGAAGGTGTGAGTAACAGTAGGGGAAAAATTAGTATGGGGAAATTAGTTTTTGTAAAAAGAAAAGGAGTACTTGTGCACCTTAGAGACTTAGTGACCCATCCACTCCCAGTCTTTATTCAGGCCTAAATTGATGGTGTCCAGCTTCCAAATTAATTCCAGTTCTGCAGTTTCTCATTTGAGTCTGTTTTTGAAGTTTTTTTCTTGAAGAATTGCCATTTTAGGACCTAACCACATCAGCCACACCATCAGGGGCTCGTTCACCTGCACATCTACCAATGTGATATATGCCATCATGTGCCAGCAATGCCCCTCTGCGAAGTACATTGGCCAAATCGGACAATCTCTATGCAAAAGAATAAATGGACACAAATCAGACATCAAGAATTATAACATTCAAAAACCATTCGGAGAACACTTCAGTCTCCCTGAACACTCAATAACAGACTTAAAAGTGGCAATTCTTCACACCTACTTGTCACTCACACCTACTTGTCAATTGTTTGAAATGGGCCACCCTGTTTACATTGTCCTCATTACCACTACAAAAGTGATTTTTCCTCCCTTGGTATTCTACTGTTGAGAATAGCCCACTTCCACTTTAATTGAATTGTCTCATTAGCACTGACCTCCCACTTGGTAAGGCAACTCCCATCTTTTCATATACTGTGTGTATATACTGCCTAGTGTTTTTTTTCCACTCCATGAATCTGATGAAGTGGGCTTTAGTCCACGAAAGCTTATGCACAAATAAATTTGTTAGTCTTTAAGGTGCCACAAGTACTCCTTGTTGTTTTTGCTGATATAGACTAACACAGCTACCACACTGAAATCCGCTGGATCTGTTTGTTTTATTTCAGAAGTGAATGAGCATAGGGCTGATTTAATCAGCTATGTATACACCACAGTTCTGGACTGAACACCAGTCTTATTCCATTCCTGAGCAGAGATGCGTTGGTCAAATTCCTCCCCAGTGAAACTCTACTCACTTCAAAAGAAGAGTTAGGCCAGGCATGAATTTTGTCCAATATGCACTGGCTGTGTAATGTGGTTTTGACCAAATGCACCCCTGAATTCACACCCAGAATGTCATAGTGGCAAAGCCAGAAGAGCTTGTACATTGCTCAAGGAAACCAGCTGGGAGAAAAACAGTTTAGTAGCTGAATGAGCACAGAAAGACAGAAACTAAAGAAACTTACAAGACTAGGTTGCCAGAGCAATTTTTTTAAAAACTTCTTCACATTTGGTCACTTCATCTTGCAACCTTAATAATTCATTAACATAAGCTTTTGCATGTGTTCTATAACATATGGGGATAACTTCACGCTAAATGCATAAAGCCAGTAGCCAGCAGACTGTTTGTTACATGTTTGTACGCTGCCTACTTCAGTGGCATTCTGGCCTCTCAGCACTACCACAGTACTAACACTCACAAATCGTAGGGTATCAAAGTGATGCTGTAGACATTTGCGGAAAAAATGTAGCAATTAGTAAGTCAGAAGGAGTGGGACTATAAAGTAAGGCCATGAGGATCCAATATTCCTGTGTGACACCAACAAAGCAAAGAAAGGAAATCCACAGAAATGCAGACGAGCGCTGCCTTCCATCTATCCCACTTTCTGCTGCTTTGAGCTAAACAGAACAGGCGTAAGTGTTTGGATGGAAGACTATAATAGAAAACCCAGGCCCTAGGGGAAGTATCACAGATGGTTCATATAGCACTCCTCCCTTTGGGTTAGTATAGAACCAAGCTTCTATATGGTGCTAGGGGAGCTACGTTGCTGGAGGTGCCTTCTTTCAAATGATCTATAAAACCATGGTCTTGGCCACTTGCACTTCAATAGCCACTGGCACCTTTTCATAGCTGTGCACCTGAATTCCACATCAGCAATCACATTCTAGGATTTTCCCTGTAGTTTTAATTGGATATACTGTTTTCAAATTCCTGTCCTAAACTATATTTTAGCATTGCTGGTGTGCTGTTAAAAAGGTGTCAAATTCTACCCCAGAGGTGGCTGCATTTTAATGGTGGGTGAAGTGATTCCTGTGTGTAGGGCCAAATTTTGCTCTGTGTTGCTATAGTACAAAAGGGGGGAAAGGACATAGGAACATCTCTCTCTCTTTCTCGCTGTCTCTCTCACACACACACACACACGGGAAAGAGCAACACGTTGTGGAGCTGGGAAATGTGTTATCTCTCCAAGGCGACATGCCCAGTGAGTTAGGCAGGGATCCCGAGATCACTCATGTGTGATCCCATCAATGGTAAGCACTAGCAAAGTGAGCTCTGCAGCAAGTCCCTCCCCTCCCCATCTCATCCCTGCCATGGCTGGGAGGATTCCTGTATCAGAGAACGCTATAGGCAGAGTTGCAACAGCCAGTGTGGGTTTTAGCACATGGTTTGTAAATTGTTTTGCAAGGATTATTAGGCACTTCGAGATCCTTCAGGGAAAAGTAGGCGCTGGTGAGTCATCATTAATACCAGTTCTTAATATAACTATATAGGTTATTATATACTATGTATAAAAATAAGGTTAATAAAATTTAGAGACTTTCAGTATGAAGATGGGAGCTATTTGATGGTTCCCAATATAAAATGTTTTTCTGATGAGGTCAGGGCCCTAAGAAAAACATTCTACAAGGACACACACAAAGATATACTGTGAAATTTTAGAAACATGCCCTGACTTTTTAAGCAAGAATAATAATATTGATTGTCATTTATATAGCTCTGAATGTAGAAAAATCCCAGGGCACTTTGCAAAGCAAGTCTATGGAATATGCCCACTGATTATTAAACATATCATTGAAGATACTGCACAGTTGCATTATGCACTTACCCTTCATTCTTATTTATGTGCGGTCACTGACAGAGCTGCTAGTACTGATCGAGTCCACCCAACCAGGGCTAATAAATGTATCAAGCAATATTGTTGCATCCAGAAAACAAATAACTCCAACAGCCAGTGTAAGTTCCTGAGGCTAGCTGGCACTTTCTTTGACTGCTGCAGGAGTCAGTTCACTCTGCCCATGCCCTGGTCCAGTCTCATTGGCTGCTATGTTTGTGCTTCCATCCTTTCTCCAGTTCCATTGGCAGCCAAAGAGTGCTCTTGATGGACCGATATTAGTCAGCTGGGTCTGTAGAATGCCCCTAATATACTCAGCCACCCATGGCTGATCTGATCATTAAGAACAAAAACATGCCAGGGGGCAGTAGGCAGACAGATGTCCAGCTGGTGCACACCAGTGTTGGTCTATTGATTTCAGTGGCACTATGACAATTAAACCAGCTGAGCTTCCAAGCCAAGCTGTTGAAAAAAGCTGCATGAAATTGACGGGAAAATGTCGTATCTGTCCACACTGAGAAATAGCTTTGTAAAACAAAGCCTCCTCTAGTCTTCCTGATGACATGGCAAAACTGTAAATAAAGATACCACTGAAGCATCAATTCCAATCTTGTCAAGCTCCCCAACAACCCTGAAAGCAGGAAATTGTGGATCTTTAAAATGCAAAAACCCATAGACTACTCTCTAAAAAAGAGCAATTGCCGTATCCCTGGTGGCTAGATTAATCCCTGCATACCTCACCTGATTGCCTTTACTTAATCTGAACCTTTTATTGAGTTCTTAATATTAATGTGAGAACGTTTTTCACATGGAAACAAGATTTGGACAGTGGTTGATGACTTCACTCCTGTGGCACAATGGGAGTGTCATCACTAAGAACAAAGTTCACCTATGCAGGGGACAGAACTTTTACCAGGAGTGATCTGAGACTCCCCCAGGAACTAAGCACCATCACAAACCTCACTGCTTTCTGCTCCAAGTGCAAGGCACATTTCTTTGACCTTGCCTTTTCTAACAGAAACACAGAGCAATAGGTATATGTTTTAAAGAAAGAAAGAAAAAAGAGACACACCAAGCCAAAACAAAACACTCCATTATACACACTTCTCCCTCTGGAGAGAGGATGACAGAACAAACAACACATTTATGTCACATGGCTTAATGCAAGGTGCTGGAAGGCGCTCAAATACTACAGTGATGAGCCTGCTATAAATACCTATATAGAAAAGAACTGAATTGCATATATAATGTAGCAAACACAATGGCTAATGGAATTCTGCAGATCATATTATCTCTCATTAATTAAGCAGGGAAAAAGTACTATAATCCATAAACTGCTGTTGCTGTAGTGTTCTCAAAGAGAGTCAGAGCATAGGATAGGAGGAAAGAGGAAATCTTAATACTGTACTTGAAAAACTATCTATACTCCTCATGAGAATCCAGAATTGATATATAGGTGACTGCTAAAAACAATACAAAATTTATCATCAGCAGCAATTTTCAGACTAAATCCCCTATCATGTATACAGTCAACTAACAAAGAACTTGAACAGGCATTTATCATCCAGTCGATACAGGATACAGCTCAAATACATTTGTTAGTCTCTAAGGTGCCACAAGTACTCCTTAGCTTTTGGTGAGTTTCTGCTTCCATGAGGCATCATGACACTAGGTGGTCTTCCTCTTCTAAGTGGTGGCCCGAAAGCAGAGCAATGAGCAGGTGTGGGCTCTAGGTTTCATAGAGCCCTATGGGAATTAACAACTGCCTGGAACATATTTAACTCCCTCCTCACCTATCACCAGGCAGTTCTCACAAGTCTGTACCTGTGCCATCTCCTGCCTGCCCGCAATTCCATCCTAGTAACCTTTCAACTCTCAACTGTTCGAGGCTGCCACCTCCAGGTCTCACGTCTGCAGACTGGGATGCCAGGAGTGGAACCAAAGTTCAACTTTCCACAATGGCAGTGGTGCAGTTAGGGAATTCGGGTGCGATTTATAAGAGTGCTTAAGTGACTTAGGAACATAAGTCTCTTTGACAGTCAATGGGTGCTTTTGAAAATCCCATTCTTCATTCACAGCCATTGGGACTACAGATAGGTAATCGGGCATAGTGTTTTAGCTGGTGGACTGGGTGTGGCCTGCCACAGCAGGATTCTATGCAACTGCATAGTTGCCTAGTCCTGAGTTTTATATTTCCCTAAATTCACTGTATCTGAGCAATAAGCAGTTTCAGAAAATAGGCTACCAACAGTAAAGACAGTGCCTATCACTGGCTTTTTCTACATATTGCAAAACATCAAAACCTCTTGCAACCCTTACCGCATTTTCTGGTTCAAGTCCAGAAATTTGTACAGAAGTCTGAAGGAGGCCTAGAATCCCAGCATTCCATCCCACTGTGGCTCTTGACACACTTGCAGCTGGACTGATTGTTCCCATCCTGGCCCACTGGATCTTAGGGGGGAAATATGTGTAATTCTTTCACAATAGGATATTTATTCAGAGGCATTTTCCAAATCAGAGAAGCTTCTCTCAGCCTCAGCTGAGCTTTTCAGTAAATTTACTCTGTGCAGAACAGCAAATAAAAAGAAAACAAAGCTGAAAGGAGCTGACCTCCAAAATCAGAGACTATTTCACAGCTTGCACAAAATCCTCTCCCCTTGTCTCGGCAAAGAGAGTTTAGATTTTATTTTTAAATCTGGGTCCTGTCTGTACTTTGAAAAGGGCCTGTTGTCCACCGTGAAAACCAATGGCCACTCATCTACTGGGGTAGAAAATTATTTGACTTCTGGTCTAGAAAGGGCAAAATTGTTTCCAACACTAGTTAAAGAAAGAACGCTTTCTGTAAGAGAGACTGACAATTGGCTGGCCTGGATTACAAGAGCAGCCACAGTTCAGATGTACAGTTTTGGACTACAGTGGTAGAAGGGAATGATGCAGCCAACTGAGCAGTATTTAGTACCTATTTTCTAACATTAAAAGCTGCAGGCAAACCCCCTTTCATATTCTTTTCTCTGGGGCAAATAAATAACCAAAATTTCTGAAGCATGTCTACTCCAGATATCCTTGAGACAAAGCCAGAAGTTCCAAAGATAGCCAATTACTGTCGAAAGACGGTAGGCGAGATCCCCAGTTGGTGCAAATTGATGTACTGTAGCCCCCCTTTACGCCAACCAAGTATCGGGCCCTGTATATTTTTGCTCTGAAATCTTATTTGATTCACATCAATCATCTTTTGGAAACTTGAATTTTGCATGGTAGTTTACAAGGCCAGCCATAGTAATTACTAAGGTCTTAGCTATTTGTTGTTTAGAGTCATAGATTTTCAGGCCAGAAGCTACCATCATTATCATCTAGTCAGACCTCCTGCCATCGCAGGCCACAGATCCTCCCCCACCTACTCCTGTAATAGGCCCATAACCATAGAAACATGGCTGAGTTACTGAAGTCCTCAAATCATGATAAAGACTTCAAGTTACAGAGAATCCACCCTTTAGTAGGTTACTCTTTCCGTTATTCAGTGCCATTTTCTGTTACACTGTAAAGACTATTTCTGCAACTAAATGGACTTACAAAGATTCAATGATACTGTCTGGAATGGTAGAATCCCCAAACTGCAGCGAGATTACATTTCTTACTCTTCTTACCTGGATGACAATCTGAGGCTACATAGTATTTACTGTCTAGTTCAGAGGTGAGCAAACTACTGCCCACAGGCCACATCCAGCCTGGGGGACCATCCTGCCTGGCCCCTGAGCTCCCAGCCAGGGAGGCTAGCCCCCGGCCCCTCCCCCGCTGTCCCTCCTCCCTCACAGCCATGGGAGCAGCACAACTTGCACCCACCCACCTCCCAGGCTGTCCAACAAGCCTGTCCTGCCACTCTGAGTGGCCTGGTAAGGG
This sequence comes from Natator depressus, assembly GCF_965152275.1. NCBI lineage: Eukaryota > Metazoa > Chordata > Testudines > Cheloniidae > Natator > Natator depressus. The sequence goes on from NC_134240.1 coordinate 74,328,585, forward strand.
GGCGGAGGGGGGGGGGGTTGAATAAGGGGCAGGAGGTCCCAGGGAGTAGTCAGGGGGCGGTTGTATGGGGCGGAGGTTTGGGGGGGCAGTCAGGGGACAAGAAGTGGGGTGTTGGATGGGTCGGGGGGCCTGTCAGGGGGCGGGGGTGTGGATAGGGGTTGGGGCAGTCAGGGGACAGGGAGCAGTGGGGGGTTGGATAGGGGGTGAGGTCCTGGGGGGAGCGGTTAGGGGCAGGGGGTCCCAGAAGGGGGCAGTCAGGGGACAAGGAACAGGGGGAGTTGGATGGGTTGGCGGTTCTGAGGGGCGCAATCAGGGGGCGGGAAGTGTAAGGGGGTGGATGGGGGCAGGGGCCAGGCTGTTTGCGGAGGCTCAGCCTTCCCTACCCCGCCCTCCATACAGTTTCGCAACCCCGACGTGGCCCTCGGGTCACAAAGTTTGCCCACCCCTGGTCTAGTTAAACACCACTTTTCTTTTCCATATAAATACAGACCCTTATAAAGCTGGGTATGTTATATATTAGCTACGATTTCTGTACACCTGCTCTTTCAATTTGCCTATTACTGTTACTTAGGCTGTAGAAACAACAATCCCATTACCAGCAACCCTGTGAAACAACATTGGTTTAAACAGTTACAATTTGGGAGTAAACCTGCCATGCAGAGCCCAACACACATTATGGAATTCAAACTCAATGCTATAGTGAATTCCCAGCCTTGGTACTTATGTGGCTACAGCACGTAAAATATACTTTATAACAACATTTAATTTGATATAGTATTCTTCATGAAGGGCATTACAAATTGCTTCAGACAGAGTGAATCACTCATAGCTAAAGTAACAAGGGAAGGTTTTGAAAGAAAAATCATTTGAAAGGGAAAGTAATGCAGATTTTAGGACTGGAAGTTTTAATGGTAATGCACACTAGAGAGTAATAGCATTTAGAAAAAGAGTTACATTAATGATACTATCTTTCCAATAGGGACAGTCATAGAGAAAGAGATTTCTGTTAAGTTTTTGCTTCTACACTCTGAGGGTGAAATTCACCCCTATGCAAAGGTCCAGAACAAAACTTATATACTAATTAAGACCCACATTAGCCCTATTTTGAGAATTTAAGTGGTGGGTGAATTAGAGCTCGTTAAATATTGTAAAAACATACCTTTCTGTGAGCATTTTGTCAAATGAGGAGACGGATTTTTATTTGACCTGTTAGTAGCCACTATAACATTCACCATCTGTGACCATTCATATATATCAAAAAGAAAAGGAGGACTTGTGGCACCTTAGAGACTAACCAATTTATCTGAGCATAAGCTTCCGTGAGCTACAGCTCACTTCATCGGATGCATACTGTGGAAAGTGTAGAAGATCTTTTATACACACAAAGCATGAAAAAATACCTCCCCCCACCCCAGTCTCCTGCTGGTAATAGCTTATCTAAAGTGATCACTCTCCTTACAATGTGTATGATAATCAAGTTGGGCCATTTCCAGCACAAATCCAGGTTTTCTCACCCCCCCACACACACACAAACCCACTCTCCTGCTGGTAATAGCTTATCTAAAGTGACCACTCTCCTTAAAATGTGTATGATAATCAAGGTGGGCCATTTCCAGCACAAATCCAGGGTTTAACAAGAACGTCTGGGGGGCGGGGGGTGTAGGAAAAAACAAGGGGAAATAGGTTACCTTGCATAATGACTTAGCCACTCCCAGTCTCTATTCAAGCCTAAGTTAATTGTATCCAATTTGCAAATGAATTCCAATTCAACAGTTTCTCGCTGGAGTCTGGATTTGAAGTCTTTTTGTTGTAATATCGCAACTTTCATGTCTGTAATCGCGTGACCAGAGAGATTGAAGTGTTCTCCGACTGGTTTATGAATGTTATAATTCTTGACATCTGATTTGTGTCCATTTATTCTTTTACGTAGAGACTGTCCAGTTTGACCAATGTACATGGCAGAGGGGCATTGCTGGCACATGATGGCATATATCACATTGGTGGATGTGCAGGTGAACGAGCCTCTGATAGTGTGGATGATGTTATTAGGCCCTGTGATGGTGTCCCCTGAATAGATATGTGGGCACAGTTGGCAACGGGTATTTGCTTCAGGTTGGGGGGCCAATCCTTGCCTACAGAGAGCCCCCCCCCAGAACCACTAACCCAGGAACCAATCCTTGCAACAAAGCCCGTTGCCAACCTGGATTTGTGCTGGAAATGGCCCAACTTGATTATCATACACATTGTAAGGAGAGTGATTACTTTAGATAAGCTATTACCAGCAGGAGAGTGGGGAGAGGGGAGGTATTTTTTCATGCTTTGTGTGTATAAAAGATCTTCTACACTTTCCACAGTATGCATCCGATGAAGTGAGCTGTAGCTCACGAAAGCTTATGCTCAAATAAATTGGTTAGTCTCTAAGGTGCCACAAGTACTCCTTTTCTTTTTGCGAATACAGACTAACACGGCTGTTACTCTGAAACCTGTCATATATATCAAGTTTCATTTATGTCAAAGTCCATGTAAAGAGAGTTGCAGATCCAGAGATTCATAAAATCAAGAAATAAAATTTGTTTTGTAATCAGACAAAATTCATTAGGGGGGAAGTGGAATCAGTTTATAAAGGTTAGTTATGTCCAACTGAAGAACAGAAATAACGTCATGTGAATTAGGGGCCAGATTTTCAAGAGTTTAGGACCAGATTTTCACTCACACACACCCACACACCCACCCACCCACCAGTGGAGTCAGATTTTCAAAAGACCTGAGCTCCCATTTAGGCACCTCAGCAAATTTTCAAAAATCCTCAGCACCCACTGTGCCAAACACCTTTGAAGATCTGGCCCATTATTTTGATGCCTAAGTGCAAGCTGAGCTCTTTTGAAATCTAGCACCATTTGTAGTTGCTGAAATCTTTGAAAATCTAGGCCTAGCTGACCAGTAAATGTTAAATATCAAATAATCTACTGAACATCTACAATGAAACATTCACAAACAATCCAGAGCTTCTTAAATTATACAGAAAGCAAATTCAAATACCAAACATATTTTAAAAGGTTGATTTTTTTCTCGACAAATCTGTAAATAGAAAAAAGTCTAAATTTGTTTAAAAAATTGTTTGTTACAGGTACCAGCTCTACATGTGTGGTACCTGATTGTTTGCATAAACCTGGGTGTTAAATCAGAAGACCTAAGTCTCCTGATTTTTTCTAAATACTAATAATTTAGGGTAAGATTTGAAAAATGAAATTGACTGGATGGACAAAGGAGGGAAAGATTTTTTCCGGACAGATAAGGAAGTATAAGTGAAAAAGCAACTCCTAACTACAGAACCAGCGAAGTGGCCACCTTGAATAAACAAATAGTAGTGTATTTGGAAATGTAGTTTGAGAAGCAGGATGAAGTAGTTCATCAAAACCAGGAGGACAATTTTGAACTGATTTCTGAAGGAAGCTGCTTAAGGTGACAGGAGTTACATTCAAACATACAACAGATCTTTCCAAGTTTCCCTTTTTTGCATTTTAGACATTTTTAGTCACTTTTACTACTCGCTGAGAAGAGAAAGAGTTCAGAACACCTTCAAAAATTCAAACTATGTTTTCAGTGTTTAGCACACAAAGACAGGCTGGGATGGCACTAATATACTCCTCGGCAGTATCTGGAGCTGTCCAACATACAGCATGAAAGCTATCTGAGCAGTGGATGTGTCACAGTTCAGGGCAACTGACTCTGCGTTCCACCTTGTGGTCCAGCAAGAGTACCCCCTCTTAGGCTTCTGACTCCCATGTCTCTCTCCCTGACCAGGGTTTCTACAGGCTGCATAGTTCCCTGCCTACACTGTGAATTCCCCCATCAAGACAATTGTCTAACAAGTCTCCTTTGCTTTCACTTCTGAAACAGTACACTGCATAATTGCCCACAGTTACATAACCACACAGCTCTTTTTAAATAAACACATTTATTCTAAGCTAAAAACATTACAAGCATATTAAAACAATAAAAGAACCTTTACAAATGCTAATAAGCTTGCCAGAGCTCACTGTTCCCCTCCCACCCCCCATCTACAAGAGCTCTGGTCAATGTCAGTCCTTCCACCCCTTCCCTAAGAATTCGGTCCCCCCGCCCCCTTGGACAGAAGGTCCTGTCCATTTGCCGGATCAGAAAGAAGCGCTAGAGTCAGTTTAAACCCAGGCTCTTTAACCAAAAGCCCTTTCTTTGTCTGTCAATCTCTGGAGCATTCACTTTGAAGTAGTACAAGTGAGTCTCACCATGTGGTAGTACCCCTCAGGAGGTGTTACAACCTGAGTAAATTTGCCTCATCACGCCCCACTGTTCTCAATTCTTGGAGGGCCCATGGTTACCCTCCACTGTGGATTTATATGTAATCCCTGGTCCATAATGATACATAAACTTAATACAGTACAATCTCCCCAAGATATTGCAAGAAATTGCCATATCTGTCACAGTATGCCATGCTCTGTTTTGAAAGAGGCTTCCAGAACCCAGAGAAAGAGATGCAACAGGACTGTTTATCTCAACCGATTCATGTAAAAAGAAGATACATGAATAACACAATCGGCACCCAACAAATGATGCTGTTAATTTGTTAATGTCATCCGCCAACCTGACTCTCTGTGATAGATGCAAGAGAGTTAGTCAACTGCTAATACATTCCAAAATGTTTCAGCTGTAGAATCTAAATGACAACGGAAGAATAGGTTGTTTCCTCCCTCCCTCCCCCCACTAATACAGAATAAGTCTAGTAGTACTTGAAAGATGTTTTCTGCAAGTTTAAGTTGCAAAGCAGCTCCTTCCCTTGCAGCAGAAGCAATGCTAACATAATCCGGATATTTGTTTCGTCAGAGCAAACATCACCACTCCCATTAAGCTCTTCTGCATTCAGCCAACTGTAGTTTCCATCTTCACCTAGAGTTATTCTAAGTCTTCCAGCTACTGTTATGCTATACTGAAGCAGCTCCACCAGTGACTGCAACAGTGAGAGAAAGGGCATAGGCGTTAGTACCATGCCGCCATATAAAATGACATGGCGGCGTGGATACAAGTGACTGCTCTTCACGAGCGTTCACACCATTGCTGCTGCTGCAGTAGCAGTTTTACAGGGAGAGAACTGAAAAAAGATGCCAGGTTAGTCAAGCCCAGAAGGAGCGATTTTCATTACAGAAATTTCAGTATGGAGGAGGTAATTTGTCATAGCTTGGCTGCCACCATCCTCACTGTGACAGACTGGAACTCAGAAGACTTCAGCTGCAATCTGTTTTTGCTTGCACTGAAGAAAACCAGATAGAGTAAATAAAACTGACCCTTCCACTGCCCAAAGTGATCTGCCATCTACTGTGAGTTCATAGCACTGCCATTGTACAAGCATATTCCATATACTTGACTTTCCATTCAGCACCAAATTGCCCTTCTATTAAGCAGGAATAATAAAAGTTAAAAGGGGTGTGTGTGTGTGTGTGTGTGTGTGTGTGTGTGTGTGTGTGTGTGTGTGTGTGTGAGATTGATTTAGTGTTAAAAATGCTGCTTTCCTCCAAGATATGAATAGTCAGGTCTTCCACCAAATGTGCACTATATTAAGATAGAAGCATAACCCTGATAGAACAGCAGTTAATGGTAGAGTTGCACCAAGGGCAAGAATACATAGAAAGCAATAAATAAGTATTCAGAAGTATATGTCATTATTTTAAACATTTGCATCATCTATATTTATACTACAACCAGAACCGTTGGCATCTGTGCACGTCCTAGTGTACGTGCCTCATTTTATTTGTAACTTAGGACATCTCCAGAAAATTCCTGAGCAAGTGAGAAAGGGTAGGAAGAAAAGATGGAGAGGGCACTGGACTGGGATTCAGGAGAGCTGGGTTCAGTTCCCAGCTCAGCCACAGACTTCCTGTGTGGCCTTGAGCAAGTCACTTTCTCCCATCCCTTGGTCTTCCATCTACACAATGGCATTGTACTTCCCTACCTCAGAGAGGTGCTGTGAGGACAACATTCATTAGCAATTGTTTAGAGATCTGATACTATCATGTGGAGGACCATATAAATATAAACAATTCATGTACTGGATCCCACTATCCCACTTTAAATATTGAGTTCCAGAACTCCCCCATTTCCCCCCACAAAATGGACTCCTGAGGAATAGCTGGATGGAAGGAAGATTATCAGACCATTAAATGGATTGTGCTTTCACAACGCTATGCACTGACAGCACGTACATGCCAGCATCTGCCAAAAGTTTCAGATCCATAAACTGAGGCTGACATTAAAAAAAAAATCTCAAGAGTATTTCACAGAATTCACAGTAGTTAGAGGAAGCTTGAATGGTTTCCCTAGTCATACAGACACCTGCAAAAGACCTGATTTCACAGCTCATCTGTGAATAACCTGATCACCATTTGCTCTGTGAGCAGTACATCACATTGGAAAGCTTTTCCCAGCTGAAAATAACCCTATGTCTTTGCAGTTTTTCAATGGGCTAAATTTGACTTTCCAAAGTTTTGCGTTTTTAAAATGTAACCCAATACAATAGAGAGAAATACTGTCACAGGCTACAGAATCCTTCACACACATTGGACTGTAGTTGCAGGGAACTAGAAAGTACTTAACCAAGGGCTAGGGAGGGAGAGAGAGAGAGATTTAAAAATGTTTTGCTGAAACACAGTGCAAAATTCAGAATAAAAAAACTAAGCAATATGTTAAAATTTTCACAATACGGCCTCTATTTGTGTCCAATGCACCCTTCATGCAGACTCTGAAATGGTGACATCAGCTAGTATAATTGTAGGAGACTTTGTTAATCATACATCTTACCCCCAATCTTCTTCACTTCCACAGAACATGCCAAATTACATAAGCGTATATGGTTCAAAGAAGAGGTCCAGTGGTGGCCATCCCAGCCACGATCCATGCTTTGAAATTGAGGAGCACATCGCAGAGGAGCTGTCAGTTTTAACATGCACAAAACCCTAAAAAGTTAATCAAACATGGTGGGTATTTCCCCAAGTTTATATAACAGAGTCTGATGGGAGGAGGCTAGTGTGCTTAGAACAAAATATTGCTCCCTTCAAGAGATTTCTTTAAATCATTGTTAGCTTTGTTGTGAAACAAGGGAAACAGTGGAGAACATGCTCTATTTGCAATCAAAGTAAAAAGGAGTCTAAATAATTGATCTTGTACCCCATAGTAGGCAGCTGGATAGTATTTCTGAAAGATGCTGAATGAAGCCAAAAATCAAAAGATGTGTATTTATGTTTTGCAATCAACAGCAGCCAAAAACATAAAATTCTAAAAGCCATAACAGGCTTGAAGTGTGAAATGTAAAGGCAAGGAGGGGCATTAACAAGGAGGAAGGTCCAGGTGTGAATGTGTGCAAGGAGGGGGTCAGTAGGGGCTAGAGTAGTTTCAGGGAGATTGTTACCCTCTGAAGAGCAAGTAAGGGGCAGAAATGAAAAGGCTTTCATTAATCCGTTTTGCAGAAAGGGAAGTTAAGGTGAGCACTCTGCCACTGTGGACAACTAGAAAACTCAAGGAATAATTTACCCTGGTTGGCCTTTCAGATACTGGGGCAAAGAAAACAGGAGGGAATCAGGAAGTACAACTGAACTTTTAACTTATATATAAGTGATATGACCAAAATGACATGCTGCAAGTTAATTTATGCCGACAACCTTGCATTAATGACACAAGCTGTAACACTCAAGGAAGTGGAAGACACCGTTAATGCTAAAAAGATGGAAAATTACTTTAGGTACTGGCAGCTCTGACCCAATCTATCAAAAACAGTGTCATCAGCTTTCCATCTCAGCAATTCTGAAGCTAAGAGAATGCTGAACATAAACTTCTGTGGCAAGGCAATCACCCACACTCCGAACCCCTGCTACCTAGGGGTCACTCTCGATCACAGCCTTACCTATCAATATCACCTGTAACAGGTACACCATAAAACGAAGAGTTTCATCAATATCATCCAAAAGCTAGCAGGTTCTAACAGGGGTTGTGATGATCAAATGCTATGAACAGCAAAGCTGAATTTAGTTTATTCCACAGCCGAGTAGTGCACACCAGTTTGGAGAAGAAGCTTGTACACGGTCCTTGTCAATACCCAGATAAATGCGGCTATGAGACTTGTAACAGGCACCCTGAAGCTGACCCCACTGTCTCGGCTTTCAGTTCTCACAAACATCCTTCCTTCAACCATCCAGTAAGAGATGGCTACCTTGCGTAAGCACAAGAAAGTTCTCACTAACCAAAAGCTCCTGCTCTGTTGTTCTCCAACCTTGCGTTCACCAGAAATCCTGCTGGCCATTCTGGTTGGCTGTAGAAGCTCTGCTGTCATCCAGCTTCAACCCAGAAGGCACCTGACAGATACAATGGACAGGGTCTGATGTAAACAACAAGCTCCTTATAGATGATCCCACCATAGAACTGCCTGGTTTTTTTTTTTTGCTCTGCTGAAGACACTGGACAACCATCAACCATATTAGGATGTTACATGGAAGACGAATGTGCCTGATGCACAAGTGGAGAATCAAGAATTCACCCCAGTGCAAATGTGCAGACCTCCAAACCATCAAACATATTGTGAACAAACACCCCATAATTTCATTTCCAGGAGGCATAGCAAAAATGCACGCTACATCTCCTGAAGCCCTCAAATGGATTTCAAACCTATTAACTTATAAATGTTGCTATTTCCCTATGAAAGAAGAACAAGAAGTCTTTTGCATATTGGTAACCCTTGTCCCTATTCCATGCACCAAATTAATCTGATTTTCAAAGAATGAAAAATTAAAATGACTGTCATCAGCAGAGTTCTACCATAGATTAATTTGGTCTCAGAGGTTTGTGAATCTTATCTCCTCCCATTAGTAACCAATTACAAGTATTTAATTACCCTTTAATTCAATGGTTTTCTATTTTTCAGTCATGAGGAAATCCACAAAGGGTAAAGGTTTAGTTTGATTTAAGGACCAAAAGTTCTGAGGTTTAATCAAAGTTAGCCAGTCTTCGAGGGTGTGCAAAACTGTGATTGGTAATTTCACAAGAACAAGCTCTTATGAGAGAGTCAGTACTTCCTGCTGGGAAGTGCAGCAATTTTCTGTCAAAACTCTTTCTCAAAAGAAAATTAGGTTTTCAACTGAGCAAAACTTTTCATGGAGAGTGTCTGTTTTCCTTGGACTTTTTTTATTTTGGGCAAAAAAACCCAAAATCCTTTTTACTGAAAATCAGTTTTCAGTTTTTGGCCAAATGTTCTTGATTGCCAAATATCAAACACTTCCAGTTTTCAGGGTTTTGATGAAAACACAAAGCTTTCTGTGGAAAAAAAATTCTCTACAGTTCTACTTATGCTGGACCAGAAATATTGCAGGAAAAGACTCTTTTCTTGACATTTTTGAACTTCCACTTACAGACTTGTCCAAAATCAAGATTCACATAGATGAGGAAATTGGATAACAAGAAAACTAACCAGGATTTTAATCAAGACTTGGTGGGGAATGAATGTTCTTATTTTAATGGAATCAGCTCACTCATCGTGGTCAGAATTATCTCCTTTAACATATGGGGAGAAGATGGAGGATTACTGTTTTCTTTATGATAGGTAGATGTGTGCCTGCTACTTGTTGGGGTGCGGGAGGGAGGAATTAGCCTTGTAATATTTGGATTTAGGATAATTATAGACTGGAATATAATAGTTACGGGAAAATTTGAGATGAAAACATTTGCAGGGGGTAATTCTCTGGAGATATAGGGCTGTTTACTGAGCATCTGCAGTTACAGCTGAAGTCATTGCGAGTTACAGGTATCCAATACTTTATCATCTGACCAACGGTGTCCTTTTGAAACACCAAGGAGAAGAGGTGGTTTCCCCTAGATTTACACCAGGTTATTTCCCCGCACTCTCACTATATTAAAGAATAAAATAGTTATAATACACACAAATTATTTATAATTCTAGTAATTTAAAAAATCTAACATGTTGGTTAGCAGGATACAGAACAACCATAATACAGTTCTGTAAGGGATGAATTATTGCAATTATGAAATCTAGCAATTATATAGAACTGTGTGTATGTATCATATGCATTATTGCATGCTTGTTTGTACTAAGTGGCAATATTAACCAGAGCTCTCTTGCATGGAAGACAATTTGCATTAGTTATCCACAGACCAGTGTAATGGAAAGAAGAGTGACAGTGAAGAAAAGACAAACAGATTCAGAGAACCCCTGGTAGTTCTTGAATTAGGGTTAGAAGAATGGTGATGTTATGTTGCTGAGATTTTTCTAATAGGAATAAGGGAAGTAAGCTCTCCACTCCCTGAATTTCAGTGGAAGTTTGGCACCTAACCCATTTAGGTGTTTAGGTGCCTTTGGAAAGCCCAGTCTTCATTTTTGTTTTTAAATATTTAGAGCTTCGTTGATTCCTGGGCAACCCTAATGATGGGGTAAATAAATCAACATAGGTCTTTAGTTGCACCTATTCACTGATGACTTTCTGAACAACAGATTTGTGCCTCATATTATCCTTTAACAATAAGAATAAAAGCAAAAATAAAATTAGTACTCTCAGCAAGAATGAGATAAAAACTGGGAGACAGAGACACACAATTTTGGAAGAGGCCCAGCATCTGCAGTAAGGTAACGCTCTCGCTAGTTTATATGTTACTTGCACAAATTAAGCCTGTGGCAAATGTAGACAGGTAAAGGGCAGAACTTCTGGAGTCAAGTCCACCAGCGATACATTAGGTGACAAACTACAGGGCTAGAAATGAATAAATTATATCATCATCATCATCAGTGACTGTATGCATGTAGGTGACAGGCTACTAAATTAATACTTACTTTTTTCTAGGGGGAAGTTGATTACCCACAGAAATGTTTACACATTATCTGGACAAACTTTTTAAATTACAGTTTTTCTTTTTAATTAAATTAAATTACAGGGTTTTTTTCTTTTTAAATTACAGTTATCACCACTTTTACTGATGCTAATTAAGGAGCTAATTAATTTTTCACAGTACAAAGTCCTTCCTGATACAGGGAGCCAGGTAGTATTGTGAGTAGTGGGTTAGTTGCTGTGATTAATGGTTTGGCTGAGGTTGGATAAACACTCAAGAAATTCATGTTTATCTGGAGATGATCTAAACATTTTTGGTCAAGATATCAGGCTTGGAATGGCACAGGAAGTAGCTGTCTCACACCATGTTCAGAACCTCCTGGACTTAGGTTAGAAAACCCAAGAATAGTTTGGTTTTCTATGGGTTTGGAAGTGGAAAACAAACAAACAAAAAAAAACAAAGTGTTCAGAGGCCTGAAAGTACATTTTTTTCTAAAGGCTCTTCTCATTTTTTTAATCCTCAAAAGGGATTCAAGTTTAGTCTAAGTACTAGACAAAGGTTCACGTTGGTATTGATTCATAGGGACATAATAATTGCCATACCAGATCAGACCTGTACTCCATCTGGTCCAGGATCTTGTCTCACGCAGAGACTAGTACCTAAAACTTCAGTAGAAGTTGCAAGGAACCCTATAGTGGGCAATTATGAGATAACCTTCTCACAAGGGAAGCTTCTAATCCCTGTCAGTTAAGAGATTGTTTTTTGACGAGAAGCAAGAGGGGTTATAGCCCCTCAATATAATAATAATCCTGTCTAATGTAACTGTATATGTTCTCATTATCCATAGAAATGTCTAATCCTTCTCTATTTTAATTCTACTATGTGTTCTTAAGCCTCAGTGAGTTCCACTGGTTAATTATCTGTTGTGTATAAAAGTTTCAATTTACTCATCTCAAATTAATACTCTGGAATTTAAATACTGCTTTAGGTCACAGGTCAACTGCATTTAGCAAATTTGAGGTATTTCAATTTTTGTTGCATTCAAAAGGTATGTTCTTATTCTGCTCCGTTTAAGACACCTTGCAAAGGCCTGATTTTCAGAAAGTGCTGAGCATCCATCCTCCAAAAACCAGACACCCAAATATTGAGACATCCAAAATCACTAGTCACTTTTAAAAACTGAGTCAGAGATGCCTTTGTCTAATAGTTGAATAGCATATACGATGTAGCCCAGGCCTGAAATGCATCAGCAAAGCTCTTGGGGGAAATCTACCTGCATTGCATCTCTTAAGTACCAGACTGACTTTTTTTAATAAATGAAATTCCTGTTGCCATATTCAAAAAGAAAAAAAAATACCTTTAATTATATAGCTGGTGCCACAGACGACAAATATTAGGTAATAAAAACATGTCTGCACATTTCTAACTAGCAGAATATTTCTGGAAATTAGTTTCAGCAGTAGTCAGGAACTGTATTATATAAAAGGGCTAAAGCAACTCCTTGCTCCTTTGTTGTTATGCAAGATTTTAAAGAAAATGCAGGTATGTTCTGTTATTTCACACTTCCAGTCTCCTTGCCACACTAGGATCCAATGTTGCCATTGAAATGTTGGCAGAGGCACAATTTTAAGATGGAATAATTCACAAGTAATGCCACACATTGGAATTGCAGATGAAAGACCTTGAAATGCTTAAGGGCTGGAAATATTTATGCAGTTTGTATATGAGGACTTCCAGCCATTGCCTGATTTATTCTTCTTTGCCAACCAGGAAAGTCCTTTGAAATGAAATGTGGACTCTAAAAGAATTCCATCTAGCAATATAATGTTTTGGAGTGAGAGTAGAATGCTATTTTTATTCTCTCTCTCCCCTAGAAATAAATAAATAAATACAGATTGTTTTGCTTACATAGTCTCTGGCTTCATTAGAACTTTAGTCCTTGGAATTCTGAGTCAAGTTTGCTGATGAAAGGCTACCACCACTTTTACTGAACTATGAAGTGCTGCCTGTGACAGATATGGCAATTTCCTGCAATACCCTTGAAAAAATCTTATAGTATTAAGTGTATGTGTTATTGTGGGCCAGGATTGCGTGTAACCTCTCCAAGGGGGAGAGGAGATATGAGGTCTGGAAGTCTAAAGGATGATACTAAAAATATGCCAAACAAGAATGGACTTTGGGGACAATAGGTATGAAGGGGATTTCCTGGGGAATACCTAGGGAGAGATTAATAAAAATTCTCCAAGTCTGATTATGCAAAAACCCAGCCTTTTGAAACTACACCTTGAGGAGTGGGTCATAGTCTGCGGATTACTTGTTCCCATAGACTGGAGATCACCTGCCCAAGCTGTGTAAAGAAATGGCTTAACTGCCCAGCCAGGGTTCTGGTTCTGAATCTGAGACAGCTATGAACTTGTTGTGGGTTTTGAAGGACTGACACCTACCAGAGCCATAGAGTTTGATGTGACCTCTGGTGAGCTTTTTCGAATGTGTGCAGATTCTTTTATTGTTTTATTATGTTTTCTCTGTAATGCTTTCACCTTAAAAATAAATGTGGGTGCTTAGAAAGAGCTGTGTGATAACTTATAACTGCCTGTAATACATTGGTCAGAGCCTCTAGAGGGAAAAGCAAAGTGTAGCACCTGACCTTTTAGGCAGTCTGGCTTGCTGGGGATATCACAGCGTAGGCAGGGAACTGTGAAGCCTTAATGATTCCCCGGTCAGGAGGTCAGAGTGCCACCCAGCAGAGGTGATGTCTGGAAGCCAGAAGCCTAACAGTGGATGCTCTTGGTGGACCATGGAAGGGGAACACACATACAGTTGCCCTGAAACTCTGACTCTGCCGACCACACCAAATTAAAATATGGCTAGTCTCTCAAAGGTGACTGTAAAAACAACAACAGCATGCTTATTATCCCTCAGTGCCTTTCAGAACAAGTTTGCTCAATTCACAAGTAAAAAGATGATTTTCCTAACTGCCAGCCCTGAAAATTCAAGCTGTGTTGAGTCAAACTGCATTCTTTCAGACTTATTGCATCAACAACAGCAATAAATATTGGGGAGTAGAGTTACCAGTTCTGCTAATGATATGCAAGGCAGAATAGACGCCAACTCACTCTTTCAGAGCTGTGCTGACTCTGCAATGCTCACAGGAGTAAAAAATGGTAAAAAAAATATTTTTGTCAATAAAATAGTCAGACATGATTTAGAATACACAGAAGCATTGGCCTGATCTGGAAGCAAATGCTATTTTATTTTTAGTCACCTTTCTGACTTTATGTGCAATTTATACTTGAGCAGTTATTAGCAATAAATAAAATAGAGGCCCTCCTCTTGAAACGATATTTATTATGGAAGGCAGCGTTAGCACAGGCAGTTATTCATAAACCTTGATTGAGACATGAGGCTCATTAAATTATTTTTGTTGTTAAAATAAAACTAAATAAAAATAGGTGCGTGGAGCCAGGATCAGCCTCAACTCTGCCCACTGTAAGTGACTGCCTGGGATCCTGCACTTCTGAAAGCACCTGCCCAGATCTGGCAACTCATAGGTTAGCCAAATCAGCAGTGGGACTGGAGGGGATGACAGATGACCAGCTACATTCTCCCTAAGGAAACTGGACCAGAGGGTAGGGCATCATCGTCATAGCAAATCCCAAAGGCATGTCACCTCCTTGTAGTTCGAGCACCACCCTGATCGATCTCTAGCTAGATTCTTAAGGTGGTCTGGGTTGATAATCATTACTAATGATCTTACTGCACCACTGAAGTTTTTGGCACCCAAGTGACCACCAGCCATGTAGCGGCATTCCTTGGTAAACATGCTTTTGAATTCATTAGGGCAGCTAGTCACCATGTAGTCTCTTCCTCTTTTTTGACAGATGGGAGCAAAAAGAAAACCAATTCACAGTCCTACCCTCCAGCCTAGAAACCAGACTCCTTGTCTATCACAAAACTGGCCCTACATGAATATGGGTAAAACTGTAAAGTTAAAAGCACTGGTCTGATTTCACTATAAAATGCTGTCACCAATCCCTGTGGGTTCTGTTGTTTCAGATTTTTGATAGACACCGCTGTCGAGATTGAAAATTTCTAAAAGTTCTCATCATTTTGTACCTAATTTACTGGAGGGAACAGGTGACCCTTTTATAACATATTGCTTATCTAATCTTTTTCCTTGTTGTGTTCTTGCATTGGGAGAAGGGCTGCCCGCTATGACTTGGAGAAAAATTTTAGAAAACCACGATGCTGGGTGGAAATGAAAAATGTAGGAGCAATTTATCCGGGAATAATACTGTGCATTAAGGAGACAAATATGACAGTATTTATTCTACTTTCTTCCTTGCAACACTAGATTACACTGGCTCTGTGATTATATTCCATTATAAATATGCATTAGTATTCCCTCTCTCTGGCCATATAACATTCCAGTTATTAGTACATCCACACTGAGAAAACTGTGTCCAGTTTTTGGTGCCAGGGTGTAAAAATACATTAAGAAACTGCAGGAAATTCAGAGAAAGGTAGCAAAATGGAGGAGGACTTGAAAAAATTCTCATACCAGTATGAGCCAAGACTGAGAGAATTACACAAGTACGATTTAGGGGGAAAGGAGACTGATAATTGACATGAGAAATGTATCTGAACAGCTTACAATATTTACCTGTAGGAATAGTTAGATAAGAGAATAGTCTTCCAAAGCCATTTATAAAAGCTCTGTCACTGGAGATATTCCAAGATAGAGTAAAGCCCTTGTGAATATTCAGTAAAGATGCTCTTGCATATTGCATGGGGTGGACTGCCAGATCTTTTCCACCTTAATAACTGTGACTACTGTACCTTAAAAAGTTTGAACTGTGATCCTTATGCATAACTATGCCTCTGTTAAAAATGAAAATTTAATTCACAAGAAATGAATCATCAGTTCTGAGCAAACAGATGTTCTCCCAATACTTGAGTTTTCACCATCTTAACCCTGTCCCTTTATGAATTATGAAGATATGCCTTGTATTTGGCACCACTTCAGGACCATAAGTACAACTCAGAGCACAAAGCTGAGCAGAAGCAGAAATATACTTTAGCAATGCCTTTTTATTCCCAGGAAATTAGCAAACAGAAGATCCTTGGACCCACTTGAAACTAATGCAAAAATAAAATTTTATTACATGAAACTTTTCATCGTTTTATATTCCAAAGCAGACTAAAAAGCAATTTATTTGCATAAAATACACTCTAAAAAGAACTTGTGAAAGGTACCAGATTGACAGCACTAGAGTCTGAAGTGCTCTATCAGTAGAATAGATTCATGAGCAAAGGCGGAGGAAATTTGCTTGCATGGTTACATCTCTAGTGCACCTCATTGATTCCTGACAGGAAGAGACCAGCTCAAGTGTTGAAAGGGTAGGATTAGTTCCAGCACTCATCCAAACCTTCCCATCTCTGTTTAAAATGCCAAGAGGAGTGTAAGTATATACCAGTTGCAATGTGGGTTCCTATTAATTGGGAATTAGATTAAGACCACCAGTTCATTTCACAAAGGCCGCTCAGTAGGTAACTTTTGGTCACTACTAGCCTGGGATGAATTCAAAGCAATGGCCATTTTCAGTCTTTAGTCTTACAACGTAACAAATGATATACTAGTAGTTCACTGTGTGATGCTGGTGTAACCCACACACCTTCTGGGTGTGGTGTTCTAGTGGCACAAGACCACTTAGAGAGAGAGAGAGAACATGAGTTTGCTCTACAGCCTTAGCTAACAGCCCATGGCCTTTTAGCTCATGCAGTAGAGGCTCATATGCACTAAGCTCCAGAGGTCCCAGGTTCAATCCCGCCTGTTGACAAACAGGGTCTGTCGGTGTTACACTGGCAGCCCAGGTGCCAGCTCCTGTCAAGACTGCAGGCATTAGCTAAGGAATGACAAACATAGCTGGAGACCAGACTAGTTCACATGTATGTTAGTTTTACTCAAAATAGGTATTCATTTTTTTAAGAATGTATTTAGTGTTTAGACTCTGTGAAATGCTTGTAAGATGCTGCATGCATTAGTCTCACTTATAATGTCTGTATTCCATGCTATAAGAAAATATGTAAGTTTTACTTTATAACTTTGAAAGTGTTTTCTCTGAACTTGTGAACCCAGGCATGGGAATCATTCTCTCACACACACACACACACACACACTCTCTCTCTCTCACACACACACACCCCCCACCCATTCAGGAGGGCTATCAAAATTTAAGTTGGCCATTATAAGACAAAAGCTTTGTTAATTGCCCCATCCACCCATAGAGAAGTACATGCAGAAGGCCTCGTCCCACTGCTTTGAATGCTGGAAAAGGGAAATAAAAAAAGTTGATGTGAAGATTTTTGATCTCTTTGATGTTTGAACTCTCACAGGACAAGAGAAACTAAACTGAAGCCAAAGATCCCCAGGGGTTACCTCCTGGGTCTGCCCTGAAAGACACTCTGAATTGACAGATCAGTACACTCTGTCACTCTTAGATGGTAACTCCTTTGTATGTATATGTTTGCTTGCTTTAACCTGTAAATAAATCTCTCATTTTCCTTTTCCTAGTTAATAAACCTTTAGATAGTTTATTAAGGGATTGGCTACAGGGATTGTCTTTGGTGTAAAATCTTGAATACCAATGGTGTCTTGGGACCAGGAGCAACCTGAATACGGTGTGATTTTTGGTGTAAGTGACCATTTATCACTAAATCCAATCTGGGTGGCAAGATAGACTAGAGTGTCTAAGTGGTCTGTAAAAACAACAAGGAGTCTGGTAGCACCTTAAAGACTAACAGATTTATTTGAGCATAATCTTCCGTGGGTAAAAACCTCACTTCTTCAGATGTGACTCCATGGGGAGACTGTTATAATGATCCTGGAGTTCACATTTGTTAGTGACTTGGTGAAATCGGATTATAGAGCACACCGCTAGTTTGGAGTGTCTGCCCTGTTTTTGACTGTCTGCCCTGAGGCAGGCACTCTAGGTAGGGTGACTTACTGACAATATAGAGAAATGCAATAGGCCTTATGGACACAGAAATAGCTCATATACTGCTTTGGACATTAGAAGCTCCTCGTTCAATAAAAGCAATTAAACACATGCCTAACTTTAAATACTCCATTGGAATTTACTACATCTATACAGTAAGCAGTAATCATGAAGAAGATATTGTGACAGGGTCGGGCCAGATGGCTACAGGAGAGTAATGGAAGGCAGATATATTAGCCCCAGGTTAAGTAGGTCCCTTTTCCCTGGGTAAGGTAACAAGGAAGGTTCCAGAACAATCAGGAACCTTCTGGAGACAATTAAGACAGGCTGATTAGAACATCTGCAGCCAATCAAGAAGCTGTTAGAATCAATTAAGGCAGGCTAATCAGGGCACCTGGGTTTAAAAAGGAGCTCACTTCAGTTTGTGGTGCGTGTGTGAGGAGATGGGAGCAAGAGGCACTAGGAGCTGAGAGTGAGAATGTATACTGTTGGAGGACTGAGGAGTACAAGCATCATCAGACACCAGGAGGAAGGTCCTATGGCGAGGATAAAGAAGGTGTTGGGGGGAGGCCAGGGGGAAGTAGCCCAGGGAGTTGTAGCTGTCGCACAGCTGTTCCAGGAGGCACTCTAGACAGCTGCATTCCACAGGGCCCTGGGCTGGAACCCGGAGTACAGGGCGGGCCCAGGTTCCTCCCAACTCCTGGTCAGACACAGGAGGAGTTGACTTGGACTGTGGGTTCATGAAAATGGCCAAACTGAGGGCTGCCGTGAAGCTCCAAGGTGAGCAAATCCGCCAAGAAGTGCAAGACCCACCAAGGTAGAGGAGGAACTTTGTCACAATGCTTAATCTAAAATAATAGTCACAGAAATATATGTATTTTGTATGGACATGTTTAAATGCACAGAGACAGGGTGTTTGCTTGCACTTAAAGCTTGTGTTCCCCTGCCCCTCCATGAACATTTAACTAATGACTTTGCCCAGAGAAGAGTAGCTCACTTAACAGCACACACAGACACTAGATGGTCTGATTCCAAACTTTAATGGAAAGTTCCAATTTAAAGTCTGCTTTATTTATTTCATTGCACCACAGTAGTCAGGAATGAATGTAATCTCACACATCTGGAAGTAGACATTCTCCTTCTCTATTAATATTGTCAATTACCTAAACAGCCGAGAGTTTATTCCAGCAAGAGTTGCTATGCTCACCATTGGCCAAAGAAAAGGCCAACTAAATGTATTTCTGAATAATCTTCAAGGTAAGATATAAAATATGCAATGAGGAGCTTCCAGTTAGATGAAATTAGAACAGTTCCTACTGTCTAAGCCAATAGAAGGTTCATGTTTGTATCACCTAATATAGCCACTGTCTTTGAACCACAAGGATCCCCATCACCGCTTCAGTTGCAATGATGTGCTGCATACACAAACAGAGCCCAGCCACCTGTGAAGAAGACCCTAGTAATGGATTAACTCATCTTTCTTCCAGGTACTTCTTCATGAAACGCAACGAGATAGCAAGTATGGTGAATGCTACAATTGCATTCCCCTTCCCTCAGAGGCTGTCACTTTGGTGATGCTGTGAGCGTCAGATGACCCATGATACCTGATTTGTCTTTAAATACATAGTCTCTAACTAAAATTTCAAGGGCAAATATTTTAAATGATATACTAGTATCACAGAAACACCACAAACAGCAATGTTAGGTCAGTATTTTTCTTCCTTACAGTGATGATGTCCTATGAATCTGGCCCAGAATGAGGCAGAAAAGAGGACATTTCATCTGAAAGCACTTTCAGCAATTGTTATAGTTTTATGGGCTGGATTTATTCTGCCCAATTTAATCCTGTTTTCCTCCAGTTCCAGTCACAGTCCAGTTTATCCAGAGCAAACACACAAAAACAAAACCATTCCCAACAGATTTTATTTTGATGAACAAAGTTAAAGAGAAGAAGAGAGTTAAGGAAGAAGCAACGCAGAGAGACTGGATGGTTCACAGGATTGATAACAGGCTACAGAGCCTTTAGTTTAAAAGTCTCCTAGGACAATACTAACTGCAAATAGTTGTTGAGTGAAAATTCTCTTCACTCAGCCATTTCTTTCGCTGTCTCCCCAGTCTCAACCAGAGGTCCTATGTGACCCCATCTCCCCCTGTATACCTGGGGCTGTATGTGCCTCCCTTTACCCCACGCTTTTTCTCCTATCCAGGTTTCCCTATTGAGCCCCTCATGCCAGGGACTCTGTCTCTTGCCCCCATTCTCCCTTTACCCTCAACACCCTTATGTTTTTCCCCCCTTTCTCTTTCAGGGTGTCAACAGACAGAACACTACTGATTTTGGTGAAAATTGGAAAAATTCACAGGGGACAATGGGAGAGGCAATAAGGAACATCTGGTTAGCAGACCAAGCTGCTTCAACCTCCTCTGTAATTGTCTATAGATGATTCAAGGGTCCATAATAATAAATCACCATCACTAGCTTACCTGCTGAAAAATACTGGACAATACATTATCACAGGCACAAATGTCTCATAGGATACCTCACACAGAGGATACTATTGGAACCCCGAAATGGAACACATGCCAAAAAAAAAGAGAGAGGCACTACATTGTGAATTGATGTTAATAGGAGCAAATGAACCAGTGCAGATGTCAGCATCACATCTTTGCCAACTCTTGTAATTTTATCATGATTCTTGCAAATTTTTCATGTTTTCCTTAAAGCTGTTGGAATCATGCTATTACACGAGAATCACAGCTTGCATTAAAGGTTCTAGTCCTTATGGTTGCAGAGAAAAGCTTGAAAACATGGAGCAAATGCACCCTGAAGGCTCAAAAGCCAGAAGGCAAAGAAAAGGAACCCAACATTTTAAAAATACCTCATGATTTTTAAGCCAATCTCATGATTTTGGGGAGCTGGACTAGTGATTTTTTTTTTGAAGTTTGAACTGTCTTGCTCATACTGGAAGGAAAATATAACAGAGGGCTCCACCTTAGCTGGAGCCAATGTATGTTCCCTAATTCAAATATTGCAGCCAGCCATTACAACTAGAGCTAGTCTGGAACATTATTCCATCAGAAAACACTAGTTCTTCGTGTGGAAAGTCCTGCTGCCTAAAACTTGGCAGAAAACCTGGAATGGTTCACCTTATTGCATAATCCACTTTAAAGTTCAAGTCAATCTGCAAAACCATAAATCCTTATACTTTCCAGAAGTTACACACTGAAGAAAAGGTGGCAGCTCACTATCTGGCACAGCCACTTAATGGCTCCCTTTTAGGAAACTAGACTATTGGCTACAGTTCCCAGCCAACATAGTTCCTTCTGTACTGTGACATATAGCAATTTCCAGAAAGTCTTTTGGCACTTTGGACAAGGAGACTGTTAACAACTTCAGCATGTCATGTTAAAGTTACTCTCCAAAACAAATTGAGAGGGGGAGGGACTGTGTGTATGTTCGTGTGTATTCTGGTAACTGAAGTTCTTTCTAATGGATCTAAGAGTGCTACTCGTATAAGGAGCGATTAAAAGCTTTCAGTATCCACACACTTGTGCTTTACTAAGGGTCACAAACACCACCCTTTCCAATGCATAATGTTAATGGAGTTTCTTAGGACTGAGACTATAGAAAGCAGCTCTCAAGCATCTTCCTATTACCTCATTGAGCACAAATCTGGTTATACAAACCTCTAAGCACAGAATTACAAGTGGCAGCAGTTTTGAACTAACAGTCTGAAGAGACAATATTAAAAGTGGTCTCAAACTGGATGTGAGACAAGTTTCTGCTGGCAGAACATCACGGACAAGAGGATACAGAAGAGGAGTGTAGTGAGGTACACGCTGGGCCCCTCTGGTTTCGGCCCCTGTGGCCCTCTCCAGTCAGTCAGGAACGCCTCAGCTTGATGCGACACCAGTGTTTTCCCACCACCACTTTCCACCTATGTACAGGTTTCACAGCCAACTTTGCCAAGTGCAGGCCTGGCCAGCAACAGACCAGAAGACACCCACCTCTCTCAGTGCCTGGTCTTTCTCCTCCTCCCTGGCTTCCTCCCAGCCTTTATAGCCCTGGCTAATGAGGCTGGCGGGTGCTGCCTGTTACCAGGCAGACACAGGGCTATCCAACCAGCCCCAATCCATTCCCCTTGATTGGGGCTGGAGTGGCAGGGGCTGATTAAGTGCTTCTCACTCAGCACTCTGTCCCCCCCTTAAGCAACCTCTTGGTTTGGCCTAGGCCAGCCTCTTCTCCCTCTACCAGGGGGGTTACTCCCAGGGAGTCCCTCACCTCCCACTGGGGTGATCTCCGGGGTCATCCTTGTGGGGTTCATTCATCCCCACCCACACAATGTACACTGGGTAGGGTGTGGACTGCCCCACAAGTCCGCTACCACCCAGAGGTCTTCACACCAGTCACAGCCTGGGGTTTGTTCCCTCATCTGCTCACCTTTTTTCCCTGGCAGGGGATCAGGGTGAGTCCAGCCTTCCTCCAGGACACCCAGGGCCTTGGGTTCTGGTACCCTGCCCGTGGGGGGGAGGTCCATAAGAACGGCCATACTGGGTCAGACCAAAGGTCCATCTAGCCCAGTATCCTGTCTTCTGACAGTGGCCAATGCCAGGTGCTTCAGAGGGAATGAACAGAACAGGTAATCATCAAATGATCCATCCCATCACCCATTCCCACCTTCTGGCAAACAGAGGCTAGAGACACCATCCCGGCCCATCCTGGCTAACAGCCATTGATGGACCTATCCTCCATTAATTTATCTAGTTCTTTTTTGAACCCTGTTATAGTCTGGGCCTCTTTACCTGGGGGTTCTTTTTGGGCTATTCCCTGGGTCCCTCCCACTCTACTCCTCGGGTCTCCTTACCTGGGGGTTCTATTCTGAGGCACTCATTTGGCCCCTCCCCCTCTGCTCCTTTTCCTTCCCCATTCAGGCTCTGTGGTGTAGGGTTTTTTTCTTATTTTCCCTGGGGATCTTGGTCCTCCCCCTCACCAGTGTCCTCTAGGGTAGGGGGTTCTCCTTCCTTCTTTGGTCCCTCCCATTTTCCTGCTAGTGGGTCTCCTCCCGCTGTCGCCTTTCCGTTTTGGGAGGGGGTCCCAGTTTGTTCCCAGTACAACTGGGTACGGTAACTCTTCCACTACCCCAACCCATTTCCAGGCAAATCTGCCCCATGCTTCCAGGGGCACCTAGGCCATGGGGCCGTGCCTCCAATATCCATGGATGTACTCTAGCTTTATCCTCACCCTGGGGATAAGCCAATGTGGCTTTACCAGCCCCCTTTGGATGAGCGGGCAGTACGAGGCCGTGTCCACCAGGCCCCTCTGAGGCTTCCTTCCCACTCACACTGGAATGGTGGCTAGTCCTTGCCCATTCCCCTGCCCCCCAAAATTAGTCCAGCCGCAAAACTTGGCTAGGCTGCATTCCATTTCTAGGCAGTCCCCCTTTTTACGTCCTGGCCACTCACATTGCCAGCACATGAGCTGTCCAGGGCGACTGGGGGCTCCCCTGATCTCCTCTCCTTCCTCTCTAGGCCCTTCCCAGGGGAGGGTTTCTCTGGGTGGAGAGGTTCCCCACTGTAGGTCCCGGCAGGTCTGACCCTCCTTTTGCGGGAAGTCGGGCTCCACGTACTCCTCCATTAACTTAACGGTGGCCTCCACAGTGCCCAGCTTGTGTCACCTGACCCAGATTTGCATTTTCTCTGGGAGGCCCTGCAAAAACTGCTCGAAGATCACTTGGTCCATGATTTCCCCCGCTGTTTGGGTATCCGGCCGCTACCAACGCGTGGCCCAGTCTGTCAGCTTCTGGGCGAAGGCTTGGGGCCACAAACCTCCCATCCACAAGGACGACCGAAACTTCTGCCTGTATTTCTCTGCCGACAGCCCTAGGACGCAGTCTAGGACGGGCAGCTTCACCACCTCCTAGTCTTTGGCCTGGTCTTTGCTTAGCGTCATATAGGCAGCTTGACCCTCACCGGCCAGATAGGGAGCCAGTCGTAGGGCCCAGGTTGCCCTATCCGATCCAGCACCCATGGCTACCCGCTCAAAGGTACAAAGGAAGATGTCCGGGTCAGCGGCAGGGCCCATCTTACACAGGCCTAATGCCGTTGTGTGGGTGCCCTCACCTCCCGGGGGACTCACCAGTCTTTGTAGGAGCTGCTGCTGCACATTGGCCTGCTCCTTTATAAAGTTCTGGAGAGTTTTCTGTTGCTCTGCCAGCCAAGTGAGTAAGGCCTGCCTCTCTAGCTGGTGGGATTGCTGGAAGGCTTGCAGTGCTTTCTGCATCTCCTCCTGTTGCTTTGCTAGGTACTGCAGGGCTCCCTCCATTTCCGGGCCACCAAACTCTTGTGCTGGCTTCAGGTCTCAGAAAAGCCCCCACATGTAGCAAGGCTCATGCTAGGCCTCTCTGGTTTTGGTCCCTGTTGCCTTCCCCAATCAGACAATAAGGCCTCAGCTTGATGCAACACCAGTGTTCTTTATTTACAGTTGTTTTCCCGCCACCACTTTCCACCTATGTACAGATTTCACAGCCAATTTTCCAAGTGCAGGCCTGGCCAGCAACAGACCAGAAGGCACCCACCTCCCTCAGTGCATGGCCTTGCTCTTCCTCCATTCTCTCTGGCTTCCTTCCAGCCTCTTAGCCCTGGCTAATGAGGCTGGCAGGTGCTGCCCGTTACCAGGCAGACACAGGGCTATCCCACCAGCCCCAATCCATTCCCCTTGATTGGGGCTGGAGTGGCAGGGGCTGATTAAGTGCTTCTCACTCACCACCCTGTCACAAGAAGCATTTGGAGGCTTTTGGGAAAGCAACTGAGTTCTCCATGTAGTGGTTCACATGACCTTAGAAGTGTTCACGAATGTTATAGCTATGTTAACATTTCATTATTAAATGTACAGTATGATCCAAGTTATTGTTATGACACAGATGTGAACTGCATGGGAACATACATTTATATTTTGAATTTTCTTTGATCTTTAACATTATAAAGTTAATCCATGTTGCCCATTGTTCTGAACATATCTTGCCTGATCTTCAAATCCTTTCACTGGATTACCCTAGTCTTCCATATCAAATATAAGCTCCTTGTCTTTATCCTTCAATGCCCTACCCACCTTAGCTCCTACCCACTTCTACCTTCCTATCTCTATTTGCTCTGTCGAAGTCGTGTAGCTAACAATCATTCTTCTCACCCCCTTGTCTCCAAAGTCAGGGAAGTGCTTTCAGATTGGAAGTACAACAGTTACTGGTGAGAAAATTTGCATTTTGGGGGATCCCAAGCAGGGTCAGAGTATGCATAAAACACAGAAAAAACTTTTCACAAGGGGAGACGAAACAGAGGACTGTGTATATTCTCTCTCACACACATACTGCCATTATCTGATGCTGTCACTTCTGAGAAAGTGTTTTAAAATGACTTTGGTTACCCTTCTGACCACATGGGGGGTAACAGCTGCCAATCAATTCCATGTGATCCATCTCGAAACACCAGCTTGAAATGCAAATAAAAGAATACTCATATCCATGTGAATCATTTTTTGCGGTTTTCCTAATAGCAAAGTTTTTCCTTAGAGATTACATGTGGAAAAAAAACCTCAATTTTTTTAATGATTTGTTTCCATTTTGCAACATTTTTTTAAGTTTAAAAAATGTGCATTTTTGTAAAAAAGAAAAGTTTGCAAAACTTTTACCCAACTCTAAATTCAAGTTAGACTGCATTTGAACAAGAAATGTGCAATTGTTTTTCCACAAACAAATAGGCTCCATGTATTCTGACTGTATAGAATTCTGAGGCAATTCTAGCAAGGTAGGCTGCATTAATTCTATACTGAACATAAATACTAGAATCAGAAAAAGCCATCAGAAAAGTCCAACTTTCCCACCATTTTTGGTGGACCCCATACTTCTCCCTAAGATAATACACAGTACAAATTAATTTATATCCTTGGTTTTTGTCACCAGCCCCAGCAACTTATTCCTTATGTATATTCTCTTTTGTAGAAAATAGTTTGAACCAAGTTTCCTATTTTCTTCAAGTTTCTCATTTTTATATAACCCCATTTTTAATCCTATACCATTGTTTATTATTATCTGTCCTGCAGTAGCACCTAGAGGCCTCAATTTTATTGTGCTAGTTACTAGACAATCCACAGTGTTCCTGCCTCAAGGAGCTTACAGTCTACTATAAGATGAGACAGCAAGCAGATGCATTCTCCCTAATGCCTTCGGTTTGGTGTAAGTTAACACTGAGATGATTATGAACAGCTTGATAAGCCCTGGTCACAGCACACCAACAGCCTAATCATGTCAAATTTTTGCAGGCATTACAACAAAGGTGAGTTAGGAGGGGATTTGAAGGAGGACAATATCAGCACAAACAATTCCTTGTTATTAACTTTTCCAAGTACTTTGCTAATTGTGATCGCTTTTTTAAGTTCACCTTCAAGTCTCCTCCCACCTTTCTTGATTTTTCCTCCTAATCTGGACTCTTGAGACATGGTATCAGTGCATAGCACTCTGTCCAAAGTAATTCCATCCATGACGTGGTATGGGGATTACCTCTGCTCAAACCACTGTCTGGATGATTCCAAGGTGCCTCTCTTCCCTTCTCACCATAGAAGTAATATCTTGAAGAATCAGAGGCACAGTGTGTAGCTGTCTCCTCTCATTTCACCCAGTCACCTGCAGGGGTCAGTAAGGGGTTCCTATCCCCTACACCCCCAATTCTGGGAAGAGCGGGGCAATCTCCTTCCTCTGAAGCATTAGGGATGGCTATTGCTGGAGATGAGGCATTGGACAGGGATGGCCAGATCTCTGAGATGCTACCTAGTATTCTGTCTCAGGTGCTTGACAGGCTGGTTCTTGCTCTCATGCTCAGAGTTTACCTGATCTCCATACGTGGATTCGGGAAGAAATTTTCCCCAGGTCAGGTTGGAAGTGATCTTGGGGTGAGGGTGGATTGCCTTCTTCTGCAGCTTGCGGGTACAGGTCACTTGCCAGGATTATCAAGGCATATCTCACAATCATTGCAGTGGCAGGTGCTCGGGCACTGGTGCACCTCAGCCCTCCTAGTCTCTGTCTGTGGCAGGTAGTCTAGTTTCCTGTGGGCTGTGAACCTTTGGTCTAATTTCAGCTGCTGGGTGGTGGTGGTGGCTTGTTATATACAGGAGGTCAGGCTAGAGGATCCAGTGGTGCCTTCGGTCATTAAGCTTTATGACTCTAAATAATGGATGAGAGAATAGATGGATGAAGCACATGATGAATAAGTCACTCAGTAGAGTGGCTTCCCCAACAGCTAACTGAACTCAAACACAACAGTTCATGATTTTTGTCACGGAGTTCAGCAAATTCTGCTTAATTGTCTTGCTGTTGCTTAGTGAGCTCCCTCTGCAGAGGGATCATTGGGGATAGGTAGAGGGAGAACAGTTAGCACCTCACACGTAGAAGCTGTACTCAGTTCTGATATTTATAGCCACCTGTAAAGTCCACACATGACGGAGTAAACGTGCCTATCACAAACTATAAAAGCTGGTTCTGATCCATGTCTGTAATGCACTGTAATGGGTATTTCCTATCAAGCTAGTAAAGTGGGTCAATACTGGGAAGAGAAAGGAAAGCCATTCTTTTGGCTGCTGCTCCGATATGATTTGGCTCAGTTTCAGGACAAGATGGCAATCCTGGTCGCATAGGATCAATGCGTATCTCCGACCTACATGCAAATATTCCACCCAGAGTCCCAATTATCCTCTTCCCCATCACACAAAGATGCCAACCTTCACTGCCTGCAACCTTGCCAGCTGGTGTTGGCTCTGTATGGTGTTAGGATTAGTCCTCACCTGGAGGCAAAGGGAAGTTTTCTCAGTGACGACTACATTTATAGGACCAGATCCAAAGTCAAGTGAAGTAAAGGAAAGGCCTTTTATTCACTTCGGTGGGTTATGGATTAGGCCGGGGTGGGCAAACTACGGCCCGTGGGCCGGATCCAGCCCCTCAGGGCTTTGGATCCGGCCCACAGGATTCCCACCCCTGTGGCGCCGCGAACCCCATGCTGCTCCAGGAAGCAGCTGGCACCACATCCCTGCATCCCCTGGGGGAGGGGGGCAGAGGGCTGAGTGCGCTGCCCTTGCCTGTGGGCACCTCCCCTGAAGCTCCCATTGGCAGAGGTTCCCCACAGACAAGGGCAGCGTGCTCAGCCCTCTGCCCCCCCTGCTCCCTCAGGGATGTGGTGCCAGCTGCTTCCCAGAGCTTGCGCAGGGCCAGGGCCAGAGCCAGGGTGCGGGCCAGGGCGCCTGCCCTGGCCCCGGTGTGCGCTGCTGCCACCCCAGAACCACTCCAGGTAAGCAGTGCTGGGCTAGAACCCACACCCCGAACCCCTCCTACACCCCACACCCCAACCCCCTGCCTGCACCTTGCACCCCTCCTGCACCCCAGCCACCTGCCCTTAGCCCCCTCCTGCACTCCAACCCCTTCCCTGAGCCCCCTCGTACACCCCACATCCCTCCTGCACCCAAACCCCTTTCCCTGAGCTCCTTCCTGCACACCACACACCCTCCCACACCCCAACCCGTGCCCCAGCCCTACATTAATGGTCCTGCATGCAATTTCCCCACCCAGATGTGGCCCTTGGGCCAAAAAGTTTGCCTGCCTCTGGATTAGGCCTATAGTCCTAAAACCAGTTTCAGCTGCTATCATGGTGCAGTGGCCCAGCTGTTTCAACGTAGGGCCTGCTGACAGCCCTTTCCCCTTATTGCCTTTCTCTGGTCAGCTGAGAGAGAACTCCTTGAGAGAACAGAAGAGGTCTGTCTAGTTTGATTGGCTGGGCATAATGTGGCCCAGTAGCCAAAAACATAGGTCATTTGCCCTATAGGCCAGAAGGCTTAGATCATGCCAAGCATCCTGGACCTGCTGCTGCGGCGGCAACAGCAGCTCTGATCATGCTGCCTCTTTTCCCTCTCTCCCTTTCATCACATTCTAAAAAAGGTACCGAGACTCTTAATTAGTGTCACCAAACCCATGCAAATTAGCTGAAAGCAGCTTTTCTGTCACTAATCACTGCATCAAGACGAGCTATTAGGCCTGACGTTTCCTTCAGGGCTGTATTCCTTTGATTAATGCATCCACACAATTATTTTTTTTTGAAAGTGTTGCATAAAGCACTTCTATGACAGGAATTGATTTATAAATATAAGAGAGATTAAGAAGGGGAGGTGGACTTACAGCAAGGGAAAAGAAACCTAATGAGATTCATAACTGCAGTCTGAGGCCACCCTCAAACAGGCTGTGCAACTGAAACAGTTTATCATTGGCTGTGGTAATCGGGATGATCCATCAAAAGGTAGGTATAGGTCAGCAATACTTTCACTCTAATGGGGGTGCCTGTTAAAATTCCTTGAAGGACAGCAGCCGTGTTTTATTTCTGAAATATTTGGAGACCAAGCTTACTCATTCTCCTCATCTACTGATGAGACCTGCCCAGTGGACGACACTGACCTATATGATATAGATCTGTGGTGATTAGCCCATTTTGGGCATGTATGAAAAGACAGACCACAAACACAAGTGTAATAATTTATCCTAAACCACTTGTATATATATACACCCATGTACAACCTACACGGACAGGTGCAGAACTAAATGCACACTGGCAGGAAATATAGTGCAGTCAGGTTCACACAAACAGATTTTTGTTCACCATGTGCTCCCCAGTCTGTCACAAGAGGAGTCAGACCTATAGATCGGAGCAAGAGTTGGGAGTCATGCCAAGTCAGATACCGGGAGGCAAGAGAGCAAACCATGAGTCAGGCATCAGGAGGCAGGCAGGGTCAGGTTACCAGGAGATCAGGGTCAGGCACCAGATTATAGACAGCAATCAAAGAGAAAAGCCAAGTACAAACCAGGGTCAGACGCTGGAGTCTAGGGTCTATCATGAGCAGGGTCTACAGTGGAGACATGCATACAGTCTTGCTCAGCAAGCTTCCAATCATGGCTTCCTGGTTTAAGTATTGGAACCAGCCAGTCGGTGGTCTATAAAGAGCCACCACTCAGGTTCTGCTGGGCTGTAATTCCTCCTGAGCCCAGCCCCACAGGGTCCTCATGTGGGAGCCCAGTCTAAGCCACCAGGGACGATGCAGTGGCAGCAGCAGCACAGAACCCCCATGGTCCCAGGGTCCAGCCCCACAGGGTTTTTACACTCTCTCTCTCTCCCAAGTCTTTTTCCTTGCTGCTGTTCTATTCCGTTTGCAAAGCTTCCTCTCTCCTGCCCCTGCTCTGCTCACTCTTCCACTCTGGCAGCCAGCATAACATCTGGTTAGTGGGAGGGTGCTTTATTACCTGATGGATGCCCCTGTATTTGCAATAGTTGAATGTGCTTAGCAGAAACAGCCACCAACCCAACCCTTACCCATCCCTCTGACCCAAACTAACCCAGTATTTACAAGGGTCCTCATGGTTTTGCATAGACACAGACTTTATTGGAACACATTCTTCAGGGGCTGTATGCTCAGATCCTATTTTAGTCAATCGCAGCTCTGCGGGGCATGGAGGGTAAGCGGGGAAGGAGGACAACTACCTAATCCAGCGCTGTGTGTTTTATTATATCAGAGTCCTTTTCTGTAAAGTTTAAGTCTTTTTTTAGTGTTCGCATGACTCCAGTTCAGCATGAAAGGTGAAGAAAGCCTTCTTCCTTGTTTGAACCCCTTGAAGAATCTCAAGGATCTCTCTTATGTGAGCCTGCCAACACATCTTCAAAGGATTTTTAAAAAATAAAATCCTTCAGAGTTTTACACTGAATTATTGAAAATACATAGCTATTTTTTATTTATCTTGTTGTCAGCTGATCCAAGCCCGCTCAAGCTGTCTGCCGCCCAACATCAGGCACTTGGGCCAGCTTCCTTAAAGCAAAACAATATCTAGCCTTCAACCTACCCTTTGCTCAATATATATATGAATGAATGAATGAATGGTTTCTAATTATATATATATATAAAATCATCAACAACTTAGTACTCTCTCTGTCCCACACTTTACATTTTCAAACCTGGGTCACTTCACCATATCTGTCCCATTAACTGATTTTCAAAGTATTAAACTTTATTGGGGATGGATTCAGTACTGCTGCCACACTGAGGTACTTCTGGGCTCCCACTAACAACAGAAAGCCATCCCCACCTATAACAAACAAACAAACAATGTTACCTTCTCCAGTATGATGGGTAGCGCATTGGTCTGAGACTCAGGACTTCTGGGTACTATTCCTGGCCTATTGTGTAAACTTCAGCAACCCAATTCACCTCTCTGGGTGCCACCCTATAAAATGCAGACTGACACCTATTCCTTTTTATCTTTGATATCTATGGATGAGCTAGGTATTATTGTTATTTATTGTAGCACTGGATATGGATCAGAGAAAGGTAAAGCCAAACACAGTAGTTCTGGCATCCACACATAAGGCTGTCATACCAAAAGGAATACCCCGGCCATGTGTTTTAACTACTACGGCGCACTCTTTTTTATTTGGAAGTGTGAGAAGTTGGTATCTCTTCAATACAAACCAGAAAATGGTGTAGAAACAATTTGTGTTTAATTAGGGAAAAATAAACAAGAAAATAAAAACACAATCTCACAGAGCTGTATCTCCTAGCAAATGACACCACTGACAGTTTTGCCCGGATCTCACTGCAAGAGAGACATTCTCCCATTTTCCAGGGTCACCTCAGGCTCAAGTAGCACCCAGGGAAGAAAAGGCTTATTGGGCTGGGTCCTTGGCTATTGTAAAATCAACAGAGCTTCACTGAAGACAATGCTGCATATTCTTGAGCACTACTGGCATTTTTTAACAACTATTTATATATATATATTCAGACATAGAGCACTCTCATAACAGTTCTTGCAAGGACATGTATTTCTACCAGTGCTTACTATCTCTCCCCAAAGAAATGCTCAGTATGATGCAGACCCTTTAGAATTTGGCATTTTGAGTGTTGCATGGAACAAAAAGCACCAGACCTTTGGAGAGCAAGCAATTTAAATGCAATGGACCAGAAAATGATGGGCCACCAAAATAAAATGGGCCTCTAGCGATGTCCCATCTTGTTGAAACACCTAAGTCATGCAATATTTTGAGGCTCTCTTACAAGATTTCAACTATCTCCTTGCTTTGACTGACCTAATATATTTCTTCTCTTCTGTTTCCATTTTAGGAAGACATGGATATACAGAATGGTGAAAAAAAAATCTGAACTTTTTTAAAGTTCAAACATGCTTTAGGTTTAGCTCATATAATAACTATTTGACCTTAAAGTTTGGTATGTCTTTTCTGGGTAACTGTCATTAACACGTCTGGCTTTCTGCTAACAACTCCACACACTTTCCTGCGCTGCTTGGCTGCCATGTTTAGTCTAACTAATTAAGGCCAAAATTCTGCTTTTGCATGTGCAAATACAGTTCACACTGACATTCACTGGACCTCATTTTGCACAGCCAAGTCTGGAATGTGGCCTTTAGTGGACTGCTTGTTTTTGTTGGTTAGGCTTATGCACTGTTCATTGTAAAAGGGCTGCTATAGTTAACACAGAGGCTAAAAGGACCACATCGTCAGGATGCAACATTCACAATGCTGACTTCACAATGTAGCATCAGTTTGACACCTAGGGATACAGAACTCATGAATAATGTATTTGATCATTTAACTATATGCGTTCCATATGTTTTTTTCTGTTCTGCAACCTGGTCTTGCAGGATAGACACTAGAAAAGTTGACAGGGTTGACAACTATTGTTCTTCAATAGCTAGGCTAACTAGGTTGTGAAGATGGCTGCATTTTCTTCATTAACGGCTAATACCCTAGAGAGATTAGTTAGTATATAGGGACAGGCATAGCAGAAATAATTAAAATAGAAGGGCCTCATGCGGCTAGTAGTGGAACACCACACTGAGGTAGTTAGAGAAAAATGTTTCACTGATTCATCAGAGTGTATAGTGGGGAAGGGGGGAAAAATTCATTGCAAGATAGAAGGATAAATTATCACAAAGTTGGGAATATCATGTAAAGAAAAAAAAAAATCAGTCCTGACAGAGAAGCCTTTATTCCAGCTTGTTTAATGTACTTTACATCTACAGAAATATTTGTTCAAGATATTTTTAAACAGCTGTATTGTCAACAGCAAACCCTAAATTAGGACTAGAACTTGGTTGGCTCTTTTATCACTATCTTTTGCATTATTGGTCTGCCCCTCTTCTTTGCTCTAGTCTCTGCTTTTCTCAGAGGCCAGCAAGAGGAGCCTGACCACCGTCCATCAGGCTGAAAGAAGAAAACTGAACTAACACTTTTTCTCTGCTTGATTTGGGCACTGTTTGGCACCTTTTCCGAGGCACCCCAGTCCTATGATAAATCTTTCTTGTCTGGAGAGATGTTCATAGTCTTTTCTTCACCTACATCTGCCTTGTAGAGCAAAACATTTTGCTGCATTCAAAATAAAATCATAAAACCAAACCACTGGGAGGGCTCTTCCTTCAAATAACACTTTGACAGCCATAATGTCAGTATATAAATGAAACTGCATTTCTGTTGCAACAGGAACCTGCAGGCGATTCAGTGTGAGCATTATCAGGGGAGGGAAATTTACTACCGCTTTGCAAACAAACATGATCCAAATGAGTCAGAAACCAGGCAGAAAATGAAAGAACACACTCTTTCTCAATGAGTGATGATTTTGGGGCCTGATTCATTAATTTTGAACACTTGGGGTTGCAGTAGTGTTCAATGGTGAGATTGCCTGGCCACCACTGTTCAAATCTTATCTTCAAATTTATTCTGACTTTGATTCAAGTGCCGTGTTTGAGCACTTGCAAAGCCACTGCATGTTAACAATGACAAGGCTGCTTGCTGCCCATATAATTTCAGAAGTTGGAAGAATATTTCCGATATTAGACAACAGGCCTCTGTCCCCCGACCTCCATCTTTCCTTCCTAACTGTAAATTACCAAGGGCAAGGCCGAAGAAGACTACTGACAGGGATTATGTCAGTCCAGAAAGGTAAAGCTTTTCCATGTTCACCCATCCCCACTATTCTCAGTGAATATTTTCCATCCCTCCAAATGGTCTTTTCCCCTTGTACAGTCATGGATGCAGCACACACATCTAAGGTCACTAGGAAGAAGCATGCACACTTCATAATCCAACTAACCTCTCCCACTGTTGATGTCACTGAAGTTCAAGTAACCAAGGTCAATGCCAAATTCTACGGTCCAGTGCTACCCTCATGAGTGGTCCAACAGGAGAGGAAAAATTTTGTGGCCTCTGGATATACCATAGTCTGCCAAAAGATACGTACATCTTCTGACCACACCCACTCCATAGCTCACATTGACTATTTTGCTGCTCTGAGCCCCCTTTATAGAGTTGTGTTGCACTGGCACAGCAAGTGGACTTTCTGCAACTTGAGACATTAGGGATTTGCGCTTGTTTTCGGCAGAGTGGATTAAATCTAGCCCTCTACGTACGTGTTCTGAATATCTACAACTATAGGAAATTTACTTATTTTCCTCCTTTGATTTCTTCATGAGATTTACATGAAGATGAAATCTCTCTCTTAAGAAATGGAAAGAACATCTGCTCTGTTTATTTTACACTTTAAGACCATAAAAACCTGTTTTTTTGGAATTCCAGTGTGGCAATGAATACATCATCATAAACAAAAGCTTATGACTTTAAAGAGTGGGGAAGGAGAAACAGTAAATAAGCTCAATATAGGAGCTTCTAAGCAAAGATATTATATTAATGCAATATAGAAAAAAAGGAAGAGAAAAACAGAAGAAATCTCTATCCCTTAGCAGCAGAACTGCTTCTCGAAAATAATACTTCTGAAGATTCACCATGAGATGTCAGTTGCTTTAAGATTCAAGTGCATTTTCCAAAGTATTATTGATACCATCCAAGACCAGTGTCTCACAGATAACTAAGGATTTAAACAAAGGCTTGTATTTACATTATTTAATCGTAAAATACAAATGATCCTATGAAATGAAAAGAATCCTCACTTGAAAATGACATCAAAAACTTAGTAAAATCTCCAATCAAGTTCATTCTATGAACCACCAATGCGGTCAGGCACAAGATATATCTGATTGACAAACAGAATTTTGTTTATCCAGTGGGATTACAAGTCTTGGAAAAAAAAAACACACCAACAGATGTAGCTGGAAGAGTCTCCTAGCTCTGAGCCCACAGGCTATACTCCAGCCCACTGGAGTCTCAGATCCAAAGTAAGTTTCTACTAATATTTAGTTTGGTTTGAAGAGGCAGAGAGATTTCATGCATGGAACCCTAATCCTACATCACTGCTCAAAGCAACTTCAGAATGCACTTCACTGGAGAGCTTTATAGAGTATCTGGATGTAGAGGGTAAAATAAACTTAGATCAAGAGCAGCTCCCTTTCCTTTCAACACTCTCTATTTATTAAGCTTATTGCTTTCATTTTAACAAGGACAACTGCTGTCTCTGCACACACAATCCTGAACTCTCAGGTGACCAGAGTCTAGGATATATGCAGTCACAACATCAAAAGGATCTGTAGAGGATGGATAAACAAACTCCAGTTGTATTATTGTTTCTTAACATGACTTAATGCCCAAATTTAGGAACCTCTCATTCTCTCTCTCTAACAAATTTGTTCTGAAAAATAAAAGCCAAATGGGCATGTGCAGTTTCCAGTGCAGGTAGTGATTTAGAATAAATAAGTAACAAAAATAGAGAGATTATCCCTGTATTTACATCTGGCAATCTGAACCACACAGACAGAAAACTGCCAAATTTCTGATATTTTGGAGGGACTAGTGGAGTGGTATGTTTATGGGCTTCTTGTTCCACAATGTGATATTAAGATACAAAATAAGTGGATAACAATGTTTTTTAACTGAATTAGGTGTGATAATTCTCAGTAAGTTTTGGTTTAAAGCATTTTTATAATTCAGTCTAACAACATTTTGTAACTGGTCAACAGGTCTAGATTCTCCTAGGTTAGGTTTGGTAAGATTTCTTATGACTCTGCAATGCTTTCCATGGTAATTGCATATTTTCCAGTTCCAGGAAGGAAAAAATATTATTGTATACACTTCTATAAATTTCACTGTGGGAGTGTTTCCATTGACTTCAGTGGACTTTGGATGAGAGTCTATAACAGCGATGGACACATTTTCCTATTGCACTCAGGAATCCCTGTCTGTCTAGAAGCCTTTCCAATCATCATTTCAATATTATTCTTGAATTCTTTCCAAGTTGGGATTGGTGGTAAAAGCTAATACAAAGCTTTCACCTTTCAAACACACATTTTACTTAAAAGAAAAATAAGTTTGGTTGGTCACATCTCACATTTTTCCAAATGGGTATTTATTCAACATCAAAAAGAAATACACCGGAGATTTCAGCACAAGTGGCACTCCAGACCTAGAATTAAATTATTTTAGGTATACGTTGGATTGGGAACAGGATATACCTCCTAAAAGCATAAAGGATTAATTGCTGTGTACTGCTATTACTTAAAATAACTCCAGTAGAAATGCCAGCTGTGATGACCCATAGTGCAATTTACTTTTAAGTAGTCTAAGCACATTATCTATAGAAACAATTACAATTTTAATGTTCCTGGCAAAGAAAGAAATTACCCTTGCAGTCATGGAAGCATTGATGTGCACCAGAATGAGATACAAATAGAAAGTACCCAGTTCAACATTTCTACTTCTAACAAGAAACTCTCCTAACATGTGGTCAGCCTTGCTGATGAAATTAGTCAATGCATCTCTTTTTATTCTTTGGTTAAAGACTATTGTTTATTTATATATATATATATATATATTAATTAAACTACAGGTGGGTAGGAAAGCTGCTTTTGAATACAAGTTAAGGTGCAAATAGCATGAGACATCAGAAGGGAAGAAAAAGAAAGAAAAATTAAGTTAAATTGAGTGACTTTGTGAGGTAGCCTTATCCATTACTGTGGTACCTAGGAAAGCACCTAAGTATACACCTAAGTCCCATTGACCAAAGTAGAATGGTCATTAAATATGTTATGGTATTTTGCACTGATGTAAATGACCGCACAAGGTGCAGGGCAATGAAGAAAACAGTTCTGTGAGTTCCAGTTTCTTTCTCTTGCTCCCCAGGCTTAAAGGGGCCATATGTAACAAATAAATGCTCAGCCTTTCATCTTTTAGCAGCTGCCAGCCAACTGAAGAATTTACACTGATTAACTCAGCCCTGGTCTACTCTACAAGTTTAGGTCGAATTTAGCAGCATTAGATGGATTTAACCCTGCACCTGTCCACATGATGAAGCCATTTTTGTCAACTTAAAGTGCTCTTAAAATCGATTTCTGTACTCCTCCCCGATGAGGGGATTAGCGCTGAAATCGACATTGCCGGGTCAAATTTGGGGTAATGTGGACACAATTTGATGGTATTGGCCTCCAGGAGCTATCCCAGAGTACTCCATTGTGGCCACTCTGGACAGTGCTCTCAACTCAGATGCACTAGCCAGGTACACAGGAAAAGCCTCAGGAACTTTTGAATTTCATTTCCTGTTTGGCCAGTGTGGCAAGCTCATCAGCACAAGTGACCATGCAGTCCCAGAATCGCAAAAGAGCTTCAGCATGGACCAAACAGGAGGTACTGGATCTGATCACTGTATGGGGAGACGAATCCGTGCTATCAGAACTCCATTCCAAAAGATGAAATGCCAAAATATTTGCAAAAATCTCCAAGGACATGATGGACAGAGGCTACAATAGGGACCCGCAGCAGTGCTGCATGAAAATTAAGGAGCTCAAGCAAGCCTACAAAAAAATCAAAGAGGCAAACGGCCACTCCAGGTCAGAGCCCCAGGCATGCTGCTTCTATGATGAGCTGCATGCAATTTGGGGGCGGGGGGGGGGGGGGTCCTACTACTACTCACCCCTGTTCATGGACACCTGCAAGGGGGGAGTCTCATGCAACAGACATGAGGATTTTGGGGACAAGGAAGATGAGGAGGAGGAAAGCGCACAGCAGGCAAGCGGAGAAACCATTCTCCCCGACAGCCAGGAACTGTTTATCACCCTAGAGCCAATACCCTCCCAACGAGGGCTCCCAGACCATGAAGCCAGAGAAGGCACCTCTGGTGAGTGTACCTTTGTAAATATAATACATGGTTTAAAAGCAAGCGTGTTTAATGATTAATTTATCCTGAAGACTTGGGATGCATTCGCGGCCAGTACAGCCCCTCCTTTTAAATGGCCAACCCAACGGGTGCTTGGTATGGGAAAGGAGGGTGCTGCTGTTTGAAACCATTCCAACATGTTATGAAGGTTGAAGAATTCGAAAGACTGTGGCTTACCATGGCTGCCTGCAAGCAGAATTCGGTTGCCCGGCCCTGCGTGTGTGATCTCTCACACCAAACCGGCAGGCCCTCAATATAAGAGGCAAAATGTGACCTTGTACTGAAAGCACGTGCTATGTAATGTTAACAGCTTGGTTCACCATGAAAGAGTCTACCCATTGTTGTCTAAAATGTGTCTTTTTTTCCCTCCCACAGCTGCAAATGTTTCAACACTCCCCCTATCATCTCCGTCCCAGAGGCTAGCACAGATAAGAAAGCGAAAAAAACCACACTCACGATGAAACGTTCTCTGAACTCATGCAGTCCTCCCACAGAGCTCAGCAGAATGCATGGAAAGAGCTCAGCAGAATGCATGGAGGCAAACAATGGCAGAGTCCAGGAAAGCAGAAAACGCACGCGAGGACAGGAGGGACGAGCAAGATGAGAGGTTGCAGGATGTAATGCTGAGGTTACTGTGGGATCAAACGGATATGCTCCGGTATCTGGTGGAGCTGCAGGAAAGGCAGCAGGAGTACAGACTGCCACTGCAGCCCCCGTGTAATCGCCCGCCCTCGTCCCCAAGTTCCATAGCCTCCTCACCCAGACACCCAAGAACGCAGGGTTGGGGGGCCCCCTCTGGGCACCCAACCACTCCACCCCAGAGGACTGCCCAAGCAACAGAAGGCTGGCATTCAATAAGTTTTGAAGTGCAGTGGGACCTTGTCCTTCCCTCATCTACCACCCCACCCGGTGCTTCCCTCCTCCCCCACGCCTCCCGGGCTATCTTGGCAGTTATCCCCCTATTTGTGTGATGAATTAATAAAGAATGCATGATTTTGAAACAACGACTTTATTGCCTCTGCAAGTGGTGATTGAAGGGGGGAGGGCGGTTGGCTTACAGGGAAGTAGAGTGAACCAAGGGGGTGGGTTTTCATCAAGGAGAAACAAACAGAACTGTCAAACCATAGCCTGGCCAGTCATGAAACTGGTTTTCAAAGCTTCTCTGATGCGCAGTACGCCCTGCTGTGCTCTTCTAATTGCCCTGGTGTCTGGCTGTGCGTAATCAGTGGCCAGGCCATTTGTCTCAACCTCCCACCCTGCCATAAACGTCTCCCCCTTACGCTCACAGATATTGTGGAGCACACAACAAGCAGCAATAACAATGGGCATATTGGTTTCGCTGAGGTCTAACCGAGTCAGTAAACTGCACCAGCACACTTTTAAAGGTCCAAAGGCACATTCTACCACCATTCTGCACTTGCTCAGCCTATAGTTGAACAGCTCCTTACTACTGTCCAGCGTGCCTGTGTACGGCTTCATGAGCCAGGGCATTAAGGGGTAGGCTGGGTCCCCAAGGATAACCATAAGCATTTCAACATCCCCAACAGTTATTTTCTGGTCTGGGAACTAAGTCCCTTCCTGCAGCTGTTCAAACAAACCAAAGTTCCTGAAGATACGAGCATCATGTACCTTTTCCAGCCATCCCACCTTGATGTCGGTGAAATGTCCCTTGTGATCCACCAGTGCTTGAAGCACCATTGAAAAGTACCCCTTGCAGTTTATGTACTGGCTGCCAATGTGGTCTGGTCCCAAGATAGGGATATGTGTTCCATCTATCACCCCACCACAGTTAGGGAATCCCATTGCAGCAAAGCCATCCACTATGACCTGCATATTTCCCAGAGTCACTACCCTTGATAGCAGCAGCTCAGTGATTGCATTGGCTACTTGGATCACAGCAGCCCCCACAGTAGATTTGCCCACTCCAAATTGATTCCTGACTGACTGGTAGCTGTCTGGCATTGCAAGCTTCCAGAGGGCTATAACCACTCGCTTGTGAACTGTGGGGGCTGCTCTCATCTTGGTATTCTTGCGCTTCAGGGCAGGGGAAAGCAACTCAAAGTTCCATGAAAGTGCCCTTACGCATGCAAAAGTTTCGCAGCCACTGGGAATCATCCCAGACCTACAACACTATGCAGTCCCACCAGTCTGTGCTTGTTTCCTGGGCCCAGAATCGGCATTCCACAGCATGAGCCTGCCCCATTGCCAGCAGGATTTCCAAATTTCTGGGGCCCGTGCTTTGAGAGAAGTCTGTGTCCATGTTCTCAATCACTCTTGTCACCGCACTGCCATTGCCTCCTCGCCTACTTTTGCGGCTTCTGGTTCTGCACATACTGCAGGAAAATGCGCAAGGTGTTTATCATGCTCATAACTGCCACAGTGATCTGAGCGGGCTCCATGCTTGCCATGGTATGGCATCTGCAGGAGAGCAGAGTTGTAGCGGAAGCAGTGGCTAAAGACGGATGCCACGAGGATAGATATTTATAGAGAATGATGAGAGGACCTGCAAGGTGGATTCATGAGAGCAGGAGAGCAGAGTTGCAGTGGAAGCAGTGGAGGACGATGGTTAGCACCACGCACATTTCTCGAGGAAGAACACACGTACCCAGGAGCCCATGACAGACAACATGGAGAAATTGGCTATTGAGACTATAGCAGCAGAAGCGCTGTAGGACGATGGTTAGCAGTCCTACTGCACCGTCTGCTGCCAGCAGCACCCAGGACACAACAGCAGCGGTGTCCGTGAGCTGAGCTGAGCAGGCTGCACGCTTGCCGTGGTATGGCATCTGTGCGGAAAAAAGGCGCGAAACAATTGTCTGCCGTTGCTTTCACAGAGGAAGAGGCGACTGACGACATGTACCCGAAACCACCCAGAATGTTTTTGCCCCATCAGGCATTGGGAGCTTAACCCAGAATTCCAATGGACAGTGGAGACTGCGGGAACTGTGGGATAGCCACGGTAGTGAAGATGCACTCTGCCGACTTAATGTGGACATACGCAATCGACTGTATAAAATCGATTTCTAAAAATCTACTTCTATAATATCGACCTAATTTCATAGTGTAGACATACCCTCAGGAAGGAATCATTTGTTCTTGCTTCCTCACCAAGCAAACGGAATACAATATGAGGCCACCAACTTCAGTGGAATTATCCCTAATCACTCTGCTGTAACTGAGGAATCAGACCATTTACTACTATCACTAATGAATTTTTCAGCCAATGACCAGCCAGAAATTATCTTCCATGCTGAGGATCAAGAACCAGCATACTGTCATTGGTGACAAGACAATCGTAGCTTAATAATTAAGCCGGTGTGAAAAAACAAATCACTGATTTCTGTGACCACTAAAATCTATGACATACTTTCAGTAAACCTCACTAAGAGCAGAATCAGACTTGAAATGAGGAAAGTTAATGGAATTAAATACATTTAAATTTCAGGTTGCCAGCAGACAGAGAGAATATAAATAAATACAAAAGAAGCAAAAATGTCTTGACTTCCTCACTGCCCCCCAAAAGCCCCAATTTATCATAGGACGGGGGAGGGGGAGAAAAGAAAAAAGAAAAAACTCTGAGCAGCCATTTAAAGAGCAGCTTATACAATTTCTCATGCCAGCTGCTTTTCTGGAGAATCATCAAATAAATAAGTTTGCAAACAATAGAAAAAGCTGAATCCAATAAATTTTCTCCTTTCCCCAAATTCTTCTGAGAGCCCATAAGCCCTCCTGTTTCGCTGGCCAGCCTGGCAAATGCTATCTTTAGCAGAGCAGTGATTACTATTTCATAAATTCAAGCTCAGAATTAAAACATGAGCAGGTAATTTCTTATATCTATCCCATGAGGGAGAGGGAGTTTTGGTCACATGTAGAAACACTGTCTTTGTGAAAGCTTAACTAATCGAAAATACAATAAACTGTATTATTTCCCATTGCCTATTCCTCTGCCAGCCATCCGGCTGGATTGTTCATCCTTTTTATATTAGCACACCAAGGGGGAAAATGTTTAATTATACAATGACAGAGACCACTTTTACACAATCATTTCCCACAAGGAAATTATTCCTATTCTTGCTGATGCTACATTTCCCAAGCACACTGCTCTTTTGCACAAAAACCTCTTTTTTTAGAGAGAGAGAGAGAGATTTTATTCACTTTGGATCCTTCTCTCTTTGAAGTCAGAGGGAGTTTTACCACTGACTTCAGCAATAGGTCTTTTAGACCCAGTCCCACTGGATTATTACCAGGTCAGGCCCATGATGTCAGTGCCACTTGTCTCTGTTGGCTTGCTCATGACAGTTGGGCTGCCAGTATCATTATACAAGAAAATGTAATAGAATAAATCATTAAAGCATTTATTTGGGGAAGAACAGAAAGAGGACTAATAGTAATCACGTAGCTCTTTCAAATGAGAGGTAAAGAAAAAAAGGTAGATTATGTTGTTTCTTCCTATCTCTTGCAATCCATTTCTGCATAACACATGCATATTAGTCTTGGTAAGCCTCTCATTCTTAAGTGATATAGGAACAAACAGAATATCTGAATGTTCAGAGGATCTCCTTATTGCCATAGAAACTAAACCAACACAGACAACAATTAGGAATCAATTCTCAGGCAAACACATTGTATATACTGTGACAAAGTTCCTCCTCTACCTTGGTGGGTCTTGCGCTTATTGGCGGATTTGCTCACCTTGGAGCTTCACGGCAGCCCTCAGCTTGGCCGTTTTTCTTAACCCACAGTCCAGGTCAACTCCTCCTGTGTCTGACCAGGAGTTGGGGGGAACCCAGGCCCGCCCTCTACTCCAGGTTCCAGCCCAGGGCCCTGAGGAATGCAGCTGTCTAGAGTGCCTCCTGGAACAGCTGTGCAACAGCTACAACTCCCTGGGCTACTTCCCCCTGGCCTCCTCCCAACACCTTCTTTATCCTCACCATAGGACCTTCCTCCTGGTGTCTGATAATGCTTGTACACCTCGGTCCTCCAACAGTCCACGTTCTCACTCTCAGCTCCTAGTACCTCTTGCTCCCAGCTCCTCACACGCACACCACAAACTGAAGTGAGCTCCTTTTTAAACCCAGGTGCCCTGATTAGCCTGCCTTAATTGATTCTAACAGCTTCTTGATTGGCTGCAGGTGTTATTCCTGTTTTCTGTAACTTTAAGGTTTTGCCCAGAGGGGGATCCTCTGTGTTTTGAATCTGAATACCCTGTAAAGTGTTTTCCATCCTGATTTTACAGAGATGATTTTTACCTTTTTTTTTTTTTTTAATAAAATCCTTCTTTTAAGAACCTGACTGATTTTTCCATTGTTCCAAGTTCCAGGGGTTTGGGTCTTGGTTGATTTTGTAACCAGTTGGTTAGGATATTATTCTCAAGCCTCCCCAGCAAAGGGGGTGTGTAAGGCTTGGGGGGAAGACGTCTCCATGTGGTCTCTTTCCCTGTTCTTTGTTTAAAACGCTTGGTGGTGGCAGAATACTGTTCAAGGAAAAGGCAAAGTTTGTACCTTGGGGAAGTTTTTAACCTAAGCTGGTAAGAATAAGCTTAGGGGGTCTTTCATGCAGGTCCCCACATCTGTACCCTAGAGTTCAGAGTGGGGAAGTGACAGGCATAAACATACACTCACTCTCAACAGTTGACATCATGCTGGGCAGTTCCATAGGAACTAAAATTCTGCTTTCCTGGGCTTGTTATTTTAGTGAATGGAGTCAAAATTGACTATTTGTCAGTGGATGGAACTGGTTCTTGTACATACATTTCTACAGTGAACATGTGGTTTCTGCCACATAATCAATGGACTTTTGTTCAATGGGACTTGCTCATGAGCAACTTTTCTGTGGCATTGTCCCCCGCTGACCCAATGCCCCCTCATTATCGCAACAGCACCTCAACAGTTAATTTCATTTTTCTCTTATCTTCATCCAGACTTGAAGACAGGTAAATAACTTAACTCATTAAGAACACCACAAATCAGCATTTCCCGAAACAACACAGTCCAGCTGAATCCAAATTAGATAAAGTAAATACCTCTCTTCTTTTAAGATACAGTAGAAAAAAATAAATACAGAATAAACATTTCAAACAGATAATCTCTTAAGTGTCCGATTTAATTGCTACCAAAAATTTAAGGCAAACAAACCAAATTCAAGGAACTATCAGCTACAAAGCAGAATCCAAAGGACCCATTCTACTTTTTGTTAAGCCTGCCTCCTTCCAGAGCTGCCTAGAGGGCTCACACACCCCTGCCCCCAGAGAATGGAGCATCCATCTTTTCCCAGGAACTGGCTCTGCTGTAGCCCAATTTTGCCTTGAAGATTCTGCTAATACGCAAAGGAGGTCCTGATCTAGTAGTGCTATTTCTCTGATAACACTGTTCCCCCCTCAGCTTATTCTCTTCTGAGCATCCATCATTTGATGTGATTAAAATCAGTGTAATCAAAGGGCTAACAAAAAGATGTGCTGTAACTCTAAAGTTGGGGGCTTGATACAGAAATTATTGGTCTGTGTTATGCAGTAGGTCAGACTAGATGATCAAAATGGTCCCTTCTGGCCTTAAAAATCTATAAATCTACAGGAAAAATAATAGGAAAAGAGAAACTAAGTTAATCACTGGATTCCAGTTTTAAAAACATCCTTGGTTAAGACAGCCATGGTGTTATGCAGTTATAACCTTCAACAAACTAGAACAGACAAAATCTGTTAGAATGCAGGGGAAAGGAGGGGAGGTATGTTTTTTAAATATGCAAAATTAGCTAAGAAAAATCAAGGCATCCTGAGTTTCCATAGTTAATTAGCAAAGTAAGAGTGCAGAAGAAGCTGCTAGATTTTGTAAAGTAAAAGAAACTAGTGAATGATGCAAAACTGAATACAAACCCAGAAAGCTTTCTGGATGCCATAAGACTCATATAAGAAGAGAAAGACAAAATCTCCTCAAGCACTCCTATGTCACTGCCGTCAGA
Source organism: Natator depressus (assembly GCF_965152275.1). Taxonomy (NCBI): domain Eukaryota; kingdom Metazoa; phylum Chordata; order Testudines; family Cheloniidae; genus Natator; species Natator depressus. Next base: position 74,373,573 of record NC_134240.1, read on the forward strand.
GGTAACACTTTGACCATTCCCATAGACTACGCTCGTTCTTTAATGAGTGTTTCAGATGACTGTACCCCTGATAGGCTGGGCTTTGTAAACTTTTAATGATCTTTCCCTTCAATTGGACCGTTGATCACATTGCACTGACAGCAATCAGACACTACTGGAGTCTATGTATTTTGGGGGGCTCAGATTGAACTTGCTCCTGTTAAGGTGGTACCTCCCTAAACCATCTGTGCAATAGCACAGCAACTGTGATCCTAAAGGTCCCTGGTAGGTCTTATCACCTCTGTTCAGCAGATGATGAAATGGCACTTTACCATATGTATTGGGCATTATATGCATTACCTGTATTTTGATTCTGTTTTAGAACTTACTGTGTGAATTAATAAATACCATTCTTTGCAATAATTAACTCACTTATCTGTTTGCTACACAGCATTTTCTGTTTGGCTCCCATTATCTGTTCCCTGAGCACTAAGCCATAACACAGGCATAATCCTTCAGAGAATCTTCAAGCAATAGGTCACAACTTATGCCCACTTTTGTTTATTTTAAATGTGAATTCTCAGTCAGTGCTGGAAAAGATAACTCCACACATCCCCCCTCTTTTCTTTTTTCCCCCTAAATCTGATCTTGTTAATGTGCTATCTGAAAAAAAGGCAGCTTTCATGGTAAGCCAATTCCCCTGTAAAGAATGTTTCTGTTTTCTCCTGATAGTGCTTGAACAGTTCTGCTCCAGTGTATGCACTTATCTTCCTATTGCATGTAATTGTGCATTTATCTGTGTGTTTAATGCATGTGTAATGATGGCAATTACCTAGCCTGTTGAAGTTATCATTGGGATTTTAGGTCAGTGGCTTTCCTTTCCTCTGAACGAGTTATTTCAAACCTACTCTAAAGACAGCTAGCCATGCATATAGCATATTTTAACCATGAAGCAAGGCCAGGAACTTGGCAAAAAAGTACTGGCCAGATACATCCAGAAATTCCAGGCCAAGCTGGGGTTACACCTCATTATGAGGGGCCAATCTATATCCTCTGGACACTTAGTAGTATGAATCCCTCCAGTCACTGACTATTGCTCCAGCTGCAAGCAGCTACACTGAGTCATATTTGCCTGTATAATCTTCCTCTGACCTTCACTGTCTGTTCAATTTCCTTAGCTTTGTTATTAGTGGGAAGTGGAGAACTGAGGATAGTTATATTCCTTATTTCTGTATATGTAAATAGCCTGATGCAGTCATCTGAGCACTAACAAAACGTTCAGATACCAATGGAATGGGGTAGTCTGTCCCTTACGGACAGTGGGGCTTGGCAGTCAGCACATCCCCATCCTGTGGCAGGCCCTTTAGAGTTTGGGAGGTCTGATGTATGCAGGGATGTAGGAAATAGGAGGCACTGATAGACAGGAAGCAGTTCCAGGAATAAGTAGTGTTTGGAAGGAAAACCGGGTACTGTTTCTTTAAGGGCCCCATCACAAGACAGGGAGAGCTGATCCTCAGGTCCCACTAGCTTTAAGGGAACAGAATGCACCATCAGAACTGTAATCCCAGCGTACCCTCCTTACCCAGAAGGACGGCTGCAACATGGAACTTTGAGACAGGAAGACGCAAAGGAAGGGAAACTGAGGCATGGAGGAGTGAGTAAAGGATTTGCAAGGTTCCTACAGGGATGTGGAGGACCTCCACTGAGCAGGCATAAATTTACTTCATTCACAAGATACTTAAGAACACCATATGAGGGGCTGAACGTGAATGATGTGCTAAGCCATTGATCCACCAACAGAATATCCGAGAAGAGTGAAACTGAATTCATGCCATGCACAGGAGTCTAACGTTGGATTATTAATAGGGTAAGAATACACTTTGGATCTTACTAATATCTGTATTACTGAGTGGGTGTGTTAAGTTTCCTTGCATGAGAGTGTTTAGGAGAGTAGCAACCAATGGGATTTGTTCCAACTTAAGTCAAGAACCTAAATATAAAACTTTCAGCCATGCCTTTTCCATGGCAGGACAGGTTTTGACATGAGACAAAAGTGGGCTTTTCCCAGTCATGCTATTATCTCATGTTCACTCTTATTTATTCTGTGTCCTGGCACAGGCCACTGCAGGAGGAACTATTTTGACTGCTGGAAATGACCATGTGATCAGAAAGCCACTGCGATTTAGAGATCAAAGTTAATAGATAAGATAGCCAGTAGGACCGACAGAGTAATCCTCATCTCTCAAGGGCTTTGAATCATCTACCCTGCCCTCCATCAAAGCAATAAATAGAGAATGGTCTTGTGCAGTGTGACAGTTATGACTGGGCTCCTTTCTCCCCACTTCCCTGCCAGCTGTGAATGGGCAGGGTTGAGCAGAGCTGTCTGGGAAGAAGTCCCCCCTCCCCCAAGCAGCTGGAAGCTTGGCAAAATAGTGATGACAGGAGTAAGAGGAGTGCCATCCCTTTTACAAATATAATTACTCTTTACCACACTAACCAAGTGGACATATCCTGGCTGGGATGATTTAGCTGGGGTGGGTCCTGTTTTGAGCAAGGGATTGGACTAGATGACCTCCTGAGGTCTCTTCCAAACCTAATCTTCTATGATTCTTTTCTCCATTATAGGACATGTCAAATACTTACTTTCCAGTTAAGAAAAACAGAGGGTCATCTTGCATACACAAAAGTCCAGCTGGAACTAGGGGGGATGGAGCCGAACAATGCTACTGTGATGTGTTCCCCCTGGGGTGCCACCTGGAACCACAGTACCACTGAGCCCCCCGACCCACCAGCCTGGGTTCCCTTTACACTGTACAGTTGTGACCAGCGTGCCAAGCCCTCTCCCAGGCTCCAGCACACATACAGGTAGGGACACACACAGTTGCAGTACATACAGACTCTTGTGATCAGCTCTGCATGGGGAGGTTACAGTTAAGGAACTTCCCAGCTGCTCAAGTGCACACCCCCCTCTGGAGTGTAAACCCAAAATTATACTGTCTTGCACTGCTCAGAGACCTGTACAGTGTAAGCTCATGAAATTGCCTCAATGTGGAGAGGACAGATACAGCATTTTTTGCCCCAAGTTATGACTCCCACACACTGCTTTGTGATAAATCAAAAACAAATTTATTAACTATAAAAGATAGATTTTAAGTGATAAAGGATAGCAAACAGATCAAAGCAGATTATCTAGCAAACAAACAAAACACACAAACTAAGCTTAATATACTAAAGAGATTGGATATGAGTAGCAAATTCTCACCCTAAATGATGATTCAAGTACGCTGCAAAATTCCTAAGGGGCCAGCTGCACTTGCTTACAGCTTAAAAAACCCAGGCGTTCCTTTCAAAGGCTAAAAATCCCTTCAGCCTGGATTCAGCACTTCCCCGCTGTTCAGTCCTTGTTCTGTTCCTCAGACGTTTTCAGGAGTCTTCTTTGGGCAGGGAGTTGGTGAAGAACCACAATGATGTCACTCCCGTCTTAAATAGCTTTTGCATATGGTCAGAGCCCTTTGTTTCCAAGCTTTGTTCCCACATCAGTCAGTGGAAAAACACTGGTATTCCAAGATGGAGTCCAGTACCAGGTGACCTGGTCACATGACCCTGTAGGGTCCTAGCAGCCATGAGTCAGAGGCTGCTTACAGGAAGGCCTCCCAGTGGGAGATTAGCCTCTTCTAAGGCCTGTTTTCTCCTAAAGGCCTATCAACCTGAATGGGCCCTTCCCAGCCATCCCTCTAGGCCGAGTGCATTCTGCCTAGTGGGCATTCCCCATATGTAAACACATTTGTAAGAGACACATGGACGATATTCCTAACTACAGATACAAAAATGATCCATGTATACAAATAGGATAATCATATCCAGTAAATAATAACCTTTCCAATGATAAAGAAGTACTTGTGGCACCTTAGAGACTAACCAATTTATTTGAGCATAAGCTTTCGTGAGCTACAGCTCACTTCATCGGATGCATACTGTGGAAAGTATAGAAGATCTTATTATATACACACAAAAAGCATGAAAAAATACCTCCTCCCACCCCACTCTCCTGCTGGTAATAGCTTATCTAAAGTGATCACTCTCCTTACAATGTGTATGATAATCAAATGGCCCACCTTGATTATCTTTTTCACAACATTTTATTTTTATAAAAGAGCAACTTGCATATAGTGAAACAATATATGTTTGTTTTTTTAAAGCCTATGCTTTAATCAATAATCAATTGATTATTGATTAAAGCATAGGCTTTAAAAAAACAAACATATATTGTTTCACTATATGCAAGTTGCTCTTTTATAAAATTTATGCAATAAATTTATGCAATTTATGCAATAATCAAGGTGGGCCATTTGATTATCATACACATTGTAAGGAGAGTGATCACTTTAGATAAGCTATTACCAGCAGGAGAGTGAGTTTGTGTGTGGGGGGGGGTGAGAAAACCTGGATTTGTGCTGGAAATGGCCCAACTTGATTATCATACACATTGTAAGGAGAGTGATCACTTTAGATAAGCTATTACCAGCAGGAGAGTGGGGTGGGAGGAGGTATTTTTTCATGCTTTTTGTGTGTATATAATAAGATCTTCTATACTTTCCACAGTATGCATCCGATGAAGTGAGCTGTAGCTCACGAAAGCTTATGCTCAAATAAATTGGTTAGTCTCTAAGGTGCCACAAGTACTCCTTTTCTTTTTGCGAATACAGACTAACATGGCTGTTACTCTGAAACCTTTCCAATGATATCTCACATGTCCTATCTTGCATACAATAGTCATAGTTATGCCATAATAATATCTCTATAAAGAATATGGGGTACAGTGTCACAGCTACCAAGAGCAGCCACTCCCTCAGCTCCCCTCCTCACCAACCCCTCAACACATGAACCCCAACACCCATAGAGTTCCTGAAGATACACACCTGTGAAGTCAGGGGAAAGAGGGAAAAGAATGTCAAAGAGGTGGCACTCTCCCTCTTCTCACTAACTAGAACCACAGTGTTACAACTCCCCAGCTCCCTCCACCACAGGGGCGGGGGGGGGAGGGGGGAGGTGGTTAACCTGGAAAGTAAGAATTTGAGCGGTTCTTTGAAAGGAGATGTGGGCAAAAAATGCATTGCAGGGGTTGTTTCCTGTAAGTAGATCCAAATGGTTGCAAAAGGAAGAATTTATTTCAACTAGCTCTTCCTTTCATAAGACTATCCTTTCATTCAGTTCAGATGACAATTACTATTCTTAATTATTTGTATTACAGTATTGCTTGGACGGCCCAGCTACCGGATATTTCTAACAACCATTTTAGAAAGGTATGTGACAGGCTTCTAGGAAGAAGAAAGGATTTTGCACCTAGGTGGAGTTTAAACACTTTTCCAATAGGCTTTACTGTAAAGGAGAAAAAATAATAATAAAGAATGTCCTGCCCCGTCCAGACCAAATACAACAGAGCTCCCCTGAGCCAAGTCCAAAGCAAAGGTCTTCAGCGTGGCTCAATGCAGGAACTGAGAGGAACATCTCCATACTGTTGCATCTCCTCTCAGCTCCAGCTACCTAACTAAAGGACCATCCTCTCTGAACATTGTTCCCAGGCTCCTCTCCTACAACTTCCCCAGACCATCCCCCTCACAATGTGAAGGGGGCAATAATTCATCATAGCTGACCTAATTCTTCTACCCTGCAAATCCTTGCACTTATAGCAGGCAGTTATGGTCTCTCTTGTAGTCCTCCCCTGCCAACCTCTCAGTAGGTCCATACACCCCATCACAATGCCCTTATGGAGCTAGCTTACTTTCTTCCATTTGTAACTGCTGGACTATTCCCTTTTAAAGCATTGCTACAGAGAAAAAAAACAGTATTAGTGCAGTAATGAGCAGAGGTTTGTTTTATTAAAATTATCTCAAAGACTGGCAATTTACATCGACGATACATAGAGCCCAACAGTTCCATCCATTTGTGACCAAGGACCTCATTTGATCAGATTAGCTTCATTTAGCAGTTCAGTAGCCTGGACGTTCCGGGCCACTATAAACTTTTTTTTTAAATTGAGTTTAAAGTCACTACACCGAGAATATTTCCCTCCTTTTTGAAGAGCATGTTAAGACATAGGTTTGTAAAATTTCAGTCTGTCGCCTTGTTCCGCTCTGTCAATATAATACAATATAATTACACACACTAATATCCGTTCATATTGTATGAAACTCCCACTTGAAATTTGCCAGCTCATGGAGTGCCAGACTAAGCTCCTAAGGGATCCTGGCCAAGAGACTACAACTGTAATGGCTACCAGCACCTTTGAAGCCAGCATGTTTGGAGTCAGGGATGTGGAGAGAAAGACTTAAAAACTCCTGCTGTGACCAACAAGGCGGCTTCTGCATGGGGTGATCTGCAATGGAAGTCTGAACTACTGTGTGCTCCTGCCCCACAGAGACCAGCGTCCGCAGTAATAGAAATCTGACCCAGTGTCAGCTACCAAAAGCCAGCCAAGACCTCCACAGGACTCCACACCAGGGAGCCAGAGAGTCTGATAGGAGAGTGAGGAGAAGACTCTGCCCCACAAAGGGGCTAAGACACAGAAAGGGGATCCTTTGGGTTTAAGCAGGCCAACATTCACAGTGCTGTAGCACTCATTTCACGACTCAACCTCAGGATGCCATCTGCCTAGGAAGGTGCCCCGGAGGATCTTGGGGGTTAGGAAGAGTTGTGAGTGTTGGAAGGTGGGGAATTAGTTGATTTGTTAATGTTTAGTATTTATTAGTTAACCCTAACCCTTTCCTTCCTCAGATCTTATTTTCCTGCTCCCCATCAAATTTCACTTGGTTATACTATTATTTTGGGGTGTGTCATTCTGTTATTACAGTTTTTGTTGATGTATTTTACTGTTTATTGAGTACTAGGTTTTCTATTCCTTGCCTGTTAGTAGCATTATTTGTTTTCCCAAAGGACAGCACTTCTTGTGTCTTGGACACAACAAGGAGTCACCAGGCATCAGAAAAGGAAGCCCGGACCCAACCCAACCCATGTTAGGAGAGTGAAGCCATTCCAAGAGGAAGTTTGAGCCAGATCTTGTGGGAGGAGTTACATATACAAATAATGTGTGTATGTACATACACATACAACACCATCTGGAATAAGCAAATGAATATTTCTATGAATACTTGATGTTTTTCTAAAATATATACTCTAGGAATTATTTTTGAGATGTCCTCTGGCCTCCATTATACAGGAGGTCAGACTACATGATCACAATGGTCCTTTCAGCCTTGGAATCTATGAATACCTACTATTGAGCCTCATGCTTAGCAGTGCTGCTTGTCAACCCTTTCACTAAAAGGATTTCCATTTACCCCCAGGCATCCCATTCCGGTAATTACAGGGATCTGGTGTATTGAGTATCTGGTTAACCATTTTACAACATTTTCCAAAAAGCGTAGAGGCTCCAAATGCAAGAGAAATTGATTATCAAACACTCACTCCTACATAGCTAGATTCCCCAGAACCTGTCTTCAACACACCCAAGAGCTACAATAATGAACTTCTGAGGAAAAAATGAAGGAGACATCCATTATGAATTTCCTTCCAAAAACAGAGAAAGCAGACATGACAACCAATTTCCTTTGTCAGCTGCAACTATAACTGTTCCCCAAAAGCTTACAAGAAAACAAAATTCCCCACTCCAACAGGGACACTCAAATATTTGTAGATACCAGTTGCCTGGTGTTCCAAGCTACAATCCTATTAATGGACTACAGATAAACAGAATGCTCCACCTCTTACTTTTATCCAAAACATAAGTTTCTGGGTGGCGTTAGTCCAAGCAGGCAATCCCAGTGAGAATCAAAAGATGCTGACTGCAATGAGGGAGAAGACTACACCAGCACAATCTTGGTATCCTAGACTAGTAGTTCTGCTCTAAAAAGAAAGCTAGTTCTATTTACCACACATATAAATTGGTCAGTATACAACCCAAAATTGGAACATAGTAGACATATCATCTGGTCACCCTATTCAGCCATTCAAATCTAGGACAAAGTTATCTGGTCACTCTAGTTAGGGCTCTAGGAAAGCCAAGATCTTAGGTGGACATACAGGCCTCAGGACACCATTGCTGCTGACTAATCAGGTTAAAGTCTACTGTGAACCAATTATATTACGTTTTATGGTGACTTGGTCCAGAGTGTGCTCTCATGGGCCTTTCTGAGACCACAGATGAGAGAGAGATGATGTACAATGGTTACTAACTCTGAGGAAAGTGACACTGTGCTAATGGTTTTTGCTGAATTCAAATGCAATGGGAGGATAAATCTGCTGAAAGGGAAAGTTATTCTACTCAGTGCTGATAAGGGCTCAGTGATTTAAACTCTCATGAGAAGGCCAACTGCTGAGCTCTTGAATTTCCCATTTGGAAATAAGTTGGGGAAGCCAAGAGTTACAATCCTCCTGAAATGTGTTTTTTAAAAAAATAATACAAATTCCGTTTTATTAGTTATGATAAAATAATGTTTACAACTTTTTTTCCTGAATGGATACTACTTGACTGCTTTGTGGCTTTAGGATTTCTTCCATCAGGTTTATCTCTTGCCTGAAAAGCAATTACAGCCAGCCTAAAAACACTGCCTGTCTTGCAGCCTAATATTTATAGCATTTATATCCTAACATTTTACCCCAACAACTACTGAACTTTCTTTTTACCCTTCGCTCGACTGTGCTGCATGGCGGTGGGAATGATGGGGATCCCAGAAGCCCTACAGACGCTGTGATAAACCCAACTACCTCCATACTTCTTATTTGTTATGGATTTCATTTCATATCCCATGTGTCACCTACAATGATTTGTACATTTCTTATTTTGTGATTTGAAAAGGAAGGCTGCACAAAGTCAATCCACTGAAAATTATTTATCCTTTTCTTCGGATAATTTCACTGTAATGGGGCTGACGTTTGCTCTGCCTGCTGCATGCTGATGCTGGAAACATGGAGAACTGGTTTCAATGCAAATAAGTGAGTAGCAGCTTCACAAGTCGAGGAGAATATAAATCCTAGGGTACAGGCAAGGTACACTATATGCTCCAAGATCCATGTCACAGCATTATAAGCATTGGTGATGCCTTCCAGAGGCGCTTTATTTTTGCTGCATACAATATAGTCAAGATGGAGGTAGCAAGATAGTTCAATAGTTGTGGGAAAATATGTTAGGATTCTTGACCTTATGGGTCATGACATCACCACTTATCAGCATCACTCATAGACAGACTAACTGTCCAATTCACACCAATGGGCATGGGAAATGAATGAGATCTGATGGTCTCATTTGATAATATTTACACACTTGTGCTAGGTTTTAGAGTTGGGGATTTAGAAATAACCCAGGATTACATTCTACTGTATATATGCAACTTTGAGTTACAAAATTAAAACCTCAAATCTGAGCTGCCATAACAGCAAGGTAGGAAAATGCTGACAATATGAACTGTTCACAGGACGTCACATGAAATATCCCCAAAGCACTTTGAACTTCATAAAACATATGCAGCTCTTGAGCTGTGCAGCTTTCACTCCAAGCTCACAAATTGCAACCCTTTGTTTGCAAAACTGCTGCCACATCAGGGAATCTATGTAAAATGGGCTGTTCTGAATAAACCATCCTGGCAGTCTTTTTTTTTATTTTTAATTTATCTTTCTTTAACATTTTAGACACAATTGTCTGAAAACCAGACTTTTTGTTTAGTTATATAGGGAGTTACCTTAGAAGACTGCTAGATGGTGCTAAAGCATATTCATATGTGATGATATGCCAATAGGTTTGCTTGGATTACAGTCCTCTTGTGACTGGTTAGAGATTTCTGGAGTCTGTTGATGGAGTTCTTGCTTTCTCGCTAGTAGTCATCTATATCAGCAAACATCTTCAGGAACAGATGAACCCTAATGGTCTGTTTTCTATACAGTTTAGGACATAATTGTATACACAATTACAGGAATTGCTCATGTGCATACAGCAAGTTTGAATAAATGAAAGTGTAAATTGAGGTTCACTATTGTTCTCAATGCATACAGTAGCTGTGCAATTGAACACATTTCACATATGCAACTGCATGCATGCACTATGTAAAAATAACTTACTAATAACAAAGCTTTTGTTTTTACCCCCATTAATAAAAAATAAAATAAGGGTGAGGGAATATATACAGAATAAACTGCATGTAAAGAGAAAGTTTTACACAATTTTTCCCCAAATTTCCTCAGCCTTTAGTCCCTACTGTGCATGTTTGTATTACCAAACTAAGGAATTGCATAGGCTTTAAAAAAACAAACATATATTGTTTCACTATATGCAAGTTGCTCTTTTATAAAAATAAAATGTTGTGAAAAAGAAATGCCATGATATGCAGAGGGAACCCCATTCACCACAACAAAAAGCAGCAGAAAGTTGCTTGGTATGAGCTCCGTCGCCATCCTAATGGGGTTTAGAAAGTTGGTTGTAAAAAAAATGGTACTAACCTTATTTGATTTTTTACTCTAAGGGGTAAACATGTGGACAGAGAGGGAAAAGAACACACAGAGAGGATTTAGCTCAGTTTTAATTACTGCTAATCTGCAAAGACCTTCACATTGGAAATATCACCCTGGCATTTTCCTGTTTACCAGCTGCAAACCAAGCTCTTTAATATTTAATCTTTGTAAGTACTTGCCCTTTGAAATTTCTGCTTTCCCTCACCTGCTTACCTTCTCCCCCCCACTCCATTCTACAGAGACATCTCCCACCAATGTCCTGGCCTGGTCCGCTTCACAACCGAGAAGGAGCTCTCATGATAACTCCCTCTCCCTCCTTAACCTTGCTTCCCTGCAGGGTTCCACACTGCAGCCATTAATCTTTCAGAGGATGACGACAAATTAGGACTCCCTTGAGAACTTCAAAGCCACAGCATAATTGGCTGGAGAAGTTGCTGAGACGCTGTCAACTGGTTGCAGAGAGAAAATCAGGGACAGCCTTGTGCACAGCAGAATCACAAGTCACTTGGATTTGCTCAGCAAAAACGGTTAACTGTCTTTTAACACTGAAGGAACCCCAAGGAGCTTAGAGATCAGAACAGGCTGACCATTTTAGAAGTCCGCATGCAAGTCACCACAGTAGTTCTAGAACTGCTTTGCTTCCAGATAAAAGACAAAGTTAGCCTTACGCACATTTAATAAGCAGACTTAATTAGAGGGCAGGTGTTTACTACTACATTGGAACTATGTTTACCCTTTTGATTATTCCCAGATATCTATAGCCAATAAGATCACACCAATTTACATAAATTTCAGATGAGCCCATTTATACACAATTCTAGGCCTCATCAACTCAAATTGTAGTGGATTACAATTGTGTACAAAGCAGATATATAAGCAAATGGGAAACAAACCTGAATTTACTCACTACTATGCCTGTCCTACCCAATATATCTCACTATGTAGTCACCATCATTTTCCCCCTCCTGTCTTCTGACTGTTGTGCCCATGTAGGATTAGTAAGGCGTTCTGGGTCACATAAATACTAGGAACAGTATTGTTCATGCTCATATCATGGTTGAGGGGGGAAGTTCTTAATGTCCCATTCCTAGATCATACCTAGTCATGACAGTTTTCAGTTGAAAGAGAACTATAATAGTGATTCTAGTCAGCGGGCTCCAGAAACAAATCTGTGTTCCATATCTCCCCTTCCCCAAGGTGAAGCACCAATGATACCAGAAAAACAAAATTATTTCTTCTGCAGTCAGGCACAAAGAGAAAAGATACTTCATTTGAACCAAATATCTTATGGAAAATAGATGCTGAATAAATGGAAACTTAGGTGATTGCCTTCACTTTCCTTACTGCAGTTTATTTCTGTAAATAATACATAGAAACATAATCAATATACTTTTATTGTGGGAGTACTGTGTACTGCAGATGGCTCAAATGGAGCTTTTGCCTGTGGGAAGAGTCTACAATCTCATCATCTCTATGTGTCTGATTCGGAGGCACAGATACATTCATGTGGGTTTCTGAGGCTAGCACAGAGAAGCAAAAACTCCAGGCAGCAAGACTTGTTAGAAAAAGACATGGGACTTTTGAACCCAAAAGAGACTCTGGCTGCCCTACTGCAATATTTTCTTATTTCAGACATTTGTCAGCATTTGCTAACCATAGGTGCTGCCAACTAGGGTGCAGGGGGTGCTGTTGCACCCCCTGGCTTGAAGTGGATTCCATTATATACAGGGTTTACAGTTTAGTTCAATGTCATCTCCACTATAAAAACTGTCCCAGCACCCCTGCAGCTAATGTGGCCATGGTAAAGGCCAGGTGAAATGCATTCTACCTTTCAAGGGAGAGGTGAGTTCTTGCAATGGTGGCTTCAAGATTTAAAGAGGGAGGATAATGGAATACAGCTCCCCCTTGTGGTAGTCTGTGGGGGGGCCCACTGTGAAATCCCATCTACCTCCCTTCTCCTACTGGAAGACCTGTCCCCTTACTAGCTCCCGCTCTTCTCTGGAGCGCGGATCAGGAGAGCAGAGGCAGCACGCTTTGTCCCTCTCCTGTGGGGAGGGGAGCCCCCCTGCCACAGGGTTCTCCAGCCTGAATACTGGACAAAAAAAAAACAAAAAGGCCCTGCGAGTTCCTATCACTTCCTGGCACACTATATTAGGGTGTAGGTGGAGAGGGTGGTTAGGAGTGCACTTCTATACTGCTTCATACAAACAGCTTTGTATGATTGGCTACAGCTCTGCTTAGGAACCTGGACTCCTTTCAGATATATGTATTCCTTTGTCCACATGCTATCACATAATATAATGCAATGTCACATCATAACATGACCTCAAACTCACAACAGCATACAGCCATCAGAATTGGTGAGCTATTGCATGAGTATTGCTTCACGTTAGCTATTGCATGAGTTTATGTGAGCTACTGGACAAGACAAGAGAACAGAGGGGAGAGAAAAAAATCTGTGAAGTCCATTCACTCTAGAGCTATTCTAGCACAGGTGAAAGTGCTGTAATGGAGAGCCCTCTCTTTTGCCTACCTAGGAAGCACCACACACCAAATAAATGAAAAAGAAAATTGATTTTGAACCCCCCTATGAGTTGACAATGCATTTGATTCAAACTAGTTTCTAGTAGATTAACTACTAAACAAAGGACAAAGCCCTGACTGACCCTTTACAGGCTTCCCATATCACAGCAGACTCTCACCATTTGCAACATTTCTAGATATTTCACCCACTTTGGGATGAGAAGAGAGTGTGTCCAGAGGAAATGTATTTAACACTGTGTGACTAAATGATCAAGGTCTGTCGTTTCTACAACTGCTCCAAGCAAGCTCCTGGCTAGATCATTACAGCAGATTAATGTGCCATAGCCAGAATTTGAACTACTGGGAACGTATATAGCATACCTATTTTTATGGCAGCATAATAAGATTTCACTGTATTGTGTTTGACTAAATCTCCATGCTAATGAAGCTCGTGTTCTATGGAGAGATACAGCTTCAGTGATTTTGACAGTGGAAGGACTCACAGACTCATAGATATTAAGGTCAGAAAGGACCATTATGATCATCTAGTCTGACCTTCTGCACAATGCAGGCCACAGAATCTCACCCACCCACTCCTGCAATAAACCTCTCACCTATGTCTGAGTTATGGAAGTCCTCAAATCGTGGTTTAAAGACTTCAAGGAGACTCTCCCTCAAAATCAATGCAAGGATGGAACATCTGTTTAATAAAGATATTTCCAGCTAAACATAAAAAAAAAAAATTAGTAACAGATTGTGTGCAAGCGTCTTTTTTTTTCCAGCTTCACTTCCTTCCTATCCTTCCTAGACAGAGAAGTAAGATAGCAACAACATTGCAAACTTTGGAAAACTTTGGAATGAATAAATGGTAATGCTTAGCCAAGCCCACCCAACCTAGCTTTGTGTTGGATGGAATCAAAGGGGAAGCCGTCTTTCCTTGACCTTCATAGGCAGTAAAGGAGAGGTGGAATCTTATAAGAGTTAGACAGCCAAACAAAGAGGACAGGACAGATGGGTGCGCTCACCCCACAGCTCATGCTTTCAGCACTGTCGGCAGCATGACACGCAGTTAAATTTCTGTCACTTTGTGACACAGATTAGCTGGTTTCACTGTGCAATCACACATTACATCCACCCCATGAAAGCTTTTGGCTTCTGATTCCTAGAACTGCTTTATCACCATAATCTGGAGATGCTATATATCTAGCTACTTATCCAGCCCTCATTGCTGTTGTGTCCAAGTGCTCTGTATTCATGTATCAAAAGCAAAATCTTCCTGCATTTCCACTTAATTTTATGCAGAAGCACTTCAAGAGAAATAACTTTCTGCAGGAGTAGATCTTCAGGAGCATGACTAGAGCAGCTCAAAGGTCTAGAGAGAGTATCACTTGGTCACACAATGAATATCCTAGACAGACAAGAGGGAAGTGCCAATACTGATTGATCTGTGTGCTGCATTTCAAAGGTGGGTAGTACCATACCTACATATAACTGGTAAAGTTCACCACAATCCTTTGAGATGGTATTACGATACAGGAATGTAAGTTAGTAGTAGTAATAAAAAAGGGGTGAAGAAAACTGGGGGATCACAGAGAACTTTTCCACCCCAAGAGAGAATTTCCAATCACATGCAGTTACTTAACGGAGGAAATGCTGGTCAGGAGCACTTCTTCAGGTGGTTAGTGTGATGCTGGCAAAACAGGTGCCAGCTCATGCCAAAGTCCCCATGTCTCAACTGAACACTGACTATCAGTCTGGCTCAGCGGTGTGTTAATACCTTTAAAATAGGAATATGAATAATAAGAATATGTTTAATGTTTAGACTTTATTGAATGCTTGTCAGTTGCTGCATGTGTAACCCACACACCTGCTGTGTGTGGTGTTCTGTCCAATCTAGTGGCTCCGAGACCACTTACAGAGAGAGATTAGTGAGTCTGCTTAACAGCCAGGTAACTTTTAGCTAATGCAGTAGAGGCTCATGCCCTAAGCTCCAGAGGTCCCCGGTTTGATCCTTCCCGCCGATGACTGGGGTCTGTCGGCGTTACACATGAATTAATCTAATTTATAACGAAGGCTAAGATTTTGTCATGGTTATTTTTAGTAAAAGTTGTGGACAGGTCACAGGCAATAAATAAATTCACAGAAGCTGCAATCTGTCTGTGACTTTTGCTGCTGCGACTTCATGATTTCCCCTGCCACCGTGGTGGCTGGGAGCTGTGGAGTTCCCCCTCCGCCCACAGCAGCTGGAAGCTGCAGGGGGGCCCCCTGCCTATGGCAGCTGGGAGCTGTAGCGTGATCGGATTTCCCAAAGAGAAAATGGGACACCACCAACTACTCACCCAAGGCATCTCCCCATTCCCTCCCCCATGTGAGGCTGTCCTCCATCATTGGAACCCTGAGGAGGGCCCCCTCAGGAGTCTGTTGCCTGTAGCTGGAACCTTGCGGGGGCCCCCTGAGGACGCTGTTGCCTGTCACCAGAACCCTGCTCGGGCCCTGCTGGCTGCCAGCTGCAGTCCTGCAGCCCGTGGGGCTGAAGCAGAAAATGTCACAGATGTCTCCAGAAGTCAGATTCCATGACTTCCATGAACTCTGTGACAGAAATATAGCCTTACTTATAATATGAGTCCCATATTGTAAGGTAATATTTGAGTGGTTGTATTATGGTCCCCTGTAACTAGGGAAATCACCAGATAGGAGAGAGACATTAACTATTCCAAAGTGTTGATCTCCAACAGAAGGTGTTATGTCCTCCCCAACATGAAAGGTCCATCAACACCAGATGGACTACTCTGGGATGGCAAAGAGGACAAAAGATGTTTGTTGTTCTGCCCTTCCCCCACACGAAGATGAGTCATGCAAGTGGACTCCTCCCATAAGCCAAGCTTGCAGTTCAGAGCACATGGTAGAAGGGGGATAAAAACCCCAAACAGAAGGAACTGATGATCTCTATACTGCTTGGACTCTTGGGGACAAGGTTTTAGGCCTAAACAAGAGATCCCCAGCTACTTAACCTGGGTTAGCCCTAAGGAACATCTAGAGCTTGCTTATTATAGAAGCTTCTATTGCCTTTTGAAATTTAAGATTGTAACTCATTTGTGTATATATTTTACCTTCTTTAACCTTGTCAGTAACTCTCATTTACTTCTCCCATTTAATAACTCTTTAAAGAGTTTATTATAGGATTGGCTACAAGCACCTTTGCTGTGATATCTATAGTGCAATTGACCTGGGGTAAGTGATTGATCCTTTGGGACTGGGAGTAACCTGAACATTGATGTAAGGGACCCTCTGTCACAAAGGTATGCTCGCTCTGGGTAGCAAGATAGACCCCTTGGGTACTCCGCTCTGCCTGTGATTCCATGTTTAGGCTGTGGTGGTGTCTGAGGAGTTTACTAATTGGTTGGAGAAATGTAATAATAGAATTCACAAACAATTTGGGGGTTGTGCCCTGCTTCTTAACAGTCTGCCCAGAGGTTGGTATTCATGCTCATCAGTCACTGCAGGCAGCGTTACAGTTAGACCGTGCTGTTCAGATAGAAAAGGAATACTTGTGGCACTTTAGAGACTCCTTTTCTTTTTGCGAATACGGACTAACACGGCTGCTACTCTGAAACCTGTTCAAATAGAGCTGCACAAGATATATACAGTATTATATATGCAGAGATGAGTTAGAGATGCAAAGCTAGGACCTGGATCTAGGGGCTGAGGACTTGGAGATTAGTTTCCTTAGGACCTGTGACATGCTGAGCTAAAAGTGATGCAGATCAGACTGGGCTTTCCTGCTATGTAAGATTCAGATCTAGGACTGTGAACAGCATCTGAGATAGAAATTTGTGAATAGATATTAACTGAGTACATCAGTTTCTCTTCCCTAGTTTAGGCCCAGTCTCTTTCAGGAGAAAATGATTTGTTTTCAGTTTCTCCTATATATGGGATAAACACACACAAATGGTTTACCAGTTGTACAATGGAAATTTTAGGGCATCAGTCACCAAAAGATAGTACAGTCAATCACAGTGGAACTAAAACAGAAAATGACAATGCTAATCCAGATCTGGAAAATCATATAAGCAGAGTGTGTAATGGCACAAGTTTAATCCCTTTTCATTAGAGAGTCAGACCTCCGATTTCATGTTTTCTGTCTCATGGCCAACTGAATTCGATTACTACACTGTACTTGGAGTTTCAGTTTTGCTTCATAGCTATTAATAGAGTTCCAATATCTACTGCACCATTTCCCCCTATCACCTTGCTTCCCCACATCCCATCATCTTATTTTTTGATGAATCCATTTATAATAAGACTGATGAAATCCTGTTAACTACCGCTGAGAGTACCTGGGACTTTCACTAATGCTGCATAGCATTTCCAAAGAAGGAATCTGCTTCTGTGGAAATGATCAAAATTGATTCTACATTGTCAGTGCACACACCTCCAAGGCAAAAATATAAGAAAGCATGTTCTGTTAAAAAAAAAACAAAAACAAAAAACTGCCATTGCCAGATCGCTTTTTCTCCCTGTTCATTCATTCTTCTTGCCACATACATAAGAGCTGAAGGGGGCAGGGGGGAAGATGGTTTCAAAATTTGCAAATTTCACTCAAAAATACCAGACAGTGTTACTGATCAAAAAACATATCAAGAGCAGAATATCCCCTATTAACACTGCAGCCTCTGTGACCTACTTATCTTAACATCAACAAATTGGAGAGGGTTCTATCTTATTTTTCCCTACAAGGAAACCACCTGCTCCATTTGCAGAAGCAAGTACTTTTTGGAAGTTTGCTGGCTGTAACTAGTGGAGTTGTGGATATAGACCATGATCCAGCAAAGCACTCACGCATTTGTATAACTAAGGTCATGATCCCAGTGAAGCCAGAATTTTGGATACAGGCCTTTGTAGGTTTTTCCCTTTCAGTCACCAATGACATCCATCCTCTGAACAGCACATCCTTAGGAGACATCTTAAACTAATGTGACCTTAAATAGGTGTCCTAAACTCAAGAAACGGAGGCACATTGTGTCTGAGCCATCCTTATCTGCACATGCCCAATGTTCCAACAGGCCTTAAAGGTGCTGCGAGAAGCCACTTAAGTCCAGATTTTTAAAGGTATTCAGGTGTTGCTGCACTCAGCCTTGCAACACCAAACTGACTGAAAAGTCTAAAGTTGATTTTCAGAAATGATTTAGGCACTTGGGAGTCTACGTCCCACCAACTGTCACTGCTGAATGCAGCAATGCCAAAATACCTTTAAAAATCTGGTCCTTAACAGGAAGCTTATCACACACCCTGCAGGTCATTTGACTTTCTGTATCTACAGCACCCTAGTTGTGGCACTGTTTGAGGAAGGAATCACAACTACCTTCACAGGTATCCTTTCACTCTGAACATTACCTCCGACAGGTTTCCAAGGTGTTTGTCTGAGATTACCACCAGTGAATCACATAGAAAACCAAGTTCCAGTTGTCTTAAATGAGAACCAATTTTACTAGGAAATGATCAGAACACACAGAAGAAATCATGAAAAGAAAGGATGAGTAAACTATAAACTTGAATAGAAAGATCCTACAAAAAGGTGTAGTAAGCAGCCCACAGTTTCAGCTAAGGTTTTTGTTTGAAATACCTGAACATCTTACATAGCAGGAAAGCCCAGTCTGATCCAGAAAATGCTGCTTATCTTTAAGATCAGCATGTCACAAGTCCTAAGGAAACAGGACCTCAGTCCCTGTCCTGTGCCCTTGCTTGGCTTTTAAGGTAATACCAAACAGAGTCTTGTTGGGTGTTCCCAACCATGCAAAGACATTTCAAAACTTTTCATCACCCACCAAAACCAGTTTTTTTCAGATTCCTCTTTGATTTCTCCCACCTACCTCTCCAAACCACTATGGGGCTTACGCACAACCATTTTTAAAGTACTCACTTCCATTGTGCTCTATGCAGCCATCAGCTATATGTGCCGCTTTCAGATGAGACTATGTAAAAACGTATTAAGTTTAGCTGACCCTGGCAGGCTATGAGGAAACAAATGTGTATTTTCTCTCATTTGTAGCTGTAAAATGAATATGCAAGAAGGAAGATAAGATTTTAAGCTAAAATTGGCACATCTCACCATATTAGATTAAGTCAAAGAACCACGTTCACCATTTTACAGAAAAATTATCTTAATGCCTGAGTGCATCTGTCACAAAAGTATCCAGAAGGCCTATAGATATACACAGTACATGTTCATGGTTAGTTCAGATCAGTGGTGTCATATGAAAGATTCCAAATAAAAGCAACATTTGGTTTTTAACTTTAGATACTCTTCGACACACACGCATCCTCTCCTTTTATAAGAAATCCTAGAGAACACATCAATACATGAATTAATTTTACAGTAAATATGGGGAGTTAGGGAAATATTTTTCATCTGCCTAATCTTTGAAGAGGGACACCGGGGAACGCTTTAAATAGCAAACAGTTACACAAAAAAGTAATTCTACAAAGTCTGCAATTGTCTCAAGTCCCCTTGCTCTTACTACGGTGATTTGTGTTTGAACAGCTAGATTTCTCCTTCACAGCTCAGCTTCTCCTTCTGTTGGGTCCTGCACGGAAATCCTACTCCTGTCTTTAGGACACTAGGCCTCTCCGCTCTGCAAAATATTGCATTGTCAAAAATTCAGCATGACAGTCTCACTTGCAAGAAGTAAGAAGAGAGGATATACTGTGAAGAAGAACATACTTGTTTAAAGATCACTACCTCTGATAACTTGAGGCATGCTGGGAAATGCCCTCTCCTCCTATCAGCACTCATACAACCACAAGTCACTTAACTATGGCTGCCTCAGGCAATTGCCTACTGGCATTTGTCAGGTTGCCCCTGTTAATATAATTTTAAAAGGCAGCATGTGAAGTTATTTACATTTTTATGATGATAACTTTAATCCCAGGATCTCAATGTGCTCTACAAATATTAATTTATGAAAAACATGTGAAAGGTAATTGGTTATATATGTTTAAATATGATTAATTTTAAAGTTCTTCCCAGCAGGAAAGTCCCCCACTTTAAAATACAGGCACCTCAAAGTCAAGGGAAGCTAAGGAACTAAAAGGCCTCAGATAATGTACTAGCAGACTTTAGGACAGGTTTCTCTTGTCTTTATAGACAAGCTTACTTACTAAGCGTCACTTAAAGCAAGGGGAACAGGTATGAGATGGTAATTTCATGCAAGCTTGCAAAATTGAGTGTCCTTATAAAAAGAGCAATTATATACACACTTTAAGCACCAAGCAGCACAATAATTAAATGAGTAATTACCTTTCCACTTTTAAGCTGTCATGCAATTAAACTTAATTAGACATTCTCTATACTTCACTAAACTTATACAAACAGAGGAAGGTAAGAAGGGTGTGGTGAGAAAAGGAACGGGTATTTGGTAGAAGGTTTAACCTATTATCCTGGCTATAATGAAAGATGACAGTGAGTAGCCAGAGGATGGATACTTGTATAATTGTCCTGTCTCTAGCAAGGTGATAGCTTGGGTTGAGCAGCAAGACAGTCAAGAGAATGAAAAAATACAATGCAACGTTCTTCATACACAGCATCCTAAAATGCCTTCCAGAAAGACAGGTAATTATAGGCCTAGAGAGGACAGGCAAATGATGGCAGATTTGGGGACAGGAAGTGAATCAGTGGCTTGGAGGAAGTGAAGGAAAGAACTCAATTTTTTTTAAAAAAAAGGACAATATAAATGTAAACAGAATCATAATCAGAAACCTAATGCTCAGCTCCTGTTTTCACACCAGAAAGTCAAGGACAAAGGGGAGGCGAAGATTAGAGATGGGGAGCTGGCTGACAAGGAAGTAGACATAAAGAATGTCAGAAAGAGTGTGAACAAGCTTCAGCTGTGAGTGATCTCCAAAATCAAGGATGCATTTCCCCTGCAGGTTTGTATCATAGCCTCTGGGTCCATGTGCTTCATTTTAATTGCTATAAAGTCAACTTTAAAAAAATCCTCAAAAATAATGGTGAAGCTCAGTTCCCAGTTTTCTTCAAGCAAAGGCCGGAGTAAACAGATAAAAGTCTTAAACATGAGTCAGCAAATTCAAACTTTTTTGAACCAAAGGGCAAGCAGGTTTCCAGAGCTATTCCTTCCCCCAATCTACACACAGACACTACCTTGCTTTGCACTCCTGACTGTTCAAATCATAAGACTGATACAAAAGCTCCCCCAGCTGATTTTGGTAGAAAGGTATATGGGAAGAGAGACTCAGGCTCTGAAACCTGATGAAAAGAGAGGGTCTCGGCAAGTGAGGAGGGTCTCGGCAAGTGAGGAGGGTCTCGGAACCCAGGGTCCAGCCCAAGCCCGAACGTCTACTCTGCTATTCTTAGCCCCACAGTGTGAGCCTCACTCAGTTGACTAGGGCTCTGAGACTTGCTGCCATGTATTTTTATTGCTGTGTAGAGGTACCCAAAGCCACCCATTCCCAGTTCATGCATCCACATTACAATGGATCTAAAGCCTATCATTTAGATTACCAGAGGTGAATGTAATATGCGTTGTACATATATAACTACAGTGGTAGGGCAACAAAAGAACACTGGAAAGGAAATGCTATTTTTGAAGAATGTGATGTGTCATTTTAAAACATTTGGAAAATACTGCTTACTAAGAGAGAGAAGAAGAAAGTAGGGAAAATGTCCCCACCCTTTTTTCCCCCTGCTCTAATCTTAAGTCTCAAGGCATGAATGAAGAGTGCATTAATATTTAAACCTGTGATGTTTTTTTCTGAAATTCTAAAATTTTGAAATTTATAAATCTAAAAAGTTTGGATCGGCTGTATAGCTAGTGAAAGTGTTTTAGGTGAGGAAATTTGGGAAGCGTCATCGAAATTTTGCTGCTCTTTCCTCTCAAAATTCTAAATTTAGTAAAAATTCAAAATCTGAAAAATTTTGATCAGCTCTTCTGAAAATTAAAAGTAGTTCAGGCCACAAGTGAGATATGTTCTGTGTCAAAGCCAACAAACTCAACGAATGAGACCAGTTCACAGCACATAATCACTACACCATGGGGCACAATTCATCGAGCTCTCTGCTCAAGAGAGGCAGAAACAGTAGAGTAGAGGGCAATACAGGTCAGGATGGAAGTGCATTGGCAGAACAAGGAAGCATCAGTAAGTGTTATGCGGGCAATACCTACCTCCAATCAGTGCTCTCAGCACCTCATTTTTGTAAGGACTAAACAAACCCTCCAAGTTCCCAAATAAATAGAAATTACTTGAAAACAAAAACCACTTCTGAATGCTGTCAGCAATCAAAACACAGACTATTGAAGCAATTGGTGATGAGAGACAAGCTTTTGTTCAGGCAATCCACAGACTCTTGCGCTATACACTTGTTTCAGTGACAGAATAATTCACATTTCCCCACTCATTCATGCAGAAAAATATTAAATGTCTCAGAAAATATTTAATGTTTAAGCATTTAAGAAAAGCCTGCTGTTATGATTGTGAGTATTTATAGGCAAATGAGAATGACCCACCAGGGAGCCCTCCTCCACGGCCTCTGTCCCTTCAATCAAGACTGGATAGCACAGTACGAGCTCTAGTAGGGCCATTCCTTTAAATTCCTGGCATTCCATTTGATTTAGAAGCTGGGGACCTTGGTTCTAGTCCTAACAGCTACAAAACAGAAAGAAAGCTTTAGAAGCCTTGGGCTTTAGCTATTAACCCAAGTTTATGAGCTCCAGCGCGTACTGTATTTTAGAACTTGGACATTGTATCAGTTTGCTAATGAATTAGAAGCCAACAATATTCACACCAGCTGGCAATGGTGTGCGATTTGTGGTTTAAACTGGGAATCAGTAACAGAAATAGGGTTAAAATGATGGTTTGTCTTGCAATCTGTATGCCAGTTGAGTCCCCACACCAAAAGTTGCACACACAAGGACAACTCCCACAGCAGAGCACTTGGATGCACCAGCAAGGTTATGTCTACACTGTAATTAGACACCTACAGCTGGCCCGTGCCAAGTAACTCAGGCTAAGGGGCTATTTAATTGCAGTATAGATGTTCAGGCCCAGCCATCTACACTTCAATCAAACAGCCTCTTAGCCCAAGCCCAATGACCTGGAACAGGCCAGCCAGGGGTGTCTAACAGTAGTGTAGACATACCCCAAGAGGCCATTTTTCCA
Organism: Natator depressus; assembly: GCF_965152275.1. NCBI lineage: Eukaryota > Metazoa > Chordata > Testudines > Cheloniidae > Natator > Natator depressus. Next base: position 74,396,748 of record NC_134240.1, read on the forward strand.
TATATAGATATTTAAAGACTTATTGCTTATTTTATTTCCAAGTTTTGTCAGATTTGGAAATACTGAATATTTTAACCTCTTCCATTCTGATGAGACTGTGACTTGCATCCAGGACAGCAGCAATCATAGGGCCTGCCCACTCCATGAATATACACTGCTGATAAACTCAGTTCAGAGATGGGCAATAAAGATGGTTAAGGACCAGAGGGGATGATTCGCTACAGGAGGAAGGACTGAAAGAACTCTGTGAAGCTTAGCACAGTGTTAGGGAGCTGCTAGAGGGGCCATGCACCTGCACTGCAATTTGCAAAGGAACCCCATACTCTGTGCCTTATGCTGGTAGCACAGTGTCCTGGCCAGAAACCCGGCTAGTGTTAGCCACTTTCCACTAATGATCGAAGGCATCAAAGTGCAAAGTGTTATTATTATTAGTACAGGTCAGATTCATTAACTAACTTTTATAAAAGAGTAACAAAGATATTTGTTCATAAGTAACACATTTATTTCCTATACGTCATATAGATCTTTAATTTAATTGTTCACTTTATGTGCTAATTGGGTCCTTATCAACATGCTTTAGAAGATTCCTCTGTAATTATAAGTGTCTCTTATAGATTGATGTTACACACAGACCTGTTCATTTCTCAGGTGGTTCAAAGATTATTAGCTTCAGCCGCATGCTTCACAGTAGACTTGAGGTATTTATATATCTGATTAAACTGTGCTCATTGGTGACCCCACATTCATCACACACTTCTCCATGGTACGTTATCCAGGCAAAATCATTTTTTTTTGCTGCTGCACCCCTATACACATCCATGTAGAACTAACCTGCACATACAAAGTAGTTAGGCTAGCCAAAAAGTTTATAGGAAGCATAGGGCTTGATCCTGCTCTCATCAGGTGCTATGGGCTGTTTTCTTGGAAGAGGTAACAAAACAGAACCAGCTTTCATTAAAGTTAGTGTGTATCTGAAACCAACTATTGTCAGCTGGGCTGTGCATCTCAAGAATATGATAAGCATTTCTCCAAATGCTCAGGAAACACTAGCATGTAATTTGTTGGGATAACACACAAACACAGGTAGATTTCAAAACAAAAATGCAATCAAGGGTCTTTTAGAAAGAACAACTTTCAGTGGGCCCTATTCTGTTCCCTCTGAAGAGGTTGGGAGTTTTGCCACTGACCTCAGTGAGAGCAAGCTCTAGGTTTACTATAAAAAGCTTGGACAGTGATTACTTCGGGTTCATACTTGTAGGCCAGTTCTATAAGTAAATGCATCCAATATGAACACTAGATACTGTAAATCTACCCCCTCCCCCGCCTTTTCACACAGAAAGCTTATGTTGATGAGCCTAGGCTCACTCTCTGCTCTGGCTTCTGGCCCAGGGACCCTGCAGTAAGCAGCTAGGACTGCTCCTTTAGATGTGCTGGTGTTTCCCTGGCTCACTTTCTAACTCTGAACCCCTTGTACTGCTTCCATGCAGCCTGGGCTCAACACAGCCTCTCCTCTGGTTCCCAGGCTTCTGGCTTCTCCCTAGGTCCTCCCAGCTCCTCCTTTCTCTACTGGACCACCGACCCGTCAGAACTGTCTCTCTGTGCCCCCTTATCAGGCCCTACCACAGGAATTAATTCCATCCCTATGGCTTTCTGCAATTAACCTCCCCCAGGCCCTTCCCAGAGAAGAACTCCCTACCTCCTCTTCTGGGTTTCTCTGTCTTGGGTCCCCCTTCTTTGCCCTCCCCCATAGCTTTCACTTCCGTCTTTTATAAAGGCCCAGCTGGGTCTAATAACAAATCAAGCCTGCCATATCAACCACGTGCAGCAAGGTGGGCCAAGTAAGCTCTCAGACTCCTGTTAACACTTCGTTCACCTATGGAAGGTAGACACTCCATCACACACCTCTATACAGTATAACTGTCCAGACCAAGGGGGGAGGGGAGGTTTGAACCATTTTATCTAAAACAGTTTTGCTACCCATTTAGTTAAGTTGGTACAAAAAGTGTGTGTGGACAAACCCTTGGAGTCCACCTTGCCAATGTCTAGCTTCTGCTATGATGGTGACAGCACTGCAAATATCCTCAGGTATAATTATTAGCTGAAGAAAAGGACTATATATATATATATATATATATATATATATATATATATATATATATATATATAACCTCTATTCTCCTGAAAAATCACATTGACTTCACCACAGTTAAATAAGCGGAACTTCAAGGAATATACAAATGCATGGGTATGCACTACCCAAAATGGACTCCTTGCCACATTAACACATACAGGAGCAGGGTAATCAATAGCCCTTCTGACTAGAGTGATTGTATATAAGCTATTAGCACAAGCTTTGTTACTTCAATAATAAATAAGTACCCTAAAACAAAACAAAAAAAATCCCTACTCAGCTCAGAGGCGATGTCTTGGCAACCAATACACTGTGAATGACCTCCGAGGCTTGTAGGATATTAGAAGAGGTCAGTCAAGTCCCACTGCCCTTTTTTGTTTAAGAACAACTGATATCCACGCAAGCTGTGCTTTATTTATTCACTTGCTGCCATGTATTCACCAACACCGTTAAGTGAATCAACACCGTTACCTCCACTCCACTCCCTACTCTTGCCCCAAAAGGAAGGAAATGAAACCAATCTACTGAGAATGGCTTTCACTACAGAGCTTCATTTATGTGGCAGTTTTTTAAATGCCACCTCTCCACAGTCTTCCTGGGTCCTGTTTCAGAAGATCAGAGGACAGGAAAGATGAGGTGATCTCCCAAAGCTGCAGTACTACTCAGAGAATTGTTAATGTAGCCCAGATTGGGGTGTGGAAGCTGCATAATTCCACATTTACCAAGGAACTTGGTCTAGTGAAAGGTCAAGTGGAAGTTTTCAGAAGTGTGTTCTCCTGAGTAAGCCCCCCAAAAGCCTGGATGTGCCATGGAGAATGGACGTACTACCAGCTTGGGCTTTGTGTCTTGTCTTTAAGCGCACAGCACAGTAAGGGGTTCACCATCTCTTCTGAACAGTCAACCAAAGCTCTGAAACATTCCAACAAATGTCCTCTCCCCAGACAGCAATAACCCCTTTCTCTCAATAGCACCATCAGCTAGAGAAGGGGAAGGCGAGTGTCTAAAATAGCATCATCAGTAGGAGATCTCCATCCTGGTGGCACAAAGGGACTGTGCCTGTCAGGTGTAACCTACAATGGAAATGTATCCATTAAACCTACAGTCAAAATACCAGACAACGATTGTGAAAATTGTTTCATGCTAAGTGAAGTCACAGAACACAAACTTAACATATTAAAGCAGTCTGTATGTCACTAAAGTGCTTTTCTGCATACCCCTATTGTGCAATAACATATTACAACACTGGTCAGCTCCCACTGCCAGACACTCACACAGCTGCTGTACCAGATCCTTGGGTCCAACCTCCTCTTGGCTTGCTGGGGCTGGGAAGAATTACCAAGCTACTGTCAGCTTTGACTCATAGTCTTACGAATAATGCAGCAGCAGCTAATATTGTAATAGACGTTCTCTGGGACTGGAAGAGTGCCAGTTCCAGCCATATCTCTAGCCACCCAAGTATGCAACCAAAGGCAAATTATTACATGCTGTACCCCTCCTCTCAGCAGGGCTGTATAATGGAGTTGAAAGGGTCAGAAGAATAAGAATAGGCAACTTGTAAGGAAAGTAAATTGATATAGCTGATTATTCAGAGCACTTGTGTGATTAATTCTTGAACTGATGCCCTGACCTCCTTACTCAATTGGATGCTCAATTCTAGTCAGTTCTGAATCTCCCCCACCCCATTCATTGGAGACTCATGGGAGTTATTACTGAAAGGGGATGTGGAAGGCCTTGTCTTCAATGCATGTGTTGCTCTTAAGGGGGATTATTTGAGGGCATTGGAAACAGAAGCTTTCTATGCCTACCTGATATACTTTAGCCAGGCATCTTGTTATGAAACACCGCATGTCCTCTATGTGGTTCATACCCACAATTCAAATACTGCAATAAAGCCTTCAGCTGACACAACAAAGCATTCACTTTTCTCTCTAAGAAATGTGGCTTCAGGTCAAATGGGCTTAAAACCTGCTATTTCCTATCTGCTTTCTTGACACTCATCAAAAAATCCTTCCTTATAATTTGAAAAAGATGGTGATGAGCTTTCAGTGCTCTACACTCCAGTAAGCAAAGGTCATGATGGAGTCAAGAGACCTGAGTTTTATTCCAAGCTCTGCTACTAACTTTCCATGTGACCTTGGACATCACTTCATCTCTGTTCTTCTCCATTTCTTTATCTAAGAAATGGGCATAATTATATACTCATCTTAATTAAATTGTTTGAAATCTAGGAATAGGAAGGGCTCTCAATATATTATTAATTATTTTAAGACTAATTTCTAATAACATTGTATTTCACAAGTGGCCGATAATTGATACCTAAAATCAGCCAGCACTGAATTCAGCTGGGCCTACAAATCCAATGACAGATCAGTGAGGGTCTTTCACAGGTGGGAAGTGTTTGCAGTGTCTGTGTGATGCTGAGCCAGCAAGGGTTAAGCAATCTGCAGGCTGGTTGAACTAAAAAAAAAAAAAAAAAAAAAACCCACACACCTTTAAGGACACATTAGAAAAGTATTGAAATAGTAAACAGAGTTATTCCTTGTAGATAGTTAGCAAAGATATGATAAATAGACTAGAGCTCTTGAAATGGAAGCTTGTATGGTCAGAGAATCAGAAGTAGATACTAATTGTATTTGTCTGTGTTTACCTATATCTTATTAGAAGTTCAACAGTGTGATCTAATTAGCTTATAGATGCTAAACTTCAGTTCCTGTCTGTAAATGTTTCATTACTATATTCTATTGATTCAGAAATCAAAAGGGGACATTAACATTTAGATGAAACTTGTGGTGTAATAATATCATTGTCTTTATTTCTCTTTGAAGTTTGTAGTGTAAAGGAAAATCTAGTAGGCCTAAACTTCTAGGTCTAAAACTTTGGTCAAGCTAACTGTATATATGAAGCATAAGAAGAGAGTGTGCAAAATTCCATTGAGGGTCGATTGCAAACAGCACAGCTTAAGAAATGTAACCATAACCACTAGAAGTTAGAAAAACCGTTAACCACAAAGGAAAACACATGTCAATAACAGGAAAACCTTGTTTTTGCAAAACTCCAAATAAGACAAAGCTACAGTTGAAGCTTGCACTATATGCCAAATAAGGAAAATGCTGTTGAAGGAAGTGGGTTTGACAAATTGTGGTTTTCAGCAATGTAAGCTCCTGTATCTCTGCTTACCGCAGAGCAGCTCCAGCTGACTCTCCTTGTATTTGCATGCTTGAATAAAGCTCGCTTTCAGGCTTGTTCTGAACCAAACACAATGCATGGTGACTTTTCCAAGACAGTAGTAAATGACCTATGAACCATGTGACTCAATCAATGCAACTAGTTATTGATGTATGCCTAGGAAATAGAGAGCTACTTCAAAGCAACAATGTATATTACCTATTTTTCATCTAAGGAATCCCTGCCAAGAGGTTTATCAGCTGAACTTCAACTATAAAGGGACTTTATAATCCCAAAGGGACTATATCCTTACTGCCTCAGATCTGCTTAAACTTTGTCAGGGGAAGTTCAAGTCATCAGACTGAGGTCTCCAGGTCTACTCTAGATTATACATGAAAATTCTCATGGAAGAATTTGAAAAACTTTACACATGGACTGCCTAATAGACTATAACATATTGTACTGATTCTGGAAGGACTTTCACAAATCTGCAGTCTCACCATCTCTGCTATGAAACTGACCTAAGAACTGTATTCATATCTGTATGTGTAATGATAATTTAACCATAGTAACTCTTTCTTTTTAAAAAAATAAACCTTATATTCAGTTAATAAGAATTGATGGTAAATGTGTATTTGGGTAAGATCTGAAATATTCATTGACTAGGTGGATAACATGCCTGATCTCTTGGGATTGGTAGAACTTTATACAGGTATATGATCAATAAGGTTTTAAATAACCTTCACTATATACACTTGGCTGTCTGGGTGGGAGCCAAAGGCTAAATTGCTTAAAGGGAACTGTATTTTGGGCTTCTTACTAACCAATAAGGTATTATAGAAAGGTGTTTTGTCACTGGCTTGGTAAATTTAATTATACAAATAAACCAACAGTTTTGGGGATCTGCTGCCCTATTCTTTGAAGTTTGCCCTGATTGAGCATTCTCACTATAGCCCCTCCAGCGACCATAGTCACAGTCTGCAACTTGAATCAAATTGCCATACCAGACCTGACCATTAATGTATCAAGCCCAATATTCTGACTTGGACACTGGTCAACACTGGATACCTTAGAGAAAATATGTACAATGTCATAAACAGGAAGGAATATTTCCTTGTTACCTTTGGCAAGCAATTTACTCCCTGAAGAATGACTTGATTGACTTTAGCTAATAAGTACATTCTGTGCAGATTCTGCTAATTACCTGACAATAGAGATGTGGAAAGAATCCTCTGAAACAGATACTGTACAAGACTGCTATAGTTCATTTATATTTTAAACAAAATTGCAACAAAACATCACAAAGCAACACACTTTGGCAAGTTAAACTGGTCACTAAATGAGACCAAAGCTTTACTTACTGTATATATAAGTCAAAATGCACACATTTCTCTAGCAAGCCAAAGAGACAGGAATCTTAAAGGAGGCATTCCAATCAGGAAATTTGAGAAGATCTTATTTGTAAAATACTCCCTTAATTAAAGTATTCAGAGCTATGAAGCACCGGTGAAATCATCTATGTTATTTGCATTCCTCACACAAAGACATAATGGGCCAAATTCTGACCTTGTGTATTCAGGTGCAACTACACTGTACATTCACGTTATACCAGCTTACAGTAGGTCTGAGTTTGGCTGTTTGCTACAAACCAGCATAATCTCCTCTCTAAAAAGATGATTCCTCTGACATAAGCAGAGTCTCTGCCATTCATCCTGGAAGTCATTTTGTGGCAGAAATCTCTCCAAGTCACACAGAAGTTGCTAAGTTCTTAGCTTCTTATATAGTTGGAAATTCTAACTGAACACAAGTGTACATACTGAAAGATTTTTTTTTTTTAAAGAGAACAGGGAATTATCCACCTGGACTCCTCCAGTGTCCCCAACCATTACAATGGAAAAGAAACAAATTTAACTAGCCACTCGAGAGCTAGTGGCATGATGGTGAAGGTAAGGGGAGATTTTCATATTGATAGAAAAGCAGACTTGTGGGGGAAGAACAATCTTGTTCACTCAGTGGGGGCTCAAGTTAACCCACCCATGACAGAAAAGAAAAGGAAAAAAAAAAGATCAGAGGAGAGGGGAAATGTGACAGGGCATTAATTGCTATTAACTGCCCATGCTACTGATAAAGCCATGGACTCTGAATTACATTTTGGTTGAGCTTTACATCACCACTGGCTATTAGGGTATGAAGTTAAATATATACTGCATACAAAGAGCGGGCATGTCTGTGACCTAAAGCTAGAAAAAACTGTTAAGGACCATAACCAGAGCACACACTATAAAAAGGCACTGGCATTGCTAGGAATGGCTGAGAGCTGAACATGAAAACCATCGCAGGAATTAGATTAATAGACACTGGAAATTGGTTTATGTAGTGCCAAATGCCATGCCAAACTGTCCCACATGTTGTAATCATTACACAACCGCAGCATCATGTGTGCATAGCGCTTTGTCCTGTACCATTCCAACAACTTGATAGAGAAAATCAAGCAGCGAATTGTGCAGCAGATTCTAGCTGGAAAATTCTAGCTGCCCCTGTTAAAATACACTGTCCTCTCCAGGTGTTCATTAAGTGTCCAGTGTAGGCACTTGTACAAAATAAGGATCAAACTGAGATTACCAAAAGAGGACTCATCTCCTAGATAGACTGGCCACTGTTGCTTGCATGGCTGGACTTTGTGTTTTAATTATATTTCTCATTGTTATGGTTATTTCAAGGTTTCCTTTCTCCTTCCCTGAGAAACTACCTGTACATCCTTGAGCCCTGCCATGATGCAAAGCCCACTGGAAGAGTTGGGCCTTACAACACGTTTGATCATATGACTAGGGATCATCCTCATCTCCTCTGGTGCTGAAAACCTTCTAGGCTCCTCGTTTCATCCTTGTTCTTGACAGCTGCATTGTTCCTGTAGGTGCAAGAAGGGTAAGATCAGCATCCTGGCTATCTTCTCAAAATGATTGCCCTCTTCCAAGTATCATCACTTCTGCCCTGTCCAAATTTGAAATTAAGCTGCTCTTCCCTCTATACATTTATCAGTTTAAGGCACATGCAGCATCTTTGGCTGCTTCTGCTGCTTCCTTATAGAGTTGGGCAGGGAAGTTTGCATATTGGTAGCATTGGAGTTTGGGGTATCTTGCTTCCTTTTGAGGAAGTTTCCTATTTGTTGAACAGCAGAACACAGGTTGGAGACCTTGCGGGATTCCACATGAAGGCTTTCAAGAAAGAGGAACAGTTGCCTATTACAATTCTCCTACTTGTTTTGAGAAGAATATGGGGAAGCCACTCTCATGCTGTTCCACAGGGGGGAGTGTCTGTGAAGGGTCAGAGAGGGTGCTAATAGCCTGTTTGAGAGGAGTGGCACTATCAAAATCACTCCTAATTTAGAAGAAGGTTTAAACTTAGTTTAAGGGGTGGAAAATGATTTGGGCTGGTCCTTATCCTGCCTGAGCCACTACGCTAATCTTGAATTTATTCCGTTATATATTGATTAGGTGCTTACTTAAAAGAGCTTCATTGCTTTCCTGTGCGTGGGAAACTGTATGGCTCTGTGCCTTGAATAGATAAGTGAAACAAGCCTCAGCTAGGGCCAAATAAAGCACACAGAAAATGCATTATGTGCCATGAAAATTCAGCATCTATTAGGTGTTTGGTAAAAAATGCTTAAGCATACAAGTATAGTGTATAGTTTTCCAATGTCAGTGCGATGCTAGGCAATGATCTGTCTTTGGCTTCCTAGCCTTGCCAAAGTCCAGCTCTGTAGAAGCTGAACTCCATCACTCTCCTTTCAAATAAAGTTTTCCTGGGCAGCTCTTTCACCTCAGTCCAAACTGGTATGCAGGGAATAACATTAAAAGCAATAGAAACATACTGAATTTGGAGGGGGAAAAATAAAGCACTTGATGCATAAGGTGACGAAAATGGGAAGAAACAGGAGGGTAGTTAAATTAATTCATAAAATATTTTTTTAAATAGAAGACCCATTCTCAACTGCTGTAAAATTAATATTGAATGTAAAACGTTGAGACCTTTTAAATTAATATATTTGTTGTAGTCATTCAATTAAAATGTCATTGCATTCAAAGCAATGGAAGTGAAATTAGGATGCCACCTATAATTAATTCCTCAATTTGTTTTATGGGGGAGTATTTTATGGTACAGACCCAGATAAACACTTGTGTTTAAAAGGGGGGACTATAGCTTATCAGAAGAGGTGGGGGTAAAATATGGAGAGGCCATGGCTCAAAAATCCTCTCACATTTAGGGCATTCAAGGAGAGATTGGGACAAATCAGCTGAACCTCTGATAATCTGAGGGAAAATCCTGCAGGGTTTCTAAGGAAAAAGCATAAAGTAGATTCATCCTCTCATTTCTACATATGCAGAGAGGGAACAATGGGATTTAAATGTGGACTTTCTCTCCCTGTGGGTGCAGAGCAATCACTCCGAGAGGCCCTTCTACATAATGTACTTAGCTGGGTAATTATGGTGAACAGGCAAACAAGGGTGGGTGGCCTGAGGAAGTGCCTTGAATCAAAAAAGGAGACAAGGTCAGGACCTGTTGGCCCAGAACCTTACTTTGCAATTGCTGTGGCTGTGCCTACACTGAGCTTTTCCTGAAAAATCTCTTACCATTGCAGTACCGCTGCTGCAATTCTACTGATTGCATGACACGTTTGCTCCAGCATTGCTACCATCATTGGAACAGCAACTACACTACAGTAGCAAAACAGTTTAAGAAAAAAGGCTCAGTGGAGACAAGGCACATGTGACCAACACACTGCCAAAAGTTTGACCCTGCTCTGAGCTGTGATAATCCTAGAGGAATACACACCTGGAAATTAACTTGCCCTAACATGTTAAGTTTGTCAAATTAAGGATTTAGCTGTATGGCTCTCATTGCACAGTCAGCAGGAACTGAGGGGTTAAATCCTCTGTAATAGGCTTTGAAAGCTACCTGCTAATGTTCTTGTGTCTCTGTCCAAACGGAGCTATAAATAGTGTGCATGGGAGAACAGCAGCAAAGATTGGCTCTTACAGACAGCAGCTCAATGCTGGCCACAGTGGGATAGTGTGGCACTCTGTACCTCAAAGTAGCACTCTGGAACCCCCATATTCACCACGGTCATATAATGATATGTTGTGAGGTATCATTTTAAAAGTCTTGACCTGTTGAACATTAATATCCTGTTGGATTGTACGTTCTGTCATTGTATGTGAAGTTATGAGGTTTTGCTATGTATGTGTTACTGAAATATGTTGCGAGATTGAGAACACCCACAATCAGCCTTTCAGGTACAACAATGGAGTAGCCAGATGCGCTGATGGCCCATTAAAGGAAATCCACTCCCAACGGCCATCCCCAAAGACTTCTCAAAGACTTCTGTAGACAGTAGAGATTGCTTGACCAATGGGGACTGCCTTATCTCCACATCAGAAGATCCCTCCAGAAAACTGGAAGAAACTATAAAAGAGGGCAAATGACCTCAAGACTTGGCCTCACTCCCCCCACAACTCAACACCTGGAAACACATCTGAAGGACAAAGACTTTAAACTGGGGAGGGTGGTCCAAGGCTGGAAAAAGAGACACAGCCTGTGTGTTGAGGAACTACCATCTGTCAGGGTCAGACACTGCCTGATTCAAATTCTGTGTAGTTTATAGAACTCAGACTGCAAGTTTATTTTGATCTCTGCACTTGCTACTTATAATCATTTAAAAATCTATCTTTCTGTAGTTAATAAATCTGTTTTATGTTTTATCTAAAGCAGCATGTTTTGGCTGAAGTGTTTGGGAAATCTCAGCTCAGTTTACAAAGACTAGTGTGCGTCCTCTCCACATTGAGGGAGGGGCAGACTGGGTGATGAACTTACACTGGTCAGGCTTCTGACCAGCACAAGATGGTACAGCTCTGGGGTGCAAGACTAGGAGCTGGGATGGAATTGGCTGGAACCTCTCTATTGTTGGTTCATGAGTGGCTGGGGAAAGCATTCCTGTAGATCAGTTAGGTGTGTCCCTGCCTGTGGATGTCTATGTAAAGTGCTGCACCTGTTAGAGGTTTGTAGCTTGGCAACAGCATCACAGAGTGAGAGGAATACTCCAGATTGGTGGAACAGAGGGCTCAGAAGTCCCACAGTTCAGGTTGCACCCCGTGAACCCTGTCACAGATAGTTTGGAGTCTCTTCTCTTCCTGATGGTCTAAAGCAATTCTTTCCCAAGCTGACATAGAAAAAGGCTTACCAGACCCAGACAAAAAGTCACTGACCCCTCCAAAATCCTTGTCCCCTTTGCCTTCCAGGGATGCTGATCAAAGACCAACTGATTTGTTCTTTTCAACTTGTCACCCATTGTACCATGCACTTCTGCACTTGTTCTCTCTTTGAAACTGCCAGTACAGCTGCCAAGACAGGGTGTATCCTCAGAATGTTACTGTCAGCTAATGTAGATAAAAGCTAAGCAATTTGTATCATGGCTTAGATCTCGTGTTCCTTCTGTACAGGGTCAGTTAGAAGCACATTCAATATTTCTGAATTCCAGAAAGGTGACATCTTATTTCAACAAGCTTGTTCTCTCAGAAATTTGAGCATTCAGACACTTCTTGTGATGTCTGTGTTCTAACTTCTGCTTTCTTGGATTCTCTCCACTTGCCCTTCATTCAGCTCAGCTATTTTCTTGGCCTAATTAAAGATTAATCCTTTTTTTTTCCTTTAAACTCCTGCTTCAGGACATTAATCATCTGGATAGCCTTGCTTTTGAAAGTTAGGTTGGAAGAAAAGAAACAGAATCGTCAAGTTCACGGTCTTCTGACTGGGTTACACTATGATCATAACCACGTATGCTGTGCGGTACTCAGTTCTGTGACTGTCTGTTACTTGCATAAATGTCAAAGGACTGGAAGAGAGCCGCAGTAGTGACTCCACATGCTGTATTAACTAGTGCACTGCATTTATAGACCCTTACGGGTGTTGGGACTTGTTTTGCTTCCTGATTTATTTTATAAAGGGAGTAGCGTAACCAGGGTGTGACATAGAAAGGAAGCCAATTCTGAGTAAATCACAACATAGCAGTCTCAGGAGAGACTGTCCTGCAGGTGACTAAAGGCAAGGGACTGTACTGAATGATGCAATGGAAGGAAATGCTACATTCCCATCAATGCTTATACTGTTCTCAGTAGGAGGGTCTCCTCTTGGTCCTGTCACCACCCTCATTCATCCCTTCATAAGCATACAGAGAAAAACATCATTTGTAGGCACGCAAATAGACAGACTCATCACATCCTGTTGCAATATCCTAGGCACAGTGCATTTGATGGTAGCTAGCAAAGTTCCCTTCCATAACCACCTCTTCATCCAGTCTTCCGTTAACACACTACTAAATAAATAGCAATGAATCCAGATAACAGCACCCACTATTGTCAGTGATTGTATAGTGTTTGATTGGTCTCAGAGGTAGTGCTACTGTTTGTGGGACTATACCTGAAGAGCCCTCTTCCAGATGTGAAGAAGTCCCCTTATTTTTGCGAGAGTGCGCACACACACACACACCCTCCTTCTTGCTAGAACTCCCCATGCGATCATTTGCTTCCAAGCTTTGTGGCCTTGCATTTTCCCACCCAGACCAGGAAGTCAAGCCGTAGTGAGACTTTCCAAGTAGGGAGCAGAGCAGTTAGTGCTGACAGGACTGCAAACATAGAATCAGGATGGGATTCTGGTTCGCAGGTGAAACTTGCATGTGATGCTACTGGAAAAAAGTGTGGCTCTATTTATTCACGTAGGTATACAGACACTGCTAAAGGCATATCTACCTTCAAAGAAGAGATAGGCTATGAGCCACAAAGTTCACAGCAAAATAGGATGCAAACTTTCCCCAAATGCATGAATGTTCAGATGCATCATTTTATTCTAAGCCCATCTATACTTTGAAGATTGCAAACAAGTTGGAGGAAGTTTGGGGAGAAGGGAGACAGTATCGAAATTCACATAACTAGATATACTTCCAGCAAAATCAGTTACTCAGAATCACAACCAGCATCAACAAGTGGGGTAATTCAAGAGTTAGAGGTATTTTATGAGCTAATGTAGCTGAGAGACAAAAAGGAAAACCACCCCCCCACACACCCCCTTCTCCTTATTTCTAATATTCAGGTCATGACTACAGTTTTTCAAAGGCTTATAACATAGCCATCCCTGCCAAATTTCAAGTCCTTGCTCCAAAGCACAGGGGCATTTGAGCTTCTCAAAGAAAAGTCACCAGCATTGAACATGGGCAAAACTACATATTTTCCCTAACCTTATTCTCCAAAACATCAGAATTGATTTGGCAGATTGTCATAAATATAAAGGGAAGGGTAAACCCCTTTAAAATCCCTCCTGGCCAGAGGAAAACTCCTCTCGCCTGTAAAGGGTTAAGAAGCTAAAGGTAACCACGCTGGCACCTGACCAAAATGACCAACGAGGAGACAAGATACTTTCAAAAGCTGGGAGGAGGGAGAGAAACAAAGGGTCTGTGTGTCTGTCTATATGCTGCTTTTGTCTGGGATAGACCAGGAATGGAGTCTTAGAACTTTTAGTAAGTAATCTAGCTAGGTATGTGTTAGATTATGATTTCTTTAAATGGCTGAGGAAAAAGAATTGTGCTGAATAGAATAACTATTTCTGTCTGTGTATCTTTTTTGTAACTTAAGGTTTTGCCTAGAGGGATTCTCTATGTTTTGAATCTAATTACCCTGTAAGGTATCTACCATCCTGATTTTACAGAGGGGATTTCTTTACTTCTATTAAAAGTCTTCTTGTAAGAAAACTGAATGCTTTTTCATTGTTCTCAGATCCAAGGGTTTGGGTCTGTGGGCACCTATGCAAATTGGTGAGGATTTTATCCAACATTTCCCAGGAAAGGGGGGGTGCAAGTGTTGGGAGGATTGTTCATTGTTCTTAAGATCCAAGGGTCTGGGTCTGTAGTCACCTAGGCAAATTGGTGAGGCTTTTTACCAAACCTTGTCCAGGAAGTGGGGTGCAAGGTTTTGGGAAGTATTTGGGGGGAAAGACATTTCCAAACAGCTCTTCCCCCGTAACCAGTATTTGTTTGGTGGTGGTAGCGGCTAATCCAAGGACAAAGGGTGGAATATTTTGTACCTTGGGGAAGTTTTGACCTAAGCTGGTAAAGATAAGCTTAGGAGGTTTTCATGCAGGTCCCCACATCTGTACCCTAGCGTTCAGAGTGGGGGAGGAACCTTGACACAGATATTTTGGAAAAAAACAAAAAACGCTGAGACAGCCTGCTGAGGTTCCTAGAACTGTGAGCCACTCTCATCTCTCTCTCATACATCTATAAAACTCACTGGCAAGATGTGTCTCCCTTCCTTCTCTATTGCTAGCCCATATACAAGATGGCAGCATACTATCTCTATCTGTTACACCTTTAACTCAAGTGGCAGAGGTCTGTGCAGTGGACTTAAAGGTTCCAACCCTGCTGCTAAACCATGTGGGTATCAATATGCCTCCACATGATGGATTTTGCTCCCCCTATTTGCTTTAAAACAAACAAAACAACACCTTTGTTCAAGGAATTTTATTACGGTGGTACAGTCAAGCACTCAAACATTAGGAAATGCCAGAAGTAAGGTTGCTCCTGCAAAAGAAAAAAAATAATCAAGTTTTACTCCTGTGATAGTAAGAATCAGAGCCAAAAATCCCCCTGGCTTCTCATAGGAGTATGGAATGAAGACTTAGGCACTGAAGAGTTTGTGAAAGGAAAAATTGCACGCTCTGCGGTATGACTCTTACTGCAGAATGGAGGTGAAATTGACAGGATTCAAGATTTTTTGACCCCTCCCCTCATTAATTATGAGGCCTTTTACATGAACATAGTGGAAACAGCTTAGCTGCTCCCCTCTCCCCCACCAAGATTTACTTAGCGGGCTCACTCCAGCTGTGATCCAGGTTTGCCCTGGCTGAAAGGTGGTAGGAGCTGCCAGCTCTTGCAAAGTTGTGTTCATTACAGAAGCCATTCTCTGACAGCTCTGCTCATCTTACTGCACTTAATCCATCACATAAAAAGATATACAATTTAAAATGTGCATGCCTGGGGAAAGAACTCATTTGCCCCTTCTCACATCCAAGCAAGAGGAAGTGAGACAGCTGATTGACTACATCTGTTGAGGTGGACAAACACACCCCATTTCTAGAAAAGCAAGGACAATCTTAACTATCACTCTACCATTGTGTAAGGTGACTGTTGTTCCCTTACTAAAACTCAGTGGGGAGTGTTTTGGTTGGCTAGCTCCCAGTACCATATGAAAGGGGGAGGGTCAATGGGAAATCAGGACCCTGAGACTGACAGTCCCCATGAACAGTGTGGAGAGGCCAATGCTCCCGGTCAGCCTGATTGACAGGGCGTGCAGGCTAATCAGGAGGCCAGGGGGTCCTATCCTCTGTGTCAGCTGGAAATGCCCCAGACAGAGTGGGGCCAAGCTACAGAGAAAGCAGGGGCCCAAGCTGAGCTGGGGAGCAGAGCCATGCCAGCCAGAGGGGCTAGAAAAGC
Source organism: Natator depressus (assembly GCF_965152275.1). Taxonomy (NCBI): domain Eukaryota; kingdom Metazoa; phylum Chordata; order Testudines; family Cheloniidae; genus Natator; species Natator depressus. Next base: position 74,412,581 of record NC_134240.1, read on the forward strand.
AGCCCACGAAGCAGGTCAGTGCTGGGAGGAGAGCTGCAGCAACCGGAGCTAGAAGGGCCAGAGAAGCAGCCCAGGGAGCTGGAGGCAGAGTGGAGCGGGAGCTGAGGCTGGAGCAGTCCGGAGCCCGATGCGGCAAGCAGCTGGGGAGAGCAAGGGAGACCGTGGGAAGCAGGCCCAGCGCAGGGAGATGCCCCCAGCCAAGACACCTGACAGGCCAGATTTTAGGGGGATTGTAACCCTGATGGGGTGGGGGTGATGCTGGGAAGAAGGGTTCTGCCACCTGAGGGTGTGTGGCCACCGCCAGAGCAAGTGTCTGACCCGCAGCATCCCTGGAGCACAGCCAGGGCCTGAGGAGGCGGCCTGGGACATGTGAGGAACAGACTCAACTTCCCTTACATTCCAGAGATACTGGTTGCGATGTCCCCATGCCACAGAGTGGGGTTGTGTTTTCCTTTAACCTTTGCCCCCTCCCCCTGCTTACAATTGCTCAAATTCTCTTCTTTCCCTTCCCACAAAACTAGAGGTAAAATTCCCAAAATACTGAAGTGACTTGGAGCATTATTCCATTGACTTTCAGTGAAATTTAAGACAAGGGGCTTATGACACTAGGCACTTTAAAAAAGTTACCCTATATTCCTGCCTCCCACCCCCCAGCCACCCAATACACATAGTATGTATGTAGAGATCTAAATGGTTTTTCAAGGGGACAACAAAAGGTATCTCACTGCCTCCTGGACAGCTGCAAACTATGGAAGTATAGAGCTTTTCAAAGAAAGGTTGGTATATTTTCATAATGAAGAGTGTTAAGCCCTATAATGAGGCAGCCTATTATCATGCCCATGATACCAACACACACTAGAAAAAAAAAAAAAACAGTAATTTTAAGAGTATATTTAAATCACTAAAATGCCTACTACTCCTAAAATGGAAACTACCACCTCTAATTATGCTTAATTGTTTAGTATTAAAATTCTAATACCACACACCTGTTTAATCAAAAATAGCTGCTCTATTTGCATGCTTTTTAAACATATTAGGACAATAGCAAGCTATTAACAAAATACATAGCGATAGCTAATACAAAGCATACATTCCCACCTGCCTGGGTCCAAATCAGGAATGCAGCATGTGACAAAGACCCAAAATGAGGAGCACACAGAATTATTCACATTGGAAAATTAAACTGATATGGGATTGCTTCTTTTAGTGTAAATAACTTTTTTCTTGGTAAATAATTTTCAGCTGTTAGTGAGGAGACACCAAACTTGTGTTGAATGTAGGAAACTTTAAAACTAAAAGTTATGTTATTCCTTGTTATGAAAGGTATGATACCATGGGGTTACTTATCAAAGTAACATTAGTTCCATGAACACATCTCATCTGTAGATCCCCACAGTGAGGTTATATGCCTTGCCACACAGCCATAATCACCCATTTCAAAGCAGCAAGCTGTTGGAGCATGTGCATTCCTCTCTCTCTCAGCATTACAGAGCTAAGCGTATAAAAGCTCCCCCACACACATATCCTCTAACAGGGGTTCTCAACCTTTCTTTCCGAGGGCCTCCCCTGCACACACACACACACCCCCATGGCCCACCTGTGCCACAATAACTGGTTTGGTGCATATAAAAGCCAAAACCGGCATCGGGGTAGCAAGCAGGACAATTGCTGGTTCCCCATGCCACAGAGGCCCCCACAAAGCTACATGGCTCAGACTTAAGCTTGGATAGCAGGACTCAGGGCCCTGGGCTTCCTCCCCCTATGGTGGGGCTTCAACTTTCTACTCAGACTCACTGGGGTCCAAATGCTGGCCCTGCTTGGCAGCCCCCCTGAAACCTGCTTGAGGCCCCAGGGGGCCCCAGACCCTGGGTTGAGAACTACTGCTCTAGAATTCAAGGCATAACCTTTAAATCTGCTAAGGAGAGGGAGGAGGACCAGAGCAACATGTGCCTGAGATGGTAATGCATTTGGAAACCAGAAAGTATTTTGGCCAGCACTCATTTTCTCCTTCATGACATGCTACTGCAGATTTCCACTGTTTGAGACTAGCTAGCAGGACTATCCTCAGTACAAGGAGTGAAGAGTGCTATTAATTGAAAATGGATGGAAACACTGGCTATTCCTTTCAGGAGAGCAATCTGATTTGGAGTCCCATTGAGATAATACTTGGTAAAGGTATAAAATGAGCTCCAGGGAGGAGCTCCATGAGGCCCTGCAGACCTCAAATTGGAACATGATAAATAGAGTTTGCAGTAGCTGCTACACCCCTAATAGCAAGGGCCTTAAAGCTAGCTGAAAAAGGAGATTCAATGAGCATAGAGACACTATGAATTTTGAATCTGACCCATTTAGATCGACTCTACAGCAAAATGAGCAAACCCTTAAGTTTCCACCAAAAGCCACTCAGTCTTGAGGATTTCTTAGAAAGCTTTCTGCTTGCTTTGCTTATTCCAGCTGAGCATCTCCTTAACATTCCCTACTGTTATATCTCCAATTTATGGATATTGGCTCTTTATTAGAAATTCTTAAAGCACAGTGTGCCCAGGTGGAAAGCATGTAGCAACTTCACATCTCACAACCGGGTTCTCAACAGAATTAAATACTGACTAAAATCCATGTACCTGGCCTCCCAATCAGGCAAAGAGAAGAAGGGGGAAGGTAACTGGGCATTGGTTGTTAAGGAGGAATTTTTGCAGCCCAGCTTCATGGCTGAACTTATATCAGCTTATTTAAAAAGTATTATAGCAGCAATTTTTATTTTATAGTTTTAAAAAGCAATAATCCCCTCCTCCTCGATTGTTTCAGCACAGTTAAGATTTGGTTCATGAAGCTATGCTTCAGGCTGCTGGTAACAAAACCATTACTTTATTATTAATAATGACCAATATCTCAGGGCCATTACATTTATCAGACCCAACCACAGGATCAGCTGAAGCAGAAACCTCAATCGGTAACTCAAATTCTTTGCACTCATGCCACTTAAAGGTGCTTGGAAAAATAAAATATTGGAAGAAACATGGTCTGCGTTATTGGTGTTCATCCATTTCACCACAGGGATTGTTGCAAATTAAATATATTTGGATTTTAGTAAAGCATTGGATAGTGTCTTATGAAAACTTCATTGAAAATTGATTCAAATCAGTTTGGATATGAACACTGACAGACTGAAAACTGGTTGAAGGACTGTACACATCCAGCATCCTCCTCCTAGTATAGTGGATGGCCACCTTGGCCAATGCCAGGAGGCGGTGATGAGGCAATCTTGCAACTTTGTGGGGAGGGGTGAAGAGGGAAACCTACGGAGAAGGTTCTGGAGAAGCCATAAAAGGGGTTGCAACCTGACACACTCTAGGTAAATGTGCACAAGGGTCTCCCTCATGCCACAAAAAGGGCAAGTGTGTGATTCACCCCCCTCCCTGATAAAGTACACACCTGTGCTCTCAGCTCTGTAAAGGAGCTACCAACTAACATCCCTGGCTGGCAGCTGCAGCAACCCTTGGACATTCAGAAAACAGTCAGTGTTTTTGACTTGACTCTCTTCCCAGTACTGATTGGCTGTTTGTTTCAACCCTCCCCTTCACCTTTCCCATCCCTCACAGTCTTCACTTCAGCATCATTTCTCATATCCTCTTCTCCCCTTTCCTGTAGCTTATGCTCTTAACTAGACCCACCCCCTGAAAAAAATATGGGACCAATATGACATTTGCTGCCACCCCATGGTTCACTCTGCTTGTGTTCCACCCCTTCCATCTGTCTTGTCTGTTTAGATTCTAAATTCTTTGGGGGCAGGGACCATGGGACAGGGATGCTCTACTTACTGCTAGGATGGCCATTCTGGGGATTAGCTTCATGATGTCAATGTCCCTTCTCATGGCAGCACTCCATCTCTTGCAGTCTGCAGTCCTTCTTGCTCTCTCCATGAGCTGCTGCTGCCTCTTTGTGACCGCCCCCCAGCCAGGTCATTATTCACATTTTCCCCTTCTGGGGTACCAAAAGTTTCCTCCAGCAATCGTGGAAAGTCCTCCCAATCACTGCCTCATGGTGCCACTCCCTCAGTGGCTGGCAGGGGAACCCAGGCCCACCCTCTACTCCACTTTCCAGCTCAGGGACCTTCTAGCCAGAAGTCAAGGTCTGTTTGCTCCTGGACATTACTGCGTTTCCCTGAGCCGTTTCCTTACCATCTGGCAGTTCCCCTGGTTTGCCAGCTTTACCACTCCTTCCTGCCAGGGCGGGACAGTAGGCTACCTATCTCTATAGCTCTGAAACACCTGCCTTTTCCCAGGCAGCAACTGGGGACTTTCCCAGCAGCCTTCTCTGCTTTCAGTTTCCTGGCATTATAAATCCAGCCCAGCTCATTCTTCCTCAGCTCGGCTCCCTTACTCAGGGGATTACTTAGCCAACAGCTGTGGCCTGTTGGGTTAATTAGCCCCCTTCTCACATTCAGGACAAGTGTGGGGTAAACACCACATCAGAGACTGTCTTTTGTTGTGTGTGTAGCACTTACCACAATGGGGTCCTGGTCCATGGCTGGGGTTCATAGGCACTACTGCAATAAAAATAATTACAGTGGAGGATAATGGCCTTAGTAATGAGACATACCAAAATACTGAAGTGAATGATAGTATTAGTGGGGGGAATCACAGGAATCTCTGAGGACAGTCTTTATTTAAACACTTTCAGGAATGATCTGAAAGAGATATTGACAACACACATCTTGAGAGCATTTATACAGAGACTTAAAACAGGAGATGCTGGAAAACACCAGTGAGGTCAGAAACACAAAATGTCATTCAACCTAGTAAAATGTTGTGATAAATGAAGGGGCAGTGGGGTAGCTCCCTTTTGTGGGCACCCAACCATCCAGCAGCTATAAAATCCCTCTTAGTTGGTGATCTCTAATTGGCTCTCCTGGCCAGGTGCCCACTCGCTGTTTTTAACCCTTTGCAGGTAGAGCAATGGGAAGGCTAGAACTTTTTAAAATTGAAACAAGACTCCCCTTTTGTCTGTTCTCCTGCCATGAGGGGACAGGGCAGAACTATGCTGTAAGAAGCGTGGGGCCAGGTATGGAAAAAAAAAAATCAGGATTATACCTAGAAGCTACTCATTTAAATATGCAAGTAGATCAGGAAAGGTCTAGGAAGACGCGATTAGGTTTTATTTCTTTAATGTTTGTGGACTCCCTGTGCTAACCCTTTTGTCTGTGCTTTTGTTTTGTTTGTAACCTTTAAGTTGGACCTCAAGAAACTATCCTTTATGCTTAATCTGTGTAGTTGCTCTTCTTAAAATCTAGCAATAGCCTAAGGTCCCAGATCTATTTTCTTCCTTGTGTTTTAAGGAAATTTACCTCTTTTTTAAGAGGAGAATTGGATTTGTGTCCTAAGAGGTTTGGGCACATGGTTAATTAGCTAGTGGCAACAGCTGATTTCCTTTGTTTTTCTTTTTCAGCTCTTCCCTGGGGGTCAGAGGGGGTGAAAGGGCTCGAGGGTACCCCATGGGAAGGAATTCCCAAGTGTGCCTTCCTAGGTTCTCAGAGGGTTTTGCACTTGAGTGGCAGCAGCATTTACCAATTCAAGGTCAGAGAAAAGCTGTAACCTTGGGAGTTTAATACAAGCTTGTAATGGCAAGAATTGATTTTTAGAATCCTTGCGGGCCCCCACCTTCTGCACTTGACATGCCAGAGTGGGGAAATCAGCCTTGACAAATGCTGGGGGGAAAAAGATAATCCAAAACATAAAAAACAGAACAAAAAAAAAAACAACATTCAGTAGGAGAGAGAAATTCAGGAAAGTTAAAATTAGAGCTGGTCAGGATTTTCCCATCAAAATGGATTTTGATAGAAAATGGAATTGCCACAAAATCCAAAGTTTTCCATGTGTTCAAATGAACTGAAATGTTTGAGTCAGTTTGGCATTGAATTGCCTCTGCCTATGGTGCTTCATGTCCACCTTTTCTCCTCTAGGCTGGGCTTCTTGGCCAGACTGCCTCTGACCAGGCTGCCTGATGCATCATAGAAGTCGCATGATTGTGGGTGCATCACAGTAACTGTATAGCAACCAGGGCGCTTGGCCGATAATGATGAATGGGGCAGAAGGCATCCAAACTGCAACTCCTGTGATTCACCGAGGCATCATACGCAGATGCAACTTTAGTTTAGTGCTGAGCTGACTCAAAATGAAACATTTTGATTTGGGTATGTCAAAGTTTAATTCTGATAAAAAAAAAATCAAAAAAAATTTTCAACGTTTCCAAATCAAAATTTTCCAGAACTTCTTGTTGTTGGAAAATATCCGTATTTTTGATGTTCTATCCCAGTTTGGGACACAAACAAACGTTGAAATACCTGAATTTCCCACAGGATAGAAATATTGGTTTTTGCCCTGCCATAGTAGTAGTGACAAAATAGAATGGTGGCAGAGCAGTAGATATGAGTTTGTAATGTAATTTGGCAGCAAAAATGGCCAACGTGATTCTGACCTCTTATAGGCAGTAGCATATCATCACACAGAGACCTGGGATAGCATCTCTCCATATGACTAATGAGCTTGCCTCTGAAACAATGCCCACGTCTGACTGCCTCATTATTAGAAAGGAGTTCAGAGAAAGGGAACAAAAAATGATTAGGGATAGAGAGACCAATTTACAAGGAAAAATCAAATGCCTCAGTAGGACAAGTCAAGTGAGCACAGTTATACATATGCATAAGAGTTTTCAGGATCAAGGTCTAGGAGACAGAAATATGTTTAAGCTACAACTAAAGGGGCATATAATAAACATATACAAATGTTATCAGAGAAGGAGGAAAATTTAGCATGAGAAGAGGGTGTATAACTAGGAGTAATGGGATGAAATGAAGAACCCTTTGCATGGGAAATTCTAGACCTGGACAAAGCACCAGAATTAAAGTAAGTTGGGGGGAAAAAAATGATAAATGAAACGTCAACCAAAAATGAAAACTTTTGCCCATCTTCCAGACTTCTATGGAGTTGGCTGTAAATTTTCCAATAAAAGTTACCTTAAAAAATCCCCCACTTTGCAATCAGGTCTAACCAAAATTATAATTCTAGGGGCTGATCCTGCACTGGCAGGAGGATCAACTAGATGACCTAGTAGTTCCAGTGGGAGCTGGAAGGTGTGTGTGTGGGGGGGGGGGGGGTAGCAGATATGGAGTGGGGAAAGAAGAGCAGGGAGCAGAGAGGGAGACAGGCAAGACCAAGGTCATAGATGCTGGATAGGAACAGAGGGAGAGGTGGGATAAGAATCAGGGAAGGAACTGGATAAGAGCAGAAGGTGAAATAGGGGTGGAGAGGTGCAGATCGGAAAGGGATAGGAGCTAGAGCATGGGAGTATGTGTAGGGGCTGGGGTGGGGATGACACAGCTAAGAGCAGAGGGAACAGGAGATGGGAGAAGAGAGGCAGGAGTTGTGGTTGGGGAGGTGGATAAAAGCTAGGGGTGGGGGAACAGGGCTGAGGAGGTTCGATAGGAGCAGAGGGGCTAGAAATAAACTGGGGCACAACAGCAGCAGGTTCTATAACCACCAGGACCTCCTCCCTTACAGAACCTTCAGCTGAAGGTGAGATTCGTGAATCATTAATCACTGCTGTGAAACTCGCTGACCAAGTATGAGTGTGCCATCCTAATAGGAATCTTTCTATAGTCTTCAAACAAGCATTAGACCAGGCCTTAAGCACCATTCCTACAATCTGATCCATGCATGCAGAGCCAATGTGGCCTGCCTGCATGGTTCCCTCACTGAAATCAATAGGGCTGTTTCTGCCTCAATTAGATTGCAGCGTCAAAGCCTTAATAATAGGCAGGTAGCAGTGGAGGCTAAGAGGTTCCTAAAATGAGCAGATCCTAGCAAGTGGACTGTTCTTATAATTAAAGAGCAATGAAATATTTCTGAGCTAGTAACTAAATAAAATTGAAATGCTAGTAACAAATTCCTTAGGGCAAGGCAGTCTTCCTCGGATGCTATGAATATGTAATTTCATTACAGAAAACACTGAAAGAACGTTTTGGCTTTAGTTTATTTTTGTTTAATTAAAACTGACTCAACTGTGAGGACAAATGGCAGCAACCCAACCTTGGGAAGGTCAGGTCATGGCCAGGGAGAAAGGGGTAAGTGAGGAACCAAGTATAATATTATTTGAAATTTTATAATAAAAATGAAGATAGAAGTATTAGGCTAGCTGGGTGAATGGGCGTTTCTGAGCACATCTACAGACAGCCCTTAGGAACGTGGGTCCTTCCCATCTCAAGAGTGTCATGTTTCCTGTCTTGGGGAGAAAGATACTATTTTTAGTCTGCAGTACCTTCTTCTAGTAATAAAGAGATGTTGTTCTCATATTAAGCGTGCGTGTTGATTATTCTGGGGACTCTGCATGGCTGTGCATATACACCAGTAAGGATACTATACGGCCACATTCCAGTTTTGAAAATTAATGTTAAGACTTAAAAGAAACATCTTTTCCTTTTTTAAAAGAGGAAAGGAATGAATAAGTGGAATGCCATTTTCCAGGATTTCTAAACTGACAGCATGCAAAAGATTGTGGAATTTAAACACGTGTTGTTGCCAATCAGCACAATTTTTTTTTATCTAGACTGAATGCACTGTCCCTCACCCCTAAGCAGGCCTGCAGAAGGGACCTATCTCCTGTACAGCTTAGGAGCAGCTCATCATTTATGGTGCACCAGAAAGGAGCTCTTACCACCATCACAAAGAGCCATTTGCATCTTTCAAATTCTGCAAGAGTCAAATCCACATGCACTTACAAAGTGTGCATCTTTGGTGGTTTTCAACTATGCAGCTGCTTCAGCCATTTCTGCATACAGATCACAGCATTTCTTAGCTGTAAACCTTATGAGTTTAGCTTAAAAACCCTGTGCAAAGTGCATAGCACATGTGAGTATCAAAGTGGTTATAACTATCAGATCAAACAAGAACACTTTCAGAGGGGGCCACCAATGTGCCAAATTTCAGCTGTCCACCCACTGTGCACTTCCACTGGAGAGTTGTTTTTTAAAAAATGGTTACCTTTCTCAGAAGAGCACTGTGAAGCTTGAAAGCTTGTCCCTTCTATCAACAGAAGATAATCTAATAAGAGATATCACCTCACCTACCTTGGCGGTCTCATATCCTGGGACCAACACAGCTGTATGACCACTGAAAAATTAATTTTTTTTTTTTTTTTAAAGTGTGACTTTAAGTAATGGGAAAGTATCCTCCCCACCACACAATGACATTTTCAGAAGTGGTTGAACTGATTTTGCTTAATCTTTCAAAGAAACCCAAATCACCATACAGCAGAAACAAGTGTATAAAATTGCAGTCTAAAAGGCAAGTACTGTATTTCAGAAAGCTATGAACAGCTGATAACAGAGGATTAGAATGGAAATGCCCATGGACTTTAGCTAGAGTAGTTCCTACTATTCCCCCTATAATCTCTGTCCTGTGCTATAAATGAACGGTAGATTGAGTTGATTTTTGTGGAGACAGTCCTGTCAGTTGGATGGGGTTTGTGCAAATACATCCTGGAAATGATAAATAGAAGGTTCCTTACCAGTAACCAGAGCTCTTGTGCAGTCACAGCAGCTGTACCATGAGCTTTCAGAATCTTCTAGTGAGTAACGTCCATTAGGTCCACTCACCACTCCCTCCCCCAGAGGGTTCCAAGGGCATACAAAAGGAAGTGGCCTCCAGCCATCCTTCAGTGCCTTCTACCTACTGACAGTGCAGTGAACCTGGATTGCATGCATTGTCCTCAGTGATTCCCTCACTGGTTCTCTCACTTTCTGCTCTTTGGAGGCTATTTGTGTTTCTAGAGTGCAGTTCATGAGCTTTTCTTAAGTAGGTGGTACACCATGGGAGATCAGCTGGACCTGCAAATGCTGCAGGGATGCCTCACCCTTCCCGACAGGGGAGGCTCTTCAGCTCCAGTTGATTAAAGCTGGCACTGGGCAAGTCTAGTTTTCCTACATCACACTTGGCATCATTATAGGAATTATACACTGACTGCAACAGTGAAAGTGCTTCACACTGCCCTTGTTATAAAACTATTTCCTTCAGACAGTTCTGTCTGGTAACTCACTGGAGACACTAGCTCCTGTCTCAGACCCTTTTGGAGTGTCCTCAGGGTCCACTCAGTGGAAGTAGCACCTCCTGCTGGCCATCCTTGGGATTTTAGCTCTACCAGCTTGCACTCTCCCTCCAGCATTGTCTTCTGTTTTGTCTTGCTCTGCTGCCCTGCTCAATCCCAGGTCTGCATCTTCCACTTCATGATTTGACCTTCTGACCAGATCACTAAAATCCTCCCATTCTAGGGAATTCAAAGTCTTTCCCAACCTGTTATCTGGCTGGCACCTCCAATACCCTGGCCACTCCCCTGTGGCTGGTAGGTAGAACCCAGGCCTGCCTTCTACACTGGGTTCCAGTCCAGGGACCCTATGACAAACAGCTACAATCCCCATACAGTCCAACCTCTTGCAGCTGTTTCCCTGGGCTGCATAGGATTCCTACATATTCAGCTCCCCCTCTGGGTTTAGCAGCCTCTAACTTCCTCCAACTCAGTGAGTAGCTACAGCTTTTTTCCCCTCTAGCCTTTTTCAGGAGCAGTAGTCCCCCACCCTACAGCCAGCTACCTGTCTTTATACAGAACCTGCATGTTCCTGCACAGGTGAGCCTCTCCTTAATTAGTTGCCTGCAGCCTAAATCTCCCCTGCTTGCAGCCTAATTAGCTGATTGGGCCCATCTGGCCTAATTCAGCTTTTGCAGGGCTAGTGTGGGGATTCTACCCTGGCAGTGCCTGGTCAGTACTACTAACTGGGTACTAAAAGTCCAGGCACCAAAGTAACCACAATCAGTCTCCCTGCTGAGCGGGAGGGAAAAAGCAGCAGTTGCTGCCTGGAGGAGCTGCTCAGCTGCTGATGAGAGAACTGGTTTCTGGACCCACTGCTCCAGGCTCCAGCAGAGAGGTAAGTACCTTCACTACTCAGGGGAATCTTGTCTGCCCACCCTTGCTCCTGCTCAGCCTGTGCCCCATCCTCCCCTCTGCCCCACTGTGCCAGCTCTGCAGGCAGCAGGTGTGTGCTGGGAGAGGGGGCAGTGAGCAATAAGAGGGGGAGAGCAGTGAGTCAAGGGGGTTAGGGCCTTGGGGGAAGAGGGAAGGCAGGGGTGTCTAGTTTTCAGCAATTAGGAAGTTGGCAGCCCTAACTCCATCATAGGCAGGAAAATCCACTTCTCCCCTTTACTGTGCCCACTCATTGCAGCTAAATTCATGATGCATTTTTAAAGTGTGTATTTATGGAATGCCTTGGAAATCTGCTTTTCACATCAACAGCATTAAATAATCTTAAGTCATAGAAACATGACTGATTAAATAGCTGTTAGAAATGCAGTTAGGAGTCTATCACGGCCTCTTAAATGACTCAAATTGCAGCATTGGGGTTTGGCCCTGCCTTGAGCAGGGGGTTGGACTAGATGAGCTCCTGAGGTCCCTTCCAATGCTGATATTCTATGATTCAAACACTTCTCCCATGACATTAAGCTAGCCACTAGCACTCTTTCACTCTTGCCCAAAAGAATATGTAAAGATGTGGACTATTTCTTCAAATGTGTAAGCAGAAGCCAGGCAGGACATGGAGAAAATTCTTGTCAGAAATTCTGAAATAAAATAGACAGCAAGTAGCTTTAGGAAGAATACTCTTTTCTTACTGTAACAGACTTCCTTGTTTACAGTTGGAAGAAAGCAGCTTGGGGTGATAAAATTAGTCTATATACTGTTATACCACGTCCGAGCACTATTGCCCTACGTGCTGAAAACTCAGCTGCACCTGAGTCCTTTAAAATTTGCAAACATCATCTTGTATCCATCCTGCTGACTCACATTAACACAAACCTGAAAAATAGACAGATTCTCTTTGCTACCACCTAGAAAGTGTAATGGGATAGTTTGGAAAACAGGTTATTTGGGTCTGTCAACATTCAAGCAAAGAGCAGAAGCCAAAGCAAGCCCTCAGCCCGAGCAAAGCCTTCCCTATCTTTTCCACCTGTTATCAACATGAATTGCCTCTTCTTCAGGAATTGTAGGGATGTGCTATTTCCTGTGAATGTGAAGAATTGCCCAGAGAATGCAGGATTGCAGCAGTCTCTTCTGTATCCCCACTGGCTGCAGTCAGGCTCCAAACAGTGCAATGAGGGATTATTCACATTTTATTGGACTCCATTAAAGAGAAACAGGGAAGATAAGATCCTTTTATCAAAGCAGCAGAGCTGAAGAGATTAGAAAAGTAACAAAATACATTCTGACAGTGTTTGTGCTGTTTGTCTGAGAAACAACTCAAAGCCCAAAGCAGAGAGAAATTAATTACCAACCCTTTGGTGGAATGGAGGCTGATGATAGGGCTTCAGACATCAAGGAAACATCTCTAAGGAACAGGATCAAGACTGAAAAGTGATTTCCATGGTTCCACTGGTAGAAGGTTAATTCAGTGTCTGTCTAACCAGTGCTGATGAAAGGCTGGTGTCAGTCAGAATGGTTATGATGGAAAAAACAAACTCAGTGATGTTCACAGTACTCAAGTGTCCCCATGTAAGGGGGGTAATTTACCAGTATCCAACAAATGATAAAATGCAATCTGGGACTGACCTGTGAGCCTGGGGAGCTGACACAGAGATCTGGAGCTGCTGGGGAGGACACGGGAGGGAAGGCCCTGAGTTACATTTTTTTTTAAAGCTTTTTCCATTAACAAGAGCTAGATGAATATCAAAAAAGTGATTACAAATAAAAAGATGCAAACAGAGGTGGCTGGGGAGGTGTTCTGATGCTGCAGAACAGCTCAGACTTTAATCTAGCTGTTTAAAAATAATCCATGAAAAAGGAAACAAACAAACAAAACATACACTGTTTTGTCTGTGCAGTCACAGCATCTCAAGCTATGAGACCAGCTTCACAAGCTAAGTAAGAACAAGCCTGATCGGTACTGTACTTGAATGGGAGACCACTAAAGAAAAGCTAGGTGCTGCAGGAAGTGGTGTCAGTAGATGGCACTCTGTATTATGACCTGCAATGCTTTTGGCACCATGCTGGGAGGGGGTTTGTGGAACTAGCAAGTCATTCTGATTCTTAAAAATCAGAACTTTATTAGAAGAACAAAAAAAATAAGAACAACTCTGTAAGATCAGAATGGAAGATAATCTTACAGGCAGTCAGATTCAAAACATAGAGAATCCCTCTAGGCAAAAACCTTAAGTTACAAAAGCAGGAATATGCATTCCCTCCAGCACAGCAAATTTACAAGCCAAAACAAAGAAAACCTCTAGCATTTTCTAGCTAGATTACTTACTAACTTTACAGGAGTTGAAGGGCTTGCATTCTTGATCTGTTCCTGGCAAAAGTATCACACAGACAGACAAAAGCCTTCCCCGCCCCCTCCAAATTTGAAAGTATCTTGTCCCCTGATTGGTCATTTTGGGTCAGGTGCCAGCAAGGTTACCTTAGCTTCTTAACCCTTTACAGGTGAAAGTATTTTGCATCTGGCCAGGAGGGATTTTATAGCACTGTATACAGAAAGGTGGTTACCCTTCCCTTTATATATATATATGACAATAGCCATGGCTATTAAAATACCATGGTTGGGTGTTTTTTTGTTTTTTTTTTTAAGAAAAAAGTAGAGTAGAGGTGTCAACCTCAATCTACTGCCAAAATTTCTACGTGGTTGATTACATTCTGCTCAAATTAATTTCCCCCACCATTTCAACGATAGAGGGTTTCTGTCTCAGTCTGCTCTGTTAATAGTTATCCTGCTTCCTCCCATTTCAGTAAACGATGAAGTGATTCCGCTGTATATCTGTAGACCATAAAAGTACCTTTTCAGAGTAACAGCCGTGTTAGTCTGTATTCGCAAAAAGAAAAGGAGTACTTGTGGCACCTTACAGACTAACCACTTTATTTGAGCATGAGCTTTTGTGAGCTACAGCTCACTTGAAGTGAGCTGTAGCTCACGAAAGCTCATGCTCAAATAAAGTGGTTAGTCTGTAAGGTGCCACAAGTACTCCTTTTCTTTTTGTAAAAGTACCTTGGGACTCTTCTTGCTCCTGCTGTTCTGGGTGCCTAAACTGCTCAACTAATGCAACTCATTTCTTGCCTTCAGTATCTTTAGGGGGGTCAGAAATTTTCAGAATTGCTTTGTACTTCTCTCATCCTAAAAAGGCATATCACATGCATCAACAGTATCTTTTATTGCCTTATCACTGCAGGACCAAGTCTTAAAAAAAAATAAGCCTCCATTAGTAAAAACACAATTTCCAGATTTGGATCACTTATAAAATACAGTGTTCAGTAATGGTGCAAAATGCTGTCATCTTAATACTACTACTCCAGTCTTACTATACAAGGGACTTCTGTAGAACACTGTACTATATCTTCAGAAGGAATTAACCTCTAGCCTGTGTAGGTCAGAGCACTCTGGTTTTGTGTTGTGTTAAAGCTAATGTGAACCCACATTTAAGATTTTGTTGGTTTTTGTTTGTTTTAAAATCAGCTGATTAGGCAGATTTTTCAGGAATAAGAGCCAAGAAATAATGTTCTGAGTAGGCCCTACATCATAATACCTAGCTTTTATGTAGTGCTTTTTGCCTTCAGATCTCAAAGAGCTTTACAAAGGCGGTTCAAAGCCAGATGTAACCCATCAAATTATAAGAATTTTATGCGTGATTAAACTAATGGTCCAATGTTACTTGACTATTCAAAGGAAAGTTTTCAAAAATGGTTACATGTTGTGGACCTGATTCAAAGCACACTGAAGTCAATGGGAGTCTCTGTTGATGTCAATGTGCCTTGGATCATTACCTGTATAAAAGGATCAGGCTCAATATTTCGTCCCAGAAACAATCAGTGAAATAAATGACTAAAAAATAAAAGGCTTAAGTCTAATAAATCAGCCTAATTTAATTCCCTGAGAAATTGTTTGCTTATGTCTATTGTAATTCAGTGCAGTAACATATATTTCATAATTTTATCTGATATTAATTCATGTTGCCACTTGTGCTCATTTTAATTTGAGCTGTAGAAATGTTACTCTAGAAAAAATACTGTTGCAATGGGCCTTCTATTACTGTAGAAAAATAAATGATTCATAGAATTCAGTATTGTCACTGAATTGAATTTTGATGAGAATAAACTCTTATTGAATTGCAGGCAAATATCAACACTTAGGAAATAACTTTGCAAAGTTATTTCCTATACAGCAAGATCAAAATTCGTCCTATGGCAGGCTCAGTGGGCTATTGCAATAACCTTATGGCTCTGAAGACCAGAGTTCTGACGGAGGTCAACGAGGAATATTAAATCTGATGAACTTGGATACTAGTGCACTTTGCAAAACTGCACATCATTTTGCCTACAATAAAATTAATGCCTACATTTTTGAGAAATGACTGGAGATTGCGGATGCCTTAAACTTTGGGTGCCCAACTTTCAGATGTTTGAGAGAGAGGAATTCTCTGGAAATAAGACTCCTTTAAAAGGTATGTCACATTGGGTTTCCAAAATCAGTAATCACCACTGAAAATTTAGGCCCATAGTTAGGCCCATCGGCAGGGGGTGGGGAGAGGTTAGGATGGGGGGTGGGATATATAATGAAGTCTTAATTTTTTTTTTTTTCAAATGACTAATTCCAAGACTTTTGAAATTATAACCCACAATATTATTGGGCTCTGATAAAGACAACCTGTTACATTGAGTCGGGTTTCAGACTGTTTGTGTGCACTGAATAGAACAGTGGAATATTTCTGTATGAGTCTCCCCACCAGTGAAAAAGGCCCAGCTCATGCAAGTGCTGTAAGCTTGAGAGACACATAGTCCCTACCCCAATTTCCCTTGCTGATGGCCAACCCAAACAGGGTTAGTTACCTATGAATTATAAATGTAACTAGCAGAAACAACACAGGCTACTTCAGAAGGGGATCTCTGAGGACAGAAATGGAATAGTTACTAGTTCATTAATTCACAAACTTTACTTGAGGTTATCAATCTCCTTGCACCCCCGTCCTCCCAAAAAAAAAAAAAACAAAAACAAAAACCATGGTAGGTACTTTCAGCTGAATAATGTTGGTTGAGTTAATTTGCTGCTGCTCATTGTCAAATGTGTAAAAATCAGCATAGTTACGTGCTTAATGTGTATTGTCTGTCACAGCAAACAGTACAGGAGTGCTGCATTGTGTGTATGTTAGTCAAAGACTCTGTCCCTGTCCTATGTGCTGGAAGCTGTTTTGACATATGCAGAAATTGCACTTTTAGATTTCAGACTTTCTACAGCTTGCATCGCACTGCCCTCTGCTGCATGTTTAAGCAAGGATCCAAGCCAGCAGTCCTTAAAACGAGTGGAGGAGGGGCAGGGACAGAGATCTGTAGTATCTGACCTGGATCAAACGTAGATTCTTATTTGACCTAACCCAAAAGAGGGTGAGGAGGTGAATGGGGATATTTTTTCCCTGAGAGTTCCCAGACTGAGCACTTAGTTTTGTCTGCTGTTACACAGTTTACGTGAATTTATAAAACATGCTATTTTTTCCCTACAGCTTGTTTAAGTTATGTTTCTCATGGGCCATGCAACTCTGCAGTCCGGTTCACAGTAGTGTTAACAACACTGAGTTTCTGAGATGTGTTTTTATTGTTGCTCTTACAGGACACTCCAAAGAAATCCATAGGTACCATTCACATTGGTGACCAACAGGCAGCCGCCTTACCCTCCTAAGCTTTCTGGACTGAGTAATTAGTCATTAAAGTGCTTAACTAGGTTCAGGATAAGGTCTGGAAAACATGTAAATGTATAAACTCGTCATGGCTCTCTGACAATAGTAAAGTGCATTACAAGACTGTAGCCTGTACTCTCCTTTGTCTCTTTTGAGCAAAAAATAAAAATCATAGAGAACTGTAAATTACAAAACAATAAGTCTGTCAAAGGGAATGAGATGACAAAATGAACCATGTCAGCAAAGCTTGAGCGACGAAGTGAAAGCATCAGAATACAGGTAGCAATTAATGTAATAGTCACACACAGAGGCAGGCATTTACTGATTCTTTTGAAGTAAGAAGCTGAAGAGCTGTCGATAATGCACAAGTGTATTATTAGTGAAAAGTTTGTGTACCATTAAGTTCTCCTATGTAGTAATACCAAATACAAATGTCTCATAAGCATAAAGGTTAGAAAATCAGACTTTGTAGAAACATAAGTTCAGATCCTGACAGGATCAGGTTGGCCGTGGACTGTCTTGTAAGTACATGTTTGTACAGTATCGGACAAAAAGGGTGTTGATCCTTGATTGGGGCCCATAGGCTTTACTGTAATACAAGTAATATTAGAATTCCATATTGACTACTATTTGTAAATCTTGGGGAGACTTTTTGAAGGGAGACTGAGATTTTCAAAGCTAACTTGTGTAATTTGGATGCAGTTTTCATTAATTTTAATAAGACCTGTGTGTCCAGGTTACCCTAAATGGCTTTGAAAATCTCAGTATGGGCAAATATTAAAGATCCCCTACCACTTTTTATAAATTAGAGAGTTGGTGATTACTCCAGTGGGTCATTGGCCACTAATTTTCCTTCCCACTACAGATGAGCATGGAGCAGGTTGCTCACCTCAACGCTGCCCTTTGCCCCAGAAGTGACTGCATCTCAAAGTGAGTATCCTTCAACAAAAAAACTTCGAAAACAGACTCCAGCGAGAGACTGCTGAATTGGAATTAATTGGCAAATTGGATACAATTAACTTAGGCTTGAACAGAGACTGGGAGTGGTTGAGTCATTATACTAAGTGAAACTATTTCCCCTTGAAAAAAGAAAAGGAGTTCTTGTGGCACCTTAGAGACTAACCAATTTATTTGAGCATAAGCTTTCGTGAGCTACAGCTCACTTAAGTGAGCTGTAGCTCACGGAAGCTTATGCTCAAATAAATTGGTTAGTCTCTAAGGTGCCACAAGAACTCCTTTTCTTTTTGCGAATACGGACTAACATGGCTGTTACTCTGAAACCTGTTATTTCCCCTTGTTTATTCCTCTTCCCTCCCCCCTCCCCACTGTTCCTCAGACGTTCTTGTTAACTCCTGGAAATGTGCTGGAAATGGCCCACCTTGATTATCACTTCAAAAGGTTTTCTCTCCCCCCACCCCACTCTCCTGCTGATAATAGCTCATCTTAAGTGATCACTCTCCTTACAATGTATTTTTTTTTTTCATGGTCTGTGTGTGTATATATAAAATCTCATCACTGTACTTTCCACTTTATGCATCCGATGAAGTGAGCTGTAGCTCACGAAAGCTTATGCTCAAATAAATTGGTTAGTTGCTAAGGTGCCACAAATACTCCTTTTCTTTTTGCATTTCTAAAGCAATTTCTGTATGCATATGACTTACAAAGCACTTTGAGATCTTTCAGAAAGACAGGGATCCATTAGTAGCACTAGATGTTATCCTCCAAATACAGCACAAGGTAACATACTCTGATGCAGTCTCCCTTTAGGGAGAACATTTTTTGGGTCACTGGAGAATTTGCCTACCACCTTCACTGCATTTAATTCATGATACAGCAAGTAATATTTTCTCCCAGTTATGTTTGGGGGATTCTTGCTGCTCTGGACCCTAGCAAGATATCAATTCATTCGCACTGGTGGTGGAGAAATAGCCCACAAAATCTGTGAAACCTGTCTAGCAAGCAGAGTTACTTCTTGAAAGGATGTTGTTTTGCTTTTTAAAAACTTTTCAGTTTTGTATGTTGCTCAGGCTGTTGCTAGCTTTTAGTAGGTAAACAGACAGCAAAGAAAAGGAAGGGTCTTATGCTCAAATAAACTGGTTAGTCTCTAAGGTGCCACAAGTATTCCTTTTCTTTTTGCGAATACAGACTAACACGGCTGTTACTCTGAAACCTGTCATTATGCAAGGCACTGCATTTAGCCGTATGGAGTGGAAATCTATCAACTGCATGAAAAAACTTGCACAGATACAGACAGACATCATCTTCCTTTCCAAATGCAAACAGATGGACATCGTACCAAAAGGACTGAAGGTAAAAAATCCATTACAATCTACATACCACACAGACTATGCTGACAGCTTGCCACACGCTCTCAAAGAAACTGCGGAATCACCTGATCAACATCCTCTACAGCAAACAGGGAAAGATTAAGAATGAGCTCTCAAAAATGGATACTCATAAAAAAACAACCTCCCACACAAACTTCCTCGTGGCTGGAATTTACTAAAACTTGACAAGCCATTTACAACGCACACTTTGCTTCTCTACAAAAGAAAAAGGACACTAAACTTTCTAAACTACTACATGCTACAAGGGGCCACAGCAATGGTTCCCTCAACCCACCCAGCAATATTGTTAACCTATCCAATTATACTCTCAGCCCAGCAGAAGCAGCTGTCCTATCTCGGGGCCTCTCCTTCTGCCCCTCCACCCCCACGAACATGATACAGTTCTGTGGTGACCTAGAATCCTATTTTTGACGTCTCCGACTCAAGGAATATTTCCAAAATACCTCTGAACAACATACTAATCCACAGAGGCCTCCCTACCAACATTACAAAAAGAAGGATTCTAGGTGGACTCCTCCTGAAGGTCGAAACAGCAGACTGGACTTCTACATAGAGTGCTTCCGCCGACATGCATGGGCTGAAATTGTGGAAAAGCAGCATCACTTGCCCCATAACCTCAGCCGTGCAGAACACTGCCATCCACAGCCTCAGAAACAACTCTGACATCATAATCAAAAAGGCTGACAAAGGAGGTGCTGTTGTCATCATGAATAGGTCGGAATATGAACAAGAGGCTGCTCGGCAGCTCTCCAACACCACTTTCTACAAGCCATTACCCTCTGATCCCACTGAGAGTTACCAAAAGCAACTACAGCATTTGCTCAAGAAACTTCCTGAAAAAGCACAAGATCAAATCCGCACAGACACACCCCTGGAACCCCGACCTGTGATATTCTATCTACTACCCAAGATCCATAAACCTGGAAATCCTGGGCACCCCATCATCTCAGGCATTGGCACCCTGACAGCAGGATTGTCTGGCTATGTAGACTCCCTCCTCAGGCCCTACACTACCAGCACTCCCAGCTACCTTCGACACACCACTGATTTCCTGAGGAAACTACAATCCATCGGTGATCTTCCTGATAACACCATCCTGGCCACTATGGATGTAGAAGCCCTCTACACCAACATTCCACACAAAGATGGACTACAAGCCGTCAAGAACACTATCCCCGATAATGTCACGACTAACCTGGTGGCTGAACTTTGACTTTGTCCTTACCCATAACTATTTTACATTTGGGGACAATGTATACCTTCAGATCAGCCCCACAGTATGCCAACATTTTTATGGCTGATTTAGAACAACGCTTCCTCAGCTCTCGTCCCCTAACGCCCCTACTCTACTTGCGCTATACTGATGACATCTTCATCATCTGGACCCATGGAAAAGAAGCCCTTGAGGAATTCCACCATGATTTCAACAATTTCCATCCCACCATCAACCTCAGCCTGGTCCAGTCCACACAAGAGATCCACTTCCTGGACACTACAGTGCTAATAAACAATGGTCACATAAACACCACCCTATACCGGAAACCTACTGACCGCTATTCCTACCTACATGCCTCCAGCTTTCACCCTGACCACACCACACGATCCATCGTCTACAGCCAAGCTCTGCGATACAACCGCATTTGCTCCAACCCCTCAGACAGACAAACACCTACAAGATCTCTATCAAGCATTCTTACAACTACAATACCCACCTGCGGAAGTGAAGAAACAGATTGATAGAGCCAGAACAGTTCCCAGAAGTCACCTACTACAGGACAGGCCTAACAAAGAAAATAACAGAACGCCACTAGCCATCACCTTCAGCCCCCAACTAAAACCCCTCCAACGCATTATTAAGGATCTACAACCTATCCTGAAGGACGACCCATCACTCTCACAAATCTTGGGAGACAGGCCAGTCCTTGCCTACAGACAGCCCCCCAACCTGAAGCAAATACTCACCAGCAACCACATACCACACAACAGAACCACTAACCCAGGAACCTATCCTTGCAACAAAGCCCGTTGCCAACTGTGCCCACATATCTATTCAGGGGACACCATCACAGGGCCTAATAACATCAGCCACACCATCAGAGGCTCATTCACCTGCACATCCACCAATGTGATATGCCATCATGTGCCAGCAATGCCCCTCTGCCATGTACATTGGTCAAACTGGACAGTGTCTACGTAAAAGAATAAATGGACACAAATCAGATGTCAAGAATTATAACATTCATAAACCAGTCGGAGAACACTTCAATCTCTCTGGTCACGCGATTACAGATATGAAGGTCGCTATCTTACAACAAAAAAACTTCAAATCCAGACTCCAGTGAGAAACTGCTGAATTGGAATTCATTTGCAAATTGGATACTATTAATTTAGGCTTAAATAGAGACTGGGAGTGGCTAAGTCATTATGCAAGGTAGCCTATTTCCCCTTGTTTTTTCCTACCCCCCCCCCCCCTAAGATGTTCTGGTTAAACTTGGATTTATGCTGGAAATGGCCCACCTTGATTATCATACACATTGTAAAGAGAGTGGTCACTTTGGATGGGCTATTACCAGCAGGAGAGTGGGGTGGGAGGAGGTATTGTTTCATGGTCTCTGTGTATATAATGTCTTCTGCAGTTTCCACAGTATGCATCCGATGAAGTGAGCTGTAGCTCACGAAAGCTTATGCTCAAATAAATTGGTTAGTCTCTAAGGTGCCACAAGTACTCCTTTTCTTTTTAAGAAAAGAAGGGACACAGCATTGAATAAAAGCCATTTTACACTATGGGCCACTTGTTGTGCCAGTTTACAGCACACTGCCAATTCACCTCATGCCTGAGTTTCAACTACTATCTTGCTTTCCCAATCCTGGATCTCTTCAGAGGGTGCCAGTCATTCTAAATTATCTGATGAGAAACGTCCACTAAACAGAGACTACCAAGCTCTGTTTCTTTTGGTGACCATTTGAACTGAAGCAACTAGACCTCCAAAGCATTACATTAGGCCAAAGATGCCTCAGTTTATGTGTGAAAAGTTTAAAGATGGGGTGTGTTCACAATCCTGATTTTTCATTTTTAGAACTAAATTGCTTATAGTTGAGAGGAAACAAAGCTAACTGCCATACAACCAGCCTAAGAGTATGCTGTTGAGAAAGGAGGATTTCTGAGATGGGGACAGCTCAAACTAAGGATGAACATGGTTGCCCTTTTTGAAATAAATTTGTCTCTAATATATGGACAGGACTAGTTTCTCTTACTAAATATTTATCACTTGAGCTGGGAATAGAGGTCATCTGTAATGACAGCTGATCTAACATCTGTGAAATGCCAACATAGATCATTTGTTATTTTTACCTGTGAATGTTTATGGCTGACACACTGATAGCATCAAGCATGACAAGAGAAGTTTGTAAAGGAATAGTCTGGAGGTTAGAAATTGATGTGGTGGGTGTGTTAAGAGTCAACCGTTATCCTAACTACTCATCTAAATAGCAGGCACCAAAAACACTCAAAAGAACAGGCCTGAAGAGATTTTGTATGTTTGTACCTTTTGGTGTTTGTGGAAATTTTTAGGGTAAACTTGTAATTTGCCAGCCTCCTTTTTATTGTATGAGATAAATTGTTTTTCAATACGGCTTATGCATGGACAACTTGGTTGGTTTTAGACAAGTCTTTTTGTTTTTGTTTGTTTTAAAACAATGACTAATTTGCATACTGGTCCTCTCTCCATTGCAAAATCCTAAACCCACTCCTGCTTCAGAACACCGATACTACAGTCCTAGAGGCCTGCACTATGGAAAACCATGAGGGGGAAAAAGCATAGGTCTACATCTTTTTGGCACTTGTTCGTGCATTGTAGAAGCTTGGCCTTTCAACTTGGCTCAATGGTAGCATTAGTCGTGTAGGTGATGGGCCCTTACTTCGTGAAGGTGGGTGGAAACTCTCTGCCTTTGCAGAAAAATGGAATCAGACATTTTCCACTTCTTATTATTCTACATACTGAGAGTTTGCTCAAGACCCAGAAAAAATGCAATATTTCCATAATACCTTTAATACTTCCAAGACTGACATGATTTTATAGTCCAGATTAATTTTCTTTCCACTTGAAAAGGTTTAGATTAAAATTCATTAGTTACGGGGATTTATTAATTTTTTCAAGGTGATATATAAAACATCTGGAAATTATTCTGAATATGATCCCACTGCTCCATGTGCCGGCTTTAGGTTATGGCATTACAACACACACATAAACCAGTACAGTGCCTGGATAAAGAGGCTACTGACCCAATGCCAAACATGCCTTTATCGAAGAAAGGGTGGTTATATTAAGATACCTTATCCATCAACAACCCAGGGTCAAATCCCTGGAGGACTGACTGCTTTTCATTTCAATTTATATACCTCTAGCCATTGTGTGGGACTGCTGATAGGGAAAGTGGCCATTGTGTGGGGCTGCCACTAGAAGACCGCTCCTTGGACTATTGCTACTAAGCTACTGCCACCAGAGCTGCTGGCCCCTTGACACTCTCAGTGAATGGAGTTGGTGTTCCAGATGTTCTGCTCAATTTGGTGTGCAATATTCACAGCAGTACTGGCACAAGAATGTGCTTTGGTTCATAGCTTTCACTGCATTTCTATAAAACTTCATGGGGCAGCAGCGATGTGTGCTTGCCTCGGCACAAGTGTGTCAAGCTATAAGGGCTTGCTGTTCCACATGTCGGAATCAAAGTTGGTCAACAAGTGTTACTGACCAAGACTATGCCAATGACACTGCTTTGCTTATGGAGAAGTCAGATCATTTCATCCCTGCTCTCCAAGACTCTATGGGTTTGAATATCACATGACAGATGACCTAGGTCACACTGAATGGGATGTTCTTCAACAAAAAGATCTTGCCACCTCCCTGCATGAAGTCTGTCTCTGTTATGTATGCAAAAATATTTTTGTGCTGAGACAAAGTTCAGGATCTATCAGACCTACCTGCATTGCTACATGGATCAGAAACCTGGGCCTTCTTACCAGCAGACTTGGATCACTAGAGGCATTCCATATGCACTGTCAGCAACAAATTCTGAGCATAAAGTGGTTTGACAGAGATCTGGCATTTCTTCATTCATTCATTCATTCATTCTATTCAAAACTGACATTATGTGCTCTTCGATCATGTTGCCAGGATGGACAAACACATCTCAGCACATAATATTCTCAGATTTTCCATCAATGGATGAAGGGGTGCCCTGACGCTCTCTGTTGCCACCCACAGGGCCACCCCAGAGATTCATGGATTTCCAGGATTGAGCCACATCTGCAGACTTCACTACATGCTGTCTGCTGCAACACCATTAACCACAGTCATACTGGCTGGTGCAATAGTTCTCAGTAGACTATGCATGTTTGATTATCAGCATCGTTAGTATAGATGCTATCTTCATATCCAAACTTCAGTTGCTCTACCGGTTGAGCTAACAGAGTAACTGGTTGCAGGAGCAGACTGTTATAGTCCTATGTATACCTACCACTAGAGGGGCCTAAAGCACACTTCGCCAGTGGCTTTACAGATATTTCCTAAACATTAAAAATGTTGTTCAGGACTCCTTGGATCAACTTCAGGTTATATAGAGGATTGTTCTTAAGTGGTTAGGCCCCTATGCCCCAAAACCTTTTTCTTGTTCCTTTCTGCTCCTATTGCCCCCTCCCCAGCTAGATACCCTCACCTTCCACCATTCCCATAATCTTTCAAAAAATTCAGTCTGGGGCAGACAGCTGGGGTGGAAAACGTTAAGGCATACAGTTTTAAGTTAAGCAAAGCCACTGAAAATGGTGTTTAGGAGAACTGGCAGTTTCTCAGGTATGGTATTAAAAGCACAGCAGCAAAATATCAAATTACAAAGGAAAGATAGAAAGAATAGAGGCCAACATAGCTGCATTAGGAGCTCTTCATGGACCTGAAAATCAAAAAGGATTTCCTTTAAAAAAAAAAAAAAGTAGAAACAATGACAAATTGCTAAGGAGGAGTACAAAAGTATAGTTTAACCATGTAGGGAGAAAATCAGAAAGGCTAAGGCACTAAATCCCACCTTGCAATTGACATAAAAGGCAATAAGAAGTTGTTGTATAAATACAGTAGGAGCAAGAGAAAGACAAAGGAAAGCCTAGGACTACAAGGAAAGGGAGCTAATAACAGGTGACACCAAGAAGACTGATGTGTTTAATAACTATTTTGCTTCAGTCTTCATTTAAAAGATTGTGACCAGATGCTTAAGACAACTAATGTTAAAGGAGAAGAACCCAAGCCAAAACAGGGAAAGAACAAACAAAAGAATATTTAGATGTTAGATTTTTTTTCTTTTTATCAAGTCATGCAGACTTGATTGTATGACCTTAGGGTACTTAAGGAGCTAGCTAAAGCAATCCCAGAACCATTAGTGATTTCCTTTGAGAACTCAGAGGACAGGTGAGGTTCCAGAGGACTGAGGAAGGGTACGCATAGTGCCTATCTTTAAAAAGGGAACAAAGAGGACCCAGTCAGTCTAACTTTGATACTTGGAAAGATACTGGAACAAGTTATTAAATATCACTTGTAAGCACCTACCAGATACTAGTGAGAGAAGTAATATCCAATATGGATTTGTCAAGCACAAATAATGCCAAACCAACCTATTTTCCTTCTGTGAAATGTTGTTGGCCTAATGGATAAGGAAGACAAAGTAGAAGTGCTTGATCTTGATTTTAGTAAGGCTTTTGACACACTTCCACATGACATTCTCATAAGCAAAACTAGAGAAATTTGGTCTAGATGAAGTTAGTATAAGGAAGATGCACAGTTGGCTTGAAAAAAAACATACTCCGAGTTCTCATCAATGGGTGTCTCTCAAACAGAGAGGATGTATCTAGTGGGATCCCACAGTCTATCCTAGGACCAATAATATTCAATATTTTCATTAATTTTGAATAATGGAGTAGTGTATGCATATACAATTTGCAAAAGACACCGATCTGGGAGGGGTTGTGAACACCTTGGAAGAAAGAATTAGAATTCAAAATGACCTTGGCAAATTGGAGAACTGGTCTGAGATTAACAAGATGAAATTCATGAAAGACAAGTGCAGAGGGCTATGTTTGGGAAGGAAAAAATCTGTACAACTGCACAATGGAGAATAACTGGTTAGACAGTAGGACTGCAGAAAAGGATCTGGAGTTTATAGTTTCTCATAAACTGAATATGAGCAAACAGTGTGGTGCTTGTTAGAGGCTTTCCCTTCACCTTCTCCCCTGGTTCTTGTCACGCAGACAGAAAGCAGAAGACCAGAAGTCCGAAGTGGAGGCAATTCGATGTTTATTGGGGTTAGTTCCAAGCAAGCACGTTCATAGCTCTACATGCTGTCAGAGTCTGTTTGTTTCCCAGTGTTCCATGCCCAGCTCTGACACTGCAGTGTTTACTCCATGTCCCCCTTCCCAGTTCTGATGCCACAGAGCATTTACCCCGTGTTTCCCCTTCCTAGCTCTGATGCTGAAGAGCCTTGCCTGTGTCCCCATTCCCACCTCCTCCTTAGCAGGCCCACATATACCTGCAGTGCACAGCCCTACTCATATCCCTTACAACTTATGATCTGTTCCATTTTTGAGGGTCATGAGTTGGGGTCTTCATCCCATCCCTTTTGTACCCGTGGCAGGGATAAGGAGTGAGGTTGTGCTCTGGCCAAGGCCAGGCCTTTCTTTTGCTTTTAGCGTTTCTTATGCCTCTCCCACCACTAACCCCCCTTTACCTCTAACTGGTTGCTTGACCTTGCCTTGAGGTAAGGAGTTGAGGCGGTCTTCAAGTGTGTGCTCATATATTACATTCCCACCATGCCCAGTAACACTTTAATTGTGTCCCTTATCTTTTCCCATTGTACTAAAAGTCCCATCTGGTTGTGGGAAATGCAACAGTCTTTTTGTTCATTGTTCTTCACACTTATTAGTATAAGATATGAGTATCAAAATGTCAAACCCAAAACTCTCTCTCAGGCTGGCAAACAAGCCTATATACTAACAGTGCTGTTGCGAAAAGGACTAATAGCATTCTGAAATGTAGTAACAGGACTATTGCATATAAGACATGGAAGGTACTTCTGCTCTACTTGGCAACAGTGAAGCCTTAGCTGCAGTGTTTGACCAGTTTTAGGTGCCACACTTGAAGAAAGATGTGGACAACCGGTAGAGAGTTCAGAGGAGAGCAACAAAAATGATAAAGTTTAGAAAATCTGACCTAGGAGGAAAGGTTTTAAAAAAACTAGGTATATTTAGTCTTTTAAAAAAAAAGTGAGGGGGGGACCTGATAAATCTTCAGATATGTTAAGGGCTGTGATCAATTGTTTTCCATGTCCCCTAAAACAAGAAGTAATGGGCTTAATCAGCAGTAAGGAAGATTTAGGTTAGATATTAAGAAAATCCTTCTAAATATAAGGGTAGTTAACTGGAATAGGTTATTATCAAGGGAGGTTGTGGAATGCCTGTCACTGGAGGTTTTTAAGAACAGGTTATACAAACATCTGTCTGGGATAGTCTAGGTATTCTTAGAAAATAAGATCTTATAATTAGAAGTGTTAACTATAGGCAGCTCTACCAGCTCCACCTATAATATAGAACACAAGGGATTTTCTTGGATTGAATTTAATCCTTGGGCCACAATTGAGGGATACTTGCATTACTTAACATATAACAACTGATATAGGCAATATTTACCACCTAATCAGAATTGTACGTCAATCTCTGGAGATAAACATTAATGTTTTCCATTGTACATCATTAGGAATTTAACAAATGTAACAGTGATAGCTCTCAAAAGGCGATATTCAAACATTAGCTTTCATGGCTCTACTCTCCCCTTTGTTGCAGTGCCCAAAATACCTAAACAAATTGACCTAAACAAATATCTACAAACTGAGTTGAAAAATAGTTCTCTTTAGTAGAACTGGTAAGACAAACTTTGGAATCCTATTTTGTCAAAATATGCAGTTCCATAAAAATCTAAATGCTTTGCAAAACTGGGTTGCTTTCACCAATACTTTGTTTTGGAAGGAAACTGGAGGAAGAAGTTTAAGTTTGAATAAAACGTTTCAATTGTTAAAATATTTAATTTTGATTTAGACTTTTTAATCTTGTATTATATAATATACAAGAGAACAAATCAAAATTAAACATTTGTCAGCCCAAAATAGGTTACACAATTTTCCTTTGGAAAATTTTGCAATTTGTTTATGATTTAGAAAAGGGACAATTTTAAAATCTAAGTCTTTAAAAACTGAGCTTCCATCCTCTGCAGAGTTTGGCTTCATAGGGCCAAATTCTTTATAGAGCCAAGCAATGTGCCCTGGGAAGAGGAGTAGGAGGTAAACCCTGTGACAGGACAATAGATGTTCCTAGACTGAACCCATAAAGCCCTATGCAGGGGTTGTCTGAGAGGCTGGCCCATATTCCAGCCAGACTCTCCTTTCTTGCCAGGGGAAGGGCGGAAGAAGAACCAGCCCTCTTCCAGGGAGTGATTACCCCAGAGAACTCCCCCTTAGTGCAGCCACTGGGGAAGTACAGAGGGTAAATGAAGGAGAGTGGGGCTTTGGGGTAGGTGGGCGGGGAAGTGCTAGGGAGTTCTGCCTCCTCTTACACCTAGAGTGAACATCCAAAGCCAGACTGTGGCCTATATACATAATAGAATTTAAAAAACCTAATGCCATTCTGCTAACAGCACCACAGAAGCAGATGGGGGGGAAGAAAGCAATTCCCAGTAAGTACTTTTATCTTTCAGAAGGTCAGGTTAGCATTAAATACTTGAATAGTTCAACACTTTTACTTGAGCTGCAAATTATTTAGGTTCATTGTTGTTTGTTGATCATATTCAAGATCCAATTCAGCCCAATTATAGCTGATAATTTTCATAATCTAGTGAATGAAATATATGAATGATTCATTTTGTGCAGACTTCACTCTTAAGTGCTAATTTTTACTGTGGTTTACTGTATCTAAACATGCCCTTAAAAAAAATCCTTTAGAGAGAAAATGTATTTTAATTCTGAGTTGGAGAACATGAGGATTTCTTACATTTTTAATCTGTGTTCTCCTCCCCCCCACAGCAATTTTATGCCCCACCACAATATCTTCATTCTGCTCAAAGTAGAACAGATGGGGCTCTCCCCCTGAAATTGATGACTGCCACAAGAACTTGCTTTTATTTGGAATGGACAGAGGCAAGAGGAAAGAAGCAGGGGGATTTGAGTGATACAATCCTTGCAAGTGTCATTAATACCACTCCCATCTCATCCCTGCTCACAATCCAAACTCTGATCTGGACACTAACAGAGTACAAATTTAGTTTTGTTTCCCCCCACCCCAATGAGCGGTTTTTCTCCCCACTTCTTTGTAATTTTGCTTAGAGACTCAACATTTGTCATTGTTTCCTTTTTCACGTGTCCCAAAAAATACTATTCATAAGTTATTGGGCTCAGTACAGGAGTACCTGAGTGAAGTTCTTTAGCCTGTTATACAGGAGGTCAGACTAAAAGATCTAATGGTTACTTCTGGCCTTCAAATCAAGGAAATAACAAAATAACCCAAGCAGAATCAGGGCAGCAGAGATCTGAAGAGAAGGTCATTTAGGCCAGTGCATGCAAAGTGCTACATAGACAACAATTAACCTGTGTAATGTTGCTGAATGGATTTGCAAGCTGATTATAGTTAGAGCTGGTAGGGAAATTTCCAGTGGAAAATGCAGTTTCCATTAAATCCCACAAACATCTCAATTTTTAAATAATTTTCCTTTAGGAAAATCTACACCAAATATTTCATTTAGGGTCAGCTCAATCTGAATCAGAATATTTTGTTTTCTTAAACTGTGCAAAAGCTTTTTGTTTTGAATCGGTTCAACAAAACTTTAAACTGCATTTCCCTATCAGTGCATTGCCTTATGGGAGTTGAATTTCAAGACTACATTCTTTCCACTGGGCCAAGCTCCCTGGAGGACTACATCTTTGATAATGGATTGTGGGATTTGCCTCTGACGAAGCTCTGCATGGCACATTATGGGGGATGCCGTCCAGGGCCACTGAGAGCCTGGCACATAAGGGAGAATAGGCACATCAGGCTTCTGAACTACATTCTACACCAAAATAGGAAAATGCAGTTTAATGTTGAAATGACTCAAACCAAAGCATTTTGGGTCAAATGAAACATCAACTTCAGGAATGTCTAAATATTTTTGTTCTGACACTTCCTAACTTTTTTTTTCCATTTTTGTTAAGTGCATTTTTGAAATTTCAGGGTTTTTTTCATCCTGATTTGGGACAAAAACGCTGAAAAGTCTGAATTTCCCAGGGAATTAAAATTTTGAATTTTCCTCAGCTTTAATGATTACATAGTGCCAATCCTATGTAAACAGTTTTAAAGAAATTTCTGCAACAGTACATTTTTAAAATAGATACTTGCCATTTTCCTCAAGGTCCTACGAGGGAGACAGTTGTTTAGAAAATTTAGATTGTGTGATAGGTTAAAATTACAATAAGGGACACTATTTACTGTTGGATCCTATGTTTGTATATAGGAACAAAGTGTGCATTTACACCAAACATCCACAAATATCAGGAGAACTGCAAGGCACAAGAGCAAAGGCTGAATACTTTCAGCCACTGAGAAAATGTGGGTAACTAGTGCTTTATGCCCCAATTCAGGAAACCACTTAAGCATGTGCTAAAGTTCTACTGGAACTTTATGCACTTATGTACTTTCCTGAATAGGAACAGTATTTTTTAACTTTATGGTCTTTTGGAAGCAAACTATAAAATCCTTCCTCTAGATAAGAAATCTTCAGAATTTTGGATAGATTTCATTTGAAAGTTTCTTAAAAAGTCTACTGCAGTGTCTCACTTTAAGCCAGTCGTTAGCACTCGTGACCTGTGTTCCCTCTAAGCTGCATGGTTGGGCGGTCGCCTAGGAGAGATTCAAGTGCCATGCAGTTGATGAGCAGAGAGCACACATCCAGCAGCAGGTGTTCAGGTGCCCCTCCCCCCACTGCTCTGCAGCCACATTGCTCCTGCATCTGCTCCCAGGACCTTCCTGCTGGCTGGGCAAAGTGGGAGGTGGAGGGGGGTGCTGATGTCAGGGTGTCCCCCCTTCCCTGTACTCCATCTCTGCAGAGCAGCGGAGAGGGGAAAGCCTGGCTCAGGACTCAGAGCTGCTGCAATCTGAACCAGTGCAGTCTGAGACTTCCCCAACAGCCAGTTCAGAGTCAGTCTCTCTCTCTCTCTCTCTCACACACACACACCCTTTCTATCTCTCCCCCTCCCTCCTGCCCATGTACCCCATCTCTGCAGAGCGGGGGAGGGGAGACAGAGCTCAGGAAAGAACAGGAGAGGTTTCAGTGAGTGCCTTACAGAGCACGAACGCGATCTTAAACTTCCTCACACACTGTCTCTGGGTCACACACACATTTTCCACCACATACTTGTATTGTTACTGCTTGGTACTTCCTGCAAAGCAACGCACATACTCTCTATAATTTTATTTTTTGAAAGTGTGTTGTTTTAGTGTTTTGACTTGTCTATGCATTTCATAATTTTTATTTCTCTTACACTTAAATTTAATTCTTTGAGTAGTGAGTTCTAAAATGCCTAGCCTGTCCTGGCTGGAGTAATTATCCTTATGGTAACTTTTAAAAAATATTTAGGTTTTTTTGTTTCTACTGGTGGCGCACATCTGCACATATCAAAATTTATTCCGCACATGGATGGAAAAAATTAGAGGGAACATTGCTCAGGACTATTTCTTAGTCAGTTCCTTTCTGCTTTTTTTTTGTATTTTTCTTTCCCTGCAAGCCATTTTACCCATCTTTGCCACTTTATTTTTATTGATATTCTTTTCGTCAAGTTTCATCCATTGAAACTGGTGAGATGTTAGTGAATCAGATATTATCTCCTGCTATAAAACTGTTTAGACTGCTGAGAAAGTGAAGAAAAACATTACTGGGATGTTACAAGAAAGTTGAAAGTTCCAACTTTTGAATTTGTCAGTCTTTAAAAAGACTTCTCAGAATGCACACATACATGAATATACACTGTATACACAGACTTATAGGCATACACATATTAGGTTAATCAGGGTCGGGGACAATTTTGTTGTCCAATCTTTTTATATTAAAAAAAGAATTCCACAGGAAAACTTTATGCATTTCTCACCACTTCCCCCCATCTTGAGCTACAGTCAAAACAAAGCACTTTTTAAATTGTCACTACATCAAATTATCCCATTCTGCTTCTCATCTAGATTAATACCAGATTCTATCAGAGGTCACAATTTAAAATTTAGCTTTCCATTTTCTCTCGTTTTCAGATTTCTTTACTTTGAACATCACTGAGGAAGAAAATTCCAAATGTCTTAGCTATAAAAAGATGACTCTTGTTTGAGGGGGAGACAAATCCAATAGTAACACAAAGCTCTAGAAGCACAATTGTGGAGATTAAGCAACAGCACAGCTTCCTTTCTTCAGCATTGTAACTTTTCACAGGGATGATTTACAGTGGAATAAAGGAAAGAGGCAAAATGAATGTCGAGAGAACTGGATACTTAGAATTATTTATTTTATTTGTATTCACTAGCGCAACACAAAGGAAAGAATCTTTACATACAGGTTTTAAACTCAACTTTACAAGCAAATTCCAATATACAGTATTTTCTCTGAATTGGTTTTAAAAAAGAAATCTAAGAAAACCAACACTGTAGATATTAAGGAAATTTTTTGTAGCTAATACTCAATTTAAGACTTTAAATACCAACACTGGAGATTATATTGTTTTTATTGTGGTGCTTTAAGTAGGCAGTGAGCAGCTTTACCACAACAGTGATTGAAGTACTCTTGAATGTCCTTGATGGCATGACTGTAGATTATTATAGAACTCATGCCTACCAACATGATCATCTATTAAAATCCACTCTGCTTAGTGCTGGCCACTATGATGAGATGAAAAAGAATAGCTATGGAAGCCCAATTCAAGAGTGAATTTCCATTTTAATGGTATGAGAATGGTAAGAGCATTATGTGCTGTGCAAACACTGAAACTTCCCCCACCCCACACATGCAATAAACCACTATATGGATGTCTTATGGTAATGACATGCAAATAACAAAATAAACCACTATATGGATGTCTTATGGTAATGACATGCAAATAACAAAATAAACCACTCAAATGGTATTCAAGTCTTCTAGCTTCTTTACAATAAGTCAGCAGTTAAGACCAAAAATGGACTGCCTTTTACTGATCTATGACGCAGTCTAACTGAACCTCCTTGCAGTCTGATTTTGAACTCTAAAATCATTTTTATATGAACTATGTGAAAAGACTTTCAGTGGCTATGATAAATGATTACTTTCACCAACCCCCTGGGTTAGTATTGCATATGGTTCTTAACATCACCACAATATACTCTAGGAACATTATTCTCCAAGGGCTAAATATTAGTCCCATGAAAGTTTTGCCATTGACTTAAAATGGGATTAAGGAAGTACCAGCTGGGGGAGAGGCAAGGGGTAGGGGAGGTCTGGAGTTGCACTGGTGTTAAAATTCCATGATTTAAAAAAAAATAAATACAATACACAATGAAAACTTGTTACACTATATGGATATTCTTACATGCTAGAGTGTACATTAATTCTGTCAGGTGATAAAGATATCTTGGAAACAACAACACTTGCAGGAAAATTAGGTTCAAACAAAAAAGCCACACACAAACAGGAGGCATTTAGATTATTTTAGGCACAACTCCAAGCAATAAAGCTCATTTAAAGTGCAATTTATTTTTTCTTCTCCTTTTGTGTTTTCACTTGTTAAAATACGCAACTTGTTTTGTTTCTGCTTTATACACATTATACCGAACAGTAGTTTAATACTTTTGTGAGTACTGCACAAAATGTCAGACCTGAAACGGATGAAAGTCAGCAATAACCCATTTTAGAAACCTAAAAAAAGTTCAGATACATCTAACCCTTTATTTTATTCATTTAGAATCATCGACACCAGTACAGATGAAACAGCTCCATCTTTAGATAAGGTTGTTTCTTTCATTTCAGACTTCGAGTTCCATACAACACCAGCACTTTTTTCCCTTTCACTGGAGTGAGACTTCAGTTTCACCTCATTACCTCTTTCAGTTGTTCATCAACTAACCAGCTTTACCGCGCACTCTGGACTTTCTATACATACATTGGAACCATCCTTGGTAAAGGCATGATAGTAGCAGAAATATGTACTTGTGTTTAGGTGAATGAATGTTTAGCAGAGTTTCAACTCAACACAACTACAATTTAGATTAGCAGCATGGTCTTGTACATATAGCAACTCTGCTACCCATGGCTCCGTTTCTTATTTACTAGTCTGTTAGGATAAAACAGGAAGTGTGAATAAGTGCATGTGTGTGTATATATATTTTCACATCAAGGAATAGGTTACTAAAGTTTCTATACACCCAGGAAGAACCACTTGTTTTTTTGCAAAAAAAAATCTGATCTTAAAAACAATTTTGTATTTCTATGAAAAACTTGATGGGCTCTTTTCTTTGTAACTTAATCAGTAAAGGTGCAGATTTAAAAAAATCAACATTTATTTTACTATCTCTTTAAAAGTAAATCAGACTGGTGGAAACTTGGGGCAGAGCGGGGGGAGATGGGAATAAGAGAACCCACTCTGAAATCTCTCTACACCGACAGCATTCCTTTAAATGAAAATAGTCTCTCCTTAGACAAACTGTAGAAAATTAAAAATAAAATCACCTTCCTTTTAAGGAAAGTCAGCTTTCAAAATTTCCATAAAAATCTATACAGACCTGAAAATGAACCAAGAACCTGACCATATCATCAGCAGTTTTCAAACTCTGGAGAAACACAGCCTACTGTCAGGAGTTAATTTTACAAATACATACAAAATCAGTTTTATTTACTCCTCAAATATTAAGGTCTACTCTGCTTCTGGACAGCAGACAGGATACTCAGGGCCTTTCTAGAAGGAAAAAAACGTAATTATAACAGTAGTCTTGTGCTTAGACTTATTTTGATCAATTTATATAACAGCTACTGAATATTAATGCTAAGTAGATTTTTTTTATATGAATTAACAAAAAACATGGTTCGGTTTTATTTCAGAACTGTATAACTAGATGTGAAATGAACAGATTAAACTAAGTGTACTTACGGATTTCTTTCACCTCACTGCTGATTAAAAGAGAACAATGTGAGCACTTTGCATTGTTCATGTGTCATCTATTCAAAAGTTTAGGTCACTTGTTTTTTCATTGGGAATAGCCATTCTTGGCGGGGCAAAATTTATTATTGAAGGTTCCTGTGGATGTATACATACACAATATATGGAAAAGTGTACTATAATACACCTTCCTTCAGCAAAGGCCTAGAATAGTGTTACTGTGTCTTGTTTCTCTGTTTTATTACACACAGGAGACTAAGTTTTTTGAAAATACTAATTCTGACAGTATTCTGCTACTTGAGTGTCAGGTACATATAAGCTGAAGAAAACAAGATACTACGATTGTGTGGGATACAAGGGTAAATTTTTGGAACACTTTGCTGGATATGCACTTACTCAATCCATAGCATGTGCATTTACAAACTTTATGCCCCCACAGCTGCCACCTGACAAATATTTGAAGACCACCTTCAGAGAGAATACCTTCCCAGAGAGAGCAGAAATACCTTTCCTTATTTTATTTCCCCACCGAGTTCCTTCCCAGGAGAAAAAAAAAAAAAAGTACCCGTCTCTGAAATACTCAGAGTACCAGCTCTGATTATGACATCATAGGATTGCTCAAAGCAAAGCTGTGGGTTTTAGTAAAAAGTAGTTTAAAAAAAATATGTAAAATAATTTCAAAACCCTACATATACGCCCAAGTTTTGTGCAAACATTTCAAGTCTGATTCTTCAGAGTCTTCCAATAGTAAACAGGAAGTCAATAAATATAAAAGTACAATAAAGTTAAAAGTTCTTAATTAAAATGTATGTTGTGAAACTCTCAGCACAGGTGTCATGGACCCCGTATCCCCAAGGCTCATTATACACCATTTCAAAAGCACCTGCATTAGCAGGTTTTTGCACAAGTATCCTTAGCGCACTGTTTCAAAAATTTACCCAATGTCTATTAAATAACACAAAAGCATTCTACAATGCATGGATGGATTGATATTTCTGTGCAATAAGAGCCCTTTCACCCTGTGAGATCTGCTTGCCATCCATGAATGGTGAAGATGAGCTCAAAAGCAAATAGAGCAACATTCTGATACCTGTAGGAAAACATATCTAGATTAAAACAACATTAAATACATGTCATTAGAGTCATGAGATAATTTTGATAAAAACAAAGACTTTGCATAGGCCTCTGGAATACAGAATAAATTATGGCCAGGAAAAAAAATATGCTAATAGATTATATAATTATTTATTATTTTCCACTGCTATAAACCTAACTGGTAGTCAGAACCGAAAGATTAGATTGAATAGTGATTTCCCTGTCTGATAGTCCACATCAATAAAAACAAGAAATGATTTCTGCAAGCAACCTGCCCTCCTCAAATGCCTAGTGAAGCACCCTGGAAAAGTGTTTAGTGGTCATCACAGGCTTCAGCATTTGTTAAGTATTAAGACAGACAGAAGAGTAATGTAATCAAGTTGCTAATGCAGGCCACAGGTACAGTTAAGTATAAACCATTATGTTCTCTTACGAGAAGTTGCACAGGTTTTGATAGCATCAACTTCCAAACAGGTCAGATTGGAATAGGCAAATATTAATGATAGATTCCACTTTTAATATTCATTCAGGATTTGGATAACAAAGCCATAATTAAAGTAGTCAATATGTGGTAAGCAGTTGATGTACGATTCATTCCAATGAGACGTGCATATGGATGTCATGTTTTTAATGTGTCTTTGGTTTAGGGAGGCGGGAATGCCGATTAGAGGCCAAACTATCCCCAGAACGCAAACCGGTATTCTGATTTTGCACATTTTCCTTTCGTTGTGCCAGCGGCCTTGGGATGTTAGTCTTGGAATGGGAGTTCGGAGGTTCTGGAGATATAAGCATTGGGAGGCTTATTTGTTTAGATTTAACAAAGGAAATAGTTGGTGGGCGAAGTTTAGAAATTCTCTGACTCGGTTTACTCTTTAGGTGTGTCTGACTAGATGTTGGTTGTAGCTGTGTTGCACTACTTGGTGGTGGTAGCTCAGCCTTGGAAGCAGTGGAGCAGTTTGGGGATGATGCAGTATTGGCTACTGTAGGAGGCACTAAAGCATTCAGGTTTGGGGGCTCTGAAGCTCTTAAAGTCTTTGGCTGAGAAGCCTGGTTTGGGGATGAAGGTTGACTTTTCATAGCTAACTTAGTCTGCACATCTCTAGCATCCATTTTAGTAGGTGTCTGAAAAGAAGGAAGAAGAGACTGTAGTGTACTATCTTCATTACTAGCCAGCTCTTCAGGTTCTTTAGCACTCTTTTTAACCTTCAAATTCTCCTCAAAAGGTTCATTCTCATTCAGGTCCTTTATATTTAAAGGTTTACTCAGTAAAATGTTCAACTCATTCAGACTATTTGTGTGAGAGCCATTTGCAGCATTTTGATTAGGATGATCGTTTTCATGCAGGCCCTGTTTGGGGTATTCACTGTGGGCCTCGATATGTAGTGTTTTTATTAATTTTCCCTGGGCGAGGACTGTGGAACTGGGAAGGCTGCTGGAAGGCTGTAGTACTTGAGGCTGTTAAAAAGAAAATACATTAACATATTAGACTAGGGAAATGTATATAGTTAACATTTTAAACTCAAGATGTGCTGATCTGGTGCTTGACGCTTACATATTTAGTTTTTGTGTTAAGAAGTTAACTTCGTCAAAACAGGATCCATGGGATACATATAAGTGGAACTGGTAAATTATGCACAAAAAAATGCCAGCACTAAAATATACATCTCAAAATAAAATGAAAGACAATGAGAGAAACTTATTGATTGATTTAAAGCAAAGAATATAAAAAAAGATTTTGTCAGCTAACGATTATATGTTTTGTTCTTTAATTGTATTGCACTGCAGTAACAGAGCCATGTCTGAGTACTGGTAAATTCAGATGCAAATGCCTTGAATAGCTAATAAAATTTGTGCGATTACATCTATTTTATCTTCTGCCCCATGCACATTCCAATTAGCTATCCCAAGCCTTTCATCAATTTTAAGCATTTTTAAGAGTAGGTAAGGACTTTACTGGACAAATTTGTGTTGGAAGTGCATTCTAAAGACACCACTTCTACAGATTTAATTTTCTTGGTGAGCTGAGGACAGAAGACTTGACATAAAGCTTGTCCTAATTAGGTTATTGACTAAATTTATATAGCTATTTCATCCTAAAGCCCATTCAAATGAGCTGGTGGAGATGCACCGTGTAGTGTCTTTCTGGGGACTGTACTGCATTCACCACCAGATAAGCATGGTTTAATGAAGAGACTACATTTTGTCTGAAGGGAGATTCTGGTATTATAAACAAAAGAATCGCCAGTACCTCTTCTGGGTCATTTCTATTTTCCCTTTGCTCTTCCCTGTAAAAAGACTTCAAAGATTAAATGTGGCATTTTGCTCTTTAAACTAAACTCTTCTGCATGGAAACCAACAAAAACCTCATCAACCTTGAGTTTGTACACTGATTTTGAAAGAATTGCTCAAGATTCTGTAATTCATAGCATTCCCCCCCCCCCCAACAAAACCTACCATACTGCACTTGAGCTATTAAAATTCAACATCTGATTTGGATAATTTTCTATTTTTCCTTTTTAAAAGATGAACTACAGTCAAATCTAATTTTGAAGATGGCTTAAACAGAGAAGCAGAAAATCATTCTTCCAAAACACACTTGTTTTTGTCTGATTCTATGTACATAACATGTAGTAATAGTGTCATGCACTATTACAATAAATCAATAAAGCAGGAGCAACATTTCTCATTAGGCTACCTTGACTGAATTTTTTCACCATTATTACACTGAAGAGGAGGATTATTTTGGGGGTTTTGCCTTTATTTTTAATACTTGCTCAAACCAAGTAAACGCATTGCAAAGAGCAGTTCAGATTGCTACCCAGATTAACAAGTACCTCAGCTTTCATCGGCTTTCTGACATGTACCTGGTATGCTCACTCTTCAGTGGGGTACAGAGTACCTCCATTATAGTTTTCCATAAAGAGCAAATTTAAGGAAAAATAGATCAGGAGAATTTACTAATCTAATTCTGATTTACTGGAGATTTTTTCTTTGGATTCACCAACTCCACCT
This sequence comes from Natator depressus, assembly GCF_965152275.1. Lineage (NCBI taxonomy): Eukaryota > Metazoa > Chordata > Testudines > Cheloniidae > Natator > Natator depressus. The sequence continues at coordinate 74,452,005 of NC_134240.1, forward strand.
TTAGCCAAGGGCAAGTTAGAGATTGGACCAGTGACAACAATGACTGACAAAGAGATAGTGCAGACACACTGAACACAGTGAAAACTGGTGCTTTTATAAAGAAGAAAAGTGTGACAAATTGGAGAGATGAAGAGTGTCAAAACATTACTTTCATAGTAAATTATTTTTCCCTCCACTGATTATCACCACCAAACTTCAGAGGAGTGTGGTAAACTTAGGCATTTCCTTTTCTACCAAGCAATTCTACTACAGATACAAAAAGAACGTTTAATAAGCTAGTAGCAATTTTTAAATACACAAATTAAAGCTTAAAGAATAAATCCTGGTAAATCTGTCAATTTTTCAATCTTAGTGTAACGGATATGGATAGTACCTTTACCTCAAACTAAAACCTGTTATTCCAAAGAAGACTTGCACAACAAAGAGGGGATGATGTTAGCCCAAATAATTCACTGTTTTGAGAACCCATTTATAAATTCTAAAAAACTGTTGAGAAAATTCTTGAGCACAGACACAAGCAGTCAGAATAGAACCATTCACAATGCATGTGTGCTGAATAAAGAACCAAAATACTTGAACAAAATTAAGATTTTCTAATCCAATTTAGAAAAAACAAATATGAAGATTATTTTTTATGGCACAAAATACTTTTTCAATGTCTATCATACACAAACAGCTGTTCAAAGTTTTTCCCCATTTTTGGTCATAAAGGAAATAAAACTGAAGATATTATGTATGAACATTAAATTACATATGTAGCTATGTGCTAAACTACCCCAAAAATAATTGAGTCAAATTTTAATCAAAAAGTTTAGTCTATGAAATGTAACACAGTGAAAGAGAGAACCTTCATCCCCCATAATGTGTGTAAGTATATCTGAAATACTAGTTAGAAAATGACCTTTTATTTATGCTATATCTGGGCTGCCATTTTATAAAATAGCACAAAAATATTGCTTAAATTGAGTAATGGCATGGTAAGCACTTGCATTTGGTATTACAGAAATTGCATAGAAGATATTAGCCAAATGCATAAAGGCATACATACCTAAGACATCTTTCATAACCAAAAGATGCCAACAGTTGACCCAAAAGTGGAAAGCAGCATTTGATCTTCTCAGCAAACTATGAATCTGACGACATAGCTTTAGCACAGATAGCTTTGACATCTTCCAGTAAATTTTCAAAAACTAAAAATGTGGCCCCCTGTTTAAAATGAATCACAAGGAGCCTAACACTGATCTCACAAATATGACTTCAGTGGTTAATCCTGATTTATACCACTGGAAGATCAGAATAAGACTGAAATCAGCAATAAATAGTTCATCACAGAAGGGGAGGTTACTTATCTGTAGCTGGAGATTCTTCAAGATGTGGTCCCTATCTGTAGTCCACTGATAGTTATGCACCTGCACCATGCACCTGGAGCCAGAGCTTTTCAAAGTAGTAGTGTCCGTCGATCTGGACATGCACCCTTGCATTGCCTTATGGTTTCACTGAGGTGATAAACGGCGGGGCAGACTACCAGCATCTCCAGTTCCTTCTCCACAGCAGGTCTACTAGATCCACAGCATAGGAGGAGGGTGAATCTGGAATACCAATAGGGACCATACATCTCAAAGAACCTCCAGTTACAGGTCAGTAACCTCTCATTCTTTTTCAAGTGATGGTCCCTATTGTACTCCACTGAGTGTGATTAACAAAGTAGTGCTTAGCTAGGAGAAGGGTGTGAGGAACATGGCAGAACTGTGGAACAGAGAACCAGTGCGCCAAAGGAGGCATCCATTGCAGAATCATGCACTAGAGCATAATGAGAAAAAAAGGTGTGTACTGAACTCCACGTGGCTGCCTTACAAATGTCCACAATGGGTACATCATAGAGTGCAACAGTAGTTTATGCCTGCACTCTTGTAGAATGGGTCTGTATCCCATCTGGTGGGTACAGTCCTGATAGTTGATAGGAGCGTAAAGCACCCTGAAACCCACTTTGAGATTCTCTGGGTGGAGATGGCCTGCCTAAATGTCTCTGCCACGGCCACGAATAGCTTAGGAGACATCCAGAAGGGCTTCATCCGCTCTAGGTAAAAGGCCAGGGCCCTACAGACACTGAGGAAGTGAAGCTGCTGTTCCTCATTTGAGGCACGTGGTTGGGAAAAGAGGTTGGCAAATGTATGAGTTGGTTGAGGTGGAAGCAGGAAACCACTTCTGGTAGAAATTTGTGATGAAACCACAGCAAAACTTTATCCTTATAAAACATGGTGAAAGAGGGGGGTTACCATCACAGCTCCCAGTTCGCCAGCCCTCCTGCAGACTAGGAAAGCAACCTTTATGGAAAGAAGAGAAAGGGAGAGTTAATTAATGATGTAAGGAGTAGGTTGAGGTCCCTCTGTGGAGCAATAGGCTGGATTGGGAGGCTTTTACATACCAGGCCCTTCCAGAACCAGGAAGTCAAAGGGTGAGTTAAAACTGAAAGACCCTCCACCAGAGGATGGAAAGCGCTAATAATCACTGCATGCACCCTGCTGGAGTTGAGAGGAAGTCCTGACACCTTCAGATAGAGGAAATAGTCCAAGACCATTGGCATCCCAATGCTCTTGGACAATACCTTTCTGCTGGGCAGGAGATGAAGTGTTCCACTTAGCTCAGTAGGATCATCTTGTGTAGTCTGTCCTGTTATTGGAGAGGACCTCACACACTGCCAATGAACATTCTTGTGCCAGCGGAGGTGTCCATCCAAAAAAACAGGCTGTCAGGTGAAGCATCTGTGGATTGGGGTGTCTGAGTCTGTCGTTGTGTTGTGTGAGCAGTTCCAGAACGTTAGGAGCAGTAGTAGAGGATGTTTCAATATGCAGAGAAGCAGAGGAAACCAGAACTGGAGAGGCCAGAGTGGAGTGATCAGGATGACAGTCACCCTCTCCCTCAGAGTTTGTGAAGGATTCGTAGCATGAGTGGTAGAGGACGGAAGGCATAGTTCACCTGGTTCGACCAGTTGATGACCAGCGTGTCAACAGTTCTGAATGCACTTGATGCTGGTGTGAGATTCAAAGAGGTTCCTGATTGAAGTTCCCTATTGACCAAAAATGTCCACAATGACAGTGTCGTGCAGTTCCCATTCATAGTCAGTTGCAAAGTTCCTGCTGAGAGCATAAGCAATCCGCTTCGGGGTCCCTGGTAGGTAAGCCGCTGACAAGAGGATACAGTGTGCAACACACCATTTCCAGAGGTGCATTGCTTCTGAGCAAAGCACTGAGGACCTTGTGCCTCCTTGTTTGCTTATGTAGTGGTGTTATACAACATGACAAGAGTGGATGGATGGTAACGCATGGCATGCCTTGCGTACTGCCTCAAGCATGCTGATGCATATCCTGGTTTCTCGAGCGGGCCAAGTTCCTTGTGTCGGGTTCTTCCATGTTGTGCTCCCCAGTACATTGAGTGAGGCATCTGTTATGACTGTCATGCTTGGTGAGGATGGAAGGAAGGGCATTCCAGAGCAGACTTGGAGAGGGAGGCGACCTTTGGAGGTGAGAACGATGTCCATGGGTTGGTGCATGGGGGAGTAGGCTCCTTGCGGTCATAGTTGTAGACAGCGGAAGCGCAGATGAGCAAAGGCCATGACATATGTGCATGCTGCCATGTGGTAGAGGAGGGAAAGGCAAGTTCTGGCTGAGACAGAGGGGCTGGATGTCACTGAAGCGATCAGGTCCAGTAGACTTTGGAACCCCTCTTTCGGCAGGTAAGTGCATGTGGAGGCCACATCGATGCATGTCCAGTGAACTCCAGGGATCATGTAGGGTGAAAAGTTGATTTTTTTTTTGATGTTCAAACTCACCCCTAGAGCTGGGAGGTCGATTCCCCAACTTCCTTTCTGGATCGCGTGACCAGTAGTCAGTCATTCAGGTAAGGGAAGACAAGGACTCCTTGCCATTGGAGGTGAACCGCTACCATGAAGAAAACTTTTGTGAAGACTCGTGGACCAGTGGTGAGTCCGAATGGGAGGGCCCTGTATTAGAAATGTCGCAGCCCCACCATGAATATTAGGCACCATCTGTGGGTTGAGTGGATGTTGATGTTGAAGTAAGCGTCCTGTGTATTGAGAGCTGTAAAACAATGGCCATGAGTGGGACCCCCTGGAACTTCAGTTTGCAAATGGAACAGTTGATGTATTGGAGATCCAAGATAGGTCTCCATCCTTTTTTCTTGGGCACCAGAAAATATCTGGAATTGAACCCTGTGCCCTGAAAGGCTGCAGGGACTGGTTCCACTGCTCCTCTCTGCAGGAGGGAGTCCACCTCTAGGGTAAGAATATTGTCGTGAGAGCGATCCCTGAAACAGGCTTTGGGCAGGGGCCATGGAGAAAGTAGCACTGTAAACTCGATTGTATAGCCATGTCGAACAACATCCAGGACCTACTTGTCTGTTATCGCACTACATGTTGGTAGAAAGAGTTTGAGACAGCCCCCAAAGTCAGTGGTTGGCAAAAGCGTTGTGATGCAAAGTGGCTGACAGCTCTATAGAGCAGTGTTCTCAACCTGCAGCCCATGGACCACTTGCCGCCCAATCAGCACAGAGCTGCAGCCCATGTGTCATCCTCAGGGCAATTCAGGTAGTATTGGATGCAGCCCACAATGATAAATGGATTGAGAACCACTGCTCTAGATGCACTCAGAAATATCGTTTATGCAAAGACTAGGTGTGCTGCATGGAGGGCTGCACCAGCAGACCAGGTGGACGAGCCCTGTGGACCTTCGGGCGCTTCTGTGGAGGTTTATAGGCTTGTTGGTGGCAGAAATGGAGAGTTCTACAGCATCCTGCAGGCAGTAAAATTTTCATTTTGGTGCTGGCGTATATATACCTAGAGATTGTGGTGTGGCTCTAGATTGTCTTTCAGGGAGCATAAGGAATCATTCATCTTCTAGTTCTTCAAAAGGGAGGTCCTCAGTAGTGCTCTGTACCTTTCTAGGGAAGCCTGAGATATGTAGCCAGGATTCTCTCTTCATGACTATTCCAGTCACCATTGTATGTGAAGACAGGTTCGCAGAATCAACTGCAGCCTGAAGTATAGTCCTGGAGACCAACTTGCCCTCCTCCAAAATAGCCTAGAAATGGGCATGATCCTACTGCGGTAGTTTACCTGTAAAATCTGCCATCTGCCCATAGTTCAAAAAATCATATAAGTGCTAGGTAGTTCAAGACACAGAACTGGAAGCTGGCTGAGGTAAAGACCTTTTTACCATGAGATATAGTCTCTTGCCCTCCTTGTCCGAGGGAGTGAAGCATGGATGCTCGTGCCTGGCCTGCTCCATAGCAACCTGGATCACCAAGGAATTAGGCAAAGGGTGGGAGAACAGAAACTCAGACCCCTCTTCTACCCCCTTCGGGGTGGGGGTGCATGTGTCCGTGGTGTGCCATTTGGAGAATGGTGTTGTTGATCAGTAGGGCTACTCTGTGCGGTTCCGGTGCATGCAAGATGTATAGTAGTTGGTGCGGATTGTCCTGCACCTCCTCCAGTGGGAGCTGAAGAGCATTAGCTATTCTCCTGAGCAGCTCCTGAAATTGACAGTTGTCCGGGGAAAGAGGAGGACGTTGATGACACAGCCACATCTCGGGACGACTAGGGGAACCTCTCCAGATCAGTCAGGACCAGCTGAGCTGACCGGCATATCATCCAGCCCCGGTTCCAAACATCTACTTAATGAAGGATGGGGTGGTGAGACAGGGGACTCCTCCCAGGTTGAGCAAGATGGTTCTGAAGGTGAATATGGTTCTGAAGGCGACAAGCTCCAATATGGCCAACCTAGTTGGTCCTGCTGCCGCGGCGGCTATGCCCATAAATAAAGCCCACGAAGCCAGGAACCAATGGCTCCTGTGCTGAGGCAAAGGAGCGTACTGTCATGGTGCTTTCGGGACTCACTGATAAGCATGACTTCAGAATGGAAGAACTACATGAGTAGTGTCCGAAACCTCAGACTCAGAGGAACAAGAGTCCTGTACAAATGGGGGTGCCGACAGAACTGATGGAACAGGGTGTGCTGTAGGATCAAGACCAGAGGGCGGCAGATCCGATGTAGGAGAGAAGGCCCTCTTAGCGGGTGATTCGACTGGAACTTGTGGAGACCTCATCCGATCTAGGGCAAACTGCTTCTGGTCCTCATGAACTCATCAGATTCTTCACAGAAGGAACTGGGACAGGTAAAGGGGCCTGGCTCGGTACCGACGATTCATGCTGTGCTGGTGGAGCCAATGCAGGAGAGATGCACAATTCAGGAACGAGGACTGTTAGATCTAGCGAACAATGTAACTACTTCTTGTGCTTGTGAGCCTTGGAACGTGCCACTCCTTCGTGGCCAGAACTAGTGGACAGTGCAGCCTCTTTCTTGGATCTGGAGGAAGACTTATGGCCATGCTTATGTGCATGTTTCCGTGTTTCATGGCTAAGCCCCAGTGTGGGGTCCATAACACTGGTCCCGTCAGATCCGGACTAGAACTCCGTGGTAGGAGGTGCACTCCTGGATTGCGCAGGCCAACGTACGGGGGAGGGGAGTTCACTGGCTGGAACCCAACTGCCATCTCATGGCAACCTCCATGAGGTGCATAGGAGCCTGCCTTCCTGGATATGGCCAGGGAAGGAGAGGCAGATACTGCACCTGGACACGATGTGAGCTTCCCGCAAGCAGTACAGATGGTATTGGTGCTCGTTGCTGAGCAAAAACAAGTGAGGGCAGGAAACGCAGACCTCAAATCCCAGCAACTTCAGCATAATCCAGTACCCAGACACTTGGGGGTGGGGAGGTAGGAGGAAGAGGGTTGGCAGGAAACTGACAAAGTGGTCCCAAAGTCCTTAATCCTACAAAAATTACTATGAACACAAACTACTAAAGAATCAGTAAAATCTGAACTATATAAAACTATAAAAACAGTTTTTCAGGAAAGTTTGGAAAGCAGCAGCTCTGACTTGGACCTTGTGGTGGTGAGAAGAAACTGAAGATGCAGTCGGTCCACCATGCCCTTTAGCACTTTGGGCGAAACCACGAGGCAATGCAAGGGCATATGCATGGACCAACGCCCTCTACTACTCCAGATGCATGCACCTAATCTTCAGTGGAATACAATAGAGATTATCGTTCAAAGAAGAATGACAACTTCATTGAGAATTTTCAGTCAGGGAACATTCAAACATATATGAATACAAGCGTGTGTGTACTTTAAAAAGTTAAGATATATCCAGTACTACAAATAGTAATGCTTAACTTTACTCAGTAGATTGATTTATCTAGTTAAAAAGTGAGCATCACATTTAATCTTTTAATACAGGTACTGGTAGTGCAATGACCAGTTAGGCCAGAGGAAAGGAGAGAGATACCAGTTTGAATTAACGTTAGGGTAATTGAAAGCGATGTTATGGGGCAGCCAAAATATTTACATATCACTTTGTAATCATCTGGCTCCCACAGCAACTACACTGTTCCAGTCCAAAATTGCTTCTTTTGTGCCAAATTAAGAAGAGTATACCTTAGGCTTCATCCAAAATTCAGCAACCATTATAAACAACAGATGATGGGTTCTATTTATGCATTTATTTTACTGGTACCTGATGGAATTGTAACCGGATGTCACCTACTCAGATCAAAGTGTGTTAACATTCAAGATAGTGTGTAAGAAAACAATGGATATATAAAAGGGGGGGGGGAAGAAGCTACTTTGGAAAGGAGTTAAGTATTGTCACAACATGTTTGTCAGTGCCAACCTATATTTTCTATATTTGTATTTTGTTCCTTTGTAGTATACTCGTTTCCCCCCTCTGTTTATATGAAATTAGTAATAGACTGTGATTAAGCAATTAGCTATGAGAAGTCTAGTTCCAGTCTCCCAATGAAATATGAACAAGAAAAAAATCCAATGTCCTATCCCTTAGCAATAATAGTGTTTTACTGTATGGAACGCATTCAGAAGCTTTTCATTGCTCTATATGGTCGCAAATACTGTAGTCTATTTCAGGTAGTGATTTATCATGACCAAGTGAAGAGGATTACACTAATAGGCTTTATATTTGTTTGATGGAGGGAGGGATAGCTCAGTGGTTTGAGCACTGGCCTGCTAAACCCAGGGTTGAGAGTTCAATCCTTGAGGGGGCTATTTAGGGATCTGGGGAAAAAATTGGGGATTTGGTCCTGCTTTGAGCAAGGGGTTGGACTAGATGACCTCCTAAGGTCCCTTCCAACCCTGATATTCTATGATTCTATGATGTACAGAGTGGCCAAGTGCATAGATATTTAATTACTACTTTATTTTAGGCTCCTATGAATGTAGTAAAATTACCATGTAACTGAAGAAAGTCAGTTCTCAAAACTTCAAGTACAAGAATGTGCACACATTCCACTTATAACAACAAAAGTGAAAGACTTATTTCTGTAATGGCAAGAGTGTCTAGATTTTGCACCTATCTGTGCATTGTTAGGTGCTCCAATTACAAATGATTAAATGCAATCCCTGTCACAGTAGCAAAAACCTATAAAGCACAATTACTCTTAACTCTTCCAGAAGAAATCTGGATGGTGTCACAGCCAGAAAGAAATATTAAATGCATTTAATGAAAAGGATCTCCACTAAAACATTTGTGTTAACTGAGTCACAACGATATTCCAGAACTGAGACAATTTGCAAATAAGCTTAGTGTCATTTATGAATACAAAATATTTAAGACAACGTGGACATGAAAGACATAAATAAAGCACCATTATTTTTAGGTTCATTGTGCTAATAAGATTATTATATTTAAAAGACATAGCTGTATCTCTGATCTCAATTCTAGATAGAATGTTTTTATGGAACAAATAAGGCAGCATTTCTCTCATTACTATTTTGAAGTGGGGAAAATGGTGCAATAAATAATTTGACTGCATGCATGGCTTTGATAGGCATGCATCATGCTGGGAGCAAAAACAGAAGATATGTGTGAAGAGGAGATGGGAAGAAATCTGAAGTTGTACTGTACCACGCTTTATCACAGAAGTAATGGACTAACTTCTCAACTCCTTGCCAATGGCATAATGGGAAAGCAGAGACAAGAAAAAAGACAAGGACAATGATGTCAGAGGACCAAGACGCAACAATGAGCACTTGCCATGACTGAATTGTAACTTCTTTCCCCTTCATTTGCATGTCCCCAGCTTCCAACAAAGATAGTAGTGTGGTTTAAGAGACTGCTCTATATGTTATACCTATAGTAAGTCATTTACCAAAAAAAGTCCTTACTCCTTGAACTTTACGGCTTTAATACATTTAACCTCTTATGGTGATAAAGTACTGACAGTATTTGATGTAATTTGTTATAATGAATGTGCATGCTCAAATTTATACATACACATGCACATCACACACACAGTGATCAAGTACATCATGAGATAAATTGCAGACCCATACAATAAACTATTATATAATTTTGACTGTTACTTTCACTGCCTATTAATCTATCTTCCCTGGGCCTCCCTTGTAACATTCAACTCATTTGAGCAGATTTAACCAATCCCTATTTTATTTTGGTTATCTAAAATCAAATTGCCACAAAAATGTTTCTGCCCAAATGAGGAATTTCCTTCCTTCCTGTTATCCTGGGCCAGATGGGAAATATATTCTCTTGGGAGGGCAAATATCCAATATTTTGCAACCTTTCATGTGAAGAAATAATTTTACACCATCAGAAAGTGGTAATTTCCAGCTTCCCAGTGTGACAACTCCTGCTTCTACCCATGGAAAGAACCACAATATCAGATCTTAAAACCAGGACATTTTTATGCCTGGAAAATTTGTAGAGTTTGTTTTTTTCATTAGCTATATTGTGTACCATAGTACTCAAAGCTATAAGGGAGCCTCACTTTACAGACATATAAAACACTAACCCAATTTCTTTAAGCCTTACCAGAAAAATATTAGAAATCTGTCAGATGTGTAGCATATGCAGAATACTTAATAGTATAGTGTAACAAAGGTTGCTTGGAACTTGTTTGGGATGGTTTCTGTAAATTCCATTGTTTCTTCACCTGTAAGCAATACCACCACCCCAATGCATAGCAATAAAACTTTACCACATCACGGCATGTATTTTGTGTATCTGGCCAGATATGTGCATGCACATATAAAGGGTTTGATTAAATCTTTGTTTGTAAATATGTTATGAACAAGTATAATCACATTTTAAATGCTTCCAGGTCTCTTGCTCTTCAAGTTTGACACTTTTCTTTACAAATACCTACACAACCACATTTTCCCTTAAAATTAATGTTTTAAAAAGTTAACTTCACAATACTGAAATCAAGGTATAAAGAGCACACACCCAAATGCACTGTAGTTTAACTGTGTCACAGAATATTTACAATATTTAAACCATTCCCTCACCACACCAAGCAGATAGCATCCTGGGTTTACCAGTTTTCTGAAGCAGTCTTATTTTGCTAAGAGTATCAGCCTGTGTAGCTTTCAGAACTGCAAAGCATCCTAAATGGCCAGTGTAGATTAATACTTTTAACCTGGCAAAGAAATGTACTGTTTCTTGTGGAACACCTCGTGAGCTAAGGTGTGTGTTTGTTTTTAAAAAGTATGAAAAAAAATCAACCTTATGGCAAAACACTACTGAAATAATTTATAATCAAAATGCACACGACAGCTTATTCTTGTTAATGGTATAAAGCCAGAATTGCTTAGCTTTCTTTCACCTACAATTCATAGAGTCTAGAAAAAACTCTGACAAGTGTCTAGTCACTAAAGATGTCCTGAGAACTTGTGCCCTGTGTCAGTACAGTGTTATCTGTGTAACTAACCCCTTCACAAAAAAACTCTGGCTTTTCAGTTAAGTGTGCTCCTGTTACAATGATTACTTAAACCAGTTGCCTACCGAAATTACTACAATATGCTTGGGTTTCAAAATGCTCTGTTAATTATTACTCTGTTTTAATCCTAAAAACTAAATCTCCAGTATTTCTGCCATTAATAGTATGCTTCTCTGGAATCCCCAAATTTTGACACAACATTTTTAAACTGGATGGGGGTGAGTTCACATAAACCACCTCACAGTAGTAGCAACTGATTGTATATCATTATCAAGAGAAAAACACTGTAGGGAACATGTAAGATTTGAATACTCATGACATTCAGTATTGGGAGTTATAGGAATATAATAAGAGATCCAATTTTGTTCCTGGAAATGGCATATAAACAAATCATCTTTTATTGGACAAATGATTACACAGTCTAAAATGCTAAACACTATCACGGGATGTGGAAATGATATTCAGAGTTAATGATTCTGAAATATTTACTTTCACTTTAGTGTTAACTTTCAGTAAAACTCAAAACATACACCCAACAATATGTTCACTAACATTGTGCAGTATTAAGGATGGGTACATTTGGCAAGTTAAGCACTAGTGTCTGTTAGCTTGATTATTAACGCTAACCATCTGGTTGGATTGTAAACATAATTGGATTGTAAGATTTTTGTAGCAGAATCTTATTTGTTCTGTAAAGTAGCAACACACTGGAACTGTGTAAATAACAGACTATTTCATAGCTTTATATATTTTGATAGTCTAAACTGTATGCGTCTGCAAACAGACTGCTGTCATTATCAAAGGGTATATAGTGAAGTTCTGATGGTTGGTAAAATTTTGCAACATCCACAACTGGCAGTAGATTTCAGAGGATACTTCTAAGTTAGCCTCCAGAATAAATAGTTACTTAAAGAAATTGTTTGAAGAGAACTATGGGAATCAATTATCTCCAAATAGAAATATAGCTGACTTAAGCCAAGTGTACATCATGTTCCCCCACAATTTCTGCAATAAAACAGTGATATTAACTGCAATCTAGGTGCTCTCTATCTACTGGTGACACCAGGTCCCATACTTATACTACTTTTGGAATTACACTCTGGCAGATTCTATTTTCTGGAAATGACATCACTGTTGTACAAATACTGATTAGATAGGGTTACAAATGTTATTCCTGGTAATGTTGTCTTCTGGAGGGAATGCTTTCAAAAATTATGCCAGAGAGCACTGGTTTGGCAAGTGTGCTGGCAAAAACTGTATGCTTTAAGATATACACAGAAACATGATTATTTAATATCTCCACACTTCTAGTTCCGGTATATACCTTCCTGGTCAAGCCTAACAGTAAGACTGGCAGCGACAAAGCCGGGAGCACCCAGACAATTATAGAAAACAGATTTATTCTTCTGAATAATATGCCTATTCCACTTCATCATAATTAGTCTATTACTGACTTTCATCTGTTGTCTTTGCAGAAAGCAAGCAGCAATGTATTCACATGTAATGACAGAGCATGTAGCCTAAGATCAAAGCACATACAAAATTGATTCTTTTAGGGCAGCTTTATACAGCATTACTCTTTTTTTTAAAAAAAAAAACCTGTGCTAATGTTAAAGGAGAAAAGATATGGGGCTGAATTGCACAGAGAACAGGTAATGGAATACAGAGCTTTTTATCACTAGTTAAATGATCAGTGTGAGTATCTGATAGTCTTAAGTCCAGTTCCTAATGCATGAGTGCCTGGCAGTTCAGAAGTCACCATTCACACAGCTTGACTTCCTCGTTGGTATGCTCAGAAGCACTGTGAACTGAATACATGGAGTTTGATCTGTCCCTTCACTTTTACAAGTGATCCTTGCAGCTCTGGCAACACATTGGTGGGGCAGTACAAGAATCGTGCACTGCTACTGCTTGTGCTATACCTGTGGATAGAACACTTCAGTCTCCTGCCATTAGCAAACTTGACACCTTTTGTGAACACTAAATTACACAAGAAAAATATGAGAAAACAAGTCTGACTAGCACCTGGAGACGATCTGTTATGAAGAACTTAACCTTTATTCATGCTGAATTGTTTAAGTGAGTATTTTCACAAAAATGTCAAAATAGTATTTTACATTTCTTTGAAATATATTAAATGACATAAGATTTTCCTTGTGAACTTTTTTTTACAATTATTTCAGTAGATGTTTAATTTAGATTTAATAGTTTTCCAGGATGTAGTTTACTTTTAAGTTTCACAGAATTTTAAACATTAGTTTGCTTTAATAACTATTTTTTTAAACTGTATTTCGGATCCAAACACACTCGAGTATAGCAGAGCATCAGCAAACTCACTGTAATTTGCAAATTACAGTAAATTTTGTATGAATAAAGTATAATCTTTAGTAACTAGTTATATTTCTTTTGCCATATCCAGAAGATCATTCAAAATACTGAAGCTCAAAATAAGACTTACCATTTTTCTATTAACTATGTAAGCACATGGTTGAAAATCAGCAGTTTTGTTTTTTGTATTCCAGATTCAAGGCAATAGAACAATTTCAGCTCGTACTTTAGCTCAAGCAGTAGCTAGCACAAAAGCAACATTAGTAAATCATGCAAGCTTTGGAACAGCCATTCACAGCCCGTTAGATGTCTTTTCACAACAAACATTTCAGAGAAAGAAATATTAGTTTAAAAAAAGCCATCCTAAAAAATTATAAAAAGCCCTCTCTCTTGGATTGCAGTGAGAATGACACTATTTTTCTCACCAAGATTTTAATAAGGTACACATTGCATATATGTATACATATGAGCATGAACACATGCAGAGTTTATGAGTGAAAGACCACACACAAACAGGACAGCAAGATATATGTTAGACAAGATTGGAAAGAAGGGCTTATTCAGGTCTTAAGAACAAATATAGTAAATCAGCTTTGAAAAGCTTTAACTTGTAGCTGCTAGTGACTGCAGGAAGCACTTAGGTTAGGCCACAGACTGTTGTATATGCCTGTAAATTTCTGCTGGGAAAGAAGGACACTACATGATCAACAGTGCGTGCAAAAGGAAAGTTTCTACCGGAACACAGTGTGGGAAATGAGTGAGAGGTACAGACTCACTCTGTCTGCGGTGCGGTGGAACAGTCCGAGGGATGCCCTGGAATGAGCCCTGCCAGGGAGAGAAGGAGGGAGCAGAATACCCACCCTGTGCAGAAAGAGAGGGGGAAAAGGTATAATAAAAAAAAAGAGAACAGGGGAAAATAAGACACCAAAAAGCCAGACTGGTCCTTTTTCTAATAAATGCAATACTATTGCCATTTACAATTATTCTCTTTTCCTAATCTTAACACCACAAATTACTAAAACCATTAGCAAACCTAGACAAGTTATGATTCCCTCATTAGACTAGGCAGATCCCTTACTTTCCCCCTGTATGACAGGGTATCAGTGATCCCGTGGTTTACAAAATCTATATTTAAATTATATATATTGGCATACCTTTTGCATAATATGGTTTTAGGTGTTAATTTGTTATGCTGAAAATAGCCCCAACTCAGACAAGACAAGGAAAGAATAGTTTTTTCACATAACATTTATAGACAAAGTTCTATTTCAAAGCACCTCGATGCAAGTCAAAATACGCGTTTAACCATTTTATTTTATTGTAAAGACATATGAGCTGTAGCTTGCAAAAAATGTACTAATGGAGAGAAGGTTTTCTGGCAAGCTTAACTGTGGGCTTTAGTCCGCATCCTTCAGATCTGGGTATGAACAGTTACTGAATGCAAAAGGGCACGAGTGAAGTTTGCCAGCATCTTTATGCCTTGCTGTGGGTAGCCGGAACCCTCCATTACTGGATCGTAATGTCACAAAATATATAAAGCTATCTTTAAATGCTCTTTGAAAATGCAAGATTTGTCCTGCCACATCCCTAGATGGTTATTTATCTGGTATACATCAATGACACTTACAGCTGCATTTCAAAACAAGTTCTTTGTGGACCTACATGATATGCTGGTGACAATCTCCTAGGACAACAAACATATCTTTTTATGCAGCTCAGCATTTTCTCCATAACCTTACCTTTAAAAGAAATCCATCCAAACTGGCATTTCTTTCTCTCAAATCACGAAATAATCCAGGCTTCCTACCTCAATCCACAATCTAAGGTAATTTTCCATCAACCATGTCTAAAATTAAAGCTTAAAACTTTTACTTTCACAGATTGTGTAGTATGGAGACATTAGTGTTAAGACTTTGAGAAGACTCACCACTATGAACTGGCAACTTTTACTAACAGATAATGGATATAAGATTATGAAACTGGAGATAAAATTTGTATGCCAGAAAGAAGAAAAGTGATTTTCAGAATTTCTCAAGGCACAGATTATTTTTCCCCCTCAAAATCTTTCCAGTTTTTTAACTGTTGCAGAACTAGGCTTCCCTTCCAAGATATTGCTACAAAAATACTCTTTTTATTTAGTCCAGTGATGATCAAAAGGTCAAGAAACATTTTGACAATCATCCTCATAATTAGCCTCTCTCATTAATTTCACTTATTGCTATTCAAATTTCATCACAAGAATGTCAAAAAGCTGCAGGTTGAAAAGTATTGTGATATCACCATGTGTGTGTGATCAATATTTAGAATTTGCCAACAACAGCACCTTTAGGGTCTGACATCAGACTGTAGAAGATTATTTTTCAAGAGGTGCTGCCTGAGTATTCAGAAACCGATGAGATAAAAGTATTTAAGAGCTGGTCCTATCAGAAACACTTTTTAACTTACACGGCCATAGACACACACACATATGTAAACATTTATGGAGCCCTCCATCAGTGGTTGTTAAGGCCCACGCAGGCTTTGGCCAAGGAGTAGACAGTTATATGATGGCAAATTCTGCTTGCTGGAGGTCCAGCAATGTTATCAGCACAATTTGGACCGTATCCACTGATGTCGGAATGAGAAAAATATTCCCATAAACAAGGTACAATCCGTGACAGAATTTTTTAAAAAAATGTTAAGACACATGGTGTCCAACAGCTGCATGAACAATATTGGAACATTTTCTACAATCAGTAGGAAAAAGACCATCTAAATACACAGTTCAGAGCTCACCCTAGCTGCTTCAGGTAGCTAGGCCCACGAAACAAATTTTCAGACTCTTGTCCATGGTTACTATAATCTTAACACTGTCGACAGGGCTGGCCTTGTGAGGATCTTTGATTTTGGTGAAGGAAGGAGAGATGTTTCTTTCAAGTTACTTCCAAATTTAACTAACTCATTTAATATAAATAGACTGGGGAAAATTTTGGGGCCCAGATTTCTCCAGGAGAAATTGAACTCAGCTGTTTGTATTTGGTTCGTGTGTGGTTAACAGATTTAAAAGTGAACTGAGCCGCTGTAGGAATTTTTCTACAGTAGGGTGATTTTTAGCACTTATGTAATACTTTATAAGAATTTCTCAATAATTTTGTAGGGCACGTAATTATTATTAATCCCTATTTTACAAATGTAAAAACTAAGGCCGAAAGGTTAAATGATTTGACTAAGGCATAAGAGTTGGAGTTACAGCTAGTCTATTTTAGATCTGGACCTCTACTATAAAGATTTCCTGTTTTGAGTTATTTACCTACGCATTTTTGGTCAACTGCTGGAAGTGGTTATTTAAAGCATCTTCTTAGTGTGCCAAACAGGGTATTAACCTTGCTCTGGGAAAGAGCCTGCGGGGTGGTGTTATTTTTGCGTAAAATGTGCTTAATCTCACGAGACGGGACAGTCTACTAACTCCAAATGTCACAACGTTTATTTTACTGTAAGTAAATATATCTTGCTGTTTTCTAATGTAGCTTTAATGGGTTTATATGTTATATTGTATACACCAATTGTCCAATTTTAAATAAAGATGGAAAATAGAAAAGATTATATTTTAAGGGGACATTGTCAAGGCAGAAGTTGTGAAGTAAGTATTTCCATATCTAATGGGAGGGGAATTTTGCTTTTTAACAATAGCATTTACAACTAAGATGTTTCAGCAGACAACTACTTAGCCATACTGTCTACATAATGATTCACTGGAGGGTGGGGAAAAAAACAACAAAAACATCTGCTGAGAAGACAATGCCTCAGGCAGCATAAAACTGGGAGCAGAAAAGATCAGAAAAGCTGCTGCTAAACATTTCTATTCGGATTACAGCAGATTTTGCAAAATAATAACTTAGACAGTCTGGCAGTGCCCCATTAAATATGGAAAACAGTCACATACAGGCTGAGAATCCGTGTCCCAGGGTTTAGCCCAAGCAGGATTACCTCATTATAAACTTCTTAAAACAACCAGGCCACACTGAAAAAGAAAAATGGAAACATCACTGACCTTAGCTTCTCGAAAGGTGTTTTATGGATTTTCCTGGATCACAGAGCCTTTGTGTGAGACTGGTGGAACTTAAGCTACTGTAGCTCACGGTTTCAAGGCAGTCATAGCAGATAGAGTGTAAACCAAGTGCCCTACGGGCTGTCATGTGCCTCTCCCTACTGAGTAAAATGCTGCTCTCCAAACACCCCAGATACGTTCATTGATTGCACGGGAGCAGAAACATGCAGAAAGAAAAGGCAATTCAACATAATCATAGTAAGATAAAAGATAAGCCTCAGAAAAAAGCAAAAGGTATGAAACAAGTAACTTATACACTCTGAGGTGAAGGGAGTGGGCCAGTGAGAATCCTCCCCAAAGATGCTGCCAGCTTCATCCTCTACTTTTCACATGAGACCTTGGTCTTGACCATTTACGAGACAGGGTAAGCTGTAAGGGATTTGCCACATACTCACGAGTCTAAAACAGGGTGTAAGGGCAAGGCAACACTCCTGAATGGCAATTCTTGGGCCATGTAATTCTCAATCATGCCCCTTGTACGCTTCTGGACCAATATTAACTGAAAGTCAGCTGTTTTTGACAAAGCTAGGGAAAGTTAGGATCCTCTCTTGCAGAGTCACTACTGCATGAACATGCACTTGGCACCTGCAGAGTCCTGGAGCTCATGCTCATTCAAATTATAGTCACCACCTTGTTGCTTAGCCTTTCCAAACTCAAGGGGCTGGAATAGCTGATGAGATAGGGATGAGGACCAGAGCTTCTTAAGGAAGTTTTATGCAGCATGGATACTGGCTGCGTCAGAGCCCCTGGCGCAAGACGTGTCAGTAAAGGTGTCCAGGGCAGAACTTCCTGCACAGGAATGCCAAGTCTCAGTAATGAGCCTCAGCCTCAGAGCAAAAGAAGTACTTGAGTGCTCCAAGAGAACATACACCTGCTAATACAGGGCAAGAAAAATACTTAGGAACTTCTATTGTGTGGTAATCTCACAAAGGACCAGGAGTTATTGATTCTAATTTCCAAGGATATAGCAATATCCATATCCCCATCTCTGTTTCAAGCAAATGAATGCAGGAGGGGAAATACAGATGTACCAGTATGAGGCTGCCTGGAATCAGGGCCTTCAAGAATGTCAGGGAGAAGCTGACCCCCTATGTGTCTCCTAACTCAGTGAGCTGCACAGAGCCCCCACCTCATATAATAACCAGTGCCAAACATCCAAGAGCACCTGCTTGGTGGAGATGCAGGATGCTTCAGAGGGAAGCCCCCCTTCTTAGCTTAGCAAGGAGGCAGAGCCTGCACTGATACAAGTAGCACTGGCACTGCATCCTGGTGCTGGGTGGCCATTAGCTTTGAGAGTTTATCCTTCAAAGCACGCCAGGCTGGCCTTGGACTAAGTTACAGTGGGCTCCATGAGTTGCTTAAGGAGGGCTTGAAGAACTCGCCACATTTCTGAAGTGCTGGGGATGACATCTGCACATGTATTGGGCACTCCTGCACATTGCAATTGAGTCAGAGGCAGACACGCAACATACACAATTCTGTTCTGAACATTGTTCTGATTCACAAAAGATTTGAAGCTGCTGAGTAGTCATCAATCTTCTTTGGACACCATAACTAATAACAGTATAAGGAAGTGATGCAAAAAGGGATATTACCAGACAACCAGAGAAACTAAAGTTGAGCATAAAGGTTAGCACTGAATTAAGACATATGCTGAGCAAAAAAACAGAAGTTCAGCGCCAAAAAAGCAGAGCAAGTACCAATACACTCAGCTTTAAGGCTACCTTAAATCATACCAAAGTGCCGCCCCACCCCCCCAAAAAAGGTCCAGATGCCAAACCAAACAGCAGGCACCAAGATATTGCAGAGGTATGCTGAGCCAACTAATTCAAAGACTTCAGGAGATGTAGAAATCTGAACCAGGCCTGACTAGAAGGCAAAGTTGGAACAGATAAAGGATAGGATACCTCAGCTAGGATCTAGAGGATAATTGGAGCAATAGCCAATGTTGTGCTTGTTCCTGTCAAGACTTGATTTGCCAACAAGAATCAACAATGAACTGATGGAAAAGTTAGGAGGGTGAATTTATTCTTGGTAGAGGGTGGCATATGACTGCAAGTTGGGGAAGTAGCTTCCATTCTTCCCCATCTACTGCTTCAGGATAGAAAAAAAATACTTGAGAGCTAGAAGAGTTCCTTCCATCAGTCTTACGCCAAGGAGCTGAGACCCAGGAGTGATAATCGTGCACAGATTGTATCATTAGCAAATTTAATTTTTCTGTTTCTTAGGAAGTACTTACAACTGTCCTCATAAATACAAGTCAAACAATTTGTCATCAGCAGATTTTTAAAATGACAAAGAACAGGCTTTAAAAATTCTGTATCTGTTTAATATTAGAGACAGTAAACCCACAGTGTCTTGAATCAATGCATGCAATGGTTAGAGACCAATATATTTAATCAAAGTATTTCTAGGTTTCAGAGTAACAGCCGTGTTAGTCTGTATTCGCAAAAAGAAAAGGAGTACTTGTGGCACCTTAGAGACTAACCAATTTATTTGAGCATAAGACCCTTCTTTTTTTAAAGTATTTCTAGCAAGTTTGAACTTTCGTAAGTCAAGTGTTGAACACTTTTTAAAAAAGGTAAACAAACTGTAAAATTAATTTTTATATTTGTTCTCAGGGACTGAATACCCTATTGCTACTTTCAAAAGAAAGTTACCTTTCCCTGACTCCCAAGCACAAAGTTCATTATAAACCAGCCTTGCAAAATTCTACTTGCCCACTTCCCTAAGGCATGTAAAATATTAGGGTTTTTTCATTATCGTTGTAAAATAAACAGTAGGTAAGGAGATTTCATACCTCCAGTGGTGACCTCACATGACAGTATTTTGAAATTGTTATGAACGATCCTGAAATTATGCCAGGACAGGGAGCAGCCCATATATCTTCAATAACTGGAGATCAAACTACATTAAAGTTATTGCTATTACCCCATCACAGTTTTTAATTGTGGTAGCTGACATCAAATATAAAAGTCTTCAAACATACACAAGACTAAAAATATAACTTTCCTTTGTTGTGCCTAGATGCTCCAAGATTCGTAACAGCCAGTGATCTTACCTTATATATCACATCTGCTGCAATATCTAGGCATGTGGCAGCAATCTGAAGACAGCACAAGCCTTGCTTCCAACAGATTTCTATTTTGTGCATTGACATCAAGTCCTTAATATTAAACATAACTTCCTATGAATTAGTTTATCTAGGGGTTTTGTTTTACTACTTAACGATAGTTTTAAAAGATAAAGATTAATGGAATAAGTAGATAACATACAGGAGATCATAGTGAGTCCTTATGGAGCTATCATGATCTACTGCATCAGTGAATATGTGGAAGGCTTTATTCTATGGATTATCGATATAATGCAGACAGTAATGGTTCTCTCTAAGCAATTATGGTCTACTGCACCAATGGGGGCCTACATTCATAATATAATATGCTATATAATCAGTACCCTATATACCATGAATGCAAAGTATGTGTAATAAAAGTCATGGAAGTGACCAGGCAGGCACACTAACTCTTTTTAAATAGCAATGTCCCAATCCTTAACTATTTTAAAGAAAAATTTATTCCAAGTCTCTGTGCCTTATGAATGAGTTAGAGATGAAAAGAATAAATCTAAAACTACAAAGCTTGAAATTGTTTGTGCACTTGGCTTAGAAAACAGAAGAACTAAATTTGCTTTCGGAAAGTGTCTTGTGGTAGAGATCTTGAATGAAAAAGCCCAGCACAAAGAGTGATGATCCCTAACATGCTAATGGAAACAGATATGCTATAGTGAAATGGCCATGGTAATGGCCACCACTTTTTAAAAAGGAGTTTGTTTAATCAGAGCACACATCCACTTACAAAAACAAAACAAAAAACCCAAAAAGTGGAAGGATGGAGTGCACTGAAGTATAAACCATCTTAAATTAATCCTAAAAATGTAGTTACCGAAGACAATGTAAAACAAAGTTATTTAACAAGGAACTGCTAAATTAGAACTCTGTTATACTTTAAAAACAGGGAGCTGCAGCATCACCACCACTGCTGGAATAGTTTATTCTTTTATTTATCCGTTTTATTATTTTATTCTGACCCCTACACTTTGAGATCCTCTACACTAATTGTTTGATATTTAAGTTCTATTTCCTAAAATATTGCTAGGGATGGTGGTTATGATTTCAGATGAATACTTACTCTATAGGAGCTGTTGTAACACATGACCACCAGAGTTGCCAGGATTTATAAATCAGTAATACAATTCTAAAAGTCAACGTACACTGACAGAAGGAGCTCTCTGACCTTCATATTTGACAACATTAAGGATCTGAGAATTAAAGTGTCTAGAGGAACTATACTTTTGCTACAGGGTATTCAAATTTCACTCTGTTCTGCAAAATATAGTCCATTTGAGTAAACAGTCACAACATTTCATAATTAATACCAGATTTAGCAGTACTGAATTTGAATTCCAGGAAGCAAGCATCATGCATTTAAGGCTATTATTTCAGGCTGACTATGAAAGATAACGAAGCAAAAGAAGTTATTAAAAAACTACACTGTTTTGTGGTGAGAAAAGATATTTTATTATGGTCTCTAATGCCATTTCCTTTTATAGTATTCCTCCATCATGAAAATACAGCTTATTGTCTCTCTTTTTCTTTTTGCAAGTGATATTTTATATAATTTGGTTCCAGCTCAATTGTGATTTCATGCCAATACGTCTATATTTATAATTATACTCAGCCATGTAAGAGAGTACACAAACATTCACATTAACAGAGAGACTATAAAATTGCTGTCACTGTGAAATCAAGCTAAAAAAGTTTTGCATGCACATCTTCCATTGTAGCTTGATACAGTCACTGTTTAGCAAATCATTTCAATGGAATAAAACAAAAGCTTTAAAAATGTGGGTTTTGTACTCTGGTTACAATATGACGGGAGGAGGAAACGGATTGAGAACATTTATTTTGAACTGACTTATTTAAAATGAAGGGTCAAAAAAAACAAATTAAATTTCAATGAAATAGTGCCTTAGTGCTTACTGTGGCCGTGTCTATTTGTATAGCTTATCTGTCTCCGACTTGGACAAATATAGAAGGTAAAGAACATTTATTTGCTAAGCTAAACTAGGCCTACATAGATTCCCAAAAAACTAAATTTAAAAACCAACTTTGTTAGGAATTAGAATTTGAGTCACAAAAACAAGAAAATTACAGGTAAAGTGGAAAATACATGTGAATGGTGCATAAGGACCATAGGCTGATTTTCACAATAACCAAATGGTGCTTAACTCCCCTAGGCTCCCTTGAAAAATCAAAGCTATACAGGATAACATAACAAGGTATTCATCAAACAGAGGATATCAAAGTACCTAGTTTTAGACTGATAACCAGGCCATCAACATATGTAGACAAATTTAGTACAAAACGTATTTAGTATTAGTTAAATCAGTTTTTTTTCCTGCTTCACCTTTTCATTCATTATATACATCAGAAAATTAAACTAAAAAGGCAAAATTTGTTTAGTGTTTTCCAATTACAAATCAAAAGCCACAGGGTGCTGTGCTATTGCTAGTTAATATTTTAACAGAGTGGCACCCATAATGTGGCCCAAGAACCACAAATCATCTGTGAAACTTTTGCTGGTGACCATCCATCTCACCATGGACCACAAGGTACTTACTCTCTTCAACTCCAATTGCTGTAATTAAGGCTGTGATTCTGTCATGGAAGACATGGATTCTGTGACTTTTCGTGACATCTATGACTTCTGCAGCTGCAGCAGCCTGTGCAGCTGGCTGCGAGGCACCTGAGCAGCTGGCCCCAGGGCCAGCCACATCGGCCCATTAGCGCCAAGATCTAGTCACATCTTTCTTCACGCCCTCTTTGACGACACAGAGTTCCACTTGGCTAATATCTTTCAGTTTTAAAGGGCCTTTCCTTCAGAAGGAAAAGTCACTCATAGGAACCACTTCACCCACAACTGAAATTCTCCGTGACAGACTGTAGAATGTATCCTATGAGGTGCTGTTGTATGTTGTTAAGCAATACATCAAGACAAAGTGAAGAACCCCATCAATTGAAATTACAGAGACTATCAGTAGACAGAACGTAATTACCCAAACTGGAATTTGGCCAGGAGACCAAGGTTAACACCTCTCTTATAAGAAGTACCATAGTGAGCCCTATAATCATTGTGCCAATTTCTGTCTCATTATAGAGAAAGATAGGCAGTGTCATCATCAAAACGTATAATTGTGTACATCAGAGGGATACCATCTTGGGGGAAAAAAATCACATTTCTGTCTAAAAGTTTTAAACCCAGTAGTTACAAGCAACAGCAAGATTACACACACTGAAAGTTAACAAGAAAACTTTTTCTGGTTTACTTTGAATATTTGACACTTTCTGAATAGTCATTTTCATTTTTTCTCTTGGTCAGTTTTTCCTCTTCCTGTTAAGATCCTTATAAATATGAAGAGGGTAGCTCAAACTTATATTATTTATTATTTTATGTACAGAGAAATTTTTTTAAAAAAATAGGACATTCTATTAAATTCATATATGATTAAAACTGGAATTTTAAAAAAAGTTTCCAAGAAGTTCAAGTTGACAGCCTCTCTTTAAAACACAGAGTATTACACAACATTTCCCTTCACTTCTGGGCTCACTCCTCAGATCCTGAACATTAATATTACCTTTACAGTTTAATTTAGGCAATAGGTGAAAATTAGACTATAAGTGCAGTTCTAGGCCCAGCAGTTAATTGTGGGGACGTTGTTATAAAGGAGAAACCATTGCATTTCGCCCTAATATGCACTCATTCAAATTGATTAAGGATACATACAGTGTCTGAGCCAACTCAGACACTATTTCACTGATTTGTCTGTGCTATTAAAGTCTCATCAATGTTCCTATTAAACATGCATCAAATCAAACAAAAAGTATACCTAACTCATTTTTATTTGTTTTTCAAAATCATTAGGTTATAGAGTCTTTACCTGCAAGATTATATTAAGACATTTGATTTGTAGAACCATTAAAATTGGTTACTTTCTATAGGAGTGGGGCTCTTTGAAATGATTGTCAGTATGGATCCCCACTCTTGGAATAAATGAGCTTCTGGTGCAAGAGCTAGGATCCTTCTAGATAACAGTGTCCACAGGACCATTCACCCTCCACCGTCTCCAAATTTTTAAGGAGAATGGTTTCAACTGCTCCTGCAGTTTCTTCCACTGATTCAGAAATTTTCATAGGAGAAACTCTGAAGTAGCATGGAATTGTTGATCCCTATAGGTGATCAACTCAAACAGCCAAATAGCAAGTAACTTTCTTTTTTTGTGAATTACCCATAAGGTTCCTCCTTTTTTGGAGATTAACAAGAAGTTATGAACTGCCAAGAGGAAGGTCTGAAAAGTATTAATTAAGAGGTACTGCAAGATTGCGCCTCTGAATTGGGCATCTAATGTACAGCCCAAAGCAAGAGTATAGTGTTGCAAAAAAGTGTGTATACAGCCCACTGCATATTTCAGTGATTGACACAGTGCACATGGATATTGTAGAAGATGCCTCAGACTTAGCCGAGTGCACTCCGATACCTCCAGGTGGCTGAATGCCTGCCAGGTACCAACAACTATATAAATACAACCTAATACATTTGGACACTCTTTGAGCAGAGAGGTCATAAAAATGTCTAGAGAATTTATGCATAGATTCAGTACTAGAGCCTGATCTCCCTTCAAGTGAACTAGACTCAGCACAATTTACAAGCAGGCTAATTATGGGAGTGAGATCACAGGCCACTTTAGAAAGGAATTAGGAGTGAGCACTCAGGACTAAAATTTTTATGGACGTGGTATAGAAAGGAACAATCTTGACGACTACAAAGCACTAACTTGTGGTTGTGACAGGAGTATGAGGAATACTGTCTCCAAAGACAACAGAGCGACAAAGTTCAGATTCAGATCCCATATGAGAAGTACTGTATGCATTAGAGGAAATATCATGGAGCTACCCTTTCAGAAACTTAGTTATCATAGGGTGAATGAAGATTGCCCATCTACGTACCAGACTGTGGAAAGCAGACATGGCACCCAAGTAGAGCCTGACAAAACTCAGACAGTTTTGACTGTTCCAAGTGTAGTAGCCTGCTCAAAATGACTACAATGGGATCAAGAGATCCACTATACTAGGAAGTGGGATATGTGCTTCCAACTTCCTGAGAGTTAGAGAACGAAAAGTACTGAGCTCAGGCCAGAACTAGTAACAGCATCTTGCTCTCAATCTGCCTGAATTATCAATATATTTTGGGAGCACCAGAATTGGTGAATTTTTGATCCCAGTCCAAGAGATAATCCTCTGTCAGTGACACTGGGTTGAACCCACACTAGATTACATCCAGAAATATCTAGCACTGATTGGCAGCAAAGCACCCCAACTAGGGGTTTCCCTCTTGCAGAACAAAATGCATGATCAAGGCCCAAAGGGACCATTCATGGTGCTAATTTTACTTTCAATTTAAGAGCTTTGCTATGACACTGCTTTTCTTTGTCACATGAAGAGTCAGCAGAGTGATGTATGGCAGTTGCTTCAATTAAAAAAACTAAACTTCCTGAGTGAGCTAGCAAGATTGGGCACCATCATAATGGCTGAGGTAACTATCATCAAGGTGCTGTCTTGACAACTTTGGATCAAATCAGAGGGAAAATAGCCCTGCAAGACAAACTAATCCTGCAGTGTCCACAATCCTGAATAATTGGATTGTCTCTCTGAGGACCTCAGACCAGTCCTGAGGCCTCACTGAACATTACTTCAGATAGGAAAATAAGTGAGAAGGGAACTACTTCTAGGGGATGGTCATCCTTCATCTGCCACAGCTGAAAATCTCACCGTGATCTGAGAAAGCACAGTTATAGAAAGGAACAACCATCCCATCAGGACTATAAATCTCTAACTTTGATGGTCTCTGTGAGGACATGCTAAGGTGCCCATGCTATCACGACGGGCACAGTACACCTTCTTTAACCAACATTGCATAGGACTCAGACATACTCTGAAAAATGGTGTCACAGAGGCGCATGAAGCCACAAGGCCCTACAACACTAGGAAGAATCCCACATACTCAAGTCTGCGATATTATAGTATGTTGTCTCCTGGCTGCTATGGCAGCTGTGCTCTGTCACTATAAAAGAGCGGATTTCATCCTGACCAAAGGAGTGAAGAGGTCAGGAGAGTCATAGGTGGCCTGAGAATTTTTGATTTTTCCTAATAAATGTCAAATAAATGCCTCAAACGTGGACATTTGTAATGGAAATTATGTCACTGCAAGAAGCATAAGGCTTGAAGCCCACATCTCTAAGCTACTTTATCCATGCCAATGGCCACACACAATGAAAACACACATAAGATAAAAATAATCAACCTAACAAAATTGAAACATGGAAAAATGAAGCCTTACAAGAGGGCTGGACTCCAACCTAAATACAGACTAGACATTTCCAAAAAAACAAGTTCCAAAGGGACAGAAATATGACACACCCAGTAAGCGGAACATCAAGAATATCGATGCTTCAAGTAGTGAAGAAGTCAGAAGGAAGTGAAGGGTGGTTAAAGGTTACAGTCTCTTTTCTATCCTCAGTATTTAAAGCAAGGAAGAAGAGAGATGGTGAATGTACCCCGGACACTGCTTGCTAGAGGCTTCTCAGCTTGCACACTGGCGTTGTTTGGATCCCAGTAGTGGGAATCTAAATTGGCAATTCTCAGAACTAGAAACTTTTCTTTTTTTTGATAATCTTACATCAAATTCTCCCAACAACTTTTACAAATGTAAAAGTGATTCATGTCTAAGCTGTATACACTGGTGTCAGAATGAAAGCTGAGTAACTGTATTGAGCCATTTAAGAAAATTATCGGAACTATCTGAGCAGTGATAGACAAACCTGTCCCTGGGTCATATGCTGGCAGCTCACAGTGCTAGCTGGTCACATAGTGCTGCTAGCTCCTCATTCCTGGGTGTTAAGATGGCAGAATACAACATTAAGTACACTCCTCAAGTTATTGGTATAGCTGCCCCCAAAATATAATGCAGTTGGAAATGTGAGAGAAGGTTCATCCATGTAACTGCATATGGGAGGGAAGATTGTCGCTGTATTACCATAACCTCCACCCTTTAAATATTTGAAAATCCATGATGCTAAACTCTCTAGCGGAATAAATGAGAAAGAGGACAATTTCTGTTACATTCATGAATTAAATTCAGGTCAAATACATTGCTACTTTTTGTCAGGACAAGTGAGCACAGAGACCCTGAAATTTACCACAAAGAAACTCGATCAAATGAGAGTACTTTGTACTATAAACGTTGTTTTTAAAAGTGTTTTAATGTGTGATCAGAGATACAGCGCCTTGGCCCAAGAGAATTAAATTGTTATTAAAATTAAAAAGAGAAACAGATTTTCTATTATTGCCTCATTTTATTTATTCATTAGTAAACACATGCTCTAAAAGAAAAAATATGATTGGAGACTGAACTCTTAAAAGAATGTCAAATACCTGCTGCAGAATTACAAGGATATAAAAATGCAATAATCAGTCTTACACAGCGTGAAAAATCTTTAGAGCAGACGAGAGTCACATGGTGGAGTGGTATAAAATAAGAATGAATCAGAGAATGAAACACACAAAATCTTACTTGAGAGAGAGAATGGTAAGTGTTACTCACAGAACTTCTCCTGCAGGAGGTTTGTGTGAATTTGTCAGCATATGTGCACGTTGTCCCTTTAGGTTTTTGGCCATCTTTGTGACAGTTACACCTAGTTGCCTTACCCCCCCATCAAAGAAAAGAAAGAAAACAAAATGAATGTATTACACATTTTTTTCCAATGAAACACAATGTGAATGGTATTTTGGTAATAAGACTCAAGTTTAATGTTCAACCATTATGTGGTATGTTGCAAAGTGATGTAATGATTTTAGCTGGGAAACTTGTATTTAAAGTCCTACACAACTGGCCATCAGGAAGTTTAGACTTGAAATTAGACGAAGGTTTCTAACCATCAGAGGAGTGAAGTTCCTTTCCAAGGGAAGCAGTGAGGGCAAAAGACATATCCGGCTTCAAGACTAAGATTGATAAGTATATGGAAGGGATGATATGATGGGATAGCCTAATTTTGGCAATTAATTGATCTTCGACTGTTAGCGGTAGATATGCCCAACGGCCTGTAATGGAATGTTAGATCGGGTGGGATCTGAGTTATTACAGAGAATTCTTTCCTGGGTGTCTGGCTGGTGAGTCTTGCCCACATGCTCAGGGTTTAGCTGTTCGCCATATTTGGGGTCAGGAAGGAATTTTCCTCCAGGGCAGATTGGCAGAGGCCTTGGGGGGTTTTCGCTTTCCTCTGCAGCATGGGGCACGGGTCACTTGCTGGAGGATTCTCTGCACCTCAAAGTCTTTAAACCATGTTTTGAGGACTTCAGGAGCTCAGACATAGGTTTGAGGTTTGTTACAGGAGTGGGTGGGTGGGATTCTGTGGCCTGCGTTGTGCAGGAGTCACACTAGATGATCATAATGGTCCCTTCTGACCTTAAAGTCTATGATTCTATGAATGTTTTCCCAGAGAATGCTTATAAATAATTTAGAATTGATGTTCAGGTTTTAGGTGGGGGAGTGGGTTATGCTCACTTAAATTTCTAAAAGCCTGTCTACACAGGGGAGTTAGTACAGAGTAAGCTAGGGTGTGAATTTAAAGTGCACTAACTATTCCACATTAACACGCTGTGTAGACAGTCTTAGAGCACACTGAAAGTGCCTTTGTGTGGTATAGCTTAGTACAAGCTTCTACTAGCTCAGTTGCAACTGTATGAAGCTAAACTGCAGAGGTACTTTTATAGTCTACATGGAGTGTTAGTGTGGAATAGTTAGTGCACTTTAAAATTCACACCCTAGCTTACTCTGCACTAACTTCCCATGAAGATAAGCCCTACATTACTATATTCAGTGCATCTTCAAATAATTATGATCCCAAGATCTATTCTTCTTTAGAATACAGTTCCCATCTACATACCAAAGTTTGTCAATTGCTGTAACAACTAGGTATACAACTCAGCAAGAAGGTAAATATAATTTGAAGGTCTACTAACCGTAGGTAAGACTGTTTTTTTTTTATTTTATTCATTTGTCTTTTTGTTATTGTATTACCTGGAATTCTATGATTTACAGTGAATAAAAATAAAAATAAAAACCTAACTTTTCATTTCCCTTTCAGAGAAAGAAAGTGAATACAAGCCACGTATACAGGCCAGGCCAGTTTCAATGAGTATATGTACACACATATATTTACAAACAGAGATGGAGATAGTATCCATGTGAAAAATTGCAGAGCCATATTATAAATCAATACATCATGCACCTTTGACCACTTCCTTTTACCTCAGCCCACAAACCTCTCCCCTTGGGCCTTAGTCTAACGTTATAAACCTGTGAAAGTCTAAACAGCCATTAATTTCTTGCCTCACTCTAATTAACCTGCTATAGAATTATTTCTTCCTTCTCTTCAAAAGGAGAATCTTTCTCCAAAATGACATGTTCTTACTCTCTCATCTTCAACGACCAGGCTGGTGACAAGTTTAAGATCAAACACCTTGAAATCCTTAGTGGCTAGAAATGGGAGTTTTATACCATCTGAAAGTAAAGTATTTCAGTGTAGCTGTGTGATGTTTCACGATATCAAACCTCAAAATTGTAATAACTATATTTGGAAACGCTACAGTATTTCTATAATTTATTTACTATTTATTTATTTATACTATATAATAGTATTTACAGATTTCTATAATGTTATTAGTAATTTTTCTCCCTTGGACGCCTGAAGTTTTGTTCTTATTGTAACTAAGGGGCCTGACTTTGCAGGTGAAGGAATAAGACAAATAGTCCTGATACAATTTTAAAAGCCTCCAACATTTCTAAAGAAGTTCCTCTGAAATATATGGAACGTACAGAATATGTGATAGTGTAGTATAAATTTTATCAGTACTTGCTTGGAAAAACTTATACCATACTTTACATATATAACAATATGAAATACCTGATGGGGTGGTAAACACACATGTGCTCCTTATTTTAAGTTTCTCTCAACAGGGAATTGCATTTATATGATTGTTAAAAATATAAAGGATGTATCGTCTATCAAATGCTATAGGGTTCTATAAAAACATCTCTAAAAAAGTTTCCCCATATTAAATTCTGTTAATCTTTTTTCATAAAGGGAGTGGTAGGTGGATCAGTGCCTAGCTAGCTTTTTTTTTTTTTTTAAAAACATGGGGAAGGGGAAAAAAAATCTTCCACTGGTTGACAAGACGAATGCTTATACATCTCCACCCACCCATGACAGAAAAAATAAAGCCAGATTACAAAGCTTTGTGCTGTGCAATTTGTCCCGAAAACCATGAAGCCCTAAATAAATTTTTAAGATGCCATCCAGAGTCAACCTTAACACATCCGTGATCTGAACTATCACGGTTAGTGAGAATTAATTTGTATTTATGAAAACAAAAGCTGAAAGTGGTGATGAATACAAAATTTTAATCATTATACTCAGTCAAGGCAAGTGTTTTGGTTGCATGAGCATGGAGGATTTGAAGAATGGACAGGTGTTCACTCACTTTTTACTCACATCGCAGAAGTCTCTTAAAAAAAAAAAGTTCTCAACAAGCCAAGCTTCAATCCTCTCTTGAAAGTCTTCCCACCCCCTATTAAAGTATAGCTACACCGGTCACAAATGTCAAATCAACCAGGCTCATCAGGGGATCAAATAGCAGATTATTTACCTAATTATTTAAACAAATAGCATCCAAAGCTATAGGGATTCCCCCCTCACCACCCAACAATCAGGGCTGTGTAGAACAAGATAATTTGCTATAACCTGGCAATCTGTGCTGCAGTGACAGGCAAGGCAAAATCCAGAATTAGCCCAGGACAGCCGTAAAAGAAAAAAAATACACGTACTGAACTTTTACTAGGGAGTTGATTTTTTTTAAAAAATCATGAAGGCTGTATTTACTGCCTATTTAGGAGCCATTAACTGCACTGATGGCCTAAGATTAAAAATTAGTGGTTGTCTTAATATGCTCTTTAATAAATCTATGCGGGGAAAGAACATAATTTTTCATTTTACTGATATACCTGTTCATTGCTTTAAAAAAAGCCTCAGAGAACAGTTACAACTATATTCACTTTCTGTAAGTTCAATCATGCATATAACAAATACTCTTGTTAGTTTGTGAGGCACTTTTCAATTCCAATATTAGTTGAAAAATCATTTAACAATTACTTGGCCAATCATTTTTAAAATTTTCTTTATTTAAGCTGTGTGTGTCATTAATCAGGGTTATCATCTATTACCATCCTGCACCAAAGCCATAAATAATAAATAAGGCTACATTTTAGTCACTGGTATTTTTATTTACAAGTCATAGACAGGTCACGGGTCGTAAACAAAAATTCACGGGCCTGTGACCTGTCCATGACTTTTATTAAAAATACCCACCCTGACTAATACTTGGGCGGAGGGCTGCGGGTGCTCTGGTGGGGGACAGTCCGGGGGCGCCGCGAATTCTAGGGACGGTGGCCCGGGACCCCTACTGGTGCTGGGGGAGGTGGGAGCCGGGCTGTGGCGTATGGCTTGGGACCCCCGCTGGTGCTGGGGGAGGGGTGGGGTGGCAGGGGCTTCCTACCCAGCTTCGTGTCCCTGCAGCTCCTAGGCGGCGGAGGCAGGGGCCAGGTCAGCGGCTCCAATGCTCCTGCCACGAGCACTGGCTGCCGCAGCTCCCATTGGCCAGGAACCACAGCCAATGGGAGCTGCGGGCGCAGGCAGCGCAGAGACCTCCTGCCCCTCTGCTGCCTAGGAGCTGCAAGAGGGCCATGCCAGTGGGAGCTGGGGAGCCCCCCACCCCGAGGTAAGCGCCACCGCGCACTCCCCAACCCCCTGTCCCTAGCCCCTTCCCACATACCCAAACTTCTGCTGCTGGCCCAGGGGCTGCCAGGCTCGGGCAGCCCCTGAGCCAGCACCAGTCACTGCAGAAGTCACAGAGGTCACGGAAAGTCATGGAATCTGCTACTTCCATGACCTCTGTGACAGACTCGCAGCCTTAATAATTAACATCTTTGTGATCTTGAAAGTATAAAACATCAAAGTCAAAAATCTAGCCCACTTAAAAAGTCTTCAGGAGAATTACTATACAAATATATGCTCTGCAATGCATACATGTCTATTATTCAAATGTTTTAATGAGCAAAATGTATAGTTATGCTTACAAGCTGATGCTCTAATCGTTTGATTGTTTCATCTTTTTTCTTCAGATCTTCTTTAAGCTGCCTGATCTCATTTAGCAGATCTTCAGTCTGACATATGAAGTAACAGAAAAATAGGCAACATGAAGTTTTCTACATGGGGCTAGACAACACTATCTAATTTAACATCTCCCCAGGATATAGTAAATCAAATGCTGCTGAAGCACCAGCAGGAAAATATGTATTAATCATGATAAATTCCTCCTAAAATATATGTTGGGCTCTGCTTTTATCTCATTGTCCACATGCTGACATGGGCTATATGTACATATGCTGAAAGTACAGCTAAAAACAGTGGGGAAACTTGGCTGAACTGATACAGGGTTGAGCAAACACACTGTTTACTGTTAAATTTTTAATGTACGCTAGTTCCAATAAAAGTATTTTAAGCTCCTTTTTATTCACAATGGTGTTATGATCTTTCAAAATTACATAAGCTATTGAGAAAAAACTCATCACTGAGAATTACTGCATATTTATAACCCTGTTTATCTAACAATAAGTAGCAATACTATAAGTTGTGTGAATTGCAATTTGAAAATTGTCTCATGAAAGTAGACTAATAGAATAGAATGAAAATAACAAAATTAATCACATTTTATAAAAAATTTGCAAACAAGGATAATTATTTCTTGCATTGTACAGAAAGCCCTGTTGAGCTGAATTTTAACTTGGATCAAACAGGAGACGTAAGACTTGAAGAGAAAAATGTTTATGCAAAGTTTTCAACGATTTTTAACCTTGACAGCTATGACATTATTTTGAATTTTCTTAACATCTTTTGCTTTCTGTGGCATTTTTAAGTATTTATCAGTGAATTAATCACGAATTAATCAGCTACACACAAGGCATTGTGGGGGCATATTTTCAGTTAACATTTGCATAGGATTTCAGTTTACTAAAGACTGCTTTTATCTGCTGCGTTAGGATGAAACACTTAGACTCAAAGATCTCTTATGGTAATGAAAACCACACGCAGCTACCCATTAAAGAAGATTTAAAAGTCACAAGAACTGAATCTCAATTAAACCTGGTTTAGTTTTGAAAACAGAAGGCAATACTTTCTTTTTCTAGGAATTATTCATGTTTCAAGACAACATTTCTGAAAGACCTGAGGTAGTACAAGCCGCGTAACTAGCTCAAAAGAGGACCACAGTACAAGGAGCAGAAATACAATTACATTGCACAGAGTGCCTGAAACATAAGTATTTTAGGTCCCAGTCTTGCTGTTGGCTTGTGTAGGTGTCTCCTTGCATCGATGCTGATCCCTACTGACTTAAATGGAACTCCACAAAGGAGCAAGAGTCCATCTGTGCAGAGCCAGCTATTGGACTATTTTCTAAAATGCAGGTCCTTTCCAGTACATAGCCAAATCTAAGAAATAGTCCTCTAATTTTGTTTGTTTCCTATTTCTGGTCCATTTTTTAAAAAAAAACCTATACTATCAGTTTCTTGCAGCTGCAGCCTGTAGATACTGGTGGATTTTATATCAATTTTAAGTGAAACATACTACAGTGATGGATAACACTATAAAAGATTTTTTTTTTATAAAGCAGCACCCAAAACACATACCAGATCAACCCAAATCGAAAAGGAAAACCAGATCTATTTTGGGCCACTCAACTTTGTCAGTGTCCCTTTTAAATATCATAGAATCATAGAATATCAGGGTTGGAAGAGACCTCAGGAGGTCATCTAGTCCAACCCCTGCTCAAAGCAGGACCGATCCCCAATTAAATCATCCCAGCCAGGGCTTTGTCAAGCCTGACCTTAAAAACTTCTAGGGAAGGAGATTCCACCACCTCCCTAGGTAACGCATTCCAGTGTTTCACCACCCTCCTAGTGAAAAAGGTTTTCCTAATATCCAACCTAAATCTCCCCCACTGCAACTTGAGACCATTACTCCTTGTTCTGTCATCTGCTACCACTGAGAACGGTCTAGAGCCAACCTCTTTGGAACCCCCTTTCAGGTAGTTGAAAGCAGCTATCAAATCCCCCCTCATTCTTCTCTTCTGCAGACTAAACAATCCCAGTTCCCTCAGCCTCTCCTCATAAGTCATGTGTTCCAGACCCCTAATCATTTTTGTTGCCCTCCGCTGGACTCTTTCCAATTTTTCCACATCCTTCTTGTAGTGTGGGGCCCAAAACTGGACACAGTACTCCAGATGAGGCCTCACCAATATCGAATAGAGGGGAATGATCACGTCCCTCAATCTGCTGGCAATGCCCCTACTTATACATCCCAAAATGCCATTGGCCTTCTTGGCAACAAGGGCACACTGTTGACTCATATCCAGCTTCTCATCCACTGTCACCCCTAGGTCCTTTTCTGCAGAACTGCTGCCGAGCCATTTGGTCCCTAGTTTGTAGCGGTGCATTGGATTCTTCTGTCCTAAGTGCAGAACTCTGCACTTGTCCTTGTTGAACCTCATCAGATTTCTTTTGGCCCAATCCTCCAATTTGTCTAGGTCCCTCTGTATCCTATCCCTACCCTCCAGCGTATCTACCTCTCCTCCCAGTTTAGTGTCATCTGCAAACTTGCTGTGGGTGCAATCCACACCATCCTCCAGATCATTTATGAAGATATCGAACAAAACCGGCCCCAGGACCGACCCTTGGAGCACTCCACTTGATACCTGCTGCCAACTAGACATGGAGCCATTGATCACTACCCGTTGAGCCCGACAATCTAGCCAGTTTTCTATCCACCTTATAGTCCATTCATCCAGCCCATACTTCTTTAACTTGCTGGCAAGAATACTGTGGGAGACAGTGTCAAAAGCTTTGCTAAAGTCAAGGAACAGCACGTCCACTGCTTTCCCTTCATCCACAGAGCCAGTTATCTCGTCATAGAAGGCAATTAGATTAGTCAGGCATGACTTGCCCTTGGTGAATCCATGCTGACTGTTCCTGATCACTTTCCTCTCCTCTAAGTGCTTCAGAATTGATTCCTTGAGGACCCGCTCCATGATTTTTCCAGGGACTGAGGTGAGGCTGACTGGCCCATTTCAAACAGTTGACAAGAAGGTGTGAGTAATGTTACTCACACCTTCTTGTCAACTGTTTGACATGGGCCATCCTGATTAACATACAAAAGTTTTTTTTCTCCTGCTGATAATAGCCCACCTTAATTGATTACTCTTGTTAGAGTTGTTATGGCAACCCCCATTTTTTCATGTTCTGTGTGTGTGTGTGTGTGTGTGTGTGTGTGTATATATATCTCTATCTAGCTACCTACTGTATTTTCCACAACATGCATCTGACGAAGTGGGCTTTAGTCCACAAAAGCTTATGCTCAAATAAATTTGTTAGTCTCTCAGGTGCCACAAGTACTCCTCATTCTTTTTAATTACACTGTGATCATACTTGAAAATAAAATAGTGTTCTATTTTACAGAAGTAATGAAAACTTGGCAATGAGACTACAATTTAGCACTCATTAAAATGCTTGTGGAGAAGTGGAGAGATGACCATATTTGGGAAAGATCCTCTGATGGTGTAAATTGTCATAGTTTCTAAGGACTGGCTCCTTCCTGTGAACATTATGGGACAAAAAGAGCAGCAAATGCTTAGGATAAATACAATCTATAAAATTAAAACCAAGAACTTCACATGCCATTATTGTAACATGTCCACTGCAAATATGAAAAGGCATATTTTTTTCAATAATTAACTTGTGTGTCAATTTGCACTCTGTTTTAAAGATTCAAGCGGGCCATTTTACTTGAACAAACTTTAGATGCTATAAAAACAGGTCAACAGCTTTTGGGGTTTGTTTGTTTTGAAGTGTAGGAATTAAGGTGTAACAAAATACTACACAAGAAATTGTAAAATATATACTGTGTACCTTATTTGCAAGATATACTGCCATATGCAAGAATATAATTTGTCCATTTGTGGCGTAGCTATTAAAGAACTAAAGAGGTAATTTATTACAATGTCAAAGAATGTATTACTTCACTGAGCTGATAGGACCATTATAAATATAAGAACTGTTTCTCACCTCAGCTTTATACTGGCTTATTTGATCTGGAAGTGCTAACTTTACAATTATATACAATACCGACAGAAACAAAGTTATGCTATTCTGCAATACAATCAATGTCAATTTACCTTATATATAGGCTCAACATCCTGTGGTTCTGGGCTTGATGGTATTGAGAGTGGGATGTCCTGAAGAGAGACATTCTCATCATTCTGCCAGAGAAAAGGAAAGAAACTTTCCTAAAATTCTGTTTATTTGCTGAATAGCTAGTTCCCAAAGTCAGTTTCAGACACCAAAGTATAAAAATTGTGAGCCTTGCTATTATATTAAGAGAGTTGAGATTAACTTTTTCGATACCACTTAAGAAGTCATGCAATGAACAAGAATCAAGAGCTACATTTCAAAACTAAAACAAGCTTTATTAAAAAAAAAAAAGTGAAACCCCTAACATGCTTTTTTAGATCACATTCATGACATTCTTCCTTGCACCACCATTTGCATTGCATTTCCACTATTCTTACAAAGCAAAATAAATTGCAATTATGAAGTTTTGGAACAAAATGTATTTTTAACGCTGTGACACTGTACTTATATTTACTATTGTACTGTTTAGCTAATACCATCTCTTCACTTACAATTCATGCCTTATAGAAGGATGGTCTGTCAAAACATCTCTAATAATACTAACAGTGAACCACATACATGTGCTATAACTCAGAACAAGAAACCTGGTCCCCAATGGTTCCAAATACCTGTTCAGAAAAATTAGTGAGAGGGACACAGTGGAGTGGTGGACCAAAGAGCCCTGAAATAGCATACCATGTTATTGAAAACCAGGCTACATTTGCAATGTTTCACTTTTCAGAATCCCATGCATCTGTCTCTATTTAAGAGTCGCAATAATTAGGCAAAAATATAACATGTCTGACCAATATTAAAATGTGACTCACACCTAAGTTATACTAAAATAGTTCTTACCTCAACTGGGGATTATTTCTTAAACTTAAATATTTTTGCTTGTTAATAGGTTGACTAATACATAATGAATCCACAACTATCAGACCCTAATTTTTTTTTAAAATCAGCCCAATATGATGCAGAGTGAGAGAGCACATTTTATTTTTAGCACTGCATTCTGAAATTAAGCACAGTCAGTACAACTACAAAGATCCTGAAAAGATGACAAAAGATAATTGCATGACTGCTTCCTGAAGCATTTAAACAGCCATGACAAACAGCTGATAATGTGAAATGCTCTGTACCAGTGATACTCAGTCTTAAAAAGCCAGTTATGTCAAAGAATAAATCAGACAAAATCATTGGAGAGAGAGTCTCATGTCACGTTACCACATTTGTATTACGTTTCATATGTTGTCTCAAATCACTACACAACACCACAACACAAACATTACAATGCAACACACTATTTTAAGGTTCTTCAAGGCTTCTCTCCTGCTCCCATGCTATGGAGAAAAAGGGCTCTCTTTCTGCCTAGCTCATTAGCTTCTGAAAGGGAAGGGGATTATTTGTGGTTGCTATCCTGGTCACTCGGAAGGATGAAGACTGATCCTGTTTGTTTCTCGATATTTGCTCAGTGATCCACACATGCCTCAGATAGCATTTGGAGAACTCATATGATCTGCATTTCCTTCAATCTGCTTGTAACCAGGCAAAACAAAGAGTTCTGGTCACACTACTAGATTTCATGAGTGCAAA
The DNA here is from genome assembly GCF_965152275.1 of Natator depressus. Taxonomy (NCBI): domain Eukaryota; kingdom Metazoa; phylum Chordata; order Testudines; family Cheloniidae; genus Natator; species Natator depressus. Next base: position 74,490,284 of record NC_134240.1, read on the forward strand.
TGTACCTCTATAGCCACAGACTGATTAAACAAACTGAATGGATCTTACTAAAATAATTACCATGGATATGCGTGTTTTTCCCCGTAATGTGAATTACTTCCCATAGAATTTTGCTATTAAATTACACAGAGCACTTGTCACTGAATGAAGAGAGGTCTTCAGATGCTTTTATAAAAATTAGCAAAAAAGTTATATGGAAGAAATTACAATGTAGTTTGAACTGGTAAAGTATTTTTATGAGATTCTCCTTTATATGTTTGCTTCTCCATTTGCCAGTATCCACTGGCAGCAGCAGCCATACATCACAACCCTCAGCATCCTTAAACACCATGTAGAAAATACCACATATTTTTTTAAAAAATGGTTTTGTTATAATAAAGTTTAAATTGAATTTACACTTGCAGGATACAACCCTGCTCCTTACAATGACGTCTCTTCTGCTCTTTTTACCGTCCGACTATTGATCCTCAGAAGGGTCAAATTTCATTTCAGCTTTTCTTACTGAAGGCTTTTGACCACTTGGTGGAGACTGTAATTTATCTTAAACCTCACAGGGCATATAGAGTACCATTCACTTCACCAGCTGTTGCTAGTTCCTTCTGTGCAGCTTGTCACCTGTGCAATATGCTCATATGGGCAGATAATGGTCCACTTTGATTAAGATATTTGTAGGATGATTTTTAAAGGAATAAAGTACTGCTAGGCCTCAGTAAGAAGCAAGCAGTATCTGGTGGATTTCATTACACGGCAAATGCCTTTTAAATGTTATGTTAAATGGTTATGCCTTTCCCCGTAGTTATATGCACTTAGGAGAAAGGGTACACAAAGAAACAGGTATCAGTTTATGCATGGGAAAAGAAAACTATTATAGAAAATTCAACGTACAATTTAAAATTAATTTGCATACATGTTAAAAAAGACTGTCAAAGGGGCCTCGAATAATTCTTGTCACCCGCAGATGCAGACAACTAAAGAGGAATTCTAGTTAAAACTACTGACTTCATTACAAAAGGAATTAACGTGTGTAGGATATGTCACATCAGCAACAAAAGGTTTGTATGTGTTATAGTTTTTTTAAGCCCTATCATACACTTTTATATTTTCAGAATCAAAGCAAAATGCAAGTTCATTTTCATTGCTCTTCCCATGATTAGATGAGTCACTTCCAATGCTTACAGTACACAGGTCTAACAATATATGTCCACTGGAACCTCAGCACCCTATTCTGCACAATAATGACTACAAATACAGTTATTTTAGAAGGAGTTCACTGTTTTCCTGCTTCCCTCTTTTCTTTTTAGCTGTATTGCCAACATGAAAAGTTTAGCACCAGAAGGAGCACCATTTTCCCTATGTAAAGAAAGGGAGCTTCAAACAGGATTAGCAAGAATAACTACAACTAGCTATTAAGGTATACTACATTTTGACTGGGTAGATATAATATGTAGTCATGTGTCACCTTTTGGGAAATTTGAACAACAATGTAAACCTTTATTTTCAGAAATATGTAATAATGCATAAAATGAAGCTGTTCTCTTATGCGGTCATGTAACATTGGACCTAAGTTTAGTAAGTCAACCACCAACATATCAAACAGCAACACGCATACATACATAAGTTCTTTATTCAACTGACATTTTCTAAATAACTGGAATATTTTATTACTTATCGAGGAATATCAAAAGGTTAAATGTATATTTTTCTAACAGATGTGTGTAAATATAATTAGGCTAGTCACATTTGTGCCTAATGTAGCTACTCAATAAAACACTTCTTTGCAATGAGGACCGCTTCAGTACAATTTGATGTAAATCCAAAGAAACTCAAAAACAAATACTTTCCAAATATGCCTAATTTGAGTTTTACATAATAAAAACCGAATCAGCAGCAACACAAGACAATTTTACCTAATTTCCTTAATTGAAAGTTGATTCTGGAAAGTGGTGCTGTTAGAGAAAACAGAAAATTAATCCAATACTATTTGTAACTATTTTCTAATTAATTTAAAATGCGTGATAAACAGCTTATAAATCTCCATTTCCAGTAGTCCTATTATGATTACTTCTGACATTTATTCAAGTTTAGACAAGGAAACACACTAATTGTGTTTCTGTTCTACACACTGGAATGTCTCACATTTAATTAGCCACGTAGAAAGCTGAAAACTGAACCTATAATACAGAAACTGTTTCTACACAGCCCACAAATGACATTGATTGCATTGATACTTAAACCAAGCAATCTCTGTTTTGACAAAAGATCGATCATTGCTGCTTTATATCCACATCCTTCTGTTTAAGGACTGTCCTTTTCTGTTGGCTATGACTACCAGTAATCTGAGACACTCGTTTTCCATACATATTTTCAATTTAATTATTTTTGTTGGGATTTTTCTCTTCCAATTTGTTTTACTGGACTTTTACGTCCTGACTCAACAAGGTACTTAAGCATGCGGCTAACTTTTAGGAGCCCCGTTGCAGTCAACTGGACTAGTCATGTGCTTAAAGTTAGGTATGTATTAAAGTACCTTGCTGAAACCAGAGCCTCAGAGCTGTAATCAGAAGTGGTCCCAAGTAAGTCATGACACTTGGAAAAGTATCCACACATCTTATCTATAGCGATAAAATCATAATATATGTGCTCTCCCCCTCCATCTTCCTATTGGAAAAACTAACACAGTTAAAAGACAAAAGGCTGCCCCTGCACTCACTCCTCTTAATTGCTACATTTCTGAAGAGCAACATCCATATTTTCATAAATCACTTTTGCCACTTTACGTGCAATGTGTTTATTTTGTACAACAATACAAGTTTGGTGACAACAGAGTAAGACTCAAAAGGCACAGTTCTTTTACAGTGCCCTGGGATTAAATCTAAGCAGTCAGTTCTCATCAGTTTAAATGAAGAATTGAGCTGACTTCCATTTTGCAATCACAATGGCTATTACTCAGAGTGGCACTTGAATTTATTCATGACATTTTTATTTCAGTTTTAAAGTGGAATATGAAGCAGTGAGTCTACAACCCACACAGAAAGTTAATTTCATTCCAAAGAAATCTGCATTTTTGTTAAGGGTCACATTACAGCTCAGCTGATTTTATTGTCTTAGAATGGCGTTAATGAATGTTATGGGTTTAATTTTAAATGCTATACACCTAGATGTAATACTTAACAGCCCTTTGTTTCAGAAATTTAAATTTTCTCTTATGCAACTTACGTCACTCTAAATGATTTAGTGTACTTTTACAATATATTTGAAGTATATATAACAAATATTGAAGTGCTGATTTAAAATTTTCAAGCCTGCATCTGTAATTGTCACATCTATACTTTAGGGTGGGAAGAAGTATTTAATATAAAATATTGGTGGTTAATAACAGAGTGCTTTACTTGCCTCTAATTCTGATTTCCCCTAAGATGCCATAAAAAACCCATTTGACTAAAACTGTGCAGGTCACATCCCTGAATAGGCACGAAGACACAATAAGTAAGATCTGGCCTCCCATTTCTTTTTTGGACTATAATTTTTTAGAGAGAGAAGGTGGGTGAGGTAATATCTTTTATTGGACCAACTTCTCTTGGTGAGACACACAAGCTTTCCCTATTTGATATTGAAAATATTACCATTCAATTTACTTGACACATGTAACAGTGTGCCTTCTGCTATTTCATTTAGTTTGGTACTTGATATATAATTTTTTACTTTTTTTTAATATGCGTCTACACTGAGAAGCAATACATTTAATAAGAGAGGAAAAAGTACTTTAAAAACATTTACACTGTTATTCCATTCCTTTCAAAAAGAAAAAAAAAAGTAAAATCTCTAAAAGACCAGGAGAGTTAGAAGACAGACGTCGTCCTCCTCATAATAAGCCATCATAAATTAATAGATCTCAGAGTCCATACCGATTACCACCTTAGTCAGGTAAACTAATCATTACACCTTGGGGATTCTCTGCAAAAATCTGATTATACTAATTAAAATACAGTACTGAAATTTGCAGTTTGTACAGAGATTGAAAATGTTTGTCAGTTTCCTGCTCTTGTATGAGGCTAAGCTTTTGAAGCTTTCAGCAGAGAAAGGCAAATATAGGGCTAAGGTAAAATCTAACTACCATAATTTGCATTAGTTTCACTTGGACCATTTACCTATTTTCTCTTTGCAGCCTACAAAACTAGAGGAGATCTATTCATTAAGGTTCCAATTCAGCAAATCAATGGGACTAGTCACATGCTTAAAGTTAGGCACATGCTTAAGTATCTTGTTGAATCAGAACCCCAGACTGCTAGAGAATAATGAGGCTATTTGGGATCATCAGTTAAAATCAAGAATTCTTTGGAAAGCATACCATACCTAAATACATTACTATTCCTCTAAACTTTGCAATTTACCAATCACAGAAGTCTTGTGCTCCACTCAAATAAACAAACTAGTGACTTCAGTTTAAGTTTTTAATTTATTTTTTTACTAAAATTTCATCTTGTTGATAGAAATAATAGTGGTTGAATTCAAATTGATGTCACTGTATACTTAACAATTAACCAAATAAAGTGTATCTCAAATCTCAATTTCCTGTTCTTTAGTGTGACATATTTAGTTATTTATACATGCAGTGCACTCCATTTATAAAAATCAACTCCATATAGTCATTAAAACCACTGGGACAAAGTCATTCCTATACGAACTAAAATACTCTGCTCGTAAGAATCTACTGGGACAGATGTGATTCTTATAAAAGGAGTGTCTGTTTGTTTGTTTCAGGGAAGCCTGGCTGTTTAAAAATAGCCAGAGCTCCGCGAACCAGCTGAGTGGCGGCGGACCAGCTCAGCAGCGGGGAACAGCAGAGCAGCACACAGCAGGAGTTTGCCTGGGAGTTCGCCTGGGGTGAGCCCAGTGAGGCTTACATCTTGCCAGCTTCTCTGAGGAAGCTCATAGTAGGAAGGTGATATGGAGGGGGGGTGTTCAGCTATTGTGACCTGCACTGGATGTGCCATGTTTGTCTTTCTTCCACAGGACAGAAGCGACTTTGTCTGTACAAAATGCAAGCTAGTATCCATATTGGAAGAGAAGACTGAATGTCTGGAGCAACAGATATCGACCCTGCGTTGCATACGAGAATCTGAGGATTTCCTGGACAAAAGTCAGGATATGCTTCTACGGGCACAAAGCTCTGAAGATTTAGAGCAGGTTGCACAGCGGAGCCAAGAGGCCAGTGAAGAAGCTTGGCAACATGTGACCTCCAGAAGAAGAAGGGGGAATGTCCGGGTACCAGCAACGCAGACACAGGTAAGTAACCGTTTTCATGTTCTCTCCACAGGTACCATTGTGGAGAGTGGACCAGATGATACGTCTGGGGGGAGAAAGCAGAAGGAGACTCCGCTGGTTGGAAGGCATGAGATGCGATGTCCTGAGGTTGGGGGTTCCACGACCACCACTCCCAAGAGAAGGAGGCGGGCGGTGGTGGTCGGGGACTCTCTCCTCAGGGGGACTGAGTCATCTATCTGCCGCCCTGACTGGAAAAACAGAGAAGTCTGCTGCTTGCCAGGGGCTAAGATTAGCGATGTGACGGAGAGACTGCCGAGACTCATCAAGCCCTTGGATCACTACCCCTTCCTGCTTCTCCATGTGGGCACCAATGATACTGCCAAGAATGACCTTGAGCGGATCACTGCAGACTACGTGGCTCTGGGAAGAAGGATAAAGGAGTTTGAGGCGCAAGTGGTGTTCTCATCCATCCACCCCATGGAAGGAAAAGGCCGGGGTAGGGACCATCGAATCGTTGAAGTCAACGAATGGCTACGCAGGTGGTGTCGGAGAGAAGGCTTTGGATTCTTTGACCATGGGATAGTGTTCCATGAAGGAGGAGTGCTGGGCAGAGACGGGCGCCACCTAACGAAGACAGGGAAGAGCATCTTTGCGAGCAGGCTAGCTAACCTAGTGAGGAGTGCTTTAAACTAGGTTCACCGGAGGAAGGAGACCAAAGCCCTGAGGTAAGTGGGCAAGCGGGACACTGGGAGGAAGCACAGGCAGGAACGTCTGTGAGGGGAGGGCTCCTACCTCATACTGAGAATGAGGGGCAATCAGCAGGTTATCTCAAGTGCCTATATACAAATGCACAAAGCCTTGGAAACAAGCAGGGAGAACTGGAGGTCCTGGTGAAGGCAAGGAATTATGACGTGATTGGAATAACAGAGACTTGGTGGGATAACTCACATGACTGAAGTACTGTCATAGATGGTTATAAACTGTTCAGGAAGGACAGGCAGGGCAGAAAAGGTGGGGAAGTAGCACTGTATGTAAGGGAGCAGTATGACTGCTCAGAGGTCCAGTATGAAACTGCAGAAAAACCTGAGTGTCTCTGGATTAAGTTTAGAAGTGTGAGCAACAAGAGTGATGTAGTGGTGGGAGTCTGATATAGACCACCGGACCAGGGGGATGAGGTGGATGAGGCTTTCTTCCGGCAACTCACAGAAGCTACTAGATCGCACGCCCTGGTTCTCATGGGCGACTTTAATCATCCTGATATCTGCTGGGAGAGCACTACAGCGGTGCACAGACAATCCAGGAAGTTTTTGGAAAATGTAGGGGACAATTTCCTGGTGCAAGTGCTGGAGGAGCCAACTAGGGGGAGAGCTTTTCTTGACCTGCTGCTCACAAACCGGGAAGAATTAGTAGGGGAAGCAAAAGTGGATGGGAACCTGGGAGGCAGTGACCATGAGTTGGTCAAATTCCGGATCCTGACACAGGGAAGAAAGGTAAGCAGCAGAATACAGACCCTGGACTTCAGGAAAGCAGACTTCGACTCCCTTAGGGAACTGATGGGTAGGATCCCCTGGGGGAATAACATGAGGGGGAAAGGAGTCCAGGAGAGTTGGCTGTAATTCAGAGAATCCCTATTGAGGTTACAGGGACTAACCATCCCGATGTGTCGAAAGAATAGTAAATATGGCAGGCGACCAGCTTGGCTTAACAGTGAAATCCTTGCGGATCTTAAACATAAAAAAGAAGCTTACAAGAAGTGGAAGATTGGACAAACGACCAGGGAAGAGTATAAAAATGTTGCTCGGGCATGTAAGGAATGAAATCAGGAGGGCCAAATCGCACCTGGAGCTGCAGCTAGCAAGAGATGTTAAGAGTAACAAGAAGGGTTTCTTCAGGTATGTTGGCAACAAGAAGAAAGCCAAGGAAAGTGTGGGCCCCTTACTGAATGAGGGAGGCAACCTAGTGACAGAGGATGTGGAAAAAGCTAATGTACTCAATGCTTTTTTTGCGCCTCTGTCTTCATGAACAAGGTCAGCTCCCAGACTGCTGCGCTGGACAACACAGCATGGGGAGTAGGTGGCCAGCCCTCTGTAGAGAAAGAAGTGGTTAGGGACTACTTAGAAAAGCTGGACGTGCACAAGTCCATGGGGCCGGATGCGTTGCATCCGAGAGTGCTAAAGGAGTTGGCGGCTGTGATTGCAGAGCTATTGGCCATTATCTTTGAAAACTCATGGCGATCGGGGGAAGTTCCGGACGACTGGAAAAAGGCTAATGTAGTGTCCATCTTTAAAAAAAGGGAAGGAGGAGGATCCTGGGAACTACAGGCCAGTCAGCGTCACCTCAGTCCCCGGAAAAATCATGGAGCAGGTCCTCAAGGAATCAATCCTGAAGCACTTACACGAGAGGAAAGTGATCAGGAACAGTCAGCATGGATTCACCAAGGGAAGGGCATGCCTGACTAATCTAATCGCCTTCTACGATGAGATTACTGGTTCTATGGATGAAGGGAAAGCAGTGGACGTGCTGTTCCTTGACTTTAGCAAAGCTTTTGACATGGTCTCCCACAGTATTCTTGTCAGCAAGTTAAAGAAGTATGGGCTGGATGAATGCACTATAAGGTGGACAGAAAGTTGGCTAGACTGTCGGGCTCAACGGGTAGTGATCAATGGCTCCATGTCTAGATGGCAGCCGGTATCAAGTGGAGTGCCCCAAGGGTCGGTCCCTGGGCCGGTTTTGTTCAATATCTTCATAAATGATCTGGAGGATGGTGTGGATTGCACTCTCAGCAAATTTGCGGATGATACTAAACTGGGAGGAGTGGTAGATACGCTGGAGGGGAGGGATAGGATACAGAGGGACCTAGACAAATTGGAGGATTGGGCCAAAAGAAATCTGATGAGATTCAACAAGGATAAGTGCAGGGTCCTGCACTTAGGACGGAAGAATCCAATGCACCGCTACAGACTAGGGACCGAATGGCTAGGCAGCAGTTCTGCGGAAAAGGACCTAGGGGTTACAGTGGACGAGAAGCTGGATATGAGTCAGCAGTGTGCCCTTGTTGCCAAGAAGGCCAATGGCATTTTGGGATGTATAAGTAGGGGCATTGCCAGCAGATTGAGGGACGTGATCATTCCCCTCTATTCGATATTGGTGAGGCCTCATCTGGAGTACTGTGTCCAGTTTTGGGCCCCACACTATAAGAAGGATGTGGAAAAATTGGAGAGAGTCCAGCGAAGGGCAACAAAAATGATTAGGGGTCTGGAACACATGACTTATGAGGAGAGGCTGAGGGAACTGGGATTGTTTAGTCTGCGGAAGAGAAGAATGGGGGGGGGGGATTTGATAGCTGCTTTCAGCTACCTGAGAGGTGGTTCCAAAGAGGATGGTTCTAGACTATTCTCAATGGTAGAAGATGACAGGACAAGGAGTAATGGTCTCAAGTTGCAGTGGGGGAGGTTTAGGTTGGATATTAGGAAAAACTTTTTCACTAGGAGGGTGGTGAAACACTGGAATGCGTTACCTAGGGAGGTGGTAGAATCTCCTTCCTTAGAAGTTTTTAAGGTCAGGCTTGACAAAGCCCTGGCTGGGATGATTTAATTGGGGATTGGTCCTGCTTTGAGCAGGGGGTTGGACTAGATGACCTCCTGAGGTCCCTTCCAACCCTGATATTCTATGATTCTATGAATGTGTTGTATTTCTAAATAAAAAGAATGGGGCCAATTAAATCAGGCTAAAAAAAAAAATCTTACCTCCAACTAGGATGAGTTCTGTCCAAGATCACACTGTGAAAATGAATTAAGGTAAACTGCATTTTGTTTGGATGAGTCACCATTAATGAGAATCCCTAACCCAAATAACTACCTCATCCATTAACACCTTAAAAGCTAACAGTAAAAACACACCAACAAAACCCACATCTATACGTTTCTCATAACACCAAATCGCAAGTAGAACTGAATAAAGATACTTATACTGTTTACATATAAAACTTTCATGAAATATGTTTCATAATGTATTCGAGAATAAAATATTTTAAGACAATTGTTTTGGTCTTTTAGCCCCTTTGTTATTAATGCTGTCTGTACTGTGATCTTTCATGCACATTAATCAGTGAAAGAAGGTAAAAATCTGCCACTCCTGGGTTGCATATTTTCTCATAAGAAACCTGTAAGTTTCCATACAAACAAGAATATGCATCCAAACAAAAAAAAACTAGCACCAACATCACATCTGAGTTCTCTCATCCAAGAGTTGAGAAGTGGACTAGCCTATAGCATTTTATGGATCTAACTAGCCCAAAGTACCATGCCTTTTAATTTGTTAGGAGTAGGCTTCATAGTTCACATGATGGGGTTTTAAGACTGTTGCAGTCATGCAACAATAAAAAAACCCAACACTTCTGAATAGAAGCAGATTACTTCAATTATTTCATATTACTGTTATTTCTGATAGATTGTTTTAAAAGAAATTTCAGATCTCCGTTATACATCATAAAGTAGTAAAAATAGGGCTCAAACCCATTTTCCCTTTTCCAGCTTCTAATTTTCTAAAGTTATTTGTTTGCTTATTTTAAGTCTTTTCAGTATAAATGGAAGGGCCAGTATAAACTGTAATTTCTAACACTTACAATTATAAAATATTGCCTTCAAATAGCAGAGAATAGCAGTTATGTTGTGTGCAATCAGCAGTGAAGTTGATATGCTCTGCTATTACCCAAAGTAGCAGTTATTTAACATGGAGGAGAAATAACAAAAAATATTGGACTCACTAATATGAAAACTGAATGAAGCATACGAGTTTCAATTACTGATTTCCATAGTGCTATTTTCTAACAAATTCTGAAGTATCCTATGGCTTTAAAAACTAACATCAAGAATACCTCTCCTTACCCAATTCACTAGTTTAACTAAAACTATATACAGTAGGCTTACCTAGAGAGCCAGCCTCTGAAGATCTGTGAAGCCTGTGATGTTCCCTGCTTATCTTGGGGGCCAAAAATATTCGGATTAATCTCAGTTTTCCTTGTGAAGACAGCCTTGAAAATAAGTCAACCATTGGAGTTGATGGTTTGCCTCATTTTTCATTAGCACTAGACTATCTACTTTGAGGTCCATGAAAAAACTCAACTACCATTCCCTTAATTTGAGAGGAACCCAGACAAATTCACAGCTGTGAGGGCAGCGTTGCTCAGGTTTGCTGCTGAAGGTTATGAGCTTGCTGCAAGCTGCTTTCCAGCAGGCCACTTGCAGCCATACTGGCTCTATAACTGACCAATCAGCATCAATGTCGAGCTACAAAGAAGGGCAGCTTGATAACAAGTAATCCACAAGACCATTTTACTTTCGTACACATAGCACAAGGAATTTAGCCATTCTAATCCTGACTCTGTAGCTCTAATCCAATCACCTTTAATCCAATCCAAACCTTTCTTAGGGGATGTCTACACTTAATCTCAGGAGCAATCGATCTAGCAGGGATCGATTTATCGGGTCTAGCGAAGATGCGATAAATCAACCGCCGAGCACTCTCCCGTCGATTCCAGGACTCCACCGGAGCGAGAGGTGCAGGTGGAGTCGACGAGGGGAGCGTCAGCAGTCCATTTGCCACAATAAGTAGATCTAAGTACGTTGACTTCAGCTACGTTATTCACATAGCTAAAGTTGCGTAACTTAGATCGATTCCCCCCCGCAGTGTAGGCCAGGCCTTAGTTTCCTCCATCCATAAAATCGGAAAAGTTACTTACCTTCAAGGGGTGTTATGATTAATTATTTGCTACAAGTTTTCCCAATTAGTTACTGTTGTTCTACCATTCTGCCAATTAGTTAACATATACAAAGTACTACAAAATCCTCCAGTGGCTGGGGGCTTATTGCTACCAGTCCTCTTGTTTATTTGAACCATTATCCCTTGTAAAACTCTAAATGTTAGCACTTCTACAGCAGTGTTTACCTGAAGATTTCCTAACATTTTCACATTTTTGATAATCTTAAATTTGGAATTGCCCCAATTTATCCACCTGAAAATCCTGAAGCCTATCCCAGTCCCACATATAATGGTGTAGATCAGTGGATCTCAAACTTTAGCAACCTGAGGACCCCCATTTTGATTTTAAAATTTTCGCAGACCCCCCCCACAAGCCCGCCACGCAGCCCCAGACCTCGCCCCCACTCCTCCTCTTCCCCCAAAGCACCAGCCCCAACCCCACCCCACCTCTTACTGCCCCCACTCCATCCCTGGCCCCCTCCTCTTTCCTGCCTCTTTCCACTCCCTCCCCCGAGTGCATCCCATCCCCGCTCTTCCCCCTCCCTCCAAGTGCCTCCTGCACACCGCTGAACAGCTGTTTCCCGGTGTGCAGGAGGCTGGGAGGGAGTGGGGAGGAGTTGATCAGCGGGGCCCCTGGACCCCAGTTTGAGAAACAGTGGTGTAGATGATGGATAGTCATCATTTATGTTGGAACAGAAGAAAACAAAGGCCCATTCAAAAATTCTGAAGCTTGGTTTTTTTGTTTTTTTTTTGAGCAGGGAAAGAAAAGTCTCTTGCCATAGTCTGCAGGAGAGACAAAAACAGCTATTACAAATACAGCAATCCTTAACTACATTCACCCCAATCCTGAAATACAATTAATCTTTAGACAATAAACATGTGTCAATTAAAAAAAACAACCAAGCCTCAGAACAGAAAGAATAAGTATCTTTGCCAGAATTGAGCAACATCACAAAGGAGCTTTGGGCATCTCATGAACAGAAAAAAAAAGTGCAACATTTCTGCATTGGAACAAGAGCCTTTCCTACTCCTCTTGTTGTGGAGGATATGGTGGCTCCACAGGACATAACTGGTCTCCCCTATGGATCCTCACCAACCTCCATTCTATTTTCCAGTGCATAATCTGTAGAGACCAGTTTCCATTTCATACTACCATTGCTTAGAATGTTCGAGGCTCTCATCATGCTGTGAAGAGGAATCAACATACGGATCAAAAAAACTTCCAGAGAAAAACAGTTCCGTTAATTTTGATCTTCCTAGATGTTTGAATCTCACACTAACTACAGCAAAACATTCTAGACTAGAAATGCAGATTGACACAAACACTAAACCTTTGTGCTTCTATCACTGATTTGTAAATCAACAGCATGCCCTACTTTGCAGTCTTCCCAACTTCTCAATTGAATAATTTATCTAAAAGATTCCTTTTTCTCTGAAGAAACGTTTCAAAGACACACAAATCATGACTATGCTGTCATTGCAAACCAAAAAGCCACCCAACCAACCAACTTCTGCTCTGATCTGTCATCCTGCTCTACTGCCATACCACTTACTTGTGAATGCCTAGATTGTGAAAAAAACTAAACATGAATATTTTCATAAGATAAGAGATTTAATAAGGAAGTGTTATAAACAGTATTACAAGCGTATGTTCAAAAAAAGTCATTGGAAAAAATGAAGAGCAGCAAAGGCTCCCATATAATTGAAAAAATATAAGTCGTATCGAAGGAAAGCACATTTTGTGGGTTCACGATACGGATAACAGGCATACACATCTGACTAGAGATAGGGCTGAATTAAGACAATAAAGGGGCCTAGGTACATCGCCGCATGTGGGTCTCTCTTTGACCTGTCACCGTGATGGGCTCAAATCCCCCTTACCAATTCCATCCTTTGTCCATATGGCCTATGTTGAATTCTTCGTATGTTTTCCAGTGAAGCTGAAAAAGTCAGAATTTCATTTTACACAGTGCAGTGTTGTTATCCCCCATTGTTCAATCAGCATCCATGAGGTCACAGACTAACACACACTGGGTGAAATGCTGTGGGGTAACTAGTACTGGTATCCCAGAAAAGTGACTTTAAGAACTTCTTGTTGAAATGAGGATTTTAAAAATTGGAAATTTTGAATCCAGAGGTGTATCGCTAGCAGAGTACACCAATGTTTCTTTATGGAATTTTTTTTTTTTTAATTAAAATACTTAAACTTGTTTTAAAATAAGGGTATTTGGCTAGACCACAATTGGTTGTTAGAGAAGAAACCAAGGCATTAAATTAATACAATACTATATTCAAGATGAAACTAGCTGCTGCTACTAGTCTGTTACGATCTAATGTATATACATAGGTGTGGTGGTGTGTGCTTCCCACACTTGCCTTGAAGGGGTTAACGTAGGCCAGATGGGCCAATTAACCTGTTAGGCTGCAAACAGGAGGACATTTAGACTGAGAAAAGCCCTAATCTGGGGGAGCTCCCCTTTGCAGGAAAAGGCAGGGCTTCTTTAAGGCCAGGGAGCTGGTAGTAGAAAGAGGCTGCAGGGAAAAGGGCTGTAGTCACTTTCCCTGGGACAAAGGAGAGAGAGGGATTTGGACCCAAACGGAGGAGTTTGTCTAGCACAGAGGTGGGCAAACTACAGCCCTCTGGCCATATCCGGCTGGCAGGATCCTCCTGCCCAGCCCCTGAGCTCCTGGCCTGGGAGGCTAGCCCCCGGCCCCTCCCCCGCAGCCCCAGCGCACCACGCCACCAGCGCAACGCTCTGGGCAGCCGGGCAGCGCAGTTACAGAGCTGCGGCCTGATCCAGTGCTCTAGACGGCACAGCGCAGTAAGGGGGCAGGGAGCAGGGGGGTTGGATAGAGGGCAGGGGAGTTGGGGGTGGTGGTCAGGGGGCAGGGCTGTGGATAGGGGTCAGAGTGGTCAGAGGGCAGGGAACAGGAGAGTTGGATGGGGCAGGGGTCCCCGGGGGGGGCAGTCAGGAAGGGGGGGGGTTGGATGGGGTGGCAGGGGGCAGTCAGGGGCAGGGGTTCTGGGGGTGGTCAGGGGACAGGGAGAAGGGGTGGTTGGATGGGGCAGGAGTCCCGGGGGGGGGCAAGTCAGGAGTGAGAGGGGGCGTTGGATGGGGTGGGGGGGGCAAGTCAGGAGTGAGAGGGGGCGTTGGATGGGGCGGCAGGGGGCAGTCGGGTGGAGGGTCCGGGGTGGTCAGCGGGGGTCAGATGGGGCAGGAGTCCTGGAGGAGCCGTCAGGGGGTGAGAAGCGGGGGCGGGGTCAGATAGGAGGCGGGGGCCAGGCCACGCCTGGCTGTTTGGGGAGACACAGCCTCCCCTAACTGGCCCTCCATACAATTTTGGAAACCCGATGCGGCCCTCAGGCCAAAAAGTTTGCTCGCCCCTGGTCTGGCAGATCCAGAGGAAAGGGGTTTAGCTGGAAGGGTGGAGAATACAAGCCTGGGATAGGCAAGTAGGAAGTAGCTGAGGGGATCAGCAGGAAGGTTTGTGGTTGCCCAGACCTTTGCTTCTGGAGATGGGGCCCTGGACTAGAACTCAGAGTAGAGGGCAGACTTGGGTTCCCCTACCAGTCACTGAGTGAGTGGCACAATCTGGGCAGTGAATTTGGAGGCTGTCTGAGACCATGTGTTCTTGCCACTGAGAGAGTGGCCCAGCCAGGGCTGCGGACTTACGGACTGCCTGGGACTGTGAGGAAGACCTGAATAGTACCCTAGAAGGGAAATACTCTTGTGACTTGGCCGGAGGGCTGAGCCACAAAGGTGACGCACTGCAGCTCCTGAAAAACAAGCGAGGGCTGCAGACCGAAAGTATGAGACAAGGGGCCAAGAAACCGCAAAAAGAAGGTGTCAGGCTAAAAGAGCTAATCCCAAAACAGACAGGAGGAGGCGCTCCAGCATAAAAGAGAGGTCCCTGTGAAAATAGGACATACCTTTTTCTTCTTTTGGGAGTATGGATAGGTTTTTCACACCATACTTTCATTTCAGAAGTAATAATGGATTTGAAAATCCTTGTCCTAGTGATTTGAAGTTGTTTTAAAAAAAAACAAAAACAAAACAAAAACCAGAGAACTCCATATTTAGTGTGTTAAATTTTCTTTGTCAATACTTATGCAAAAGTTTCTATGAACTTAGTACCTCAGTTAAATTTAAGTGAACAAAACTTAGCAGGTCAAACCTCATTACTGAATTTGTCTTATCTCCTATTTATCCAACTTACAAGAATATTGGTCTGATCTAGTATGGCAATTTCTGTGGTCCCTCTAGTCCAGTATTCTGTTTCTGACAGTAGGCAATACCAGATCTTTTGTAGGAAGGTGAAAGCAGACCCAGAATTGACAGTTATGGAATAACTTGCCCATACTGCATGTTTTTCCTATCTCCTATAGGATAGTGATTTCCTTGTGCTCTGAAGCATGACTGATTATATCCCTAATTTATTTTAATAGCCTGCCTGTATGTTCTCATTATCAATATAAAATGTTTAATTCTTTTTTTAACTCTATTGTGACCACAACAATACCTTGTAGCAATGAGTTCCACAGGTCAAGAGAATAGTACTTTTCTTCCTTAATAGCTTCTTATGAGGGACTGTGTCAAAGGCTTTTTGAAAGTCCAGACATATTAAAATAGTACGTTGTTTTACCCACTGTTTAATTAACATTTAAAACAATTCCAGTAGATGAGGCACAGTTTACTTTTAGAGAAATTGTGCTGTTTGTTTCTACCATATTGTGTTTATCTAGTTTGAATTCTATCATGTTAGAATTCTATCTTTAATGGTTTTAACCAATTTTCCTTTTATTAAGGTTCACTAGACTGCAATTCCCAAGATCAATCCAGCAGCTTTCTAAAATTAGGTACTTGCCATCCTCCAGTGCCCTTGTACAGTAGAATAACTTTAAAAAAAAAAAAGATTACCTATTGATATCAACAGTCCAGCCATTTTATTTTGAAGTTCCTTCAGAACCCTTGTGTGCAGCAATCTTTACTTATTGCTCTTTGCTTTATCAATTTGCTCCCTTTTTTGACACTTTAATCTGACAATACCTCAACTTCATTATTTGAAATGAGTAGTCTGGAGGCAGTGCTCTCCCCACCCGTGATGAAGACTGATGAAAAAAATCATGTGGTTTCTCCACAGTGTTCTATCTTCCTTAATTGCTCCCTTTGCTCTCCGGTAGTCCAGCAAACCCACTGATTCTTTCAAAAGACTTCCTACTTCTGACATACTTAATTTCACTCTTTCCCTTTCCCCAACCCCCTTCGGCTATTTGCTTTTCATATTCTGTCTTAGACATGTTAGTTTCCATCTTCCATTTCACCTGCCATAATTTATGGTCCTTCCTATTGGTTGAACTTCAGCTGGATTTCCATTGTCTGTTTGGCTCCAACTATGTTTTGAACCTTATTTAACCACAGTGTTCCTCCTCTTTCCCCTACTACTATTTTAGTTTAAGGGTATACCTCAACTTCTGTCAGAATTATGGGATTCTTAAGTAGCTGAGACTAAACATTTTAAGTCTAGTCGCATCTGACTCTAAGGTTTTTTTAACTGGTTTCTTGATTTTTTTTCAAAATTAATTTCCTAAAATGTAGTATTTCCAGTCTAGTTTGAAATATAATCCCTCCTGTGAGTATACTGAATATTATGCCCATTATTCTCTACTGCACATGCTCCACAAATACAAGAGAAGATAATGAAGACAAGCCATTTAGTAATGCTCACTGCATAACTTGTTTTTCCACAGAAAACCCATTTCAGATAGTTTATGAATAGCAACATTCTTATTTAGCAATGTTGCGTTTTCTGTTGCTTGATTTCTGATGATTTTCTCAGATAGAGAACCAGTCTTTTTTTCTTTCTTTTTTTTTTTTTTTTAAAGGCTAATACATAGGAATCGAATGGTTTTTGGTTTTAGTGGGGTTTTTTTCAGAATTCCACAGGGGACCAGCTAATCTAATAGAGAACACAGATTACTTTCTTAACAACGCTTCCTTAATCAGGTTTAGGTTTAAGTAAAATCATAGAATGATCGTAAGAAAAGTTTCAAATACAATATATTCTCAAAGGAAGTTTAACACTTGTTTCTGTTACTAGTATCTAAAGGTGAGCAGAAAGCAAGTGGCAGTTCTGTTTATTTCAGCAATAGGTGGTGAAGGTCAAGTTGTCAGGAACAAATAGGAAGGCATTCAACACCAATAACGCAAAATAAAAACTTTTAGCTACCCCTGAAGACTGGGACAACAGCTCTCACTCTACCTAAAATACTAGTATACCCTATAGTCACAACTAGCAAATCCCATTTTAACCAACATTTCACATAAATATTTCTTAATATATTACACAGTTTTTCAAAGTTTTGACAACTCAAAAAGATAATAAATTGATCAAGAAGAGTTTTGCAGGTGCTATGGCTTCACTTTTTTGCTGGGGTGTTTCAATGAAGTGTGCACCAGGTTTTTTGCAACAAGGTTATGTGCCAACTAGGAACTGAACTGAGGCCACTTCAGAACTGCCAAAGAACAATTAGGCTATGTTTACATTAAACACCTTACAGCATATCCTGTGTAGCCACTCTATGCCAACAGGAGAGAGCTTTCCCGTTGGCATAATTAAACCACCCCCAATGAGCGGCTGTAGCTCTGTCGACAGGAAAGCGCTGTCCACACCGGTGCTTCTGTCAGTGCAACTTATGTTGGTCAGGGGGTGTTTTTTTTCACACCCCTGACCAACAAAAGTTTTACCCACAAAAGTGCTAGTGTAGACATCGCCTTACACTATTGATTCCTACCTACCAGTGCCAAATCTGAAGCAATGCTTTTAGAGGTAAAAGTTTCCGTATCCCATTAGCAATCTCTTGAAAACCCAGGCATCATTAAAACTATTTTGAAAGCTTTTAAGAGTCAGGGAATGCAACATTTTAGACAGCATATCACATTTTCTTAACTCCTTCACAAATTTACATGTGTATGTATTTTAATTTTATATTTGAATAACCAAAAGATTAGCCTTTGGTACAGCAGTGTATGTGAAACAATTAGTGGAGCCTGTCCTACAAACCCAGGTTTAGAGTGATAATTAAATGTGATCAGCTGTAGTCACGCAAAAGCCACGTTGGAGGTTATTGCTCTTACAATAAAGTAGACTTCCCACGAATGACGAGAAATAACTTTCAAAAGAGGGGTGTTACCTAAGTCTAGAGTCAAATATATTGTTGTTGAACTGCTATGCAATATGCAAGCCTAGCCAGGGAGGGGCAACTAAGCAAATCATCTCCTATAAACTGAGTCATAGCAAAAATGAAAGCTACAGTTCACAATTCACACAGCTTAGGCCATAGAGAACAGAAAGCTTTGTATTCTTTCATACGGCTTTGAAGAGCCTAGAGTTGAGAGAGATTTAATTCAAAAGTATATATCCCTGAATGATTACCGCACCACTCACAAGGTATAATGAGGACACTAAAAGGGGCAAAATTTTCCACACACACCTAAGTGACTTAGGACCCTAAGTCACAGTGAAGGCCAATGGGCACTTTTGCAAATTTTGCCCAAGAATCCATTTTGAGAGGACTCTGACACTTCTTAGATCTGTAGACACAACAATATCTGACAGGTTACAGTGAGCCTTACCTATGTCTAAAATTAAGAAAAAATTTCAAATATTAAAATTAAATGGAAAAGAAAATTAAGAAAAGTGACAGTATTTAGGCTAATACAGCGATATTTTCCCACATTTCAGAAAAGTTTCTGGCAGATCTCCCAGCTCTGCTAATCTGTTCACAAGATCTGTTCCTAAAACTTTGTCGAATAGTTAATGGGAGCTGGAGTAGGATGAGAAATGCGGGCGTGGGAGGCACAACAGCCAGTCAAGGGAGCTGTTGGAGGTGGTGGGCAATGTTGGTGTAAGGGTTCTAGTATGATACATGCCGCAATCCTTTGTTTCCATAGCTATTCTAACACACTAGTTCAATGGTACATCAGGGTTAGAGAGTTAGTTCAGGGTGAGGAGGGAAGTAATAGAAAAATTTTGTTGCTAATGTTATAAATAAAACTTCTGTTTACTCTTGGATCTGAAACTAGGTTAGACTGTCAGAAAATTTTAGATTTTACTGTCCTAAGTCAACTACAAATGTGAGTCTTCAACAGCTTCCTTTACAATGCATTTTAAAATCTAATTGGGATATTGTGTGTATGCGATACAGTAGTTCTTTGTACATAATCAAATGTCTTTAAATGAAATAATCTTATCAACATCTTCTGCTGCAGCTTTTAACATCCAATTGGGGGACGCACACACAATTCATTTTTAGAGCTGATGCAATACTACTTCAAGGTACAAGGAGTTTAACCTGCACAATGTTGAAATCTTCACTTTGGCAAGAGTATATCATCTAGATTTCTATCCCCAATTTAAAAATGGCATTGGTGCTAAAGTATTACATGTGACTAACTAGTTGTGAGTTTGCATACCATATGTTCTGTAGTAACTCAGCAGAAGGTCATATTATTATGGATCAGATAAAAAGCCTTAATTCCCATTTTTCCAATCGATTGTTTGACAGACTCCAAGCCTTACCATCTGCTCTTACCATTCAACCTGTCCCTTTTACACCATGGGGTAAAATGAGCTCACATAAATGTGTTTTAATACAGCTAAATGTAAATGTATATATCTAGGAACAAACAATGTAGGCCATACTTGCAGGATAGGGGACTCTATCTTGGGAAACAGTGACTCTGAAAAAGATTTGGGGGTCATGGTGGATAATTAACTGAACATGAGCTCCCAGTCTGATGCTGTGGCCAAAAGAGCTAAAGCCCCCTCAAGCCCCCACACCGCCTTTCCTTGGGAGGCTTGAGAATAAACAAGATGAGCACAGAGCAACCTTGGGTTTTTTTAGGACACTAAAAAATAAACCAATCAGATTCTAAAAGAAACAGAACTTTATAATAAAGAAAAAAGGTAAAAGAAACACCTCTGTAAAATCAGAATGGAAGATAATCTTACAGGACAATCAGATTAAAAAAAAAAAGGATTTCCCTCGGGGCCAAACTTTAAAGTTGCAAAAAGAAAACCAGGAATACACCTTCCTCTCAGCACAGAGAAAATCACAAGCCAAAACAAAAATAAGCTAATGCATTCCCTTGCTAGTACTTACTAATTCTAATGGAGTTGGATTGCTTGCTTCCTTGATCTGTGTCCGGCAAGCACACAGAACAGACAGACCAAAACTTTCCCCCGCACCAGATTTGAAAGTATCTTGTCCCCTTGTTGGTCCTTTTGGTCAGGTGCCAGCCAGATAACCTGAGCTTCTTAACCCTTTACAGGTAAAAGGATTTTGTGCCTCTGGTCAGGAGGGATTTTATAGTACTGTATACAGGAAGGTTGTTACCCTTCCCTTTATATTTTTGACAATAGTGATAGATTCAAAGAGCTCAATCTATTTAGCTTAACAAAGAAGGCTGACCATAAGTGTCTATAAGTATCTACATGGGGAACAAATATTTAATAAGCTCTTTGACCTAACAGAGAAAGGTAAAACATGATCAAATAGGTGGAAGTTGAAGCTAGACAAATCAGACTGGAAGTAAGATGTACTGGTGACAGTAATTAACTATTGGAACAATTTACCAAGGGTCATGGGAGATTCTCCATCACTGATCATTTTTAAATCACGACTGGGATGTTCTTCAAAATAATTCCTCAAGCATATATTTTAGAAGTTCTATGGCCTGCTATCCAGCAAGACAAACTAGATCAAAATATATTCCAAAGCCAGAACGGACCATAAACCCCTCATTTCCTGGTTTCCTTGATTTCACCTAATTCCTTCTCTCTCCTTTATCCTTCATTGCACTGCTTCTGGCCTATTTTCCATCATGCTTTGTTTCCACTTGAATACAACTTTCCTTTCTAATTATTATCCTATTTCCCTTCTCTTCTTTAGCTCCAAAATCCTGCAGCATGCTATTCGTTCTCATTGCCTTTACTTCCTCTTCCAATTCTCTTCTTGATCCACCCCCAAATTGGATTCCATCCTCCAATAACATTGACCTCAGTGAAATCAGTCAAGAACTCCAAGATACATCTAAGGGACGCTTTTCTATCCTCATCGTCTACATCTCCCTACTGCTTTAGATATGGAGCACCCTCTTTTCCTGGCTTCCATGACCCTCTGCTTTATTGGTCCTCCCCCTCTGTGGACCATTGCTTCAACAGATCCATTATTTGTACCAAATTCACTTATTTTCCCTGCATTTGTTGGTGTCCATTAAGCTTCCACACTCTCTCCCCTTTACTCACACCTAATTTTCTCCTACCGTTTAAACTACCACCTCTGTGTTGATGAATCTTAAAGTCTCTCTCTGCCTAGTCTCATCTCTAGATGCCTCTCAGACATTGTCTTGGATATTCAGCTGCTTCTGACACACGACCCAACCTCTCCAAAACAGAAGATTCATTTTTCTGCCTATTCCCTCTTTTTTGCCTCCCATTTCTTTCTCCATTATTAACTCCCATCCTGTCTGTCTCCTAGGCTCACAATCTTGGTGAAATTTACAACATCTCTCCTACTAAAGTCTGTAACCTGCTCCTGTCTGACCTCACTGTCTCACTTCTATGCTCTTAAGTCTGTCCAAAATTAAAAGTGATATTGCCACTGTTAATGAAGAGGGTTTAAGTACAAATCAACATTTAAATATATGTATGCATAAAAGGCACACACACAAACTTCTGCTTCCTTTCTTATGGTTACCATCTGACAAAAGATATAAATTAGTATTGGGCATTTGCATTTTCAGTGTGGGCCTGTCCCATGCCTTGTTGCAATCAATAAGCAATCCAATAGTTATTCTGCATTTCAAATTTACTGAAGCTAAGAGCTGAGGTGCTTGGCTCCTTGCAGGAGACAGCCTGTAATGTGGTACTGGATAACTATTACTGAATTCCCCATAAAAACTGTACACTTTAAACTCTTTTTTATTAAAATGGCAATCTCCTGATGATGACATGCAAACTTTCCATTTGCCTTTCACAAAGGAATGCATTAGGCTAATTGAAGTTCTTTCCTGAATTAGTGACGTGTAAATATAAATCAATTCCTTTTCTACTAATTTTGGCACATTTGGACTTAAAGAATTTTAAAAGTTAATGTACCCAAGTTCTTTGGAGTTTAACAATGGTTGGCAAATGTAGCTAGGAGCTAAAGTAAAAATCTTAAGAAGAAACTTGTTCCCCTCCAAAGTTCGCCTGAATTTCTCTTCCTGTCTAATTTTTAAGAGAGTATCTTTGAAACTGAAGATTCAAGCCTTTGCAGAATCATCTTCTAGCTTATTAACTCTGCCATTTATTTGTCAAGCTTCGCAGACACATGAAAGAAGCCTCTTAAGACATTTTAAGCAACTCATCTTTTTTTTATGTACTAAAGAGCAGATTGAATTTTAGCACTGCATGTGAACTGATAATTAACCAGAGGTCGATAAGCACATTGTGCTGACATATGGATAAGGTGAAAAGCAAGCAGGCAAGTGAGTTCAAGAATTTTACCCTGGGCAAAAAGCTGAATTCTTTGATGTGCATTTGGACAAAGGAATGAAGAGGAAGATTCTACTCTTTTCTGCCATCTTGGACTTCACCATTAAGTCAGGAGATCTGTCTTACCTGCACTGAACTCCATGCTTTGTTTGAATTCACAAAAATTAGAAGATCGCTTATTTACCAATTTTCCTTCAATAAAAAAAAAAAAAAAAAAACACGCAACAACATTATAGCTGTGTCTATTTTTGTGGAAACGTATAGACAGGGCTCCTAACTGGGACACTTTTGCAGTACTTGGAAGGTATAAGTTACTTTTTAAGTATAAATTAATTAGAACAAAATCTTAAATATTGCTATCATTCATTATATAATAAAAGAAAAACTGTGGTATATTAAAACAGACACCTTCTCTCTCACTTTTCTTCTCTTTATAATACACTAACCTGGTGCAGTAATCTTTTCAGTTTTAGTAACTGAGTTTTTACAGCTGTGCAATCTTGAACCATATGCCGAAGGGTCATTTCATCGAGCATCACTGTGTTCTCCCGTAAGCCCACCAACTGTCTAGGAGTCTGGTAGATGTTTGGTGCTCCATAGCCTTCAAAGTGACCAATAGAAGGCTCTAAGTGGCTGGAGCCCCTGCAAGAAATATTTTAGATAAAATCAAGAGCAGTCTTAATCTAGAGCTAAAATCTGTGAGCTCTCTTTTTTAATGAGAGAGCATTTTAGTATTGTGTGTGTGTATTATTATTAATGCTGTAAGCAATTTTTAAAATTGCAGAGTACTAAAGGGCATAAGCTATATTTATTTAGATTGCCGAGTAGAGAAAAACATTCACAAAACAAAGCTGCCTTGCAAAAAATGCCAGACTATTTACTTCTTAATAAAATAGAAACACTTTCCCATGTCACATGACAGCTACTGGAACAATGAAACCAGCAAAGCATTTTCCCTTGAGCACATATGCCGAAATTGACTGTTCATTTATAATATTGTTTAACACAGAGAAACTAGTCCCACCCTAGGGTAAAATATTTGCATCTAAATTACAACCCCCTGGCAAAGATCTGAGTTTAAAGAAGGGAATATTAGAGCAGTACCAGTATAACTGTCATCTTCTCTCAAAACAATCTAATCATAGGCACACCACTTTTCTGAAAATGTTATAACCTGTCCTTCAACAGAAGAAACCACACATCATAATACATTAATTTCTAATAACTCCATCAGAAGAGATGCAACACAGTCCTTACCTGCTCAGGTCATTTTTACCATGTGGAAAGTGGCCTACATGGCCAAAGTGACAGTGGTCTTGTGTACTCCAACGCTGCGGTGTCCTCTTCCAGAATCCATCCTGCTGCTGTCGTGTATTTCTGTCTTGTCTATCATAACGATTCATATTTTCACACTCCACTACACAGATGTTTAAAAAAGTTATGTACATAACATATTCTAAAGGAATTCACTACCCACAAAAATACAAGTACTGTACATGTTAATCAGATATTACTAATAGGTGCACAAGTACAGTCTGAAACATGAATTCTTCAAACTGCTCATAAAAGCGAGCTAAGCTGAACACTAAGCATCAGAATGGTCATAAGAGACCACCTGTAATGGCCGCACTTTTTATCTCCACAGTCCCTATTGCAATAACTTCAGAAGTTATATTGTTTAAATAAAAATAAACAGCGATCAGAACCTGCAGCAGAATCTACAAGATTTAAAAACGTTTTTAGAAGACCGATTTGATATTAGAAAACATTTTGTCTCTTTTTACTGTCAGTACCATTAACCTTTTAAGACTTAGGAACAATACACACAATATAGGAAGACAATATTTTAGAAAAAGAGGCCAACACAATGTTCTGAAATGAAGAACAATTTTTCATTTTAAAAAATATGCCAAACTGGCTGAAGCCTAATTTTTTTAGCTTTAGAAAGAATCCCGAAGATTTTCAAAAGTCTTTTAAAAACATTAAACGTCTTCAGATTTAAACAGCTTTTGTCCACAAACGGTTTGAGAAGACTGAATTTGGCAACAGCTTGTAAACCACTAGAAACAAAGCCAAAACTCAACTACAATCCCTGCAGTCAGACACAGCAAAAAAGTTAAAGTTATGAACTACTGTTCTGCTGCTATACTTCCCTGTCACTTACCCAAA
The DNA here is from genome assembly GCF_965152275.1 of Natator depressus. Taxonomy (NCBI): domain Eukaryota; kingdom Metazoa; phylum Chordata; order Testudines; family Cheloniidae; genus Natator; species Natator depressus. The sequence continues at coordinate 74,515,016 of NC_134240.1, forward strand.
GAGTTTTTCCTCACATTGTCAGCCTGTCTCTAGAAGAGGAACTTTACACAACAGAACATTGTGTTACTCAGCTGCCTACTCAGACACAGTTGTACGTAAGACATTGATAAACAGGCCTTCCCCTTCCTGCTTCGTTCCCAGCCTGCATTTTGTTGGGAAGCAAGCCCAGTTTTACCCTGTGATTTAAAACTACCATCCTCACTCACTGCCTACACATACTTGTTGAGCTAGAATTGTTTCTATATATAGCATCTGAGCACCATCCCAGACTCCAGAATGGAACAGGCGAAGTTTCAGTATGCCTATGAAGTATTCTGAGGGCGTTGGTATCAGTTAAATTATGCATAATCCTAAACTGACTGTAGGCAGTAAAGTGCATTTAAGGCACAAAGTAATCCTAAATTAAGATATTGTTGTAATAATTCATCGTATATATGCTCAATTATCAGCTACTTTTATAATCAAAATAATCAAGATATGAGGGGAAAAAATCTTTTGAAAAGTGAACGGTTACATAAAACAAAATATAGTAAACAATTACTTTAAAAAGCTGCCTCCTCTAGCTCATTACATAGGAGTACATTACAAAGTATAAACAAATACATTTATAAGTAATTTCATTATGACTCAGCTTTGCAAACAAAATTGTGCAGACAGTGCATAATGTCTGATGAAAATGTGGATTGAGGACCACATTGCTGTTCTGCAGATATCCGTAACTGGGACATGCACCATAAATGCTGCTGAGATTGACTGAGCTCTGGCTGACTGCGCCATGAGTCGGTCAGAAAATGTCACCCCTTTGGCAGCGTAACAGAGTGTAATACAGTCTGTGGTCCATTTCGAGAGCCTTTGGGTGGTGACTGGATGGTCCCTCAAACATTCTGCGTACGAGACAAAGAACTTGGATGAAATTCAAAAGGACTTTGTCCTATCCAAGTAAAAAGCTCAGTGGACATATAGGGTGTGGAGTCTTCACTTATCTTCACTTATGAATCTGGTTCTGGCTGGTATGCATACAGGAGCACTTTGCTCCAAGGAAATAGGAAGGTGTCTGATATTCATCCCAGGCTGTGATCCGGCCTAGAGCACAAACAGGAACACTGCCTATTCTGACGAGTCACAAACAAGTCCATGGACAGAAAGCCCCCTATGTGAAACAACCAGGCTAAAATGTTCATGCTGAGGGACCATTCATGGTCCAAACTGAATGGTCTGCTAAGGCAAACTGCCATGGTGTTTTGAACCCCGAGCAGGTGATATGCTTTGAGGGACCAAGTTCCAAAGCTTGACTAACATTTTGCAGTCTGATCTGACTCTTCCTTGTTTGTTCACATAAAAACTGCAGCAGTTATTGGTAAGCCCATGGACAGTCTTGCCTTGAATGTGAGGGAGGAAGTGCTAGAACACCCAGAAAGCTGCACATAATCCTAGGACATTTATGTGCAATCTGGCCTCTTGTGTAGTCCACAAACTTTGAGCTCAAAGGTTGCTGAGATGCACTCGCCACCCCACAGCTCAAGCAACTGTTACCAGAATCATGGGAGGGGAGGGAAGAAAGAAAGGGACTTCCCTGCACAAGTTGTCTTGGCTCATCCACCAGGTCAGAGACAACAATACCCTGTCCGGGATTTGCACTGGCTTATCTAGGTGATGAATTTGAGGGCAATAGAGTGACAAAAGAGGGCAAAAGAGCCATGCTTGTAAGAGGTGCAACCTACCATGATGAATGACATGTTCATACTGTCATATGCCTTAAGAGCCTCAGACAGTTCCTCACAGTGGTCTGAGGGTGATCCTTCAGCTCCCCCTCGGGACACGGACTCAGCGGTGAGGCTGCACCCAATCCTGACACAGCGCAAGGACCAGGCCTTCCCCAGAAAACACTCCAGAGCCCTGCCTTTCCATGCCAGGTGCACCAGGTGTGGGCAGGCAGGCACAGAAACGCAGGATCCAAGTGTGGAGGGGCTTAGTATGGGGGAATCCAGGTGTGGGTTGAGAGGGTTCTGTGTGGGGCAATCTCGGTGCGGGCGGCTCAGTGAAGGATCCGGGTGTGGGGGGATCTGGATGCACAGGGGCTTGTTAAGGGATTCTAGGTACAACGGTAATGGGACTTTGCAGGAGGCTCCAGGTGAAGGTGGTTGGTGCTCAGCAGGGGGGCTCTGAGTGTGGGGGGGAATAGAGCTCAGCATTGGGTCTGGGGGGCTCAGTGGAAGGGTCCAGATGCTGTGGGAGTGGGGTTCAGTGCAGTTGGGACCCAGGTGCAGCTGGTTGGGGGTCAGTAAGGTGGGGTGTGGGTGGCTCATTGGGGTGGTCCAGGTGCAGGGAGAGTGGGGCTCATCAGGAGGGTTCTGGGTGTGGTGGGGGGCTGAGGTTTGGCGGAAGGGTCTGGGTATGAGGGGGTCTGGATGCATGGGGGTTGGGCAGATGGGGGAGCAGCTCCCTGTACAGGGATCCCTCCCACTGCAGCTGAGGAGTGATGGGTACAGGAAGCACTGCGGGGGTCGGGGGGGCGGGGAGGAAAGAGTTTGCAGAGCTTCCTACATCCAGGGGAGAAATCTGGGGGTGGGTCTGACCCAGCCCCAGATGCTGTGCAGGGGAAGAGGAAGTCCCGTCCTCTCCACCCCAGCCAGAACTATCAGCTGAGCCCGGTGCAGGGCAGGAGCCCCAGCCATGGCTTCCCCAGTCCTGCTCCCACCCCACAGTGATTTACCTGTCTGCTGGCTGCCATGGGCACCCGAAACATACTGCTGGGGAGGATCACATGACCACTTTTGGGTCTTCCCTTTGCTTCCCTGTCAGAAAGTCATTTTTCTGCAGGGAAACAAAGAAATCTGCGCGGGACATAAATTCTGTGCATGTGTACTGGCACAGAATTCCCCCAGGAGTAATCTGTATGAGCCAGCATTGGGAAGCAGCAACCAAAAGGGTCCACTCTACCATTTGTTACAGACTGACCTAGCACTTGAAGAACACACTTTTCCTCTCTTGACAAAAATTCAGCTTTATTTTTTTTCTTTTGAGAAATTCTAGCACAAAAATCTGGGGTTACAAGTTGAAATTTGGCAGGGCAATAATTCTCACTGATAAGCATCTTTCATTTTAGTGTTCTTTGAAAACTGGATTTGATGGTTATGAGGCGATGAAAATTGCTCTTTGTGCAGTCACAGTAATTTTTTTTAAAAGTGATCTGCCAGCTCCATGCATTTGTGGTTAACTTAGCTGTGCAGTGAATATACATATCCCCAGCAAACACTGATATGTACATTCAGAAAAAACTTTTCACCTCAAGCATAACGTTTTTAGCTGCAATAAGGTATGCACTCAATGAGGCAGAAGCTTCTCCTTCACTGAGTTGAGGAGCACAGTCAATGAGGCAGAGATCTGCAGAAGTCCTTGTCTTACTGAATGTTTACTTTCACATGACAGGGCATTGCAGTCATGTCTAGCCAAAATTTCTATTTATTTATTTTTAAAATTATGTTAAGTGGTACTGGCCATCCCAGTTAAAGCTGAATTGTGGGATAGGGCTGGGAGGGCAAGATACACCCCTTCATAGTGCCCTGGCATCTGCTGTCCAATGTCAGCTCTCTGTTATTAAAAGGGCTGGTTTTGGTCAATTCCAGTACCCCAAGGACTTCGTCTAGACTAGGATTTAAGGGTGCGAAGTTACATCGCCTTCTCTAACTCAATCAATACTTTTTAAAACTCTAATCAAGACAAACTGTACATTAGAACATACTAAGCTGGTCAAGTTAAAGATGACTATCTAATGAGATCTTTAAAAGCTTTGTTTATATAAAGCAATTACAGGTAGCAATCAGCCATAAAGAGCAGTGCTGGGTGGAAGAATGCTTTATCTTTCTCTGCTCCTGCATATATTTCTCTCACCCCTGGAAGCAGCTGGCTGCACAGGCAATGTCAAGTTTAAATGTGTGTGTTATATGGCCTGTTGGTCCAGGGTTCTTTGCATTGTGTCAGGTTGCCTGAGTACCATCTGGACTTTAACACCATTGCACAGATCATGTTGTGCAGGCAAGAACGTCTTAATATATACACATGTGCCTGGATATCACATTTTACTTTTTCATTTGTTTCTTCAATAGGATCAGAAATTTGGGAAGTTTGTCCAGCCAGAAGGAGTTGGAATGGAGATGGAATAATATGGAGGAGAGTGGAGAAGGGTGGCTGGGTCTCCTGACCTAACAAAAGTTAGAAAATGAAGTAAAACTCATTCCTGAAAACTAGAAAGCAGCCCAGTTTCTCTGCAGAAAGGAACTAGAACTGCATTATCTTCACCACCATCCCCCCACCACCGCTGGCAGCATAGGGGCTACCATCTTTCCTAAGGGAAGTTTGGCTTCACTCCCAATAGGAACTATAGAAGGTCATGGCCATTTCAAAAAGATTGCATCTTAACTTAGGATTTCTGTAACCTAAGTCTCATTCAAAACAGAATATGGAAATTATGTTTAATATGGCAGTTCTTTGTGGAATTCTCTGCAGAGGAATGTTATTTGTCAGCTGAAGGAGAATCTTTTAATTGTAAAGAAAAATGGCAAAAACTGATCACTGATCCTAAAATGTTTCCTCAAATGTAGCCAACACATGAGACTCCAGTGAGTTTAAAAAAAACTGAATGGAAAGTTTGAATTCACTGTTATTCTGTTAAGAAAATTAGGACAAAAAATGGTCTGCCACCAGACTCTAATTTTCTCAAAGGAGCAATTTTTTAAAAAATGTAACTCAAAATAATAACTTATCTGTTTGTAAATCCCGACAAAATTCATTCTGTAAGTGCAATAGTTTGGGGGAAGATATAATTATTTATACATAGCAAAGTAGTTAAAGCCCTGCTTCAAGTACAAAACTCTTCTCAACCTTAACTGGAAAAATGACTGACACTTCCACCACACTAGGACAAGGTGAGTGAGGTAATATCTTTTATTGGACCAGCTTCTGTTCTGCAAATTTCCATAACAGATCCATAACACTGGGTTGAGTTGTGCATCTGGAGTATTAGGTTAGGTTGTTAGACCACATTCAACCAAGGCTTAAGTACTTCACTAACCATTGTCACAAGGTGTGTCCTCAGGTAGGTCCACATCAAGCATGAGATCATCATCTTCGAGATCACACGAATCAAGGTTATTCAAGATATCCTACAAGAAAAAGATGAATGTGGGAAAAGAACTGTGTGCATAAACAATGTTCTCACTTACATGATAGTTACCTTACTGCCTTGCCATAAAGTGGCATATTTTTATTTTACAATATAGTTACACTGCGTTTATGTTCAAGACAACACGTTTCCTCTTTCTCCAGTTGCAGGATCAGTCAACACTACCCAGTGCAAGTGCTTTACAGTAAGGCTACTAATTATCACATCTCTGGAAGCCTGACACAGTAACAATGCCTCCGTAAACAGTTAAAATCTAACCAACGCATATTTTCTGCTTGGTGTCTTGAGGTTTCTCTGAAGGTGTCTCTGTTCATTGGCTTAGTACTTTTCAATACGATTTCTCCAGTTAGAATTTTTTAAACCTTTGCGCAACTCATTTGCTCGCTTTACAAATGAGGATTTTCTAGTTAATATCAGCTCATTAAAGAGTTAGCTTCCTGAATTTTTATTAATAAAGTTAAACAGTACAAATGTTGCCACTTTTCCCATATTGATCAAAAGAATGAAAAGTCTTGTATGACATCATAACAATATTCAATACAAAAAAGTGGGTAAAAATAATCAGTCAAAACAAAACTAGCACAACCTTACTTCAAGTATCAGATTTGTCTGTCCCAGCATCAGTAAAGTACAAGTGACAAAGGAACTGCTCTAAATTATAAACTACTCAACTAAAAAGTTTCAGTAAAATTATAATTTTGCAGGAAGTAGCACCAGGGGTGACTCAAAACTCCTTTGCCACTGGCAAAACAGGAAGTTAATTGACAGCTAGAACTTAAGTGAGTGATGGACCTGCACATGGCAAGCAGTCCTACTTTTCCCCTTCCATAACCCACAATCCGTAACAAGATTACAGAAAGATCAATAATTAACATCCAAATAGGACATTCTGATGCAAATATTAAACTATGAAACCAATACTAACACAGAGATTTATATTTACAGGATGAAAATTCAACAACAGTACCCAGAGTAACAAATACCCTAAACCAGTGGTGGGCAACGTGCAGACTGTTTACATTTGCACGGCTGCCCGCAGCTGCCAGTGGCCGCAGTTCACAGTTCCCGGCCAATGGCAGCTGCAGGGGGCGTGCAAATGTAAACAAACAGACTGGTGGCCCGCCATAGACTTGCCCTGACAGGCCGCAGGCCCACCACTGCCCTAAACCAAACATCCAAACAGTGAACCAGTGGCAGGTAACACGCTGTACCTTGCCTTGAATGAGAAAGTGGGAAAGTTGTAAAAAAAAGCTTCAGAAGTGCAGAGCACGGACAAGAGGCAGGACTCCCGCCCTGTGTCTGCCACACTTCTCAAGGGGCCATGTGGCCAGTCAAGACCTAGTCACTAAGGCATCTTATCAAGGGGCAGCAGTCAGTGACATCACTGCCACTATACTATCTCTTCCCAGAGGCAGATTCCAGTCCCTCTGAACCAGCCAGTCAATCATGTTGATCTGCTACAGCGAGCAATCCTGGACTTTAAACCCTGAGCTGAATTGCGGACTACTGCTTCAAGTGATATTTTGTGTGGTGACCACTTTCTTTTATTTTAAACCTAAAAGGTGAACAGAAGTTCTATTTTACTGATTGTTATTTGATCTAATTACTTTAAGGAATATGATATATGGGAATGACATGGTAAAAACCTTTACCGTTTGATGGATTTGGCTTTTAGATCTTCTCCTGTGCCAACCCCAACATTTTACATTAGTTTGTTATGCTTTTAATCTATGCTTTTCTCTTTAGAACAGAGTGGCAGGGTGTGGCAAATTTAAATCCCTGTGTTCTATTCTGTTGCTCAAGGCACCTACTAACCTTTAGCAAAAAACAAGATGTGGATTTTTAAAGAGAAGGGAAGCAGATATGAATAAATTTATTGTTGTTAATCCAGGTGTAGTCTGGAATACCAATATGTGATAATTATACCAACCTACATTCCTTTAATATGTCTGTCAATCAGAAGCTGAAAGTCCCAAATTTTCACTGAGAATTTAAGGTTTCCCAAAGGTTTTTCTGACCAACAAAACCTAAAACAAACAGTTATTGGCACCCATACACAGTTGTCTCCTGTCTTTCCACAAGAGGATCTCTATCTTAAGAAGTGGGACAAACTGATTTAAAAAAGGTTTTCCAAAACTAATATTCCATTACTGTGTTTCTGCATATGCTCGAAGAATCTTAGTGCCCAAGAGCACCATTTTGAAGTGCGATTCCTGATTCTTCTGAATATCTCCAAGGTATTTTCTTTATTGAATGGTTTTCCTTCCTGGAATCTTGGCATAAAACTTTGCCAACAGCACACATTGTCAATACAGTCCATATGAGCACCTTTAAGTAGTTCTGCAAATTAGGCTTTTTGTTTGTGATGCAGATCCAATTTGGTGCTGAATACATATTTTATGCAGCTCCGTCATCAATGTTTTTTATCCACTGCAACATGAGTGTGAATGCACATGTACATTTTCAGGAAAATATATTAATTACACTTCTAGATTTACTGCTTTTCTATGGTAGACTTTAACAAGCACAAGACTACTTATATTACAGTAAGGGATACTGAATAGCCATATATAAGGTTAAATACCTCCTGAAGGTAATTGGAAACACAAACATCTTTGACATTCTAGATCAATGTCCTACAACACATGTATTAATATGCTGTGTTTCTGAATGACTGGGTGTAAGCTATGAAACCTGCATGACGCACATCAGTGTTATATGTATCTGAATTTTTAATTGGCTGTCAGTAGGGTTTTAACATCTTGAGTAGCCACACCTATTTACAGGTATTAAGAGAGGTTTATCGGACTTCCAGCAGGTTGTTTGGAAAACCTTATTGTAATAACTTCATGCCAGAGACTTCAAATCTGTCTAATAATTGTATAATTTTAACAACTATCTATGATTACTTTCATTATTTCCCCCCCACTTAGTCTCCTGACAATCAGTTTCGTGTTCATGAAAGTAAAGGGCTATTATCATTGGCTTGAGACAACTATATAGGCATCCCCAACATAGATCTTGAGTATAGGTCACTACTGATTGCAAAACATGTAGTATATTATTCTCATTAGCATGCATTTTTACTCTCTTCTTAAAAACACCAAGCATACTGGATAAAAGCAAGAATGAGCCCTTTTTGTAAAAGTAAATTACATGGCAGTCATGGGTTGCAACTTGCCCAGAATTTAGCAACCTTAGCAACTTATCCAATGCATACATTATAGCAAAACCCAGCTAGAGACTCTGCCTGGTAGGACCAGAAGCAGCCAAAGCAGAGACTGCTGACTAGTGCCAAAATATTCCAGAAATCTACTTACAATTCACAAAAGCATCCAAAAACCCTTGATTATTATTTTATAACATGACACTAGTGTTCACCAATATATACGGGTTAGCATATATATTATATTTCTGTCTCTCTCTCTCTCTCTCACACACACACACACACACACAGCCTAAATTGACCTGTACCTTTACTATAAACCTTTTCACTTATGCTAAGTATCCCATAACTCCTTGCATTAGTTGAAGTAAGCTTTGGCTTAAGAAGATAGTATATCTGTCAGGACCAGGATATGATTATTTTACCAGAGCAACAGGCAGGGAGTTTCTCACAGAACACCTGAATGCTAGTATCCAAACCAAAAATAAGGAAAGGAACAGAACAAGTTAAGGAATTGGGACAAATGGATGGGTTGGATATTAGTGACATGTAACTTAGAAAATCCTCCTACAAATACCACCAGCTGAAATGTATAACTTTGGGAGCATACCTTCTGCATAAAGTAAATGTAACAATAGTGCATGAGACAGCCTCCCAGAGACTGGTATCATATAGAAGCTTTTTCTTGTACTATATTATTGGTGACTTACAGCAATAAACCTGACTGATATTGGCCATTTGGTCTCTTGAACTAAAGTGTGGTCAAGCAACTCACTACACAATTTATCAACACCAGTAGTGCAAGTAAATAATCAATAATTTTAAGAATACCATTTAAGGATTAGCTGTAAACACAATTTATCAACTTTCCCTGAAATCTGCAAGTTTTTAAATTTTATTTTAAGTTTTTATCCTGTAAGCACGAGAAAGCTGGTCTGGAAGTCACTGAAATCTTCTTGCACTACAGCAGTGGTTATCTACCTTTTCCATGCCACAAACTCACTTTAGGGGAAAAAAAATATTATGAGATTCCCCTCCCCATCTAGCCATAAAGAAAGGAAACATGGTCACAAACACCAAATTGAGAATCCATGCTCTCTATGAATGAGAGTCACATCTCCTAGCCATCATGCACTCATGAAATGCTTTCTACTGTTCCGTGTTACTACTATTGACATAATTTCCTACATGCTTTCTAGTCTAATATGCCAACCATCATGGTATCTAGTGCTGTACTTCTGCCAAAAAATCTCTAAACAGATGGCACTGAGGTGTGAAAAGTGACAATTTGAATCCCAATTGACTTCATGTTGATTCAACAACATTGGACACCTTTTTCTTTCTTAAAGCATGATATATTTTTGGTGACAAAGAAATTGAGCCTGCATTAAATTCAGCAAAGTTCTGGTTATCAGATAAAGTGTGCATGGACTATTCACATCAGTATGATCATAGCATACACAATTCAGCAAACTGAATACTATTTTGCTACACCATCTTAGTTGTAGGATATTACATACTGTGGTGCAATACACTCTAGATGAGATAAAACATACCTTGGCAGGACAATATCTGATTTAAAATTCTTGGTGTCTTAATTCTTAAGAAGGTATACCACTATTAGAAATCTTGCTCTTCAGAATTTACTGCTAGCCAGTATCTAGCTAGTCATGGTTTTATTTTTGTACATCAACTTACTGGAAGTTGAACTTTGAATTGGATTTTACATAAATGACACCCCAAACAAAATACTACTATTGCATCATAATGCAATTACTACATCTGCTTTTATTATGAGTTTTCTGAAAATTCCTTCTGAAATGAAACTAAGCTGCTGCTTCCCTGGTTAATGATACCAATGTACAGTATACTGAATAGGCTCTAGTATAAATTTAACAGTTGCACCTTTACATAAGGCTTGGCCATCAACTTTTCCACTTCTCAATTTCATTAACTTTATGCTACTTCCATTGGAAACTATTAAATACTGTGGCCAAGATTTTAAAATTTGTTTTTTCAATTTGTTGGGTACAAACCGTAAAGGACATGGAGCTATTCTGTAATAATTTATTAAAAGTGTATAGGACATGGTTATTAGGATGTTTACTGCAGGACTATATGGAGTTAATTTAACAGAGCTTTAGGGAAACAAGCAGGAAGGCAAAACAAAGGCTCCAGATAAAACACGTCCAGGTAAACACTTGGGGAAAAGGGGAAAGCAGGGGTGTTGCTAAAAGACAATGCCTTAGCTAATAACTGCTAAGATCTACTTTCTTGGCTCCAGCCAGATACAAAGCTCATTTTACCATAGCTGAACAGATCAAAAGGACTATAAAAACCAGTTTAAAAGACAGTTTCTGTGGAGAAGCAGCATTGGTTTGGGAGCTGTTTGCAGGGGAACAAACTGACACTCGCTTCCGGGTCTGAAGAAACTAACCTTCCTAGGTGTCCAGGGGGACGGTAAGCCTTTTGCTCATGTTCTATTTGGTTCTTACCCTTAAGATTAAAACAATATTTTAGTTTAAGGCAGCTGTCTGATCGCTTTATTTACCACTGGTCACTACCCAAACACAGCTGGACCTGCTGGGGAAGGCACAGTTGATCAACAATGCACTGTAGCCCAGCACCAGTTTAAGAGGGGTAGAACTGCATGATTGTGCCCCAGGAGAGCACAAGGCATGAGGCCTAACACCAGTGAGGGTGCACTTCGAGAGACTAGAGAAGAGGCCAGAGGTGCAGCTAGCCCGGTAACCATGAAACCACTCATTTTTGAGCATCAGGCCACCTATATAGGTCTAATATGGACTTAGAAACCTAACGTTAAGCATTCATTTTTGAAAATCTTAGCTTGCATGTGTTAGAACTTGCACAAGCTTTAGTGCTAAGAAATAGCAGCAATGCATTTTTTCAGCATAAGTGACCATAGTTGACAAAGAGAGATTGTCTTCAAGTAGTCAGGGACTTATGATGAATGCGGTGATTCAAAATTCAGAGTTTTAATGGAGGAGGCGGTGGCGGCCGCAGCTGTGATGGAATTTTTTTGGTTTGTTTTCAGTGAGGCTTCTAACCTTGGAATGTTGTGAAAATTTATTTGCTTTTGTTCATTATCTGCTAATGCTTTCAACATGGCATATATGTGAAGAAGTTTAATAAACCCATTCTTTTTATTTCTTTGAAAAGAGGAAACTTTCCCCCCTCAAATGTAAAAAACCAAAACATTCAAAGAATTCCCTTTAAGTAACAGTATTCATCCCATGTTATATGTAACAGCTTCTAGTAGTATAGCAAGTAGCACTCGATTATTTCTAAAATGGCTTCACTTTTAAAAACCTTATTGATTAACTAGAGAAGAGAGAAGTCAGACCAAATATTTTGACTGTCTTCTTCAGACAAAAAAGCACATATTTAATTACTTTTCATATACACCTCACCAATTTTATTAAATATCCTGCAGGTTAGTCTTCAGAAAAGAAACCATTTTTGAAGGAATTATATTCACACTGTATGTGAGAATGCTAGATTTTTCATATAGAAAATTGCCTTATGATAGCCTCTATTTATTGAGCACAGTTGAGGATAGCCAGATAACTTTTTGGAAGTCATCACACTAACTGGGATATTTAGCTTCAGACTTGGCATCATATTTATGGAAATTTCAGCTGTAAATCCTGATTTGCATATCCATACAGGTCTTTAACAATGCAGAGGCTTTGAGTGTCAACTAGTAATGAAAACTATAAAACCAACACATAATCCAATAGAATTTTAAAGGTCGAGGTTGTGAGACAATGCTTTGTAGCAGCTTGTCTTCCTCTCAAACTGAAGAAAACGCTAGGCAGGGCCTTTCTTCTTTTCTAAAGATCCTGTTTTGTTGATTGCCTAATTTCTTTGTGATCTCTTACAACTAAAACCTTTCTGCTCTCATTTCTTGATATATGTGCTAATCTTTTTTCAAAATCAAGATTAATTGATCAAAATGTGAAGCAATATCACTTAAAAGAAACAATCCTGTTGCATTTGGGCATCTAAACCATTTGCTAACTTCCCTTCTTCCCTGAAGAAGGCACAGTAGTATGGGGGACCAGAACGTTTATCACTTCACCTCCACCAGTGACAGTACCATAAGTTTAGGGAGGCAACTAAGAGTGTAGTGTAAACTGAAAAAAAAAAAAAATTCAGTGTTTGAAAATTCCTAACACTAAAAAGAACTAGAATATTTAACAATTCTTTATTGAAATGGCAGTAATCCCTCCATGGTTCAAGGTGAATGAGCTTCCACTTGAATACCCTATAGTAGCACCCCTATTCACCATGGCTTGGGAAAACTCATTTGGGCTGAAAAATGCCAGATTTCTTCTGAAGCCAAAGGAAAACGTTTCTATGACATTTGAAGGCAATTCAAATTATGTTTGGATTACTAATCATTAAAAAGTTACTCTGCTGTGTTGTTGATATATGTCTAACATTTCTCTCCTGCTTGCTCTAAAAGGTAATCCTTTGATTCTTCCATAAGATGCAGTCTTTTAGAACACTTCACACCTCAATTATACTCTAAGAAAGACTGTAATTAAGAAAAGTTATTGATGATTTTTGCTGTTGAGTTAGTGGGTTGAATATTGCTTCGAACTGTATTAATAATTTTGTACTTTTGACTTCCAGTGGAAGCAGGATTGAATACTATATGCATGAGTGGGCATATCTTCCTCTATTGACGAGTTAAAAGAAAAGGAGTACTTGTGGCACCTTAGAGACTAACAAATTTATTTGAGCATAGGCTTTCGTGAGCTACAGCTCACTTCATCGGATGTATGATGGGTTGTAATTTCACAGGAATATAAGGATAAGGGTCCTTTTCTATAGCTTATAGCTAATGGAAATCTTCCTTTAGAACGCAAATGGAAGATGTCCGGATTTTAGAGCTTTAGGGCATGGGTTCTAGAAGTGCATTGACACAGATGCAACAGAAAGATGACCAATATTTATGTCCAACACTTGGCTCTATGTTGTCTCATCAGTATTTTCCTGCTATGTATACTATAAAAAAAATCATGTATCGTGTAAAGTCATAAGATACCAGTAAATCAGGTCTTTAATAAGAACTACTCATACTGTATTGCTGGGATGTTTGGAAGTGTGTGATATGTACACTTTCCTGTGGACAAAAAAATAGCCAAAGATTTTCAAAAGAGCATGTTTGTTGAAAACTCAGACATACTTTTTAAAAGTACATCAGCAACAATTATTCATGCTTATTTATGAAAATTTGACTTGCAATGAGGTGAGCAAACTTTAGGCTGTTTTTCTGTTTTAAAAAACCCCCAGAAAAATGTACCCTTAAATTGTAAAACAGTCTTGCATCCCCTATACTATGACAATGCTGAATGGAGACAAAATAATGTACTGTATACTAGCAAGGGAAGTTTGCGCATCCTCTGGGCTTGCAGTCAGACCACTGCGAAATTTAGAGCAGTCTGACTCAATTCTTTACTGCCTTGTCAGATGCAATTTTAAAATCAGTACTTCCTCTGTAAACAGCTCAGCCTGCCAGAACTACACAAAGAGTGTGTGTCCCATGCGCCTGGCCTGGGTACAGCAGCAAAATGAGACACGTGCATGGAATTAAGCAGCAGGCAGCAACTTTTATTAAACTTTAGCATAGGGGAGGGGCACTACCTGCCCCTCACACACACTCTCCTATTCCAGATATTTAATTGGTTCCAGCATGGCAGTTACAGGGCTCCTTACAATATAACCCATAACCTAGAGTAGGCTCTCCTCAGCCTACCTTCCACCCCCGCCCCCCAGGACTCTCTGAGTCTTAACACCCTCCCTCTGCTAGGGGCACACAGAGTGCAGAAGGGTGGGGACCTTGGCCTGCAAGGGCCATACGGTCGGACCTTGGCCTGGAAATGCCACAAGGTCTCACCCTACCCATGAGCCCAAGGTCCAGGTTTTTAACCTCTGAGAATCATTCAATTTTATCTTTTTACCCAAACTGGAAACTGATTGCAAGTTGTGACGAAACAATAACTCATGCCAAGTACCTCAGTTCGGAACTAAGTGCATCCCTACTTAATTCATTGTGGCTTGGCCCATGGGTGAAAAAATTCCTTCCTGATGCCCAAAACAGGAGATCAGCTAGATCTGCAGCATTTGTCAGGCCAGATTTCCATTCCTAGTTCAGGGTGAGTAGGATGCAGCTGCTGGAATGGAGCCAAGAGACACTACACACAGCCCCTGCTCCAGGTTAAATCCTGGAAGCTGGGGAATGCTGTTCAATCAGCACCCATTCCTCCCATCTGGCCAACGGGTGCCAGAGACTCCCAGTGGGGAGGAGCTATCTGGCGTCCCTCAGCATTTGTCTCCCTCCCTCACTGCTGTGACTGTCCCCTTTCACTGTTGGCCCCATCAAGTCCCCCCCCCCCCCCCCGTTTAGGGAGATAGGTGGCATTTCACACAGAGAGCATCAAATGAAGTTTAAATACTATTTCTTTGACTATTGAGATATATGTGAGCACTTTTTCCTATGATGCAACAGACAGCGGCAAAAACATGGATGCACTACAGCATATCACCAGATTCTAAAGTAGTACATAGTGGGTATGTTATCAATAAAAAGATCAAAAATAGGCTACTTTCACATTTCAATTTGTATTTAAGCATTTCCATTTGATTTGTCGCACACTCCCAATATTGGCACAAAGTTATTTTAGCAAACAATCAGGAGGGTCAATCTAACCTTAAAAATTGCTAAAGAAAGAATGTCTGAATTATAGTATCAATTGTAATGAAAAGATGTTCATGCTATTGAAATATTCCTAGCTGAAATTCAGTTAAAACAGGAGCTAATATCTTAGCATCAACTTAATTTTCTATACTTGTCTGCTGTTGCTCAAAATGGTTTAAAGTAGATGACAGTGGAGCATCTACAATACTCTCATACACTGCTTATGGAGTGGAAAGAAACTTACATTCAGCAATACAGATGTGTAGAGCTTAGTCTCTGAAGCCTTTCATTAATCCTTAGCATTCTCTCTCATATTTAAGGAAAGAAAGATTGTATAAAAAAAGGACAAGATTACAAAACTGCACCTAGTATTGCAGATTTAACTTGAGGTTGAAAGTAGAACATTACTATTTTAACACTCATTACTTTGTCTAGATTAGCCTCACACGTTGACCAGCTGTGTATCACAAAAACAAAATACAAAACAAAACAAACCATGGTTTTGAGACAGACGCATAATGTTATTGCAATACTGGATATTTGGTTCTGTGACTGAGATACCCAAAGCCTTGTGGATAGCGGGGAAAGCAGTAGACGGGGTATATCTTAACTTTAGTAAAGCTTTTGATACTGTCTTGCATGACCTTCTCATAAACAAACTAGGGAAATGCAACCTAGTTGGAGCTACTATAAGGTGAGTGCATAACTGGTTGGAAAATCATTCCCAGAGTAGTTATTCGTGGTTCACAGTCATGCTGGAAGGGTATAATGAGTGGGGTCCCGCAGGGATCAGTTCTGGGTCTGGTTTTGTTCAATACCTCCATCAACGATTTAGATAATGGCATAGAGAGTATACTTGTAAAGTTTGCGGACGATACCAAGCTGGGAGGGGTTGCAAGTGCTTTGGAGGATAGGATTATAATTCAAAATGATCTGGACAAACTGGAGAAATGATCTGAAGTAAACAGGATGAAATTCCATAAGGACAAATGCAAAGTACTCCATTTAGGAAGGAACAATCAGTTGCACGCATACAAAATGGGAAATGACTGCCTAGGAAGGAGTACTGACTGCAGAAAAAGATCTGGGGGTCATAGTGGACCACAAGTTAAATAAATCAACAATTAACACACTTGCAAAAAAAGTGATCATCATTCTGGGATGTATCATCAGGACTGTTGTAAGCAAGACATGAGAAGTAATTCTTCCGCTCTACTCAGTGTTGATTAGGCCTCAACTGGAGTATTGTGTGCAGTTCTGAGCACCACATTTCAGGAAAGATGTGGACAAACTGGAGAAAGTCGAGAGAAGAGCAACAAAAATGATTAAAGGTTTAGAAAACATGACCTGGAAGGAGGATTGAAATAATTGTGTTTGTTTAGTCTGGAAAAGAAAAAAGACAGAGGGGACATGATAACAGTTTTCAAGTACATAAAAGGTTGTTACAAGGAGGAGGGAGAAGAACTGTTTTTCTTAACTTCTGAGGATAGGACAAGAAGCAATGGGCTTAAATTGAAGCAACGGCGGTTTAGATTGTGTCAGGGTGGATAAGCACTGGAATAAATTGCCTAGGGAGGTTGTGGAATCTCCAACATTGTCTAACCTGCTCTTAAAAATCTCCAAACACCTGTCAGGGATGGTCTAGATAATAGTCCTGCCATGAGTGCAGGGAACTGAACTAGATGACCTCTAGAGGTCCCTTCCAGTTCTATGAAACACCTATGAATATTACTTTGACCACTATAGTTTACCACTTAATATATCCTATTAATATTATACCCTGTTGTGTTATGTCAATACGCTTGTCCTAGAATGCAGATTGATTTGTTGAGGAATTCCGCTGCATTAAAATGCAAGAAAGCTTCAAAAGTAGATTCAGATTACTATCTCTACCCTCAGTCCTTCCTTGCAATTGTTGCAGTTTTGAATCATATCTTTTTTTTTAATAATCTCCCTTTCGCTGTGAAACATCCATATAAATAAAGAGAGAAAATGAACTTAAACAGGGGGAAGTGTGAAACTTTCTATATATAAAGCGCTGCTAAATGAACAAAATAAAATGAAAATTATAAAGATCTTTTCCCCTAACATTATGCTGAAGTTTAAAGTATTATCTGAAACACAAGTAAAATATTTTCAGATACAAGAGTGATTGTGAAATTGGCGTTAATACAGTTTAGAACCACTAAGCCACTGCATCTAGGCAATTTAACTGGGATACAGAGAGCCTTCATTTTCTGAATACTCTTCACTGCCAAACATAATGCGGTAATAAAGATAAACAAGCAAGATTATTTATATTTCAAATTTCCAAGTTGCTTGCTTAAAGATTTAGCACAGCAGTAATTACAGATATACTTTGCTGAATTACAGTAAGTTATTCTTAGTATTTTTATCTCATAATGCAAACAAATTAAGATGTCAGGATATAAGAATGTGTTATTTTTGGCTTTGCATTCAGCTGTTCTTACAACAACATATCATATTCTTTGTGATGACAATTTATTATTATAGGTGATGCTGGTAATGACACAGAGAAGCCACCTAACATTTTCCATAATAAGACTCAGGTTTTAAGTTGCTTATATCTTTAGCATAGTTCACCCGTTCAGACTAAAAAAAATTATGCTAGATGTCTGTCTCAAGATTAATTTTGGGGGGAATTTTTCAGCAAAAATGGTTCAGCCATTTGCAAGAAAGCTGTGGAAAAATAAGTTGTCTGTCTTAGAAAGTTCCTACAAGATTTATGCCGAGAATCTTTAGTACCTATATCAGTTCCTCCACCTCATGACTGAGAAATCTGGAAATAAAATTAGAATCGATCCTGGAAATGCTTACTTGGCAATCAAAGGCTTCTTTTTCAACAGTCTCAGTCAAAGTCCCTATTAAACTCTAAAGCAACTATCATTTTATTTGGACTTTACAAGCCTTAATAGCTTGGCTGTCCCTCTAGCCTCATTCTCATACAGAGACCACTGAAGTATAGTTTAGAGATTGCAGTTAATGCATAGTAAGAACAGATGAGTATTTTCATTGCTGTGGCTATTCCTAGAAATAGAGTTGAGAGTCAAAGAGTAGTTAAAGACAGACAAGTTTTTATAACACCTTTGCATAAACTACTCATTTGCAACAAACTCAAAAGTTTGTTCAATAGGTATAAAAACATTCTGAATCCACTTTGAGAAGATTCCAAAAATAAAAGTAAATTAAGTGTAGGACTGCTCACAGCCATTAGTTTTACAGCTTGCTCACAGTAAAACAATTCTAACCCAGAAATCTCTAGTCCAGGGGGGTCTCAACAAATTTTTTGGTGGCCTCACAGTGAGGCCACCAACTCTTGCTGGTGGCTGCGCTGACAATTTTTCCTAAAGTACTTAATTAACTTTAGGAAAACAAAAATATGCATATATACACATGTCAAAATCATTGTAATCTATTTATGTAAGGTTATTTTCAGGCTCAGCAATAAAAATAATGTACAGTGGTCTGTACAGTGGACCTAAACAGAATAGAAACACAAATAAGGTGCTTTGCATGTTCTTGTCTTTTTGTTGTTTCTTTTGCTTTTTTGGTTGCTTTTTTTTTTTAAAAACCTTGCTAGATAGTAAGTCTGTTGCAATGAAAAGTGATATTTGTATGTTTGTTAATATCACTTTTCATAGCAGACTTACTCAGCCCCAGCAAGCTCTGGGAGAAATTAAGCCCTGGATGGGGAGATGGGTAGGGAGGCCACAAGGCCCAGGGACGATGGCGTGCATGGTGAGCCTGGAACCAGAGCCTGGAACCGTATGTACGTAGCCCGAAGCCCGCCGCCCCCTCCCCCCACCCCCGGGAAAGTGAGGAATTCGCCAGCTGCCTGCACCTCCAGCTTGTGTCTCTCCAGAGGGGGGCCAGGCCCAATCCCCACTGGTGGCCCTGGAAGAGGGGCCATTGCTTCCCCGCTCCCAAATCACAACCCAGGAGGCTGTAGCCGCAAGAAAAGCCCCTGGTGGCCGCATGCAGCCACAGTGGCCGCATTTGAGAAACACTGCTCCAACAGCACCCATTTTGTCTAAGGGAAAGTGAGCTAAAATTGTATCCAAGTCCTATTCGATATTGAACCTTTAACTTCAAACAAAATGGTTAAATTATTCTGATATAGCTCTTTAGATCATCACCGTGGCAGAATGAACACATTATTTAGCAGTTTAAGATAAAAACAAGTTAAAAAAACAGTAATGAAAAATATTTTTCTCCTAACATTATTATGCATGTCTTCAAAGTACAGCCTCTGAAAGTGCTGACAATCCAGAAAGGCAATCGTCCAGAAATTGTTGAAAGTCCACTTTCAAAGAATTTTAGTTTTTAACAGTTCACAAAAATGACAAATGATTGGCCAGTCATTACCTGTATTCCTTTTTTGATTATTGAAGAAGTCAGTATTTAAATAAAAGCTTTGCCTCTGGTTTAACATAGCAATGAAGTCATAATCCTATGTTTATCAGTCTGTTGCTATGGAAATATATACATCAAATTCAGCACAATGACTTCATATCACATCATCAAATAGGAAGAAAAGAGTAATTGCAAAGCAAGCCATTGATTTAGGGGATTAGTAATAGGAGAAGAAACAATCTCTAGTTCCATGGCTCAGCCAGCCAAGGAGAGTAATTGTCTGTTTGATTATCTATGTGAGTTGGTAGTTTCAATCCAGTTCCTCGTGGAGTCCTCCACATCACAGACTACCACAACTACAGAGACAGTCTTGTTGGCAGTTTCAGAAAAGAGATCAATCATGGAGTGGACATGACACTTGGACCTCCCCCTCACTCCTGGAGGAGGATCCTCCAAATGAGGGCAGATCAGTGAGTGAGAAGAGAGTGGTGCATTTGCAATACCATTGTCTGTGCTGTCTGTGATTCCAGGACCTTATTCTCCAGAGCTGTCTTTCCAACATTTTTCCAGGACAAATAGGCCAGCACTTTTTGTGAGCAACACATACTTAAGTTAATCATGAATATTTTGATAATTGGCTAACACAACAAGGAAAGCTATGACAAAGTGAAAGGTAAGACAAATGTAATCAAATATGTTTGGAAGTTATTCAGTAGGCAAGTGCTCCTTCCTTCTTGTTACTTTCAAAGTTAAGTAGAATTCCATAACAAAATATCTAGGGGCAGTTTAGCAAACCAGTGGAAATGCAATGCACTGCTGCTACTCAGGGGATTGGAGTTCCAGACTACTGAAGTCTGAAATACCCAGGCCAGATGGATAGAGCCCTGAACACACCATACTCAGCTCCTAGTATTTCATGGGTGAAGGTGGCAGCAGAAAAGACAGGACAGAGTGGGAAGGTTGTAAGAAAACTGAAAAGGAGTGGCATTGATTAATTCTCTAGAGAACAAGATAAAAAATGGAACGGGTTTCAATATTAAGTGTCAATATATTAAAAATTTGTAAACAGCAACTTGGGGAAAAATACATCCACTACCTCTATGGTACATGTACAGAGTCCCCTCTAAAGCAGGAATTTAGCCCACATAGGTTTTTCTGTCTACAGAGAAGGATCAAAGGTAGAACAGTGAAAGGCTTATGTGCATATGACCAAGGCCCCAATCCTACAGACATGGAGACCTGGGCACATGTAGAGTTCTACTGACTTCAAGGAGACCTAGTACAGGTGCAGGACTGGGGTCCCAAGACAATATTTGAGTGAACTCTAATCTATAGTGTGTGAATCATCACAAATAAAATCATCACAAAAAACAAACAGATACACAGCTACTGTTGCCATTAACAAGACTGTAAAAAGGAGTTTTAACTCTATGCTTAAGGTTAAAAATCAAGAGCTTCAAGAACACTTATGATTTCAGATCTCAAACGTGTTTGGAAAGTTCCATTTGTAAAACTGCTGGTGGAAAAAGAGAAACCAGGATTTTTCTACAGTTAAGTGAACAAGTAAATTCTCCCTTTCCATGTTAGGTCAAAATAGCAGACTTCATATGCATGCTTTGTCATATTCACAGCAGCCTTTCACCAAATAAGTGTTGCACTTCATGGTCCTAGACAACTTGGGCTGAAATTTTTCCTCAGTCTACTCTTCTGCCAAGGGAGACTGTTTCTTGGCCTAAGACTTGTCTATTACTGATGGGCAAGAGAATGCCTCACTGCCCACTTTAGCAATGGCAGAGAAATTTTCTTTAGGTTGGAAACGGTACATGTTATTTCTTCAGTAGCTCATAGGATTTCATGATGAATTAAGTTTATTTTTCTTGCATTCAATTTTTTCTTTGGTGATGCCTTTTTTGGACAATAACTCTTCCACAGTTTGGGTGATTTGTTGTTTTGTAAGGCTGTTTGCTCTAAAGTGAAATATGCAGGAATTATTAGCCTGCTTGACAGGAGCACTAAAAGTTTTTCTAAGAGAGCTCATTTCTCATTTGCTTTTGGCTGAAAGAGCACTTTAAAGCTTTACTCCGACTTCATTGTCACTAAATACAAAACTATATTTGAATATTTTCTCCACTGAAGCAACTGGCAGGGCAGTGTTAGTGTCAATAATACTCAGCCAATATGGCAGCGATGCAATCAAAACATACAAGAATACATGAAGTAATACTCTTTCTTGCATTTTTTTCATATTTATCATCATATTGCTTTGTTATCTTTTATATGATAGCTGCAGAAGCAACCAGCATGTTTTATATTTGCAATTCTGTGATTAGCAGAAGCATTTTTGTGATTCTGAACATATGACAAAAACACCAGAATTTTGGATCAGCATGCTTTGGTGTGGAGTTTTTTTTATAAGTCCAAAATATACCTGACCAATACATTTTGTGGCATATTTTCGAAGTTATTCACTTTCTTTGGTAGTCTCCACTGCTTTATTTCATATTCTGCTGGATGAAGGCAGAGATCAATTCTAGGGGGTAAGTATACTTTTTTTTTTGGTGTGGGAGAAGAGGCAGAAAAAAATACTTATGTTCGTACAGATCTGTACATTTTAGTACATAACCACAGTTTGAGAAAGGAAAATATTTATGATAGATATATTTAATATAACAAAATTATGTAGACTCCATTTCTAGTCTAAAATCCATACTCAGAGAATTTATATCTTTGCAACGTAATTCTAACATGTTTTGAAGGTGGACTATCTCATTATGAAATATTAACTAATTTCACATAAAATTGTATATATAAAACTGGAGAGGAGACTAGGGCTAACATGACCCTTCTGCTGTGCTAGGCACGGAAAACAAGGAGCTTCAATGCAATACATAGTTTGAGAAGGCCCATGTCAGGACCTCGAGGGGAAGAGGTGGATGAAGTGGTAGGTGAGGAAAATATTAGAGGCAACATGTTATATAGATGTGAGGGGTGCAATGTGAGAATCTGAGGCCAGAAAGAAAATGATTGGTTCTCTAAGGGAAAGATGATCAGAAAAATGAATCGGTGTTATAGCACTTGAGATAGAAAGGAAGAGTCAAATTTTGAAGATACAGAAGAAACACTTGTAGGATTTGACAACAGACTGGACGTAGACAGCAGGAAAGGGAGGAGAATCTAATACAACCCCAGGAAGGTAAACCTGAAGAATGGTAGAATTCTTGACATGGATACCAACGAGACTGGAGGAAGAAAATCACTTTTTTTCACCATTTCATAATAGAGTTTGAATGAGTAACTGGGCATCCAGAAAAAAAAGAAAGTGACAGATATTCCCTCCTGCAAGACTGAAAAGAGAAAGAGAAGTCATTGTAGAAATAGTACTGTAAATAAAGCAACAAGTACTGTTGAAGTCACCCACCATCAGGGAAGATAGTATCAAGGAAAAAGAGGAAGAAACAAAAGATGGAGCCCTAAGGGACACCAATAAAGTGCTGAAGATAGGAACAAAGTTAATACAGTATACCACAAGTCACACTGGATATAATTAAACCACACATCACTAGTATTTCCTATGAGGAGACAGTTGCCATGGCAACAAATGCAAGTAGGCTTTCATGTTCAATACCAGACAGACATTTTATTTTTAATGATCAGAAGCAACAGTCTCTTAAAATCTCTATTATTCTGGAAAACATTTTAAAAAGCCATCGTGTTCTTCCTGGCTGTATGGTATGCAGGCAGAAAATTATGATTTTATTAGGTTAAGCTACAGTATTACTTTTGTAACACAGGTAGTCAGCTATGCTTAGTGGTTTTTATAGAATAGTTTACTGTTAGTTATGTATTTTGACATATGGTAACACCAACAACAACAACAACAAAAATTAGAAACAGCATTAGGGAAAAATACCAGAAAAATCAGCAGCAATCCTGTTGAGTCAAGCCTTCACCAATTTTTAGGTTACAGCTGCCTTTGCTAATGTGCAATTCAAGTTCACTCTTACAGCAATAGAAAGTGTTCTTTTACTGCCATCTAGCCTCCATTAATGAATTTACAAAATAGGTGCATAAAAAAACTGACCATCACCATAGGGAATTCAAGTAAAATTTTAAACACTTCTTTGTGAAGTACACAAGTCTCACTGTTAACCTGTTGACATTTTTAGTAGTTTAATGTAGAACTTAGTTAGAATGACAGCCCCTAGCAGAATGGCATCCCGGTACACAATTAGGGCTCCCAGACACCATGGTAATACAAATGTTACGCCTAAATAAATCTGTGGAAAATAAAAATTCTGATCAATGTTATAAGACTTTTTTTCCAAAGGAAAAGTAAGTTTTTTACTCCAGAGGAAAACCAGCACTATGTTTGCATTTTAGCTACAAATAATGCAATATTTTAAATTAACAAGTAATAAATAAGCAATTTTCTTTGATACTGTTAACCAGAGAGAGCACCCACAATATGGATGATCAACTCTCTTCTACTGTCTACCAGACTGGCAGCTGGATGAGAACTGGCTACCTAATGTTCAACCTGGAGGGAAACTGCAGCAGACTGAGGTAAAAACCTGGATAAACTGGCAGAACTTTTATCATCTGCCTAAGTTAAGCAGTTTGCCCACATTGTGTTACACAAATTAACTACTCTAGGTAGCAGCAGAAGCTATGGCTTTCTCCTAAAATACAGTTGGCAGGAGGCTGTAATCTTTTCTTCTGGAGATGGACCTTGCCAGATTTTGAAAGACACTTAATAGATGAAGTACTGAAAATAAACTCTGGTAATTACAGCGCTCTCCTACACTATAACCATCACTAAATCAATGAACAAATAGTTAGAAGTTGAGGACAGAACTGAACCATGTCCACAAAACCAAGCAAAAAACCCTGGGGAGATTACTGGTAGTTACAAAGGCACTGGTTAGGTCCTGTTCACGCTACAAATGTTTACCATATTGAAACACGTCCCTGTGACTCAGTTAATCTAAAATAATGTTAACAAGTCTATTTGCATTCAGCTTCCTCAATGCAATATTGTGCCCATTTCTTACACAAACTGTCTTGCAGTTTTAATCTGCTCAATACACTTTTTCCAAATAAAACCAAGTAAATCGATATCTCTTGCATTGAAAATTTTAAATAATATGATTTAGTCCAACCTTACGCTGCAAAAGTTTCTACCACTTTAGAAAATTTCCTATCACTATATACTTTAAGAGATGGTGATATAATTACTTGCAGAGTCAAATATACTCAGTCACTATGTTTATCTTAAGGATAAAATGAGAGCTGCGGTTATCTTTATATACTGTTACTGAATTTGAAATGCAAAGAACACCCAAAGAAAAATGTTGCTCCCTTTTGAGAGCTATGTACAATAAAGACACTGAACAAATGATGTGGTGATATTCTAATAGAGCTTTGGCCACATTGGTTGATTTCCTGTCACCGAGGGAGAAAACCTGACTCTATTGAAGTCAATGGGAGTTTTGCCATTGACTTCAATAGGGCTAGGATTTCACTCAGTGTTCACAAAAACCTAATCAAATTAAAATGCATTCAATTTTTAGAGCTGAGGGTACAGAGGAAAACAAAATCTTTATCAGTCATCAAGAGCACACAAATGAGTATTACAAAAAGTAAAGATTTATAAAACACTGTTCGGAAGAACAAAGTACACTTGTGACTTTCTAGTGTTTTGTAACTATTTTACGTTATGCCGTAATTTTGTGAACCTGTCAACACCCATATAGCTGAAAGGAACACTGACGATCTGTAGGTTTTTTTAAACTGACTGATTTATATTCAGTTTTCTGATAGAAGAATTTAATTGTAAATCCGGATATATTTTACATATTTCAAAAAGGATTTAACAGATTTTCTTGCTCCCTAGTTGATGTTTGGAAGGGCCTTTTGTACAAGCCAGAGAGCAACAACCAAACATACTAACACCCACCTCCCCACCCTTTTGTCTGTACACTCCTTCCTGTTCTCTTCAGTTTCAATTTACCTGCTACCTTTACTAGTACATACCCTATGCAGGGTCTGAGAAAGGTCATGTATCATCTGTAAAATATTAAAATCATCAATACAGATGAGTGTGTACAAAATTAAAGATTTTTTTTAAAAAAATCTGTTACAGAAATTTTAGAGGCCACTTAGAAAATTTTAATTTTAGAAGTTCATGCTGCAAACCTCACTTACAACCCTTTGAAATAAAAGGAAATACTAATTAATGTTTGTGCTAGTTTGAGACCTCACTTGACACCACCACTTCAGCTATTTTCTCCCCTACTGTGTGAATTTAAGAAGTTACTAATGGAAGGAGGTCTGAAACTGATTAAGCAGAGTTGCCAAGCTAGTCTTTTTCACATCAACTTGAATAGTAAAGATTTACTCTGTCAGTTCTAATTCAAGCTACTGTATCAGATGCATAAGCTTTCCCACCCCAAAGGAAAAAAGGTTATTTGCCAAAATAACTTGTTCACCGAACGTCATGGAACACAACAAGAGTCTTGTACCTGGTCATGTAGCCAAACCACCTCTTAATGCAGTATTTGATAGTTAAGGATGTGCAAGACTTGTGTGATATATATGTTGTTCTGAAAGATATAAATACCACCTCATATAATCATCCTTCAGTTTCTTGCATGCCAGGTTACAAACACCACTCAAATTTGGCCCAGCCACCCCTCTGTCACTGTTCTATGTCCTCCTGCCCCACCTTGTTCAATTCACATCCCATTTCAAAAGTATATGGAAACACATCACATCATCCCCTTCCATAAAGCAAGGAAATAATTTGGACCTCATATACCTTTCCCAGTAGGTGGCACAGACTCCCAATTATTTCCTTGCTTTAGGGAAGGGGATCAAGCAGACGTGTTTCTAAATGCTTCTGAAATGGGATGAGAATTGAACAAGGTTGGGCAGGAGGACATGGTACAGTATCTGGCTCCATCTCTCAGATTAGGGTTTTGCTGGTGCAATCTCTCCATATTGAGCGGATATTGATATACCTTCTCCCTTTCCTCCGGCTGTTTGTCCCTCTCTCTTTAGAAGCTATAGGACTGATGTGTAGGGGAAGTTCTCATGAGCCCCATCTTACCCCAGTCACCCAAAAATCTTTGGGTACAAACTTGATACCTGGTCCTCCAACTTCCACTTCCCATCCGGTTTCGAGGGCATGCACTTGGACATCTTTGCTAAACACTTTCCTTTTATTATTTCAGCATAATTTATAGATATAGAAGGCAGACATATTTTAACTAACAGGTCCTTGAAAGGTAAACTTCTCATCTTAGGCAATGCATATGTTCCAAATCAAGGGCAAGCTTCTTTTTAAAAAATTTTTTTTGGGGGTGGGGGATTTAGGAAACTTGAAAAGTGGTCATTATTCTCCAGGGGGATTTTAATAAAGTGCTTAATCCCACTTTCCATTGCTCAAATGTTCATAGAGAACATTTGGAAGGAGCAAGTGCAAATCTGTTGCATCACTTAGAAAATGAGAAACCAGTGGATGCCTGGTGGGAAATGAATCCAGATATCAGGGACTATACGTATTATTCTGCTACTCACGGATCTTATCCCAAGATTAATAAGATTTTTGTTTCTAGGACTTTGGCTAATTGGGTCAAAAAAGCTAGTCTGGGATTTATGCCCCTACATATATTAGATTAAGAGACTGGGATTCAGTAGAAAAACAAAGGGTCTGGCATTTGAATAGTGTTTGTTTGTATGACTTCCTCAGAATTTAAGAGCTGGAAGAAGCTTTTTCAGAAATATACAGAACACCACGATAGGGAAGGGATCAATAAGTGTTCTCGGAGATGCTGGAAGGGTGGTGATGAGGGGGATCCTTACAAATAAAACATCACACCCAAAAAAGATAAGAGCTTTTGAAGAAGAGCATTTGGTTAAAATCTTTGTTTTGGAAGGTAGACAAATCTACTGGAGAGTTAAGGAAATAACTGAAATAAGACGGAAGATTTCTCAGGCTGTCCTTAACATATTAAACACTTACATATTATAAAAAAAAATTATGAAAAGGGCAATAAAGCTGTTAGGCTTTTAGCCAAAGAGTTAAGAGAAACAAGATAAATCAACCATCCTTCTGATTAGAAACAAAAAAGGAAGATTTAGTAATTGGCATCAAACAGATCTTAAACATTTGCTAACTTTTTTCATACAATTCAGGACTTCTAAATTCTGAACTATATAGGGTAGCCTCAGTAAAGCTGAGTGTCCTCCAAGTTATTTTTGTTTCAGTGCATTCCTATTAGTGTCCTTGACATGACATCAGAAAGATGGCATGATCCACTCTTAAAATTCATATGGAACATAAAAGACAAAGGGGTTGTTTAAAAGTTCTTTATAAGCCTACAGAGTGAGTGGACTGGTTTTCCCTAATTTGGCTTATTATGTATCACAATTAAAAGATGTAATATACTGGGTTAACAGAACATCCAAATACTGGGTAAAACTCAAACAAGACTGGAGCCACCAAATATAGGTATTCATAGTAATTGTTGGGTTAAAAAGAAACTTATGACACCAAAAATAAAATCATCCATTCATCCACACCACATTAGCAGCTTTGGACAAATTTTCTGAATTCCTGTTAGCAAGGCCCTCTCCCTTAGCTATTTCCATTAATAATCAGGTATGTATCCCTAAGCAATATCAAAATGACAATTTGTTGAGGGTAAGAGCTGAGATGACAATTTGGGCAGCTATTCCTGGGTCCTGATCTGAAGTCATACCAAACAATTGGTAATAATCGATATAATATAAAGATCCCATATTTTCAGTATTTACAAGTCAAACTTTTATTGCGAAATCTGGGTATGAGGTGGTTCTATTTACACCTTTAACCACATTTGAGGAGTTGACCCAAGAGCAAGCTGAAACAAGAGGTTTAATTTTTAAGATATATACCATTTTGACTGAAAAAGATGTTAATTAGAAGACACCCAAATGAAAAGGTGGGAGAGGGATTTGGACAAAAGTTGATCAGTTGAATGGGTTTCTATGTCGGAGAGAGAGTATTTAATTTGTTTAACTGTTAATATTTTTATAAATTACTGTATTGATGGCATTTGACTCCAGTTCAGTTCCGACATATTTTTTTGCTACTAGGGAGGAACTCTGTTGGAGAGTTCCTTTTACAATTTCACCTTTAAAGTAGTACTGACTGTCAGTGAATGCAATGAGTAATACTAAATGAGCAGTATGGTAATAATAATTAAATAACTGCATTGACTTATTTTGTTTAGGAGAATCCATCCTCAACATACAGGATTCTGAAGACTATAGAGAATTATGGTGATCTTGAAGGTGGATAGTTTCCGAATTTGTCACATCATGTATGTCACATAGCCACAGTATATCACCTGTAGCAAAAAGAAAAATAAAATCTCCATCCTCCAGAAACAACCACAGATAAGTTTGTGATAAGAACCAGCAGATTACAAAAAGAGGTCGTTGATGAAAAAGTTGCCCAGTTTGTTTATGCAACAAACTCCCCTTTCCAGATGATTGAGAACCCACTCTTCATTAACATGGTTCAGTCATTAAGACCAGGATACAGTCCCCCCAACAGAGCAGATGTCGCAGGAAAATTGCTGGGTAAAGTATATGAAAGAGAAATTGAGAAATGTGCAAAAGGCCTTGAGGGTAAAATTGTTAACTTGAGTCTTGATGGGTGGAGCAATGTCCACAATGATCCTGTTGTATGTGCTTGTGTGACAACAGAAAAAGTGAATGTCTTCCTTACAGAAACAGTTGATACATCAGGAAACGCACACACAGCAGAATACTTACAAGTAGCAGCAGTAAAAGCTATAACAAACTGAAAAAAAAATTCAAATGTCTAGTATGCAGCTTGGTCACAGACAATCCTGTAAATGTATCGAAGATGAGAAGAAATTATTTAGAAGAGAGTCCCAAGCTAATAATATATGGTTGCAGTGCTCGTTTGATACATCTCCTAACCAAAGACTTCAGTGTTCCAGAAATAAATGCTAATGTTGTTGAAATTGCAAAATACTTCCGTAACAACCACTTTGCAGCAGCTGCTCTGAAAAAAGTGGGAGGAACCAGGCTAACTCTCCCACAAGACGTGCGATGGAACTCAGTAGTGGACAGTTTTGAGCACTATATCAAGAACTGGCCTAATCTGATGACAGTTTGTGAACAAAATCGTGAAAAAAATAGATGGCACTGTCATAGCCAAAGTTCTCAGCATTGGGCGAAAGAGAAATGCTGAACACATGCCGAGTACCCTGAAGCCTATTTCTGTAGCCTTGAACAAAATGCAGGGAAACAGCTGTTTTACTGCTGACGCTGTTGAAATTTGGAAGAAACTGAGTGAGATCTTAAAAAAGATAAATATGCAATGACAGAGTTAAATTACAAGCATTAAAAAAAAGAAGCAGCACTACCTCTAGCTCATTTTCTTGCAAATATTCTCAATACTCGGTACCAGGGGCAAACCTTAACTGCTAAAGAAGAGGAGCTGGCTATGACATGGACATCCAGCAACCATCCCTCCATAATGCCAACTATAATAAACTTCAGAGCTAAGGGTGAACCATTCAAGAAATATATATTTGCTGATGATGTTTTAAAGACAGTCACACCAGTGAACTGGGGGAAGACACTTAAGCACTTGGATTCAGAGACTGTTGAAGTGATAATCTCACTTTTAACAGTAGTAGCTTCTTATGTCGGTGTAGAAAGAATATTTTCCTCCTTTGGACTAATTCATTCCAAATTGAGAAATTGTTTGGGACCTGAAAAAGCAGGAACGCTTGTTTTTCTTTTCCAGATTATGAACAAACAGGAAAATGAAGGTGAAGACTACTGTGTTAGCTGCAGAAGCCAATATTTTAAGTTTCTCATGTTGACCTGGCTGACATAGTCAATTGAATTTTTTTAAAAAAAATACATTTAATTTAACGATTTTAGTTAAACAATTTTAACAAAAACAAACCTGATTTTAAAAAACTTGAATGTTTAAATAAATTCAAAATTCATATGCTTGTTTTGTTAAAATACTATATGTTTGCTGTGAAGAAAAAAATCCAGAATACATAACGTTGTTGTTTTAGTTAAATAAAAATTTAAATATCTGTCTGGTGATGTTTTCCTCCTAATATAGCATGGCAAGAAAATCCTCCAAATATTAATGATTCACCTGCTGAATTGGAAATAGTTCACCTCCTAATGACTTCATAAATATCTGATTCAATTACCTTTGGTAAATGAAATAACCAATCATTCATTTTCTGATATAGCTGTAAAACTAATCTGAAAAGTTTCAAAATAAATCAATCACTTTAAAAATGTAGAGTGTGTACCTTCTAAAAATGAAACCTACATCTGTCTCTGAGTTGTGAAGAATATGTATTAAGGTTATAACAACCAACAAGAATGCACTTTTATGTAGCAATCCATGATTAAATGGAGTCTTCCTGACTAGTGATTTAAATCATGATTTAAATCAAATCCACCCTGGCCACAAGTATGTTCAGAGGATTGGAAGATATGCCTTACAGTGAAAGGCTCAAGAAGCTCAATCTACTTAGCTTATCTAAAAGAAGGTTATAAGGGACTTGCAGACAGTCTCTAAGGATCTGCATGAAAGCAAGGGGCTCTTCAATTTAGCAGACAAAGGTATAACAAGATCCAATTGCTGGAAGTTGAAGCTAGAAAAATTCCATCTAGAAATAAGGCACTTAAAAAAAAAGCTGTAACGCTTACCAATCACTGGATATAAAAAAAAAACAAAAACCCACACCTTACCAAGGGTTGTGATGAATTCTCCATCACTGGCAAATTTTAAATCAAGAATTAATTTTTTTTTCTAAAATAAATGCTCTAGTTCAAGGATAGCTATTGGACTTGAACCAGGAATCAACATAGGGAAGTCCTGTAGTCTGTTTTACTAAACAGGTCAGTCTCGATTGTCACAATGGTTCCTTCTGGCCTTAAAATCTGTGAATCTCAACGATTAATTCTCTCAGAACTGGGAGGAATGCTCTGCAAATCTTACAAACCGCCCGTAGATCTAGGACATCTATATGTAATCTGGCTTCCTGTGAAGTCCAGAGGCTTCAGGTTTGACTATTGCCTCTGAGGGCTGCCAGCCCTACGTTGGAGGCATCCACCAGCAGTCTTTGTTGACAACAGTGGAGGGAAGGGTTCTCACTTGCATACTATGAAGATCTTTCAACAATTTAATGGCAGGACCATCCCCATTTCACAGATGGGCAACCAAGGCATAGAATAAGTGACTGCCCAAGATCACACAAGAAGTCTGTGGTAGAGCAGGTACTGAACCTGGATCTCTTAAATCACAGGCTAGTATCCTAACTGTAGATTACTGCAACTTAATTGAGCATGAAGTGCTGTAGAAAGTCTAGTGGACCAGTTTCTAACCCCACTCATGAGTGCTCAGTTCCCCTCCTCCTCTGATAACTGACTAAAAGACACGTCAGGGTCTTTCTGGTTGGCCTACAATCTGCTGCTGACAGGGAGGCTAAAGAGATGGGACCTATGAATCCCTCCACCCTACACCAACTGCTGAGCTGAGGATTCTCTTACTCCAGCCTAGAGATGGTCCCAAGTACAGGAAAGGATTGTAGGATGAGGAAAGATTCAGATGACTTCTTCCTCTAACTCAGTGGTCCCCAACCTTTCTTATGGGAATAGCATATTGCTATTCCCAGAAGACTGTGGCGGGTGCCAGACGCCCTGCCACCGAAATGCGGCAGCGGCAAGAAGCGTCGCTGCTGAAATGCCGCCAGGAAATGGCAATGTTTCTCGGCAGCAGGGTGTCCTGCGGACTCACAAAAATGCCCCGGCGGGCGCCATGGCACCCATGGGCACCACACTGGGGAGCCCTGCTCTAACTCATCTTGCAGCTATTTCATGCTCTCTAGCTCCTAACTTTTTAGGTACGTCTTGCTTACTCTTGAGACAAAAACCTTGAGAAACGTTTTTAAACTTAGATGTCACCCTGTATGTGAAAAATTGGGATTTTTTTCTTCGAAGATCATTAACCTCTCTGTTACAATATTGTTCTTAAATATGTTGTGACCCCAGCTACTTCAGGACCATAGCCTTTACTTTCTGTTATAGAACAATGGCCTGGCTTCTCATGAGATCAGAAGTGAGGATTTACTAAGTAAACAAAGATTAACCAAATTTCTGTTCTCATAAGGTGAGCAACCCCTTTTAAAAACAGTTCCCATGACTCAGAGCACCTCATATTTATTGGTTGAAAATGGTCATCTGATGGTAATTCCATGAAAGAATGGCAATGTATACATTAACTTGCATATAAACTAATACCTCAAACCTAATCCAAAAGGAAATATCCCCACAAGAATACTGACCTATAAAAACTGAGGTTTATGCGCGCGCACACACACACAGCGCTACAGAGTCACCAGCAGGGAAATATTGGTAACTGCCCAAAGAGCTTACCTCCTGACCTAAGCAGATGAAGGAGGAAACCTCCCCACTACCCCGCCCAAAAAAAACAAAACAACAACAACAACGACAAAAACAGTAGCAGTATTGAGTGCTGAGAAACTCTATGCATTCCCAGAGATCACATCTCTCCTCATGCCCAGCTACTATCATAGCATGCAGAAATGTAAGCTAGGATTTCTAAATGCTATGCTCGTTATCAGGGAGGCTGGAGAAGGAGGGCTACAGAAGCTGGGAACACAAAGTGCTCAAAGCTCTGCATGGTTTTGGGGAGGGGTTGCATGTGCACATGCATCTCTTGTTCACCTGTTCAGCAATTAGTAAAATTGCAGCATAACAGGCCTCCCACTTCCTGTACAGTCCCTCATGCCCACAGTTCCCTTTGCAGCAGCCTCCCTCTGTTCTCCCTCTTCAGGGCCCCTTATAAGAAAGGCTATGGGTCATCTGTAAGTCCTACCGCCCTCCACTTTAGGCTGGTTTAATACCTCCGAACAGTTCCAAACAGTCACACTAATAAGGTACACACTTATTTTTGACTCTTCGGTCATCCATATGGAGTTCTTCCCCTGACACAGCCTGCTCTTCACAGGGTGGCTTTTCATAGCTTTCTCTCCCAGGAGTTTAGCCTTCTGGCTCTAGCCTCCTTCTCTTGCCGGTATTTCATCTGTTCTGAGGGAGAAGGCAGTCTGCATACTGCCTTCTTCCACAGAGCTCCTCCCCAGTGGCTGGAAAAGAGGATAGCCCTGCCCCACGCTACACTGCAAGGCTCCTGATCCTGGGCATCCTGGGGTTTCCCCTACTCCAACTCCTAATTCCCCAGGACCTTTTCCTCTCTTCAACTACAAGGCCATTTCCTTGTTCATACCAGTCCCCTAGAACATGGTCTTCTGGCCCTCTCTCCACTTCAAGGGCCAGTATACTCCATTACTTGCAACCCTTTTGTCATATGAAAGGACTTCACTAATATCATGCCTACAAAACATGTGAGTTTTGTAGTCCCTTTAAACAGGACAAGTTCAGTTTAGAGAATACATTCTCCTTTTGATTTCCATATATAAGAGTGCATATGATAAGGAGTCTTGTCATACCATTCCATGAAGTGAACCATCCAAATGTAAGTCACCAAAACCCCTTTATAAACCAGACACTTGGTCAACTGTTCTCATAATGGATGTATATGGTGCACTAAGTATTTCAGTTTGTCCTTTTTTATTAGAAGACGTTTTAAACAGTTCTAGTTTCATTTCAAACACTGAGTTCTTCATATTAAGCCATAATGTTAATGTATATAATTTACTTGAAAAGTATGAGCTGCAATAGAAAAAGGTAAGTGGAAAGGGAGTCCATAGATAATTTTACTTTTTCTGCTTTGGATATTAAAAGTAAACATTTTAAAACTCTACATACATTTGATCAAACACCACCATGTTACTTGATTCTTACCTGCAGTTCGATGTACCTCTCTCCCTCTTCCCCATGGTTTAAATTAAGCTAGGATATAGAAAAATTCTGATTGAACACAAATTGTTCATAATATGCAAGTGTTACATTAAACATCTCTTATTTAGATTTATGACAGTATCAATTTGAAGTGTCAAACTAAAATTTGAGAGTTTGCTTCCCAGAAAGATCTTTAAAAATCTAAGGCAAGCTAATTGGCACTAAATGATTTGTCAGTAATTAAGTTACAGTAACAGAAACAAAGAGTACCATGGCTAATTAACCTTACTTTTTTTAAAAAAAAAAAAAGTTTAAAGCAAGAAAGTTACTTTCTTCAGCATTATATTTCAGCCTGATTATTTAAACCTTTAAAAAGGTGGGTAATGTTTAACCTGAAAAAGGGTTTGTTGCATCTAACAGACGCTAATCCAGAAGCTCCCTTTCCAGCAGAGTTTTAGTCACTGAGGAAATCTAAATATCAGAAGATTCCAGAGATACCCTGAACCTGAGCCAGTACAAGATCTTCAACTTGAATTCACTCCTCTTGGGCTCCTTTGCACTGGAAAATATTTTATTAAAAAACCCACAATATTTAACACAACTTGGCATTCAGTGTAGATAAAAACTGGCATTTAATATTGTGTCTGCTGCTCCTGGCTGACAACGTTAAACACAGTCCTTATATACAAACATGTTAACATTTTCTCACACAATGTCATCTTCCAGTGTGGAGAAACCATTTTAGTCATCAAAAATTTAATCTTTATTTTGAACATATTCAGAACACAAAGTAAGACTATTAATTATCTCAAGCTTGCCAAGGTAGAAAGGACAAAATAATTTTAAGGATGTTCTGGGAGTGGGAGGGGCGATGTTTTGAGAAACCTTGTACACGAACAACTATTCTGTTTTTGTTTAAGTGGAAGAGGTCAGGAAGAATCTCCATTAATGTTGTGTATTTCAGGCTATGTTAATTCAATGGGTATTTTAAAAAGGGTTTCCAAATAAAATATGCAAAGAATTAGCAATTTTTGTATGTATTATACAAGACTAAACTTATTTGGGTGGGGGGGGGGAGAATATTGACAGTTCAGTCCAAGGTCATATTTCAAAGGAGCAGATAATGAGAGGTTTTGTTTATCGTGCTCCTATGAAATGACATGATTTCGTCCTCAATAGCTATTACAAAGGTCACTGTGGAATCTGTCAGACAGTTAACCCTCAGTTGCATGTGAATACCACATTCTTACTGGGGAGGAGCTAATTCTTGGCAGCTGATACCTGAATAAGCATAATAAGGAAGCTGCAATAAAATAGGTTATCAGGAAAAATGGGGGTACAATTAACCTGTTAGAGTAATAAGCGCCCAGGCATACCTTTGTGCTTAGTTCTATGAATTGGAAATCTTGTCTTGTCAAGTTTACAGAGACATAATAGTTTAACAACCACATTTAAGGCTTTTACATCTATTTTTGTAATCAGACCCTTTAAAAATTTCCAATTTCTTTTTTTAATTACAAGCCAGATTTTTATTACATTTACTTGTGCAGTGACATTGGAATTAGGAAGCCCTTTAATTATAGGTAAATCTTGGTCCCTATTTCCAAGCCTGCTGGTGACAGGACATATATGAAAGCCCACAACAGGCAAGAACCTTAACTCATACCCTGCAGTTCTTTTAATAGTCAACACATTAGGCAGGATCCCATCTCCCATCAAAACAGCAACTGAGGGGTATTGAAGTCAATGTAAAATACCTTGTTAGCAAGTTGTACAGTTCAACTTGTGATATTACACAGTTTTTAATACTGTCTGTGCTACTGCCATCAGAAATGGCCTTTGAGGCATCAATTTTCTCTCACTGATATAAAGTGAATAAAAAAAGGGAAAGCATCAGCACATTGGTGTTATCTGAGCAGTGGGGATTAGCAGCTGTTGAAAGTAAAAGAGATGGTAAAAACCACTTTTAGTTGTTTTAAAGAGGGATTTGTTGAGAAATCCATGTAATTCATTGAATTAAACATGTAAACGATCCATGTGGGCTGATTTTTAGTCTAAATGTGACTAGCTGGGGAAAATCTATGTACAATTTATTAATTATGGTGGATGTTATAAAGTTACAAAATTGTGTAATCACAGAACATCTCGACGTGGATGTGCAATCCCCCATTTTCTGACACTGCGTGCAGCACATCTCTGCCAGACCAGGGACAACAGTCAGTTGTTACACCTTAATGGCCACCTATTCAGGTGGCAAAATCTTGAGACAGCTAGGTGACTGAAATTGGAAGAAACTAGTCCCTCCAATTTCTCTTCAGGGAGGGAGTGGCAAATCTTCAGCAGTAGAAGAAAGAAACCAGGTGGGGACATATAAACTCAAGGAACTCAGGTTTCAGAGTAGCAGCGTCCAATGAAGTGAGCTGTAGCTCACGAAAGCTTATGCTCAAATAAATGTGTTAGTCTCTAAGGTGCCACAAGTCCTCCTTTTCAAGGAACTCAGTCACACAAGGCGGCTTAGACAGGAGAGAGGGCCATGATTTCATACTAAGGGTGTCCTGTTTAACTGCAGGACCAGCTGAGGTCAGAGAAATCAACCCGACCAAGAGAGGCTCCATGATTCTGAAGAAAAGCTGCATGAGAGGGATCCCAGAGGACTCTATCCAAGCCCCAAAACATCTCTCCAGAGTGGTGAGAAAACTGAGGCAGAGAAATGTATATAGGTGTACTTATTATTTCGGTTAGATCTGTGTCTCTCTCATGCTAAGTTAAGAGTAATGATGTTTAGAACCCTGCATGAAGTAAGTCTGTCCATCTGCCATCATTATTGCATACTCCTGAATGCTAAACTGTAAGCCCAGAGTACCCACACAGCTGGAATTATGGGAAAGGATGTGCTTAAACAATAGAAAGGCTGAGGGGTCAACACTGGTCCCAGGAATTAGGCAACTGAACTGCCGGGTCTGAGCAGGGAATGCTAGACATAGGATTTCCATGCCGAGAGTGAGAGTGAGAGACCCCAGCCAGAGGCTGTCTGGACTCTGTTCACGCTCAGGAGCCTTAAAGAGCACACAGCCTGGTGAGCGTCCAGCCAGTAAGGGAACTGTGTGATACAAAGGATTTAATTTGTTTAAATCATATATTGCTGTTAGCATTTCAGTATCATGAACTATAATGTGAAAACACAAGAGGAATTTAGCTTATAAAAATGTAATTTATCCTCAGATACTCTGCATTTGGTCAGCAACTTATCCAAGGAGATCAAAGACTTTATGAACATTCATATTAGTCTGCAAGACAATTTTAGGAAACCTCACACTGTTTCTTGTAACATTAAAGTATTACAACATTTTTCCCATCTCACATAAAATGGAGAGCCTATACTAGCTACAAGCAGCACATCTGTCACATTCTAGAGAACTAATGCCACTGTAATCTGAATGTTCTCCTTCCAAGAATCAAGAACACCTGATGTGCTTGTCAGTCATGACATATTATTCCCACATGGTGCGCGCTGTTTAAACTTGGATTTTTCATCTGCCTCTGTCATGACAAAGATCAGCAGAACAGAGAAGTGTTTCAAAGTCCTTCAATGGCATCGACAACCACCTGCTTGGAACCACAGAAGCGCATATCTAGGAGCACTAAATGCACTTATTCCTTTTTAAAAAAGAACTAGTGCAAAATTAACTAAGGGAACACAGAGAAAATGGAAGAACAATACTGCAATTATCTTAACACCTGCTGCATATAAACAAGGAAACCAAAAGAGGTTGTGTCACAAACTTACACAGCCTTGCACCTAACTTCCTGATCCAGAAGAGCACAAACACAAAGACAGCCCCTAGAATCACTGCTTTCTGGTTGGCTCACATACATTCTCACTCAAGAGCACAGTTCCGCAGAACAACAGAAAACAAGATTTTTCTTCAAATTATCATGGTTACTTCTGCATTTTCAAGCTAAAAATAATTAGTGGTTTATCCTGAAGTAATAGAGATAAAATTTAGTGCTGTATACAGTAACTGAAACCACAGCTCGCAAACAATGACCACTAAAAGGAAATTCAAAATGCATTGAGAGTTACAACTTCCCCCACAAATTCTAAGAACCTGGCTGAAAATGTCTATACACTGCAAGAATAAAAGCAACCTTTTTGCTATTTCCCCCCTTTAAGATTGAAACTTCAAAGTACATTAAGCACTAAAATTGTGATAAAGAACTAATTTTTAAAAGAGGTCAAACTCAGAAATAAAGAATATGAAAAATGACATGAATATCTAAATTCAGTGATGAACCCTGTTCAGGGGGAAAAAAGCCTTGTAATAGCCATCAAGCCCTAAGCAGCAGCAATCTACTTACAGTAGATACAGGAAAGAAGAGACCACTCTGATTACATTAATGCCACAGCACTCAAGACACTCATCACAAGGAATTTTTATAAATTAGTAAATGATCTTACTTATGCTATTCACTGCTTCTCACAGACTCATAGCTATCAATGTCAGAAGGGACCATTATCATCATCTAGTCTGACCTCCTGCACAATGCAGGCCACAGAATCTCACCCACCCACTCCTGCAATAAACCTCTCACCTATGTCTGAGCTATGGAAGTCCTCAAATCATGGTTTAAAGACTTCAAGGTGCAGAGAATCCTCCAGCAAGTGACCCATGCCCCATGCTACAAAGGAAGGCAAAAAACCCTGAGGGCCTCTTCCAATCTGCCCTGGAGGAAAATTCCTTCCCGACCCCAAATATGGCGATCAGCTGAACCCTGAGCATGTGGGCAAGATTCACCAGCCAGACACCCAGGAAAGAATTCTCTGTAGTAACTCAGATCCCACCCCATCTAACATCCCATCACAGGCCACTGGGCCTATTTACCATGAATAGTTAAAGATCAATTAATTGCCAAAATCATGTTATTCCATCATACCATCTCCATAAACTTCATTGTTTCCACTGAAAGAGTGTGAAAACATGTTTCTATTGAATGAATACTTCAGGGTATATTTTCTGTTCAAAACCGTGAACTCCCAATGGTAGTGATCCAATTTATATGTATACATCAAGAGATTAGCCACACAGATCAGAGACCTAGGGAACCAGAATTCTTCACTTCAGAAAATATCTACTAGAATACCTTAAGTTTCTCATAAAATGTATATAATAAATATTTCAATATTTACTACATCAAGATGTAGCATCAGGACATCATTTACTTGTTCAACAGCTCACATACAACTAATATTTTTGAAGGGACACTGCTTCACTCAGGACATCTTTCGGATTGTCTTATAATATTTTTTGATAAACTTTTAACATTAACATCTACACAGCCTCTTTCATCCACAGAATTTGAAAGTGCTTTCCAAAATATATATATTTCCTGTGGTGAATTGCACAATCATGAATATATATATATTCGTGATTGTGCAATTCACCACAGGAAATTGGCAGCTGTTTAAGAGAACCCAGAAACATTACACAATAGTTTAAAGACGCAGTGAATACCATCATGGGTAGCTGAAACTTTTCAGCAGAATTTGGCTAGGACCACAGTGTCACATCTCATAAGATGTTATCTTCCACTTGCACAGAACCAGAGCAGAGCACTGACTATGCAGAATCACCATCTAGTTTTCACTGACACCACTTCAACACACAAGTCTTCTCTGGATTACTCCCATCCCAGCACTGATCAAGACTGATCCTGCTTACCTTCTGAAGTATGACTAAGTCAGTCAAAGATGATGATTGGGTTGCAGTTTCTGTATTTGTCTTAACATATTAAAAAGTGTAATCATATTGGTGATATCACAACAAAAATAAACTAGACTGGGTTTTTCATTTCTATTTTCCAGTGGATACTAACCACATTTGTCCACATACTCTCCAACATGGAGGAAAATTAGTGCAAGTTACCTATTCCTGCTTAGAGCCCTATAGACAAATGTGACTCTTCTTCTGGAAGGGATCAGTAAGTCAGGCCCTGTCAGTTGAGGGACATATCACTCTTGTTCCACAGATATGAACCGTGAAGCAAAGGATGAGCAAGATGCTGTGTGCGCCATGAACCCAAACATTTCTCAAAAAACAATGTAACACTTCTGAAATGCCTCTTTAGCCCACTAGGAAATCTGAGGCTGTCTGTCTGAACATAGGTGAAAAGTCAGCAGTGGTGCTGAACTTTCCCACTGATACTGAACAACGTTTCATTTCCAGACGGACACGGGTAAGAGCCACACTACCAAGCATGCCACCTGCACCGGAAATGAAGTCTCAGATGAAGGCAGATGATCCCTCCTACT
This sequence comes from Natator depressus, assembly GCF_965152275.1. Taxonomy (NCBI): domain Eukaryota; kingdom Metazoa; phylum Chordata; order Testudines; family Cheloniidae; genus Natator; species Natator depressus. Next base: position 74,555,712 of record NC_134240.1, read on the forward strand.
ACATATTAAGCTGCCAATCACTGTAGCTGTTCATCTCATACACAAACGCTAGACATTAAACTAGAAGCCCTGTCCTAGTGAGGAGCTAGAGTTGCGGTCTCCAAAACAGGTGTCTTATGATCTAGAAAGCTTGCTTACAGTGTGATGAAATATAGGTTCAAAGGGGATTTATTTAATAGATTGGCAGGCCAGAGGAACCCGTTATTCCTGTTCCCAAGAACAAGCTCTACCTCAGGCTGAAGGGGCTGAGATCATCTCCTCATCCTCTATGCTCCTACGCAGACAGGAAATACTGAACATGCCAATTTGAGGAAAATACGCCCATTGTTGTTTCTTTAGCACCACATTGGAGGAGGAAGGTGGTACTCTAACCAAGCTCAGTCCACTATATCAGGAGTAAGTAAATGTTATATATTTCACCACTAACTACTTTTTAAAACTCACATTAGCTATAACACACTCCCATTTATCTACATTCGGGGTAGGGGGTGGAGGGGGAGACATCTAAACTTTTGGAAAACCAGGCATTCAGATAAACAGAAGTGCTATTAACTAACATAGTGCTACATAAAGGATACACTGTGCATTTGGATAGCTAGGATTTTCAAATAAAGGGAATTCAGATCATTGAAATTAAAGGTTATTCTTATTGTAGGTCCTTTGTCATTAGGTGGGCTCAGAATATCCAGATTAGGATATATATTACAAAGATATAAATTAAGGAGTAATGAGGAAACGTAAAAATTCTGTGAAAATTAATACTTTCTGCAATATATTAGGCTAACAAAAATCTCAAAGAGCTGTAAGAACATATACATACTATGCTGTTCATTTCAGAAGACTCATAACTTCCACATGGATGGACATTCCCAATGGGCTCCAACCCTTCCTCGTCCCACATATATGTTCCATCGGAACTATCAGATGGAGAAAGTTCAAAGGAGGAGCCAGCTCTGTAGTCCATGTCCGGAGAAATCAAGTTGTTCCCAAGAGTATGCTTTGTGCTTTCATTCTTGTCATCTACTGCTTAAATAAAAACAAAAACAGTCAATAACCCAAATGATTTAGATTGAAATTATCAGTTATGTTCAGTGTTATTACCATGTAAAAGGATCTGAATGGAAGTGGTGTTAATGGATATTAAAACATTCTCTAAAGTCATCAATACTAAGCTTATTCAAAAAAACAACACAACTTTTCCTTCCCCAGTATCAGGATGTTATAAACTCAATATACCCACAAGTACCTTCTACCAACCTCCAATTTTTTTCCTCTTCCAGCCCTGGAACAATTCTAACAGAGTGAAAAGTATTTCTTAAAAAGAACAAGTGACTTAAAAAATTGTGAATTACTCAAGTATGCTGAGCCCAGACAGACAGATTTCAACTGGCAGAACAGTAATACCTCTCAAGAAAAAGGAAAACTTGTGCAATGAAATGCCCATTAATTAGCGGAAGAATGTAGGATATTAAAAAACTGTGCCAAGCAATTTCTCCTTATGCAAAAGAGCTTAAAAACGAAAGTTGTTTTCCAAGAGCTAGGCAACCTTCCTCCACGAAAATAAACTTTACTGACATTGATTATATTAGTCTGAGTTACATATCTACTATACATTTCTAATAACAATGCTATGATTGAACAGACATCATAAGCCCATGTTTACAGGCATTTAAATGTGGCTGAGTTAATTTTTTTCTGAACGTTTCTTAAATAGCAAGGTTCAGAAATAATTAGTTGCCAATCGTGATTTTTTAAAAAGTTATTTTAACATGATCTCTCACTTTTTTCTTACTGTTTGCAGGAACCCTGCATTCTGGCAGGTTCACACATCAGCAAGGTACAGGGCTAATGATGCAGTTTCTGCTTCAGAGAAAACGGCTTGCTGATAATTTTTCAGAGACCAGAAGCCTAAAGAGACCCGTGGGGGAGCAGAGAGAAAAAGGAGTAACATATACCCCACCAAGAGTTTGGTAAAAAAGGAGAGAAACATCACTCCCTCTCATCCCAAAAAGAGAGAGATGTCAGGAAGCTGTGGATGGGAAAAAGAGACACGTGTACAACAGAACACTACAAGGGAGTTCACAGCCTGTTTTAGCAAGACTAGCCCTGAGCTGTGCTTGATGTTCCTCCCACGGCCATCTGTGGAGAACCTGAAGAATCACTTGTTCTCCCCTCCCAGTAGCCTTTAAACTCCCACCAGGAATGGGAGAGGAAACTGGGCTTGTGGTCCCCCTCAATTCCCCAGCCCCTCTGAGTGGGGCATTCACACACCCCAACCTCGGAAGATCTGAGAAATTAAAATTGCCATGAATTTATTGCTCAGTGTGAACCAGTGCCTCTGATTTAAACAAGTTTGTTTTAAAAATCATGTACTATTCTAATGGCATAAACTATCTCTTTTGCTTGTGTGCATAAAAGCACTTGTGCAAATCTACCTGGGGAAAGAGGCATGCCACCTCCATGGCATGCTGATTTCCCCGGCAGATGCCATCAGGTGGGACACCTTCCCCTTCTGTAGGTGCTATATACATCTAAGTTACTGCTATGTGAAGAGGGACTGGGGATCTCTTTTGGAGATTGTACATGCTTTTATAAATACCCAATCTGCTGGAGTTGTTTGCCACTGGAGCCATAACTTAAAATTCTTAACTTGTGTAAATTCCTAAACATAATACAAACTTATCCTTAGGAATTTGATGTTATGGCTCCCATAGCAAATAGCTCTGCCATAAATTTTTAAGCATGTATAGCAATAGGTGCTAGAACTAGGGGTACTGCTACATCCCCTGTCTTGAAGTGGTTTCCCTCATATACATGGTTTACAATTTGGTTCAATGGCTCTCAGCATCCCCACTATACAAATTGTTCCAGCACCCCTGTGTATAGCACATTTATCTGTTAAAAGTGCTCCGACGATGTTTAGGCTATTAGATTAGACACCTGTTTAGAACCCACAGTTCTAAGAAAGAGGGCAGATCAGGACAAAGCAGTAAATGATTCTCAGGCTCATGCTGGGTATTAGAGGCACCGACCATGCACACAGACCCAGAGTGTGATGCAATATCAGCTCTGAAGAAAGGTATTTCCTAGTATACTGCAAAAGCTGCAAAAAGCAAAATAAATTAAGTAATACCACTGCAAAAATAATGGATAAAACAAAAAGAGCTATGCTAATAGTGCAGATTTTTAAACTATGTTTAGCTTTAGTGAGAAGTGTCATTTTTACCATAACAAGTTTTCATTAAGCTCAAGCAACACCGAATGGGGCAGTATTTCATTGGATTCCTATCTTGTATTTCAGCATTATATGATAATTGACATTTACTAATACTGCATTGAAATAAATGTCAAAGATAAGCACAATTCACTCTTGAGAGCCATCAACTGAAACTTAAGTTCATTACATTTAAAAAAAAAATTAAAACATGAATTGCCACTGTCATCAGTTTTTCCTTTCTAAAAATATCTAAAACAGAACAGTTTTTCTTTTGGACGACAACTCAGTTTAACATCTTATATTAGTAGTATTCAATGTTTGTACAGAAGACTGGAAAATACAGTATCCAAGGCCAGGGATCATTTATCAATCACTAATAATAAATTATATAGGACTCAATACAACTAATTTGGGAATATAGAAAAATTAGTTTTACTTTACGATGATTTAGATAAATTAGGAATACTTACAAACAAGTTAGTATTTCAAACAAACTTATTTCTCTATGTAAGATACTCCTGAGGGAATTGTGCACCACTGCGCATGTGCAGAATTCATGTCCCATGCAGATATCTGTGCTTCCCCGCAGAAAAATGACTTTCTGACAGAGAAGCAAAGGAAAACTGCAAGAGCAGTCACGTACCACTCCCTAGCTGTGCAGGTACATCATTTCAGACGCCCAGAGAAGCCAACGGAGAGGTAAACCACCACAGGGCTGGGAACACCACAGCCAGTGGCTCCTACCTGAGCTGGGAGCAGCTGCTAGCTGGGCTAGAGGCAGGAGAGGATGGGACTTCCTCTTCCCCTGCGAGGAGTGGCTGGGGCTGTGTCAGACCCACCCCCAGAAACCTCCCCCAGCTGCAGGAAGCTCAGCATCCTCCCCTACTTCCTGCTCCCCATCACTCCTCAGCTGTGGCGGAGAAGGCTCACTGTACAGGAGCTGCTCCCTTATCTGCCCAACCCCCAGGCATCGATCTCCCATACCCAGACACCCCACCAAGCCCCACCCCATACACCCAGAACCCCCCTAGCCCTCCATACCCAAACCCCACAGAACCTCAACCCCTGCATCTGGAGCCCCTCTGCACCCAGACCCGCTTCTGAACCCCCACTCCTGAACCCAGACCATTCCCCACTGAGCCCCCTGCTCTCAAACCCTGACCCTGATGAGCCCCACCCCTATGCACCACCCTAAGCCCGCACATGGACCCCACACCACTGACCCCCAACTAGCTGGACCCAGACCCCCAACCCACAAAGCACCACTCCCCCAACACCCAGGCCCCCTGCTGAGACACCCCTCCCCCAGACCCACACTGCTGAGCCCCAACAACTTTCACCTGGAAGCATCTACAAAAGTCCCATTGCCCCTCCACCTGGAACCCTGCACAATAAACCTCCATGCATCCAGATCCCCCCACAATTAGACACCCCACTGCGTTGCCTGCACCCAGACTGTCCCACACAGAACCGTCTCGCCCCACACCTGGATCCCCCCCACACACCTGGATCCTGCCTGCCCCACACCTGGTGCAGACTGGCAGGGCCCCAGGGTGTTTCTGGGGCAAGCCCATGCCTTGTGCTGTGTCAGGGTCAGGTGCAGCCTCACCGCTGAGTCTGTGTTCTGGGGAGGGGGGATGGAGAGGCTGCAGGGTGATCTCCCACCTTCGTACAGCTAGTGGCCTGTGCTCCCTACTGCCATGCTAGAGCCTCTGCATTTATTTATTGACAAATAAAACTTGCAGAATTTTAAAATACTGTGCGCACAATTTTTAATTCTTTGATGCAGAATTTTTAATTTTGACACAGAATGCCCTCAGGAGTAATAAGATAAATAAATTAAAAAAAAAATAGAATACAACAAAATATTTACCAGAAACATCTATATCTAGCCATTCATCGGTGTTACAATGAGGCCTTTCACTTTCCTTGAGAGAAGTGACTGGATCTACTGGTGTTGCACCTCCATGCAATAACTCTTCAATAGGGACTTCTTCTTGCTTCACTTGTATTGTTCTGTTTAAATCTTCTAGATCTATAAAGTCATCGCTGAAGTCTTCACTCAGGTCATTCTTCTCAGAAGAGGACAAGGAAGATATGGATATTTCATCCACATCATCATTCATGCATATGACTTTAGAGCCATGCTTCCCCAGACTGTCATGAAGGGCTTCACCACATTCTGTTCTTTGACTGTCATTTTCTAGGTCTTTTTTCTCAATGGCTCCGTTGACATTTACCGTAACCTCAGAGACCTTCACTATGCACATGTCAGTACTTGTACTTTTGCTGTCATCCACAATGATCTTTCCAGTAAACGGCTGTCTGGTAGGTTTCAGTAAAGAAGGACGACCCATTCCATACCCCAAAGAGGGTGACGCCCCGGATCCATTTGAGAGCGGTGGCTTCTTTAAACCAGAGGTTGATATAGAAGTGTATGGCCTGGTAAATCCATATCTTAAAGGTTCATTTCCACTGGGTACATCCAACTGTTGGGCATTTCTTGACAACAGAGTTGACCTCTGAGACGCTCTAATAGCCAGATGCTGTTTTTGATAAGGCCTTGTAAGATCTACAGCTTTATTAAAGGAATGTGATCTGGTTAAGGATGCAGCAGATAGGAAAGAATTCTGAATGGAATGTGAAAAACTTTGTGATCTACCCATTTTTTCACAGGAAAAAGATTTAGCATTGTCTGTGGATTGCGCCAAACTCTCTCCTGAACTGGTTCTGGTGGCACTGGAGTTAATTCTACACTTCTGCAAGTCTACAGATGGCCTATTTCCGTAAAACCCATTTAAATGTGATTTTGGAGCACTGATTCCAGAATACGAAGTCCTGCCAAATAACGTACCTTTGGTAAATTTCGCTGAACTAGACAGTCCAGGCAAAGACTTTTGGTTTAATTCTTCTGTAGAGGACACAAACATGTTGACTTGCTTTGCTGTTTTTGATGCTACTGAAGAGGTGCTGTTCAAACCCACCCTGAGCACATCTTTACCAAATCCTCCTTGAGAAGGAGGATACTTCTCAGAATCATCTAGTTTTTCATTGGAATTCTGGGCAGAGTTAGACTCACCACCACTTTGATCACCAAGTTGATATTTATTTGATTTTTGCCAGCTAAAAGCAAAGGAAGACATATGAACAGTGCCATTGTGCTTGCTGCAATTTTTGCCACTACTGCTATGAGAATTCCCTGACAAGGGAACAGCTGTCCTATTTGGCATTGGCTGTAGGGTGCTCCCTAAAGATTTTGTTCCGTACTTCGGTAACTTGGAAACCAAGGATGTCCTGATATGATTTTTTTCTTCCATGAGCTATGGGGTTCATTGGTCCTTGAAAGTTTCTTGAATCTGTGGAAATGAAAAAGAAGAAAATATTACACTTGAATTAACAACTCAGGAGAACACAATACAGCTAAAAATTATAAATGACACATGGATGCCTAATTATATCAGAAAAACACAGTTTACCTATATATATTTCATGAGTTTCTAGATATGTTCTATCCACCATTAGTCAATTGTGCAACATATAGCAAACAAAATGTTTCAACTACAACTGGAAACAGCTTGCTAATGGTAGCCATCTTACTGAAACGGTGGGATCATTTGCAGTATTGCCAACATCAAGTGTTAAAACTCAGTAGCAGGCCACACAAAAAACCACGACTGATTTAAAAATAAGTGTTGCATGTTTTTAATTTGCCCTCTGGTTCCTAAGCCTTTAAGATACACTTAATTTGAATTTTTCAAGCTTTTCTCTGCATGAAGGCAGGTTAAAAACTATTATTTTAAAATGAATGCTCGATTTCTCATGCAATCACTTGATTTCAGCATCTGGAGCTTTATGAAAAAACAACTTAAAATATCAAAAAAGACTCACGAATAAGTCACATGAACTGGCAACACTGACTTGTGAGAACTGCAGTATAGATTCTGATAGGAACTAGTTTTCAAAATCTTCCTTCTTCCTTACCCACCAGCCCCAGCTCCCTGGTAGACTCCAGACTGCATGGAAAACTACTGTGCTCTCCATCTGGAAGTTAAATACCCCTGACTCGTCCTGATCCACCTAATCTCTGGACTTCTATCTGAATTAACACAAACACAAGCCATTTGTACCGCACTGGGGACAATGCCATCGCTGCCTGGCTTGGTGAAGGAGGGACACTTTCTGAGTTCTCCGTTCTTGTTCCATATGCATGGCTTCCCTCTCAATAACCTCTTAGAGTATATCAGATCTATAGGTAGTTGTCCACTCAAGAAGCTGAACAAAGGTCCCGATGGTTCAGTAACAAGAACTCCAAGCACCTCATTCAGTATTTCAGAACTTTGAGCAACATGAGCAGTCACCCAAAATTGCAGCACTTGTAATATCACAAATGAATTAAACTAAGTGTGTACAGAGTTGCCATCATTACCCTTTAGCCAAGTGAAAGCCAAAGTTTAAAATTGTGAATATGTTTACAGCAAAATTGCACCAGAACGGAGGACAAGAGAGTCAAAAGAGAAAGGACAATATTCTGAAGTACAGGTATTGAGCTCGCAAACCCGACCAACAAGTTACTTTAATTCTGTAGTGTACTTGATCTTTTGGGACTTTCTATTGCTGTTGGTAAGTAAGGCTTGTATACTGTGACTTTGTAAATGATAGCAGATGGCATATGCTATGCATTGCAAAATGCCGTCTGTTATATAGAATTTTTTGGCATGTTAGTAGTTTTGGAGACTTCCCTGAAAATTCTTTGGCTATTGATCTCTGATATTACGTAATTTTTATTCGGGAGATGTGCAACTTTTTTTAATAGCATTCCACAGGATTTAACATTAAGACTGGCTGAGTGTGATGTTAATACTTGTGGATGAGTTGCCTGCAAAGTCAAATAGCAAGAATGGGCACAAGTCTTAGTTTCTCATTATGCATAAGATTTTATTTATTATCTTTTAAACAAACAGAAGACAGGTTCCCCAAACCCTCCTTTAATATTAGAAATTCTATGACATCATTAGAAATTCTGCTCTAGAGCATGGCCAAAACATCACAAGACACTGAAATTTGAGAAACAGAAGAAAAATATTTAGTGCACTTAAAATTTTTAATATCTATGTATTTAATGCCAATGTCCAATGAAAATTTAGAAGCTTCTGTTCGTTAAAGATTCAACAATCTCTGCCCACTCAGCTAAGCAGGATTCAAAATATACATCAGATCCAAGGCAAATCCCTCACCCACAAATGCCTTCAGTAAAGGCAGGGAAGTCCAGAGTTAACATCCTTGATGCTTTTAAGGTTAAAAGCTAAGATTTTTTTTTTATATTTTTGGAGAGAAGAAATTACAGGCCTCCTTTATTCATGATAAGGAAGTAGAGCTAAAACAACCACCCTAATATTTTAAAAATCATTTGCAAATCAGACTATATAAATAAGACTGTTTTCCATTCTACAGAACTGGACTCTTCTCACTCAACTTCTTACCCGTCCCCAGTTCAAAACCAAAACAAGTTCTTTTCAGCTTCAGTTTCCCATACGCTCTGTGCCAGACATTCTTCCCTTCCCCCTCCCAGACAATTTTAACAATATGGAACATAGGGAAATTCTTCAATCCTTTTTACCCCATTTTACCTATAAAACAGCTTGTTTGTATGACTTTGTGATTCAGGGTATGTCTATACAGCTGGAGCCTGGGCTCTAGGACCCTGGGGGTGGGAGGGTGCCAGAGCCCAGGCTCTATGACTCTGTGGGGTGGGAGGGTGCCACAGTTCAGGCTCCAGCCTGAGCCCGAAAGCAATGAAAACAGTCTCGTAAACTGAACCCCGCAAGCCCAACTCAGCTGGCACTGGCTAGCCATGGGTTTGGGGGGTTGTTTTTTTTTTTTTTTTTTTTTTTGCTGTGGAGCCATACCCACGGACACCCCTTGGCAAAGGGTCCTCTGGTCCTTGCAACCGTTCACCTCAGACCTGACAAACTCACTGCACCAAACACATCTTACAGGTTATTTTTCCATAATGAGTATCATGCAAAGGTATCCTCAGAAAGCTCATAACTCGTCAAGGATCAGCCATTGCAAGATGTATGTGCGCGTTACACATTTAAGGAATAATGTACGGTATTTATACTAAAAAACATGCTTTATGGTCTGGAGTAGAAATTGGCCACCAGGAGATAATGTGTCTGAATGATGGCTCCTTCAAGTCACCCCGCCCGAGTCTGCTGGTGAGGTAATGCAAGATTCTACGGTCTACCCTTGCCACATCCCAGAACAGTTAGTCAATGAAAAACCGTGAGAAACAACAACAATCAAAGCCTCTTAAATATAGAAAAGAAACTCTGCAACAAGGCAGAGGTTCATCCGGCCTGTGAATAGACATGAAAGACTGTTTTCAGTATAACAGTGTAAAGAAAGGCAATCTGAATCCATTCACTGAGGGAAACCCCTGACGGAAGGGGTGCTTTCACGAACATTTGTATTCTAGTTATTGATAAACTAGCCAGCTTCTAAACAGACTGAACTTGGAGAGGAAAAAAAAAATCTATTTTATCTAATAAAGTAAACCATTGATAAATGTAGAGACAAATTCACGCTTTATGATTTTGTTTTGTTTTGTAAGAACATGTTTCCACCACTCTCTGGTTTCTAGTTAAATCTTTATTCTTTCATATAATGAAACAAAAGGAGGTTTATTTAAAGGCTCACAAGTGCTGCGTGGTTTACAGGAGCAGTGGTTTAAGGTAAAACTGCTAAATTAGGGTACGGTACACCTTTGGGTGCAGAGGATCTGGAAATTCTGTGAGTAGCCAGTGTCACGGGATGGACATCCCAGGGGAATGATCAAAGAGATTTGGTGATTTAGGCACATCTATTGCTAAACTGCCTGGAGAAGGAAGGGCGGGCATATGTCCACAGGAGAATGCCTGACTGGCTGAAGGGCTGACAGGTGCCAAAAAGCTGACACGCAGCTACCACAAGAGAGACTCCCTCTCATTGGAGACAGGAGGTAACAGGGTGACTCACAGTCCTGAGAACCATCACAGACTTGAAGTTTGTTTAAAAGATTGTGACAAGATGTAGATGTAGGGAACAGGAACAGTACAACAATGAAAAGCTTATTTAAAGTTACTTATTAACAAATTAAGACCATCACAATGACATGTCGAAGTCTGGGGTTCACATCACCTTCATCTTGTATTTACAGAATAGATGGCACAGGTAGACAGGATTACCATAATAACTGTTCAAATTAGCATTACAAACAATAAATAATGATATGGAATACTGATGGTCAGAGTAAGTGTCCTGTTACTGTTTCTGCTGCCTCCATCATGGAAATGAAGGACAAAGTTAAATTAATCTCAAGCCATGTCATTTACTGTAGTTTCCAGTTACCACGACCCAGATGATAAAATGTAGGTCACATTAAAAGTACATAAATTCTGTATTTTAATGTACTCAAGCTTTAACTGTCCTACCGTACATACTATTCATTCATTAACAATCAGGGAAAAGGTTAACAAGTTCATTTTTGTAAGTGATATTTTAAGTGAAACAGTATTTTTAATACTTCATAAACTAAAGAGTCCCTGGCTCAGCAGCTGTGCATAAGCTTAATCAGCAATTCAATAGTCAGCCTAAAGATGCTGCCAGAGTATATAGATTTTTTTCCTATATGCAGGGGGAAGGGGGGAAATCTGGAGATAATGGCAGCAATATGCAAGAAACTAAGATCAGAACTGACCATGGACTTTTGGTCATCGTAACAAACAGGTTATGAAAAGATTATCTCAGGGTATTGCTGGAACAAGTGGGTGTGGGGAGAGGAGAACAGCACATCCTTCTTTTGACTCTTCCCATTCTCCTCTCTTTTCAGGACTGATACAGCAGCATTATGTTCTCAGAGCCAGAATGCTTTTTATATATGTATAAAAAGTTGAGAGCCATAAATAATTGAACAGTATAAGACTAGGGAATTTAGGTATGACGGTGCATCCAACAAGCCGCCTTTCCAACACAGGATTACAAATGATACATTCAAGAAGTGAATGGGATTGAAATTTTCAACGGAAGTCAGGATATAGTAATATGTTTCACAGCTAAGAGAAAGAAAAAAAAGCCTGTAAAAACAGTTTTGGAGTTCACTGTGCAGCACTAACACAAGAAGATGGTAATTTGAGACTGAACGACATGAACTTTGTACATTCATCTCCGACTCTCCTCCGCCAGATAAAGAAATGACATTGCCTAGTCTCATTAAAGATAAACTTTTATTGAAATTGGTTATGTTTGCTTCAAATATTGGTTTTTTTAGATTTAAAAAAAAATCAAGGAAACGTTCAGAATAGTGTTTCTGTTCACCTATTTTAACTGTTGATTTGCAGAATGCAACATATTTTGGTATTAGCAAATGGAGCCCAGATTTAAAAACATCAAAGTTGAGAAATAATATGTTTATTAGTCAGCAACACAACCAAGAGTCTGGAAATGTTAAACAGAAATATATTTAAAAGATCTCCAAGAAGTTGGAAGACTTCTGTAACAAATCCTAAATATCTCCATTTCTTGATTGTTTCTCTTTGTTTGTTTAAATAAAGATACCATACTCCACCCCAAGTCTTTCCTACCTACTATTCTGACCATCACTAAGAAAAATTACCTGCAATAATTTTCACAAAAACGTATTAGACTCACATGTCTGGATGTTGTCCTAACAAGCACAAGACCCAAATGGGGGCTCCCAAAGCAATGAGGTTTTGAAAGATGTTCCTCTTTTACATTCCACCTCCAAAACACAAGGGCAAATATAATAGTCCCTTTCGCTGCTACTACCTTTGAGAGCAGGAAAAATATTTACAAGAGTCAGCATGAATCCTACTCTACAAGAAAGGTTAGTGCATGAGTGAGAATATTAAAATTTCATACCTTAAAAAAAAAGGACAAATATGTTATTTCTTTTCCTCAAGATCTACTATTAATACATTCCTACTCTTCAAGATTTTGAGGAAGTTCCTAACAATAAGCTCTACAAGGATCACAATAAAATAACTATCAAGCACAGGTTTCTCACAACCAAATAATGGACTTAATCAGTGTTCATATTGCTAGAAGCTAGTCCATGGAAGGCCTACTTGTTATGAAGGCATCACACCAGCCTTAAAGTATGTTTGTGAAGAACTATAATAAAAGCACAATAGCTCTACTTCTAATGTGTATTCGGTGCCATCTGTGAGATTAAGCAAGTTTACTGTTGTATTCCTGTTCATGCTGCAATGCCCGAGAGAATTCCATTGCTACTTTGTATCACCAAAATTGTTTTCTAAATTGCAGTCAGTTATACTTCCACAAGCCCACTGAAGTCAACAAGATTGTTCAGTGATCACGGATAGCCAAGTTCAGCCAGCAAAATCTTTATTAAATGATGGACATGCACAAAACAAGATCAGCTTGCTTCAAAATCCAGGTTATGTATGCAAAGACAACAGTTAAAAATGACATTTTAATTGAAAAGTGGGCACACTGATAAGGCTCTAATGAGATTGATTGTGGATCTCCAAGTGTTTTAAGAGCTACAGTCATCTTTCAGTCTAGAACTGCTTTTTAACCAAGTTGTAAAATGAGAGAGTCTGGTCTCAGTGAGAACATTAACTAAAAAAACCTAAGGATGGTATCGGATGCATGAATCCACAAAATAATGCTTTAATTAAACGTCAGATTACTCCTATGTTACGATATTTTGAGCTGGTAAGCAACCTAATGATTATGGTAGGTAAGCATAACATCTTGTTATTATGGAAGAATTCTGAAAGAGATTCAGCCATATTTAAATAGACAAAGTTAGGATGTTCCTACGGATGAAGCCTGTTCCGGATGAGGATTCTAGGATAAGTCAATAGTTGGGCTTCGTTAAGATTCACTGAGCTAACTGAACATTATTCTCAGCACAGTAGCATACAGATGTGTGACCACAACCATGTGTCATGAGACATAAGGCAATGAATGCTAATCCAAGAAGTTTAATCACTGAATGTGTCATGTATAAGGATAACAATATCTTTTGGTAAGACAGTCCATTGAAAATGGATATCAAACCTGAAATTAACAGGTATGGGGTTAGAAGAAATTCCCTGCACATGCAGGAAACTGAGCATTAACTTCTATGATCAAAGTTGATCACTAGGAATGACGCACAAGTAAGCCAAAGGAGGATCTGTGGAGTTCCTTCACAATGCGAGACCTACACATACACTCGCTAATAGACGCCTTGCATGGGCTGCCTATTTACAGGTAAGCTTTGTTCCATATTTATGCAAGTAAAGGGAAATCTTGTATAACCATAGCCTGCCTTACTTTACCAAAAATCACACCCCAAGAATTAAGTCCTCACCAGCAGATCTGATTTAAGCCAGAGTCATCCCAAGAGACAAACAGGTTTATATAATCTGAAGTATCATCAGGGTGGTCACACATGAATGGACTGCTGCCAAAGATGGCAGCTCCAGAATTAATTCCATGTCACAAAGATATTGGGCAAAGTATGACTGCCAAGACAAGTCTCCATTTTGCATTTCTAACACAGAAGAACTGTGAGAATACAAATATTGCTGTGACCAGTCAATCTGTCATGTCTTTATATAAAATGTACAAATCCACCATTTTGGGAGACTATGGCAATGTTGAGTTACTTCACACAGATAGCAGAGACCCCACCAAGTCCTAACTGGTTGTACACAATAGGAAAATAGGAAAATATAAAAATTTATAACCTCTCACTGGACCAGTGGACAAAATTTCTTAGGAAGGAAAGACAGGGAAGAGAGCCGAAAGTGAAATAAGTTTAAAGTATTTCTGTGCTCACTGAGAGAGCAGGAAATTTGCAGACCAGCAGAGGCAGAATTAAACTGTGTTCTCACAAAAGAAGGGGCTGAAACCAAGTATTTCTCCTGACTCACAAGTGAGGTCCTCCCTTCTAGCCTGCCATAGCAGAGAGAAAATGTGTGGAATGGGAATACTGTGTGTGAACAAGAAATAACCAATATTTTCTTGTATTTTATTTTGAGTATATCCACTCATTTACAAAGTTTTTCAAAAGGCATGCAACAAGATAAGCAGGCACCGCATATATCCACTCTGCAAGCTTCATAAGGTTAGGCAATTCTTTTTGATAATTTTCCAAGCATCTTAATGGCTAACTGGATTAACCTTAAATATTCAGTGCCTTGTGCTTCACTTTTCCACATATTCTATTTCCTTTCATATATTCACATGTTCACCTTAAGCTTTTCATCACTATAATAGAACAGTGGATTAAAATTAAAAGAAGAGGCTAAAGCTAACAAGTTTAATTCAAGATGTTTAATTGAACATTGTCGTATTAAAAAGTGGACTTGGCAGCAAGTAATTGACATTGCCAAAATCAACTCACATTACACAAGATTTGTGAGAAAAAAAACACTGTACTCTACTGTCAGGCACATTTTCTATTAACTAACTATAAGAAACTTGTCAGCATCAATTCCCACTCAAAAGCCATGTGTTGATTTGCCTTACAAAATGATATAAACAAAAAATTCAGACTGCCTTCCTGGTGGTAAATTAAAAGAAAAAAGTTGAAGAGGATTCAGGATATTCCACCATTGCAGAAAGGTATAGCCCAATAAAAATATCAAAAAGTCTGTCTGAGAACAGTAACTTAGATAGCACCAGACACTAGACTTCAGATTATTACAAAGAGTTTGTCCTGCTTTGACTACTGAATTTTAAAAAAAAAAAAAAAAATTTAAAAGCTCAGCAGTGATATGCATATTGATTCACCAGATGCTTGGAATACCAATGACATTGAAAGTACCCAGAGGTTTGTAATTTGTATCCAGTATCAGGACTTATTTTCCAAATTAAGTTTGAGCAACAGATGTCCTATTTAAGCGTAAGAATATAGTTACTAAGAGACAAATACTGACATACAATAAAATAAAAAGTTAACTATTAGCCAGTAAGCATCCTATGTCCTATGAAGACAAATATAGTAGAACTTCAGAGTTATGAACACACCAGTCAACGACACCCCTCATTTTGAACCAGAAGTACACAATCAGGCAGCAGCAGAGACCCAAAAACAAAAACAGTACAGAACTGTGTTAAACAAACTACTAAAAAAATAAAGGGAAAGCAGCATTTTTCTTCTGCATAGTAAAGTTTCAAAGCTGTATTAAGTCAGTGTTCAGCTGTAAACTTTTGAAAGAACAACCGTAACGTTTTGTTCAGAGTTAAACATTTTAGAGTTAAGAGCAACCTACAAACACCTTGTGAATGGAACTCTGAGGTTCTCCTGTATGTGTTTGACTCAGACTGTACAACATCACACAGTCATACCAGATTACACAATGCTGTGATAACACAGACTATAAAAATGAATCAGGTGCCAGATATTACCTTCAGGGCAAAGATGTGATAATTAACAGAAAATTACCATATTCTTAGTCTTATTGTAGGATCCATCTCCTGCTTACTACACTGGTTTTAACAAAAATTTCTCTTAAATGCTCAGCATATTTAATCTCTCAGATTAAGTAACAAGGTAAAAGTGTGCCTCAACAGAAGGAACTCAAAACAAAAATAGTATTCACAAGATTTAAAATACACATGCATATAGCTCTATTTGTGTACAAATTATATTTGAACCATATTTACAACTAGATTATTCCCTAAATATGTATAGATTTTTGTCCTCTGATTCAAGATACTTTTTTTGAGTGCATCTACTCCAACCTCAAATGCATAAATATGCATTATGCATCATATGCAAAATTGCAATAGAAAAACGAAAGATGTGTTTCATGTTCAACCTACTTTGGAAGCTAACAGTAGTATGTAAATTGAAAAAGGTTACTACTATACATAGTTCAAAACATATAGATTTCTATACTTGTAAAAGTCATTTAATGACTGGCTACTGAAAATGAAGCCACAAAAAACAAACATCCTCTTCACAGACCCACAGCTGGAATGTAACAAGATACTATTCTTTCACAGACAACCTATGTGTAACTTTAACCAGTGTTGGCAAAATTTACACCAGGTGTCAGCCATTATATTACTTTTTTAAAAATAAGATTAAGTTGTAATTCAAATTTTACTTTAATTTAAGGAGAATCAGCTATACCAAACTGTTTTATTTTCTATATCAATTACTTCCAGATACTATATATTGAAGAGGGGCTTTCATACATGAACATGTTAAATGCTTTACATGTTTTATGACAAATTTACCAGTTACCAAAGTTTATTCAAGAAACTGATCCCTCATTCTGTTTTCTCACATATTATACTCTCCTCATATTCAGCCCAGAGTGCTTTGGATAGGCATCTTTTTATTATTTGAATTGAAATAAAATAAATTATGCATTTTAGCCTCCTAATTACAGAAAGCACCACTAGATATTCGATAACCTTACCATCCTTTTTGGCAAGGAGTCACCCAACATAAACCTAACATGGATACCTTTCTCTTGTTAAAAAGACAGCCCTGTTGATTACACTTCAGCATATTGACAGTATCACAGTAGAATATGCAATAAATGTATCCACTGAATAAAATTAAGGTTATCATTTCCAGAGATATGAACTCTAGCTATCTTATGCAAACAAGATTTTTTTTATTATTTAGACATGATTTTTGCAAGATGCTTCTAGTTCTACAGAAGCTCTGCTACCTCTTCACTGTCAGTGGCGAATTCCCAGTATCTTAATCATTTAAAAGGGATAGAGTCAGATTTGAAAGTACTAGGCCCCATTCTTGGAAACCCTTACCCACATGTGTAGTCCCATTACACTTAGTGGGACTAAACATAAACAAAGTTACTCAAGCGTGATTTGACCAGATTGAGGTCATGTTTCTGGGCGAGAAAACATGGTAACTACACTACTAACTCCTTAGATAAATATTTAGAGTTGCTTTTTAAAAAAAATCAAGGTTTAATAAAGACTAAAAATAAGAAAATTTCCAAAGTAAAAATATTCCCATTATTTGTTCAAAGTAGTTTTTCATTTGTATTTACAAAACAATACCCTACAATGATTGCAGCCAAAACAGTAGGAACCTAATAATGAAACTGACTATGAACAAAATAAAATTGTCTAACCAATTTTCATTATCTGCTCTGACAGAGCAAAGGATAAAAAGAGCATAATAATGTTTTTAAATTCTTTACATTAATAATAACCAGACAGATCCATATCTAGGTTCTTAACTTTAGACACTCACTTTTGCAATATTTAGCCAATGTTTAAAATATATAAATTCTAACTTCACAGAATCCATTACACTATGCATGCTGTTTGTCTACATTTTGAATTTCTTTCAAATTCAAAAAGACCAGTAGTACTTGTGGCACCTTAGAGACTAAAATTTATTTGAGCATAAGCTTTCATAGGCTACAGCGAAAGCTTATGCTCAAATAAATTTGTTAGTCTCTAAGATGCCACAAGTACTCCTGGTCTTTTTGCGGATACAGACTAACACGGCTGCTATTCTGAAACCTTTCAATTTCAAGAGTTTATTAGTTTCATTTTTGTTTATAAAAGTAACTTTTTGGTTCCTAAACACTACCATAATGCTGAACTTTGGAATGGAAAGTACTAGAGAAGAATGTTTTTTAAAAACTGTTTCTATTGGAATTTACAAACATTTCCATGGTTTGTATTGGGTTTTGGTTCTATAAAAATGCACCAGAATAAAAGCTTACATGTTGCACCAGAATTAGTAGTAGAAGCAGCAGCAGCATTTTACCACTCCAGGCTCACACACAACATGCAAATACGTGGTAAGAGCTAAGGCACCAATACAACAAGCTGACCCATGCAAGTGGACCTCTATGATTGCATGGAGATTCAACGGCTTCAACGGGAGTCTTCCCACAAAAACACGCTTGAGGCCAAGTTAAACAATAAACCATACGTCAAATGCACTCTTTTCAACCCCTGACAAATTGAAGCTGGTGAATTAACCACTGAGTTCAGCTTTTGTTTTCGAAAAACAAAAAACTTTTACAAAATAAACAAATTGCAGCTCCGAAGTCTAAGTTTCACTCCCTTTTCTATGATGAGCAACCTTCTAATATTCTACTTGCCCACTGACAGGTTTTGGGGGTTTTTTACCCATTGTAGATAACGAGTAAAATATTTTTAGCTCTCTCATTATGGGAAGAGATGAGAAAATGTTGTTTGTTAAGTGTTAAATATAAATTTTACATAGTGATGTAGGCAAGTGGTTACCTCAAGTACTGGCCCATGTATCTGTCATGATGTTTTAGTCTTCCCCTCTTTACCTCATGTCTGTGTTGGACACTAGTATGCTGCCACAGCATTGTTCCCGTTCAGTTCTGCAATCTTTGGCCTCGTCTACGCTACGGAGTAAGGTCAACATAAGGCTGCTTTCAGTGACCTAACTATGTCAGTGTCTACACTAGAATGGTGCTCCCACCGAGGTAAGCTGCCCAATACATTGACCTAATAACTCCACCTCTGCAAAAGGCATAGCACTTAGGTCAGTGTAATTAGGGTGAGTGTGTCTGTGTAGACACTGCATTACTCACAGCACCTGCTGGCAGTCCGGAGCCCTGCTGCCAACTCATGGTGAGGAATTGGTAGGGGCAGAAGGAGAACCCAAGCCCAGTCACCGCCCAGGCTGGGCTCTCCTTCCCCCACCAAATCCCTCATTGGGAGGCAGCTGGGCTCTCCTTCTCCCCATGAGGCTGCAGCGGTCTCCAGGGGATCAGACCAGCAGCAAGGCTCCCAGTGGGAGTGCCCCCCACTCCCTGCCCTAAATCTGACAGCCCAAGCTATTAGCCCAGCACAGGCTTCAATTTCACAGCAGGGAGTCTACCTGCGGTGAAACTGACATTCCTTTTAGTTCAAGCAGGAATCAGAGAAGAAATGTGAAATAGCAGCAGCTGTGAAACTGACAGGAATGTCAATTTCACTGCAGGTAGGTTCCCTGATGTCAAATTGAGCCCCTGCCTGGCACACAGCTGGAGCGGTCAGTGCCCCAGACTCCAGCTGTCAGTACCTCACAATGCCTCACTTCAGTCAGTGCAAGTGCTCCTGGTAAGGACGCACACTACCAGCAGGAGGGTAATGTGGATACAACGGCTGTTTTAATTACCACAGAACCTGAAGGTCAACCTAATTTTGTAGTTTAGACAAGCCCTCAGTTTGAAGACAGAGCTTGAGCTGCTCCAAGTCAAGGTTACGGTTTGATGTTGCCTAAGTTCATTGGCACATTAAAGTACATTTGATTGAATATGAAGTTACAAAAGGCAATGGGTGATACAGGCAAGGTCTTATCCTCATTAATGGAATGTGAATTTATTTCTTTCCAAAAACCATTTTCCTGTTATTGTTACAAGCAACCCCTAGAGTAAAACTGAAAGACAGAGAAAAAGATTATCTATTTTTTCAGGTTGTTTACTTCAGGCATGTGCATTTCCCATGTTAGACCCCAACCCTACAAAGGGCTCCTCACAGGCAAACTCACAGACTCACACTTTGCACAGATTCTTTTCCTTCAGCGGGGCCTTAACTAGCGGTTTCCCCTATTGTTTCCGTGGGTGTTAGCAACAGGAAAAAGTCATGTTTAAAATAGAGAAGAGGTGATTGCAGCGGTGTACCACTCAAGACTACTTTTAACTCATCATCCTGCTACAGCTGCCCCCAAAGAATGCCCCAACGGGCATGGCGGCCCTGGTGTAGAGCCCTGCGGCCCACGATGGCCACACCTCTGGCACAGGTAGCACAGCAGTCAACGCTGCGAAGCCATCAGCTGCTGCAAGTGACATTCAGACAAGATAAAAGGTTAAGGCTGCGCCCTGCTATTAGCGTATCATGCAGAGAGAGCCTCCCTCCTGCCCAGGCGGCTCATGTTTTTCATGACACAGCCCCTTGGCCTAGGAGCCTGGTGATGCTGCAGCATCCCCGGCACAGCCAGCAAATCACAGCCAAGCCCCAACCCACCCAGGCACCACGAGATGGGATGGCTGCATCGACAGCAAGACGCCCGGCCAAGGGGTGGGGAAGGGACCTCAACCCCGCAGCCCGGGGGAGGGTCCAGCCCCCCGGTACTCCCGGCGTAGGGGGAGGGGTCTTGCTGCACTCGCCCCCCGCCGCCGCCGCACTCACCAGAGGGATG
Organism: Natator depressus; assembly: GCF_965152275.1. Lineage (NCBI taxonomy): Eukaryota > Metazoa > Chordata > Testudines > Cheloniidae > Natator > Natator depressus. The sequence continues at coordinate 74,576,108 of NC_134240.1, forward strand.
GGATCTGGGGGTGGGGTCTGTGCGGTCTCCTCCTGCAGGGCCCGGGCTCCGCGTCCCGCCGTCTCGGATGAATGCCGGCAGCCGGCGGCGCCTGGCAGCTAAGGGGTGGGATGGGCCGGACTCCGCGCACACCCGAGCAACGTCCTTCGTGCTCTGGCCCCTCCCCCGGAAGTCAGGCCCGCTCCGCGGCCGGGGCTGATAGCTGACAATGAGGTAAGCGCCTGCTACGGCGCACGCGCAGCCGCTGCCGAAAGCAGCATGCGCGCGCCCGTCCTACTCCTTCTTCTTCCTCGCCCCGCGGGCGCGCGCGGGCGCTACTGTCTTCCCTGTTCGATTTCTCTCAACGGCTTTTCCCGCCCGCCCTGACTCAAACCTGCGCTGGGAGAAGGAACGTGTGGCCACGCCGGGCCTCCGCGTAGGGGCTGGGGGCGGTCTGCATCTGACACACCCAACCCCCGCATCCGGATGGTTCCGGGAGGGCGGGGGGCGACGGCCGTTCAGAAGACCCTCCCCAGCTCCCGCGCCGGGCCACCCTGCCTGGCGTCCTCCGGGTGCGGGATGAGGAGGCCCAGTGTGTACGTGGGGGGGGGGGGGCTCGTAGGAGACGGTTCTCTTAAGCTCCTCTCAGCACATGTACCTGGTACAGGCAGAGCCCCGCCATGCTGCCACCCTGGCGGGGCGCCACGCCCTGCCTAGAGCAGGGAGTTGGACAGCCGGGGTGGCACACCGGTGCTCGCCCATGCAGCCGTCTGGTCAGTTTCTTGGCTCTCCCATTGCTGTGCCAGCTTTTCATCGGTTTTAGTGCCAAGCCTGCTTTGGCTGCCCTGCCCTTGCTGCTTCCAGCCAGCTCCCTTCTTTGCTCTTCTTAATTGTGTTTACCTCAGTTCAGGCCTGTGATTCAGCACCTATACCTCAGTGGTTGGCTTTTGCCATCAGTATGTGTATTTCAGTGCTTCTGTAATTTATTTATGCATTTGTTTATCTGCATTGCTTCAGTTTTATCTGTGGTTTTGGAGTACCAAAGTGTCTCATTCTTAGTATCTTATTTTTCTGCATGTCAGATTCCTCATTCCCTTGAGAAGAAGGAAGACCACTCAGAAGCTTTGAGGCGTGTCCATGGAGAAGAAAAAAATCCTTATAAATGATGAGCATAGTTGCTGCAATCTCTGCCTGGAAGTTGGGCACACTGCATAAGGATGTCAGAGCTGTTTGCAGCTGTCAGTCCAGCTATTGGGAATGCCTCCAGCTAGGGATGCTGGAACTATTTTTACAGTGGCGTGCTGAGAGCCATTGAACCAAACTGTAAACCCTGTATATAAGGAAACCACTTCAAGCCAGGGGGTGTGGCAGCACTCCTAGTTCCAGCACCTATGACTCCAGGTTCTCCTGAAAACAATCCCTGAAAATGCCAGCCCAGAGTCCTTCAAAAAAACAAACCCATCTTGAAGCACTTCTCTACCACTTATTGGCATAGTTTGAGTGCCTCTGATCTATTATCACTTTAGATAAGCTATTACCAGCAGGAGAGTGGGGTGGGAGGAGGTATTGTTTCATGGTCTCTGTGTATATAATGTCTTTTGCAGTTTCCACAGTATGCATCCGATGAAGTGAACTGTAGCTCACGACAGCTTATGCTCAAATAAATTGGCTAGTCTCTAAGGTGCCACAAGTACTCCTTTTCTTTTTCTGATCTATTAATACATTTAACCTCATAACATCTCAGAAGCATGATTATCCCCATGGTGTAAATGGGAAAAATGAAGCAAGAGAGATTGTCATTTAGCAAAGTCACAAAGATAGCAAATCCAGGAAATAATTCCAAATTTCCTGACTTCCAGCCCATTGCCTTACCCACAAGACCGTTCTTCCTTTGAATCAGCTTCAACCACCAAAAGCATAAGGACTCAGCAAACCTACTACCTGCATCAGAATAAACTTAGGTTTCCCCTAATACGTTTAATAAAGAAGCCTTACTGTCCCCACTAAAGCATTCTGTATCATCCCTTCCACACAGAGGAGAGCATGGGCCACTACTTTGTGAAAGAGAGACGGTGTTTTATGCCATGCACTTCCTGAAAATCAAAAAGACAGGAAGATTCTGGCCCATCCTGGATCTCAACCTGAGTTAGTATTAAATCAAGGAAAAATTCAATATGGCTACCCTATAAAACAAAATCTCTCTTCTAAAAGTAGTTTAGACTTTAGTCTGGACTTTGCTAATCTATAAAATAACTATATCCCAGTCATCAGTAGTGTTTCTGGGTCCTTCTAGCTGAGTGTCCTGCTATGCTCCCTGCAGGTGTGCAGAAACAAAGAGTATTCAGTTAAAATCCATGTCTCCTTCCCACTGCTGCTCTTTCTTGGACCAAACAAAGTCAAATACTGCAGTATAAAGCACGTTGGTTATATGAGGAGCAGATTTGTTGTCTTCTCCCAATTTCCCATAGGGGCTCCACTGCTGTTGAAGTAGTTCAATTAGCTATTCACAGATCAACCCCTAAACAAAATAAATCACTTCAAAAGTTTAACTAGAAACTATTCAAATTCTGTAGTCTTAATTTGATTTTTTTTAAATCAAAATTAGGTAAAGTTTAATGAAATATTTAAGATCTGGATCAAAGAACCTTAACTATAGAAAAAATGGGAAAATTCTAAGAGAAGACATAATGAAGCACAAGTGCAAAATGGGAGTACTAAGAGCCTGGTTCAAAGGCTACTGGAGTCAATATAAAAGATGCCATTGACTTCAGTAGGGTAAAAGTTCTAAATCTCTAGCAAGGTTAATGAAAAATAATGTTTTGGTACATCAGAAAATTGTGTGTATGGAAAATTTGGGGGTACAAGAAAATTAGTTATTCCAAAATCTTTGGCAGTGTCTGTAAGAATTTTCTCTTTATCGAATTCCCTTACAAAATTTGACCATTTGTTACATATTCTAAAAATATTTCATACGCTACTCAAATCTCTTTTTCCTTCGCCTTGTCCCATCAATCCAGTTTGGCAGTTCTTGTTCCTCATCTCCAAGCATTTTTGTCAAGTACATCTAAGCTGAAACCAACCTTCATATCTTCCTTCAGCTTCTTGAACCACCTTTTTCTAGGTCTTCCTCATGCTCTTTGTTCTCTGACTACTAGCTCTTGTACTCTGTGGCCAACATATCTCACATCTCGTTATCTCACATGACCCAGCCATCTCAGCTGATACTCCCTGAGCTTTTCCATGATGGGACCTGCCTCCATCATGGGTCATACTGTTTCATTGCATAGTATGTCAGTTTTTGTATTACCCAGCATCCACCTGCACATTCTCATTTTGGTAGTGGAAGTAGTTGTTCTTCTGTCTTCCTCATTGGCCAGCATTCTGACCCGTATGTCATGGCTGGCCTAATCATGAACTTCTACACTTTGCTCTTTGGTTTATGTGACATATTCTTATAGTATAAAATTCCCATCAACTCCTCTGTTTACACCAAGCACTCTTCATTTGCTCCTAACATCCACATTCACGTTCCCATGACTCAACACTGAATAAAAGTATTTAAATTAGGGCTGTCAATTAATGGCAGTTAACTCACGCAATTAACTCAAAAAAATTAATCATAGTTTTAATCGCAGTTTCAGTCGCACTGTTAAACAATAGAATACCAATTGAAATTTATTAAATATTTTGGATGTTTTTCTCGTTTTCAAATATATTGATTTCAGTTAAAACACAGAATACAAAGTGTACACTGCTCACTTTATATTATTTTTATTACGAATATTTGTACTGTAAAAATGATAAAAGAAATAGTATTTTTCAGTTCACCTCATACAAGTACTGTAGTGCAATCTCTTTACAATGAAAATGCAACTTACAAATGTAGATTTGTTACATAATTGCACTCAAAAACAAAACAATGTACAATTTTAGAGCTTACAAGTCCACTCAGTCCTACTTCTTCTTCAGCCAGTCGCTAAGAAAAACAAGTTTATTTACATTTACAGGAGATAATGTTGCACACTTCTTATTTACAATGTCATCAGAAAGTGAGAACAGACATTAGCATGGCACTTTTCTAGCCAGCATTGCAAGGTAGTTACATTTGCCAGATATGCAAAACGTTCATATGCCCCTTCACGCTTCACCGCCATTTCAGAGGACATGCTTCCATGCTGATGATGCTCATTAAAAAAATAATGCGTTAATTAAATTTGTGACTGAACTTCTTGGAGGAGAACTGTATGTCTCCGGCTCTGTTTTACCTGCATTCTGCCATATATTTCATGATATAGTAGTCTCTGATGATGATTCAGCACATGTTGTTCATTTTAAGAACACTTTCACTGCAGATTTGAAAAACGCAAAGAAGGTACCAATGTGAGATTTCTAACTCGACCCAAGGTTTAAGAATCTGAAGTGCCTTCCAAAATCTGAAAGGGATGAGGTGTGGAGCATGCTTTCAAAAGTCTTAAAAGAGCAACACTCCAATGCAGAAACTACAGAACCCAAACCACCAAAAAAGAAAATCAACCTTCTGCTGGTGTCATCTGACTCAGATTATGAAAATGAACATGCATCAGTTCACACCGCTTTGGATTGTTATCGAGCAGAACCTGTCATCAGCCTGGACGCATGTCCTCTGGAATGGTGGATTAAGCATGAAGAGACATGAATCTTTAGCGCATCTGGCGTATAAATATCTTGCGATGCTGGCTGCAACAGTGCCATGTGAATGCCTGTTCTAACTTTCAGGTGACATTGTGAACAAGAAGCAGGCAGCATGATCTGCTTCATATGTAAACAAACTTGTTTGTCTGAGCGATTGGTTTAACAAGAAATAGGACTGAGTGGACTAGTAGATGCTAAAGTTTTACATTGATTTATTTTTGAATGCAGTTATTTTTTGTACATAATTCTACATCTGTAAGTTCAACTTTCATGATAAAGTGATTGCACTACAGTACTTGTATTAGGTGAACTGAAAAATACTATTTCTTTTGTTTTTTACAGTGCACATATTTGTAATAAAAAATAAAGTGAGCACTGTACACTTTCTATTCCATGTTGTAATTTAAATTAATATATTTGAAAATGTAGAAAACATCCACAAATATTTAAATAAATGGTATTCTATTATTGTTTAACAGTGTGATTAATCACGCAATTAAACGGTATTAATTTTTTAATCGTTTGACAGCCCTAATTTAATGCACAGACTTAAATTCTATACCATCTATTTTTACTGGCTTCTCATTGTTCCGCTCAACAAAACATTGCACTTTTCTTCTCTTCAGCTTCTCAGCTACTTTTTTTGATTTCCCTGTTGTTGTTCCCACATTCAGGGAAGCCAAACATAATGCTTGGGCCTGATTCTTTAACCAGCTATGCACCCAGAATGCAGTAGCCTTTTTCCATTTTCCACAGCCATCAGGCAACGAACTTGTGCTCCGTTTCCAGGAGACATCCTGACATTCTACTGATATACTCCCTAAAGTCGAAGACCCATGGAGCATGTGTGATTGGCACAATTTTTGCAAACCGTTTGGCCAGGCCTGATGTTCTTGGTTTGAAATCAGAGTCCCTTCTTGGTGAGCTGCTTACCATGGCTAATGAGGCACTTCTGCCCAGAGCAAGCTGGTTATAAGGCGCCAGACACTCACCTTTTCCACCCTCACGTTCAATTAAGAACACCATCACCATGACAAGGCAAGTGGTAGGATTGTAGCTGTCACAGGCTATATATTATGCCGGCTACATGAGGCATTTTCTAAGGAGTGAGAAGAGCTCATCCTCAAACCCACATCGACTGTGGCAGCTCTTTAGAGGTACGCTATTCAAATCTTCCCCACTTAAATCAATGTGCTTCATCTACATCAGATAGAATATTTATAGTGACTCTAGCCTGGCCTTGAGATCAGGAACATAGTATTATGAACATAATGGGAAGAAAGAAGGATAACATAATGTTCAGATAAAAAGATTTTATTTTCCCTGTTACTAATAGAACTACTTGAATTTATAGAAGAAATTTTTGGCCTTTCTTCCTGAATTCATGTCATTAGGTTTTGAAGCTTTTTTGCTGTTTTAGAAAAATTGAAGCATATGAACAATTTAAAAATATGTTTTCTATTTATAGTGAGGCTAAAGTAATATTATTAACACATTTATGCTAAAAGGAAGCTCACCTAAATGAAGATGATGATGTTTTAATTAATTCTTTGTTATTTAAATATGGATAGGTGACATATTTGATGGTAAATTGATTTCTTGTATGTTTATTAGACATATTTCAGAATTCTATGAGTACCTTTTAATTTACCTTTTAAATTGCTAAAAGTTTTTCTCGGAAGATTTATTTTCCTTTTTTTTTCTTTTTTATTTAGCATTAGAAAGATCAATAATGTCAAATCTGTTCTTCCTTTGTTTTGTTGGAGAACTTCTGGGTGGTCTCAAGGATGTGTACTGTTAGCAATAATCCCACAAAGGGCAAATCTGTTGAATAGTTAACGAAGGTTCCCCCTCTCTGTAATTTTAACAAAAACAAATAAAATAAAATTTTAAACAGTCTCATGAAAAATCCTCTCTCTGCCCAGTTCTTCAGTTTTCACTTTCATGACTCTTGTGATCTCACAGTTTCACTAGTTCACCAGTCATTCCAGAGTCTTCCCGCCTGGATAAGAACTTAATTTGTAATGTGAAAAATAAGCAGCACTAGTGTAGCTTTCTGCATTTATGGGCAAATATTCTTCCCCCTCTCTTTCCCACTTGCCCAAGAGAGTAGTATATGTGGAGATTATGGGAGGGTGTGTGGAATTCACAGCTCCAGAGGGCTTACCATATGTTGTCATGCTGGGAGTTTTGGGGAGGTCTAGGACCAGAGTATCTGATGTGATGGTTGGCTGGGGACCAAAAGACTACTTCACCCATCAAATTGGACTGGTAGCCATGAAGCAAATCTCCTCTGCAGGGCAGCATTGTGGGGAATAGGATTTCTAATCCCTGTGTAGCTCCCCAATATCTAGCCAAGGTAGATATTGGGGAGGTAGTCAGGCTTTTTTCTTTAATTATTAAGTCAAGTGAAGTTATTTTATAATCAATGGTGTGCTGCTTTATACAGCACAGAGATCTCTCCCAGCATGTGAAACATTATTTATTTCAACTTCTGAAATGCACCTGAAAGGCAATTTCTGACCAAAACTGATGGAAATATTAGCATATAATTAGCATATTAAATGAGGAACATCATAACTCAGCAACACTAGATGAACATTTATAGTGAGAGTAACAGCAATAATCGAAAACAGGATGTTTTAGGCGGCTCTTATTTTTAATTCGCCCCCTTTCTGTAATAACATTTTAAAATACGACCATATGTCTTCTTTATAGTTTTTGTGAAATGAAATGAGGAAGAGTGAGATTAATCTAAGATTCATCATAAAAGCATTGAAATAGATTATTGGTGTAACTGCATGGCCACCATTGAATCTACCCTAGAGCATCAGTTATTAAATGGAAAGATATCTGTAATTTTTCACAGCAAGCTTAATTTATTATGTTGTACCATTAGGTTTTGTATAGCAGAAATTTTGAAAATAAATGTTTCTGTATTTTTTTTGTACAACGTTAACCTTATATATAAATGTTCTTTTGGAACAAGAAGTGTCTATTCAATTTAAATAATTTTTTCTGGGACCTCTAATAAACACATAAGTAACAACACGTTTCAAGTGTTGGGGCTAAGTTGTGGAACCCTTTCTCAGGCTGTTGAGCACTTACTTATGTGAATAGTCCCTTTGACTCCAATGGGTGAGTAAGGGCTATATAATCTTGCCCTTGCTGTCTAGTTATTCTTAAATGTCTACAAGGTCTATGACAATAATCCAAATTTGTGAGAGGAACAGTCTGAAAGAAAAGAGGGAACAGCAAGAAACAAGGAAGGAAAAGGCCCGTCACTTCCCGCAGCTGCCATTGGCTGGGAACAGCGAACCGCAGCCACCGGGAGCTGCGCGGGGCCATGCCTGCAGATGGTCAACGTCAAGACAAGGTCTTGCAGCCAGCCAGTGGATTACCCTGATGGGCCATGTGCAGAAGGTTGCCGACCCCGAGTTATGTAGTAACATCAACTTCTACTGCGCAGCCACCACAAGCTCCTCTACAGCAGTTGTGCATGAAACTACTATATGGTACAAAAGCATGTTTGGCATCGTCACTGCTATGAATAGCCAAGGAACACTCAATCTACATGCCATGTTCCGGTCTCTAGAAAACATAAATTATAGTGCACAATTTAAGCATAAATTAGTTCTGCTGCAGGGAGTGGTATATCATACACATTCAGTTAGCAGGAGGCCTGCCACTAGCCTCAAAGAAGAAAACATAGCTGTGCTTTCAAAGCCTTGGAGGAAATATACATGGGACAAAGGTCCACGGCAAATGGCTCTAGTTGTGACAGATCTATCTTCTGTGAAAGTGGTAGCCACATTTTCTGGGCATTCCACTGTGCTGCAATTCCCACTTCCATCAGATTCTGGATGAACCAGTGTGTAACAAACCAAGATTCTTGATTATTGCAGATTGTACTGTGATGGGTTGGATCACAGAAACCGCCTTGGGACTACTTCTGCCCCTGCTTTCCCTGCCAATTTGGGACTCCAGCACCCTGTCTTGCTGAGCCAGACACACCAGTCTGCTCCAACACAGACCCAGGGTCTGAATCACATGCCCCAAAGCTGTAGGCTTAATTAAGCAACTTAAGAAGTGTTCCTATCTTTAACACTCAGATGCCCAACTCCCAATGGGGTCCAAACCCCAAATAAATCCATTTTACCCTGTATAAAGCTTATAAATTGTTCACCCTCTATAACACTGATAGAGAGATATGCACAGCTGCCCCCCACCCCCCACCCCAGATATTAATACATACTCTGGATTAATTAATAAGTAAAAAATGATTTTATTAAATACAGAAAGTAGGATTTAAGTGGTTCCAAGTAGTAACAGACAGAACAAAGTGAATTACCAAGCAAAATAAAATAAAACACGCAAGTCTAAGTTTAGTACAGTAATAAAACTGAATACAGATAAAATCTCACCCTCAGAGATGTTTCAATAAGTTTCTTTCACAAACTGGACGCCTTCCTAGCCTGGGCACAATCCTTTCCCCGGTACAGCCCTTATTCCAGCTCAGGTGGTAGCTAGGGGATTTCTCATGATGGCTGCCCCCTTATTTCTGTTCCACCCACTTATATATCTTTTGCATAAGGCAGAAATCCTTTGTCCCTCTGGGTTCTTTTTTGGTGGTTCGGCTTCTGTAGTTTCTGCATTGGAGCGTTGCTCTTTTAAGACTTCTGAAAGCATACTCCACACCTCGTCCCTCTCAGATTTTGGAAGGCACTTCAGATTCTTAAATCTTGGGTCGAGTGCTGTAGCTATCTTTAGAAATCTCACATTGGTACTTTCTTTGCGTTTTGTCACATCTGCAATGAAAATGTTCTTAAAATGAACAATATGTGCTGAATCATCATCTGAGACTACTGTAACATGAAATATATGGCAGAATGCGGGTAAAACAGCTGGAGACATACAATTCTCCCCCAAGGAGTTCAGTTACAAATTTAATTAACACATTATTTTTTTAATGAGCGTCATCAGCATGAAAAAATGTCCTCTGGAACGGTGGCTGAAGCATGAAGGAGCATATGAATGTTTAGCATATCTGGTATGTAAATACCTTGTGATGCCGGCTAGAAAAATCCCATGTGAATGCCTGTTCTCACTTTCCGGTGACATTGTAAATAAGAAATGGGCAGCATTATCTCCCATAAATGTAAACAAACTTGTTTGTCTGAGTGATTGGCTGAACAAGAAGTAGGACTGAGTGGACTTGTAGGCTTTTGAGTGCAGTTATGTAACAAAAAAAAAATCTACATTTGTAAGTTGCCCTTTCATGATAAAGAGATTGTACTACAGTACCTGTACAAGGTGAACTGGAAAATACTATTTCTTTTGTTTATCATTTTTACAGTGCAAATATTTGTAATAAAAATAAAAATATAAAGTGAGCACTGTACACTTTGTATTCTGTGTTGTAATTGAAATTAATATATTTGAATAATGTAGAAAAACATCCAAAAATATTTAATAAAGTTCAACTGGTATGCTATTGTTTAACAGTGCAATTTATCATGATTAATTTTTTGAGTTAATCATGTGAGTTAACTGCGATTAATCAACAGCCCTAGTAGGTACTGAAAAGAAGGTTAGATGAGATGCTTATGCAAACTGTAAGGCAAAATATAGACTAAAAGTGTATCCTCCTGTCAGTTCAAACCTATAATACTAATACAGTAATAAAGCCCTTTTAATGCATAGAGCCAGATCCTAAGAACTGTCTGATTTTCCCAGAGCCAGGTCAGGGGTGTTTGTGTATGCTGTAGTTCTCTGCTGGGGCAGTGATTTTAATTTATGGTGGCTCCAAACAACTTCAAGGAGCTGAAAATGCAGCTCAGAATCACAATGGTACATCCAGGCCACATCCCACCTCCCCTAACCAGGCCCACCAGCAGTAGTGGTAAGAGTCCCTTGGCAATACCCCACAAGAGAATCATCCTTATAGTATGGTTGTGCCAGTTTTAGGGCTAGTTTGCATTAATAATGCGATGCAAATAGGGCCGGTCCTAGGTGTTTTGCCACCCAGGGTGGAAAACATTTTCAGCACGCACCCAAAAGAAAAAAAAAGTCAGTCAAAACTGTAGTGCAAACCAAACAGCAACAAAACAGAAAGAGAAGGTTACTGTGCAGTAAATGAGATTCTTCGAGATGTGTGTTCCTGTGGGTGCTGTAGCGATACCAGTGGGTACTAACTTGTATTGATAGTGGTCAGACCCCAGGACAAATCTGAGGAATCGCCTGTGGGAAGGGTGTATGGCGATATGGAAGTACGCGTCTTGGAGGTCAAGGGCCAAGAACCAGTCCCCCTGTTCCAGTGGTGGGATTATTGTTGATAGTGTGACCATCTTGAAGTGCTGTAGTTTGATGAACTTGTTCAGTTCCTCAAGTCTAAGATAGGTCTCCACCCACCAGATTTCTTGTGGATCAGAAAATAGTGGGAGTAAAAATCTTTCCCTCTGTGTTGAAATGGACCAGTTCTATGACTTCCTGTCACAGAAAGTAGTTTATTTCTTCTTGTACAGAAGGATCCCTGAAAAGGGCAGGGGTGGGGAGAGAAGGGGGCATGGAAGAGAGAGGAACGGTATAGAATATCCCTTGCTGACAATTTCAGAGACCCACTTGTTGGAGGTGATTTGTCACTATGATGGGTAGAATGGCGTCAAGCGGTCACCAAACTGATGGATTACTGGAGAAGGCTACATCCAGAGGTGTCTGTACCAAGGACCTGGGTCACTTTTGGTCCCTGAGTATCAAGGGAGGTGGTATGATTCTCTGTGTGGAGCCCTTTGAGATCATCATGGGGTGTAAGGCATGATGGAATACGCCTCCTCTTCCTCCTTGCCAGAGAAAGGTGGAGTAGTCCTCGATGGTGAAGGAGAGCAGTATGTGACACAATGTGTCTGTGGGGTAGAGATATGGACCTTTGGGAGCTCAGTACGGAGGATCAGCGATTCTGGAGTGTCAGAGACAATCAGGTCTCTCGGATAGGGGAACTCTTGCAATACCAGCAGGAGCATCATCGGTACCAATGGTTGTGTGTGTATCGGTGCAGACCTAGTGGTTAGCAACAGTGCCGATGTTAGAGTGCCTTCCGAAAAACGACCAGTAGATGGCACTGAGAGCTGCGTCAGTGCTGCGGGCTTCATCTGCAACCGGGACTTAATCAGTCCTGAGGATTTAGTTGGTGCCAATGTACACTAAGTCAATGAGGGGGTCGGTGCTGATTAGGAGATTTTTGATCTGTATGTCGTGGTCCTGAGTGACGGTGTGCCTATTTGCGGTCTTGCCCTCTTAAGGTCCTTGGACCTTTCAACAATGTCAGTACCGGAGGTTTTCGGACAGTCACAAGAAGCCAGGTCTCACCCCTGAGGATGTTAAGGGGGATGCCCTTTTCCAAGGTGACTTCTTGGTGGGTGAGCTGGCAGCCCGTCTCTTCATGTCTTGGCAGGAGAGTGAAGATTTTCTTTTTGTGGTGCACAGTGAGTGGGGGTTGGCTGATGACCATACCGATGGTGACCACCGCAGGGTCACAGAGAGTTCTCCATTAGTAAAAGTTTTAGCCTCAATTCACAGTCCTTTCTGGACAGAGCCTTCATTTTGAGATAGTGGGTGCACTTTTGTGATATGTGCCCCTGACTCAAAGAGTGTATGAACCATGAATCACCATCACACACTGGGTTGGCTTCATCACAGAAGAGACATCTCTTAAACCCAGGGATCTGGGCACAACCCTAGGTAGGGAGAGCTTCCCAGTAGGGAAGGACATAGAAATGGAAACCTACACTAATCTAAAAACAATGGAGAGGAAAGAGCCAAATAATTTTTTAAGAGGGGGTAAAGGGAAGAAAAAAATTAAAAGAAACAGCTACTAAGAAATAGTAATGAAAGCACTAGTATTACTAAGGGCAGTAAATACATATGCAGGGCTCTGCTAAGGATTCCGTCTCAGACAAGAGTATTTGAGAGGGAACTGATGGCGGTTGGACTGCACAGCTCTATATAAATGCTGCTCACGGCACAAGACGAGGAGGAGCACATGTGTGGCTCAATGGGCACAGCTACCAAAGATCTCAGATCCCAGGCGCACCCTTAGGGACACTACTTGAAGAAGAAACAAGGATTTAGCACCCCTGAATGCAGTTATTTGATACCCTGAGTGGCCACTCTTATTGCCTGCCTCTAAGGCCAGCCCCGAGTACAAAGGGACTGCACCACATCATAGAATCTGGCAGAAAGATTTTTTCCTATTTTCATAATTGTGTGGTAAATTCAATTGCACTTATTCCAAGTCCTTTGTACATAACAGTATAGATGGGGAAATTTTGAGTCATGTACATGCTGAGTCCAGAGTCACAGTTGAATCAATTTGCGGAAAGGAATCAACTCAACATTTTGTTTTCATGAATATTACTCTAACCATGTCATATTCTTTTTTTGATGTACAAATAATGAGTTTCAGTGAACCTAGAGACTGAAAAATACAAGCAGCCTAGCACATGGTTGAATCACATACTTAGTCCTGCCTTGAGTGCAGGGGACTGGACTAGATGGTCCAGGTCCCTTCCAGTTTTATGATTCTATGATTTCTATGGTTATTATATGTACCTAGAGAAGAGTATAGACCAGCAGTTCTCAAACTATGGGTCGGGACCCCAAAGTGGGTCGCAACCCCATTTTAATGGGGTCGCCAGGTCTGGAGTTAGACTTGCTGGGGCCGGGAGCTGGAGCCCCATCGCCTGGGTCTGAAGCCCAAGCTCAAGCCCCACTGCCCAGGGCTGAAGCCAGAGCCTGAGGGCTTCAGCCGTGGGTGGCAGGTCTCAGGTTACAGGGCCCCCACCCAGGGCTGAAGCCCTTTGGCTTTGGCCTCCCGCTCGGGGCAGCGGGGCTTGGGCAGGCTCAGGCTTCTGTATGACCCTCCCTGGGTCATGTAGTAATTTTGTTGTCAGAAGTGGGGGGTTGCAGTGCATTGAAGTTTGAGAACCCCTGGACTACAGACCATATACAAGATTGTATATCCAATCAATTTAAAATGAATTTTTAAATAATAACATTTGCACTTGCATACATTTTTGTTTGCTTGCTTGCTTGGTTTTTGTTTGTTTGTTGTTTTATTTTGTTTTCCCTTGAAGATCTCAAAGTAATTTAAGAACATTAATTAAGCCTTGCCACGCCCTGTGGGATAGATAACTATGGTATTGCCAAACCCATATATTCAAAAATCATGAGTCAGGTCTCAAATAATCATGAGGTTGACTTAGAAATTATGAGATTCTAAAAAAGAATATTACTTTAGACTGTGTATTTGATTTAAAGCTATTTTGAACCACAGATTATTTTAATTCCCTTCATTTTTACACAATATTTTTATAAAAGTCACTATGCTCCTCTTTCAAGAACAGTGTGATATTCTGGTAGACTTGACTGTGTGTACACAGTAGAGAATGGGAGGAGGAATATGGTTTGCATTTACAAGCTTTTCTCTGAAACCAAGAGGTTTTTTTAAGTGACAGCTGAGATGTCCAAGAAATAACATGGCGCTAGATGTAGGAGTGGCTGGGTCAGACCACTTTAGGAGAAGCAACTCTTGTGCCTGACTCTTGCATGGTCCTGCTGGGCTGTGGCAGGAGTCTCTTATAAAGCTCCCTGTGGGCTGCTCCCCCAGATGAGGCAGGCAGCCCTAGCTCAGGTTAGGCTGCAGAGTAAAAAGCAGCTCTAGCCCTTCATATGCAATGAATAGATGTCTTGCTGAAAAACTGCTGTCAAAGTACATATGGTCCAGTTGCAATAAAAGGGTTAAATACCTGCTTTGCTATGAAGAGAGAAAAATTGCACTGTCTCAGAGATAAACAAGGAAATGTTGGTTCTTACAACTTGGTGCCTACTTTTGATTCATAGGGTTAAGAAATCATTACTGAGTCATTTGGCACTTTTCTAGAATACAGCTGCTCAAAGATTCAGTTACTGATCTATGCAGACGTCTATTGTATTTGTATTGTTGAAGGTGTTTTCTCTGAATGAATAATAACTGACTGTAGGTGGCAGCAAGTTTTAAAAGATTAAACTATTTTAGACATGCATGCAATAAATAATATTGAGTATCTATCATATGATTGTTAGATACTGAAGTAAAGTGTGGGGCTCAATGACAAAAACAGTATAACGGCTGTTCATCTTATAGGCTGAAAATATGGCTTCCAAACACACATTGGAAAATCAATTAGAAATAGCTAGCAGACTAAAAGTCATACACAATGATATGAATTAAGCAACTGCTCTTCATTCTCACTATGTTCTATTCTATATAGATGTTTATACTGCATTCAACTGGAGACAGGAAGGTTAACAGAAGGCATGACTTCTCAGTGCACAGTTTACTGAGAGATACAGCGAAAGAGGACACTACAAAAACTATTTAATTGGTAGCGGGAGACGTTATGGAGAAATCTCTTTACAGAGTGGGTAATTGAGATGCGGAATTTACTCAAAGGCAGCAATAAAAGCCACAATCATGAATGTATTGCAAGTAGTATTAGATAAGCACTTAGATGGAAAACAGTAAAAGATACAAACTCATGATAGACGGGTAGATGCACCTAGATGGATTGTTTGGCTTTCTTCCATCCCTAAATATTACTTTAGACTGTGTATTTGATTTAAAGCTATTTTGAACCACAGATTATTTTAATTCCCTTCATTTTTACACAAAGTCACTATGCTCCTCTTTCAAGAACAGTGTGATATTCTGGTAGACTTGACTGTGTGTACACAGTAGAGAATGGAAGGAGGAATATTTCAGCGTGAATATCAGTTAATAATCTAGTGACAGCTGCTGAGTTTGAGCACGATATGTATGTGCCAAGGGGGAGTTGGTGGGAAAGGGGAATGCATTCCTGTATTTTTCATTTATTAAGTGAGACCAATGCTGCCTGGAATAAGGTTTAAAAAAATAATGCTTTTACACTGACACACAAACTATGCTGCTAATTGTAATAAAAGTATGACATGGAGTAATGATGATAACAGATTGAACTTTTTCCTGGTCCCAGTTCCTTAACATGAAACAGGATTACTAAACGTTAAATTGCATTACCAGGTTCGGCGTCATGTCCACTGATTCCAGTAGCGACTGGACTAATTACAATAAAACTTATTATGCTGAGATATTCAATTGTATATCTTCCTTCACTAGATGAGTGGGCTGATATTTTACTAAACCATTGGCTTATGAGAAGTGACATTATAAGAGAATAAACTAAGAAGAGGTTTTCACAGGCTTGGTGTCTTTTATGGTGACTTCTGAAACTCATTGCAGACAATCTGCTTGACTTGATCTATAGCCTAATTCCCACACCTTGGGCAATGGTTTTTTGTTGTTGTTTTGTTTTTAAATAATCTGACCTATCAAATTTAACTGATAGCAGTTTAACTGATGGGTTGCTTTAGCTTACCAGAAATAGTTGTTACGATAGATTTACAATGATTACTTTGTGCTTCTGTATCATACCACATTCCTCCAAAGAGAACCATAACAGACAGACCCTCAGACTCATATAGAGGTCTACTAAAGTCAGTTGTCCCTGCATGGGCAGATCTCTGCACTCCTAGAGAACTCCCATAGTTTCATTTTGGCTCCGCATGGGCACATAGTTGTTTTTGCAAGATCAGGGCCTCAGTTTTTGTAACAATTACACTGTTGATATATTTGTGTTTAAAAGTTTGTTAGTCCTTTATAGACAACATAGGGTTGAGTTTTTTTAAAACTGGTTACTATAAACTATGTAGCTTCATTGTGGCCCGTCTACCAATTAACGTGAATTTATAAATTACACAGTGAACCACCCATTTGTTACAGTACATTTAAAAATATTATTTAATCAGTAGATTAATCTTCCATTATGTGTCCCTCCTCTCCTTAGGTCCAATGGGCCTCGGTTCTTAGTGTAACAAAACCTATGACCTCTTGGATATTACACTTCACTGGTACAGTAAATCAAGCATCAACATAAAGATAAACAGCATTTTGTTGCTGGAAAGGATATGAGGTAAATTAAAAGAAAGGGAACGGAACAGACAAAGGCATTAAGAAAGTTAAATAAATCCCACAACAACTAAAAGCCCACAAACTAAATCAATAGAATGAGGAAAAAAACCTTACCCTAACCTAAGATCTCTCTACAATTTTATCTCATGATGTGACTGGATCTTGATGTGAATGTCTGGTAGCCCTTGCTCGGAGTTCAACAGCTCCTCGCCTTTCAACTGCATTGAGTCCCAAGCAGCCTCAAGCCCTTTCTATTCCTGGCACCTGATGCAGGGGATGCCTATCAGGTAAGGTGGCTTTTAGTCCTCATGGGTGCCGCAACATCTTGAGGTTCAGCCTCTTTGTTGTGAAACTAGAGATTCTGGGTTGGTCTCAGGCCTTCTGACAGGGAGAGTCAAAACGTCCATCTCCCCTTCTATTGCACAGAGCCACTCTGAGAGAGCTTCTCCTCTAGCTCCTCTAGACTGACTCCCTATGGTCAGCTCTCTCCATGATTACACAGTCCCTGCCAGGCTCAGCTCACAAGGTCCAGCCATGTGTAGGATCTTCAGGGCCTGCTACTGGTTACCCAGGCATGCCAATCAGGCTCTGACCCTGTTCCCAGGGGCTAGCATTTATCCCTCAAGCACAGGTGAGGCAGGTAATATCAGTTTCACTTTCAGTCTCTGTGGGGGCTGCTTCTTTGAAGCCCCCAAACTATCAAGGGGGTGGCTACACTAAAATCCAACAGATTCTTTATTGTCACATTTAGCTTTCTTTAACAGATTTTTTACTGCCTGAAAGACTTTGTTGGACATCTCCTTAATCTGTGGGGATTTGGCAATAAAGTGACCTATGCAAACAAATTCCTGACACTTTACATATTGTAGCCGAGGTACATTTTCAATGATCAGATCCAGATCCTTTGGCATTTCATGCATTATATATTATATTTTGATATAGATAATCACCATTTTATATGCTTGTGTTTGTTGGATTTAGAGCAGAAACCAATTAACAATACAGTAACTCCTTACTTAACGTTGTAGTTATGTTCCTGAAAAATGTGACTTTAAGCGAAACAATGTTAAGCGAACCCAAGTTTCCCATAAGAATTAATGTAAATGGGGGGGGTTAGGTTCCAGGGAAATTTTTTTCACCAGACAAAAGACTAATTATATATATGTATATATGATTGTGAAGCAATGATGATTGTGAAGTTTGGTTGAGGTGGAAGTCAGAAAGTGGAAGAGGGTGAAATATTTCCCAGGGAATGCCTTACTGCTAAATGATGAACTAGCACTCGGCTGAGCCCTCAAGGGTTAACACATTGTTGTTAATGTAGCCTCACACTCTACAAGACAGCACAAATGGAGGGAAGGGAGACAGCATGGCAGAGAGAGACAGAGAGACACATCCTGTGTGTGTGTGTGTGTGTGTGTGTGTGTGTGTGTGTGTGTGTGTGTGTGTGTGTGTGTGTGTGAGAGAGAGAGAGAGAGAGATGTGCATTGCCCCTTTAAGTATGCTGACTCCACTCTAAGTACATTGCCTTTTTAAGTAGATCAGCAAGCTGAGACAGCAGCTGCTGCCAGCAAGCTCCCTTTGTCCTGAGCCCTGTCGTGTCCCCCCCGGCTCTATGGGGTAAGCGGGGGGCAGGAGCAGGGAGAAAGGAGACACCCTGACATTAGCACCCCTCTTCCCCCCCCTCCCCCTGCACAGCAAGCAGGAGGCTCGTGGGAGCAGCTCCAAGGCAGAGGGCAGGAGCAGCACATGGCACTGTAGGGAGGGATAGCTGAACTGCTGGGCAATTGATAGCCTGCTAGGCGGCTGCTGCACAGGGAACTTAGGGGACGGGGGAGCTGATTGATGGGGGCTTCCAGTCCACCCTGGTTCCAAGCCCTCACCAGCTAGCTCCAACGGGCTGCTCTTCCTGCAAGCAGTGGACAAAGCAGGTGGCTGCCAAACAACATTATAAGGGAGCATTCCGCAACTTTAAACGAGCATGTTCTCTAATTGATCAGCAACATAACAATGAAACAATGTTAACCGGGATGACTTTAAGTGAGGATTTACTGTATATAGGTTTGTCAAATTCAAATCCCCTCTTACCCCAGATATAAAGAAGACCTGATTTCGGTCTATTAGAAGATATTACCCATACCAAAAGAACTGAAATCTTCCTCTGTATTCAGAAATAACCTGCAAACCAAACAAGGAACTTATAGCTGAGAGCAGATCAAAGGATCAGAGCCAGGGATCAGAAAACAAATGCCATAGCCAGTGGATGAGCTGGAGGCATGATCAAGAAGCAGATCTGGGGGTCAGAGCCAAGGATCAGAAGCTGAATCCATAGCCAGTGGAAAGTCAGAGACATGGCTGGGAAGCAGAGTCAGGGATGTCAAGGACGGGGAAGGGAAAGAACTGAAATGGACACAAGAGCAGACTGCTCAGGAGCAAGCCAGCATGGGTTGGATGGGAGCAAGAGCAGGTGCAAGATGAAGCATAGCTGTGATACGGAAAGTATTGTGCAGCCAACAAACCCTGGTCACTGCTGGGTCCAAACAGTATCTTAGCTCCGCCCCACACCAATCAGTGATTGCAGTCAATCAGGCAGCCCCTTCCAGGATCAGCTGTGCCCAGTGTGTGGCTAGGAGACTGACCTTGCTGCACCTGGCTTCCTGACAGTACCACTGCCTCCCCCCTCCCCCGGCCCCAAGGGCACCTTAGGGCCCGTTTTTTCTGGGTTCTGGTGAAAAGCGTATATGAGCTCTGGAGTATGGATGTTCCCTTCTCGTTCCGAAGACTGTTCTTCCAGGCTGTAACCCTCCCAGTCCATCAAGCAGTAAAGATGACCTTGTATTCACTTAAAATCAGGATTCCTCAGACTTTGTATTTTTCCACAGGAGGGGGCAGTGGAGCCGGAGTGATCCCAAAAGGGATTTTCCATGTAGGGATTCAGGAGGGACACATGAAAAACTATATTGACTTTCAGGGATTCAGACAGCTGGATTTGGAATGCTACTGGGTTGACTTGCTCAGCAATCTCTAATGGACCCAAGTATTGGTGATCTAATTTAGCACATTGATGGGAGGATTTGAGATGTTTAGCAGACAGCCAGATCTTAGTGTCAGTGAAACTTGGCAGTCTTAGTCAGCATGGCATTAATATGTTTTCTTGGCAGCTTCCAGATGCTCCATAAGTTTCTGGTGAGCTTGGTGAAGGGGTGTAATGAGGTCTGTCAGAGCAGGAACTTGCGAGCCTGCAGGTGCAGCCAAATGGAGAGAAGGGTGGAAACTGTAATTGGCATACAATGGGCAGTTTTGGAAGGAGGTGTGGATGGACTTGGTTACAGGGGCCTGAATTCTGTGAAAGTATGGCCCTGATTGCAAAATTTATGGCATCTGCTACCAATGTAAAAGGTCTGGTAGCATCTGGATGCACATCTGAAGGGAAAGCTTTCTTTAGCTGACCAAAGCCAGTTTGTATCTCCACCAACCAGATAAGGCAAACCCATTTTTGAAGGAGCACAGTTATCAGTGCTACCAGCTGGGAGAATTCTTTAATGAAGCTGTAGTGTTTAGACGTTGCTTGTAATTATTAAAATTGGGAGCACTGGCTGTTGGGAGTCTGAAAGGACAGGAAACAGGAAGGAGGGGAGAGGAGTTGAAGAGGCTGAGGGAGAGCTACTGAGGGTGCAACAGCAGCTTGGAAAAGAGGTTTCCACTTTAAAAAATGAAGTCCTGTTGAAGTTTGTTAGTACCTTGCCCGGCTACTACAACAGAAGCACTGATAAAAATAGGCAAATCCGAGAAACCACTCAACCCCTTTACATCTTTTGGGTGCTCCACTCAGTGATGGCAGACACTTTCTGTGGGTCCATTATTAGGCAATAATATACCTAAAGAACTCAACAGTGTTCTTACTGAATTCACATTTCTCTGGTTTGGCATAAAGGTGATTCTGGCAGAGTCTGTCAAGGATAAGGAGAACGTGGTGCTCATATAGCTTCTGGTTTTCAAAGAAGATAAGAATATAATCTAAATAAATAACAAATCAGTCCAGCATGTCCTGGAAAATGTCATTCATAAATGCTGAAATATAACTGGGGCATTACATAGCCCAAATGGTATAATTAAATACTGAAAATGCCTGTATCAAAGGGAACACCATTTTCCACTCACCACCTTCTCTGGTATGAACCAGATTGTAAACTCCATGAAGATCCAGTTTAGAAGAAAAGCAGCTAAGCAAAGTCTTTCAAAAAGTTCATTAATAAGTGGAAAAGGGTAGCGATTTCAAACTGTCAATCAACACAGGAGTGAAGGGAGCCATCTCTATTTGCCACAAGAAAGCTCAGAGCCCATGCCAGAGAGGTAGAAGGATTAATAAACCCTTTCTGTAAATTCTCATGGAGGTATTCCCAGAGCGTCTGGAGTTCCAGTTCGGAGAGGGAGTTAATAAGGCTGAAGGAAATGTCAACCCTGGGCTGCAGGTCGATGGGAAACTCTGATGAGCGGACTCATATAAACCTCTATGTGGTCCAGCAATGAGAGCCATACTTTGTAATTGTAGATTACTTAAATAATGGTAAAAGCAGAACTGGATCTAGGTTTTGTGGGTCCTTAATGATCTCCCCACCTACTTCCCCCTAGCTTGTTCCTGATCTCCATCCTGCCTTCTTGTAACCCTAGCTATATAGCAGGATGTAGCTGTTTTACACACACACACACACACACACACCTATTTATGGGAGACCAAAGCATTGAGTGATCTCACACACACTCTCCTCATGTGGACAGGGAAGCCAGTAAGGGAAACTGAAGCACAATTTTCCATTTGGGAGAAGGCCAGTTAGAGAATTCTCTCTCTTCTATGGCTGAAATGCTATCTGTTCTATGGAGCTGAAATTAGACAGGCTAGGGTGGAGCATCCTGATGATGGTTTGGATAGATTCATAGATTCCAAGACCAGAAGGCACCATTGTGGTCATCTAGCTGGACCTCCTGTAAAACACAGGCCATGGAACTTCCCCAAAATAATTCCCAGAGCATAAACTTTAGAAAAGCATCCACTTCTGTTTTAAAAACTGTCAGTGATGGACAATCCACCACGACCCTTGATAAATTGTTCCAATGGTTAATTATTCTTATTGTTAAATGATAGAGGGTAAAAGTGCAGTGTGGGACACTTGGAAAGCAAAAGTCTTTGTGGCTATATAGGTTAGGGAGGCCCAATATCACCACTGATTATAAGTCAATGACACATGCAGCAATGTTCTGTTAGGTTATTCCTGGATATTTAAGCTTATAAGAATTGTCCTGTAGGTGAGTGGAGATATTTCTAGATTTCCAGGTAGCATGTCATTACCATTCAGAAACAACAATAATGAGCATAGTATAAATAAACAGACAGATCACTTAAAATTATACAAAGTTCAGTATTTAATTCAGTCTTAGACAGACTTGGGCCCCTTTTACTTATAAAATGTTAGTACTGGTGCTAGATTAACAGTCTGAATACCAAAATCATCCATTTATCCACAATCCAGCTACAGCCTAAGAAACAGGAGTGCAAACTCCCCTAAGTTGCCCTAACAATTTACCTCTACTTTGACATGGAGGAATCATCTTTACGTGACAGGAAAGTTCAGTGGCCATGTGGTCTTTTGATGGAAACTGCCAACATTGCACTTGGATGCCACAGTAGCAGGCATTTAGAAATACAGGCAGAAATACTAATGGGTGTTAAGAGTTTGGTGGTCTTAGTCCAGTTCCTAGTGGTCAAGTGTCCACATCAAAAAACTGCTTGACCACTAGGAACTAGACTAAGACCAGCAAATGCATAGGTCTCTTACCAGCTTTCAGACTATAATGTTTGTCAGACACAAAACATCTTCCTCCTTGAAATTTGACCCAATAGGTAACCCAGAATTAAATCTCTCTATGTCCCTTTACTCATCCTTTGAGACATGGAGACTATTATCCATTTTCTTTTTTTGCTGAAATATGTGTCATTTCTTGCAAATGTTACAAATCCAAAAGACTAATACATTTGGATCTGTATGTTAGGTGTTCTTTCCCCACAGTCAGACTGCATGAAACAAGCTTTAAAAGTTAATATGTGTATGTAATAAAAACAAAGTACCAAAACAGATTAGTCAGCATGGCTTTTGTATTTGCTCTATAATATAAACTTTTGGAGGGAAATAAATACCAAGCAGAAGAAATTTCCACATCACAATGAGATCTTCTAGAGAAGACATTTTATTCTGGTTAATGTAGAATACTGTATTTTACTGATTTGCCTTTACAGGGAAGAAATATGTTAGACATCTTTTATCTAGAGAGACATTTTTGTCCTCCTTGGGGAAAAAAAACATAGGAAAAATAAATTAATAAGTTGTCAAGAGCCAAGAGGTCTGGCCCTGATTTCTTTGTAGTC
Organism: Natator depressus; assembly: GCF_965152275.1. Taxonomy (NCBI): domain Eukaryota; kingdom Metazoa; phylum Chordata; order Testudines; family Cheloniidae; genus Natator; species Natator depressus. The sequence continues at coordinate 74,599,222 of NC_134240.1, forward strand.
TCTATTTAAAGAAATTATCTAGATAGCTCTCATATTTCTATGCTCATTTTTTTATTATTACTGCCTTTGCCTTAAAGAATGAACTGCAAGGACTCAAAGAATGGATTGGAAGTCTGCCTGTATTGTCAACTCCAGAGTAATTCTCCTAGCCTCTGCTAGAGTGCTTTTTAGAAATTTTCCTCAGCAATACTATCCAGTGAATCACAACACGTACCACAATGACTCCTAGAACAATAATGCAATGACAAAGACTATTTCCCCCACTTTCTTACAGTGAAAGAACAATATTCTAACACAGATTACTGACACTTTCTTTATGATTGCCAATAGGGTGGTTGCGTAATGGCAAGTCTAAAAGTGTGCACCTCTGGCTGTGAGGATATGATGTGTGGATGTCCTCCTCTGAAGGATTAATCTTCTTTTTCTCATTTTAAATTTTATTTAAAACTAATATGATTACACATTCAAATTATTTTGCCCTGCAGACCTGTAACAACATTTAAGCAGGAAAAGTATTATTGTGCTGTGTTCACTTTGACAAACATCTCACCTCTGGGTGTTCCTGGTACAGCAGTCATTTCCATATAAATGCCACTGGTATATTCATCTGCTATGTGCAGCATATCGAGTCACTCTTCCTGTTCACAATATGTACTAATTAAAAAATTAACATGTATTATGACAGGTTGAGTTCAAAATCTCTGAAGGACGGGTTTGTATATTACCAAATCAGCTGATCTTTTGTGCCCCCAAATGTGGCATGTTCTTATTTTCCTAAATTACCCTCCACAGGATGATCCGTTCATAAACTAAATGGATGACTGCAGTGAAGAGCAGACATTTTAATACCTGAGTAGCGTAGAAATGGAGTTGTGCCAAGGAACACAATGTTAAAGCAAGCAGCATTAAATGAAAAATTAAGATACTGGCACTGAGACCTATTGGTAAGAATTAGGGTCAGTAAAGGACATTGCAATCATCTAAAAGATATTTTTACACTAGATTGAATTTAGGACAGCCAGGCTAGCCTTTCTTCTGAGAAGTGGCCTAGAGTGCTGGGAACTGGGGTGAGCCTCAACATAAACATAAAAGACTCAATTGGTTGTCTTGGGTGCTGCAGATTATGTTCTTGGCCAAATATCAATTGAACACATCCCTCTTTATTGCACAACTGTTACAGTTGGATGTGACTGCACTATCTGTACTCCATTGGCCTCAGATCAGTTCTGGAAATTAGTCTGTTGGTAATCAATGTTCATTTGGAGAATTTTTATTTTGTTTTGTTGTGGGTTTTTTGTTGTTTTTTAATAGTCTTAGCAGTTCCTTAAATATGGCATCTGGCTGAAACAGATGCAGCATAACATCAGCAAGCCAGGAAAAAGCATTCACCCAAAACTATCTTCATAACTGCTGCATTTGTGAACAGTATTATTAACACACATTCCATACAAAAATAAGTTGAGACAGTATAAGATAGCATAGCTAAGCACCCAAAAGTTAGAAGAGGCCAAATTTCTGCTTGCATATGGCCCCTGAATTATGATTATGTCTTTAATTACTCAATCACATGCTGTTTTTCAAATAATACCATACATTTTTGCTACTGCCTTGTACATTAACCATAAGTATATTCTGTAATAAGAGAAGGTTACTCATCCTGTGCCGTGACTGAGGTTCTTTGAGATGGATGTCCCTGTGGGTGCTCCACTTCAGGTGAACGTGTGTCCCTGTGCCTTTGATCGGAGAATTTCATCTGGGTCGTGCATGCGCTCTCCCCATCTCGTGCCACTGGCGGCAACTATCTAGCATGCACGACCAGACCACCCTCAATTCCTTCTCAGCTGTAGAGTCTGGAAATTGAACTCCGAAATCGAGGGGAAGAGAGTGGGTAATGGACCACCCACAGGGACACCCATCTTGAAGAACCTCAGTTACTGAACAGGGTGAATAACCTTCTCTTTTTCTTCGAGGAGGGTTCCTGTGGATGTTGCACTTCAGATGACTGTCAAGCAGTGCCCCTTGTTGGGTGGAAGGGACTTGGAGTTTCATGAGCAAGTGATGATAACATTGTAAGAACTTGCAGTGCGTCTGATCTTGAACCCTAGTTGATTGTGTAATGTTTTGTGAACATTACCATGGGTAAGGGGGTGGAAATGTCTCTTGTTTGTTTATTTTGACAGCATATGTTAAATCTCTTCCATTTATGCAGATAAGTATTATGCATGATTGCCCTTCTGCTGTTTAGTAATATGTCCTTCACGTGTTCCAAGCAGGTTAGTTTGTCATGATGGAACCATGTAGAAGCTATGCTCTCAGGTGAAGCCTCTCCAGGTTCAAGTGGTAAACCTATCCAGCATGCTGTAATAAAAAGTTCTGCAGAAGTGGAAGAGTGCACATTGTGCATTCCGCCATCTGCAACAGATACAAGTACCAAGTTTGTCTGGGTCGTGTGGGGGCCACAAAGATGACTTTGGCTTTGTCAATTCATATTTTGTGTGTAACACTCAAAAGCAAGGGATTAGGGGAAATGCATATAGCAGAGGTGCATCCTATTTGAGAAGGAAGCCATCTCTCAGGGATTGGGGCCCCAGCACTACTCTGAAACAGAATTGCAAGCGTTTGCAGTTCTGGGATGTCACAAATAGGTCAATGGATGGGGGATCCCAGTGTTTGAATATGTTTTGTAGGACCATGTTGCTTAGTTCCCACTCATGATCCTGAGAAAATTCTCTGCTCAGAGTATCTGCTGCAGTGTTTTGACAACCTGGGAGGTACAATATGCTGACATTATGCCAGGTACACCAATTCAATAGTTTAATGGCTTCAGTGCATAGGGAGTGTGATCTTGCCCCTTCTGCTAGTTTATATAAAACATGCAGGCAATGTTGTCCATCATTACCCTTATAATCTCGTTCCTGCTCAAAATTGCAAAGTGGCCGATGAGTAGGCGTTGCAGCCAAAAAGATCTAATTGTTTCTACTCCTTTTCATATGGGGTGGATTAAATTGGTGTTGTCTACTGTGCTGATTGACGGCATCAACAACTAAAGAGTTTCTTGTGAAGTGAGAATATAAAGAGTCTATCCCTTTTCAGGGGACATAATACTTTTTATCTGCTCTCTTGCAGTGGGCAATGTTATTGCCGGGGTCTGCCACATGGTTTTGGCTGGTTGTTTATCAGAAGCACAATTTTTGACGATCATGAAGTTTGTAGAATGTCCAGTAATTTATGCTGGGACTCTGGGACCTCCTCTACAGGAATCTGTAGGGAATCTGCTATTCTTTTTGAAGAGCTCCTGGAAATGTTTGAAATCATCAGCAGCTGTGGGTTGTGGAGTCATTAAAGCCTCATCTGGGGAAGAGGAGGAAATGTGGGCTGGTGGTGTCGTTTCCTGTTCCAGGACCTCCTCCTGTTCCTCAAAGCTTTCCACAGGGGGCTCTGATGGTGCAGCCACTGATGGTGGTGGGGAAGATCTAATCCTCTTCCTATAGGAGCTCGGGGGTCTGAGGAATTGTCTCCTGTATGCTGCCCAGGGGTCCAAATGAGGCCACTGCATGGGAAGTGGCATAGGTGGTGGCATCCATGGGTGGCCATACCAGGTCTGGGTGTCAATCCTGTGATGAGATTTAGGCTGTGTGGGTGGGCCTAAGGTTGCAGTAGTTTAGATAGGAGAGGAGGGGTATGATGAAAAAACACCCGCCTCCTCATTATCTTCCCTCTCACTAGAAAATGGAGGAGCCAGAGGTTAAGCGGGTTGACACAGTACTGTGCGTACTGGAGGTTCATTGGTACCAAAGAGTGGTGATTCCTGCATCGATGAAACAAGTAGATCTCTGTGTTGCAGGAAACGGTATGATACCGATGGTTTCAGTGCCGAAGTGGTCAGTGCTGACGATGCTGTTGCAGTTGCAGGCGCTGGTGCCAACATCTGAGTGCTCCGCACTATTGGAGCAGGTGGTGGCACCACAGCCTGCAGGGAGCACCTCTTTAGGTGGCTCCGTCAGTGTCGTAGTAGAGGAAGTGGGCTTCTGATTGCCTCTTGACTCCAAGCCTGCCCACTTGGGGTCATTGACTTTCACAGTACACTCGGTACCAGAAGATCCCAATGCCCTATATCTACTCAGCCACAGTGCAGTCAGTACCAATGATATAGAATGAGACGGAGACTGTTTCTTTTTCAGTTGCTCTTTAAATGGGGAAGTTGATGCTCTTTTTCTTGCTACCTTTTTGGAGGAGTGAACCTTCCTCTGTGAAGAGGGTGAAGCCTCTGGAGATTGTTGTCTAGAGGGGGTCTGTTGGCCAGGATTGGATGCCAGGCACAGAGACTTCTCCATAAGTATAAGTTTGAGATGCAGGTCTCTGTACCTCTTGGCATGAGCCTTTAAGTTGCTGCTGTAAGAACACTTCTGTGGGATATGTGTCTCTCCTAAGCATTGAGAGTGTCCATCCGATACCGGGATCACCTCCCATCAGGAAAGCCACCACTTGAAGCCCAGTGAACCGGGCATGGCTCAGATTATGGCAATTCATCCCTCAGGGTGAACATGAACTATTCTAAGGGGTAGGAATATATATGGGTTTTTTTTAACAAAAAAATTAATGGGTAAAGAAAAGCGTAAGTAAATCTAACTAGTATACTAAAACTGCTCTTAAAACTATTCTAAGCACTAAATAAAGCTATCAGTTTTCACACTGCTGGGAGCTCTGTATCAGGCCGAGGATGGCTGAGAAGAAACTGAGGAGGATCTGGTCACATGTGCTAGAGAGGCACCACCAATGGCATGAGACAGGGATCACACATGCACAACCCAGACAAGCACTGCTGTTGAAATTCTCCAATCAAAGGTGCAGGGACACACATTCATGCGAAGTGGAACAACCACAGGGACACTTCTCAAAGAAGTTTTCATTCTCTTTCACTAATTTCTCTCTCACTGATCCAATGTCTCTTTATTGAATCTGACTTTTTAATATAAATTCTTGTCTCTTCCAGTGATGTATCTGAATGGTTTGTCAGCATTCATGTAATTTCTTTTCTACCAGCAGTACAACTTGCCTTAAAAGCAATTTATAGGTGGAGGCAATTAAGTAGTAAGCAACCAGTTGCAAATCTAGGTTGCCTATATATTCAAGCAAGTTTCTACTGTTACTCTATATTGTATACTTAACATTTATAATGTTGTGTAAGTATGGTTTACTGTGTATTTTACATTTAAGTTTATTTCATGGATTCTGAGTGGCATACAGATTGTGGAAATCATCCACAACTATTACATCCACTACGATTTCTCCACCACTGAGAGGATAGCTATACAGTCCCTGAAATCCAACCACCAGATAGCAATAAACTAACAGACAAAGGGGGTACCATCATAGTCCTTATTCAGGATAATTGTCACAGCCAGGACAAGGGTGGTCAGATCTAGTGGTCAGAACAGGAGTAGGGAGTCATGCTAAATCAGGTACTGAAAGGTCAGAGTCCAAGACAGGCCAGATGGCAAACCGAGAATCAGGTGCCAGGAGGCAGACAGGGTCAGGCTCCAAGTTACAGAAAGCCATTGAAGAGCAAAGTCAAGGACAAACCAGGGTCAGAAGCCAGAGTTTAGGGTCTAAAGCAGATGCAGGCAGGCAGTCTGTGTTGTGTTCACACAGCTTCCCATCATGGCTTCCTGGTTTAAGTACTAGTACCAGCCAATCTGTGGGCTTCAAGGGGCCACCCTTCAGGTACATCCTGCTGATCCTAGACGCTGTGAGTCTAGGCAGCCTAAGCATCCAATGGCAATGCAGATGCATCAGCAGCCCAGAATCCCCAGGTTCCAGCCCTGCAGGTTCTTACAATAATTACCTCAGTGAGGCCAACACACAACTCTCTGACATCATCTACTACAAAGAACTCCAAGAAGACCCTACACTGCAATTCACACAGGAATTTAAAGATACTATGAAATCCTTCCCTGCAAACTCTATAACCTCATCCCCCAGGGATGCATCCCAAAGATTTTCTACATGCTTCCTAAGATACACAAACAAGGGAACCCAGGCAGATGCATCATATTTGGCCAGAGCTCTCTTTCTGAAGGAAAATCAAGACTCAGAAACTATCCTGAAACCCCTCACCACATAAAGAGCCAGCTTTCTCCAAGACATTACTGACTTCCTCCAGAAACTATGCAACATTAACAGCCTCCCACAGAACACCATGGATGTCACCTCCCTATACACTAATATTCCTCAATATGAAGGCATCACTGCCTTCCTCAAATACCTTCAAGATAATGTAAAATGCTTAGAAATCCACCCTAAGCACAATGCCAAACTCATCCGTTTCATCCTCACCAACAACAACTTCATATTAAACAACAAACACTTTGTCCAAATCATGTGTATTAGAATGGCTCCACAGTATGCCAACCTCTTCATGGACCACCTTGAAGAAGAATTTCTAGAAAAATGCACCATGAAACCAACAATATACCTGAGATATACTGATGATATTTTTAACCTCTGAACAAACGACCTAAATTCCCTCATAAATTTCCACCACAACTTCAACAACCACCACTCATCTATCAACTTTTCTCTAGAACACTCCCACACCAACATCAATTTCCTGGGTGCCATGATCAGCTTCAACAATGGAACAATGACTATATACAAGAAATCCATGGCTCACCACACTTACCTCCACAGATCAAGCAACCACTCCAGACACACCAAGTAAACTGTTATTTACAGCCAGGCACTCAGATACCACAGAATTTGCTCTGAAGAGAAAGTCGGGGATTCAGATTTTCACATGCTTAAAACTACCTTCACTAAACAAGGACACTCCACCAGAGAAGTAGATTGCATCATGTAATGGGCTGTCCAGATATCCTGGGAGAACCTGCTTCAATACAGAAAAAAAAAACCCATACACATTGACCGCACACTCTTAGTTGTCACCTTCCACCCCACTGTGGAATCCCTATGGGGTATCATCGAACAACCATAACCCGTAGTTGATGGGAACCACATCATGAAAGAAGTCTTTCCCAACCCCACTATTCTGGCCTTCAGACAACCCCTCCACTTTGCCAAGCTCATCATAAGATGCAAGCTCCCCATAGGCCAGGACTCAAAGCAGCATCAGACCCTTCCAGAACAACAGATGCAAAACCTGCAGACGTACCTCCACAAATCAAGATCCCTCACAAGATTCATGGGTCCTACACATGCCTATCACAACATGTGATGTACCTTATCCACTGAATCAAATGCCCCAACAATAACTATGTAAGTGAAACTATACAATCACTACATATTAGAATGAACTCACACAGAAAAATGGGAAAAGACAAAAAAAAATTATCACCCGTAGGTGCATGCTTTTCACAAAGCATTCACTCCGTATCTGACCTCTCAGTCCTCATTTTCAAAGGAAATCTGCACAACACTTTCAAAAGACGAGTGTGGAAACTTAAATTTATAACTTTGCTAGACACCAAAAACCATGAACCTAAAGACGACACCAGTTTTATGTCTCATTACAACAATTTGTAATGCATCCTACTGCCTGGTAACTCTTAATTGACCACTTCATTTTAAGTGGTCTCCTACAGCATGTGTGAACCCCTTATGCTTAACAACCTAACCCTCAACTGATCACTTCATTTTAAGTGGTCTTCTACAACATGAATGAATCCGTTATGCTTAACAATCTGTCCCAACATGTATTTAACTTAGACATGCTGCTTACCTTCCCCAGACTTGAAGAAGAGGTATGTGAAGCTCGAAAGCTTGTCCCTTCCACCAACAGAAGTTGATCCAATAAAAGATATTACCTCACCTACCTTATCTCTCTCATGCAGAATACTAGACATTACTATGTATGTATCTAAGGCTGCAGAAAAGATGGCATGGTGTTCTTTTATTTGAGATATAGTATCTGATTATATAATTATAGACTATACTAACAGAGTAGGAATGATGCAAGAAGCCATACCTCCACTTGCCCTTTGTAGCTCTTGTGGAAGGGGCAGGGACATCAGCAGCCTGTGTGCACTTTGGGTAGCACAGGACCTATTGCATTCTTGCACCCCAATGTGATTCAAGTCACTGGAAAGAAGCATGGCAGGGTGGAGGCAGGACCACAGTTCCTCTCCTTCCTGCACTAGCCTTCAGAGGTAGCTGAACCTGTAGAAGGAAGGACATGGTACAGTATGAGGTGGGGGAAAGACTATGCTCCTTTGGGCTTCCCTTAGGATGGTATAACTCTTTACCAATCTCTAACAAGAACTGTGACTAGATACTACAATATAGCCCTTAACATTCTCTTGTTTGATTGGTATGGAGTATGAATTTCCTAAGGGGTGGTTCCTGGATAATGCAGCTGCATCACCCTCCAGGTGTTGGAAACTCTGCTGGAAATAGTATATGCAACAATTGGCAATAGTATATGCAGTTTTCATAGTCTGGAACTATTTAGTTGACACCAAAGATAGTAAAAAGAAAAGACTGTGTCCTGAACATCTGATGAAGCTGTCTCTGTACAAGTTTGATTATGAGTGTACTATAGCAATCATGGCAAATGGATTCTTTAAAACACATTTTGGTAATCTTGTTCAGGGCATCCCAAACAGAAGATAAGTTATCCCAAGTCTCTAAGATACATAACCATATATATGTCTTATAAAGACTGAACAACTGCATTCATATAGATTGCGCAGGCTTCATCCATATTCAGGCTAATTGAGTGTGACTATCAACACACTCTGTTTATTGCAGTCAGAGCCTAGGTCAGTTTCTTTTCAGAAAATTGAATCACATTTGCATTATCTTCATACAGGGTCACACAAACAGGCTGAGTAAAAGGAAAAAGTTAAAATATGGCACAGAAAAAATCAGTTTATATCTGTCGCTTGTGCATTATTCCTCTGTTTTGGCCCCCTTGTTCAGGGCTGACACAATTATAGGTATTAATTTCAAATTTAATTAATTCTAATCAATTCTAATTAATCCTTTTAGGTATAAATTATTAACTGTCACTTAAAATAAAATGAAGCAGGAAAACAAGATGTTTGAATTTTCACTATTTCCAAAGAGTTCTTAACATGTAATCTGAAGTTTGGGTACAGTATACATTCACTTTATATATCAGGGAAATTTTTTTCCAAAATTCTCATACAATTTTCATAATACTTTTGTTGCGGAAATTTTTGATCAGCTGAAAGAAGAAAGTTATCTTAATAGGAAAGGTTAGTTCAATTGTTACTTTGTCTCTCACCAACTTCAAAATGTAGAAGTGCTTTTATCAGTGAGAAGTCCCTTTTACATGCAGAAATTAAATATTGTACAGCTACTATGTTGGACCTCATCATTTCATTAGCAAAGTCACTTAATGTGCAGATATGGCTATATTATTCCTCTATATCTATTACTAAGTCAGTTTTGCTAAAGTATAAAAGGCAGAGGCATATTTGCTGTAATCTTGAATTTGTTATTCTTCTGATGTGAGGAGTCTAAATTTTTTTTTAATTCCTCTGAATTACTTGAAAGATCATTTACAATCAGATTTAATGACTAAGACTGCTTGGCTGGCTTGCTTGCTTTCTGCAATACCAATCTACACAGAAATGGAAAATGAAACATGCCCTTTTTCCTGTAATTCTGCTGTCTTGTTTTACATTTTGAATGTACTTGTCATAAGACTTGTTACTAAAAATTTTCATTATGAGGGAAGGGAGAAATTGCAATCCCAGCCCTGCAAAAAGTTGCATGCATGAACAACTGCAATAATTCATTCATGAAAATCAAAGCCTGTATTAGAACACACAAGAAAGTTGGATTTTTCTAAATGAAAAATCAAGTTACCTGGTGGTGCAACCCCTGCTGAAGCTAGTGAGCACTTACTCACTGTAAGTAGTCCCACTGAAGTCAATGGCCCTGATCCAGCACATACTTAGGCACATCATTATCTTACTTATGTGAGTAGTCCTATTGTCCTCAATGAGGCACCTCATGTGGGTGAAATTACTATGTGCATGTTTGCAGGATAAGAACCAATGGGGCTACTTATGTGAGTCAGGGCTCACCACCATGAGTAATGTCTGCACAATCTGCCCCAGAGTTTCTTGTTCTCTTCTACAAGACATGGAGGGGACAAGAACTGGGATGGTAGGCAATTTTTTCCCCCAGGACTGATGGCAATCTAGCCCTAAGTATTGTGTTCTGTTTTGTTTTTTGTTTTTACTGGTTTAACTGACAGCAGATTAAGCAAAATAGGTTCAAGTTTGATCATTTTTCTAGCTTCTTGACACTCCAAAGTAGAATTTACAATCCTTAAACATGTGCCTTACTTTATTTGGTAACTAGGGGTTTGGGGGCTTTTAATTTAATTTACATTAAGCTTAAAAATCAGACTTCTCAATGTGTATTTTTTCCAGCACTATGCTTTAGAAATGGAACATGACATCCATGAAAAAAATGTTAACTCCAGATGCTATGATTATCTCTAACATTTTGACAGACAATCACACATTTTAATAAAAGCAATTTAAATAGACTGAGTGGGACCTAAGAGAGCTAATAAAAGATTTAATGCTCTTTAATATTTGGTTACATTTTCTCAGGAACCTGTGGGACTGATCTTGTGAATACCTAACTACATTTCATCATGTACCTGATTTTACATCCTCTCACACTTTGACATAGAAATCCCCAGGCTACTTTATTTCTTTCTTAAATGGTTAGTAGAACTAGAGTACCAATAAATCTCTATCCTCTGAAAGCTGCAAAAGTGCTAAACATGGAGATTAATACAGCTGTAAATACCTTGTTCTCTTAATCTATCATATTCCCTTTTAATTATTCATAGAGTTGTTATATGCATGCATTCTGCAATTCTGGACCTGTGCTATTTGATACAACATCTATCATTCACCTACCATTGCTGCCAAATTATGCTCTAAAACCTAACCTTTCATTTTAAAGAAGAATTTATTTCTAGCCTTCATGGTTGCAAAGTTCACCTTGAAAATGTGAACAAAAATAATACAAAATATATACATATAACATTATAAAACTAATTTCATATCAGAATAAATAAAACAGAGCACTAAAGAGAAAGTATTATTTATTCTGATATTTAATTCATGGAAGACCTGCCTTTAAAAAGAACTTAAATGAAGCTTTCAGAGTAGCAGCCGTGTTAGTCTGTATCCACAAAAAGAAAAGGAGTATTTGTGGCACCTTAGAAACTAACAAATTTATTTGAGCATAATCTTTCGTGAGTTCGTCTCTAAGGTGCCACAAGTACTCCTTTTCTTTTTAAATGAAGCTGATGCAGACTCTCCAGTCTGCTTCCCTGGAGTGTCACTGTAGCTGGGGACTTTGCAGCAGAATTTCCTTCCAGGTTGCAGGGCAATATATGGAGCCTTTTATAATATATGGTACATCATGCCTTACATGATGTTATATGTTATTTTCTTGCATCAAAAAATGCAGGCCTACTGGTTTCCCGTGTTCACGCTCTTAATGCTTCAGATACTTTACTCAAGTAAGTGAAAACCTCATTCTAAAATATTAATCAAGTGTTTACATGGTTCTTTGAGCCAGATAGTCCCTGGTCTGTCAGGTGCATACAATGAAGGGCACAAGTAGCCTATGGCACCCCCCCCTCGCCTCCTTCTTCCCTGCACAAGAGGTAGGATCAATCATATAATAGTCCTTGCTTTCAGAAGAATATAATGATTTCTTTCTCCATGCAACTTCTGGGCTAGAATCCATTCCAAAGGGGACAGGGAAAGGGCAGGAAGGGGGCAGAACCCCTCTGCACAGGCTCACAAACCATGAGGAGCTAGCTTAGGAGTGACGAAGCCTCTGTCCTCTCCCTGGAATAGTGTGATAATGCAGACCAATGCTTTATGCACAATCAGACACTATATGGGTCAGACATGGGTGGGGGGATCTCAAATAGAGATGGTGGTACAGCATCAGATCTCATAGGGTGAAGTTTCTGCTAAGATCAGAATGCTTTTCTGGTATTTTTTTTTAAATATATGCACTAAAAGAAATAAAATCTGATAAGTACATTGTTTAAACAGGCTAAATCTGCAAACTTTGACTCATAATTAATACATATTTATGATGCTTAATTGCTTTGAAGTAATCCACGTAGCATCCTGAGTGCTCTGGCAGGAATGGAAAATGTGGGTGAATGCTTTTTTTATTATTATTAAATTTCAATATGCAGAAGTTAAAATATTGAATCAGCAAGCTCTGTTTAATTTGATTCCTAGGGGCTTTTTGTTTTGTTTTTATTTTTTTTCACTTCTATCTTAAAATTTACTCCAGTTTTCTGTTCCCTATGCTGTGAATTGCACATACCCCAAAGTGAAGTTGAGCTGGATTTGAAGGTCACATGGACAAACCTGTTACCCTGAAAAAAGGATTGAGGCATCGCTAGAATACTGCCTATTACCCCCTTAATTTATCCCTCTTGAGGTATGGGTTTCCAGGGCAGTTTAGGAAACACACTATAGGACACGGATATAACCTTCTGAGAAAATGGTTGACACAGGAAGTATTCTTTTCCAAAAGTCTTTTTTATTAATGTAACTAAATTCCTACTACAGTATAATCTAAAAGTAAAAATCAGACAAATCCATTATTGCAAGTTAAAGAGCAGTTCTTACTTTGTACTTTAAAGTTCACATAGGAAAATTGCAATTAATAAACATTCTCTCTCTCTCTCTCACACACACACTCACACACGCACACTCACACACACACACACACAATATACTACTACTACCACTGTGCTATACTGCAATCGAATAGCAAGCTTATTTCATCTGTTGGTTATTTGTATCGCTGCCATAGATGTTATGGGTGCTGAGGCTGCGGAAGCTATTGAAGCAGCTGTGGGTGCTTTCTTCTGCAGTGGTCTCAGGATTCTAAACTGTCGTTCTCTCCTCTGAACTCCTAATGGTCGTCACTCCCTCTTTCCAGCAGCTCTTCTGTCTTCTCGGTCAGCCTTCCGATCTCTCTCTCAACTATCTCATTTGCCTGCCTTATATACTGTTCTGTCGGTAGCGAGACCTTTACTGAGCATGCTCCAGATCTGACCCTTAGCCTCATGTTACCTTTCGCCTATTTTTGCTCCGTGCATGCCCAGCAGTTTGTAACCTTCAGTAAACTTTAGCTTTCTATTCTGTAACCTTTAGTGACCCATAGCTTCTGCTATGTGACCCTTAGTACCTTTAGGCCTAAAGTAACCTTTAGTTGTTTACCATTTTAACTTTCTGTTGGGCATGCTCAGCTCATAGTTACTTTGTGGCCATACCTCATTCTACTTGTAGTAATCATGTGCTCCATAGCATCCAATTAATATACAGCCTGCAATTTTTCAGTGGTGAAATGACTCCTGCTTATTTTAAAATGGAAGTTAGGGATGTAAAATGGAGTTTATGAAATTTTTCCAGTATCATACCATGGTCCAATCCAGACTAATGAGCAGCTGTCACACCTGCTTTACAGCCTTGGGTGCCTTACAATGCTGTGCTGAAGGAGTTCCCACTTGGCTGCTCACAAACAGCCTTCCAGCATGCAAGTCACACCCTGAGTGTGTGTGTGTAACTGCAGCCTGCCAGCCTTACTTGGATTACACTCTGGCTCTCGCTAGCCTTGGTTATACTGGACGGTGACCCCAACACACTCCCAGTCGTAGATTTCCTCCCAGAAATGTATGTCCTGTACTGCACAGCCCTCTCCTGGAGAATACAAGTTTATGTAAAGTCTGTTATTTCTTTAATAGAAACAATATGTACAACTTGCCACCCCAAATGTCGTTTCCCAGACATTTCAATTTAAACACACGGGATTAGATAAAACAATAAAACAAGTTTATTGACTACAAAGAGAATTTCAGTGCTTTCAAGTAATGATGTATAGAAGTCAGAAATGGTTGCAAGAAAAATAAACATAAAACACTACCAGTGCCTAACCTATCAAACTGTTCAATTCAAGCAAAGTTTTCTTACCATATGCTTTTAGCAATCTTACTGTCCAAACTTCTTAGGTGAGGACCCCTTGTCCCAGAATCCAGTGAATGCTCCTTTTGTCATTTCAGATATTGTGAATGTGATGGGGAGGGAGATGACTCTGTTTATTGCTTAAATATAAATTAAGCAAAGATCACATGCCTTTGTTTAAGACATACATGTTCCATACTGAAGGTAGAAAACGTGGTAACAACACCGTACTGGGGAATCTTATAATTTCACATACTATGTTGCCCCACATTATACCAGGACAATAATGACCAACAAATCTATGAGTTTTCAACTGATACTTCACAAGGCATACTTTCTACAAAGAATATTACAATAGTGTGTAGAGTGTGGACAGAGGGGTGCATTCTGTTACACATCCCAAGGTATATACACTATAGTGCTCAGATGCACACTAGAGCCATCTCTGCTTATTAAAGTGCACTGTTACTGACATCATAAAATCCTGCCAGAGTTTCCATTAACATATAATGGTTAAATCCACACTATGGTAGGAATCCGAGAATAAAGAGTCCTGTTTGCCAGACTCTTCTTTCACAGTAAAATAGCGAAAAGCAGGAGTAACTCCATAGAAGTCAGTGGAGTTGATGCTTTCTCACAGATGAAAGCGAGGGGAAAATTAGGTCCCTTGAAGTCTAATGGTACTCAATAAATAGTGACTTTTTTTTCTATTTCCAGGGCATGATTTCCCCCCACGTCTGTAACTGTTAGCAGTTAGTGCCAGTTTTAGATACTGGGATCAGAGGCAGATTACGGTTTTGTGGGGCCCTGGGCCAGAGCAAGTGGGGGCCTCTCCACACCCGTTCTGCCTGCAGTCCCTTCCTGCCCCACCCCCTTTGGCACTCCTACCAGGGAGTGGGGTTGGGACATGGGGGCTTGCCCGGCAGGAGCACCAGGTGGGCAGAGCAGGGCAAGCCCCCATGCCCCAATCCTGCTCCCCAGCAGGAGTGCCGGGTGGGTTGAGTGGGTCAGGGCATGGGGGCACCCAATTAGCTGGAGCCCCTGCTCATGGGTACAGTTGGCCAAGTGGCTAATCTGCCACTGACTGAGATATGTACTGTATGTGACTAGAAATTTTCTGGCCTATCACGCAGTGTGGATCACCAGTGAAATGCACCTCATTTTGGAATCTACAAATGGAAACATCTTCCCTTTCATTGTTGACAACTGGGAAAACATGAGCATAATTTTGCCTCAGAGCAAATCGACTACACTACTTTCCTATACCTCCACTGCAACCCTGATTGAATTTCCATAGTCACTCCAACAGTGAGGTGTTATACCAATAAAATAAAAACCAGCAGGATCTTATTAAAGGGGAAAAGGCAAAATGCCACATTTATTGTGAATACAGAAAGAATCATAGTAAGCAGTTAGTTATAGCTATAACATTCCATTCAATTTCATATTTATTCACACACACACACACACACACAAACAGAGGTTCTGTAAGGTTATCATCATAGTTACCAGCCTTACAGTTGCTCATGTCAAGCCACTGGCCAGGTGGCCTGGACATGAGGAGGGACCAGGGCCTTGTCAGATGCACATCTGATGCTCCTGGAAGTTGGTTTGCAGAATCAGACCCCAAAGTTCTCACTTTCTAGAGTCCATTTTTATAGGAATTTATTCCTATGCCAGTCTATGGGAATTGCTTCATCATGCTGTTGCTGAATCAATCAGCAGATGGCACATTCCTGACGGCTCCGTGCTGCCAGATGTTATCTTGTTCTTTGGTTCTCCCATTCTTGAGGCTGTTGGGTGGATTCCATTCTGCCCTCCGGGGGTCCTCTGGTTATTTCCACTTGACACCTTCTTCAGCCGATGGACACTGGATTCTTAGGCTGGCATCTCCCTGATCATTCAGTTATTATCCACACCAAGCATCCATCCACATACATCCTCTGTCTCTATTTTAATCACAATTGTTAACAAAGCGAGATGAATACAACAAAAGGGTGGGGAGTCTCTGGGTGCTGTTTCTGTTGTTACAGAGTATTGCTTTGAGTCTCTCTCTCTGTGAGTACTTGTTACAAAGAATTGCTTTGAGAACAGACTCTGTCTTAGAATGTACTAACACAATTAGCAGCTTGCAAGTTTCACACAGAGAGGGAGAGAAACAGTACCAAAAACCAAGAGACCTCTTAATTAGTAATACCCTGGAATTTAAACTATGGGGATTCAAACTCATTTGTGATTTTAATACAGAACTTCTTTAATATGATCCAACAGAGGTATAAAATGTCTCTAACCCCCTGAAAAATGCTAAAGGAAGAGCATCCAAGTTTGAATCAAATATTAGTTTTCCCACTTAAACAGTTTCAGAACCAAACGTTTGCAAAACCAATACTCTGATGAAATACACTAATATACATCCAAATTAATCAAGGTTTCTCTAGGTGAACAGTGAATGCCACTAGCAAGCTAAGAATGTTGTAGTGATATCACCTAACCACTCTTCAAACTCTTAACTCCCTTTGCATTTTACCTCCTTTACATATACCACAACACAATCTCTAATTTGTTACTGTAGGATTAAGTAAGAGGTGATGTCAAGGATTATTTAAAGGGAAAAATTAATATTGAAGTGTTTGTTCAGGGCGGATAACAAAGAGTAACATGCACTTTACAAATAGACATAAGAAATAATATAAAACACAGATCACATTTAGGGCCTTATTCCAACATTCAAATTATTTTATGTGTATACTACTTCCAGCATGTCAGCGCTAGCTAGTATTACTATTTACCTGCAGTGGCAGCATGTTTCTGTAACCAAGAGTTTCCTGCCATTTCACACTACTCCATGTGGCTTATGCCTTTCTCATATCTTCTACCTCTTTCCTGCTTTTATTGTCTCTGCTTTCAGCTCCATCCATTTAGCCATGACTAAAGGGGCACTGTGTGCATGTGGTGTCATGTGGAACTATTCATGTGTGCCTGGGACTCGGGCTACTGGTTTTGCTGGAAAGGGGATAGAGTATTATAATGTTTTTAATAAGAACTAATTTGATCATACTCAACAAACCCAAGCACATTCACTCACATCTTTGTGGTAAAATCTGAAGTGAGGGTGAAACATAACAGTCCTGAGGAAGCACCATCTAACACTTCTCTTTTGTTTGGATGGAAGAAGCAGATGGCTTTTGAACCCTACTGCTACAGTAGAGCCTGAATGATGAATTATTATGTCATCTACAGTATTGAGTGGGGTAAGATCACTTACATGCCTTAATTGACCCTGACCAATAAGTATCTGAGTACGTGTCATTATCCACTCCTAGAGCACTGGTAACCTATTGAACTTCAATGAATCAGCTCTATCCGCTCTGCAATACAGAAATCCATCCTCATCCTTGCTCAGACGCAGAAGAACTTTTTATGAAATACAGTCTAAGAATCTGGAGTGCAATCACACACACAAATGCCATTTATTTCAATTGAAACTGATCAATTATTTTAAGATATACAGTGGTTTTCCTCAAAACTTCCTTATCAGTTTGTGTGAGCATCTTATATGTTGGCTCCTATTAGCACTGTCAATTATATTTAGAGGCAAATTTACCACACAATACAAAAGCAGGGCCACAGACTTCCTTGCCCTGTGTGGTGCAGTGTTACACCCCAAAATCTCAGTTAAAGAATAATAAGCAGGTGACATATAAGCAACAGGTTTGACTCCTACCAGCATCCATCAACTGGGAGAGTTAGAAATCTGTGTGCCTCCTACCCATGTTGCACTGAAATAAAGAAGAGAGAGAATATAACCTTAAACAGAAGATTTATTAAAGGAATAGTTACAACTGGAGGGTGGGGGGGAAGATCTACTAAAGGGATCACTACAAAAAACCAAGAATAGATTCTAGCAACGGGCATAAAGCCCAGACCCTTAATAGTTTAACCAAGGGACAGCTTAAGTGCCTGAAAAACAATTACTGTCTCTTCTTCACTGCAGATGGAGGTTACTGGCAGCTGATAGACCATCTCAGGAACATCAGAGGATCTGGCTCTCTACCACTGAAGCAGGAGATCAACAGATCTGGGCTGATGACGAAGTCTGCACTGGATCCTTTGACGGAATACAGGAATCAGGTATTGGGTAAGTGTTAAAGTCCTTGGCAGGTGTTAGTGGCCAAAGTCTTGATCAGATGGCCGTGCAAAGAAACTGGACAGCCCCTGTGCCATCGCTGATAAGTCCAGTTCCTTATTTGCTTTCTGTGGCGTGTATTCCTGAGGCAAACTCTGGCAGACACTGCCCCAACCAGTTCCAGCCAGCTCTCAGTCCCTCAAGTTCTGGCGGGAAATAGAGTTTCAGCAAGAAAATGCCATGAAAAAAGGATACCAAGATGGAGTTCAAGTCTTTCCTACCACATGCACCATCTTGAATTTTAGACTCCATTTTGAATTGCAGCAACATGTATTATAATACATAACAAGTATAACCATACATCAATATCACCTTACAAGTGGGTAGCAATTTGGGGGAGAAACCTGAGTATGGAGAGTAGCTCCCCTCTATTCTCTACAGGTCCCCTGAAATTGTAAGAGTCCTTCTCTGGGACTGAGGCAATGCAGCAGTGGTCACAGAGCTGTTAGTGGGACAAGAATGAAGCTAAGGCTTGGCCTCCGGAGATACAACCTCCTCTTGGGTCCAGTTTTCCTTCCCAATGGATAAGCGTCCAGGATTCATAAATTGGTTTAGACTCCTCTAATGCCCCCACCAAGCATTCCTCTGAGGGTAATGTTAATGAAGCTTTTGGTTGGGCAGCCAAGTTGCCATGAGAGAGACTGCACATCAGACAGCTATGAAAATTCCCTGGGGATTTGCCTTTGAAACTGTCTGAGTCCATGTGAATACCAGGATACCCAAATATCACAGGGTGTGTGTATGATAGCTCCCATCTGGAAGGAAACTGCAGGTAGAACAAGAGAAGCAGAAAGGTCTGTATGCCATGGATTACCCTTGGAAACAATTCTGGTTCATTCTGCCCTGGACAGGAATGTTTTATGGGAACAAGTGGGAAACAGTAGTTAGATTCCTATCATCATACTGGTGTTTGTAAAAGCAAACTTCACAGGAGTACAGATAAGAGGGTAACACATTTCACAGGGTATTTTAAATTGTCATTTTGTCTGACTATTCTTCCCTCACAACTTATTCTCAGCTTTATGTTAAGTAATTCACTGTTAATTTAATAAAGTGATGTGCACACAACAATTGCCAAATCAAAGCTAAATTGTTAAATACAATTTAGTTAATTACACACAGGCTCACACTTACCATGCAAAGAACTATATTTGTGAATTTGAATCCACTTACCTCATAATTTTTGATCCATGAAATTTAACCCAAAACAATTATTGACACTGTTTGTTTATTCTGCCTTTAAAAGCACTTTATTTATTGTAATTGTTGTGTACTACTAGAGAATCCTCTTACATGGCACAGACCCATATGGAGAGATAAATAGACCAGTTAAGACTTAAGCCTCCTCCCACAGGAAGGATTGATCTGAGTTTTCCCCAATCGCACTGGTAAATGAACAAAAGGTTCTTCATACCCTGCAGACCCCTAATGTCCTGATGAGATATCCATGAGGCTGCACTTGAATCTTCTGCACCCCTATCCTGGCTTCTTTGAAGTCTTCTTAATGAGGGGGGGGGTTCCCTAGTGTGGATGGGGCTTCCCCATAAACCACTCTCAGATGCATCTTGAGGTTGGAGTAAACACTTCAGAAAATTTATTATTATTGGCTTGGGGGGAAACAATGTGCATTCCCACAGTTCCTCAGCCTCCTATCCTCTCCTGGTAGATGTGGGTCCTTGGTCAGCATGGAGCTGCCTCTGAAACATTCAAGTGGGGCAAGGATAGTGCTGAGAAGCTGACATGACCAGTACCATGTGGCCAGATCATGGCCCTAGCTGAACTGACTCAGGAATATATTTTGCTTCTATAGATTCACTGATTTTTAAATAGTAGAAGTATAAAAATAGGATTATAAATCCTACTACCATCTGGTACACCCCAAGCTAAAGCAAGCTCAGATCAGGCAAAAATCCCATATTAATGTGCTGCATATCTGTAGCAAGAAGAAAAGGAGTACTTGTGGCACCTTAGAGACTAACCAATTTATTTGAGCATAAGCTTTCGTGAGCTACAGCTCACTTCATCGGCTGCATAAAGTGGAAAATGCAGTGAGGATGTTTTATACACACAGACCATGAAAAAATGGGTGTTTATCACTTCAAAAGGTTTTCTCTGTATCTGTATCATATCTGTAGCATCCTCCATCTGAGGATCTCGAAATGCTTTTGCAAAAGTAATCAATATTAAGCTTCAGAACTCTCTCTAAGGTAGAGAAGTGTCACTGGGCCAGATCCTCCATGGCAGTCAAGGAATTTTCTGCACAGGTGAGGAGGTTGTGGGCAAAAATGGCTTTAAGCTACCTTTGATCCAGGGGTCTCTGTATGCTAGACTGATCTTCACCTGGCTGCTAATGTATCCAAAGGTCTTTATAGTAGCTTGAGTGCATTGGAGTATAGGGAAGCCATGGCCAATTGTCCTTTCCCCCAGCCACAGACCCTGCAGCTGCCATGCAGAAGGGAGTGGCATAGGCGCTGTTATAGGGTTTAGGTGCCACCTGAGGATTCCCCTGAGGCCAATTAAGCTAATCTTAGGGCAGCCCAGGATCTAGCCTATTTTACCAATGGAAAAACAGAGACTAGTAAAGGGCCAGATTTTCTGAGGTGCTGAGCATCAACCACTTCCAGTGACTTGCTCAAAGTCATGATGCTACAGTTTAAAGCATTACATTATTGGGAATCAGATTCATCACTGGTGGAACTCAATTGACTTCAGGGTCAATTTAGAAAGTGAAGCTAAAGTAAGTTGCACCTGTTTAGCAGCCATAATAGAGCAAAGAAGCAACTTGAGCTGCAAAAAAGATTTGCACACTGGGGAAATGTAGCCTAGCAAACACCAGTTCACACCTGTTGACTTGTGAATAGGTTTGCAGAGTCCATGAAATGTATTAATGAATTTGTTCCCTGGCAATGTGCCCAATTAAATGGGCATGCTTTTTACCAGGTGGCAGATTAAATGGATTCAAGTAGACAAACCACTTTGCTGTGGCTGTTAATATGCTCATTACAGAGGCAGGAAAAACTGGATGATTTTTTAAACAAACTGGAGCAGTGCTTAAAGAGTACCACTAGCTGAATAGATGTACATCCTTGTCCCTAAACACTCGGTGAGAAATTACAATATTTGCTTTTTTTCCAAGGATCTCCCATTCCCCATGTTTTATCACATAAACAGTTGTCCAATCATTAAAAAGATATACTTCCCTTAGCTCGTTGGATGACCTGGGTTTTAGGATTTTAACAGTAAAGAAAAAGTATTCCACATCTCCAGATGAGCTATTATGGAATGTCACTTTTTTATGAAACATTGTCCACTGCATAAAGCAATGAAGAAGCTTTGCCTCAGGTCCACTGGGGAAGATTCCTCTTCCCTTGACCCTATTCCTCTCCCCCATGTTCCTCAGCACCCACCCCAATCCTCTGTACTGGGGGTAGGATTTGCCCTTTAAATCACATCTCTGAAGTTGGATTAGAATGTGGCAGTAGTTGGAAGAGAACACTTATTAAGCTGAGAAGTTCCTTTGGTTCTAAGAGACATTCATTTGCACTTTACATGCATCTTAAAGTTGAAAAAAGAAGAAAGGAGGAAGAGGACTGCTATTGTTAAGGGTACATTAGTTAGATCTTAATTTAAAAGTAGGGGGGCATGTATTCATAAGTGCCCTCTACATTTGAGTGCCTAACTTGGGACATCTTAGATGTCTCAGACTGAGCACCTACAAATAGAACCTTCTTTAGATAAGTTGGAAACAGATTTGGGCAAGTCTTTTGATCATGTTGTTGTTGTCAAACACTGTCATGAAAGAAAGCCACGTTAAATTCCCAACCTTAGACCCTTGTGTCTGGTTCAGCAAAAACAAGGGGCCTGATTCATGATTGCCCAATGGACTACTAATTATGCTTCAAAAACATAAAAGAGCCATAAAGCTAGCAGAAGGACCTGGGATTCCCTGCTAGCATAGGGGAGTTTACTTGATGCTAGAACTTCTCTATGTCACCCCCCATCCCAGGACCCCACATAAGGAGTGCACCAGGGGTAAGTTGGTAGAAGGGATGTGGCCTCAGCATACTACATTCTGACCATTCTAGGTTGTCACATGACTCAAAGAGTACCATGTGTAGCCCAAAATCTAAGCCTGCTCTAAATTTACATCCCTGATGGCCCCAGAATATGGGGACATCAAAGGTGTTTTAAAGACAAAGATGGAAAACCGGGGTCTAGGACTAGCAGCGTCAGTATCTGGGCACAGAATTCCTTATACTCCTCAGCAGTACTATCTGTGACTGACTAGGAAATTTTCTTAATGAGGCTCAAAAGGAATCCTGTTTGGTTTTATTTTAATTTTGGCTAGCTGTTGCCCTAGGACTCAGTGGAGAGCATGTAAAACTAGGGTACCCTCAGTGCTTCAATGGGGTCATGGAGCAACCTCTAAGGAAAAAGTAGAGCTGTTAGCAATCCAGATATCTGTACCAGATATTGTAGATTGCAGAGTTTCAGTGTTTGCTGAAACTCCCCATGCAATTAGCAGGTGTTGATCCTGCTCTGAAAGGGTTATGTGGATTGCCGATATACTTAGGCAGCTGCTTCATTACCTCATACAAATAGAAGGGAGGTAAGAGTGGCCCTACTGAGAGATAATCTAGGGTGTGGGCTGAGCAATTTCTCTGGAGGACCCATAGACACTGCCAAGCCTGACAAGAAGGTTTGAGCTGATCTGTATGCAGTTCTCTTGTTAATAAAGCAAGATCTTTGGAAGGAGATACATGTGGACTTTACATATTATGTTTACTAAAATTTATTTTCTGAGGGGCCCTATCAACACTGGACTGTGAACAACATTTGGACACTTCTTAAACTGAGTTTAAGCAGGGTTTCAGCTAAACTGGTTTTCAGTATGGTTTGGTCAGCCAGGTTATGTCAAGCCAAAATGGGTTAGAGCTAAAGATGGACAAATAGAGTTGGATTTTAAAGCCCACTGCAGTCAGTGAAAAACTCCTACTGACCTCAGTAGGATTTTGGATCAGCGGGAGATGGGACAAAGAATTCTATGAATCCTTCTTTAAATTCAAAATATATTTTAATTAGTATGATCATAACACTTCCTATAAAGATTCTAGAGGTTGAGTTTAATCAATATGCAAATACAAAAATCATATTTTAAATTTGAATGCTCAAGTGTTCAGTGAAGGAGGATTTTGTACTCCATATTTGATTGCAATAGTTGAAGTTCCCACTATATTAGTTGGTTAAATAAGACACCCAATGTGTGTGGAGCAGGGGGGAGAAATCGGTTCAACCAACTGTTGAGGAGCTTTTCATGTGGAAAAAGTGCCATGAATAATTTCCAATAACTAATATATTCAAGAATTGTATTAGCTTGCAAATATTTTATGAACAGAAGAGGGTTGTTAATTAGCTCCATTATAGTGGTTGTGAAATATATACTCTGCTCTAATTGGAACCATGTTTCTGAAACTGTGCCCTCTAATGAGTTGGCCATCTTCACGTAGCAACCAGCCAGCCTGTGGTGAGAAGCATCTAAGTTTGTAAGGGCACTGAAAGTGTGACAATCAACTTAGAATGCATTTTGCTTTTATTTCATTTGACCGAATCTGACTTGTTGTGCTTTGACTTATAATCACTTAAAATCTATTTTTGTAGTTAATAAATTTTATTCTATCTGAAGCAGTGCATTTGGTTTGAAGCAGGTCAGAGACTCCCTTTGGGATAGCAAGCCTGATACATATCAATTTCTTTGTTAAATTGACGAACTCATATAAGCTTGCAGCATCCAGCGGGCATAACTGGACACTGCAAGATGGAGGTTCCCAGGGTTGTGTCTGCGACCAGAGATATTGGCTAGTGTCATTCGCTTGCACAGTCCAAGCAGCTTACATGCCAGAGGCTGTGCATGAACAGCCCAGGAGTGGGGGTTGTCACAGCAAAGCAGGGTAAGGCTGGCTCCCAGAGTCAAGGATTTGAGTGACCTACCAGATCACCAGTCCAAATAACACCAGGGGAATGTCACACTAGGTTACCGCCATGGTAACAACATTATACTTGAGTTCCTTATGATAACAATAAGCTATGGAACAGAATATGTGGGCTGTACACCAAAGGTAGGTGATATGAAAGATCTCTACTGCAGCTGAATTCTGTGGAAGCAGAGAGGATGTATTTAACTATGATTAAAACTCAGAAGATATTAATAACATACAACTTTGATCTCCTCGTAGTGGAGACCAGCCCTGAGATGTGGAGATCCATATCTAAATCCTTGCTGTGAATTGGACCTTTTAGATTCACCAAAAGTTCTGAAAACTGTCAGATTTGGTTTGATCCAAACTGATTTTTTTCTTAATTGTTTGGAACTGCCACTGAACCACAAAATCATTTATTTGCCCAGCTCTACTCCTAGGTCTTATATCCCTGAAAGTCATAATCCTTTTTGTATGGCAACATAAATCATCTCTGGCATCATTGCAACTCATTTTGATGTCACAAATAGCTTTACAAATTCAGGTGGGGAATCAGCAGAAGGAGCAGATGAGCTTAGAAGATGCCAAGATTTTGGCTTCAGAGAAATATCTATAATACTAAAGACAATTACTGGGAAGAGAAATAGAAAACTATATTAGACACAATTTTTCTAAACAACACAGTTTTCAAAGTTTAAGCAAAGTACATAAAATAAAACACTGATTTTTAATTAACATGGATTGTAATAGATGTTATGGTCCAGTGTGAAGTTGCTTGTCTAGATTCTGTGAAATACAGAATTTAAAAACATCCATAGAATAATTATTTCACTTCATATGTTTAAGTATAATTCTCATAGTTAATTAACTCCTTTTCCATAGGGTTGTGTGCATGCATTGCAACTGTGTTTCTCTTTGACAGATACATAGACATATTGATTTAATTAAATCCCCTGCCTTCCTTTACAAATTTTGAGTTTATAATCAAACATTTCAAACAATCGTTGTGATGCATATATCATGGAGTAAATCTAATCCACTTAGTCACTCATGGAAAAAAAACTTCAGGGTACTTTTGACATAAATAACCTGGCATCAGTGACTGAAAAGGCTCATTACAATTCATTCTTATGGTCGGAGCTTGCATGATATACAATTTTCACCTTCTGCGGAAGGTTGAACAGAAAGTTTTCATTCAGGGTATGCTCTGGTGATGTTTGCAATAATAGCAAACTGTTCTAATGTTTTACCTAAAATTTAGCCACTGGGATTAGAATTTGCAAAGGTGTCTATTGAAGTTAGATGCCCAACTCTCATTGAAAGACAATAGGATTTGAGTATCCTAACTCTCTGAGGTCACTTTGTCATCTCTTTTGACATTTGAGACTGGTATTTTCAAAGAGTTTACCTATAAAGTTGGGAGATGCTACCCCAATTCCTCCATTACTCACTTCCAGAGAGTTTTAATTTAAAGCATAAAATGTGAAGCAATGTAGTGTATTTTAGAGGTGCATGTTAGTAATTACCCCTAAGGTATGATAGAAATATGGATGATAGCTAGACACATTGCAAACAAATGCAGAAAATTCTTCTCCCTGGAGAGCCTTCATTTCTCATAATGTAAGTAATTCTGTTAAAATGGCAGTTCTTCAGATGGATGTCAATTACTATTCCCTGATGCCATGCTAGAATATGTCTACATTTGACTTTTTATAGTCACATTTTATCATGTTTTAATTAACACAGTTGTAAATTCTAATGGAAACAAGACACACATCTATGCATCTAAACATATTTAACGCTAGGCTGCAATAACAAAGGTTTGGGTCACGTCTAATTTTTAGTTGTTAGTTAACACATGGTAAAACTCAAACAAATAATTCAGGACCAGACACCTTAATTGGTGTAAATGAATGTAACTCCCTCAAGTGTGGATAGACCTTTGCTCACCTCCTCTCGGCAGGAGACCTGGGATCAGAGGAGTTCTCTCAGTCCCTGGAAAGGTGATGGCTACTGGTGGGGAGACTGACTGTCCTCAGACACTGCATATCCATGGACTTACCCTATAATAAATGGAACCTCTGTGCTGTTGATATCTACATTGGATATGTTGGGCCAGATTTGGATTACATTTAACATAATGTAAATCTGGATTAACACTGTTGGCTTCAGTGGCATTACTCAGGAGTTGTACTGGTCTAGATGAGAAGAATCTAGTCCACAAGGTTTAATGGTGGCAGGCTCAATGAAAAGAGAATATGGAGATTCTGAAAAAAAAGGGTAAAATTTATCCCAGAGTGGATGAAACATCCATCATCTGTCTGATACAGGAGAATTGGATAATAGGATATCTCATGCTATAGAGCCAGTAAACTTTCTGCCACCATATTCAGTGAACTAGTAGGTAAGATCTCATAGGAAAACAATCCTAAGGGATAAAGGATGTCAGGAGAACTGTCAGTTTTTCCAGCAGACAATATTAAAGGAACAACTCCAAACTATACTGATTAAAGGAAAATTTTAATGAATAGTAAGAGGCCAATATGGCTCCATCAGGAGCTCTTTAATGACCTGGAAATAAAGAGGAATGCTACAAAAATGGAAACATGGACAAATTGGTGAGAAGTACAAAAGCATAGCACAAGCACATAGGACAAAATCAGAAAGACTAAGGCACAAAATGAGTTACACCTAGAAAGACATAAAAGGAAATAGGAGGTTCTATAAACACATTAGGAGCAAGGGAAAGAAGAAGGCAAGTGTAGGTTCTCTGTTTAGCAGGGAAGGAGAGCTAATAACTTGTGACAACAAAAGGCTGTGTTGTTTAATGCCTATTTTGCTTCAGTCTTCACTAAAAAGGTCGAATACTCAACATAATTAATATTAACAACAAAGGGGAAGGAATGCAAGCCAAAATAGAGAAAGAGCAGCTTAAAGAATATTTAGATGTATTCAAGTCGGCAGGGCCAATGAAATTCATTCTGGGGTACTTAAGGAACTAGCTGAAGCAATCTCAGAACCATTTGCAATTATCTTTGAGATAATGGGTGAGGTCCCAGAGGACTGTGGAAGGATAAACATAGTACCTATCTTTAAAAAGGGGGAATATAAAGAGAAGCCAGAGAACTATAGACCAATCAGCCTAACCTGGATATCTGGAAAGATACTGGAACAAATTTTTAATCAATTTGTAAGCACTTAGAGGATAATAGGGTTATAAGAGAGCCAACGTGAATTTGTCAAGAATAAATCATGCCAAACCAACCTAATTTCCTTCTTTGACAGGGTTACTGACCTAGTGGATTGTGGAGAAGCAGTTAGATGTAATATATCTATTGTAGGAGGGCTTTTGACAGTCTCATGTGACATTTTCATAAGCAAACTAGTCCAATGAGATCTAGATGAAGTCACTAATATGTGGGTGCACAACCAGTTGAAAGACCATACTCAAAGAGTAGTTATCAATGGTTCAATGTAAATTTGGGAGGGCTTACCTAGTAGGGTCTTGCAGGGATCAATCCTGGGTCCAATACTAATCAATATTTTCATTAATGACTTGGGTAATGGAGTAGAGAATATGCTTATAAAATTTTCGGATGATACCAAGATGGGAGGGGATGCAAGAATTTTGGAGGACAGGATTAGAATTCAAAACAACCTTGACAAATTAGAGAATTGGTCTGAATTCAACAAGATGAATTCAATAAAGACAAGAGTAAAGTACTTCACTTAGGAAAAATCAAATGCACAGCTATAAAATGGGGAATAACTGTCTAGGTGATAGCACTGATGAAAAGGATCTAAGGGTTATAGTGGCTCACAAATTGCATATGAGTCAGCAACATAATACAATTGCTCAAAAAGCTAATATTATTCTGGGGTGTATGAACAGGAATGTCATATGTAAGACACAGAAGGTAATTGTCCTGCTGTACTCAGCACTGGGAAGGCCTCAGCTGGGGTTCTGTGTTCAATTCTAGGAACCATGATTTAGGAAAGATATGCACAAATTGGAGACAGTCCAGAGGAGAGCAACAAACATGATAAAAGATTTAGAAAACCCGGCCTATGAGATTGCATGAAAAACACTGAGCATGTTTAGTCTTGAGAAAAGATGACCAAGGGAGGACTTGATAAGTGTTCAAATATATTAAGGGCTGTTATAAAGAGGATTGAGATTAATTGTTCCCCATGTCAACTGAAGGCAGGACAAGAGGTAATTGGCTTAATCTGCTACAAGGGAGATTTAGGTTAGACATTATGGGAAAACTTTCCAGCTATAAAGGCAGTTAAATTCTGAAATAGGTTTTTAAGGGAGGTTGTGGGATATCCCCACCATTGGAGGTTTTATAAGAACAGGTTGGACAAATGCCTGTGAGGGATGGTCTAGGTTTACTTGATCTTGTCTCAGTACAGGGGACTGGACTCGATAGCCTCTCAAGCTCCCTCCCAGACCTACATTTCTGTGACTCTATAATTTTATATCCCAGTAACAGCGATTGATATTAGTCCCCTTTACAGATGTTTCAAAGGAATTTTATTACTGGAAGAGGGAGTAAGGGAGATATAGGAGTCCCAGGAATGAAGAAGGGGGATGGACTGTAGCTCACACAAAAGTCTGGGATTCTGGAGGGCAAAAGCAACGCTCACTAACTTCCCACCAGCAGAACAATGAAATGAATAGTTTAGGAAATTACAGTGAGCAGAAAAACACATGTCAAAGTGCTGTTAAACAATGATGTTAATTTAACATCATGTGGCGGACATGAGGAAATTCCCAAATGACTTTTCAGACTAAGAAATCGATTAAGATTTCTACAACTTTCACATTTTTATAATAGGTGGAAAATGGAATGTAATAAAGAGTTTTTTGGGGGGCATATACACCACATTGCTTAAGTCATTTCCCTCTCATTTGGGGCAGCAATAGGCAGACACACATTTTTCTAACAGCAGAAATAAGAGCCATCTGGAATTAGCTTGGGATTTCAAGTGAAAAGTTATGGCCCTGTTTACACAGAGACTAAGAGTTTTTCTTTCCCTTATAATGTCCTGTAGCGAGGTGGTGTGGCTCCCCGCCGTCCCGGAGAGGGTCGAGCCCCTCCAGACACCAGAGTGGGCAGAGCCAGGAAGCTCTGAGCCCACCCCTCAGAGGGACAGGTGGCGACCCGGAAGTAGAAAGTCATGACCCGGAAGTAGAAAGGTGGGCCCTCAGCGCTCACTAGAGGACTAGCTGCCGGGGAGGCCAGATGCAGCCAGCCTAGCCCGTGACTAGGAAAACTCCACGGTCCCAGGTCCACGCCAAGACTGCCCTGAGCCCGCTACATAGCAGAGTTACCAGACCTGCCGCCCACCCACTACCCCAAGGAACCCATGGTGTTGGACCCCCCTCCGGAGAACACCATCAGGTACCACAAGAGGGGGAATCAGGAAGTAGCCCGGGGACAGCTGACCCTAGTCTGGCTGTAACTCTGCCAGAGCCCATGTCAGTGTGTTGTGGTCAGGGTCTGCACTGACCCAGCAGCGGGTCGTTTGCTGCTGCTAGGGCCCCGGGCTGCGATGTGGTGGAGTGGGAGGGCCTGCGTCCCCCCCTGCCACCCAACTCATGGGTGGCAGTCTCCCCCTCTTCCAGGTCCTTGGAGGCCTGGGCTAATTCACACATGCTGTGTTGCTCAGCCCCTGCCTGAGGACCTGAGCTACTGACCGTTTGTTGCCCCACCCTGACCCTGGGCCTGTCAACACTGAATTATTTGCTCAGCCCCTGCCTGAGGGCCTTAGCTACTGACTATTTGGTGCCCTGCCCTGACTCAGGGCCCAGGCCTACGGTGCTCATTCCAGTTACCGCAAGGGCTGCCGAGGGAGACTCCGGTGGCCGGACGAATTCCCCAAAGTCAACTGTGTGTAGTGAGCTGGTGTGGTTCCCTGCCGTCCTGGAGAGGGTCGAGCCCCGGTCTAGCCCCTTTACAGTATCCTATTGTGATTTCCATCTGTTTTCCACAGAAATGTAATGGTGTATTTCTGATTTGATTTTACTATCTTAGTTATCTTCAAGTTAAAAAAAATCCAGTTGAAGATGTGTTTACTACTAAGGACTCTATCCTGAAACATGTTGAACCCCTGCAATTCTCACTGAAGTCAAAAGCAGTTGTGGAGGCTTGTCAGCTGTTCAGAATGGTGCTTGCCCTCTCAAGGCTAGATCTTCTGAGGATGTCAACACACTTTTACAAGTATAATTAACTCTCCAACACTCTCTGTAAGAGGAATTAATAGACCCAGAGCACAGATGAGTAAACTAGCGGAGAGGTTAAATGATACAAGTGAGGTGAGGGAGACAAGGTGGGTGGGATTATACCTCTTTCTAGACTAACTTCTGTTGGTGAAAGAAACTTTTCAAGGTCCACAGGGCTCTTCAGGTCTTCAGCTCTGTGGAGCTTGAAAGCTTGTCTTTTTCACCAACAGAAGCTGATCCAGTAAAAGACAGTCCCTTAACCCATAGAGCTTATGATCTAAGAAAGTGACTGAGCTGGAAAGAATCCTGACACACAGTTCCTTGCTATAACTGTTATAAGAGAGTACCTAAAAATGTGCAATTAAAAAGAGCGATCTCTTTAGATTCTGCAAAGTGCCACCATCTGGCTCTGTTCTGCTGCAGCACCCAATACGCATCATTCTAATGTATATCACACCTCTGACAGAAAACGTCATTGACTCATGAAGCTAGCCCATGGGAATCAGAGAAATGACGGAGTTGTTGGCATATGGTACAATTTTTCATTTCTTCTTCTTGGAGTATTTTATACCCCCCAAAATATAAAATATTTTAAGACACTTTCAAAATTGCAGCATATACTAAAAACTTTCCACTTACTAGAGCCACTGTGGACTGGCTGCTTGATTCAAGGGATGATTTTACTAGCAGTGATGTTACAGAACAATGCATCATGGGATGACACCACGAAGTAGGGTGCCTGACTCTATGGGATCTAAAAAAAGAATTTTTATAGTATCTTATCACTCTGTGATTATTAACCCTTAGGGGTCTAAAAAGCACATTCAAATGTCTATATGCCTGGACTTGAATAACCATATCTAGAAATGGAAGAGGTCTATTGGGTTATTTCACTGCCAGTGCTAGCAAGGGTATCCAGCATATACTGCAGCAGTCCATGCAATCATGGGTTTTATTGAAGGTCATTTAAAAATAAATACAGTTCAAATTGAAATTTGATCTAAAGGCTACAGAAATATTGGTTTATGTTTAATATCAGTTATAGCAGCAAAGGGCTTTGATGGAAAGTAAATAAAAAAAATGTATAGTCTTTCTCTTCCCCCCCACCCCACCCCCGTCTTTGACTGCCTTCATGGCTGAAATGCATTTCAGCACAGCTCCAGGTCGCTGCAGATTTGTAGTTCTGCTTTTCTTTTTTTACTTTGTGTTTGCCTTTTGTATATAAATTATTGGCGAGATTAAGAGGCTATGTGTGCATTTAACTGAGTTAATGACCCAGGAAACTAAACTTTCCCCCATGGAAACCTAAAATATGCTCAGGCAGACCTGAGAGATCAGACTGAAATACCTCCACAAAGGCGGTCTTTGTGCATGCCTAGTGTGCAGTCACTTACATCACATGTGCTCTGGCCAGCTGAGCTAAATTTGTTTTCATTGTAAATCTGAATGGTCAGTTATTTTTTCCCAGTAATCTGCTGCTCATCTGACAGCCTCCAAACTAGGATAGAAAAGGGGAAGGTTTCTCAGGATAGGAGCTTAACCTGGACAACTTAATTCAGTTATATTCTTTCACTTTTCTGAGTTCCCTTTCTGGGGTAACACCTTTAATGGAGGCAGAGAGCAAGCCTCCTTTGTCTCCTATCCACATACAGTAAAAGACCCAGGGATAATTGTTGCCTAGTAATCTGAGATGGATCACATGTTAGTTGCTAATCACATGAGTCTTTGGGCTTAGAAATGTGCATGGTTGACAGTTCAGAACTGTCAGTCTGTAAATGGACAGTTAGATCACAGCATACCGGACGCTGCACAGACAGGTAATATAACACTAGAAAGCTAGAGAAGTGAATGGCATCAGAGACCCTCCTGAATGTGAAAGACAGGATGAGTGCTTCAGCAAGTTTCTTTAGACAGCTGTGATACTCTGTACCTAAAGCAGTACCCTGGAACCACCATATTCACCACTGTCAGATAATTTGATATTTTTTTATACAAAGTGTGCCTCTTGTGAGGTATCATTTTAAAAGCCTTGATCTGTTGAACATTCATATCCTGTTGGCTTGTATGTGTTATTATATGTGAAATTATAAAGCATTGCTATATATGTTACTGAAATATGTTCTAAGTTTGGGAGATGCCTATAGCTGACCTTTCGACTGCAACAAAGGACCAGTCAGACATGTACTGATGGCCCGTTGAGGCGAATCCACTCTCCCAATGGCCATCCCAGAGACTTCTTAAAGACAATACTTATTGTGACAAACCTCTGTCCTTATCTCCATGGGTCCCATGTTGTCTGGTGGATTTCACTCGCCTCAGAGGCTCTCTGTGACCCTCCACATAGCCCTTCTCTCTCTAGAGGCAAGGGTCACAGCCTACTGAACCATTTTCATCATAAGCCAGCAAGGGAGGTGAGGAGAAGCTATCCTCCCTTGCAGTCTGTTGTCTCCCAGTCTCAATGATTAATCAGGGGGGCAAAAGAGGGAGCCCAGACCACCCTCTACTCCAGGCTCCAGCCCAGAGACCCTAATAGTATCAGCTATGGTAGCTGACCTTTTAGAAACAGAACATGTACAATTCCCTGGGCTACTTCCCCACAGCAGCCCCCACTTCCTCAAGCTCCACTTCACCCTTATCTCAGGACCTCCTTCCTTGTGCCTGGTATGGTGTGTACTGCTCAGTCTCTCCAACAGCACAACTTCCTCCCACAGCTCATGCACACCCCACCTGACTAACTGGGAGGTTTTTAACTAGCTTCAGCCAGCCCCTGATTGGCTTCAGGTGTCCCAATCAACCTAGCTGTCTCCACTGCTTTCTGGAAGGATCTTAATTGGCCCCAGGTATCTTGATTAACCTGGAGCAACTGCCATTTGGTTACCATGGTACCAGGGATTTGTTTAGCCTGGGGTTTCTCACTACTTTCCTATAGCCATCTGGCCTTGCCCCACTATGCAATTTGGCTGCCTGATCCCCACATCACAGAAAAGATCTTTCCAACAAGCTGGAAGAAAATATAAAAGAGGGGAAGTGACATCATCACTTGGCCTCTTCCCCACCCCATCTCAACACCTGAAAGAATATCTGGAAGAATACTTTGAATATTGGGGAAGGGTGGTCCCAATATTGAAGAATACTGGAAAACTTTGAACTGGGGAAGCGTGGTCTCAAGCTGAAAAAGGGAGTCCAGTCTGTGTGTTGCGGAACTGTAACTTACTTGTACCATCTATCAGGGTGAGACATTGCTTGATTCAAATCCTGCTTAGTTTGTAGAACTTGGATTGCATGTTTACTTTTTATTTTCTTAAGGTAACTAACTCTTACCTTTATGCCTGCCACTTATAATCACTTAGAATCTATCTTTCTGTAGTTAATAAACCTATTTTATATTTTACTTAAAACGGTGTGTTTTGGTTGAAGTGCTCGGGAACTCTCAGCTCAGCTTACGAAGGCTAGTGTGTGTTCATTCCACACTGAGTGAGTGGTGAACTAATGAACTTGCACTGCCCAGGGGAGCCTTGAGCAGTGTAAGATGGTACCATGCTGGGGGGAAATGGCTGTAGCTGGGGGGAATGGGTTACAACTTCTCTGTTGGTGGTTCATAAGTGACTAGGAAATCATTCATGTAATTCAGTTGGGTGTGTCCCTGCCTGTGGATGTCTGTGTAAGTGCAGTGCCTGTCAGAGGTTTGTAGCTTGACATCAACATTACAATGTTAGAGGCAGCCCAGGCTGGTGCATTCGGCAGGCTCCGCAGTCCCACAGTCCAGGTTGCACAGCTTCCTAGGGCTAGGTGTGAACAATTTAGTGAATAAATCCAAATGTGCAACTAAATTCTACTAATTCAACTATACAAATCCCACTGGAGGCAGTGGAAATTTCCTGTACTTGAGGGCAGAATGTGGCCCTTGGCCTATATAAAGGAATACAAATTTTCTCAACGGGAAAAAGCCTATTGCACATTGCATAGCAAGTTGGATGGAAAAATAACTGGAGTGTGGTCCACAGCCATTGGAATGACATTTATAGCTAAATTGCTGTCTCTGGGCAGTGATGTTATAGTATGGTATAGAAGCCACTTCTATTCTGAACAATTGTTTTCAACCTTTTATAACTTTCTCAAACTGTCTAATAGTCTGAAATAGCTCAGGCCTGATCTCAGCCCAGAAATGCATTTTCATACTGTAGAAGGATTCTAAATAATGGGCGTAACTATTTTTGAATTATGTGAGGGTGAATAAAACTGCTTCTATATCACAGAATTTTGTCAGACTAGTATGCTTCCCATGGCTGAGAGAACTTGTTTTTTGTTCTATCAGTAGACCAAATCCTGGCCATAGTCAACTGTAGTTTAGATCCTGCTCAAATGTGTTTAGCTTGCTGGGCTGTGTCCCAACAGATACCTAACGTGATCTTATTGGGGAACCCGCCTGTCAGGAGTAAACCAGAGAAATGCAAAAAGAAAAGGAGGACTTGTGGCACCTTAGAGACTAACCAATTTATTTGAGCATGAGCTTTCTAACGCTGCCCCTGATGACTGTTTCTTCTAGATAGCACTGCTCATCTACCCATCTTCTCTCCCTTGTGCATATGCATTACAATACGGTCTTATGTAATCACATATTAGTTCTCCAATGACAATGTATAATATTGTTATGACAGGAGTCACCACATGGAATTGTTACATGTAGTTTTACACTTTCTTTCTCTTACTGTTAAAACAACGTACAATGTCTAAAGAGATGCTGCATTGTTGTGAGATCTGTGATGCATATTCCTTTGGGGGGCTGTTGCAAACAACAGTAGAGTTTGTTCTCTGCCTTAAACTCACTAACTTAATGTGGGGGCAGCGTTGCTTCCTGGGAAATGGACATTTGATGTTGGGTCTGAGATTTCTGAAAGGCATTACCTGCATGCCATTTGTGACCACCTCAGTTCAAGGACTGGTGTGTGTAAATATAGTGTCAATAAAACAAATTACACTAAGGGTATGTCTACACTACGAAATTAGCTCTATTTTATAGAAGTCAATTTTTAGAAAGCGATTTTATACAGTTGATTGTGTGTCCCCGCTAAGCGCATTAAGTCGGCGGAGTGTGTCCACAGTACTGTGGCTAGCGTCAATTTTTGGAGCAGTGCACTGTGGGTAGCTATCCCACAGTTGCTGCAGTCTCCACTGCCCATTGGTATTCTGGGTTGAGCTCCCAATGCCTGATGGGGCAAAAACATTGTCGCGGGTGGGTTCTGGGTACATGTCGTCAGTCACCCCTCCCTCCCTCCCTTCCTCTGTGAAAGCAACAGCAGACAATCATTTTGCACCCTTTTCCTGGATTGCCCTCACAGATGCCATGGCACAGCATGGAGCCTGCTCAGATCACCGCTGCAGTTGTGAGCATTGTAAACACCTCACGCATTATCCTGCAGTGTGTGCAGAACCTGCAAAAGCAGCCGAGGAGGTGACGATAGCACGCTCGCGACAGTGATGAGGACATCTGTTCAATGCGAGAAGCCACTGGGGATGGTGTAGCAGTGATCAGAGGAGAGCAGAGCAGGATCTAAAGCCTGCAGTAGGGGGCAGGAATCCCAATCTCAGGGGCTGCAGAAAGAGTTGTCTTTCCTGACTAGGTCTCAAAGAGCTGGACATTGTTATAACAAGGCCTAGACCAAGGATTCAGCAGGAGCAGGTTGAGAGCCCTCCACTCCTGGTGAAGTTTCTCTCTGAGCCCCTAGTGCTATACAAGAAGCTGCAGGTGTTTTCCCACTCTTTTTTCCCCTCTGTCCCCTTCCCCCACTTTCTTTACCTCCCTTCTCCCCATCTCTTACTCTCTGTAAGAATCATACAAGGACCATGGTTAAAAAGTGAAAGGAAAAGTCAGCAAAACCAATATTCCCATTGCTATTGCTGCTTGCTGTGTGCTCCACAATATCTGTGAGAGTAAGGGGGAGACGTTTAAGGCGGGGTGGGAGGTTGAGGCAAATTGCCTGACAGCCGATTACACACAGCCAGACACCAGTGTGATTAGAAGAGCACAACTGGGCGCGCTGCAGATCAGAGAAGCTTTGAAAACCAGTTTCATGACTGGCCAGGCTATGGTGTGACAGTTCTGTTTGTTTCTCCTTGATGAAGACCCATCCCCTTAGTTGACTCTACTTCCCTGTAAGCCAACTGCCCTCCCCCCTTCGATCACCACTTTCAGAGGCAATAAAGTCATTTTTGTTTCAAAATCATGCATTCTTTATTAATTCATCATACAAATAGGGGGAAAACTCGCAAGGTAGCCAGGAAGGGGTAGGTGAGGAGGGCAGCACCAGGTGGGGTGGTGGATGAGGGGAGGAGGGAAGGACAAGGCCATACTACAGTTCAAAACTTATTGAATGCCAGCCTTCTGTTGTTTGGGTAATCCTCTGGGGTGGAGTAGCTGGGTGCCTGGAGCCTCCCCCCTTGTTCTCCCTCCCCCCACCCCGTATTCTTGGGCGTCTGGGTGAGGAGGTTATGGAACTTTGGGAGGAGGGCAGGCAGTTATACAGGAGCTGCAGCGGCGGTCTGTGCTCCTGCTGCCTTTCCTGAAGCTTCACCAGGTGCCTGAGCATGTCAGTTTGCTCCCGCATTAGCCTCAGCATTGCATCCTGCCTCCTCTCATGGCGCTTATTTAACGCAGGGGTCAGCAACCTGCAGCATGAGTGCCGATTTTTGTTCCGTTCACCCAGGCCGGCAGCTCAGCCCACTGCCGGTTTGGGGTTCCGGCCACAGGCTCCTACCAGCTGGGGTCCCGGCTCCCAGCCCTGCTCAGCCCAGCCTGGGGTTCCGGCCATGCCCTTGGAGATTTTGGCATGTATATTGGCATTTCGTCTTTTTGGAACGGAGTTCTGCCTGCACGGATTCTTCTCTCCATACAGCGATCAGATCCAGTACCTCCCTTTCCATCCATGCTGATGAGCTCACCACGCTGGCTAAACAGGAAATGAAATTCAAAAGTTCCTGGGGCTTTTCCTGACTACCTGGCTAGTGCATCTGAGTTGAAAGTGTTGTCCAGAGCAGTCACAATGGAGCATTCTGGGATAGCTCCTGGAGGCCAATACCGTTGAGTTGCATGCATAGTACCTCAAATCTGGAACAGTGATGTCGATTTTAGCGCTACTCCGCTTGCCGAGGTGGAGTACAAAAACCAGTTTTAAGAGCCCTTTAAGTCAAGAAAACCAGGTTGGTTGTGTGGACGGATTTAGTTTTAATTCAACCTAGCGCGGCTAAATTTGACATAATTGTGTACTGTAGACCAAGCCTAAGAAAATATCTAGACTTAGTGCCACTGGCTTATCCTTCAAAGGAAACCAACCTGAAATGCCCCCGTATTTGCTATCACTTGGCAGAGAGTGAAAATATAGCAATTTTTTTACATCTTAAATAAACCTATGCATAGGGATAGCACCTAAATTAGACAGTGGGGCCCAGAATCTGTGCTGCCCTTAACAGGTAGGGGAAGTACAAATATAGCTTTAAATCATCTTTGCAGTTCCCAAATTCTGGGCTGATCTGGTGGCCAGCACAGCCCCAAGAATGAGTTGGAGAAGTCTCAGAGATTACTGTGATCTACACCTGCATTGCATAGCTGCCCTGCAGCGCAGAATAGTCAGTGCAAAGTGCTCCAGCCACTCCCTCTTCTACCCTTGATGATTTTACCCCCAGTACCCACTCGAAGTGGGAGCTGTGGTGGTAGGATGAGGGATGCAGTGTGAGGCCATATGTGTTGGCTTTACATTGCTCCTGTACTGGAGGAACTCCCCAGAGTTTGTTATAAGTCCTTTACACTCATGCATGGCAAATAAGGCAATAGTGGAGACAACAATGTGGCCCTGACCCCCACCCCCCCCAAGTTATTTAGAGAATGCTAGGATTCAGATCTATATCATAGGTCTGAAGTGTGAAATTACTCTATAATGGGCTGAACCAGACCACACACTCATGCAATTGGAGTTGGGTTTTTCCAGTCAGTCTCTCTATATTGTCATGTAATATATGGATATTGTTTTCATAATGATAGTGAAATATGCTCAGAGGTTCTGACTTATTCTGTATCATAATTTCTCTTCTCAGTAATGACTTATGGTTTTTAGTCATTATGGGCCTGATCAGGTGTCCTTTAAACTCCATGGAAGATTGCCATTGACTTCAAGAGGTATTGGTTCAGGCCTCATCTTAGACCAAATCGTGGGCCCTATGAAGCCAATGGGAATTTTGCCCCTGAATTCAGTGAATCAAAATTTAGCCTTGGATTCCTTCGTAGGTATCATGCTTTTCTTCTAGATAACATTTCTTCCTTGTACGTATGTACGTACACACACACACACACACACATGAATAAATAACATTTTATTACTGTACTGATTCCTCTGAAGATTTTTTTTTACATAAGTTATAGACCTTTTGGAGCTGAATTATAAGTATAAATTTTACCCTATATTTAATGTTATCATAAGTCCTTTGTATGCAAATTGAAATTAATTCTACAATTGCTGTGTGAGCTCTCATTACATTTTATTCCTGCTGTTGAAACATTATTTTCACAAAGGACTGGACACTCTTCTCTGGAAAGATATTTAAACTGTTCCTTTAATTGTAGGTACAATTACCGTGTTACTGGAATTATTGGATATATTGTACTCAATTTAAATTTTATCATATTTTTCCAACATCATATCTAAAACTGAAATGAACACTGACTTTTCTCATAAGCTCATGTAGAAATTACATTGTTTCCAGATAGTTGGTAGCCAATTGTATTGATTTGTAGTCCTACTGTGCAAATAGATATATCTACAATAAAATGAGCTAATGAAATGCAGCTGATATGCACTACTTCACTTATTTCTCATTATTAGTTAAATGTGAAACATTACATACGACAGCCTATAATTTGTATTTATACGCTGCATGTGGTTTAATTATCCTACTGTGTTTTCTATATAATTAAAGGGATCTTTTTTTCCTTTTGGCCTTCTGTGCACCTGCAGTGTTCTACAGTGCTGCATCATGCTATACAAGTGTATCCAAGACTATAGAAAAATGCTGTCATTTGGAGGAGATGGGGCCTGTGCTCTCAGTTAAAGAGCAGAAAGAGGCTTGGACAAACATGGCTTTAAAGCCTGTGTGCTCACCAAATTCTGGGAAAGTCAAGATCCTGCCCAGTACCTAGTGTAAGTTAGAGAAATCTTGGGCTCTTGTAACTTACACTTGGTTTCCCAAGGCCCCAGTGGGTCTTGGGAATCAGACAACAGCTTCAGTGCAGGATGCTCTACACCCTTGCCTTTCCTCTCCCCTCTCCCAACCAGAAACTCAGAGCAAGGTTAATTCCTTACACCAGCATTATGCCAAAGGGGAGCCCCCCATCCCCTGCTATTCTCTGAGGTTGTTTCTTCCCCTTTATACTGTCAGACTGATGTAAAGAGATCATAATTACAGTTATATTTGGGCCCAGAGTTTATAATGGCTGGCAGGAGGGAAGTTAACTGTCTTCCCCAAGGAAAGAGAAGATCACAGCTTCTTCAGTATAGGCTTTCAGGGACCATGAAGATGAAAAGCTGGCTTCAGCTGTAGCTTCATCCTGCCAGGCCAGGCACTATAAAAGGTTCTCTACACTTTTTGTGTATGTTACCCAGTGTTAGGAATCAAATCTCTGTATAGATCAGGTCTCTCTCTGTTTGGGGTGGGGGATTGGCTAAGTCCTTGAATAATGGATGCCCATGGTCATCCTCTTGTTGATTTTGTTGTTGTTTAGAGTTAGACAAAGGAAAGTTCTTATTCAAGCTCTTAACTCAGGCTCATAGCTGTGAATGTACTTTTTATTTTCTCATGTATGTTTGGCTGCTTTCCCAGGCTCTGCAAAACCTGGGTAATTGTGAGTGCAGGTCACTTGACCTGTCACAATCCTTCTGAGAAGCCAGGGGCAATCTGGACTCCAGCAGCAAGTTATTTTCTTGGGAGAGAAAGGAGCAGATATTTAGTTATAATTAACATAGGTCCTCTCTTTGCTTT
Source organism: Natator depressus (assembly GCF_965152275.1). NCBI lineage: Eukaryota > Metazoa > Chordata > Testudines > Cheloniidae > Natator > Natator depressus. The sequence continues at coordinate 74,639,650 of NC_134240.1, forward strand.
GCACAGGACTAGATATGTGCAGCAGCAAAACTTGAAACTCAATGAACCGCAGAAGGTGGCGGTTCTCAGACCTTCAGCCAGCAATTTCCCCATATTTGGTCCAAATATTCTCCTCATTCCACAGACCCTGCATGCAAAATTTGCAGCCTGAAGGACTGATTTTGTACATTTGGTGGGAGAGAGGGAGACAAAAACAGGTTTATAATGAAAAGCTGACCACAAACTTTATGGTGGAGCGGCTGCCATCTCTCCGTAACAAACTAAGCCATTAAATAGAAAATACTATTGCACATAGGAGTAAGGAAACTAAATTAATAGTTGCTGAGAGAGAGAGATTTGAATTTCCTGATTTTGTGCAATTAAAATCTCAACCTTAATGTATCAATAACACATATTTCTGCTCCTAATTATGTATAAGAAAGCCTTTTCCAAGATCAGGAATTTGGGGTGAGAAAAGGGAAATATCAATAAGAAATTTTTTAAAAAATGCATAACTGCTTAATGAATGATATTTTGGAGCATTTACATTTTGTAATGCTGCACTCTAACTCTGTTATACACAATAAAACTTTTATTTTAGCAGAACATGGATTGAACAGATATCCATATTGAACTGTTTAAACACTACTGACTAGCTGTTGAAGAACAATGTGATTTCCCTGTTGCTACAAATAATCACTAAATGAATTTTTCAGATTACCAAACATAGAAAAATATTTCCAGGTCCACACTAGCAATTAGCATTTAAGGCTACTCAGTGGGTTATACTTGTTCAGTTACCCGAACATGTTCTATAAGGGGAAATTATTGAAAAAGCAAATAAAACCTAAACTATTCAATTTTAATTGTTGATAAACTGCTTGATAGTTCTGTAGTTGTTAGATTAGACCAGGTGATGCTTTCAAGCTAAGCATTCCCATTCGTGAGCACTCAAGAAAAATGGACTGAGTTCCAAACATTGACTGGTTGCCTGAAAGTTTTTTGTCTGTGTGTTTGCAGAAGTGTTCATTTGAAATCTGTGGCAAGAGAGTTGCCCTACACCCTGTATAACCATTTAGCACACAGACAATAAGCAAGATACAAAACAAGGGCTCTACTGAAACAGCTGGTACTGCAATCTCAAGGGCTTTGTAATGGGACAGTAAGCTTTTCAGCCCTACGTCAGTGGCTCAAATCCAGTGAAAGTGATTGAAAGTCATTGCCAGATGGCCAGTGACCTATGAAATGAATTTGTGTTCTTAGTCTAGTTTTTAGTGAACAAGCAGCCACATCACAAAATCAACTAATTTAACTGGCAAGCACTGGCATTGTTGTTGGTCATATGAGGGTGTCCAAGAACTGAATGGGAATAGAAAAAGAACGACATAAGGCCCTGATCTTTCAAGTGGCTCCTTTCCTAGAGCCCCAGTGAAGTGACACTCTGAAGATCTGCCTTCATGGACCCATTTGCTGTATCAAGGCATAAATTCTCGTATTAGAGACACTTTGGTGGGAGAAATGGGAAATCTGCACTATCCATGTTGCACCTGTTGGGTGGATGAACTGAGGATTTAGATTTCCAGGGCTGTCCATATTCAATTAACTGAAAATAAACTAGGAACAAAGAGGGGATTGTGCAATATCCTAGGAAGAGATGAGTAAACAGTGTAAAAAAGTATCTGTGACCCACACTTTTGGTCACATTGGGAGATTTCCAGAAAAAAGTCTAAAGTGGAGACAACTAATCTGTCCCATTGCCCAAAGGCAGCTATCCAGACTTGGGCACCAGAAACTACAGAATACTTATCCTCTATCAACAGATTTTGATTCTAATCACAAAGGGTGTGGCATAAGAATAGCCACAAGCCACTCCCTACTGAAAGTATATAGTTAGAAACAAACTTTCTGGCATTTTACCAAGCGCTACATTGATGCTGGTATTTAGTATTCAGTTTCGTGCTTCCAGAGTGCTGTAAAATGAGTATATTCCCCCTGTAATTGTGTTATACTGTATGTGAGAAAAAATTGCAGTTGTTAAATTAATGACATCTATATACATAGCTTTGTGTTGCCTTCCACCTAAACATACAGTGAATGCCCATTAATTTTCTATATTGTTGCATGAGAAAGGCTGGTTTTTTTCAACAGCCTTGTTAAAATCCTGAACCAGCAATAAAGTTAATCCTTTATTGAGAACAAAATTTACAGTTTAATAAAACTGCATCTGTACTAAGAGCCATGAAGCCAGCAAGAATATTACTGCTAGAATATTAAAGGGGTACTTACTGGTATATTTTCAGAGCATTACATGGAATTATAACCATGCCTCTCTCATTGATTTTTTTTTAAAGGGAGTCATGGCTCAAATCATATGTAATGCTCTGAAAATATAGGAGTGAAAAGAATCAACCTAGCTTTCTCAGCTCAGCATTGTGAACATTCAAATAAGGCGCACTTGTCAGCCTGAATACACTGAGGAATATATTGGAAAGTGTTGCTCATTTCAACATAAAAAACTGTCACGGAAAATGAATTAAGATTGTCAATAGACCATTTATTTACAAAGACATTGTTAGGGAGTTGTACAGCAATTACTGGGGAAAAGTTTTAAAGTGAAGAATTTAGAACAAAGCAATGCAAAAAGGATAAATGCTAATCTGGAAATACTCAACTAAGGGCATGGCTACACTTGCAGATGTAATGCGCTGTGAGTTAAACCAGCCCTCGGAAAGCACAGTAGGGAAAGCGCTGCAGTGAGTCCACACTGTCAGATTGAAGCACATGGGTGTGGCCACAGTAGCAGCTCTTGCAACGCCACAGAGAGCAGTGCATTGTGGTAGCCATTCCAATGTGCAAGTGGCTGCAATGTGCTTTTCAAATGGGGTGGGGGTGGAGTGTGACAGGGAGTGTGTTGTGTGTATGTGGGGGGAGAGAGAGTGGTTTTTTGGGGGGCTGAGAGCATGTCAGCGTGCTGTCTTGTCAGTTCAGACAGCAGGAGATGCCCCTCCCCCCGCCTCTCTCTCACACTCACAGCAGCAACATTCCACAGTAATAATTGCTTTGTCCTGGAGCAGATAAGAATGCCGGCTGTCAGAAACGGAGCTTTGAAAGGGCATATCCGCATTCCTACAGTCGAGTTCAAAACAGTGATAAGAGTGGCCTCTTGACTTAAGGAGATTATGGGACTTTTCTGGAGGCCGATCGCAGCGCTTCCATTTAGCTATTGCTGGGAGTAAGGCTGCTATAGGGGCTCTCCCTGAGGTCCAGTCTCAGAGACAAGAAACAAACTTCTGATCTGAGCCCTCAGTTGAAGGCAGGGGGCAGATGGGAGCCCCTGCCCCAAAGATGTTGCAAAGATGATGTCTGCAATCACAGCAAGCAAGAAAAGGCCGATGACCACCAAAGGTTACACCTTGGAAGGGCAGTGTGGGGAAGCACTTCACATTGATGCTACTAATGCTGTACCAAGTATGTGGCTCAAGCCTTCAGAGCTAGTGGTCAGGGACCTGTCACTATCCCCAAGCTCATTTTGAAAATAAGAAATTGAAAATGCTATATGTGAGGCGGTATTTCTGCCTGTGACTGACTACTCTGATCAGTGAAATTGCTAATTTAGGCAAATGCACCCATCCTTACTGTTACCTTATCCCCACTATCATCCTTTTTTTCTTGTTTATCTACTATGGTGTGAGATCACCATCCTAGACTGTGAGCTCTGAGGTAAGAGCTCTTTGTTTTACTTGTTTGGACAATGACTAGCGTAATGAGAGCCCTGTGCTCTTGTAACATAACTTAAATAAGAATAATGAAGATCTAGGAAGGGCAGGGTGTGCTATTTACCCAAAGCCTGGCAAACGGTCTGTTTGAAAAGAGGAAGAACACAAGTAGTCCAACTCCTCCCTAGAAGCTGGATAGACAACATCTGGCAGTGAAAGGAGATTATAATGAATGTAACATAACAGAGAGCAAAGCACGGGAGGGACATCTGACCTAAGAGGATAAAAACTGTGGGTAAAGCATCAGTATTAATCTCAGTGGATAAACATGTTATATTGGTGTTTTCATATTGCATCACGTCTAGCTTTGACATACACATTCTGAAAAGTTGATTCAGTTCTATTATGTGTATTTAATTATGATTTACAATGAAATTACTTTATGAATGTTTGGGGCTTTAGTTGTGCTAAAAGCCGTATGTTGAAATTATTAGACTTTATTCATTTCTACAAAGAATGCAAATAATACCACCAATGTTCTGACACATTATATATCCCATGTTACTAACTGATCATTGAATAAAAACATTAATTTACATGATTAAATAGTAATTTTTAATTCCATCCACAGTTTTAATCATAAATCACAAAGCCAATTTGCATAGTGAGGCAATTTAGAAGTAACGGCATTTCTAGTAATTCTATTTCTCTTGTTACACACATTTCAGTTAGCAGAAATGTAGCTTTTACCTTAAGCTTTTAGGACAATCTGATAAACAACAGAGTGACAACAGGAAAACCATTTCCCGCCCCCCAAAATGTTAACCTTTCATTGAGTACCCTCTGCTGGCCAAAGCAAGAACAGCATGTGCAGCTAGGCAGGTAAAAACCTACAATAGTAAAAACACGAGCACAGTTACAGTCATGCTGAAAAAAGAGTTAATGAGCTCAGGGAAAGGTGACCTAATCTGAAATGGAGAAACCCAATGTAAAGTAAATGCAGTGTGACATATCCTCCAAACTTAAGCACATTTTAAAAGTGCAAGAAGTAACATCAGATCTTAGAGCGGTATCATTGGCGTGGTTTTTTGTATTAGCTGCTGTGAAAGATGATAATGCTTGTTCAGGTGACATAGGAAATCATGATGGCAAAAGCCTTTGAGTATTTTGTCCTTCAGATTAGGTCACTTTTTTCTTTTCAAGTAGTTGTGTCCAGGAATCCTACAAGCCTAAACTGACCTTTTTTTCCCCTCACCAGCTTCTCCCACTTTTTTTTTTAAACTAGGAACTGACTGACAAGATAAAACATCTCTAAATGAGATTAGGAGCATGCTTCTGTTGCAGTAATTATTCAAGGAGATTTTTCCAAGAATCATGCTCTCTCGAAGTTTAAAAATGTAGCCTAGTCACTCGCTGAGCAGGAAATAAGCATCTTTGAACTCTCCTATGGTCTCTGTGAATCACTTGTGAAGCAGTAGCACTATGGACTGTGCAGCTGGCCATGCTAAACTTTGCACAGTGTCCTGCTTCACTAGGTCAATAGCTCATTGCTGTGAGACCTCTAAAGGCAAGACTTATTGCTGGGGCCAGCTTCAATGAGCTTCACTGGGGAGATGCTCTATTATTTACCTGATAAGGATTCCATCATGGAATCAGTCTTGGCTGCAGCTGAGTTCAGGATGCACACATGGCCAGTAGATGTAGGGTGGGAGAGACCTGGTTAACTCACTAAATCTGCTTTTGTGTCTGGCCACCAGTTGGAAGAAACAGTTGCACCATTTCCCAGATGACTAATGAGCAAAACCAATAGTTTCCCTTTCTTTCCATGCCCACAGTAATTAGTGTTTAAATGTGCATCAGGAAAGTGACTAGATCAGCTTTGGAGGGAGCTGAGAGTAGCACATTTGTCAGGCTTAATTTCTTTGATAAGCTCAGTCTTTCTACACAACCTTAGTGATTGGCTCCAATAGCCAATATTACAGAAGATTTTTTCCTGTACTTGAAAACAAGATGTTTCATTCACACATTAGTTAAAGGTGATGACACACTGTTAGACTCAATCTGAGAACTGTCCTCTTGCATTTTCTCACCCACTCCAGAGGTGCACTGCAAGCTCAGGAAGTACATGAAACCTGCTGGAGCTTGGTGTCAATTAGGAGAAGAGGATGGAGTGAATGTCCCAAAAATGTATGTGTCCACAGACCTGTCCAATGATAGGATCTGGAATGAAATCTAATATTTAGTGCGAAAGCCTCTGTTTGTGTCATAATGTTAGAGTTATTTTTTGGTCATAACGTGATGCCAAGAGTAAGATGTTCAATATTCAGCAATTTATTGTTATATGTAACCTGAATACAAGGTAACCCTCCATCCTTTACAGAGAGAGTTAATCATGAGTGAAAGGGAAAAAGAAGGGCTTTAAGGGAAGATACAAAGAAAAGAAATGAGCAATTTTCCTTGTTTACATTGCAACTATTACCAAGGGCATGTCTACACTACAAAATTAAGTTGACTTGTGTTGTCGTACAGCCACTGCAGGAATTAAAGCAGTGTTTCACATCCACGCTATGCTCCTTCTGTCAGTGGTGCACAGCCTCACCAGGAGCGCTTCCACTGACTTAACTGTGTGGGGCATTGTGGAGCACTGACAGCTGGAGCCCTGCTGCCCCAGGGCTTGGGCTGTCAGCCCCATACAGGGCTCATAGCTGGAGCCACCCCCAATACCCAAGGACTCCAGCTGTGAGTCCTGCGTGGGGCTGACAGCCAACAGGCAATGTAAGTAACGCTGTGTCTACACAGCACTGCATCACCCTACCTACCTAGAATCATAGAATATTAGGGTTGGAAGAGACCTCAGGAGGTCATCTAGTCCAATCTCCTGCTCAATGCAGGACCAACCAACTAAATCATCCCAGCCAAGGCTTTGTCAAGCTGGGCCCTAAAAACCTCTAAGGATGGAGATTCCACCACTGCCCTAGGTAACCCGTTCCAGTGCTTCACCACCCTCCTGGTGAAACAGTGTTTCCTAATATCCAACCTAGACCTTCCCCGCTGCAACTTGAGACCATTGCTTCTTGAGTCCCTGGAGATGAATCAATGGGGAAGAGCAGTTGTATAGAAGCAAATAGTAGAGGTGCTGGAGTGGATCCACTTGCCAAAATTTTCAAACTTCCATATTTAGCTATCTGCATAGATGGCCCGGTTTTTCAGAGGTGTTGAACAAATCCTGCTCCCAGACAGTATAAATAAATGTGAAAAATCAAGCCACTCATTCAGATGACTAAACATAGATTTAGGTGCCTGACTTTTAAGTACCCAAGTTAAAACACTTCTGAAATGGTTCGTATATCAGGCAAGATCAGTGATGGCTTTAATGGTGAAAAGAAGTGGGTCAGGGATATGAGTTGCAGGTGAATTAAGGAAGAATGAGGATCCAGGGCTCAAAAAAGCAACAGTATCTTTTTGCTCTTCAGAAGGAAGAAGGTAGCCAAATATAGCATTCAGGGGAGGAAGCAATGCCAGGAGATGTCTCTGGTGGGTAGAGCAGGGAACTGATAATGCTGACTGAGTTTTTGTTGATGGCAAATGGGAAACTGGACTTTTTTTCCCCAACATGAAGGGAGGTTCAACATCAGAAAGACTGGGACAAACATATGTTCCCTATTGGTCTGGTCAGGCTATCCACATCTCTCTGGAAACTCCCAGTACCTTCAGTGACAGGGCTCACTAGATACACTGTTGAACTCAATCAACAGGCTCTTCAGCAGCTAGGTGTGCTCCTTACCACCAGGAGTAAGGACTTTTGCCAGGAACTGTCCCAAGGGTTAAGCTCATGGAGCAGAGGGCACCGAGCACAATCAACAAAGGAGATACTACATGGTGTAGGGTGATAGGCAGGTCTTACCACAGTCTGCCTGCTGCACAAGAGGACTGCCACAAGAAATACAGAATGGGGCTAGCCCACCTCAGGCCCTGAAAAGGTAGCATCATATCTTTTGTTCCACTGTTCTTCTTTTTGTCCTTCTGACAGAGTGCAGGGCGTTAACAGATGAGCTTGCACTCTGACACCAGTGAGTTCTGGGGAAAACTGACTGGGGTAATTGAAGTTAATCATCTAATTAGGTGGGGCATCTCAGTGAACTAAAGATCCTATTAGCCTGTCAGCTCAAAACTGGCAAGAAGAGCACAGGAAGGAAATGGGGGGAAAAGAGGAACAGGGCTAGCTGAGCCCAATGTTAAAGCTCTCAGAGATGGGGGACTTCTGCTTCCCTCAAGTCCTGGGGAGAGGGCTGAGAGCACAGGGGACACCATAAGCAACATTGTTGCATGGGACTGTAAAGATGTTAGTGGAGGGAACATAAATATATGACATGGTGGTTAGGTAGCCACTGGAGTCAAAGTGGTTTCTGTGAGGCCAGGAGGCGGAAGCAGAGTGTGCCCTATTACAGCCCCTAAGGAAAGCCTCCTCACACATAGCTAGCTGATCTCCTGTGCCAAGGGAGATTTTATTTAAAGGAGCTTTTCCACTTTGTATTGTACTTAGGGACATAAGACTCCAAGTGAAAGACAACACTTATTTACTCTTTAAATTTAAAGCGTGGGCTGGGTGGGGAAAGGAGGGTTCCAAAATACTGGTAGCTGTAACAGCATAGAAGGTAGCCCATAATGCTGTCTGCAGAGAAATAGCCCAGACCACGGCTGGTGGAGACTTGTAGTTTCCAATATTGCAGTTACCAATCTTCTTTCCCAAGGCTGCATCAATCACACAAGAGATGAGGCAAATTATTTATCAGATGGGACCACCTTGAAGAATTTCCAGAAGTAATAAGATTTTTAAAAAATACCTTAAACCTGTCCAAAATAGAAATATGCTGATTGACAATTTTGTAACCTGTTTCCAATGTCCCTGGTTCATATCGTCAGCCTGATTTTATAGAATCTAACACATATTTTCTTCCCTACTAATGACATGTTTGTTCTATGGGAAGCACTGTCCTAAAGACAATGTGCTCAGAAGAGGAGATAGAGAAACTGGCTCCATCACCTTCTGGACTGGTTTCTTCATCTCAGGGACATAACAGTGAATGAGACCCAGAAAGTGAATACCACAATCCAGCAGACTCTGCATGAGGAGAGAGAGGGCCCCTGGCAAAGGTTAAACTAAGAAAGCCACACTGATCTTCCCCTCCCCACCGCCCTGGCCATTCGATCTATCCTCTTTACTGGCCAGCATGGCCATTTATAAATTTTCCAGCATGATTTCCAGCTTCAAAGTCACACCTGTGCAGTCCTTTGGGGCATTTAATTATAAAAACAGGAGACCAGGGAGAGAGCAAATTTTTCCTAACCATTATCCATATGGTTAAAAGCCACCTGTTTCAACAACAAGTTTACTGTGAACACAAGTCGCACAGAGCATTTCCAGCCTATTCATTCCCAGTGTGTAAAGTCTCTTATAACATACCTCTCAAGCTGCTTTGACCCAAATGTAGGATACAGTTGGAGACCACTGACTTACATGATACTGTTTTCAGTCCTGTTTTCTACTCTATGCATTCTAAAAGTTTGTAGACTTTTTTTGACCACCACTGTACATGGACCAGAGGTCTTCATTGGGCTGTCTATAATGACACTAGTGACACCCATATCTTTTCCCTCAGTGGTAGTAGTTAGTATAGATTCCCTTCAATCTGTTTGAATAGTTCAATGTGCATTACTTAGCATTTGTCAATACTAAATGCCATTGTTCGCTCAATCTTAAACCCCTCTGAAGTTCTTCCCAGTCTCTTCTTGTCTTACTTAGCCTAAATAATTTTATCACCTGCATGTTAAAATTCCTTTTTACCCCCTTTCTAGCCCTGAAGTATCCATATATTAATAACATAGGTCCTAGAATGTAATCTTGAGGAACCCCTCCTTCCACTCTGAAAATTAACCTTTCATTCCTATTTTTTGCTTTCTGTCTTTTAGCTATTTTAACTGACAGTGCTCGTTTCTTACCCCTGGACTACGTGGTTTCCTTAATAGCCTCTCATGAAGGACCTTATCAAAAGATTTTTAACAATTCCAAATAAATTATTTCAACCAGTTCTCCTTTATCCACAATTTTGCTGACACTCTTGAAGAGCCCTAGTAGATTAGAGAGGCATATTTTTCCTTTGCAGATGCCATGTTTATTATCTCATCAAGTTCTTGTAGGGGTTTTATAATTATGTTCAACTATTGTTTCAAATAATTTATTGGGTACTGACGTGAGGGTGGCTGCTCTGTAAATCTTTAGCTCACCCCAGCACCCTTTTTAAAAATAGGCACAATATATGTCACCCTCCAGTACAGTAGCTGAATGATAGGTGGCATAATTTTCTCACTCACTTCATTCTCCCACCTCTGGGTTTGTTGCGATGGAGATTCCACCTCTCTGACCATAATAGGAATGGTAAACTTGACCAACGAGAGCTTAAAAAGCTTCATTATCTGCACCTGGAACATTGTGCTCAAACATTCTTTGGTTAGTCATGAAGTGAAACCCCCTCTTCCCCCTCCAGTTAAGTAATAGCAACACAATGTTCCTTAAAGTTGGAGGAGGAAAAAGAGTTCTGCTTCTTTTTCCAGATGTGCCTCTCTTTTCTCACACCTTTGTAAAATTTAATACAGCTTACTTCCAAACACACCGCCCAGAGCCAGGCCGAGAACACTGGGACTGAAGGGGTGACCCAACCAGACTAAGTCTTTGGAGAACTGCCAGATCCTTCTCTGTGGGGAAAAATAGGCACAGCTTCAGATTAAGAAATAGCTAGTCAATAGGCTTACTGTGAACACAAGTTCATCCCTCAACTATACCTATCGTGGGTCCCAAAAACTGATTCTGACATAACCTGCCCTGGTTTCCTGCAGTGCACTGACGTACAGGAAAACACACAGCCTGGTTGCTAATTGAGTACGGCAGCACCATGCAGAAGCTTCAAGGCTATGGGCCTGTTTCTCATCTCACTATGCTTACGTTTCCACCAGTTTAACTCCATTGACCTCAGTGGAATTACTCCTGATATACACTGGTGTGAGTGTGAACGGAATCAGGCCATACGTGGTTGGGGGACATTGTTTCGGGGAATTCTGAAATAAAGCAGGATGCATGGTGAGCTCATCTGCAAGCGAATATGCCCAGACATCTCTTCTGGCTCACCTCTGTTCAAAGCAGTGCCAATATACAAGCTGTAGCAACAGGTGGAAAGGACTGAATGATAGTTTGTGTGTCCTGTGTTATTTTTCCAGTGCTTTGCAGATACAATCTATTAAAAATCAACCTGACAACTTCCCTGATTTGGCTAGTATAAGAATTAATATACCATAGCAGTGAAAGTTTGGTACTCTATAACTTGACTACTCATAGTTCTTACTACTACTGTAAATAAGTACTAAATTTTATTAGCTATACAGAATTTATAAGCAATTCACAGATTAGCTGTCATAACATCAAAAAGATAAGTATTCTCACTTGGCAGTTCAAGAAGCTAAGTCTATCAAAGTAGCTATTTATATGGTCCCTGTCACTACAGTATCTGAGTGCCTCACAAACATTAATTAATTTACCTTCATGACATCCCTGTGATGTGTGTTGTTGTTCCTGTTTAACAGGTAAGGAAATGAGGCACAGAGAGGTTAAGTAACTTGCCAAAGTTCACTCAGGAAGTCTGTGGCAGAGAACTGAACTAAACTCTCCAGAGCTCCATGCCAAACTTAACAACAAGTTTCAGTCCAGCCTTGACCAGAAGACCCTCATTCGTTTTACACTAGACCACAGAAGGCAACAGGGACAGAGCCTGGGGGTTACAACTCAGGAATTATATTCAAACCAATAGATCAGAATTCTTGTCATTGTCATAGGATGGAAAACAACCTAAGAGAGATATTATCTCATGGACCCCGCTCAGCCCATTCCAGATCATGCAGACCAACTTTCTTCCTCTTTGTGATCACACAGCATCCCCGTGGCAATTACTTACATGGGAAAGTAAGATGGAGATTTTTTTTTTAAAGTACATTTTAGATTCTTTATCTTTCCCTTTTGCATTTCAAGACTTGAGGGTGCACTCAGGCCACTTTCCAAGCTTCTCTCTACAACCAGGTGTTCTAGAAACATTTTTATAAAATGAAAGCTTAGATTCTCACATAATCACTTGACTCCAGGAGTTGAGGCTTGAAATAAAACACCAAATATTGTGAAACTCACGGTAAAAGTGCAAGAGCTAGCAATACTGATGTCTTTCCTTTTAAAATCACACCCCTTTTGTGATTTTGTAATTTGTGGCACCTTGACATTTACCCCAAATTGTGTTACAAAATATATGGCAATCAAGAGCTCCTGCAATCACTCAAGAAACCCATCCTAATATTTTTTTTCAATCTAATTTTTAATCTGGTAAATCCTCTGACACAGATGGAATCAATAAGGTTTCCCTGGATGAGTGGGATCATCTGTTTGGTAAGATCTCTCAGAAACCTGGCATGACGAGTTTGTGTAAATAGCAAATCCCTAAAACATTCTGTCAGTATGGAAATGAAATACATAAACCTGCCAGGACAAACAGGACATACTTGCACTGGGTTTTTTTTCCAGGATAAAATGTGAATTTTTATATGTATTTATTTGATAATTTTATAATTAGCACATCACAAAAACAGCTGGTTGACTGCCCACACGAAACCAACAGCTAACATTAATCCCAACCCAGTGACCCTCAGACAGCAGTCAGTCTTACCATCAGCAAACAGACAAAAAGAAAAAGGACATTTTAGTAAGAATTCACACAGATGGTTATTAAAATGGGCAACAGTACCTTTAATCACCTGCAGTCTCACTTTTGCAGCCCTCCACCTTGTCTCACTTTTGGTTACAAGAATTGTTACCAGTTACATCTCTGTAATAGACCTGACTTTGGAAGTCATCCCTGAATGTCTGTAATCAATACTGCATTTGTTTAGCAAATCAGTTCACCACAAAGTTTAAATGCAGGCAGGAAGCGTGTGTCCTTTTTAATATAAAAATGAATAAATAAATCTTTTCAATTCCAGCAGCTTTACATTTCCAGCAGATTATCTTTTTTAAAAAAAAAAGATGCTCTAAAATACAGCTGAAATCTATAGGCTAGAGAGATATTACAGAATGTGGAATCATGCAAGGGGATTAACTCCTAATATCATCCTGCTGAACAGAGTGAGCTCAACTGGGTTTAACCTGCTGAATTGGTTACATTTGTAGAATGAAGCCAAAGTGAAAGAATAAATGAAAGCTACAGTGCGGGTGATTTTTATTCTGCTGGGAGTCATAAATGTAAGAAGAGGATGATGACTTTCCATGACTCACCTTTGGGGGAGCACAACTCCTGTTGAGGCATGTTTACCACTTCACTACTTCTATGTTCCCATTAGAGCTGGGTGAATAATTCGTAAGGGATAATTTGACAAAATTTGCCCTTTCCTGCTCACAAATTGTCTATGAACAGACTGTCATTTTCTCCAATTTATTTGTTGTTCAGATTTAGGAGTGAAAGTCTGGATCACAGAGTTTGCAAGTAAGAGGTGAGCAAGGCATGGTGCTTTGGCCCAAGGGAGCATGGCAGAGTCATCATGCTTCACAGACCACAATCCCTGGTTGGGCTGAGGGTGGGGGAGTAATTTGTGGCACCCCTTTAAAAAGGGCACCATTCTTTCCCACCCACCTTGCGCTGCAGCAATGTGGAGAATGGAGTCATGGCTCTGCCCACTCACTCGCACCTCAGTTGCTCCTGTGTGACCCCTTGTCTTCCCCTAGCTGCCAGATCTGACAACCCTTCCAGGGCTGTGCAACGGACGCGGGAGTCCTTACTCCCCTGTGTAGCCATGTAAGGGCCAAGCACAGTCAACCCCTAGTCATTTCTGTGAACAATGCTTGGGCTGCGGCTTAATCCCAAGAGTGACACAGTGAGTGGGGTAGATGCAGCCGACTGAAAGTGCAAGTGGGGTGAGAGAGCATGTGAGACCATGGGGCTGCACACTAATTGCTCAGCAAGTGAGGAACTAGACTCCATGAGAGAGAAACAAGGGCTAAGCTGCTGGCTCCACCAACTTGTCTTTTCCCTGCCTCAGACACTTTCAGTGCTTCCCCTGCCTGAACTACCCACTCACCTGCCTTCACTGGTGTCCGCCCGCCAGCCCCACCCCAGAACTCAGTAGGTGCCTGCACTGCTGCCTCTGTCTCAGCTCCCTCATCTGCTGGCCGGGCAGCTGCTGCCTCAATCATCTCTCAGGAGTAAGATGCAGCTGAGTACAATTTTCTTTGTAAAAGTTATAATTAAACAAGCTTGTCAAAATGAAACCTAAAAAACAGGGACAGCAGGGCTCAGGTACTGGAGGAGCAAACTGTGTGTGAGATGGGGATGGGGATGGGGAAGTGAGAGGATGTTGGTGGTAAAAAGCCGGAATAGTGCAGGCCATTGACATTTTTCCCTGGGCCTTGTGTACCCTGACTGGGGCCTTGACTTTGTACCATCCCTTAAACCTCAGAGTTACAAACACCAAAGTTACGAACTGACAGGTCAATCACACACCTCCTTTGGAATGGGAAATATGCAATCAGGCAGCAGCAGAAACAAAAAAGCCAGTGCAGTACAGTACTGTGTTAAATATAAACTACTAAAAAAATAAAGGGATAGTTTGAAAAAATGATTTGACAAGGTGAGGAAACTGTTTCTATGCTTGTTTCATTTAAATTAAGATCGTTAAAAGCAGCATTTTGCTTCTGCATAGTAAAGTTTCAAAGCTGTATTATGTCAATGTTCAGTTGCAAACTTTTGAAAGAACAACCATAACGTTTTGTTCAGAATTACAAACATTTCAGAGTTGCGACCAAGCTCCATTCCCGAGGTGTTCCTAACTCTGAGCTTCTACTGTATCTGATCCTGGTCTATGATTTTGTTAAGTGTCATCATCTCAACAGCTTCAGACCTGAGAGGTACACAGATGGGAGGCCCCAAGGAAAAACTCAAGTGTGGAGCAGGAAGTAGTGTTGCAGTGTTTCTGTAAATCATTAAAGAGTTTCTGGGTTTCCCCTTAGAGGTGGCTGCACTTTGGCACTGAGTGAAGGGATTTATAGAGACAGAGAGTTTGTGAAGTGCTTAGTTGTCCTTCCTGCTGAAAGTAACTAGGGCCCAGAGCTACCAAGGTATTTAGGCTCCTAACTTGAAATCAATAGAAGTTACGAACCTAAATACCCTTGCGGATCTGGGCCTATATATAACTGTAATTTACTATTGTTCCAGTCAAATGGAGCTAGGTACAGCTCCTTCTGGAATCCTTCAGTGCCTCTCCATGTACGGGTGGGAGCAGACTGACTGAGGCACTCCCTTTTCTTAAAAAGAAAAGGAGTACTTGTGGCACCTTAGAGACTAACCAATTTATTTGAGCATAAGCTTTCGTGAGCTACAGCTCACTTCATCGGATGCATATTGTGGAAACTGCAGAAGACATTATATACACAGAGACCATGAAACAATACCTCCTCCCATCCCACTCTCATGCTGGTAATAGCTTATCTAAAGTGATCACTCTCCTTACAATGTGTATGATAATCAAGTTGGGCCATTTCCAGCACAAATCCAGGTTTTCTCACCCTCAGCCCCCCCCCCCCCCACACACACACACAAACTCACTCTGCTGGAAATGGCCCACCTTGATTATCATACACATTGTAAGGAGAGTGGTCAGTTTGGATGAGCTATTACCAGCAGGAGAGTGAGTTTGTGGGGGGGGTGAGAAAACCTGGATTTGTGCTGGAAATGGCCCACGTTGATTATCATGCTCATTGTAGGGAGAGTGGTCACTTTGGATGAGCTATTACCAGCAGGAGAGTAAGTTTGTGTGTGTGTATGGGTGTGGGGGGGGGGTGAGAAAACCTGGATTTGTGCTGGAAATGGCCCACCTTGATTATCATGCACATTGTAGGGAGAGTGGTCACCTTGGATAAGCTATTACCAGCAGGAGAGTGGGATTGTGTGTGTGGTTTTTGGCGGGGGGGATGGGCGGTGAGAAAACCTGGATTTGTGCTGGAAATGGCCCAACTTGATTATCATACACATTGTAAGGAGAGTGATCACTTTAGATAAGCTATTACCAGCAGGAGAGTGGGATGGGAGGAGGTATTGTTTCATGGTCTGTGTATATAATGTCTTCTGCAGTTTCCACAGTATGCATCCGATGAAGTGAGCTGTAGCTCACGAAAGCTTATGCTCAAATAAATTGGTTAGTCACTAAGGTGCCACAAGTACTCCTTTTCTTTTTGCGAATACAGACTAACATGGCTGTTACTCTGAAACCTCCCTTTTCTTAAGTATCGTCCATTTCTTCTTGCCCAGACAGCCTGGGCAAAGATCAGAATAGAATTCTGATTCTCTATGTCAGCAGTGTGTTGCTATTTAACCTCTGGGAACTAGACTTAATTGACTAGACTGATCCGGCACCTTTTTTGGGTACACCTAGTATGTTTAAAGAACTAATGAAGACTTTGGGGAATAGGGAATAGAACAGTGAAGTTAAAAGGTGATTCGTTTTCAGAATAAGGTGAAGGTTTAGTGCATATTAGTACATATAGTGGTGACAAGTCAGCTAGCTCTCAAGCACTGCAGGAAAATAATTGGAAATCTTTTTTTTCCGTTTAAAAGCTAGTTTCAGGAAAATTGGTGGCACTTGTGCAGTCAAATGCTGAGAATGGGGAAGGTCATCAGAAGGACAAACTGTATTGTCATGAAGGTGACATAAATGGCTAATGTAGACACAGAGCATGAAAAATGTGGCTTGGGCTATATATAGTAAAACAATCCCTCAGCCTATCTGCTCACCTTTGCCAGAAAGAAGGGATATCTGCTCTGAGAAACGTTTTTTTAAAAAATGTTCTTTGTCCACGTATCTTTCTTCATTTCACATACACCTTTGCAATTACTTCCCCACTGCCCCATCCAAATCGGAAAAGCTCCCAGTCAGAATTCATAAAGCCACCCCTCCTCCTCTTGAAAGTCTCTCTTTCAAACTCACTTTGGCTGTAATGCGTCTGAGGGCCTGTGAATTTCACACACATGTGAAATGTATGCAAAAATAGCTGATTGTTTGTATAACTCCATCCTCCCCTGTCCTCTTTGTTTGTCTCATTCACCTGTTATCTTGTCTTGAAAAAACACCCCCCCTGAGCGCAGCAAGTTTCAGCGCTGTAAAGCACCCGTGTAGACAGTGCCCCAGTGCTGGGAGCTAGTCGGAGATGGTTTTTTAGAGCACTGGGAGAGCTCTGCCGCGACTACACAAGCCACGTTAAAGTGCTGCCGCAGCAGCGCTTTACCGTTGCCAGCGTAGACTAGTGTTGCCTTAGACTGTAAGCTCTGTGTCAAAGAGACAGCCATTACTAGATGTATGTACAACAACCAGCCCAACCTGCCTGAAGTCTCTAGGTGCTACCAGAATGTGAATGATGATAATAATTCAGTTTCCGCAATCTGTAGCTTTTGCATTGACCATCAAATGTTGCAATTGCAAAGGGATGAGGAACAAGATGATACACTTTATACTGTCGTAACTAAAATGTATCTCTTGCATTCCAGGAAAGCTTCCCAATTTCCAACTTACCCAAGCCTCAAACAAAACAGAGTGTAGTCTATAAGTGCTTATCAACTTATAGATTCATAGATATTTAGGTCAGAAGAGACCATTATGATCATCTAGTCTGACCTCCTGCACAACGCAGGCCGCAGAATTTCACCCACCACTCCTACAAAAAAAAAAAACGCCTCACACCTATATCTGTGCTATTGAAGTCCTCAAATCATAGTTTAAAGACTTCAAGGAGCAGAGAATCCTCCAGCAAGTGACCCGTGCCCCATGCTACAGAGGAAGGCGAAAAAATTCCAGGGCCTCTTCCAATCTGCCCTGGAGGAAAATTCCTTCCCGACCCCAAATATGGCGATCAGCTAAACAGTGAGCATATGGGCAAGATTCATCAGTCAGATACTACAGAAAATTCTTTCCTGGGTAACTCAGATCTCACCCCATCTAATAGCCCATCACAGGCCACTGGGCCTATTTACCATGAATATTTAATTACCAAAACCATGTTATCCCATCATACCATCTCCTCCATAAACTTATCGAGTTTAATCTTAAAGCCAGATAGATCTTTTGCCCCACTGCTTCCCTTGGAAGGCTATTCCAAAACTTCACTCCTCTGATGGTTAAAAACCTTCATCTAATTTCTAGTCTAAATTTCCTAGTGGCCAGTTTATATCCATTTGTTCTTGTGTCCACATTGGTACTGAGCTTAAATAATTCCTCTCCCTCTCCGGTATTTATCCCTCTGATATATTTATAGAGAGCAATCATATCCCCCCTCAACCTTCTTTTAGTTAGGCTAAACAAGCCAAGCTCCCTGAGTCTCCTTTCATAAGACAAGTTTTCCATTCCTCGGATCATCCTAGTAGCCCTTCTCTGTACCTGTTCCAGTTTGAATTCATCCTTCTTAAACATGGGAGACCAGAACTGCACACAGTATTTCAGGTGAGGTCTCACCAGTGCCTTGTATAATGGAACTAAAACCTCCTTATCCCTACTGGAAATACCTCTCCTGATGCATCCCAAGACCGCATTAGCTTTTTTCACAGCCATATCACATTGGCGGCTCATAGTCATCCTGTGATCAACCAATACTCCAAGGTCCTTCTCCTCCTCCGTTACTTCTAATTGATGCGTCCCTAGCTTATAACTAAAATTCTTGTTATTAATCCCTAAGTGCATGACCTTACACTTCTCACAATTAAATTTCATTCTATTACTATTACTCCAGTTTACAAGGTCATCCAGATCCTCCTGTAGGGTATCCCTGTCCTTCTCTAAATTGGCAATACCTCCCAGCTTTGTATCATCAGCAAACTTTATTAGCACACTCCCACTTTTTGTGCCAAGGTCAGTAATAAAAAGATTAAATAAGATTGGTCCCAAAACCGATCTTTGAGGAACTCCACTGGTAACCTCCCTCCCGCCTGAGAGTTCACCTTTCAGTAGGACCCATTGTAGTCTCCCCTTTAACCAATTCCTTATCCACCTTTCAATTTTCCTATTGATCCCCATCTTATCCAATTTAACTAATAATTCCCCATGTGGCACGGTATCAAATGCCTTACTAAAATCTAGGTAAATTAGATCAACTGCGTTGATAGAGTGTTGTTCCTCAGGCCTCATGGAACGGCAAACACAAGACGACAAGCATGCCCCCTAGTGAGGAGAAAGTAGAAATCGCCGAATTCTTTTCTTGAGTAGAGCTGAAATAGTATTTAACAAGTAATTGACGTGACTAAAATTTAGCCCGTTCTTCTGCTTGTAGAGTACTTATGACCAGATTACAGTGTCCTTAAAAATATTTGTTTTGAAAATGTATTAAGCACATGTTTTGAGGAGTTTTACAAATATTATGGCTTGATCACAAAGAGTTTTCAATAATAATTCAGTTTTTACTGATAAGACTGAGTTGGTTAGTTGTGAATGATCAAATACATCACATGATGTTTTTGTTCCCTAATAGGATTATTGTGCAAGCATATTTAGCATGAATATGCTCAATTTGAAATTGAGTTTCAGAAAATAATCACGTGTGGCTGTGACATTCCCTTTTTTTTTTTTTTGGATGTTTCTGCCAGTAAAGTTGAGTAATCAAATGTAGAAGAGGCGCAAGCTGGGCAGGAAGTGGTGGGGGTTGGGGACGGAATCAGCTAAAAAGTCTAGCCAATGGTCAAAAACATTTCTTTGCAGTATTTCCCTGGCTCTTTACAATTCCACCTGCCTGGCAGGATGAATTGCACTGAGTAACTCGGTAGCTGTAAAACAGACATCACTTTTTTTTTTGTGGGACAGGAGGAATTTCACAGGGCTGTGATTGTGCACTAATTACTCCTATTAGCGATTAAAAAAGAGAGATTCCAAGAATATGTCATATCAGCCTGATGGGTATAAGCAGCAGAGAGAGCCACTATCATCCTTGACCATGGTATTCACAATGGTCAAGCATGCAGCCCCATGCTCTGGGTATCCCTAAACTTCCCACTGCCAGAAGCTGGGACTGGGCAACAAGGAATGGTTCACGTGATAATTGCTATTTTGTTTGTTCCTTCTGAAGCATCTGGCACTGGCCACTGTTGGAAGACAGGATACTGGGCTAGATGGACCTTTTGTCTGACGCAGTATGGCCATTCTTATGTTCTACTGGGTATGATCTTCAATCCCCTCTCATTTTGGCAGCCTGCAACCTTAATTTAGGAGCCAGAACTATTGGTCCTTAATTCCAATCACAAAGTGCTGCACAGGTAGTGAAGATAATTAAAACAAAGAAACGAATCTTTCACATTTTAAATGTAAAAATCTCTTAAGAACCAGGCACAGTTAGTTATTGGCCACCTTATCAAGTAACAGTAATATGAATTAACATATGGGTGCCATTGTTTGTTGAGGGAGTTAATGTATATTTACTGCAAAATGCCATTCAGTATGTTATGGTAACTTAATAAGTGCAGTAAATCAATATTTAACTGCTCTAACCTCCCTCTGTCCAAGGCAATGTATCTCACCATAGGATCCACTGCTTACTGATGATATACTGATGGCAATGGGAGCTGGGTGTATAAATCTGAGGGCAAAATTTGGCACTAAGCCAGGTAGGAAATAGTAGTTTGAAGTCATTGTTAGGATATAGATATTCAGGCCTGTCTGTAAAGGCCTATACTCTAAGAATTTAGGTGTATTCTTATCACTTTTCTAGTTATAGAGGTATAAAAGAAAGAATCAAAATCACTGTCTGCCGGTGTAAGGGCCTTCTCTTACTGTGACAGTCTGAGGCCCTGTGCTTAGGCTAAGGCCTTTGGCTAAGCAGCAGAGGCAGCCATAAGCTAGGAAGCAAACAGTCACATCCTCACATTCCAAACTAGTCGCATTGAAAGAAGGTGCTATTGGGCTGTTAGGAATACAATCCTGTCCTGATAATGCCTATCACCTCCAGAGAAAGGGAAGTGCCTAGAAAATGTAAAAGGAAACAGCATCCTGTCTGGCAAGAACTCACTTATCAATACTGGGATGTGAAATCCTCACTTCTGTATTGTTTTGTCATTATAGTTCCCACTTTGCTATTGTTTGTCTGTATAATCTCTGTCTGGTTCTGTGATTGTTCCTGTCTGCTGTATAATTAATTTTGCTTGGTGTAAACTAATTAAGGTGGTGGGATATAATTGGTTACATAATCA
This sequence comes from Natator depressus, assembly GCF_965152275.1. Lineage (NCBI taxonomy): Eukaryota > Metazoa > Chordata > Testudines > Cheloniidae > Natator > Natator depressus. Next base: position 74,660,645 of record NC_134240.1, read on the forward strand.
TGTTACAATATGTTAGGATTGGTTAGTTAAATTTCAGGAAAATGATTGGTTAAGGTATAGCTAAGCAAAACTCAAGTTTTACTATATAATCTGTAGTCAATGAGGAAGTGAGTGGGCGTGGGTGGGAGGGGGTGGGTGTGTGGGGGGGAGATGGGAACAGGGAATGGGGGTAAGGAAATTGGAACCATGTTTTGCTAAAGAGGGAAATGGGAACAGGGAATGGGAGTAAGGAAATTGGAATAATGTTTAGCTAAGGGCAGGAATGGGAACAGGGACACAGGTGTAAGGCTCTGTGGTGTCAGAGCTGGGAAGGAGGACACTAAGGAAGGAAACTGGAATCATGCTTGCTGGAAGTTCACCCCAATAAACATCGAATTGTTTGCACCTTTGGACTTTGGGTATTGTTGCTCTCTGTTCATGCGAGAAGGACCAGGGAAGTAAGTGGGTGAAGGAATAAGCCCCCTAACAGTCATTGCCCCAAATCACTTCTTTCCCATCAGTTATTTATTTCCATTGCTACCTTCCTAAATGCACAGTAATGAAGGGGGGAAAAGAGTTGGCTGCCATCACTTCAGATCACGGTGAAGTTGTGTCTGCCAAGTGATAGAGGCTAGAGAAAACACAACCATTTAGCAGAATTCCCTCCCTCGTGGCTTGATTCATCAAGTGTATTTCATACATGCTGCTGAAGACAGTTACCCTGGACTCTTATTTTATTCATTTATGTTTCTCTAATCCCTGCATAGGAGCCCCAGTCATGGACCGGGACTCTTCTGGTGCTAACATAGAACAAAAAGACATTCCCTACCCCAAAGAGCTAATGATTTGCAGGTATCAGCTGCAAAAGGTGATTAAAAATGCAAAGTCTTTAGGCAAAGTTAGTCTCAGGGAGCAATTGTCCTTTGCATACCTTATGGTGATGGCACAGTGGCTCAAGATTCTAATGCAACTACAGTAGTGAGAGTCAGAGTAGAATTAATTTTTCCCTTGGCTTGTCTAGAGAATGTCGCCCATAACTGCTCTTCTGTCTCTACTCAACAATCAAAATGGGATCCCAGCAAAGTCTGTCAGGAAGAAGGCAACCAGTAATGAGAGAAGGTTACTTCCTGGGAGCACCGCCAACTAAGCTTCACTTGTGCCATTCAAACAACAAGGCACAAACTCGAGTCTGCCCCGTCATCAGTTTCATCAGCTGACCAGCATCTATTCATCTCAAAAGTTCTGAGATCCAGAGCTTCATCTCTTGCAGTACTCACACTGTCTGGGGCTCTGGACTGGCTGGTGAAGAGGTTTATCTCAGTAGAATGTTTGGCTCCTTCACTAGGGACATTCTCACAGTAAAGTGCAACATCTGCAGCTCATTCCTTAATATATGCATTAAATACAGCAAAAGAAAAAATAAAATCACTCACCGGACAACCACTCATGTCCTTATCAGCCACCCTCAATGGTATCTGTTTAATTTACAGCAGAAAGTTACTGCACATGTTAGACTGGTTAGCTGCCCTTGTTGAATAAAAATAATGAGTTTTTGTACGTAAATACCTCATGCTGGATTAGTTCAATCGAGCTGCTATCTTCCCCTATTACATTAGTGATAATACTCATGTAGATGATATGTACCCTCCTTTGTAAAGTGCTCCAAGGTCCATGGGTGAAAAGTGATTATAGAACCTTTCTGGTTTTGGAGTGAGGAACAGAGGAAAGGAAGCCATTTATGGGAAAGCGGCAAAGAGTCCTGTGGCACCTTATAGACTAACAGACGTATTGGAGCATGAGCTTTCGTGGGTGCATGTAGTGGAAATTTCCAGAGGCAGGTATAAATATGCAAGCAAGAATCAGGCTAGGGATAACGAGGTTAGTTCAATCAGGGAGGATGAGGCCCTCTTCCAGCAGTTGAGGTGTGAACCTATATGAAGGAACCTAAAAAGGACAAGCAGATCCTTCAGTTTGCCCATTTTACATGCTTAAGTGATGCATCTAAATGTGGCATTTGGATCTCCGGATAAGACACCCATATTTGAAAACTGAGCCCAGGAAGCCCACTTCTCAAATACATGAACCTATGCTACAGTACCCAGCTGTGCATTTGGCACATAGGCGCCAAAAACAAGTCCAAAATGAGGGATGGAGCCATGCTGTTCCACAGACTACCTAAATGCACCCTTTGGTTTGCCATGATTTAAAGAGTCATCTGCATAGTTAGTACAAACTTCATATTCATATTTAATTAAAGGAGGCATTTCCTTCCATAGCTTTCATTTTTAAAATCATAGCTCCCAGCACTAAACGCGTTACCCAGGGCGGCACTTTAGTTTGCTTCATAACAATACCCAGAAGAGTATAATCAGGATCAAACTGTCCCATGTCTAGAGAGTTCAACCTATTAATGTTGTGCTTTGATGAAAGCATTCTGCTGAGAACTAACGCCTGATTTACTGGGATGTCATCAAAGAGAGAATCATCACAAAGGCAAATCAAATCATCTTCTTTTTACTCTTTGGGGATCAGTGCAGGCTGAGTCATGAAACATACTTCAGATTTTGAATGTTGCATTAATTCCATCTATCCCTGGATGGTACTAAATCCTTGTCACAATTGTACAGGGTGATATCAAAACCTGTTCTAGAAACAGCTTAGGTATATTTTGATAAGGAAGAACAAACAAGGTAGTTTATTTTTAATGCTCTGGGAGCAGGAAGGAGTTTTGTGAAGAGACTTTTTGTAACAGTAACCATTTACAATTCTTTGTACCATGACCTTACTCACACAAGAGTAAAATTCATGTTACTTCACTGAAATCAAAGGAGTTACACCGATATCATACCAGTGTGACATCCTTACTGTTTGCCACTCTCCTGTACTGTGCAGTCACTCATTAATTTTCTTGCCTTTGTTTTTTAGAGTGATTGTAATCAATAGAGTTTGACACAGCCATGAGTGCTAATACAGAAGTGTGTCAATGATATTTGTGAACACTTCAGCTAATTACAGGTGTGCTCCTTTTGCAGAGATCTAGCCCAGGGTCCAGGTCCCTGACTAACACTGGCAGCTGGAGCTGTAAATAGTGGTCTAAGTGAACTATCCAAGCATAGTTCTACATCTCGGTATGACAGTGACTAGAAGTGTAATGTCTGGGTATCAGCGAAGTGGCTCGGAACCATACGGATCGAGAGATAATATCAAAAGGTAGTGGACTAACTTACTGCGTTCTCCTTATCTCCTGGAGCAATGTAATTGTTCTCTACCCTCTACAAAAAATTCAGTAAAAGCAGTGCTAGTGAAAGTTATTGAGGGCAGCCCTGGAGATTGATATCCTGCATTTATCCACAGGACAGATACAGCACAGACAGTGCCAAGTCAAATGCAGTGACAACAGGTATAACGAGACGGTGACAAGCTTCCCTCCCCCGTCCCTGCTGATCTGCCTTAGTTCTGGCATGGAGGAGCTGCCTGTTGGGCTGAACAGGCAGTTTAATTTCCACGCTCCTTCAGGCTGCAGCCACTCAATTCATTTTCGATTTGATGAGACTTTATCGGCATGACAAGCTCTACAACTGTTGCTGAAGTATAAAAAAGTGATTGCCCTCTCTGGTCTCTGAGAGAGATAAGTAAGGCCCATACACTGTGGGACGACATGTTGTTTGGAGCGTGAGCTTCCGTGCCCACCGGTCATTATTGTCCATGCTGATCCTGAGGCAGGTTGCCTTATAGCACGATGCCACTCTATAAAGTTCCCAGCAAGGGTGCCAAATTTGGTGGCGGCTACTGTGATTACAGATACCTCCCCCCTGGAAACTGGAGTGAGACTCCTCCACAGGTGCCGCAGTACAGACATCAGCTAGTAACCACTCTCAGCCATCATCAACCTTAATGAGATTCAGACAAGCGACCTAGAGGTCAAAAGCTCAGGATCCTATTACCAATACCGGCAGACGCTCACAGCTCCAAGACAGTGAGAAGCTCTTTAATCTAACCACTCAAACAGCAGCTACACATTCTGTTGTCTCTAGAGAATCACCGTACTGAAAACTTTTGAGTAGGGGAGCAACTTAGACAACTTCCTCTCAAGCCATCCAATGGACCACACAGCTGATTCCTGGTCGCAAGGCTTTTTGCAAACTGACTTGAATCTTATTATTAACTCTTCAGAGTACTGCTAAAACCGTTTGCAGCTTGAAGACATGGTTAAATTTCATTTACAAGCAGATTTTTTTTAAATGATACACTAGTTCAATACAACTGCAGTCTCTGCCTTGGGATTTGCAACCCTTTTACAAATTCCATCCTTAGGGAAAGATTATTTTATCACAACACAATCTTCACTGCATTGTGATATAATAAATAGAGTAGTGTTAAGAAACCCAGCCTCTACTGTTAGATATTATGGATATGGATTGGCGCCAAACTGAACTTCAGTCCAGATCTCTATCCACATCCAGAATATTATTTTGACACCAAAAAGTCCCCTCGCCTCTTGTTCAGATAGATTTCCACTTTCACTGGAACCTCCTCAGGCCCTGCTCTACCAGCACTCCTAGCTATCTTCGAGACACCACTGACTTCCTGAGGAAACTGCAATCCATCGGTAATCTTCCTGAAAACACCATCCTAGCCACTATGGATGTAGACGCCCTCTACACCAACATTCCACACAAAGTTGGACTACAAGCCATCAGGAACAGTATCCCCGATCATGTCACGGCAAACCTGGTGGCTGAACTTTGTGACTTTGTCCTCACCCATAACTATTTCACATTTGGAGACAATATATACCTTCAAATCAGCGGCACTGCTATGGGTACCCGCATGGCCCCACAGTATGCCAACATTTTTATGGCTGACTTAGAACAACGCTTCCTCTGCTCTCGTCCCCTAATGCCCCTACTCTACTTGCACTACATTGATGACATCTTTATCATCTGGACCCATGGAAAAGAAGCCCTTGAGGAATTCCACCATGATTTCAACATTTTCTATCCCACCATCAACCTCAGCCTGGACCAGCCCACACAAGAGATCCACTTCGTGGACACTACAGTGCTAATAAGCGATAGTCACATATGCCGGAAACCTACTGACTGTTATACTTTCCTACATGCCTCCAGCTTTCATCCAGACCACACCACATGATCCACTGTCTACAGCTAAGCTCTACGATGCAATCGCATTTGCTCCAATCCCTCAGACAGAGACAAACACCTACAAGGTCTCTATCAAGCATTCTTACAACTACAATACCCACCTGCTGAAGTGAAGAAACAGATTGACAGAGCCAGAAGAGTACCCAGAAGTTACCTGCTAGAGGACAGGCCCAACAAAGGAAGTAACAGAACGCCGCTAGCCGTCACCTTCAGCCCCCAACTAAAACCTCTCCAGCGCATCATCAAGGATCTACAACCTATCCTGAAGGGTGACCCGGCACTCTCACAGATCTTGTGAGACAGTCCAGTCTCACCAGCAACCACACACCACACAACAAAAACACTAACCCAGGAACCTATCCTTGCAACAAAGCCCGTTGCCAACTCTGTCCACATATCTATTCTGAGGACACCATCATAGGGCCTAATCACATCAGCCACTCTATCAGAGGCTCATTCACCTGCACATTTACCAATGTGATATGTGCCAGAAATGCCCCTCTGCCACGTACATTGGCCAAACCGGACCGTCTCTACATAGAAGAATAAATGGACTCAAATCAGATGTCAAGAATTATAACATTCAAAAACCAGTCGGAGAACACTTCAATCTCTTTGGTCACTCAATTACAGACCTAAAAGTCGCAATATTACAACAAAAGCACTTCAGAAACAGACTCCAACGAGAGACTGCTGAATTGGAATTAATTTGCAAACTAGACACCATTAAATTAGGCTTGAATAAAGACTGGGAGTGGATGTGTCATTACACAAAGTAAAACTATTTCCCCATGTTTATTTTTTCCCCCTACTGTTGCTCACACGTTCTTGTCAACTGCTGGAAATGGCCCATCTTGATTATCACTACAAAAGGGGTTTTGTTTTGTTTTCTCTCCTGCTGGTGATAGCTCACCTTAACTGATCACTCTCGTGATAGTGTGTATGATAAACCCATTGTTTCATGTTCTCTGTGTGTATAAAATCATCCTACTGTATTTTCCACTGCATGCAACCGATGAAGTGGGCTGTAGCCCACAAAAGCTTATGCTCAAATAAATTTGTTAGTCTCTAAGGTGCCACACGTACTCCTGTTCTTTTTACTGGAACCTCTGCAGCTCTGATGACATCTGCTGGCCAGGGACTTCTCCAGAGTCAGAGGGATGAGCAAGGTGTTTGGGAGTACCACTGGCCTGAATTCAAGAGTTCCAAACCTAAGACCGCCCCCCCAACACACACGTATGTATATTAAAGGTAGGGGCTTATGGGTAGTCACACTGCCTATTAGGAGTCAGAATCGTGGAATTAGAAGGTGGGGGTCTGATTTGTGATCAGTGGATTAAAGGAATTCCAGATTCTGGTGGAAGTCAGGAGAATGGAAGAATGGAGTCCCCTTTTTACAGCAGTATCTGATTTTCTCCAGATGGCAGGTTTACTTCACTGTGAGTCTGTAATGAGAATAGATGGATGATGCATGGGCAAAGTATACTTGGTCCCTATAAACTGAGGGATGCACAAACCCTGCCAGCCAGATTAGCTTATACAGTACTGATAACTGAGGGATGTTTGTGGAGCCTTTTCCATAGCGGGATCCCTCCTCCCAAATGTCCCTTTCCCATCTAGCTGGGATCTAGCTACATCCCATTCCCTCCTCTCCCCTCCCTGGACACCCCCGCCCACATTCCGTTCAGCAATATGGAAAGGGCAAGGTTGTCACATGCCCCCACCCTTTCCCAGAGGAGAACTCCTGGCTTAAATCTATTAGAAGCCACACATACAAACAGTTGAATTTCTCCTGCTTAACACATCACATCCACAGCAGATATGGAGGTCACTCGATTACAGACCTAAAAGTCGCAATATTACAACAAAAACACTCCATATCTGCTGTCCCTCCATTCCATTCCTTAAAGAGATGGAAGGTCCCTTTTGAGCAGGTGACTACACTTACTGCTGCAGTCACCACTTGTCATTGCTGTCTAAACAGGATAATCCCTTCCTTCAGCAGGTTTTAACCATCTTCCCAAGAAAGCCACCTCGAGACTTCTGGTTACACATACACACACACACACACACTGTGGGGAATATTCTCCTTGCAATTGCTTAGGGGATAAAAGCCACAAGACTCAAGAATGGAGCTTATGCCCCATCTGTGATTTCTCACTGTTTAATTCAAAGTTATGTGTTACATCATTTCTCAGAAATGACAGAATAGGGGTTGCAACCCCATTAAAAGAAGGAAATATTATCTCATTTTATTGATTTTAGGTTTTGTTTTTTAATTAAAATCACTCCTCTGACTGGCTAAAATCCTGACTCTGCCTGGCTTCCTACCTCCTTTTCTTTTAGATATTTGCTCTTCAATTTGTGCAAGTGGGTGAGGGTGTGGGTGGCGACGGTGTCTGGCAAAGGGAATCCTTCTTTATGCTGATACCTAGAATGGAAATGCAAAAGGGTTATCGGTTATGCTGCCAGGTGCAAATGCACAGATACAGCTGAAGCCCTCATCCATCATTCCAGCTGATAACTCTGTTGTTTCTCCTCTCTGTCCATGAGAGTGAGGTGAGATGACTTCACTGTGAATGTCTATATTGCTAGCCCACCCACAGGCCTGTACTTTGCTGTGTGTTGTGAAGGAGGACTAGGTGAGAGGAGGGCACAGGGAGCCTCTTCCCCCTCTGTATATATATTCACAGTGGGTTATACAGGAATACAGCCTAGCAAGCTCTTTAGTGCTAGGCTGAAGAAGCAGTTATCAGTGAACACCGCCCCACACACACCTTCCTGAAAGCCCCTGACATGTCCCTCCCACACCCTATTTCAGAGGTGCTTGTGCAGACAGCTGCTGAAAATGTCCCTACACAAGGGGACTTCTCCACCTACCTCTCTTGCTGACTGTTTGAAGGCCACTCTTCACTGCCTACACTTGTGTTTCTGTGGTGCAAAGTGGCCTCAGTGAACAGGAGCTTGCAGGCCAATGAATCTGATTCTTCTCTGCCTTGAACCTTGTGTGGTCATTTACATTCACATACGGGGAGTGCAAACTGGGTGTAAAATCTTCCCATTCTGATTAGGAGTGGAGGGAGAAAACGTGTGAAGTATCTATTTACTGTTCCTATTCCAGCAGTATACATTGAGTACCATGACAGTATATACATTGAAAGGTGGCATATTATGAGAAATAGACTAAGACTATAATGGACCCAGGTCTACTAGATGTGACCTTCTCTCCCCTCCCTACATATTTTGTTCCCTCTAGAACAGCTAGACATATATAGCATCACACATGATGGTTGCACATGAACAACCTGACTCCCAGCTGTTCCCTACCCTTCCCCTTAAGTCATGTCATGGTATGATTTAAGAGGTGAATAGAGACACCATTAACTAATTGTGTATCACCTTCTGCATAAATCCAGCGCTTGAAGCAGTGTTTCAGGGCCCCCTGTGGCTGCAGAACCCAGATCCCAAAAATCATGGTTTAATCTGCCTCTGCAGAATACACTGTACAATATAGTAGAACTAAAAAGGTGCAACACCATATCTGATACAGGTATCTGCTATTCTAAGTAGAAAAACAGTGGTAATCTCAGATACCTCCGTGTGCTAGTTGTTGGCAAATGTTGCCTTTTAAGGGTGACTTATGTACCTCCTACTCTGATTCCCCCAAATACAGAAAACAGAGTGTGCTGAGCTGGGCTGATCAACTGGTGTCTCGCTCAGCATATTTGGACATCCTTACATAGTCAGAATCTTGCCTGCACTTTAGGTAGCTCGTATCACATTGCAAGTTCTTTCTCAGATGCACAGTGAAGCTATCTGAACGTGCACAGATGTTTTCATGTTCCACAGAGAGCATAAAGGAAACAAGCCCGTGTGCACAGTGTGTGTCTGAGATTCATGCACGATGCTTCCTGCACAGGCAAATGTCATCTTGAAATTGGTTTTCATGTGCAAAAATCAGGTTCTATGGATTTCATTCTTACATATAACAAAGTCTTCAAAAGCATCATGACCTGATCTTGTCAGCAAGGAAGTTTGTTGCAATCTTACAAGTTGCCTGTTAAATGTCCTTTGTGTACTAATTGATGAAGATCCAAAAGGAGGAGGAGGGGAGGAGAAAGAATGGGTACTCTGCTGCCCATGATGCACTGAAATTTCAGCCTGCCCAGAGGCAGAGGCTTATACCAGGAAACAAGTGTCTAGACAGCTTTATGAGGGGTCATTAGCACATATGTGTTTCATATAGAAAGTATGCATTTCAGTATTTAATGTGTACATTTTAGTATCATCTAATATTCTTAGTATGGCTGAATCTTCTAATATCAGTTCTCCATGTCGTACATTAATATGCATCACATAGTGTAACAAACATTTAATGCTGAAACGCATACAAGCAGTTAGGAATTTACATGTGCAGAAATTCATATATTACAATATGCTGTATAGTATAGGACACATACATTTCGGCATCTGCAGCCACATCCATGCCCACTTTACATGTGTTTCAGAATTTGATACTTATTAATGTGGGGAAATCATATTGGCAGCTTCAGCCATGCTAAGAATTTTAGATGTTATATTCATATTATATTTAGAATTAAAAGTTTTATTGCTATTGTTGGTTCCTGGTGGTTATTTAATCAACTTATATCTCAGGCATCTATTATAGTTGAACTTTTGTAGACATTTACAAACATTAATTAACGTTCACGACTGCAGAAAAGTGAGCATCACTGTTTTATCCTCATTTTATAAACCGGGGAAACCAAGGCACAGAGAGGCTATGAGACTTGCCTAGGGACATGCGCTGAGTCAGTGGCAGAGACAGAATTAAAAGTCGGGAGTTCTTGACTCCCAGGTCTATGCTCAGTCCACTAAACTACAGATCCTTGTGATTCCGTGTCTGAGACATGTTTATGGTCTGATCCAAAGCACATTCAAATCAATGGAAAGACTCCCACTGATTTCAACAGACTTTGGATCAGGTCCATAGTGATCAGAGATGAAATTAAAGGCAGCTGGAACAGGGATGTATGAAGGGAACAGGAAGTTGGGATAGTAAGAAACTGGGTTGAAGGAAAGTATGTTTGGGCCTGATCTATTCCTGTGCCTCAGGCTGCTTTATTTTTTGGTCTGACAAGGCAAGGAACAAAGCTTCAGCATCTATCAGCCGTATTTGGGTGTGTCCTGAGTCTGCACAGGGTGCACACACAGGGCACTTCTAAACACACTCACCGTTCAGAGGAATAAAAAGTCATGCTTTCTTCCGGTGATGTTCGGTTTGTTGGGAGTGTCATAGGACTTCCCTTGAGTGCCAGATGTTTGTGCTGTTTGTTTAATTGAATACTGAACCGATTGTATGTGTAAAGAGGATTAATGAACCATTAAAAATGATCAGAACCTCTTAGATCTTTGTTCCAAGGAACCAGATTTACAAAGTGTGAACCCAGAACACGTATGAACAGGAGCTTGGAACTGAGTTCTCAACAGCCTTCATACAAACTCTTGCCATGTGGGTTTCCTTGTGAGGCTAGTCTATTTCCTTGGTCACACTCTCCCTGAATGCAAGGCAGTGCTGCATTAGATGAGTCCCTAGTATGCCTGCAGGAGTGGAAAAACCTGAAAAATAATATTAAAAAGAAAGGCACTTTCTCCAATTCACTCCACAGGTTTGCTTTCTTCTTCTTTTTGGTAGGAGGCATCTCCATTACTGGAGGTTTGCAACCATGGTAGCCCATTTTGTACATTCTCTGCTAATCTTTTTGTGGATGAACCACCCCAGTTCAAATCCACATCTTCTATCTATTATCTTCTCTTTCTGCCCCATGTTCTTTTGCCATCAGATTTTCCTTCTGGTGCCCATAAACCTGCATTGTTTGCTGAACCTCTCATGGGCTTTGCCTTCACTGGGAAATGCAATAGTGTTTGAACTCAATTTTTAAACAACCAAATTAGCTGACCTGATGCTAAATGGTCAGTGAAGAAGACAGATTCAACACCAGGTCAGTTAGTCAGTTGGTGATGGTTTGTGGGCAACTAGCTGAGCTGATGCTGAATGTGACCTATCCTTGCCTGCATTGACTAGTCAATGTAGTATCACCTCACTTGATTGTTAAAAATCAAGGTTAAACACAAGTCACCTAGTGAAAAAAGGCCCCAGGTTGCATCTAGAGAAAAGCTGATGGTCTTTTTTTTTTTAAAAAAACACTGGACTTTAAGGGCAAAATTTTCATAAGGGGCCTCTAAAACTATGCTCTGAAGTTCTTGCATGTGCAATTTTCATGCAGAAGCTTCTGCTTCTGTAATACACTGTGGCCATGTCTCCTTCCAGTGGCTGGCCCACATCAAATAAAAAAGCCTGCCTGGTTCATGGTGGAGTTACTGCTTTAGCTGAAGTTCATCCACAGCAGCCTATGCAGTCAAGTTGTGTCGTGACTCAGCCTGGCTCCTTCACAGTGCTGTGGTTTAACAGCCTCAATGTAGCCCTCAGTTTTCAAACGCTATTCTTAGCACAGTCTGCACCCAGACTCAGAAGTCCAGTCTACACTAGAAAAATGAGCAGTTTTTGACAATGGATGTCAAACTATTCCCCCCCCCCCCCCCCCCGCCGCCCAATTCCAGCTCCCTCTCAAATTATGTGGAAAATGTCTATCCCTCCAGTGTGGACAGGTCAACAGAGTTCAGCACCTTTGTCTGAGCCAGAATGTTTATCAGATGCTTTCACTCCCTAAAATAAATAAGTCAAGTGCATACTGCAGAAGAAGACCATTTTAAATCAATTAACAGCTACCCTCTGCTGTCAGCAATGCAATCATCCTGCAGTTGAGACCAAGGCACACAGCAGAGGAGATTATAATTATATTAACTCCTTTAGAGATTTACTGTTGCTTGCCTGACACTAGACATAGGAGCAATTTTAGTTCAAAAGGTATTTGCTCAGTGTATACATTCATCAGCATTTGATTTGCCAGCAGTCACTTATTTGTTAAAATCTACAGTTTCCATGTTTCTTTTATTCTCCCCCTGCTCCCACATAAAGAAAAATGATCAGCATTAAATTAGAAGTTTAAATTTGGGTCACCATATGTCAGATAAAGTCATCCCATCGGGCAGAGAAACACATACTTACATTTTCTTGGCCTCATTAGCTCTGGATTGTGAAAGCTAATGAAATGGATAAGAGGTTAATGTACATTGCTGTGACCAAGAAAAACAGATAAACCAAGATTGTAAAAATAAAAAATACCCCTGCATATTAGAGCACTGGGTTTAGGAGCACAGGGCCTGCCGATAAGGCTGTGTGGCTGTTATCCCTTCCCCCAGTCTCTCTGACCACATGGCTTGCTATTCTGCTCATTCCCTATGCTCCTCAAATATCAAATTCTAGCTATTTCCCTCTTCTCCTCTCTCGACAGTGGCTGGTAGATAATGCTTTTGTGCTGCCGTACCATCTGGAACAGCATCCCTGTTGCTCTGTGCCTAATTGCATTTGAAGAGAATCAGGGCATCTATCTCAGAAAAAGCCATCTCTTGACCCAGGCTTATGATTCCTCCTAACTCTCTGTTTGTTGTAATAATTAAATCCCACCCATGAGGCTCACAATTCTGCTCATTTATCCTCCTGCATTTATACTTTTTAACCGTCACCCTCTGTTTACTCCATGTACCACCACATCTTCAAATGACAAGTGTATTCTATACCTGATTTGCACTGTATTCCCATGTGCAGGATAGTCTAAGCTGCTGGGTAGAGATTGTGATACCTTTATATAAACAATGACATTAATTCAGTGCGGGGGGGGGGAAGCTACATTAATGCAGCATTAAGGTTGCTTGGTGGTATGCCAACCACTTGCAGAACATTAAACCAAGCAAAACTCCAACGTCTGAAAACCAGAAAATACAGAGTGAAAGTTGTACATAAATCCATATGTTGGCAATCCTGACAGCATACGTAATAGGCAGCGGGTTTAAAACAAACAAAGGAAGTATTTTTTCCACACAACGCACAGTCAACCTGTGGAACTCTTTGCCAGAGGATGTTGTGAAGGCCAAGACTATAACAGGGTTAAAAAAATAACTAGATAAGTTAATGGAGGATAGGTCCATCAATGGCTATTAGCCAGGATTGGCAGAGATGGTGTCCCTATCGTCTGTTTGCCAGAAGCTGGGAATGGGAGACAAGGGATGGATCACTTGATGATTACAGTATTTGTTCTGTTCATTCCCTCTGAAGGACCTGGCATTGGCCACTGCCCCAGTATGGCCGTTCTTATGTCTTTTCCCTCAGCAGATGAGGTACTTGTGCTGTGAATTCCAAACTTCTGTGCTCTGTGTCTTTGGAAACAGCACATTAATCTGCCTCAAGATCAGGAAGGAGCCACTTTCTCCCCACTGTCCCAGGGACTAGTGAAATAGGGAAATACAGGTTTTCTCAAACAACCTATCCAATCCTTGCCTACCACTCATTGCCTAGCCCCTTTGCAACCTCAACCAATCTCTCTGTCCCAGTCCCTGTCTCCCTGCCTTCTTCCCCACAAAATCATCGGTTTCCCTTCCTCATCTGAGCGCTCAGCCTCTCTTCCCTCCCCTACCACCCATTCTTATTTACCCCCATCCCCATAAATACCATCCCCTCACTGCAGCCCCAAAGCCCTAGTCCCCCCTTGCTCTGCCCCTTACTATCCTTCCCCGCCTAAATATCTTAATTACATTCCCCCCCAAAATAAAACTGCCACCCATGATTCAAAAACAGTAGCCAATCTCCACCTACTCAGTCCAAAATTCCTTTTGTCTTCAGTGGGGGTTTGTGATTAACTTATCCTTAGTTATGTTAACGGAATGGTGAGTTCAAAGCCCTGAAGGATGAGTTCACAGTCATCAGACTCAATGAGCTGAATAATTCATCCAGTGATTAGTACCTCTCAGTTTAACTGTACAAGGCAGCAGAAGAAAACTGGCTTTTGGCAGGGCCTATAACTTGGGAACCCCTTGGTCAAATGATCCCAAATTCGAATCACTTACTCTACTCTGCACACCAAATTTCAGCACAATCCAATTAAACATTCAGATTTTAGAGTACTGACAATAATCAAGCTTTAAAGCATATAAAATGGCGGGAATGTTTTCTGCATTGGCACATACACAATGTAAAATGGTACATCTTTTAAAAATATTGTTCTCAGGTTGGTTCCCCCAAAGTTTTAGTGGGTGCCATGCACTAACTTGGGTAAAACTCGACAGACTATAGTCAGACTATTTTGACCAGCATCACATCAATAGTTTGATCTGTATCTCTGGTAGGGTGACCAGACAGCAAGTGTGAAAAATCAGGACAGGAAGGTGGGGGGTGGAGTTAATAGAGCTGTCTATATAAGACAAAGCCCCAAATATCAGGACTGTCCCTATAAAATTGGGACATCTGGTCACCCTAATCTTTGGGCAAAAATATCCCACCTAGAAATGTTTTTAATGGCTATTTTGGGGGGCTTATATCTCTGGAACTCCTCACCCAAATGACTCCCCATTTGGGTTACTAACCCTACTCTGCACCATTGTGAGGCACATCACATTTCAAAGAAGAAATAAAATTAACTATGTTGATTTTACCAGACTTAGAAAGATCAACCTTTAGGCAGATATCTTGATGACACCCTAACTATGGTGGCGCTGGCATACCACTATAATAAAAAATATTGTTAGTGTTTCCATAGCAAATCCTTCCATTTCATGATTTATTGGGAAAAATGTATTGGGTTTAATGGGGAAAATTCCCTCTAGTCTACGTTTTAAAGTACAGACTTTCATCATGGGAAGGATCATTGCGGATAAAAAACCACTACACCATCAAACTAGTCAAACGGTTTCTTTGATTCCTGTGTGTGAAGTTAGTGCTCATGTAAGGTGTTGGGTTTACAATCCTAGAAGGTGAAGTCCATTGATCCACAGAGCAGACACAGCATAGGAGGCCGCAGTAGCCATCTGTTCAACCAACCCAGAGAAAGATGACCTCCAGGGGTTAGAATGTTTCTCAGTTATTGTTGATCCTGCTGAGACTCCCAACCAGAATGTCAATTAGGGTTAATTGTGGTGTTGACTATTATGATGAGAACATTGGGACCTGGACTGAGGTCACCAACTCATTTCAGAGAGGCCATCAAATGGCATCTATTTTCAGTCACTACTTAAATGGGCTGGATTCAAACAGGCAACCTAGCGGTGAAGGATTCTGTATCCCTTTACCCTGAGTCAGGCTATCCCCCATAACTGACCTGTTGTCCTTTAACTTTTATGTTATACAAGTTTCAGACAGACTGTATAGAAAAGTGAGATAATAGGTAACAGGAGGGGAAAATAAGATCCAACTATTAATATGTTCATAAAGCACTTAGACAACTAAAGACCTATGTAAGTGCTAAGTACTTTTACTGGGCCAGATCCTGATGTCTTTGCTTGGTCATTACTCAGACCAAGCTCTCAGGGAAGTGAGAGTCGAGTTAGGGCTTTACGATTTGGCCTATTGATATGACTATATTCTAAGTAATTATGATACTTCAGTGGATCTTCAGTCCACCCTTCATAAAATGGGACTAGAAATAGAAACCATACTGTTTACTAGCCAGTTTTGGTTTTGTTTGCAAACCCTCTTTACAAGCTGCCTTCTGCAACCAGCATCTAAAAACCAGTTTGCTGCATCCTCTGATGCAGGCTGCAGCTGCATTCTCCTTGTGACTGCATGTGGCAGAATAGCCTCATGAATGGGATGTTGGCACTAACTAAAAGGTTCCTAGTTCACATTAACATAGTCCTTTTCAAACAGGATTACATTAATGCAAATTAGGAACTTTTTAATTCGTGCCCACAGCTTCTGCATGGGGGAGTTACAGTGCAGCACTTCAGTGCGCACTGCTATTCAAACCCCCGGCGTCCGAACTGTGGGGCAGTTAGCTTTAATATTTTATCAGAGGATCCACAGCAATTTGCAAACATGCAGCCAAAGCTCACAACGATTTTATTATTTATACAATAGCACCTACAGGCCCCCAGCTGAGATCAGAGCCCCATTATATTCAGTCCTGTACATACACATAATAAGACTGTCCCTGCCCAAAAGAACTTGCGTTCTAAATAGACAAGACAAGAAGAGTGGCAAGGGAAGCAGTGCCATTGAGTAATGACTTACAAACAGTCACACAGCGGATTGGCAGCCGCGTTGAGAAGAGAACCCAATTCTCCTGACCCCCTCTCTAGCACCCTGTCCACTAGATCAGGGGTTCTCAACCTTTTTCTTTCTGAGCTCCCCCCTCCCCCCAACATGCTATAAAAACTCCACGGCCCACCTGTGTCACAATAATGGGTTTTCTGCATATAAAAGCCAGGGCCAGCATTAGGGGGTAGCAAGCAGGGCATTGCCTGAAGTCCCACACCACAGGAGCCCCTGTAAAGCTACATTGCTCAGGCTTCATCTTCATCCTTGGCTGGCGGGGCTCAGGGCCCAGGCTTCAACCCCATACAGCAGGGCTTTGGCTTTCTGCCCTGGGCCCCAGTGAGTCTAATGCTGGCCCTGCCTGGCGGCCCCCCTGAAACCTGGTCACGGCCCCCTAGGAGGCCTCAGACCCCTGATTGAGAACCACTGCACTAGATCACACTACCTCATGTGAGTTAGGTTTATGGTTGGTGAACTCTACCCACCAGTGATATCAGGAAAATTTAAAATAAAAATAACAATTCCGTGCAAATCAGAAGCGATACTCAGACTCCAGCAAGTTGCCAAGATGCTGACAGTGTGCCACAATATTCAACAACTTCTCATTTTAATTGTCACTCCTCATGTTGTACAGATACCAATGAAAATAGTGCATAAACTCAGCCAAAAACTGATATGTGTCTACATGGGGGAAAGAGTATTGAAGCAAGAAAGGAATTCAACTGAGCCTCACAAAACACAAATCTGGAGTTTTTAACACTCTCCCTTCTTTTGCTCTTCTGAGGAGGAGATTTTTGACCCAAAAGCTTCTTGGCATCACCAGAATCAAGAATAGATTCTTGGCCCTGCTAGGGAGCTGTGCAAGGTGGCATAAAGTCCGTTTAAGAGGCTACTTGGGGATTCTGCTTGTGTAAAGGGAAACCCAGGGTGTCATAGAGCCAATGTAGTGACCCACACCATCCACCTCCAAACCCCTGAGGTAAGGGGCATGGCCGGGGAAAAGGGTATGGCTCTGCACTCCAGTTATCCTTGGCTATTGGAACAGTACTTGGGGCCGTAGGCAGCTAAATGCAATTTCCAGCAGCCCTTTAAAACAAACATCTAGGTTGGACTCTCCAGAGTGTCCTCTAGAAAAAAGACTTTAACACTCGCTGAAGATTCACTTTGATGCAAAGTACCCAGTCAAACATCACCTGACTGCATTTTGCCAGCCTATTATTCAGCCCATAGGATGGCTGGTGTGCAGTGGTGCTGGCAGCCAGACTGTCACACACTGATTGGCCTCAGAGACTTGCCCATGCTGCCGCAGTCAAATTCTGATTGGCCTCCCCCATGTTCTGCTTGTGTGCTGATCGGAAGTGCTGACTGGGTGTAAATGTCCCATCTCACCCTGTAATCTGAAGAGGAGATTTAGCTCAAACCACTGCTGACCAAATCCTAAAAATAAATGAGCGTGCTGTGAGGGATAAATCTTGAATGTCAGGCGACACCAGAGTTAACCTAATATCAGAAATGGGGTTTAAGGCAGATTGAGTTCAGCACCCATGCATCTGGGTCAGCAAGGGGAAAACACTGAATGAGATTGATGTGATTTTGCTGTTTTGCTTTCTTTGTGTATATTTGTATCAGACTTTATATAAATCCCATCCCAGTAAACACTCTACAGAGGGGGAATCTCCCAGCATCCTGTACAGGAGTGGGTGTGAGTTGCCCCCACAACACTATCACCCTCATCCTACTCCAAAATAGGACTCTCTAGAGGTTCTCAACGATGTCTGGGATTTGCATGTGGAAAAGAAGTTGGCTGGGATGGAGCAATGGACTAGGGCAAAGTATATTACACACACACACACATACATGCACATACAGAAAGCATCAATAAATCCATTAGAGCTAATGAATATTGGGTCTTCGTTAATTTTCCACAGTCAGTCTTCATGCCACAGAATATTCATGGGGTAGCTTAATAAAACAATGGTGGGGGCAAATGGAAATGAACCACACTGCCAGGAAGCCAGAGATGAGAGCATGAGGCACTGGAGCTGAGTCAGGATCATGTACCCACCACACAGATGACTCTGTAACTCTGGTGGATACCCTGAGTTCTGCAGAGTTTGGAGGCAAACAACTGCCTGTTTTTTGGGTGAACATCTCTCTCTCCTGCCTCCCCCCCGCTCCCATAACATCTCCAATGGAATCATATGAGAAAAATACTCCAAGGGGACCTTCTCAGGCATTTCCTCCACCCCACCAAACTGAGAGTTACTGCTGCTGAAAACAGGTTTGAAATGTAAACATAAATATTGTGCCAGATCTTCGGTGGAAGCAGAGAGAGTTGTTCCATTTCAACATAAAATGACACAGAGCACCATGAAAGGATTTTTTCCTCCCAAGTGTATTCTGGGAGGTTTTTTCAATCTCATTCCTACAAATTGCCATGGCTAGAGATGAGAGATTGGACGGGAAGGTCCCAGTGCCACTGAACATTCTCTCTCTCTCTCTCTCAGGTACTTGGCTGGCAAGTTCTTGTTCAGATGCTCAGGGTCTACTTGATCACCATATGTGGTGTTGGGAAGGAGTTTTCCCTCATGTCAGATTGACAGTGACCTTTGGGTTTTTCGCCTTCCTCTGCAGTGTGTGGGTGCAGGTCACTGCTATGTCTCAATCATTTCCCTGCCACTGCATGGGAATCATAGAATATCAGGGTTGGAAGCAACCTCAGGAGATCATCTAGTCCAACCCCCTGCTCAAAGCAGGACCAATCCCCAATTTTTGCCCCGGATCCCTAAATGGCCCCCTCAAGGATTGAACTCACAACCCTGGGTTTAGCAGGCCAATGCTCAAACCACTGAGCTATCCCTCCCCCCTGTATGTGGAATCAGTATGTGGTGCACCCCGGTCCCTCCTATATTCGGCCTGTGGCACCTAACAGTCTAATCTCCGAAGGGCTGTAATACTTGTCTAATTTCGGTTCTTGGGTTTAGTGTGCGGGAGCTGGGGTGATGCTGGTGGCCTGTGATATCCAGGAGGCTCTAGATGACCAGGTGGTCCCTTCTGGTTTTAAACTCTACGACTTAATGACCAGAGCTTGGTGAAGCTTGGTGAAGCTGTGCCTGCTGGGGAGACCTCCTCTATGAGGGGTATTCCCCAGGAGGACCTTATTGCTATGTTGTGGCCCCTTTGCACAGCCACTTGGCAGGGATGACTTCAGCTTCCCAAGAGTAGTATAAAGAACAATATTTAAGATATCAGTATTAGAAATGACCTAGTGCTGACTGCAGGCTTTGCTGATGGAGCAGCTGCAGGGCTAAGCCAGAGTAGGATTACTACGTTTGAGATGCAAAACAAACTGACACCCACCACCCCAACCACAAGGCAACTCCGCAACCCCCCACCTTCAACAGCCACTTACAGTATCTAGAGAGAACACATATAGATAAGATTGATAACATTGCACGTCTCCTCATCCTCGCATGACTCAAACCCTCTCTCACACACGCAGGTTGCGCTTGCATGTTGGTGGGCAGACAGCTGCTGTATTTTCACCAGTTATCAATTAAACAGCAGAAGTGGGAATACTGTAGCATCTTTAGCTGGACACCGAAACTTTTAACATTAGATATCCCAGTGCACCAGGATAATAATGCAAATCTTTAGACCCACAGAAAAAAATACTGGCAGATTAAATTATATTTCTGGATACCGGCTGTCTAGGTTCCTTCCCCACTCTGAACTCTAGGGTACAGATGTGGGGACCTGCATGAAAACCTCCTAAGCTTATTTTTACCAGCTTAGGTTAAAACTTCCCCAAGGTACAAACTATTTTACCCTTGTACTTCCACCACCAAACTTTATCTGGGTTCCTGAGAAAACGTAGTTTGGAAATGTCTTTCCCCCCGCAAAATCCTCCCAACCCTTGCACCCCACTTCCTGGGGAAGGTTTGGTAAAAATCCTCACCAATTTGCACAGGTGACCACAGACCCAAACCCTTGGATCTTAGAACAATGAAAAAGCATTCAGTTTTCTTACAAGAAGACTTTTAATAGAAGTAAAAAAGAATCACCTCTGTAAAATCAGGATGGTAAATACCTTACAGGGTAATTAGATTCAAAACAGAGAATCCCTCTAGGCAAAACCTTAAGTTACAAAAAGACACACAGGCAGGAATATTCATTCTATTCAGCACAGCTATTTTCTCAGCCATTTAAAGAAATCATAATCTAACACATACCTAGCTAGATTCCTTATTAAGTTCTAAGACTCCATTCCTGTTCTGTCCCCAGCAAAATCACACAGACCCTTTGTTTTTCTCCCTCCTCCCAGCTTTTGAAAGTATCTTGTCTCCTCATTGGTCATTTTGGTCAGGTGCCAGCGAGGTTACCTTTAGCTTCTTAACCCTTTACAGGTGAAAGGATTTTTCCTCTGGCCAGGAGGGATTTTAAAGGTGTTTACCCTTCCCTTTATATTTATGACACTGGCAAATCCATAACAAAAACTGGCTAGGTGGTAACCACAAGCCAGAGGTGGGGAGCATGGATCGGGGTAGATGTGTCAAGGCAGGAGGTCAGGAAGGGACTCAGGAGGAGCAGCCCACAGAGAGGGGGAAAGTAGACTGGGTGCACATGCGGGTAGTATGGAGCTGTGTTTTCTGGGACCAGAAAGAAGGGGCTTCGAGAGAAGCAGGAGAAGGGGCACACGGAGGTGGGCAGGACATTGGTGTGGAAAGAAACACTGTTGGGGGTGGGCAGTGTAGAAGCTGGGATGGAGGTGAAGAGGAGGAATTTAGGCGGTGCAGAAGACTGGGTGGTGTGGAGTGTGGTGGGTGAGCTGCGAGAGGACACAGAGGGTGTATGGAAGGGAACATGGAGTGGAGGGCCTGGAAGGAAGCCATGAGCAGGAGACAGGAGGTATGGCAGGGAACAAGGTAGGGCATATGGAAGGGAGTGAGAGGTATGGAAGGATCACAACAGGCATGGGGAAAGGGGGACAGGGGAGATATGGCAGATAGGGCAGGGGAGTGTTGGGGATCTGGGAAGATGTAAGGGAAAGTTGAAGTCTTTAGTCTCTTTAACCAGTGGTGGATTAGCTACTGGGCTGACGGGGCCCGTGCCCAAAGGCCCCAGCCAATTGGGGGGCCCCAGAAAAATGAGCACCTCCCTGACCCAAACCCCCTACTCAGCAGAAGTGCTGGGCTGTCGGGGTAGCCCCAGTGCCCAGACCCCAGCTGTGGCCCAGGACTGGAGGAGCTCTAGCTCCCTGCCCCAGCCTGAGGTCTGGGGGAGCACTCACTCCCCGCTGCGGTTCTGGGGGTGGGACAGAACCTCTCCAGTCTTTGGGCTGCAGTATGGGGACAGATGGGGCCGGCTGTGGGTGGAACAGAGCAGGGCCGCAGAGGGGAAGGGGCAGAACAGGGTGGGGCCATGGGTGGGGCCGCAGGCAGAAGGGGTGGAGAGGGGCCCCCTCACTTGCTCTGGCCCAGGGCCCCACGAAACCTTAATCCGCCTTTATCTTTAACCACTCTAAATGCTTAAAATCTCTAGACGTAAACTAGAAGGACCCTGTATCTGGCTGGCCATGTTTGCTTAGACCCCCCACACACATACACCCTGCTAGCAGGTGTTACTGTTGATTCTGATGGAGGAAGGTATGTGGGGCTTGCTACTCACTGAGGAAGCAGGTGGTTTGGTACCCCCCAGGGATATAAGGGCAGTGAGACTGGCACTCTAGAGAAGTTCAGGTAGATGAACAGGCCCTAGGAGCAGAGAAGCACGAGAGAAGCCTTGAGCTAAGCTTTATATTATAGTCACTTGTTTGTTAATAGAAAGCTCAGGAAGGGAGTGCATGGGCTTGGTTTTAGAGGAGTTTGGGAAAGGCACCTGCACTGCGGGATTAAGGTTTTCCACATGAATAAAGGCACCTTCTTCTCCACTTCTGTTCCGTTCCGTTCCACTATCCATTACCTCGAGATCCCTGTGGACCACATACACTAACCCAGTTCAAACCTTCAAGCTCACTCAAGAAACTGGAAAATCCATTAAATGAAAATCTTTGCCAAAGTGACCAATTACTAGTCTGCTTGGAAAGGGATTTTCTTGAGTAGGAAATGGGATTTTATCACTCCTAGTAATTTGTTTTTTAATGTATACTTTTTGCAAATGTGAAGGCCAGAGTTGAAGTTGGGAGTGTGATAGTGACAGATGAAGGATTATATGAAAGTAGGGAACTGATGGGGGTCCTTTCATTGTTCATTTTCACACATAACGTTTGAAGGGTATTTTGGAGCTGTAGAAAGCACAATATTTTTGGTGGTTGTTTGCCTTTATTGAAGCACACCTTTTAAACTACATTTTTGTTCATAGACTGCTTTCCTTATTTTGTGTGTGTGTTGTTTTCTTGCTTCTATACTGTTCAATCACTCCTCTCACAGTACATAGTTTGCAATGACAATTTATGACAAAACTGTCAGGTTATATTAGATGTAAGAAAACTTATTCATTAAATTCCTACAATCAAACATTAAAATGTATATTATTCCTGTGGGGACAGGAGAAGGGGGGAAAGTAATAACATAATCTCTGTTGCATATAAAATATTCATAGCTGAGCAGAGTGTCTGAACCCTAATGCTTAAAAATACAGGCTGGGCAGTAAATGTGATTGGATTTCTTATAATCTAATCATTTTGCTCCATATGTGGCCCCCAATCTGTTTAGGATTGTTAAAATTCCTGGGTATTGTACAGCCATCCCTGGAGAATGCTGGGAAGAATTACGGACAGTGCCTGGAACAGATGGGATGCCAATGACTCAAAGCCAGCAAAGACTAAAAAAGAGGACAGTTGTTAACTCCTTCTCTGCCAGCTGTATTGGAGGGTTTGGGACAGACAAACTGATACAAAACATCCTGAATATCAAATGCTTTTTAAACTTTAGGGCTCTTCAGAACCAACAGCTACTGTTAGTGAAGATAAATGGTAGAAATATTGGCTATATTCAAATTGTCACAGCTCCATGTCACATGCTTTCCACAAAGTCTGAACAAGAGTTTAAATGTCTCATTGAAACACACACAAAGAAAATTCTTCTCCTTCAGAGTGGAGGTGCTGTAAAAATGTCTTCAGACTAAAACAAGGGAGTCTCCCTGCAGATGAATGAGATTTGGCAGCCCGGTACTTGAATCAAATAAAATAGTCTGGTTGCTCAGAGTTGCCTGCTTCTTTCCAACTTCTTGTTAAAAAAAAGCTCATATCAGCATTTGAGAACCTCTGCCATATAAAATACATGGACATTCCTCTTTAATTGTGGTTTATGATGGATTAGTTCTATTTATGTTAGTTTAATCCTGTAACATGTATGACAGCAACACACTAGCTAAAAACAAAATATAGGATTACCCTATTAAAATGACACCGATTATGGGCAAAGTTGTCTCTTTCTGTGACCTTTTCAATTGAAGTTCCATGGAGTTGTTAAGGTGAAAAACATCCATCACTTTTGCACATACACACAAAATAAAGGTTTTGTTGCTTTTGTTGGCTCAGGTGGGAGTTTTACGTATGTTCTGAGGCATGATTTAGCAGAAGTTAACCTAAAATACTAAGCACCCCAGGGTGGGAGAGAGGAAGGGAAATTAATATAGCAGCCTGGGTCCTTCAATATGTTTTTCTCTTTAATTCATGAAAAAGCTGTTAGTACCATAGTGCAGGACTTGAATTCTGGCTGGGGACTTGGCACGTTCTTCTGTTGCACTGATTTTACCCTTGTTGAGGAACAAAGTCTGTCATAAATAACAAGGAATTTTCCTATAAAATCTGATACAGCGAGCCTGAGAAGTAATCTTCCAGCTTCTGCAAACTCCAAACCTTGCTCTGTGTGTGTGTGTTTGTGTGTGTTAGTGTTAGTGGGTCATACCTGAGCAGAAAAAAAAATCACTCTAAAATATAAAAACAAAGATGTATTCTTCAGAAATGAGGCTGCTGAAAGAAAAAATCTGTACCTGTATTTTTAACAGATATTGTAGTCAGAGCCATATAATGCCACAGACAACTTTACACACAGCATATGTATTCCCTGGAGCGGGCACATTGGAGCCAGAACATGAAAAAGCAATGGGTTCTGCTCCCACAAAGCTCATAGGGGATGCCAGGACAACAGCTATGCCAGTCAAAACAATCTACACTTAAAAAAAAATCTAACAGACACATACTACAAGAAAAAATTAGTATTGGAAAGTCTAGCTTGTTTCCTCTTTTCTACATGCAGCTCCCTATACCTATGGCATTTAATTCCTCTGATTTGGAACAGACTCGGCTTGCCCTTATTGGACAGTCCTCAGAGTGCCAGGGTTTGACGAAACATAAAAGAAATAGGAACTGTTCTAGTCATTAGGACCATATACTCCAAGTTCAACATGTGAGCGCTTTTTAAGCACCAGCATTCTGATCACACTTCCTTGTCACAGCCTCACAGGGAGATGTGATACTTGCTTGAGCCCTAGTGGGCATCTAAAGAGATCTGGTTTCTGAACAGGAATATTAATCATGTGTCTTAGCCACCCAAGGACATATTAATTCATGTAGCTGGCAGATACTGGTTCCAACCAGTTAGCAGGTGGGAATTCTAAAGAGGTGCCTTCTTTCTATATTCATTTAAAGAAGTTGGAAGTCGTATTTCTTGCCAGAAACAAAATATGGTAGCTTGCCAGACATGAAAATATCAGGTGTATTAGATTTTACAATGCCACAACCAATCAGGCACAGAATTAACCCAACAAAGTTAGTGTAGCAAAAACATGAAAACATTTCCCTCTCCCTCCATTGCAATCTGACCTAGGCAATACCCTGCAGGAGTTTTTGGAAGGGAGAATGACCATCTGAGGGGATCAGTAATGTCGCACAGAACTTTCCTCCTTCAGATCTTTAAACACAGATTGGTAGCCACTCTAGAGCATTATCATCAGATGGCCGTTTGGAGATCTATGTGAACTGGCTTAAGAAGGTCTGTGTCAGGTAGCCACATAACAAAAAGCACCACTATGTTTTGCACCTTTGTTAGCAGTCATGCAGAAGGGAACTACCCGAATACTTAGGCCCAGCCCACAACACTGGTATAAATCAGCATAGCTCCATTTTGCTGATTTGCTCCATTGCCAGTTCACACCAGTCGAGGATCTGGCCCTTAGATTCCCAATCACTAAATGGGCATTGTGGCAAATTGCCAGCACTACTTTGATGGGTCTTGCACTTTCTCTTCTTGGGGAGGGTTCAGGGCACCGTTTCTTACCCCTGAACTGGGGTATTAACTGCCCCACTAGTGTCCTAGAGGAGGGGAGTGGAGAGGGAGGGACCCGGGCCCGCCCTCTACTCCGGGTCCCAGCCCAGGGGTGCTAGGGATAGCGGTAAACCGCTTGAACTAGCGGTTCCTTCCCCTGGGCTACTTCCATTTCCTGCCCTTCAGCTTGTATGGCTTCCTGCCCTCCCTCTACACAAACCAGGTGTCCCTTTACCTAGGGCCTTGGTCTTCTTAGCCCACCACAGCACTTCTCCAAACTCTCCTCTGCTTCCCTCCAGACTGCTCTCTGCTCCAACACCAATCCACTCTGCTTCAACTCCTTCCCTTGTCTGATTGAAGCAGGCAGGTTTTATCAGGCGACTGGCTTCAGGTGCTCTAACTGGCTTCCGGTGCTTTAATTAATCTATAGCAAACTTTCTTCCTTCTACAGGGAATAAGGTTCCTTTCTAATACTCTCCTGCTGCCCTCTGGCCATGCTGTATCACAGCATGTAACATAGATACCTTGCAGCGAAAACCAAAAATAATGGATTCTGTACTTTACTCCCCCTCTGTTAAGGATCCCTTGACTTTGCTCTTGGAACTGGGGAGTTCTAAAGAGGCACAGTAATCTGTGTGTGCCCCTTCCAGCCCAGTTCAGATAATTATTTAGTTTATTAGAATTATTATACTACGACTAGCTATAGCACTTTGCACCCAAGGATGAAAGTAGTTTACAGATATAAATAAAGACTCACAACACACCTGCCAGGCATTAACTGAAGAGCTAGATTTCTTTTTTTCCCAAAAACATTTTTAAAGTGGTGACAGATTTTCACGGACTATAATTCTCAGTGCAGAGTGGGAAGGGGACTGAAGGACTTGCCTATACTTGGATAATTACCTAGGGTATCAGATCGTCTATTAAAGTGGC
The DNA here is from genome assembly GCF_965152275.1 of Natator depressus. Classification (NCBI taxonomy): domain Eukaryota; kingdom Metazoa; phylum Chordata; order Testudines; family Cheloniidae; genus Natator; species Natator depressus. The sequence goes on from NC_134240.1 coordinate 74,687,197, forward strand.
ATAACCATCTGTCATCCAGGAGGTGGGTTACAAGGTGGGGGCATTGTTCCTCCAGAAATTCATAGGACCAAACTGTGGGCCCCTGGTGTTTTTATGTCTTCCCATAGTCCGTGCGGCCACATAAACATTCACACCCACCCAAAGACTCCCATTGACTTCACTGGTAGGCCTATGTCAATAGCTATGAAGTGGTCTGAGGGTAATTGTAGTGGGCCCACTCCATTAATGACACGTGTCAAACACACCTTCCTTGCTAATTGTATCTTCTCTGGACACTGAATTGACTTAATCAGCATGTCCGTCTTTGGGCCGCTGGGCTCTACTTTGTGCTGCTCCTACTTCAGGCTAGGGCACTTCTCCTTAAAAGTCTATTTAGGTACTTCTGCCTATGAATCTCTACAGCTCTCAGGGAAAAGGCCCCCCTGATTCCTTTGATGTAATTGATACTACTCTCCCAATGTCCTGTTATCAGACATTGCTTGCACATGTTCCCACTATCTGGGCAAACCATATCTATCTGGGTTCTCCCTTGCCACACCTACCACATTTCAGGAAATGTCTCGTTCTTTAGAGGCCTTTTCTTTCTTTCTTGTGCCTCTTTTTCACCATGGAAACATTTCATTGGTTACTAGTTGCACAATGCTTTCTCGGCTTCTCCGCGAGGTGTCTTGCAATTTCATGAACTCAGAGGGCTGTTCCTGTTGCATTGCCTGTTCTGGAGTTAGCACAGACATTAACCGGGGTTTTTCTGAAAGCTCCTTGTTTAGAATGATCCCCCATGTGTTCTTCCTTACCGATAGTGAAGTCACAATACGCCGCTTGTTCAGATAGGGCCACACTTTCTCTGCACCCCTTTGGTAAAAGCAAGGCCCTTCGTGGATTCTTTGTGGAAAGAAATGTTCATTAAACATGTTCAGAACAATACCATAGTTATAGCTTATTGGCTTCCACCATGAAGGCAAACAATTTATACGTATTTTTGGCTTTGCTCCCTATTGCATAAATGAATGAGCTGACTTGTATTTTGCCAACTTCTGTGTTAAGCTTCTTTGTTATGCAGAAGCTAATAAAGTGCTCTCTCCACGTGGGCCACTCCATGGGTTTAGCAATCTCAGAGTCTTGCAGGGGGTTGACTTTTTTTGACTTCTTATTTATGTCGGCTCAAAATGAATCAGCTTCTGACACCATGCCATGTGACAGTGGTAAAGAATAACAGTAAGAGTCATTTCCTGCAAACATTGAAAAGGGGCTTTAGCTTTAGAATAAGGAAAACCGTATTCTCCCTAAAACATCTCTCTCTTCCTCTGCTTTACTACATAGCTCCATCCTAAAACCTCACCCTGCTTCCTACTGCCTGACTTCCTTCACTGATTTTAAGAAACAGTACTGTGGCGAGGTCACCCCACCATGCCTCGAAGGTCTTAAAACAGCCCTAGGAGAGGGCTGTAGCCGGAGGAAAGCTAGGCTGATTGGGGGAAGTAGCCACAGGTGGTGCCACGCCCCAATCAGGCCACAGCTAGCTCTATAAGAGGGCTGTTAGCCAGGAGCTGAGACAGGCACTCTCTCTAGTTACATGAGGAGAGGAGGATGTGGCTGTGGCTGCCCAGGGGGCGGGGCGGGGCGGGGCGGGGCGGGGCGGGGCGGGGCAGGGCAGGGCAGGGCAGGGCAGGGCAGGGCAGGGCAGGGCAGAGCAGAGCAGAGCAGAGGGAGCTGGGGAGCTCCAGCCTAGCAGAGCCCCAGGCCGAGGTAAAGGCCCATGAAAGGATACTAATGCTGCAGAGGAGCAGCCCAGACCTAGACAGAGGCAGCTGGTCCAACCCCCCTTGCCGATGATGAGTGGTAGAGACTGCAGGGCAGAACTCTGATTTAGAAGGGCACCGGGTTCCGGGAGGGGCACAGGACCAGCGGCAGGCGAGACACCAACTGGCAGAGGGCGCTCCTGGCTGAAAAGAGCTAATTCCCTGGACAACCAGCAGGAGGTGCCGCAGCGGTGAGTCGTCGCCCCATGACAAGTACATATATCCTCACAAAAGAGAGCACTCCCCTCAATGTCTGCTGACAGATGCCAACAAGTACAAGCAGGCAGGGGACCTGGCCATGCCTCTGGCCTCGTGCAAATGGACCATGCCTGGTGGGACCACGGAGTATCACTGCACATGATATCTAGTCCCAATGGCAAAAGCAATTTTTTTGTGTCCTGTGTGATTTTTTTCCCCTGCACCTTTTCTCCCCTGGCATCCCAGCCACAGTTAACCCATAGACTTCTAGAGTTTCCTTCCCACACAGTTTCAGGAATCCAAGAAAGCTGCACAGCTCTGCGCAGAATTGTTCTTTCCAGACTGGTTTTAAAAATTTCAGAGCAGTCCCTTCCTCATAACTTTTCTCACTTCCTTTTCTGTGTGAATAGGCATCCTTTGGGCCATAAAAAAATAAAGAAATTCAATACATCTGAAAGAATATGGAACTGCTGTGGATATTGCAGGTCTAAGAAACTCCACATTCCACCTCCAATTTCCAGGGATGCCTTCAGTTTGAATGAGATTATGAATATGAATTGATGGGAATACTCAAGAGGCTGTTTAGAAGGATCACAGAGCCATTAATACTACACTATACGTTTCATGCAGAGATAGCTGTGCCCCATAGCTGGCTAATACTGTGGAATAAAAGGAGTTAAATGTTCACACTCTCTTTCTCTCTGTGTCTCACCCCCTCCTCCTCTCCATGCATTTCTGTCAAAGACCCAATCTCTGGCCAGCCACTGGTAGGATTAGGCTGCTCTAACAGTCTGGCTGACACCTTTGCAAAGAATGAGGTCTCACTGTCTGAGGGAGAATACATGCATGCACTTTTTTTCCCAGAAGACATTTGAGAAATGAAACAACAACTTAGACTTTGAAGATTTCAAAATAACACAGGTTACCAAAAAACACAAAAACCCTCCCTTTTTGAAAGACTGCAGGCATTTTAGTTAATGTCTATGTGGGAGCCATATGGAAAAATCAGTTCTGTCCTGCTAAACTGGTTTCACAGTTTTGGTTTTCATCTATCCACAGAGCTCTGAAAAGTCTATGTTTTGTTTTATTTTGCTTCGCAAATAAGAGAGTGGTCTGAGGAGCATCTATCTATAAACAGAATAGGTAAGAGCAGTTTTTTTTTAAGTTTTCGTTTTGTTTGTTTTTGTGAAAGGTGTCTCCAAGAATCTGAGAGTATGTTGTCTGTGTAATCAAGAGAAGTTAGCCTTTAGGATGATGTTCTATTAAGGATAAGCTGATTATGTATGGTATTTGTTTATTTGTTTGCTTGTTTGTTTTTCTTTCCTAGACAAAAAAAAAACAAACTGCAGACACTATGTGAATGTTGTTTGCAAAATGCCATTTAAACAGCAGCAAGAGTAAAAACTCTGAAGTGCTGGGCAGTTTGGATGCCTTATTAAAAGGTAAAGAAAAATACTTCCAGGGTTTAATTTTGAGCTAATAAGCTATAGTTAGAACAAAAGAATGGCAAAAGTGACAGAGAAACATTACCATCAGAGGAAAAGCTTTATTGTAAAGGGATTTACGCAAGTAATCAAGAGGAAGAATAATCTTCTCAACACTTGCTAGACCTCGTAGTATAGTTCTATATTTTATTCGTCGGGTGTTTTAAATGTTACCAACACATTTTCAAAGTGGAATGGAAGGGGAATTTTTAACACTATTAAGATGTTAAATAGGATGTTCTGTTGTAGCATAGCCTGTGAGTCATACTAGTTATTTTGGAAATCACCAATGAAAACAAGTTTTCCACATGATAATCTGCAAATAGATTCAGAACTATACTTAAATGTACAGGACCAAGAAATATTAAAATTCTGCTCCATTTATAAATATTGTTTGTTCATGAGCAGTAGCTCAGCTAAGCTGAAGACTTTTTGACTTTCTGAGTTCTTCTTAACACAGGCTACAAAAGGAAAATGCCAGTCACAAAAAACTGTACAGATTATAAATCATGGATTCATCATGTCACGGATTATTTTTCTTTAATACACTCTTCTTTTACTGGCTGACAATCACATTTGCTGATGTCTTTACTCCTTCTTATTGCTTATAAGTTTCAAGAGGTTGTCTTTTTTCAAAAAGAGATACTGCTCACAGAGCACCCCCTGCCTACTAAAGCACTGCCCTACATTTCATATCAATTTTTGAAGTGATTTGTCCTTCTTCCCTTCTCTCAGGTCCAGCACTTCTCTCTCTCGCTCTCTCTCCTTAGATTAATGTGAGGCAGATGCAATAATACTGTGAGGATAATGAGCAATCTAATACAATAATACACTGCAAAAAGTTCCCGTGCTTACTTAGCCCTTTTATTTGTGTAACTGTGTACAACACAGATGTGGTGTCCCATTTTTAACAGCATCTGCATTCTCACAGACCCCTTGCTGGAACTGCCTAAGCCTCAGACGCTCCTTGTCCATATTCCTTGCAGATAATAAAGTGTCTCAGCAAAGGGGAAAATATGACATTTAAAAAGTCTGAATCAGAGGGATATGGGCAAACTAGCATTAGTTTTAAACCGAGAGACTGCAGAGATCGACTGGAAACATCCTCAAGTACACCTGCTGGGGAAAAATGCTGGAAGGAAGAAGATATAAAGTGCTGGAATTTCAGAACTATTTCTCCAATCGTTGCATTAGAGTACAGGCTTCCTCTAAATAAAAGACACACAGAATTTAAAATCTACTAAATCCCAACACAATGTCTCTCACCTGGGGTCTACCACTTTCTTCTCCATATACTCTTTTCCCTTTTATATTATTTGTTTTCTGTGCACACACCTGAAATCCTGATGAACTTACAGTCAGTATGAAATAAAAATAGAATTACAAAAAACACAGGTGGCAGCAGCATTAGGAATACAATAGATTAGCAATAATTTGTGACCGGGAGACTCCTTGCAAGTTACTGGATCTGTAAAATTACCAAGTGAACTAATGCAATAAATAAGCCAGGATAAGGTATCTTCGAATGTATTTTGTCCATTCATTTGTCAGCTGTTTTTAATTTTGATGATAATTCCTTTCTTCATAATACACTCATGCAATATATACACTGTATTGTACATATATTTGGTAATATGAGACCTTACTACAGCTTCTGCTTTTTAATCTTTGCTGAGAACTGGGGCAAGACAGAGACATTTCTCTGTGAATATAAATGAGTTAGCAAAGTGCAGATTAGCAGCATTCTGCAGTACCCTGATTTTTTACCATTTGTGACAATAATGATTATTGGCAAAGCACAACGAGAGGTACACGAAAAGAGAGGCTTTTGTTTTGTTTTGATTTTGTTTTGTTTTCCCCAATGGTAACAACCTCTATAACCTTTTATTACCCCATCTTGTAGTGCTGACGATGTTCAGATTCTGGATTTACCTGCCTTTCCATCTTCTCGTGGCCATGTGTTTGTGTCATTCTGTAAAGGTGCCCACCAGTTCCCAACACAGCTTCAAGAGTGATCTCTTCAACTGTAATCATTCCCTGATTCTTGCAGATGGTAAGGAAACCACAGTCCACCTGTTGAAGGATATACCTAAAAGGTAGGAGCAAATCATTCAATACAAATTCGCATATGTTCTTTCATTTCCTGCCCTATGGCACATGCAGACTTGCTACTGCTAATATCAAGGAGATAATTGCTGTACACTCCCTACCTGCAATGCCCTGGCAGTGCTGCCTTTAGTACCCTGAGCCAAGCAATGCAATATTGCTGTCCCTTGAAAGTCTCTTCCAATATCTCCCTCCAGCCTTCTCTTTCTTTTTTTGCCTTCTTAGTTGAAAAACTTAACTAGAATCTGGAGTGATTTTTTAAGGTAGATTTCGGCTATGTATATTCATTGTAAGATTTTTCGCTATTTGGCTATCTGGCAGACCTCTTAATTGATGCAATTACTGCTGAGTTTACATTAGGCTCCAAAAGTAAATAACTATTGCTGCATATCCAGGTGATATCTTAATCAGTTGACCAACAAAACTGTAGGAGCACCAAAGTGTCAGGCCAAAGTCAACTGCAAATATTTTTCCTCAATAAATTAACTACCCAAATCATTACAATAAGGGTATACTTTAAAACTGAAAATCAGCTTTCAGATATACTGCATGCTTAGTTGTGTATTTGGTGAGCAGTACTAAAGCTTTCATAGATCCAAAGAATTTTTAATATGGAAATTCCATTGAAGGTTAACCTGGACTTCCCAAAATGCCTGTGAATTTTGCATGTAGTCAGATCTGTGTGTGTGTGTGTGTGTGTGTGTATATTAAAGTGTCTGGTACCTTACGTCTACCTCAGATAGATATCTGGGAAGAGATGCCCTTTACCTAGATTAATCCAAAATACTCTTTGGACACTAACCAACATTATTAGTGTCAATAGATCTGATATACATTCCTGCAGAATAGTTAAAGAGCAGAGGGTGAGCCAGATGGCTCAGTCCTGATGGGCACTGTGAAGGAAGAAAACAGGACATTGCACATGTGGTTATATAACAAAGTGATGACTACAAGAATGAACCGAAGAATTGTCCTTGTTAAAGGGACATAGAAATTGAAATCTAAGAGAAAGAGGGGTTTATAGCATGTAGTTTAACAGGAACATATTAATTTCCAGATTAATTTTTTTAAACTTGGTTCATCTAGAATAAAGGCTTGAAGTACGCACTTAATTATAAGCACTGAAAGCCTCACAAGAACCTTATAGTTTTCCAAAGACCAAACATAAAACCAGAAAATTCAGAGCCCAGGTTTAAATTAAAAGAAGCCAAAACATTTGAAAAATATGGAAATACTCAGTGGTCACCCAAACAACTTTAATTCTGGCCCAGTAGCAATACCCCGAAAATATGTAAAAACTCTCTGAGGTGACCTTATGTGTCCATAACATCTCACCAATGAGTACAAAACTAGAATTACTTATATTTTATTGTACTGTAATCTAATAGAGTACATCTGTCTTTATGGCCATACTCAGTCCACTGAGAGACTGAGCAGCCAAAGAGCAAAGTAGCAAAGCTGGAGATCAGGCTTTACTGGAATCAGTCAGGAACCGACGTCACTTTGTACCAGTGATACAGTGGGCCAAATTTTCAAAGTAAATATGTTAAACTGAACTCTTGTTAGATTAGGTTAATGATTCCAGGGAGGATTCAGTATGCTAGCAGAGTGGCAAGTACATTTGTGGTGCTACTCAAGTGCATTTCCACCAATAAGCAAAGACTCATTAGGCAGAAGGGAAGAGTTAAGAAATTGAATCTCTGTATAATCATCACTTTTGAGGTATTGAGTAGGAGCTACTTTCCATATGCATGGGGGGGCATTCATGGCCCATATAAATGTTGTATTGAGTAGCTCTCATGGATGTCTTCAAGCTGTGTATAAGACTCCACATGAGCAGAATAGACTCATTGCAACTAGAGAGACTGGTGGCATGTTGGGATGGAGAGTTGAGGAGTAGCATCCTCACACTGCCAATCAAGAACAAGTAGGACTAGGTATGAAATGGATCCTCTTAATCTCAGACCTTTGGAAGACAGAGTGATGCTCTCATACTATATTATTCTTACAGAACCCATTGTTGGTTGCTCTAAGCAAGAAACCTGGATATCAGATTTTGGTAAAACACATGCTTATTTCCCCAGTGTTAGCCTGGGAAGGGAGCTCTAATAGAAGTCACTTTCCTAATTCTATTATACCATAGTATTTACTTGTCCTATAGAGTCTAAAAAGTCAGTATTGTGGAATACATCTACCCAGTAATAAATGGACAATATTCAAGAATACCTATGTGGAGTAGAAAGAAACACAGTATGTATTCTTTTTACATGAGAAAATGTAGAGCTCTCTCTCTAGGCTATTGCTTTAGTGTACCTAATAGTTGAATTGTTGTTATTACCTACAGTGGAATGTAGTTTTTAGATCTTCAATCTGAATGACTAATTACTTTATCTGCTGGGATTCTGCAGTATGACCATTTCTTAATGCCTTCAGTACATTTTTATCCACATTTTCAGGTACTGTTTCATTCTGGAGGAAGACAGAGCCCCTGCTCCTTTCACAGTAACCGTGACACCCTGTGATGTTCCCATTGAATGGAGTATACTGGTACATAAGGCATCAACAAATTTCCTTGGAAAAGCAGCACGTGGTAAGAGCTAAATGGAAAAAACCTGAAATCTGTCTGATCAGTGCAGGAGAGAAAGTAGCCCATTCATAAGAAGTGCCAGCAACCTAGGAAATCTCACCACCAACAAAAATGGCCTGGGCAAACTTGAAGTTATAGGTCCAAATCTCCCTTCCTGTGGACTTACCTGTGGGTTTGGAAAAATACGACCCAAAACTCCATGGGTGAAATCCTGGCCCTATTGGAATAAATGGTTTTTTTGCCATTGACTTCAATAGAGTCCTGCAAGATAAAATTCAGTTTCTGACATATTCTCTTCTCAGGGTAGGGTAATGAAAGGACAAGTTTATGGCCAGAGACAAGGGTGCTGGCCCTCGTTCCCTCCACCATAGCCATGTGCTCGTATTCTTTCGGAAGTGTAAGAGCAGCTGAGGTTAGGAGTTAACAGTGCAATGAGCTTTGTTAACCTGGAATCTCACCTGGATATCTGTCAGGCTGCCAGGGGAACATGGAAAATAGAGTGGCTACTCCCCACTTCCACTATTAACAACTAGAACCCTCCCCAAAACCCAAGGGACCCTAACTACACAATGTTCATATGGAGAGTATTCCATAAGATCACTAGGGAGGGAGGGAAATGCACTTCACAGAGCTGTCTCACATTCTTCTTTGTGTCTCAGATCTCTTGGGCTGGTATTTCCTCTTTTCTGCTCTTCATGACAATGTGCAACAGCAGGAAGAATCCAGAGGTGAAAGTAAGCCAGTACCGGGGTGGATCGGCTTCCCCAGGTGCAATTTAAAGGGCCTGGGGCTCCCAGCAGCAGCTGGAGCCCCCGGCCCTTTAAATTGATGCCAGAGCCCCGCTGCTGGAGCCCTGGGGTAGTGGCGGCAGGGCTGGGATGGCGATTTAAAGGCCCCGGGGCGGTAGCGGCGGCCAACCCCTTGGCCCTTTAAATCGTCCCCGGAGCCCCGCCACCGCTTCCCCAGGACTCCGGCAGGCTCCGGGGACGATTTAAAGGGCCTAGGGCTCCAGCCGCTGCTACCGCCCTGGGCCCTTTAAAGTGCTGCCAGAGCCCCCGGCTGCCGCTGTTACCCTGGGGAGGGGGAAGGAGGCCCTTGCTGGTACAGGGTGGGCCGGGGCTGGCTCTGACCTCCCCCAGCCCCGCCCCTTCTGCCCAAGGCCCCGCTCTTTCCAGGGGCCAGAGCCGGCCCCAGCCCAGACGCGTACCAGTAAGTCCCTAGACTTACTTTCACCCCGGAAGAATCTGGGTCATATTCTAGTTCCCTGGGAATACCATGTACAAGGGCAATAGGCGTAGAATAATCTGGAGCAATGCTTCCCTCAAGTTAAAAGAAAACTTAATTATCTTTTATAATTGCCAGAATCATTTCATAGGTTTAAAAAAATGACATTTTTTTAATTATTAAAAAAGCTAGATGCTGCCAGAAATAAGATGTTAATTAGCAAGGAGATGCACTTGACTAGTTAGCTCAGTGGGCATTCCTTCAAAGCCTCTGGCTTTTTTTGTTCATACAAGGCAGGGAAAGGCACAAAATCGGACTAAAGGAAACTCGTTCTGCACAAAATGTCAGTGTCCTAAAGTAAAGTACAGGAAGAAACACTGACAAAGTGGAATATTGCAATGACATCCGGTACTACATAGGTCAAAATATTTGCAATTGGGAGTTTAATTATAGTCCATCTGAAAAAATTAATTCTCTCTTGCAATATTAAAAGAATAGCCTCTAAAGCATAAAATGCTAGAAGCAAGAGGAATTTCTCTGGCATATGAATAATAAAACTGAGACGCTAAGTGATGAATTGTTGTGGCATATGAAAAGAAAAACAATTGGGTCTGCTTTTGATGAGTCTGCTTTTCATGTGCAGGTGATTATGACACTCTTGAAGCCACAAAATCTCAGAAGATTCCGAAGTTGGTGTCCATGATATTTAACTATAAAGGAAATTCTGTGGAGACTTATATGGGTATGTCTTCCTATTCTGCTTTCTATATGCTGGAGTTCCTATCAATTGAACGAGACACACACACTACTGTATACTTAACAACTGACACAACATCTGGGCATCTGTATCCAGAACTCCCAATGGATCCACGCATAGATGTTATTGGTATTGGCCATGCAACTGTGACTCTAGCTTGGAAACACAGCCCATCAGTCTTTCAGCACAAAGAAAACATCCAGTATTGTCTTCTAGTCAATGAAAAACACAACTACAAGAGTTTATGTGCAGCTGAGACAGCTATCAGATCTTCAGGTATGAAATCGCCACCAGCGCTAGCTCTTTCTCTCTTTCCATATCTTCTAGACCATCAACAGGTGATGATATTGTCCAATAGTGAATTAAGTATCATCAACAGGGCTAGTAATGGGGAAGTGAGACAGATATGCATGGGCACTAAGAATACTTATACAGTGCCCAACCTTAGACCCAGCACTCAATATTACTTTGATGTTTTTGTAGTCAACCTCCTCACTAATGCAAGTGCTACCTACACTGGAACATTTGCAAGAACACTTGAGGAACCTGAGCCTAAAGTTATTGAGCTGAAGGATGGGAAGGTAATTCATTTAATCCTGGATGGGAAAAAGCAGAAATTCTATAGCTTGCAGTATCAAGCTAAACAGAAGAAGATCCAGGTCACATTTCAATCTTGTAGTGGCCAAGTATGGGTTCAGATAGCAAGGAATGGTAAAGTACTGGCCTCAGAAAACATTGCAGGCTTCAGACATTTCTCACTGAAGGGAAAGCTGCTGGACACGTATTTGGTGCAGCTAAGGTCCATGGACCATATTAATTCTTCTGTGAAAGTTCAAGTATCCTCTCACTTTCATAAGCCTTTCTTCCCACTTCTTCCAGAAAGCTTAAAAATCAAGTCCTTCAGCAAACTGAGGACCTGCAATTCAGTCACCATTGCCTGGCTAGGAACACAAGAGCAGAGCAAGTACTGTGTGTACAAGAAAAGGATCAAAGAGGATCAAGTTTGGATGGAGGTGAGGAGTGCAGACAGGTGCTCAGGGCCCAAATCCAGACACAAGTCTGAGAAAGTGCTGTGCAAATATTTCTATGATATAAATCTACAACGAGCAGTCACCACACAGACCATCAAGGGATTGGAAGCAGGGACTCCCTACCTGTTTGATGTTTATCTAACTGGACCTTCTGGGATCCCAGTCAGGTATCACAGTAAAGTTGTGAAAACCAGGAAAAAATGTTGAGGGCTTTTCAATAAATGTTTTCTGGTAGATTAATAAGGAGAAAAATGAAAAACATGCACAATAAACACCAGTGCTCTGTGCAGTTCAAAATGTATTGGGGCATAACACACAATTATTAAAGCTGCAAGATTTATGGGGAAAGAATCTTTTCAATTGTCTAGAAAATTAGGCTCACTCTGGCATCTTTTTTCCAATATAAGCTTCTCTCTCAATTGTCTCACATTGACAGCAAAAACAAGACTAAAACAAATAGAGAAACTTGGAAACAATGGATTCTCCCTGTGACATGCAAGAAATCAGTCTGGAGTGGAATGAACTAAAATGGACCTGAAATCAAATTCACATTGTGAAATACCTTTCAAGGAGTATTGAAAATACTTAAAGGAGTTACTTTAAAATCCAACATTGTTTTTTCACTTTGCATACCTCAGTCACTGTCAATGAGGAACTGAGCGATACCACCAGGATGACTACTCTGAGAAGATTGACCTATCCCTACCAGCTGAGAGGTTTGCTTGTGAAGGCAAATGGACAATGAACGGGTATTGTTGCAAAGCGTCTCTCACGCATAAAGGGGCAAGAGTGAGAAAAGCAGTGGATCGAGTGTCCAGCTGCTGCTGCTGCTTCACATTCCAGTCAACTGTAACTACAGCAGCTCCTCAAACAACCATGTCACAATTACCGGCATATTTGCTTTGCATTCATTCCTGTGGAGAAGTTATTCTTGTGTAGAGATGGACCTGACTCACAACGTTTGGACCGGGAATTGCACCTGAATTTCCCCAAAGTTGAGGATGTTTGAATACAGTTTGCTGGTTCTGCTCATATAGAGAAAGACCTGAGTAGGAAAGCTCGAGGAGAAGGAAGATAGTTCTGATCCAAACTGTTCTAGTTCAGGTCCGTTGCTACTCCTGTTTGGGTTTTATGTATTCTATGCATACACATACACTGAATAGACAAGGGTGCATCATCTTTGGAGCTTCAGAAATAAAATATTTCTTGCAGCAAGACAGGGAGGGCTGAGAACATTATCACTAATCCTTCCTCCTCCCCAGAGAGAGATTCGCACATGCTGACCCCCCCCACACACACATCTCACTGCATGTATTATTTTACTCTTACAATGAGATACACGAATCCCCATCCCATAATTTCTGGCCCTGGCAAACACCAGCACTGTGCAGAACTGCATGAAGATCAGTTCCCCACAAGTTCATGTTCTGATTGCCCTTACCACCGTGCCCACGCACCCACAATCCTACGCAGGCAACTCAATGTGATAGGCTAATTCTTTCCTTCCTTCCGTCCAGCCCCAGCACAGCCAATTTCGAAGAATGTGTTGCTTTTTTTAAAATGAGATTTTCCTGTTGAGTAGCATGAAGTAGTATGTCTGTAGTAAAGCCTGACAAGCACAGGTGTTTTTATTGTCTCTGATTCTGTTTTAAATTTTGGAAAAGGCAAAGTATGAGGAATATTTTTAACAAAAAAATCCCCCTAGAAAAAAAAATCTTCATAAATAATTATGCTCAGTGTCATCTACCTGCAGAAGAGATTTTTGAACACAGACTCTGGGCAGATCTGGATTTCATATATGAAGTAATGTGAAACATTAACAGACCCAGATATTTCTGAAGAAAAAGGATCTGCTTTATTTGTTTTTTTCCAAAATTACACAAAGCAAGGTATAAGTGCGTAATTCTACTCCACATGTATTTATTGTACATTGTGCACGCTAGAACCTCATTTACATTTTTGGAGCATCAAGGTTTCAACTTATTGTTTATTATTATTAATATTTCAACAGTGCTCAGAGGTGCCAGTCAGCTCTGGGTCCCCACTGTGCTAAGTGCTGTAAAAACATATAGGGCATGTCTATACTTAAGGCTAAATCGGTGCTGCTGCGATCCGTACAGAGGTGTCTATTTAGCGGGTCTGGCGAAGACCCACTAAGTCGATGGCAGAGTGCTCTCCCGTCAACTTCTGTACTCCAGTTCCCCGAAAAGCAAAATGGAAGTTGGCAGGAGAGCATCTCCCATCAACACAGCGTGGTGTAGACACCAGTGTAAGTCAATCTGTGTTACAAAGACTTCAGGTACATAACTTACGTAACTGAAGTAGCATAACTTAGGTTGACTAACAGCCCAGAGTATGAAACAGTCGCAGCTCTGAAGAATTAATGTAGTTTAAGACAAGACTCAAGAGTAGGCAAGAGGCACTTGCCCAACAGCTTCCTCGTGGTTCCTGAATATGAATGCCAGTACCAGCCCCCCTGCTTGCTGCAAGAAGGGTAGGGTCCCTGGCACCTCTATGGGATCAGCTGAAGAATCATGGCCCTACACTCCTAAAGCACTGTGCAGGGAAACATCTAGGGATTCTGAGCAACACAAAACTTTAGGGGCCACAGACCTACGGGTAAGTCTACAGTGCAATTAAACACCACAGCTAACCTGCCTCAGCTGACTTGACCTCACAGAGCATGGGCTTTAGGGCTGTAAGACTGCGGTGCAGACAATCGGGCACAGGCAGCAGCCCAAGCTCTGGGACCCAGCAAGTGGGAATGGTCCCAGTGCCTGGGTTCCAGCCACAGCCTGAACGTGTACACCACAATTTGGCAGTCCTGCAGCCCATGACCAGCCAACCAGAGTCAACTGGCATGAGCCAGCCATCCGTGTTTAACTGCAGACATACCTAGGAAGGCTTCTCCTTCGGTGACCTGTAGCCCCACCTGCGCCCATCAAGAACTCATCAGGTAATTGTCTAAGGAACTAGAGGCACAGCATTCTCTCTGGCGGGCCTTCGTGTCTAAAATTTGCTTCTGCCAAAAAATAGCCTGAACCCAAACCTGGCCATGTTTAGAACATGATGCAAGACTCATCCTTTTGTCCACCAACTGTACACTTTGAAATCCCTAGGTTTTTCTCTGTCTCTTGAAAGTCTCAATGGTGTGTAATTTATCTGTTCGTTTTATCTGGGTTATGTTAAGCCTGTAAAGTACACTAAGGTGCTATGGAGATGGATGCCCTAAAAATGGTTGCAATAACAACCCAAGGAGAGGAGAATACGATGATCTATCCAGTTGTTTATAACACACTCTTAATATGGAGACCTCGAGCTAACAAAACTGCCATTGAGATCTCTGTGTTTGCAAGCTAGATCCAGGGCAGTATCATAGGTGCTGGAACAATTTTTACAAGGGGAGGTGAGTGCTAAAAGCCATGGAACAAAACTGTAACTTCTGTATAGGATGGAAACGATTTCAAACCAGCGGGTGCTGCTGCACCCCCACCAGCCCTAGTTCCAGCACCTATGGCAATATATGGCTCATAAATAATGTCACAAAACTCCTCTTACACTATGCGCACTTAAAAATCATTCAATTTCCATTTCACTGTTGATGCTATATAGAACCATTAGCGGAATAGAAATTAGATGTGGCACAAATGTTCTTCGCTGTCATTCTTTTCACTGCTATTCCCCTTTTATGGAGCGCAGCAAGTAGCAGACTTTGAAAACCTTGACCACATGCCCCCCCACCCTCCCCCCCCACCCCCCGTTTGGCTCCATCTCCTCTTGCTCTCTTTCTAAAGAAGCTCAACTACTTTGGCCTACCCCACCTCAAGCTGCAGTCAGCATTTTCCATCTCCCAACAGTCTACTAACCTGTGCCAAGTAAGGAAAGTACTGAAACAAGGCATGGAGGTTTCAAGTTCGCCCTGTGTGGCCTTGAGGAAGCTACGCAGGCCTGTGTGTATTTTGTCCTCTCAAATGATTTAAGCTAAGCCCTCTGTGGCTTTGCTATGCCAAAAGGGTTTTCAAAGTGTCCTGTGGTGGGCTTTTCCCATATGCTGCCGGCTGCCACAACCTGGATCCTGAGGATGATGGAATATCCAAGCTTGAATCAATAATATCCCTTCCCAGAATGGCTTGCTGCGTATTCTCTGTTACAAGGACGCCACTATGAAGATGGAGGGCTGTGGTTGAGCTGCAGATGATCAGAGAGGTTGGGTAATACTGAGATACGGGCTTTACATGAATTTCAGCAAAGCCTCCCAAAATGGCTTTCAGCTTTTCCCATGAGCACTTGGCTCTGACAATCACCACTTGAACCCTGAAGGCGACAAAGCAAACAGTGGGAGATTGAAACAGCAAAATAAAGGGGCATAGGTTACAATTCAGCGATGGGTGGTGAGTACAAATAGCAATAATCTGATTAAATGGTCGTGTTCTAGAGTTCAGTGCCTACAAAGGGACCAAATTAAAGCTTTCATTCAGATTTAATATATTTCTTGCCGGCACCACCTAGCTGCGTAAATGAGCTCCTTGAGCATATCAAAGATGTAAGTTTTCCTTCCGACTCATCACAGTCAGCCCTGGCAAAACCATTTCTTTAAGCAGAAGAACTTCATAAGCATCAGGTTTACACCTAGTCTCACCAAAGAGCTCAGCCTCATGGGCAGACTTGGAAGGATGTGATTTTTATTTTTTTCTAATTTTGACAGTTAATATTGATTTTTGTTTCTAAGGGGTTTTTTATTATTATTTACAGTGGTTTTAATTTTTACAGCTGCAGAAAATTAAGGGGGAGTTGGGTTAGGGCAGTACTGACAGAGGGCCTCTAGGGGGCTCCCTGCATGGCCAAGGAGCCCAAGACACCCCCAAGCATAAGATGTGGGGGAGGCTGCAGTCCTGGCAGGGCAGATCAGAGACCTTTGGTCAGGGCCGTGAAGCGGATGAGCCCCTGGCTGTGGGGAAGGCCAGACCCTGCCCGGGGACAGCTTCCTCACTCCCAGCTGGAGAGGGAGAGAGCAGGTCCGTGCCAGCAGCGCTGGAGAGGGCTCCCTGTGCTGCTACAGGGCCAGTGACACCCGATCCCTGCAGGCACAAGTTGCAGGGGGGAGCTGCACTGGCACCCACTGTTACCGATGGATACTTTGTTTCATGTATTTCAGTGTGCAGCTGAAACTGATCTTTACCAACATCTATCAATTTAAATTGAATCCTGCCAAGCCTACTCCGGGATAAGACTCATAGTCAGCAAGGTAACATCATGCCACGGCAGTTAGTGGGTCCCCAACCCCCAGCCCCATGTGATATTCCATTCATACTGATATGATATAAACGCTGATATTGACAGCACCAGTGTGAAGTGCATGCATTTGTCTCAGCCGGAGTTGGGCAAGCTGCACAGTGCCAGCACCAGGTCCCGAGTGAGAGGACAGCGCAAATCCACAGGAAGGCGACACACCGAGCACAGGTTAACATACATCACTGAAATGGAAATTACAGGGAACTACACTCGCAGACTGCAAAATCCACAGCTGGACTGTCTAGAGGCAGCAGCGGTTTGGACAGGGCATCCTTCCCAGATTCTCACCACAGCATTAGGTCAGATGTAACATAACACAGTGAAATGCCATTTCAGTGGCCTTGCTCTGGCTGGTATACACGAGGGAATTAATACAGTATTGGACAAGTACAAAGAGCAATAATGGCACTTACTGGTATGGAAAACTTTCACCACATAATAAAGATGGTGTGGGTCAGTTCTTGTTCATTTGCTTATTCCACAGGCAGAAAAGATTTTTTTTTAAACGCGGTTGTGACGTTATTGACATGAACTGTGACCATACAGATCATTGTTGCAACCAAGGTCCTATAGTTGTGCCAAACTTGTACAAAGAGGGTCAAGTAAGGTGTCTCTGAAAAGGTTGTAATTTGCTGGTTATAATTATGCTGTCTGTATATGTGTATCATTTTTGTGTTTGAAGTTATGAATATTGGCTATTCTCAATGTGTTTAATTCTATATCTGTATCTCAATGTGTTTGATTCTAAGTCGCATCAGTGAAGCGCTTACTCAGAATAGTCCTTCTTGAGAATCAATCAAGAATCACTTAACTGACAATGAACCTTGGGAGACTCCAATCCACATCTGAGGAGCCTTCCTGGGAATATTCAAGGTAGCATGTGAGCAATGGCTGCTGCCTACAAACTGAGTCATGCAAGGACATGTGACTTGCCCATGTGACTCCAAACTCCATCTTCCTGCTGTAATTTTCCACAGTAAGAACAAAGGGGTCTTTCCAAAGGCAGAGGATATAAAAGGCCCTGGAAACCCCTCCATTTTGTCTCCAGTCCTGCTTCTGACCTCTGGAGGAATGGTGCTTAAAACTGAAGCCCTGAACAACCCATCCAAGCTGGGATGTTTGTACTCCAGAGACTTGACTGGTTTAAATCATCAGTAATCCTGAAACAAGCCTGAACTAAGAACTTTCCAATTGTTGTATGTATTTGATTCCATTTAACCAGTTTTAACTCTCATCTATATTTCTTTCTTTTGGTGAATAAACCTTTACAATTTAGATTCTAAAGGACTGGCAACAGCATGATTTGTGGGTAAGATCTAATTTGTATATTGACCGGAGTCTGGGGCTTGGTCCTTTGGGATCGGGAGAACCTTTTTTCTTTTACTGGGTTATTGGTTTTCATAACCATTCATCCCCATAAGGAGTGGCGCTGGTGGTGATACTGGGAAACTGGAGTGTCTGAGGGAATTGCTTGTATGACTTCTGGTAAACCAGTGGGGTAAAACTGAAGTCCTCTCTGTTTGGCTGGTTTGGTGTGCTATAGTAGTGAAGGATCCCCAGCCTTGTGCTGTGACTGCCCTGCTCTAAGCAATTTGTCCTGAATTAATACTCTCAGTAGTGTCCCGCCGAAGGCCGTTTTGTTACAGAGGCTAATAAGAATTCTAGGAGGTCTGTGAATAAAAATGTGTGGCCTATCTGCGAGTGTAAAATGAACAAACATGGCTGCTCTACCATAGACAACAAGATGAAGCGTGTCTGCACAGGAGAGCTAATATCTTTCAGGGGATAAGCGGATCATGATCACCTCCGACTGCTCATTAAAAATCACAAGGGATGGAATCAGAGCAGCATTTCTCAAACTTTTCAGATTGGAAACCCCTTATCTGAAGCCAAACATTCCCACAACCTCCTTTTATTTACTATAGAAGTAAGAATAAAAAATGTATCAGTGATGATAAAAAGTCTGTGTAATGTGTGTGTGTTTTGAGAGATTGACAGAGAATATTTGTCCTTAAATCCTATGACCATGAAATTGACCAAAATGGACCATGAATTTAGTAGGGCCCTATTCATCAGATTACAGTGTGTAGATATTGCAGGCTCTGTTTCTAGTTCTGTTGATTTTTTTTAACAGCATTTTTCATCACAAATAGAGTGTGTGTGTGTGTGTGTGTGTGTGTGTTTTGAGAGATTTGTCCTTAACAGGTGAGGCTATGCAGAGAGCGAGGGGGAGCGAGATTTTCTTTGCTTTAGGTTGCAATAATATTTCAATGCCTTACAACCCCACACACTCCAATTGACTTTTATGACCATTCCACCCATGGAGGAACACTGAATTGGACCAACAACCCCCCACCCCAAAGAATATTGAAGAATGATATGCGAGATTACTGTGAAAACTCATTTGCAAATGAATTAAATTAGCTACATTTTAAAGCAACCGTTGTTCAATAAAATCAGTAATAAATATTATTAAAACCATAGGTCTGGAACACTGAATGGAGAAAGAACAGGGTAAGTATTTGACAATTTGTGTAACTATCACTAACGGTTCCCAGACCGGAAGAAGAGCTCTGTGTGGCTCGAAAGCTTGTCTTTTTCACTGACAGAAGTTGGTCCAATAAAAGATATTTCCTCCCAAACCTTGTCTCTCTAATATCCTGGGAGTGACACAGCTACAACTGCACCACATACAACTAATGGTTACACTCATATAATGGTTCATGTTGTTAAATATGTCATGCACTGATAAGATTTTATTTTATTTTTTCTTGAAAATAATGAAGAAACAGAAAATAATGGCTGTATTGGCCAGTGCCAGGTGCAGGGAGCCAAATAAGGCTCCCTGATCCCCAGCCCTGCTAGTAGTTAAAGCAGCAAGGGTTTAGCTTCCACTTTGGGGAGCATGGAGGCTACACTGGGGGGAGTAGGTGTAGTAGAGCTCAGATCCATCGTATCCCCTGCCATCCCCGCTCTGACACCACCACATCCTCTTCTTTGGATTACACCACAGGTAGAGGACAACTGACACTGGAGGAAGCTATGCTGCTCTGCTAGCGTTTTGCTGGCAGATTCCTCCTGAACAAGGGATTTCCCAGGGGGAATCACTGGCCAGTTTAAATTCCCTTTGTGAGGTTTACATAGTACAAAATGAATTTAGCAGACTAAATAATCTGGCCCACAATCCCAATAAGGAATAGAGCACAACAGAAAACTGTCCATAGCATGGTGGGGTGTGTGAACCCAAACTGGCCAGGAAGGGGCTGACAAGCTGCAGTCACCCAGTCAGCCCCACCCTGCTGCACTTGTGCTAGGTGTCAGGCCTGGAAGGAGCAGTTAGAGGCTGGCTAGGAAGGGGAGCGAGCATGTGTGAGAAGCCTGGCTGTGGCCAGGAGCTGAGTGAAGATTGTGGGCTGTCATAGCCTCCCTGTGGGAAGGTAGGCCTGATAGGCTATTGATATGATATGTTACCAGGTACCTGTGGGGGTGTGTTAAGGCAAGCTGCTGCAGCTGGTGTCCACCTGAAAGGTAGGGGGCATGAAAGCTGGGTGTAGTGGGGTGGAAAGTTCTTCTGGTTTGTTTTTATGTTGGCCTTTGATATGGGGGGTCTGCAGCTCTGGATGGGGGTTGGACTTTCTCAGTGCCTTGGCTGGAGGACTAAGCCGTATCTGCAAATGAAGTGTGCTGAGATTTCTGGGGAACCCGAGGGAAGAGTCTGGAGAACCTGAGGCAGAGCTGCTGCAGTGCTGTGCCTTGCCCTGAGGGGTGTGTGCTGGGATGGCATCTCTGCCACACTAACAATGTTCTAAGATACCAGATCCAAAGGACCGTTAAGCCAGTGGTTGTTGTCCTATTAACTTCAGTGAGCTTTGGACTTAGGCTCTCTAGCAGGCTGGGAGAAGGGCAATAATTGCTGTGACATGCCCTGCTGTACCTTAATGCTTTATGAAACTGACTGATATGTTAAATAAGGAGGAAAGTTGGACCCACTCAGT
This sequence comes from Natator depressus, assembly GCF_965152275.1. Lineage (NCBI taxonomy): Eukaryota > Metazoa > Chordata > Testudines > Cheloniidae > Natator > Natator depressus. The sequence continues at coordinate 74,707,670 of NC_134240.1, forward strand.
TTGTGGAAATGTAATCACAGAACTGGAAGGGACCTCGAGAGATCATCTAGTCCAGTCCCCTGAATAACAGAATATCATTGACCAGAAGGCTCCTACTTATGCAGTGCCTGGAGTTCGAATGTGATCTTGTATTTTAATTTTCAAAGGGGTGGGGTGTCTGTGTTAAAGAACTACATAACAATTTAATATTGGACCTTAGAGGACTCTGCTGTTATGGGAACCTTTGCTGCTGGATATACACAAATGGTTGCCTTAATGACTAATATTGCAGTTGCAAATAGAAAAGGGTGCATGGAATCAGTCTCAGACTATCAAAGTCACATTTTCAGTTTTTGACACTTAAATTCAAAGCACCTGGGGAGAATGGAAAAATACTTTTCTATCATCAGATGTCAAGTTTTATACATTCTTAATACCCAGGTAAACTATGAGAAGCAGTTTCAGAATAGATCCAAGCTCACACATAACTATCATCAGCTAGTTTGTTAGTTTATTCATTGATCTTAAATTATGGCTACAATATACAGTGCATTAGAGTTGCTAGGTAATAAGGTGAAAGGCATGCTGGGAACATGCTTGGTGTGGGTTTTGGCTTGTTTAGCTTTTTTCCTTTTATTTCTAATATTGGAGACTTTTGATATTGTGGGGAAAAAAACCCTAAATTGATACAGACTTTGCTCATAAAGCATATTAGTTGTGACCCTGCCAGGGTGGACATTGTGGCATGGGTGGCTACTCAGGCTGCAGTGTAGACATATTCATTGTGGTAGGCACTGTACAAACATGAAGTAAATGACAGTCCCTGCCCAAGCAATCTTACAACCTAAAAGACAATGTAATAGGTGCATGAGAAAAACAAGTGAACCAAAGTCAAGAGTGGGAATAAGAAAAATAATAGGATGTGACTAACATATAGCACAACCATCATAGAAATGAGAGCTAGAAAAGACTGTTAAGCCATTCAGCCTCTCTGTACCAACTAGGATTTTTCCCTTCCATTTCCAGCATTGGGGCCTTCTATTCCTTATTGCCAAAGAGGTCAAATTCAGTTGTTTAGAATGCTGAAAAAAGAGAACGCTATAGAGAACATTAACAATGGAATATTAACCGTCACTTATTTCCTGTCTCTTTAATATACAGTTTATTACAAAAATACAACACAGTAATGCACATTGGAAAACATAATCCCAACTATACATACAAAATGACAGGGTCTAAATTAGCTGTTACCACGCAAGAAAGAGATCTTGGAGTCATTGGGGATAGTTTTCTGAAAACATCCACTCAATGTGCAGTGGCAGTCAAAAAAGCAAACAGAATGTTGGGAATCATTAAGAAAGGGATAGATAATAAGACAGAAAATATCATATTGCCTCTCTATAAATCCACGGTGCGCCCAAATCTTGAATACTATGTGCAGATGTGGTCGCCCCATCTTAAAAAAAAAAAAAGACATTGGAATTGGAAAAGGTTCAGAAAAGGGCAACAAAAATAATTAAGGGTATGGAATGGCTGCCATATGAGGAGAGATTAATAAGACTGGGACTTTTCAGCTTGGAAAAGAGACAACTAAGGGGGGATATAATAAAGGTCTGTAAAATTATGACTGGTGTGGAGAAAGTAAATAAGGAAGTGTTGTTTATTCCTTCTCATAACTCAAGAATGAGGAGTCACCAAATGAAATTAATAGGTAGCAGGTTTAAAACAAACAAAAGGAAGTATTTTTTTCACACAACGCACAGTCAACCTGTGGAACTCCTTGCCCGAGGATGTTGTGAAGGCCAAGACTATAACAGGGCTAAAAAAGGAATTAGATACATTCATGGAGGATAGGTCCATTAACAGCTATTTTCCAGGATGGGCAGGGATGGTGTCTCTAGCCTCTGTTTGCCAGAAGCTGGGAATGGAAGATAAGGAATGGATCACTTGATGATTACCTGTTCTGTTCATTCCCTTTGGGGCACCTGGCATTGGCGACTGTCAGAAGACAGGATACTGGGCTAGATGGAACTTTGGTCTGACCTAGTATGGCCTTTCTTATGTTCACAGATTTGTAAAACCATAGATTTTAAGGTAAAACATGCACATTAGATCAATCATCTATTCTGACGTCCTGCATAACAGATCATAGAATTTCACCCATAATTTAGCTCAGTAACTTATGGTTGAACTAGAGCATATATTTTTAGAAAGATACAGTCCTGATCTAAAGTTTAAGTGATGGAGAAATTACCACATCCCTTTGCAAACTTCTTCAATGGTTAATTACTGTGACTGTTAAAAATCTGCATCTTATTCCAGTTTGATCTCTGCTGATTTTGACTTCGAGCAAGTATTTTTCATTATGCCTTTGGCTAACTTAAAGACCCCCTATAACACATTCTCTGTGTGCAGGTACTTAGACCATGATCAATGTTGTTAATGAACTTAACTCTGATTTTGTCAACATTTATTTTTCTGATAACACCCATGTTCTTGCCAGGACTTTAACACTCCAGCCTCTCTGATATGTAACTCTAGCCTCATCTAGTATGGTGTCTGGGGAATAAGAGAACTTTAAATGTTATAACATAGTAAACCAATAACTGAAACTAATTGCAGATATCTTCTAGCACAAGGCAAAATAGACAAAGTCGTGGTTATGCTGGTTAACATGTATGCGTCATTGCATAATGATAGGGTCACTAATCAGCTGTCTAGGAGGATGGCTTTACATATCTGTCCCTAATCATTTACAAATGGAAACTTTATTAGTGTACATCAAAGACAGAAATGCTGAAAATAGATCTGGTGAAAACAGTGTCTGAAAATGTGTTTTTGACAAATATGGCTTTCTTGTGAAAACTAAAGTTTCTAAAGGAAATGTGTGTCTCGTGTCCAAAAAAAACCTATGGTCACTTTTTTTGACAAAAGCAAAAACTCTTGAAAATGTAATTTTTTGTCTACTGTTTTCTCAGCAACACAAACATTTCCCTATCAGCTCTGACTGTAAAGCTACAATAACCACACAAACAGCCAAATACGGTCATGGGCTCTGTAAACAAATTGAATTAATTGATGTTTACAGAACTGAATATTCAGGTCAGTATCGTACCAACATACGTTTGATTTTGCATATCTTTTGGAATGAAGATTGAAAAAAAATACAAACTGTCAAGGTTCCTCCCCCACTCTGAACTCTAGGGTACAGATGTGGGGACCTGCATGAAAAACCTCCTAAGCTTATCTTTACCAGCTTAGGTCAAAACTTCCCCAAGGTACAAAATATTCCACCCTTTTGTCCTTGGATTGGCCGCTACCACCACCACACAAATACTGGTTACTGGGGAAGAGCTGTTTGGACACGTCTTTCCCCCCAAAATACTTCCCAAAACCTTGCACCCCACTTCCTGGACAAGGTTTGGTAAAAAAGCCTCACCAATTTGCCTAGGTGACTACAGACCCAGACCCTTGGATCTTAAGAACGATGAACAATCCTCCCAACACTTGCACCCCCCCTTTCCAGGGAAATGTTGGATAAAAAGCCTCACCAATTTGCATAGGTGACCACAGACCCAAACCCTTGGATCTGAGAACAATGAAAAAGCATTCAGTTTTCTTACAAGAAGACTTTTAATAGAAATAGAAGTAAATAGAAATAATAAAAAAAAAATCCCCCCTGTAAAGTCAGGATGGTAGATACCTTACAGGGTAATTAGATTCAAAACATAGAGAACCCCTCTAGGCAAAAACCTTAAGTTACAAAAAAGATACACAGACAGAAATAGTTATTCTATTCAGCACAATTCTTTTCTCAGCCATTTAAAGAAATCATAATCTAACACGTACCTAGCTAGATTACTTACTAAAAGTTCTAAGGCTTCATTCCTGGTCTATCCCCGGCAAAGACAAAATATAGACAGACACACATACCCTTTGTTTCTCTCCCTCCTCCCAGCTTTTGAAAGTATCTTGTCTCCTCATTGGTCATTTTGGTCAGGTGCCAGCGAGGTTACCTTTAGCTTCTTAACCCTTTACAGGTGAGAGGAGATTTCCTCTGGCCAGGAGGGATTTTAAAGGGGTTTACCCTTCCCTTTATATTTATGACACAAACTTATTATGATACTGGTATTTATTATGCACATGCTGAATTTGTAGCTTAACATACAGATTTAATACAGAAATGAGGATGTGGGAATTATTATAAACAAAATATCTGATATATAATGTGTCAGCTGTCAGGGAATAATATAAATAGTATATGGGATGCAACTAATGTTACCTTTAAAAGGCAAATGAGTGTGTCATGTTTGCCCTCCCTCTTTGCACATCTTTCTCCCCCCCCCCCCCCGCCAAAAAGAAAAATAGAAAGGAGAAACTTCAAGAATCAAAACAAAAGATATTGGACCAATTTCTATGCTAGTATAAACCTGTGAAGCTCCATTTATTCCAGCAGAGAATTTGTCTCACTGGACCTGCCACGACAGCATATTAAACCGGGATATCACTGTGCTGTTACCATGCTGATGGCCACCCGAGGGCAGTGTTGTACTATACCAAGTGAGAAAAAAATTGGATATTTGCTCATGCCTATCAGAAGCAAGTACTTCAGCAAGTTTAACAAGCCAAACACCTTGCTAATAAGATTATTGAGATAGTATGCACAGAAATTAAAAATCAGAAAACTCTCTCAAGCATTCCAAGAGTATTTAGTTCTTTATACATTTAAAATTAAAGGACATGATTATGGACAGACAAGGAACAACCCAATGAACATGGACTAATTCCTGGAAGGATTTTAGCTCTACAGCCTGCTGTCAAGAAGTCTGAGACACCAAAGACCCCAATCGCTGCAGAAGAGAACCAAGCTGTACTAAAGCCCTTGCAGCCAAAGGCAGCAGGAAACTTGAGGAAGTAGTCGTAGAGTTTCAGTTTTGACATACTCTGTGCAATAGGTTATGACCACAGGCTCTACTTGGGAATTATGTAGCTTGTCCACTACCTTTCTTGCCCTCATATCAGGGTGCCCTCATATGAAATGTTTGTCTCACATCACAGCTTAATGTGACACAGTAGTAAACTGTGATGGGCTCCTGGGGGTACAATCTGGAACTGGGGTACCGTCGTCACTGTGTTCCCTTAACTTTCCAGCCTGGGATGTCTCTCACAATGGTTTGCTAGTGACATGCCTCAAAACCCTCCAAGCGTTATCACTCAGTACAACAGCAGGTGGAGCCCCACACCCAGCTAAATTGCATGAATGTTCCCCGAGCCACTCATGAATCACACAGAGAAAGGCACCAGCCAGATCTCCTCAGCTTTGCACCCCAGAGCTGTACCATCTTACCCCGGTCAGAAGCCTGAGCGGTGTACGTTTATTACCCAGTCCGCCCCTCCCTCAATATGGAGAGGACATACACTAGCCTTTGTAAACTGAGCTGAGATTTCCAAAGCACTTCAACCAAAATACAGTTTTAAGTACAATATAAAACAGGTTTATCTACAGAAAAATAGATTTTAAGTGCTAGGCATAAAAGGTCAAAGATAGTTACCAAAGAAAATAAAAGGTAAGCGCACAGTCGAAATCTTAAATAGCATTACGCTAGGCAGTATTTGGATCAAGCAGTTTTCTCATCCCACTGGATGTTACAGTTCTTAATACACAGACTTCCCTTTTTAAGGCTGGGACCAGTCTCCTCAGTTGAAGTCTTTGTCTTCCCAGGATTCTAGGATAGGTGGGAGAGGAGAAAGGCCAAGGTACAATGCCACTGTCCCTTATTTTATACCCTTCGTTCATGTGCCTGGAAAATACTACCTTAGACATGTCCTTAGATCAAAACATATAAACCCCCAGGCTTCAGAGTATAATCCAACCATTATATTATACTAAATGTAATTTAGGGATTGTATATGTAACAGCACAGTGCAAACAACAGGGGTATGAAATGTACATCAAGCTAACATGTTGCACTCTAACTGCCCCATATAGACCCTACTAGTGCAAACTAAAATGTACCTTGTTTGTGTTTATGTAGTCCTGGACCTTTTAGTTTGTGCCAGCAGGCTTCACATGGGGCAGTGATAGTGCAATACATTCGCTTGCTCTACCAGTCACACCCCTTTTCGTCCACACGGTGCTGCTGTGTAGACAATCCCGTAGACTCACTGGAAGCCTCCTTTACTTAGCAGTACAGAGGGGCTGCAGTGTAGATAAGAATCAGGCCCCTCTGTTTTCTGTAATGCCCAGATTTGGCTTTAACCAAAATCACATGAACCAGTATTCAATCCTATACGATGTATAAACATGAAACAGGATTAAATCCTGTAGGGTCTCGACACAAAATGGAAACTAATTTGTGTGTGTGTGTGTGTGTGCGCGCGCGCACGCATGTGTGTGTGTTTTCATTCTGCAACTTTTTTCTAAAAATTTGAAAAACCTTTTCACTAGGAGGGTGGTGAAGCACTGGAGTGAATTACCTAGGGAGGCGGTGGAATCTCCTTCCTTTGAGGTTTTTAAGGTCAGGCTTGACAAAGCCCTGGCTGGGATGATTTAGTTGGGGACTGGTCCTCCTTTGAGCGGGGGTTGGACTAGATGACCTCCTGAGGTCCCTTCCAACCCTGACATTCTATGATTCTATGATTCTCACATAGCTTAAGAACTGTCTTGCTTTTGAAAACATTTTTATCCCCCAGAGCTCCAAAAATCATCCCTAAATGTCCCAAATCTGAAATGGTCTCAAAGGCTTCCCAGAAAGGGCCAGAAAACACCCCAAACTTATACCAGGGAGGCTTGCAACTGGCCCCAAGCAGTGACTTCTAGATACATCAAAATGAAACAAAACAGTCCTAGCATGGCCCTCAAAATGCACAGTAATAGGGCCAGAATCTGTGAAGTTGGCACAGGTGACTTGCACTAGTGAGCCCTTTATAGCGCAGGAGAGTGTTCTCCAAGGGTAGCTTTAATTCCCACAGGGGTTCTAAAGCTGACCTGCTATTGGGACACACTATTGCAGGGCATTCCTGCACACCACGGGCCCTTTCCAGGCTGTCACCCACTTTGGGGCCAGGCTGGCCTTCCCTTGTTCTTTTGCCCTCCCCAGCAGAGAGGAAGCTGTGGCTGCTTTCTGCCCCCACAACTTGTGCTGGTGGCTGTCTGTACGACCGGGACTCTCTGCCAGAGCATAAGCCAGCCAAGTTCCTAGTGGAACATGTTTGTATATGTCACTTAGCCTGTGACCTATACAAATAGCCAGTAAGAGTTCTTGGGATTCCTCAGTCTTTCTCTTCTGAAGCAAACTCAGAAAATAGCCAGCCATACACTGAGGTGCCAAACCACTGTGCTGTGAGATGTGGTATTTCAGTATAACTAACTGATTAGCAATATATCAAAATAATACCGGAGACATGCAGCAAATGAAAGGTGAAGCCTTTTTATTTTCTGAACAGTGAATGTTGAAATCAGCCTGGCAACAAGCAGCCTGGTACTAAACAGTACTACTGGGCTGATGCCATCACTGAGGGAAAAATGTCTCAGGGCTAAAAGATAGAAATTGTCAGCCTGTGTACTGCCTCCGTCCTTCCTGCAGAGATCTGAGAAGTTCAATGTTTTTGCTTTTTAAATAAGTTAAATGCATCCCACGGTAAAGTTAGGGTATGATCTGTCTGTTTCTATTTGCAGAGAACAGAGCTAACTGGTAGTTGAGGCTATAGCTAAGGATCAGGCGCGCTTTCCATTATTACCTACCTTTTTCAGTGACATAATCTACTCAAACTTTCTAGCCACGCCTAACCCCAAAGTTGAATTATTTTGAAAGTTTGAATACAATTATTTAATCAATGTTTGAGTCAAGTGCCGGAAAAATGTCTCTTCTGAAATATCCAAACAGAAAGTTTTACCCACACAAGTCAAATGGCTGAAGTGAGAAACTTCGAGCTTGATGTGTTTTATAGGCTCCATTGAAAAACTAAGAAGAATCCAGTGGTTCCATATTGTTGCAAATTCTGCATATTTAAAGGAAACATTTTCTTATACAAATAGAATTATGATATTGTGATGTGGTAAGAAAGTTTATATTAGCATTAATTTGCAGAGGACCTGCATAACTCACTACTGGTTATACAGCCATCCCAAATTCATGCTGATAAAACATTTACACCAAGACACATATTTGTGGGTAAAGAAGAATGATCCAGTAGTTTGGGCACTAGCCTATGATTTGGGAGACCAATTCCCTGAACTGCTGCAGATTTCCTGTGTGACTTTGGGCAATTTTATAGTCTTTCTTTGCCTCAGTTTCACACCTGGAAAAATGTGGATAATAGTGCTTGCCAGGAGTGGTGTGAAGATAAATATGTATAAAGCCACGTATAGTATGGGCCATCTCTGTTCACATTTTTGTTATTTGTATTACCCTACTGCCCAAACTGTGTAAATAGACCTACAGATATAAGGCAAGACAGTCCTTGCCCTGAACAGTATATGGATTAATGTCTGAATCTGCAAACATTTACGCATATAAGTTATATTATACACATGTACAAATCCCGTTGAACTCACTGGGACATCACAGGAACAGCTGGCCTTGAGGAGGGATTTGAAGGAGTGCCATAAAGACCAGTTCAGGAAGGGCACTCCATGCACAGAGGGTCACAATGAGAAAAGTACACAGAAGGCTGTGAGGGGAGTGGACAAACAGGGAATTGAGGCTTGCATTGTTTCAGGGGGAGAGGGTGGGCTGCAAGAAAGAAAACGCAGTGTTGCCAATTCTTGCAATTTTATTACAAGATTCATGATCTCTGGGGTGAAAATAACTTGGTTGAAGCCAGTGGGTGTTTTGTCTCTGACTCCAGCAGGACAAGGATTCCACCCTTCATGTTTCTTAAAGCCCTAGCTCCTTCAATCATCTCATTATGTGACAGTCTAATAGTTTATTTCAATAAAAAAGTTTCTAGTCCTCATGGTTTTAAAAAAAAGCTTAAAAACAAAAGGGCAAACAACAAACGCCAAACATATTGTTTTTAAGCCAGTCTCATGATTTTTGAACACTTGGAGTTGGCAGTGCTGCAATAATGGATAACTAGTGAGGAGCAGAGAAGGCTTACATTTTGTAACAGAGACTGTGTCTCCAGGGCACAGCCACCATTAATCATAAGCAACACAAGAGAGTGTTTGAGGTTATGCCTTTTAGGACAGTGGTTCTCAACCAAAGGTCCGAGGCCCTCTAGGGGGCCAGGAGCAGGTTTCGGGGGGCTGCTAAGCAGGGCCAACATTAGACTCACTGGGGCCCAGAGTAGAAAGTTGAAGGCTGGGGCTGAAGTTGAAGGCTCCACATGGGGCTGAAGCCCAGGGCCCTGAGACCCGCTACCCAGGGCTACCCAAGCTTAAGTCTGAGCAATGTAGCTTTGTGGGGGCCCCTGTGGCATGGGAACCTGGCATTTGCCCTGCTTCCTACCCCCTGATGCCGATCCTGGCTTTTATATGCAGAAAACCAGTTATTGTGGCACAGGTGGGCCGTGGAGTTTTTACAGCATGTTGGGGGGTGGGAGGGACCTCAGAAAGAAAAAGGCTGAAAACCCCAGGTTTAGGAGACATCTCAGAAACAAAAGTGTGACTTCTTCCTTCCCCTGCAGAACAGACAGTTCATAAGGGGATATGAACAAAATTTCATTTTTTTTACCTTCTGCCCCAAAAAATCATAAGATTCAGAAAACAGATCCAATGTATAGGGCCAAACCCTCTGCTGTTGTAAAGTGGTGCAGCCACAATAAGGGCCAACTTTCCAAAAGAGTTTGGGGGCCAGTTGTTCAAATGCTCAGAAGTCACAAGTTGACCAGATTTTCTACAATGTTTGTATCCACCACTTTCCATATGGCCAGATTTTCAAATGTGTCCCTTAGTCAACAGAGCTGCACTAGTTCACACATACAGATAATTTGGCCCACTACATCTTCCATTCTACTTATACCTTTGTGGACAAAGAAAAGTCAATTATATGACCTACCTCTACATGAACTAGCTATTTTACCCATTTCGTTCGTGTGTACTAATGCTCAGCAGTTTCCAGTACAAAACCATCAGTGGCAAAACTCCTTTTTAACACATAGTATAGATATTTCTTTATCTGAATAGAAAATACAATAATTTCTAACCACATAGTACCCTTGCTTTATAGATGTCGACAACATGCGTAAAGTTTTACACATGTAAAGTGTAACTCTAAACTAGAAAACAGTGGCCCAGTCCTAGAACACTCATATAAGTAGTCCTTATTCACATCAGAAATCTTGTGCCCATGGGACTTCATGTGAGGAAGGCCTGTGAGAATAAACTCTAGAATTGAATGAAGTGTCTATGCAATAAATCTACCTCACAAAAAGTGGATATAGTGAAAATTCAACAACTGTTTAGATCAAGTAGCTCTGTGGTCAAATAACGGACTAACATACCTGATGGTTAAATTAGACCTTTAACATTATTTCAACACTTTTTAAAAAAATTTAGAGTCATTGGCAACAAACCTAATATTTCAACTGTTTGGATAAAGCCTTTCCTCACCTCTAAGGCAGTGCCTTTTATTTGCCAGGACTCTAACGCTAATTTTAAAAAGGTATTCAGAAAATGTGTGATAGCAGGACTGATCAGTCAAAACATACTGAACATTCTTTGCTAACGGATTGGGAAATAACTCATCTTTTAAAATAGCTCTTTTATAATATCCCTAGGTCCCCCACCTTCCTCGCACTTGTTTCAAATGGAGCTGAAGAATTAAATCTATTTTTGTTCTATAGAGATTTAAGTAACATGTTTGCCAACCCTTCTATTCCATTTAATATATTTGAGTAGAAAACTGGATTTTGTTCCACCATAAAAAGTATATGAGCAACCATCATGCTCAAAGGATGCTGTACAGTAATATAAGTCCAATGCTTACTTTTTAAAAATAGTTTTACAAGATCTGACAAAATATTTTTATGAACTAAGAAAACCCCAGACAAACACATTGTGTTTAAAACACGTCCGTATGTGCTAATGTAAGACAACCAAACAATGAAACAGCAAACACTGGTGTAGTTTCATTGCTGCAGCTGAGTGATTCTACAAAATGTAAACAAACTCCATTCAAAAAGTGCCATGTCTCAGCTTCCTTCCTCTCACACAGCAAGATGAGAGCCATTTGCAGCTGCCACCCAGGAAGGAGTGTGTGATCAGGCCTCCTGAGAGCTACCACTACCATTGACAGGGAAAAGGTTTGGTTCTGGGCCAAGGTCCAGAGCCATTTCAGGGGAAGGATCTTTCTGGTTTTTGAAGGACTCTTCAAACACTTGCATGTTTTCTGCCTCTGCTGTGCCTTATGTCTGTTCCTCTCTCACACCCTTTCAAGTTCTCCCATCAGCAGCAGGAATGTGGGGTCCCTTCACCCACATAGTCTGAGCAGACAGCGTGGTGGAAAGGAGTGAGTATAATTCTCTTTCCCATAAGCAGAGATCCAGATAGCAAAGGAGGCTCAATCTCTCTGTCCCAGTCCTTCTTTGGTGGATAATGCCCCTCCCACAACAGAAGCAGCCTCTGCCTGGATTCAGGAAGTATGGACAGGGTCTGCAAATTGCTGAGCTATCATCTGAAATATAAATGACTCTAGCCACAACATTCAGATCTGGATCTGTATTTTCTACATCCAGTATCTTAAATGTGGCTGGATATGGAGTTTTGGTGTTAGCCTATTATAAAGGTAGTGGCCACTTGCAAAATTCAGATTGGGTTTCAGGTTCTGATCTGGTGTTTTGGTTCTGATCTGGAAAGCAGTTCAGGATTTACTGTATTTTTTCTTTATAAATGTAAAATGTTTTGACTGGAAGCAACTTGAGGCAGGAACCATCTCTTTGTTGTGTGTGCAATGCTTAGCACCAATTCTGATTGACTAGGTCCTATTATAATACATTTGATAGGTATCACAATTTTTGATCCCTGCATTTTAAAGTATCTGGACAATTTCACCACTTGAGGGCACCAAAGAATACTGTACTATGCAATACTGTAATATGCAATATAGAATTCATGAGAACTGGAGACTAGAGTAGTCTTAAGTCAGATGTAGGCTTTAAATAAACTCAACAGTGATCTATGCTGTACATGTGAACTCTAATTACCTATTTACCAAATTTTAGATCTACAAAGCTCAGAGTCTGTAATATCAAAATCTATGATTTCTCTATTAGCAAGGTTTCTATTCTTAATCATATATGAAAAAAAATCACTTAATATTTTGTCATACAGTTTAAGTTTAAATAACATGAATTGCTTTGCAGTGTTTTGTTTGCCTTGCTGAAAAAGAAAGTTATCTTTGCCTCAGCCATTCCAAATGTAGTCTAACAAAAACAAGACTTTTCAATATTCCCTGTGCATATGGTACAGTTCCAACCAGGTCTATGAATAATTTACCAGCTAACGACCTCTTTTCTGTTTATGAAATTATACTCTTAAGAATAGTAAAGCGGGACATAAGCAGTAGCCATATGTTTCTTCTCCAATTCCAGCTAGACAAATGACCTGAAATTGCTGTTGCAAGAACTTCTAAAACATATGGCTAAGTACAGGGAATTTGTTAACTTTTTGTATTGGATCCAAAAGTTTCCAATTATCAACAAAAGATGGCATACCAACCCAATTACTCCTGATATATTCCAGTCAAGACTGATTCCAAGTAACCATAGTTGTGTGGGTGTATGTGGTTTGAAGTAACAGGAATCACTGAAAATTTAGTGTAAATAAAAAATGTAGACCATTTACATATCACATCCAGACAAATGTGTCCCAGTGTGCTGAATGTGCTTTCAACAGGAAGTAAGAATTTTTAGGCATTCTACCAACTTTGATTTCAAGCCATCATAAACTATTGGAGGTACGTTTACTTTCCAGCATTACAGAAAATTTCTGCAACAGCTTATTTGTTTCATTTGTCAGACTAGAACAAATAATATCCATTTCTTATATAAGATGATAAAAATGTATCAAATCATTTTCAATTACATTTTTGAAAATGATTCATTACAGATGTCTCTTGATGCAACATCCTTGTAGTGCTGGATGAATATGAGGCTATAATTAACAGTTTGAACAGTGGTACACTATGCATGTTAATGTACCCAGTATTTAAGAACATTTGACCTAATCCTGGCAGAAGCAGTAGGCAGAAAGGACCCTAAACCCCACAGAGACGTGAATGTGTTTCTACAGTGAGTTTCAGCCAAAGTATCTCTAAGTATTTTCCTTAATAGTGAGTGATGGAAAAATAATGATATAGTGGTAGCAACAATATTCCAGAATTCATGGAACTGATAGGGGGAAAAATGCATGAGAAATACATTGTTAAAAATCTTCATTTCTATTTAATAATCAGACTAGTCCTCTTAAGACTCTATATAAACAGAGCCAAAGATCATACTCCCCTACATTATGTCAGCGTGTCAGACTGGGTCATTGTGTAGTATATTTTGTAATAAGGATTTTTCTTTTCTAAAGAACTGTTAGTTATTTTAATAGAACATAGTCTCCCCCAAATGGAACATAAATATTTATATCTCTTGATATTGGACTTATTCTCAAAGTCAGTGTGTTGAAAAAGCCACTGATTAATACTCTTGTATTTAGATTCCATCTGCTGCAAATGTTGTAAATTCCTGGGCTTGTGAGAGATTAAACCACACCGAATAACACATGCACAAGCCAACTACTGAGATGAATGCCCTTTGAAAATGCACAGCCCTGCAGTCATTTCTCAAGCATAATTCCCTTTGGGTCAAAATATTCAGTCTTTAGTGGAGCAAAACTCCATGACTATATTAGAGATCTTAGAATTTTCTCCAGTGGGAGTTTTCCCTGAGTACTGACTGCAAGAAGGTTGTGCTCAGTGAGGTAGGCCCAAGCCAGCTATTATGAGGTGGGTGACAACAATCCCCCAGAACCCCTGGGCTCCTGTTCCTTGGTATTCCCTACTAGTGAACTCATATACCAAGGACCTGTTCTAGCTCTCACTGAAATCAATGGAAGCCTTAACTGAATGGAAAAGATTGACTGAATCCTTAACAAAGAGCAGGTGTTAAGCATAACAGACCAAAACAGAGTTTAGCAGTTCAACTAAAATCCCTTCTCCCAATTGCTTAACTTTCAGTTTCATGACTCTTGTGAGCTCACAATTTCCCTAGCTATTCATTTACAACCATGTCTTTAAGGGTAGACAAGACCTGAATTTCTACTGTAAAAAAAAAAAAAACCCAAGCTTTTAATAAACAAAATCCTCTCAGGCCTTCTCTATATATCATAAAGAAGAAAAAAAGGGGGACACCAAACCCATTCTTTTGTAGCTTTGCAGATTACCTTTAAACACAACATGCAGATTTATCAAGGTAAAGGTTGTTCTGATTGAATCTGGCTGAATGGGGAAATGGGAAATAGTTATAATGATGCATTTCTCCTAAACATAAGATTAAAAACTAAAGTGTTTTTCCTTATCAGAACAAACAGTGATGTATTTCAACATACATAGGAATTTCCAATATTAATCTACCTGTAAACCAAGGGAAACATTTTCTCATAGCTCAGGAATCACTGCCATGGCTGCTCATTTATAAGACAAAGGAATGTTGCTTGTTGAAACTTAACCCTTAATAATAACCATGGAGGGGTCAGATGGAGAAGGTTGTTCAACAGCGCTATTGTTTTGTCAGTTCCCCAGTTCATATTTATGTGGTTTGTTTTCATTAGAATATTAATGGCAACTAATAGAGTGATACTGTTTCCAACCATTCAATAAACACTAACGCTTTAGCTTTTCCTTGCCATCCTTCCCTTACACCTTCTTTCTACTAAGCTGTAATAAAATATTGAAAAATTGTTTCTATTTCTATTTATATACACAGAAAAAATGATCTAAGGCACCTTTGCTATGAATTAATATAACCCGTTAATCCAAATAAAGCCAGCAGCAACGGTTCCCAACAAACAGTGGTCCATTACATTAATTTAGATGGAATATTAGGGCCAAAAGAATCAATGGTGTTAATATAACCCAGTCACTGTCCAATATTAAACAGTTTCAAACAAAGATTCAAGGTTTGGTATATGGAAACCTCAGCCTGCTTTAGTATACCTGGCAAATATGCCATTAAACATCCTTTATTAAAACCCTTTATTAAAAATACACAAAAGAAGAAAAGACAGTTAAAGCCTCTGAAATATGAAGTGTTTTTCATTTCAGCAACATGCCTTGTTCCCTTGTTCCCTTTCCATTTAGCGGGAGGGACTTTTAAAAAGGAAAAAAAACCATGTGTAACAATCTCTTAGATGGTATTAAAGATGGCAATAAGTGTCCTTTTGGGTAAAAAGAGAAGTTAGCTAAAATGGGTGGGAGCCATCATTGTTGCTGTTGGTATAATCCCATCTTGGTTCCTAGAAGACAAATACATGCAAAAAGGGGAGGGAAAAGAACAGCAAAGATAGAAAATGCAAGCTTCTGGCTCTGGTCATAGAATCAGATTTTAACGCCAAAACGGACCACCAGAAGAGATCATCTCAACCTTAGGTGGGCAAACTATGGCCCTTGAGCTCCCTGCTGGGAGGGGCTTGCCCCCGGCCCCTCCCCCACTGCCCCCCCCGCCCCCACAGTCTCAGTTCACCGCGCTGCCAGTGCTCTGGGCAGCAGGGCTGCACACAGGGCAGCGTGGCAACGTGTCTGGCTCCGGCTGGGCGGTGCGGCGGCCAGACATGCTGCTTTCTGAGCGTCATGGTAAGGGAGCCGGGGCCAGCGGGTCCCAGGAGGCAGTCAGGGGACAGGGAGCAGGGGGCGGTTGGATAGGTGTGGGAGTCCTGAGGGGCCTGTCAGGGGCAATTGGATGGGGAGGAGGTTCTGGAGGGGCGGTGATGTGGATAGGCATCAGGGCAGTCAGGAGACAGGGAGCAGGGGGGTTGGATGGGGAGGGGGGTCCCGGGAGGGGGTGGTCAGGGGACAAGGAGCAGGGGGGGTTGGATGGGTGGGGAGTTCTGAGGGGGCCAATCGGGGGGGCGGGAAATGGGAGGGGGAGGATAGGGGGCAGGGGGCAGGCTGTTTGGGGAGGCACAGCCTTCCCTACCTGGCCCTCCATACAGTTTTGCAACCCCAATGTAGCCCTGGGGCCAAAAAGTTTGCCCACCCCTGATCTAGACTGACCTCCTGTGTATCACAGGCCACCAACCTCATCCACACACTAAACCCAACAACTGAAATTAGATCAAAGTATTACAGCCTAAGGAGATTAGAATGCTATGTGCCACAGGCAAAGTATAGGAGGTACCAAGGTGTACCAATACCTGAGGACCCTGCAATGGCAGGGGAATGTTTAAGTGAGATATATCCAGATAATCCGGCAAGTAACTCACACCCACATGCTGCAGAGGAAGGTGAAAAAAACCCCAGGCACTGCCACTCTAACCCATGGGAAAATTCTTTCTGAACCTCTCATATGATGATCAGTTAGCCCCTGCTCCTGTCAGTAAGAACCAGCCAACCAAGCACCTGAGAGAATGCTCAGAGCCCTGGCCTTCCCTGCCCAATGTCCCATCTCCAGCCATGGCAATCCATGATGCTTTGGAGGAAGGAGATCAAATAAAACCTCCCAGAATACACTGAGCGGTGTGGAATATCCCTTCCAGGCCCCCTGCAGGTGCCCCGCTAAAAGCCTGAAGCATGATCCTTTAGGAACATAAACCGGAAATGTTTGAGTGCTGTGTCCTCCTATCACAAGCAATGCCATCATACAATTGAATTCATAAATATATCCAGCTCTCTCTTAAAACCAATTAAGTTGTTTTTCCCCCACAACTCCTACTGGGAGGCTGTTCCAGAACCTCACCCCTCTGGTGGTTAGAAATCTTCTTCTAATTTGCAGCCTGAATTTCTGTGTAGCCAGTTTATATCCATTTGTTCTTGTGCCAACATTGTCCTTTAGCTTAAATAGCTCTTTACTCTCCATGGTATTTTCCCCTCTTTTTTATAGCCACATGACACTGGTAACTCATAGTCATCTTGTTATCAACCCACACAGCCAAGTCTCTCTCCTGTGTTACGTCCAGCTGATGAACTTGCAACAAAACTCCAACTTGCAACAAAAAATCTTATTAATAGACCCTAAATACAAGACCTTGCACTTTGTATTATTGAATTTCATCCCATTTCTGCCACTCCAGCCTTCAAGGTCATCCAGCTGTTCTTGCTGTTGACTCTCACTTGCAACCTCACTGCTGGAAAAACACAGGCACAGTATACAGTCTGATCAGCTGCTCTGAGACCTTGCAAACTTGCATCAGACTGTTTAGCTGCATTGCTTTTAGCTCTCTCTTTCTGGTCACAGGCTTATAGCAGTGTTGCAAAATACACAGCCATGACTGGCTAAGCCAGACTCTTGTTAGACAGAAGGAAAAAGGAGAGAGAAAGGAAAGATAAGAAATAAGATAAGGAAAGAAAAAGACACACTGGGTGGGATGGAGAGGGCGACAAAGTCTCACATCCCCAGTAATGTTTGGGAATCAGCCGTAGCCAGTAGAGGTAGTGATGTTATCTGTATCCCTGTCTCTGGTCCCGACCGGTCGGGACATCTTTCAGGATCTGTATGACACAGGCCCAAGGTCTCGGGATTTGCAGAGGGTGGCAGCCATGATGGTGAAACTTGCTCTAAGTTTTCTACCAAAAGCTTTCTTTAAGGACCCCAAAATGGAGTGATGGATCGAATTGCCCATCCCCTCATTGTTTTGTCCACCAATAGGTCTAATTTCTGACACACCAGTTTTGGGTCACTGATTTTCAGTCTCATACTGTTCATGTTTACCAGGCATGATCTTAACACAGTCCTTGTTTTTCATCAATAGGCCTTTTTGTCTGAACTAATTCAGTCTTCTGTCTCTTTTCCCCATAACATTTGTTATTATAGGTTATTGTGACATCTTATGAACTTACACACACTTTTTACAGCTGAGCTCACAATTAGGATAAGTTTGTAGGCCCAATTCTCACAACAGGTCCTCACAGCACCGTTCCTCTCCCCAGAAGCCTGAGTGAACAGTGAGGCTTTGCAACATACCTGAAGTTGTCAAACTCTGGCTGTTTCAGAACATTTTCTATTTCTGGACTGGGAATAAGGAGACCTGGGTTCTAGTCCTGATTTAGTCATTGACCTGCTCGGTGACCTTGGGCAAGTCATTTCCCTTCTCTGCCTCAATTTCCTCACATGTAAAATAGGGATAATGATGATGAGCTCCTCTGTAAAGTGCTTTGAGATCTACTGATGAAGAGCACTATATATAACAACTAGATATTCTCCTTATAAACATGTTTTGGCACAAAGCTGTTAAAAAAAAAAACAGTAAGAGGCCCCCAAAAAGTCACCATCTTTGAACAGAATAAAAAAGGCTGTTAGAGACAAAAAGGTGTCCTTTTAAAAACTGGAAGTCAAATCTTACCAAGGGAAAATAGAACAGAGCATAAACTCTGGCAAATCAAGAGTAAAAGCATAATTAGGGAGGTCATAAAAGAACTTGAAGAACTAGCAAAAGACACAAAAACCAACAGCAATTTTTCTAAAGTACATCAGAAGCAAGAAGCCTGCCAAACAGTAATTGGGGCTACTGGATGACTGAGGTACTAAAGGAGCACTCAAGGAACACCAGACCATTGAGGAGAAGCTAAATGAATTCTTCACTGCAAAAAACATCAGGGAGATTGCCACACTTGAGTCATTCTTTTTAGGTGACAAATCTGAAGAACTGTCCAAGATTGAGGTGTCAATGGAGGAGGTTTTGGAACAAATTGATAAACACTAATAAATCACCAGGACCAGATGGTATTCACACAAGAGTTCTGAAGGCACTCCAAATATTAAATTGCAGAACTAGTAATGTTGTATCATAGAATCATAGGACTGGAAGGGACCTTGAGAGGTCTTCTAGTCCAGTCCCCTGCACTCAAGCCAGGACTAAGTATTATCTAGACCATCCCTCATAGGTGTTTGTCTAACCTGCTCTTAAAAATCTCCAGTGGTGGAGATTCCACAACCTACCTAGGGAATTTATTCCCGTGCTTAACCACCCTGACAGTTAGGAAGTTTTTCCTAATGTCCAACCTAAACTGCCCGTGCTGCAATTTAAGCCCATTGCTTCTTGTTAACCTCTGAGGATAAGACGAGAATAATTTTTCTCTCTCCTCCTTCTAACAACCTTTTATTTACTTGAAAACTGTTGTCATGTCCCCTCTTAGTCTTCTCTTCTCCAGACTAAACAAATCCAATTTTTTCAATCTTCCTTCATAGGTCATGTTTTCCAGACCTTTAATCATTTTTGTTGCTCTTCTCTGGACTTTCTCTCCAATTTGTCCACATCTTTCCTGATATGTGGCACCCAGAACTGGACATAATACTCCAGTTTGGGCCTAATTAGCATGGAGTAGAGCAGAAGAATTACTTCTTGTGTCTTTACAACACTCCTTCTAATACGCCCCAGAATGATGTTTAATTTTTTTGCAACAATGTTACAGTATTGGCTCATTTTTACCTTATGATCCACTCTGTCCTGCAGCTCCCTTTCTGTAGAACTTCTTCCTAGGCAGTCATTTCCCATTTTGTATGTGTGCAGCTGATTGCTCCTTCCTAAGTGGAGTACTTTGCATTTGTCCGTATTGAATTTCATCCTATTTACTTCAGACCATTTCTCCAGTTTGTCCAGATCATTTTGAATTTTAATCCTATCCTCCAAAGTACTTGCAACCCCTCACAGCTTTTTATCATCCACAAACTTTATAAGTGTACGCTCTATGCCATAATCTAAATCATTGATGAAGATATTGAATAGAACCAAACACAGGACTCCTTCCTGTGGAACCCCACTTGATATGCCCTTCTAGCTTGACTGTGAGCCACTTTGTTCCCACTCTCTGGGACCAGTTTTCCAACCAATTATGCACTCACCTTATAGTAGCTCCATCTAGGTTGTATTTCTCTAGTTTGTTTATGAGGAGGTCATGTGAGTATCAAAAATCTTACTAAAATCGAGATATACCACATCTACCACCTCCCCCCATCCACAAGGCTTGTTATCCGGTCAAATAAAGCTATTAGGTTGATTTGACATGATTTGTTCTTGACAAATCCATGCTGATTGTTACTTATCATCTTATCTTCTAGGTATTTGCAAATTGATTGCTTAATTATTTGCTCCATTTTCTTTCCAGGCACTGAAGCTAAGCTAACTGGTCTGTAATTCCTTGGGTTGTCCTTATTCCCCTTTTTATAGATTGGCACTATTTTTGCCTTTTCCAGTACTCTGGAATCTCACCCGTCTTCCATGACTTCTTGAAGATAATTGCTAATGGCTTAGATATCTCCTCAGTCAGCTTCTTGAGTATTCTAGGATGTACTTCATCAGGCCCTGGTGACTTGAAGACATCCAACTTGTCCAAGTAATTTTTAACTTGTTCTTCCCCTATTTTAGCCTCTGATCCTATCTCATTTTCACTGGCATTCACTATGTTAGAAGTCCAATCACTCCTAAACTTTTTGGGGAAACTTGTTGGACAAAAAAGGTAATTTAGCACTTCTGCCATTTCCACATTTTCTCTTATTGTTTTCATTGTTCGGTCACATTGTTTTCCTACCTCTCAATACATATCTATTATCTTGGATAAAGCTGCTCTTTGAGACATTAGTTCTACACAGAACTGGCAAATAGACATGGAAACAAAGTGAAGTACAATAGCAAAGTTAATGGTGGGAAAATCTGCATCCGAAGGGGCCAACATGTTGACGTGAATTAAATAGCAAAGAGAAGGAAATGAAGAGTTGGCATAGACTAGGAGAAATTGATACTCAAATTAGCCTCTGTTTTAGTTGACTGGCAGATAGCTGATGGGATGCTGATTTTTAAAAAAAGTTCCAGAGGTGATCCTGGTAATTACAGAATCTTGTTGATCTTTTCCTTCAATAACTTCAGTACCAGGCATATTGGTTGAAACTATAATAAAGAACAGAATTATCAGACAATATGTTGGGGAAGAGTTAACACAGCTTTTGTAAAGGGAAATCATCACTCATCAATCTATTAAAATTATTTGAAAGGGTCGACAAATGTGGACATGGGTGATCCAGTGGATATAATTTACCTGGATTTCAGAAAGCCTTTGACAAGGTCCCCAAGGTTCTTAAGCAAAGTAAGGAGTTATGGGATAAGTGGAAAGGTCCTCTCATGGATCAGTAACTGTTTAAAAGATAGGAAACAAAGAGTAGGAATAAATGGTCGGTTTTTACAATGGGGAGTGAGAAATAGCGGGGTCCCCCAAGGATCTGTACTGGGGCCTGTGCTGTTCAACATATTCATAAATGATCTGGAAAAGGGGGTGAACAATGAGGTGGCAAAGTCTGTAGATGATACAAAATTATTCAAAGTAGTTAAGACCAAAGATGGCTGCAAAGAGTTACAAAGGGATCTCCCAGAACTGGGTGACTGGGCAGAAGAATGGCAGATGAAATTCAATGTTGACAAGTGCAAAGTAATGCACATTGGAAACCATAATCCCAACTATACATACAAAATGATGGGGTCTAAATTAGCTGTTACCACTTAAGAAAGAGATCTTGGAGTTTTCTGAAAACATCTGCTCAGTGTGTAGTGGCAGTCAAAATAGCTAACTATGTTAGGAACCATTGGGAAAGGGAAGATAAGTCAGAAAATATAATGCCACTATATAAATCCATGGTATATCCACACCTTGAATACTGCATGAAGTTCTGATGGCCCTATTTCAAAAAGATATATTAGAATTGGAAAAGATTCAGAGAAGGGCAACAAAAATTATTAGGGATGTGGAACAGCTTCCATATGAAGAGAGATTAAAAAGACTGGGACTTTTCATCGTGGAAAAGAGACGACTGAAGGGGGATATGATAGAGGTCTACAAAAATCATGAATGGTGTGGAGTAAGTGAATAAGGAAGTTTTATTTACCCCTTCACATAACACATGAACCAGGGGGGATTAATAGGCAGCAGGTTTAAAACAAACATTAGGAAGTACTTCTTCACAAAATGCACAGTCAACCTGTGGAATTCGTTACCAGAGAATGTTGTGAAGGCCAGAAGTATTACTGGTTTCAAAAAAAGAAATGGGTAAGTTTGATGGAGGATAGGTCTATCAATGGCTATTAGACAAGCTGGTCAGGGGCATGAACCCATGTTTTGGGTGTCCCTAAACCTCTGACTGGTAGAAGCCGGGAGTGGATGAAAGAGGATGGATCACTCGATAAATTGCCCTGTTCTGTTCACTCCCTCTGAAGCATCTAGCACCAGCCACTGTCAGAAGACAGGATACTGGACTAGATTGACCATTGGTCTGACCCAGTATGGACTTCTTATGTTCTTGAATTTATATTTATATCTGTATTTTTTCTGATGCCTAATATTATTGCTCAGCTCACTCCTTCCCCTTGATACTCACTGTGAATTAAGGTATATGACCCCATTCCCACAAAGGACTTATGCATGTGCATATATTGGAGCATTAGTAATTCCATTGATTTCAACAGGATTACTCACATGCTTAAAATTAGGCTTATTTAACTGCCTTTCTGAGTTAGGGACTCTCTTTGCAGGCCACCTGTCCACTACTGCCACACTGAATGGGAAATATCCCCCTTGACACGTTATTCACCTTCCAACATCCCTGCAATGAATTATGAAAGCTCATATGCATGCACAGTCTTAGTAGTTCCTTGTGTTACAAAGTGACTGTATCTGTGACATTGCAAGCATAAACGTGGTCAACTAAACATCTTATGCTGATGTTATGGTGTATACATCCTTGGAGCCAGTTTAATATTCTGGTATCTATAATCTGCCGGTCCATTTGGATACCACTTGAATACCATGGTGATCCTGTTTGGAGTGACTATTACACCCACAGAGGAAGTGGAGTATGTATATCTTGGGCCAGATCCCCAGCTGGCAGAAATGGATGTACAACTATCTCTACCAGCTGAGAGTGGCCCGATGTTCAGGTTCAGAATCAGTACAGTAACTGTTGATGCACTGACAAATTAGTCGTTCATTTTGCATGGTCATATCTGTGCATTTCCCCTTAGGTAAGCGCAGACCTCCAGGGCTTAGCATTACCCCATGACTTTCTAGCCTGTTGAATCTCTAGCACTGTTTACTTCCTGTGATATGTGTAAGAAATGTGTAAATTAGACACTAAATCCGATCTAAAACACTTTTTTTATATACCAACCGTAATATTGTACTTTTGCTGTGCCTTAGAAGAATAAAGCTTCCTAGATCAACCTTCTTAAATCACTCTCATCTTGTTGATCTTTGCCTTAAGTACATTTAACACAATCGTGTGTGTATGTGTGAGAGAGGGAGATGGTTACAAGAAGACCCTAAATGAAAGGCACTGGAACAGATTCATCCCTCATCTAATCTGAATGGAATCAATGGTGCACGCCCAGAATGAATTTGGCCCACTGAGTTCAAATGTTACATTTGTACAGTAAATTGAAAGATATGTGTATTTGAAATACAAAGGTAAAATCAGATAAAATGTTCTTAGTCTATTTATTATAAAATGCATAACTAATTTTCTTTGACCAGAATAAGTGAAACTCCCACTTACTGTTTAAGTTAATAATTAAAAGACCTTTCCCAGAGGTTAACTGAGTCTAGTTAGTTATTCATCTTAATTTAAAAATCAATGTACTAGGGATAAAAAGATATGGGAATTTGTTTAACTCTTTCCTCTTTCATCCATATATTGCACGACATTATATAGTAGCATGATGAATCAAGACAGGAAAAGTAAAATATCACCAAACTTTCATGGCTTCATACCATTAGCCATCCAACGCTCTCAGTGCCCCCTTATTTTTTATCATGTAGTTTTCAATGGAAGTCATATCTATACAACTCATACAAATCAGACGGACAATACAGTTTTCCAAAACCCTGTGGCACTTCTCCAGAGGAAGACAGCAGTCTTACATGTCTAGATGCCAAGGCACAAACAGGGTTGCTTTCACTATCTTCTACCTCCCATAAGGTCAGAGATGAGTTGTCAATGAGTGTGTCAGCCCATAACTGCTCCCACACAACTCTCAGGCACCCAGATTAGAGCAGTGTCAGCACAATCGTTAGCAATCTTGATCAAAAATAAAATCTTGGGAAGAGAGAGGTTTTGGGGGAAGTGACACAGGGAAGTAATCTGCCTTTTTCCCATTGACTTTGAATGGGAGTTGAGTGCCTAACTCCCCTTTGCTCTTTTGAAAATCTCCCTTGAACATATATACCTAGACCAGTGGTTCTCACCTTTTTTTTTGCGGACCACTTCAAAATTGCTGAGGGTCTCAGCGGACCACTTAATGATCTTTCCAAATGTTGTCTGTACTGTTAGCTAACTATTGTAAAGCGTTTTGGATAAAAGCACTATATGTATAAAAAACTTAATAATTAAAGTTTTTTTTATTCTACAAATAAAGCACACAACTCATATTTTAATATCATAGTCTTACCTTTCTAATGCGATGGATGTACCCTCTCTCTCCCACCGCAGCAGCCCCCGAGCTAGGGAAAGTTGCCTTTTTCTCTGGCCACACCAGCCCTGCATATCCCAAATTCCCCCCACCCCCTCTTCTCACCCCACTGCCCCTTCCCACCTACCCCCTATTCCCCCCAAAGGCCACCACCTCACCTTACATGTGCGTCTTCTCCAGGGTCCAGACAGCTCCACTAATTAGGTGGATGGCCCTTCATTCTCTCATGTGTGGCTACCCAGGCAAGCACCTTAGAGGGAAATATCCGTGGACCACCTGAATGGAGCTCTTGGACCACTGGTGGTCTGCGGACCACAGTTTGAGAACCACTGACCTAGACAAATACTACAGAAAGTATCACTAAACATCCACAAAATTTAAAATCATGATATATTGCAAGAATACCTAACTTGTCTCCAGTTTAGCATTATAGAAAAACATCTCTGGTCTCTTTGCTTTCCTGAAAAATGCTCAGCAAAAAAATAGGATACTCCAGAAAGTGTGTTTCTGATATCAGGCTTTACAAAAGATAACTATTTCCTTGAGGTCATGTCTACATTATATTATATGCAGCTCCAGACCTACACTTCTGTTAAACTATGTTTCTTTATGCTACAAACATGCATAGACATTAGGTAATATTCTCTGGAAATATCCATTTCTTCTAGTCTATGCCAACTCTTCATTTCTTTCTCTTTGCTATTTAACTCACGTCAATATGTTGGCCCCTTCTGATGCAGATTTTCCCACCAATAACTTTGCTGTTGTACTTCACTTTCTATCCATGTCCATTTGCCAGTTCTTCATAGGACTAATGTCTCTAAAGAGCAGTTTTATCCAAGATAATACATTATTGCACCATAATGTATTGAGATGTAGGAAAACAATGACATATTATGATTGCTACACAGTCTGTAAAGGACTAATTCCTTAGCTCTGTGTTGTTTGTATTAGAAAGGATAGCTGGGGAAAAACTGATCCACAGCTTCATATTGTTAAAATTGATGCAATTCCCTACTAAACACCACCTCTATCTATATCTCCCAACTTCTCTCTTTTTTTTTTCTTTTTTTGCACTTTAATAGTAACTTTTCTTTTACCATTTGGGATAAGGATCAAGTCCTGACAACTTTGTGGAGGTGACAAGATATTTGACTATATTTCTGTATTTAGATTTAAAATAATAGATGCCCATCATAATTAATGATACAATAAAATCCTAGCAGCATTTAAGTAATCGTTTCAACAGAAACTCCTTTCCAACCCTTTATCACTATGGGAAGCATATCCTCAACCCTGCTCCACAGAGCCTATCAAACAGATATCCTTGCAACGTCCATGGAAGGTCATCAAGTTCCAGCTATTTCAGAGCAAGGAGGGGAACAAGTTCCAGAGTCTTGACAAAGATTGCCCCTCTCTGGTCTGATGAGGGGTTCTAGCTCAGGCACCCCTGGAACTATGGTAGGAAGGGAGATTTGGCTGAAGGTAATGCTACGGATTCAGAAGCTGAATCATTATTAACTTCTATTGTTAATGACTCTGAATAAATGCTAAATAACTGTTGTACCTAATACGCTCTCTTTTTCAAATGGATTCCATGCCAAGGTGCAATATTTTAAATTATAATATAAGTCTGGGTTAGCTACATGTTTAACTTTACTGCCTGTTGTTTTGTTTATTAATACATCAGTATGAAGTTCGTAGGCCTTTGCAAAGTAAGCTGGGTCAGAGTAATATGGATTTTTTCCTCTTCTCTGGTCAATAAATATGTATTTATTGATATTAAGTGTGATTTTTTTTAAAAAAGGCACAATTGATACACAACACTTAAGCACTTGAAATCTTCAAAGGCACAACTGGGAGATAGGCACATAATGGATAAGCTGGACACCATGTGTCACAATACTAATCATTGTCAAAAAACAGTCAAAGAATACGTGTGACTGTGAGATCATTGGGACAAATTCTGCTATCTTACATGTGTTCAAACCCATTCACTCAATGGGGCTGCGTGCACATAACTGAGAGCAACACTTTTCTCTTCAAAACTATCAAAGTTCTTGGCCATTTATAGTCCATAACCTGATGATAACAATATTGCAGGCTCGTGTCAGGAATGTAGTTCAGTCATTTTCAGTGCTTCCTATCTCTGTCTCTGAGGACTAGTAACATTTACTTCAACAGTATGGCTACATTATCCTAGTTTTTCTTGCCATTACAAGGCTGTTTTTCTTTCTTTTGAGCACTATGAGTCATTTCCTTAGGTTTTTGCTGTTTTGGCTGCAGCATTTTAGGAAAGCAGGTAATTGCCAATGATCCTCTTCTCCACTTTGGTTTTAATTCTTTTGGGTACTAGAACCATTTTTGTATCCTGTTATATCCAAGGGAGTTCATGTAATAAACACTTGGGACCAAATCGTCAACAGACGTAAATCATCCTAGCTCCACTGACAGCATAACTTTGTTGATTTTAATGAAGTTTATACTAGCTGAGGGTCAAGTTTGATCAGAGTACTGTACAGACAAAGTCTTTGCTGACTACTAGGGCTGTTTTCCTTGGCTTTAAAAAATAAAAAACAAGGTTGCACAACTAAACTGTAAGGAAAAAATGTTAAATATTGTCTCCTTGAGATGCACTTTGACTGCTCAATGATCCTTTGAGCATCTTTTACATCCCCCTCCTGAAAACAGATGGTTTCCTGAATCAGGGACTACAAAATGGATTCCCATTACTGTTGTTATACTGATCCACAAGGAGAGGAAGCATGACTTGAACACTGAATACATTGCAAACTAATTTTTACATATAAATTTAAGGAAAAGGAAAAATTCTTGGTTCACTTTTGAAAAAAAAATCATTACAATCTACTCATCAATATTTGGTGTGCTCACTAGATACCACTTCATAATGAATCTGGGGATTTCCAATTATCTTTAAGAGAATACTATTGTACAGACCCTGATCACTCAGAAAAAGACATAGAATTTACCAAACAAAATTCCCAAATGTATAACTTTCTGCTTAGTGTAACTCCATATTATGGCAAAGATGAATATGACCCATTGAATAGTATCTCATTAGCACAGATTTTGCTTAAGCATAAACCTTATGATTTGCATAAAAATGATGTCCTTTGCCTATTTCTTAGCAAACATAACAGCAGACTGTGGTAGTGAGATCTCACATTACCCACAATATAATTTTTCCAAGAAGTACATTTTAGTTGAATATTCTGAAATAATTTCAAGGAATTAAAACTAAATTTTCTGCAGTTGCCAAAATAAATGAACCAAGTGTAGCTTCTAATACATTGCCCTTTGTAAAATTTCTTATTTATTTACAAAGTTAACAAATTCAGTAAGTTGTACACAGTCTCCCAATTACTGGTATCAGCATATATCAAAATTACTAAGGATAGTTAAGACCCAGGCAGACTGTGAACAGCTACAAAAGGATCTCTCAAAACTGGGTGACTGGGCAACAAAATGGCAGATGAAATTTAATGTTGATAAATGCAAAGTAATGCACATTGGAAAGCATAATCCCAACTATCCATATAAAATGATGGGGTCTAAATTTGCTGTTACCACTCAAGAAAGAGATCTTAGAGTTATTGTGGATAGTTCTCTGAAAACATCCACTCAGTGTGCAGCAGTCAAAAAAGTGAACAGAATGCTGGGAATAATTAAGAAAGGGATAGATAATAGGACAGAAAATATCATGTTGCCTTTATATAAATCGGGAAAACCGAGAAGTCTGCTGCTTGCCAGGAGCTAAGATTCCCGATGTGACGGAGAGACTGCCGAGATTCATCAAGCCCTCAGATCACTACCCCTTCCTGCTTCTTCACGTGGGCACCAATGATACTGCCAAGAATGACCTTGAGCGGATCACTGCGGACTACGTGGCTCTGGGAAGAAGGATAAAGGAGTTTGAGGTGCAAGTGGTGTTCTCGTCCATCCTCCCCGTGGAAGGAAAAGGCCTGGGTAGAGACCGTCGAATTGTGGAAGTCAACGAATGGCTACGCAGGTGGTGTCGGAGAGAAGGCTTTGGATTCTTTGACCATGGGATTGTGTTCCAAGAAGGAGTGCTAGGCAGAGACGGGCTCCACCTAACGAAGAGAGGGAAGAGCATCTTCGCAAGCAGGCTGGCTTTAAACTAGGTTCACCGGGGGAAGGAGACCAAAGCCCTGAGGTAAGTGGGGAAGTGGGATACCGGGAGGAGGCACGAGCAGGAGCACATGAGAGGGGAGGGCTTCTGTCTCATACTGAGAAAGAGGGGCGATCAGCAGGTTACCTCAAGTGCCTATATACAAATGCACGAAGCCTGGGAAACTAGTAGGGAGAACTGGAAGTCCTGGCACAGTCAAGGAATTATGATGTGATTGGAGTAACAGAGACTTGGTGGGATAGGAAGGACAGGAAGGGCAGAAAAGGTGGGGGAGTTGCACTGTATGTAAGGGAGCAGTATGACTGCTCAGAGCTCAAGTATGAAACTGCAGAAAAACCTGAGAGTCTCTGGATTAAGTTTAGAAGTGTGAGCAACAAGGGTGATGTCGTGGTGGGAGTCTACTATAGACCACCAGACCAGGGGGATGAGGTGGACGAGGCTTTCTTCCAGCAACTTGCAGAAGTTACTAGAACGCAGGCCCTGGTTCTCATGGGAGGCTTCAATCACCCTGATATCTGCTGGGAGAGCAATACAGCGGTGCACAGACAATCCAGGAAGTTTTTGGAAAATGTAGGGGACAATTTCCTGGTGCAAGTGCTGGAGGAATCAACTAGGGGCAGAGCTCTTCTTGACCTGCTGCTCACAAACCGGGAAGAATTAGTAGGGGAAGCAAAAGTGGATGGGAACCTGGGAGGCAGTGACCATGAAATGGTCGAGTTCAGGATCCTAACACAAGGAAGAAAGGAGAGCAGCAGAATACAGACCCTGGACTTCAGAAAAGCAGACTTTGACCCCCTCAGGGAACTGATGGGCAAGATCCCCTGGGAGAATAACATGAGGGGGAAAGGAGTCCAGGAGAGCTGGCTGTATTTTAAAGAATCCTTATTGAGGTTACAGGGGCAAACCATCCCGATGTGTAGAAAGAATAGTAAATATGGCAGGCGACCAGCTTGGCTTAACAGTGAAATCCTTGCTGCTCTTAAATACAAAAAAGAAGCTTACAAGAAGTGGAAGATTGGACAAATGACCAGGGATGAGTATAAAAATATTGCTCGGGCTTGCAGGAGTGAAATCAGAAAGGCAAATCACACCTGGAGTTGCAGCTAGCAAGAGCTGTTAAGAGTAACAAGAAGGGTTTCTTCAGATATGTTAACAACAAGAAGAAAGTCAAGGAAAGTGTGGGCCCCTTACTGAATGAGGGAGGCAACCTCGTGACAGAGGATGTGGAAAAAGCTAATGTACTCAATACTGTTTTTGCCTCTGTCTTCACGAACAAGGTCAGCTCCCAGACTACTGCACTGGGCAGCACAGCATGGGGAGGAGGTGACCAGCTCTCTGTGGAGAAAGAAGTGGTTTGGGTATTTAGAAGTGGTATTTAGAAAATCTGGACGAGCACAAGTCCATGGGGCCGGATGCGTTGCATCTGAGAGTGCTAAAGGAGTTGGCGGATGTGATTGCAGAGCCATTGGCCATTATCTTTGAAAACTCAGGGCGATCGGGGGAGCTCCCAGATGACTGGAAAAAGGCTAATGTAGTGCCCATCTTTAAAAAAGGGAAGAAGGAGGATCCTGGGAACTACAGGCCAGTCAGCCTCACCTCAGTCTCTGGAAAAATCATGGAGCAGGTCCTCAAGGAATCAATTCTGAAGCACTTAGAGGAGAGAAAAGTGATCAGGAACAGACAGCATGGATTCACCAAGGGCAAGTCATGCCTGACTAATCTAATTGCCTTCTATGATTAGATAACTGGTTCTGTGGATGAAGGAAAAGCAGTGGACGTGTTGTTCCTTGACTTTAGCAAAGCTTTTGACACGGTCTCCCACAGTATTCTTGCCAGCAAGTTAAAGAAGTATGGGCTGGATGAATGGACTATAAGGTGGATAGAAAGCTGGCTAGATTGTCAGGCTCAACGGGTAGTGATCAATGGCTCCATGTCTAGTTGGCAGCCGGTATCGAGTGGAGTGCCCCAGGGGTCGGTCCTGGGGCCGGTTTTGTTCAATATCTTCATAAATGATCTGGAGGATGGTGTGGATTGCACCCTCAGCAAGTTTGCAGATGACACTAAACTGGGAGGAGTGGTAGATACGCTGGAGGGTAGGGATAGGATACAGAGGGACCTAGACAAATTGGAGGATTGGGCCAAAAGAAACCTGATGAGGTTCAACAAGGACAAGTGCAGAGTCCTGCACTTAGGACGGAAGAATCCAATGCACCGCTACAGACTAGGGACCGAATGGCTCGGCAGCAGTTCTGCAGAAAAGGACCTAGGGGTTACAGTGGACGAGAAGCTGGATATGAGTCAACAGTGTGCCCTTGTTGCCAAGAAGGCCAATGGCATTTTGGGTTGTATAAGTAGGGGCATTGCCAGCAGATCGAGGGACGTGATCGTTCCCCTCTATTCGACATTGGTGAGGCCTCATCTGGAGTACTGTGTCCAGTTTTGGGCCCCACACTACAAGAAGGATGTGGAAAAATTGGAAAGAGTCCAGCGGAGGGCAACAAAAATTATTAGGGGACTGGAACACATGACTTATGAGGAGAGGCTGAGGGAACTGGGGATGTTTAGTCTACGGAAGAGAAGAATGAGGGGGGATTTGATAGCTGCTTTCAACTACCTGAAAGGGGGTTCCAAAGAAGATGGCTCTAGACTGTTCTCAGTGGTAGCAGATGACAGAACAAGGAGTAATGGTCTCAAGTTGCAGTGGGGGAGATTTAGGCTGGATATTAGGAAAAACTTTTTCACTATGAGGGTGGTGAAACACTGGAATGCGTTACCTAGGGAGGTGGTGGAATCTCCTTCCCTAGAAGTTTTTAAGGTCAGGCTTGACAAAGCCCTGGCTGGGATGATTTAGTCGGGGATCGGTCCTGCTTTGAGCAGGGGGTTGGACTAGATGACCTCCTGAGGTCCGTTCCAACCCTGATATTCTATGATTCTATGAAATCCATGGTACACCCACATCTTGAATACTGTGTGCAGATGTGGTCTTCCCATCTCAAAAAAGATATATTGGAATTGAAAAAGGTTCAGAAAAGAGCAACAAAAATTATTAGAGGTATGGAACGGCATCTGTATGAGGAGAGATTAATAAGACTGGGACTTTTCAGCTTGAAAAAGAGATGGCTAAGAGGAGGTATGATTGAGGTCTATAAAATCATGACTGGTGTATAGAAAGTAGATAAGGAAGTGTTGTTTACTACTTCTTATAACACAAGAACTAGGGGTAACTACATGAAATTAATAGGCAGCAGGTTTAAAACAAATAAAAGGAAGTATTTCTTCACATAACACACAGTCAACCTGTGGAACTCCTTGCCAGAGTATGTTGTGAATTACAAATTACAAAAGAATCACAGCCCACTATTACTGAAAAATTGCTTACTTTCTAATTTTTACCATATAATTATAAAATAAATCTATTGGAATATAAATATTGTACTTACATTTCAGTGTATAGTATATAGAGCTGTATAAACAAGTCACTGTCTGTATGAAATTTTAGTTTGTACTGACTTTGCTAGTGCTTTTTACATAGCCTGTTGTAAAACGAGGCAAATATCTAGATGAGTTATTGTACTCCCTGCAAGACCTCTGAGTAACCCCTGAGGATACGTGTACCCCTAATTAAGAACCACTGCCCTAAAGCAATGGGTCTGATCTCTTTTGCCTGGCAGCCAAACATGGTTCTTCAAACAGGTCAAGAGGACACAATCAGTATCTCGGGGCAGACACTCTGTCCTGTTCCACTCCCTTTGCTCCAATCAGAGGATGTAAAAGGAAACTACCTGCAAGGCCCCTGTGGTGATTCCCCTGACATCAGAGTCCACAGAGGGTCTACAGTTGGTACAGGCACCTTCTAAGCTTCCCTCCCCACAGCACAAGGAGTGTGTCAGAGGTGGGAAGTAGCCAGAATGTGCTGAATTCCAGCTGGCACCAGCTTGAGCATAGTCCTGGGTTACTGTAATTTGGGCTGGGGATAGAATCAGGGAGCTGCAAGTTGATGTTGTTTCTCAGCTTCTCCTTTCCCCCATCCCCTTGCCCGGGTTGCCCAGTGTAACCATGTGTGGAAGAGAATCCATCCTTTGCTAGGCACTCCCCTAGACTCTGACAGAGATGTTTGAACTCCTAACTCACCTTAGAGGTGAGGCTTTCAGGGGAGTTTGTGGGAAAAGCAATGCATCCTACCTCTTCCCCTTAGCAATAGGGAATCACAAGACATGATTCAGAGAACACACATCCAGCTTATAAACAAATACACATCTTCTTCCAAACAGTTACCCTCAAATCCACAGTTTAGAGTTTTGAGGGACACAACTATCCTCTGGGCCACAGATTGGGCAAACCTACCTTAAGTGGTTTGGTACCAGGTGACCTAAAAGATCATCCCTTGGGCATTACTGTCTCAGCTGAGATGAGCAGCTGAAAAAGGGAGGAGGCCACCAGGAGGGCATTCCCCATGAGAGGGACTGGGGTCTGGAATTTACTCCCTTGTGGTTTGCCAGAGTCTAGGTTTGTTCACATTCAGAACACATGGAAAGGCCCATCTTTTCTCCCAGGAATCTGAGGGCTGGGTGGGTTTTACATCTGTTCGGGAGGGCTTTTATTTGCTGGTATCTTAGCTAGGTGTAGAAGAGCATTCCCTTAAATTGGGCTAGACTGTGATCCCCTTAGACACTGAAATGAATGGCAGCTACAAGTGAAATAAGGTGAGTAAAAGTCCAGCCCATTTTCACCTGTTACTTTTGCAGAGCTTGTATGGGTGTTAATTTATGTTTTAAAAATCCAAATAAATAAATACAATAAGGTGGGCCAAAGAGCCATAACATATGTATACAACCAGCACCAACAAACACTTTTACCTAAAATAAGCAAAAACTAGCATTTATTTCCCCCCATAAAAATATTCATATATATATATATATATTTTTTTAATTCAATATTCCCCCTTTTCTTCTTCCATCCCATATCTCAGAACCCTGGGGCTATTTTCTGTGCCTCTTGGCTGGTTGTAGTCCTCCTATGATTGGCTGAAGCATCCTGGGTTTGTAGAATGTGGAAATGGCAGGCATAGACAGCCCTTGCAAATGCTGCAAGTGCCTGATGCACCTCGCTGAGTTACATGCAGACTGGATTGGCTGCTGCCTGGTGAACGCTATGTACCCTACCTGACTCCTGATAGCATGACATGAACTTGACCCCTAAATGTAATCTGAGTGGGTCTTCAACCATAATCTCAGGCTAGTAGGTTATCCTCTTCAAGCCATAAATGGCCAAATCAAAGTGAACAGGAGACTAGGTTTAGTAGGGGGAAGGGAAGGAAAAAGGAAAGGAGGGGAGCACAATTGTTCCCCCTTTTGTGTGCAGCCAGTATTTAGCTTCACAGTGCAGCTGCTGCCATGAGACAGGCCATAAATCCACTATTTAGTAGTTCTCACTGCCCTGCCAATCCTTCCTCAGGCCTAGTACTGGACCCAAACACTCTCTAGCAGTGATCCTCTATGGATCCAAATTTTGTGGCTCCATGAGATTCAGATCATATCTCAGGATTCATGGATCCTGCTTAATTTTTCCTTCATGGTATCCATTTCACCCCCATTTGTGTATCATGCAATAGACTTTCAATATAGGTTAGGTCAAATTAAAGCTATGTCAAAGGTCCCTTTTATTTATCTATATAGCTATGCTTTTCTGAGATGTGTAGCTATTATGTATATAAGTGGTAAGGAAAAGAGTCTAGAATGAAAAAAGGGAGGAAAGAATGTAGGAAAATAGGAGCAATATGCCAAAATGAGAAAGATCCTGTTATTCTTTTCTTTGATCAAGCTACTAGCCACACAAAAATGGCCAGCATAAGTTGTGTGCCAAAGTCAACTTCAACTGATGTTCTCTCTAGCCATCAGATCCAATATCTGCCAACTTCCCCCCATTCTCCCCAGTTGTATCCACATCTAATATTGTTTTAACCATTAAGAATGTGGTTTTCTACTTAGATTAAGTTCTCTCTGTAACTTACATTTTATCTCTCTGTAGAAATATATGGGAGAAATAGAATATTTTATACAGTACATGACACTATGCTGTATATATAATCAGTACAAATTGTAATAACCAAAACTGGGTGGGTTTTGGGTTTTTTGCCAATTTACATGGCCTTAAATAAAGAAGCAAAGGGTCGTCTTTGTATTTTTAGTAGAAAACCACATCATGAAGGGGGTTTATTTCCAATTTAAGGGAAATGGTTAGGAACTAAATTGGATAAATCATTTTCAAAAAGACCCATAATCTCTTTTATTGTTTATATGGCTGATGAA
Organism: Natator depressus; assembly: GCF_965152275.1. Lineage (NCBI taxonomy): Eukaryota > Metazoa > Chordata > Testudines > Cheloniidae > Natator > Natator depressus. The sequence goes on from NC_134240.1 coordinate 74,742,720, forward strand.
AAAAATACTGCTGTACAATATGCTGCGTGATATGTACCATAGCCAGATATGTGGAAAAGTAGGAGTGCTCCTTGACTCTAGATGAAAGATTTGAGAAAATGCAAGGGTGGTGAACTCCTACATTGAGAATCTAGGACTATACATTTCACCAGCTTATGGATGAATTCCGTGGAGCAGGGGCAGACAGGGTCAAAATACCTATATGCCTAACTTTCAGAGGTGCTAAGCAACCGTAACTGCCATTCACTTCAAGAGGAATTACAGACACATTTCACTCTGAAAATCAGGCCCATATTGCCTACCTGTACGTCTAGGCATATCCCGGCCTCTATAGCAGCTAAAAATTGAGTCTACTTTGGCTGCTGATGACCTGGGATAGAATAGCAGAGTCCTTTCAACTTCAAGCTGATTTGATGTGAGCACTGACCCCTTCCCCATGTGTGGTACAGAGTGGGATTTGGGTAACATCAGAACTACACTGATCACTTCCCTTTATTTATACTAATTTATAAAATATGCCTTGTGCCTTTTTTTACCTCTCTGAATGCATACTGAATACAACCATAAAATGTACGACTCTTAACCATGAAGTAAAATAATATTTCCCTCTCCAATGAATATTCTTCCAAACTATCCTACAAGCAAATTCTTGGTAAGAGATATGGGTATCACACTGTGTCCTGATGGGTTTCAGATGCTGTCAAATCACTGGGACTTAAGTGCTAGAGTTGATGTTTTGCTACCTGGATGTTTAATAAATGTTAAATCTTAAGTGCTCCAAAAGACATACTGCCAGGATGGCGCGTGGGGAAACAAGTAGTGTCCCAAGTAGCCAGAATCCCCATGTGGAGCTTTATAAATCAAAGTCAACACCTTGAATCACACCTGGAGACAACTAGAACACAAGTGCAGCTCCTGAAGAAGTGACTTTCCACATTTATTACAGCTAACAGTGGATAACAGGTGAGCAATCACTTTCTAAATCAGTTGTAACTTCTGAGCTTGCCTTCAAGACTATTGTAAAGTGCATTACAGTAATTCAATGTAGAAGTCACAAAGGTCTGGACTGCAATGATGAGGTCCGAAACTGAAAGGAAGGATTGCAAACATTGCAGAGTTCAAGATAAAATATGGTACTCTTTGGCATTGACAGCACCTAAGATTCCAGCAAGAGATAGGGGTCAAGAAGAGCCCCTAAACTGTACACTCCTTGAGAAAAGGCAAACCACCATTAACTGAAGCGGAACTATCCCTGCCAAAAGCTCAAAATCTTTCTCCCCAGGCCCCAGCAACGATCATCTTTCAGTTCACTTTTATGTCAGTCCAAATCTTGGCCTGGCAGTGATGTAAGCATACGCACTGCACTATCCAGATATGATGGAAATGACTTGAGCTATGTTTCATCTGCATACTGAAGACACTATAGCCCCAATTGCCTTACTATCTCCATTAATGCTTCCTCAGACTTGTAGCAAAACCGAGGCTTGAGGAACTCCATACCAGAGATACCTAAGAGCAGTTATGAATTACTGTTAGCATTATTGTTTATTTTTATTGTAATTATATATTATTTATTATATGCAAGCATCTATGAAGCCAATTTAAGGATCAGGGCCCTATTATATCCTGTACAAACAAGTAAAAGAAAACAGTCCTGCCCCAGACAGAATACACTCTGTGTCAGAGCTTGTCTATAAGTGGAGTTATTCCAGAATAGCTATTTCACATTAATTTCACTCTCTACTTTTTTCTGGAATAACTTTTACATGTAGACAAGCCTTCAGACAGGATGCAACAAGGGCATAAATGCCCAGAACCACACTATGGGATGCTTCAGATAAGAAAGAAAGGGACCACTCTAGAACAGTATTAGTGTCTTCTAGACCATCCAAGGACAACAATCAATATATCAAAACTTCACACTCGGTGGTTTCAAAAGTTACTGTCAGATCTTAAAGCATCAGCATCTACAACTGATGATTGCCAATTACCACAGTGATGATCTCCCATCATATCATTGAATCATAGATGTAAAAGACAGAAAAGTATTTTAAGTCATCCATTCTCTCCTCCTGCTGGCATATAATGAATTGAGTCCACAATACACATTGTGGGAGGGCAGATACATCAGCTGAAGGCCTGTCAACATGGGAAATGTTTCCAGTTATACTACTCTAATTATACCAATATAGTTAAATCTCTGTAGTTATACCAGTATAACTCCCTGTGTGGACACTTTTATTCTGGAATAAGAATGGCTTTTTTCCCATTTTGGTTAAACTGCTTCCAAAAAGACATAAACTAAATCAGTTTACCTATTACTGTTCTAACTTTTCCATGTAGATGAGCCCTGAGTATATTATTGTATAGCTTTTTTCCTTGATCTAGATGGCAATCAGTTGTGCCTTGAAATCTGAGGATTGATAACCCTTATTTTTTTTAATCCTAACTAGTGTAACCACAGATACATTCTTATTCATATAAATGCATCTTATTTTAATGAACTTTGATAAGTTATTCTCTTAAAGAGATATGTTGAATTTAAAAATCCTGGGCCAGTTTCTTAGCTGGAGTTATGCTAATTTGCATCACCTGCTATGTCCCCATGTGTTGTAAACAAACACTTTTCTTAACTTATATTACTACAAGTTAGAGTATCAAAAGTGAAAGGCATTTAAAAATTTAGTTTATGTCCCACTACTACTATTTTTTATTTACTTTTTGCACTTCTCTCAGTTTCAACAATGAAAAATCAGTGAAGACAATTTCAGGGTGTTTGTTTGTTTGTTACACCTTCTGCATTGTTTGGGTTTTCAAAACTGCAAATGTAATGTAAGAACATTTTTTATGGAGCTTAGGTTTTAAAAGTTTAGATTGGGGGCCAATTTTAAAGTGACATCCCTTTAATTATGTTATTACTTAATTTTTGTATTTTGGAGCAGATTAATTGAGATCAGGCAGTTGACCTTTTCACGGTTTATAATTTTATATCATCTTATTATATCTGCTCTTTTTCTTCTCTTTCCTAAAAGATATAGTCATATAAGCCCTGATCCTACAAACATTTTAAGTGTGTGCTTACTGTTTGAGAAGACTATGGCCCCAATCCTGCAATCACTGTATTGACATATAGTCCCCACACCCTGTGCTTCTAATCCTATTCACTGACTTCTCTGGAGATATCCTATTTTTGCTTGCCCCTATGATAAGGCATCTCAGCAGGTGGGGATATAGATCTCCTCTTTCCTAATAATGGGGTGTCTCCACTTTTGCTGGGATCCTCCTGCCCCGCCTCCTCAGATCAAGATCCCTTTGCCCCCCTGCCACAGGTGGCTCCCTCCAGGATGGGGATCCCTGTGCCCTTCTGATGGGGTATCTCCCCACTGAGATGGGAACATCCATACTCTCATTATGGGTTCTTTTCTCCCCCAACAGGGATCCCTCTATGTCCATTGTGGAGTGTCCACCTTAAGATAAGGATCCCCATGATGGAGTGCACCCAGGGTTGGGGATCTATCTGCCTTATGAGGGGGTGTCCTCCCTCGGGTTGGGGGTCCCCCTGCCCCAGGATGAAGTGTCTTCCCCTGGGGGGGAGGCTCACTCTACTCTCCATGGTAGACTACCCACTCCAAGAGAATGGGGATCCCTCTGCCTCATGATGGGGTGTGTCTCCCATGCAGGATAAGGATCCCCCTGCTCTAATGATGGGGTTCTCCCTCTGGGATGGTGATCCCCCTGACCGGGATCCCCCACCCCATGAAGGGTGCCCCCCAGGATAAGGATCTCTCTGCCTCAACGATGCGGTGACTTCCCTGGGGTTGAAGATCCCGTGCTCCCATTATAGCGTGTTCCCCACGCCCCCCATGGTAATGGCGTCTCTCTGGGATGGGGATCTCCTGCCCCCGATGATGGGGTGACCCCCGCGCTCCCAGGAGGCGCTGGGGCTCCCAGTGGCCAGTGCTGGGTGCGCCTCACCGCGATCCCGGCCCCGCGCCGCCAGGCTCACTCCACCCCCATGCCGGGGGGGTCTCCCTCCCCCGGGATCCCCTGCCCCCTCCCTCGGCACGGGGATATCCCCTGCCCCTCCCGGCGGGCCGCGGGCTGCCCAATGGAGGCGGAGGTGCTGTGCGGACTGCGGGCGGGGTGGGGGCGCCGCAGAGTCGCGGCCGGCCCGGGGACTGGCGCACTCGGCGGGGAGCCGGAGGCAGAGGCGGGCGCAGGCAGCGGCGCCGGGGCCGGGACTCTGGCAGGCAGCGGCTGGGATGAGGCGGGGGGGCGGCTGTGGGGGCAGATAGCGTCCCGCGGGGAAGCGGCCGAGTGGGGCTCGGAGCAGAGGCGGGGGCCGCCCGGCAGCGCCATGGCGGCGCAGTGCGACCCGCTGAGCGGCTACCTGCCGCAGCCGCTCTCCGACCCGGGCTCCAACAGCGAGCGGAGCGCCGACTCCCCGCTGCCCGGCTCCGAGGAGGACTCGGCCGGCCCGCGGCCCCTGCGCAGCCCCGAGTGGGGCGAGGAGCGATTCCGGGTGGACAGGAAGAAACTGGAGGCCATGCTGCAAGGTGAGCGGGGTGCGCGGGGGAGCCCCGGGGCCGGGGCCGGCGCTGGGGCCGCGGGGGGAGCGCTGCCTCCCGCTGCCGGGCTCGCGGGGCGAAGGGGCGGGGGCTGGCGGTGCTTGTGGCGCTGGGGGAGCCGCGTCCCCGCAGTGGGCTCCAGCGGGTCCCCCTGGCGAGCGGCGGCTGCTCTCTCCCCTGGCGGGGGGTGCCCAGCCGCTGTCCCGGGGCCTGCCCCTCTTGCTGGGAAGGGCTGACTCCAGCTGTGGACTCGCCTCTGCCTCCGCAGGGCCCCCCAGGAGCCGGGGCACTTGCTGTTTGACCCCGGGGTGGGGGGCGTAGCATGGCTGCTCCTGCTGGGGTGTTCCAGGTTCTGCGCTTCTCCTCAAAGCGGCCCCTCAGAGACCGCGTCAGGAACGGTCCCCAGAGAGAACACTTGAAATATCCTGGCTCTGACTCTTACTCCCCACCCCCTCCCCGTTCCTGTTCCCTAGCCCTTCCAATCCCAGATGTGGATCAACTCGCTGCTGTCTGCAGATGTCAGGGCTTGCAAACCGAGCTCCTCTTGGGGTGGGAAGGGATTCTTTCATAAAGCGGTGGAGACTGAGCTCTAGTGTTTTCATCCGACCCTCTTGCAAAATTAATCTTGAGTTACCCTCAGTTCGTAAAAATCTCAGTTACTGTTAATACAGGTGTCAACTTCTGCCCCTAACATCACTTCGCAGCTCTGTGGTTTCACCAGCAGCATCCTAACTGTAAACGCTATTAGCATTACTGGTATTGAAATAAAGCCTTGCTCTACGGTGAAAACTGTAAAAGAGGTTGTAATAGGTTTCAAGATAATCTTGAATGTCCTGGGCTACTGGAAATACTTTAAAAAAACAAAAACAAGCTTTAAGCTCATCTAAAGCATTTCAGATTTTTCAGGAATAGGACAGTGTTTTGCTACTTAGCAAAGTGAGCTTTCAAAAAATGGAAGGGTTCAGAATTGCAAGAAAACATTCCATTTCTGGAGTTTTTTTGAATATCAGAGTCCTTTAAATAATGACTATATTCTAAGTTGATCTATATATTTTTCTAATATTTTTCTATTTTAGTAGGAGTATTGCAGTGTAGTTTTTTGAACTGTTATCCATACCATATCACTAAAATAATACATCTAATAGTAAAAAGAAAAGGAGTACTTGTGGCACCTTAGAGACTAACCAATTTATTTGAGCATAAGCTTCCGTGAGCTACAGCTCGCTTCATCGGATGCAGTGAGCTGTAGCTTATGCTCAAATAAATTGGCTAGTCTCTAAGGTGCCACAAGTACTCCTTTTCTTTTTGCAAATACAGATTAACACAGCTGTTACTCTGAAACCTGTCATTATGCAAGGCACATCTAATAGTGTAGTGCTCTTAAGGCAAATGATTTAGAGTTATTTTAGGTGAAAAAATCTTAATAACTTATTAGATACACATGAGTAGTAATGGTTGATAATGTGTGTTTTTGGGTTAGGATTTGTTATACATTTGTCTGTATTGTTTCTTGTGATGAAATCTCTTGCATTTTGTTCCACAATGTTTTGAATTGTCACTCTCTGTGAAAGTTAAGTAAAAAGGTTTTGAAAAAGTATTAACATAAATAGAAAATATTGTTTTAAAGGTGGATGTAACACTAGGTGGGGTATCCTTCACAGTTGTGTAATTTATTTAGCTTTTCTAATACCTTTTGCTCTATTCCAGTGAGAATGGAGCTGAGTTGCAAACTGTTACCTTTAAAATTTCAGTGAGGATAAAGCATATTTGAATTGAATGAGAGCGATTATGGAACTTTTTAAAAGTGCCATTTTATTTTCTTAAATGTTTAGAATGACACATGATAGTTGATCTGGCTTTTTTTTTTTTTTTTTTTTTTATGGAGAGGAGGAACTGGAGTACATTATTAGCATGCATTTAGTATGGCCTCTACAAGCCACATAATTTTATGGCCACTTATAATTGTGTGATGTATAAATACTGTGTACTTGACTGCTAAGGCTGCATTTTTCAAAAATCATAACAGGAGGCTGATAGCTGTTCATCATTTATGTATTATTTCACAAATGAAAATATTTGCTTTTGTGCATGAGAGCAGTCATTCTAAATCTGTAAACATAGTGCTTTTTATTACCTTCTGAATTACTTGGAAGTGCACTCAGTAACTTAAAGCAATGTTAGAAATTGTAATCTGACAACAGGAAAACAAAACGGAAGAACAAAATCTGGTCCCATAATTCATATTCCCTGAATATGATAGTTTATAATCAATGTAATTGGAACTTTGTAATTTCAAATAATTGAAGTTGGAAAAATGGTAGAGATTGAGGATGAGATAAGGAAGAAATGAATTCCAAGTAAATGCACAATTTTTTTGGATATGTTTTGGAGAAAACATTTTATTTTAGCTAGAGTTATGCCAGTAGTGAACCAAGTCCTAAAAATAAAAGCTGTGGGTTTTTTTGTTTTTGCTTTTTAAAGAATCTGTCAGCTAAAATTGTTCAGTTAATTTCCTGAAAATGTTTTACTCATCATGACTGTCATGGAACTTCTGTTTAAATTTTTTAAGACCAGTGGTGGTGGTCCGAAGCGGGGGGAGAGCATGCTGGATGAAGTAACTAGGTAAACTGGATTGTCTGCCCAAAAACTGTGGTATGACTTGCTGATTGTAATGTTTGGAATTCGTTTCAAATGAGATTCTCTCTCTTGGGGGTAGGTTAATCTTTAACCAGTTAATATTTTGTTACTAGTAGAGAAATCTCATTATGTAATAAAGAGTGCAGAGAAGCATACAGTTTTTGTTGTAACTAAATGCATTAATTCTAAACTAACGCTCATCAAAGATGTCTTAAAACTAAATTTTCTAAATTGCACATAGACACTCAAAAGAGGAGGTATTCGTGAAGAAAGGTCACAAGTTAAAAGTGCTATTGGAAAATTGAAGGTTTTCTTCACTTTTCCTCCACCAGTAAAATAAACTTCCATTACCTCATCCCACAGCCTGTGTCTTTCTACTGCCTGAGGTTGTAAGTGTGGGAGGGTAAAACAAACCTCATAGACAGACTCCAGACTGACTATATAGCTGTGTCATCCAGTGGTTAATGCATATGTATAACTTAAGAGAAAAAATTGTGATATTGTATGTTATTTCAGCCTAGGATGCACGTGCCATAGAGTGTTTAAATTGTATCCCCCACACAGCAGCGTATTGAACAATAGTATTTTGAATTCACAGGAACAAGATTTTTTTTAATGTAAAAACTCTGACTTCCATCATATTGAATTAATTTCCAGTAAATTGGTATTGTTGCAGGAAAAAAATAGATGACTTAGGAAATGGAATAAAGAGACAAGAATAATAAATTAGTCTTTTTCCATCAGAGATGGAAGATTGGTAAAATTAAGTTTGTTGGAAAAATTCTGAAAAGATGCTATGGAATAAAGTTACATCTTAAATTGACAGTTTATACTCACAGCACTTCCACCGAAGTATCTCAAAGAGCTTTACAGACAGGAACAAAATCTCTTGACCCTGCTGGATGCTGCTATGCTCCTTCTATAGATGATTAAGTTAAACACAGACAGTGACTTTGCCATAGTGCCCCAGCAAGTCAACGGTAGAGCTTGGAATAATACCTAGAAATCTATATTCACATGACTATGATCCAGCTTCTAGACAATATTGAATTGCCTTTATTTTTTTTTATTTTATTTTTTTTTGTATTGGAGATGACCATCCAGTGAAAGTATAAACTTTAACTTACCAGGGTTCCTAATGGTCTTTGGAACAGAACTACTCTAATGCCTTAGAAATACACCAATAGGAACATATTAAATAGCTCATATGGTCAGATTTCCTTTTTGTTAGGTCCAGTGTTATTGCTTGGGACTCCTAATGATGATATACATTTAGTGAAACTCTATTTTGTATGCATACTTTACTATATACTCTATATAGCATAGTGTACAGATTTTTTTATGTTGAAAATTTTTCAGTGTAGATCTGTGAACAAATCTCATTAGACAGATTATTTTTGCAGAAAGGAAGCAGGAGTCAAACAGTATATCAATGATTCTTTCAGCAGTGACATATTGGAAGAAAATCTTTCATAATACATTTGATGTTGCTGTTGTAAACTAAATTTTAGTGAACACTCAATTAAGTTAATGTTTTGGAATGATTTTCATAATAATTTTTGTGTGCCTATCATCATAACAGCTGGGCACTACAAAAGATTAAATTTATAGAAAGCTGTCCAAAAAGTGTAGTCTGAATAAGGCAGCAGCTATGAATAGATCTACAGACAAGATGGCCTTAATATTAAACAAATAAATAAAAACAAAACTCAAACAAACCCCAACATACATTAATAGATTAGGTGTCTTACTAATTTTTTAATACGATGACCGGTATAATGTGCTTTCTATGTCATACCTCAAAATAGGTTTTGAATGTTGTACACCTGTGCATGGTATATAGCAATGGTTCTTAACCTTTCCAGTCTACTGTACCTCTTTCAGGAGTCTAATATGTCTTGTGTTACCCCCAAGTTTCATCTTGCTTAAAAACTACTTGCTTACAAAATTAGACATAAAAATACAAAAGCGTCACAGCACACTATTACTGAAAAATTGCTTACTTTCTCATTTTTACCATATAATTATAAAAAAAATCAATTGGAATATAAATATTATACTTACATTTCAGTGTATAGTATCTAGAGCAGTATAAACAAGTCATTGTCTGTATGAAATGTAGTTTGTACTGGCTTCGCTAGTGCTTTTTATGTAGTCTGGCATAAAACGAGGCAAATATCTAGATGAGTTATTGTACCCCCTGCAAGACCTCTAAGTACCCCCAGGGGTACACATACCCCTGGTTGAGAACCATTGGTATATAGTATATACATATTTTGTATATTTATGATGTCTGACACTGTAGTATTACAGTAGTAAAACTTTACGTTTTTAGAGAAGTATAGTAGGAAAATTCTGTAGATATCATAATGCTACTTATTTTTCCTTATCCTCTCTTGCAGTGTGGGAAAATATTAGAATGTGTCTCTGTCAAGACATCCCATTTACCACCTTCTTTAAAAAACAAAACACAAGCAAGCAAAAATACCTAAACACACCAAAAACTAGACCCTCTCATGTTTAAGGTCTCACCTTTGTGCCACAGTCCTACTTGACGGAACTCCTCTTTGATCCAATAGATACTCACTTTTTAATATGCACCTTGTTGTCAACAGTGTTGTTGAAACAGTTCAGAAGTACTTTACGTCTGGATAGGCCACTGTTTGGTGCATTGCCTTGTACTCATGTACAGAAAAGGCAGAATACTGTAGCTTTGAACCCTGAAGCCCCGAGAAATTTGCCATTGGTCCCCTTGGGTTTGCGTGCAATAGAACACTGTGTTGAGGTATAACGTGACTTGAGGTAGTTGAGGTTCTTTGAGTTGGTCCTCATGGCCAGTTAGTATAATGTTGAACATGACTTGTCCCTGTCTATGCTGATGATTCCCCAAGACTGTGGTCTATCTTGATTAATTTTCAAAAGGGCAATCCTTATTTGACTGTATTCAGACTTTGTAAAAAGTAATTGATAAGGCATTATTGACTGACTGATTTTTAGGCATCGATGATAACATGTCATTCAGAATTAATATGAAATGTCTTTTCAAATCTCTCAAATAATTGTTGGTAATTTTGCATAGCTTTTTTTTCATTCTCCTCTTTCCAAACTCCCAGTGGGCACAGTTTTTCTTCTTAGATCCTCTCATCTGATTACTTATCCGCTGGCTGATTGGCAGAGTGTGTGTTGCCTGCAAGAATGAATGCTCACAAACTGGGGATATCTTTCTCCAGAGTAAATATCAGTCTTTTCTGACTGGGGTAAGGCAAAAACTTTAATAGTGATGTAGCTCTAATATTTTCAACAGTTCCTCTTAATAATGTTGCTTCTAAGTTAGTGTCTAATGATCATATTTCTTTTGCATTTTGAATTAATATTTTACTGAAAATAAAATGCCGGAGACTGCTTTGTTCAGAATTTATGCTGGTGGATGATTGTGTCTGATATACTTCTGCAATAATTCAAACAAGGCCTGGTTATTCTGTATTTGATCATTTCCATATTTGTTTTTGATTCTCAAATTATCTTTCATGCAAAGCTTTCAGTAATTGGATAAGGAAAATACACTCTTTTCAGTAATTATACAAACAGGTATGAAAGTTTTCTTCTCATACTACCCACAGTCTTATAACAGAGTCTGGTTCTGATGCCAGGGTAATACTGAATTCTCTGTTAATAAATTTTCCCTTTACCATTTTGATTTTATTTATTTTTTATGTGATACTTTAAGTTTGGCTGTCTGGAATATTGAATGCCCAAGAGAACGAAGACTAGGACTACAAAAATCCCAGCAAAACTGTGTTGATGCTCAGCCCTTATGCTTTAATACAGTGGTTCTCGAACTTTTTTTTTCACAGACCACTTGAAAATTGCTGAGGGTCTCGGCGGACCACTTAATGATCTTTCCAAATGCTGTTTGTACCATTAGCTAACTATTGTAAAGTGCTATATAAAAAAACCCTTAATAATAATAAACGTTTTTTTTGTTCTACAAATAAAAGCACACAACTCATATTTTAATATCAGTAGTCTTACCTGTCTAATGCGATGGATGTGCCCTCTCTCCCCCACCGCAGCAGCCTCTGAGCTGGGGCTGGGAAGGAGGGGGGGTCTCTACCCTGCCACAGCAGCCGCAGAGCTGAGGCTGGGAAGGAGGGCCATCTCCCCGGCAGCCGCAGCCCTGGAGCTGGGGAAAGTTGCCTCTTTCTCTGGCTGCTGCAGCCCTGCACACCCCAAATTCCCACCACCCCCTTTTCTCACCCCACTATCCCCTCCCATTACCTTCTATTTCCCCCAAGGCCACCACCTCACCTTATATGTGCGTCTTCTCCAAGGTCCAAACACCTTGTTAGTGGAGCCACGCCTGCGCAACCACATGAATGGAGCTTGTGGACCACTGGTGGTCCATGGACCACAGTTTGAGAACCTCTGCTTTAATACAATCATGGTTTACAGCAGAAGAGTATTCATCCAAGACGTGAGTTTAGTAGTTCGTGTGCTAGGTAGGTGCTTTGTTGGACAATCAAACTCGAATAGTGGGTGCCAGATTTTATAGGTCATAGTACTTGTAGAGCTGGCAAATTGTATAGTATCTATAAAGGTATATGGTAAAAGCTGGATTTAAATTGTGCAATAAAAATGATTATTAAAAATTTCTTTTTAGTATTTTTCATTTGGAAATGAACTGTTTTAAGGTAAGGTGCAAAGATGCTTCAGTGATTGGCAAAGACAGAAATTTATCACATAAACCAATGAGAATCTTAAGAAAAATGAATAATAATGATAGGTTTCTGCTACCTAGAATATGCTGTATAAAGGAACATTTTTGCCATCCTTTGATATAAAGAAAGGTGTACTATGTTAGTAATTTCAGTCATGGGCAGTTAGAATTTGACTGACTTAATGTTGTGACATTTGAAATGTCAAATATACAAGTGTTGAGGGCAGTGGTGCAGAGCAGAAGGCTCAATCTTCCCTGTAATAGTCTTTGCTAGTGAGAACCTCACACTGACTCATTAAGAAGAATAAAATTCAAGATACTATCTCTTTGTAGAGGCTTAAAAAGTTCTTCTACTAAAACCTCTCACTCTTGTAGTTTTTACTTTCCAACGCATAAAAAGTATTCTGGATAAAGACATAGTAGTGTGATAACTGGAACCTTTCTAAAAGCATTTACTTTTGGTGTTAACATACATGTGGCCAAAAAGGTTTTAAATATTTTTCTAGCTTTCAAATCCCAAATGGGCTGACTAGACTTTTCTATAATATAAAATAAAATAAAATAAATTTTATATATATGAAACAATTTTTGGTGACTTGTAGTTTAAAAAGTTCTTGCATTCCGTTAACAATTGTAATAATATCACTTTCTCTAGTTTCTCTGTTTTTTAAGTAGTACAACAGGCTATCATGGTTTGGCATGAACTGCTGAGTTAAGTATTGCTGGCTTGCACATTCCTTTTGGTTATATTATAATCTTTACCTCCATTGGAAAATATGCCCTGTTTTGAGTACTTATTTCAGGCTCTTTGGCTTTGTGCCTGTCTGCTGTTTAGCAATGAAGCATACTTGTTCCTTATTTTCAGATCTTTGTGTAGTAGAATTATTTGTGAAGTGAGTCTTAACTGTAGTGAAACATCTACTTTAAATGCTTGACCATAGAAAATAGTGATGGGCATGCTCTGTACCTCTAAATATCATATCTGAAATATTTTAATTTATTAAAAATAGTTTCTAGCTCTCAATATGTGAGAGTCATAATTAATATGCTGTCTAAAGTCTGAGTGCGTCGCATTCAGTTATTGATGTAGTATCAGGAATGTGATTATATGTGTGATTAAATGTGCAAACTTAAAGGGTGGCTTCTTTGAGAAGTAGCCTTCCTTTTCAAAGTTTCCCACCTCCTGTGTGTAAGCCATGGAGTTATGAACATTTGTAGTGGACAAAACTACTAGATTGTGTTGAAACAGCTGAATGAGTTGAAAGGGGAGATGTATATTTATAAGTTTCATAGAATGAGCTAGAATGCAGTAATTACTTTCATTTTGATCCCTATGTACAATTATTTTAGTGGGATAATGAACTTCTTACATGCAGTGTGACATCTGGATCAGGGCCCTTACAGGCCCTGGACTGAAAGTCCATTGAAATCAGCAGCAATCTTTACATTGACTTCAATGGGTTTTGGATCAGGCCCTTAAACACTTGGCTAGTTTCTTGAAGTCTGAAATATATTATATAAAAGTAGCATTCCTTCCATGTTAGGTCTGATAGTAATGCCCAGGTGTTAATTTTTCTAGTTTAGATCAAGATGACCATTTTACATGGGGTTAATAAAATGACGAGATACAGTGCTGCATTGATTTGCATAACTGATTTATATGAAGCGGGTCTGATTTACCAATGATCTTGTTTTCATTTGAAAAGAATGTCAGTATAGAATGTTTTCCCCAATAATGTGTTCTAAAAACCCTTCTGTTTGGGTTTTATATTGAGGCTTCGTTGGAATTGCAGGAGGTATTTTGTAAAGGCAGAAGTAAGTAATCAAAAGCAGTACCTTCTTTTCTTTTATTTTAAACGTAACATGCTTATTCACTTGGCAATGGAATATAGTGGAACTTCGGCCTTAGACACCACTGTTCAACTTAAAACAACAACAACAGGGGAATCTCTAAAAAGTGACTGTCATCATCACAGCTCTAGTGTGATAACACCTGCTTGCTGATGTGATCTTAATAGATCCCTAAATGCACAGGGAACTGGCCATGATGGTAGCAGTAGTGCTGTGACTGTCACCTTTTTCATCCTTCCTGTGAAGGATCTGAGTATTCAGCCAGCATTGTGGTGCCAGATTGACCAATAATGCTTATGTTAGGGTTGTCAACTTTTAAAAATAATCCTGGTGTGTGTGTCCATGTGTATGTAGAAAGAGTCAGGCCTGGTGAGTAGGACGCAAGGGAATGTAGAGGTGTCTATCTCTTAGTCAGTGTGGGAGGCTGGAGGTGGGTGAGTGGGATTGGATGTTCAAGTGAGGAATGGGATGTTGGGCTGGAAAAGAGAATCAGCTATGCGCTTTCGTGGCCCAATAGCAACACTGCACACTCATGACCATGGTGCTCTTGGTCTCTGTGATGATAGCAGCAGAGAACAGCTATTCCTACAGAAGATTTGTGAAAATAGATTGTGTATGTATAATATATATTATCCAGTTTTCTATATGCTGAGTTGGTTCTCAAGTGGTACATACAATGTAAAATACATGAAGTTGTTGGTTACATGTTTTAGAAATTGGTATGTGTACACATTAGATTTTTTTTGGTTCTTGGACTTTTGCACACCAGGGCTCCTGGTTCCTGAGAATCTTGAAATACAGGTGCTTACATAATAGTTCCCCATGTCACTTCTGACTTGGGAAGTGGAGTGGATGAGCCTCTCACATCAGGTTTTTGGTCTCTTTTGTCCCATTGGATGGTCAGGAATTACTCCTTACCTGACGATGGAAGTGCCAGTGCAGATCATGGGAAAAATCCCACTAATGCCTCTTAAGTGTGCACTTGGAGTGCAGGTGTATAATTGGCGCAGCTGAGGAGCGCACACTTCATGGAGGAACTGGTGCAATACTTAAAACAAAAATACCTCTTAAAATAAACTAAGTCATAACACTGAACTTGCTTAAGTTTGTGAATGTAAAAGGGGGTACATTTAAAATCATAAACTCAGGGTTTGCCAACTTTTAACATGGAAAAATGTTTTATTAATTTAACATTTTAAAAGTTCCTATATTAAACATAACTTTGCAATGCATGTGCAACCTGACATTCTCTAGTCCTGTACATTTTATTTTTGTAGCTTGAGGTTTTAGAGTTAAGCAAGAAAAATGTTATGCATGTAGAGACTGTGCGGTGTTGCTGGGTTTAGCGTTGATTTGGGATCGCTACCTTTTGTGTTTTCTAACTTTGATTTTAACCATGTTCAGTGGCCTAAGTTAGGTCAAAAATACTTGATGAGCTTGTAGGCAGCAAGAATATAGTGCAAGTAAAAATTTCACTTCATAGCCTGAACCAATACTATAGGGTTGTCATATTACAGTACAGTATGAGAGTTGGTGCCTGTCCCCAGAGCAATTTGAAACATCTGCTAGGATCTTGCTGAAGACTTGGTTTGTTTCTCCTACCTTAAAAATGCTGGTAAAATATAAACAGTTAACTTCTTGCATTCTTTAAACATCAGTGTTGATATTTTTTGTGTCATTTCAAAGAGCAGCTTTTTAGCTTTGAAGTGATGTGTATCAACCTTGCAGTGAAATTTGGGAATATGGGATACTGATTTTTATTGGAAATGCAGTCTAGCAAGGATAGGTTAGTGGCCTGGGAGTCAGAGCCAGCCAGGAAACCCAGGCATGCCACTGACTTGATACGATATGATCTTGAGCAGGTCACTTCGTCTCCCACCCTTTGTCTGTCTTGCGTGTTCAGGATGTCAGCTCTTCTGGGTGAGGTTTCTCTTACCATGTGTCTGTATTGTGCGTGGCACAATGTAGCCCTGATCTCTAGGTGCTGCTGTAATACAAGTAAAAAGTTGAATGTATGATTACTGAAAAATGATTGGATTTGGTTGAAGATCTTTCTTTTGAAAAATAACCACTCAGCTGTGGATAGTAGGTTTGCATGCAAGATTCTCATACATTTAAGAGAAAACCCTCTGTTCATTTAAGCAAATACCAAGCCTCAATTTCTCTCTTAGCTTTTTGCCTGCTGGGAACACGTGTAGACATAAGCTAACCATGAGCCTTCCATTTTCCCTTTGCTAAGCTTCTTTACAGATGAGGCCTTGGAGTCTTCATGAAGTCTCATTTCACTTTCCAATTAAGAGGATATGATAGAATGTCTATAAGAATTGTGTTCTATGAAAAGTACGTAATAATCAGCACACTTTCATTCGTCAGTAGGGCCCTACCAAATTCATGGCCGTGAAAAAAACATCATGGACCACGAAATCTGGTCTCCCCCTGTGAAATCTGGTCTTTTGTGTGCTTTTACCCTATGCTATACAGATTTTACGGGGGAGACCAGTGTTTCTCGAATTGGGGGTCCTGACCTAAAAGGGAGTTGCAGGGGGGTCGCAAGGTTATTTTAGGGGGGTCACAGTATTGCCATCCTTACTACTATGCTGCTTTCAGAGCTGGGTGGCTGGAGAGCGGCAGCTGTTGGCCGGGCACCCAGCTCTGAAGTCAGCGCCCCACCAGCAGCAGTGCAGAAGTAATGGTGGCAATACCATATAATGCCACCCTTACTTCTGCGCTGCTGCTGCCTTCAGAGCTGGGCGGCCGGAGAGTGGTGGCTGCTGCCTGCGGGCCCAGCTCCGCAGGCAACAGTACAGAACTAAGGGTGGCAATACTATACCATGCCATCCTTACTTCTGTGCTGCTGCTGGTGGCGGCTCTGCCTTCAGAGCTGGGCTCCTAGCCAGCAGCTGCCACTCTCCAATTGCCCAGCTCTGAAGGCTGACAGCTGCAGCGCAGAAGTAAGGGTAGTCACTGTTCCCTCTAAGCTGTGCGCGTGTGCGCGTGCACAGAGATCCGAAACACCGCACGCACAAAAATTTGCACAGAAGAAATTTTTTGCACGCACGGCCTGTCAAAAATTAGAGGGAACATTGGCTGCAGTACCCCCTACGATAACCTTGTGACCCCATCCCCACAACTTCTTTTTGGTTCAGGACTCCTACAGTTACAACACAGTGAAATTTCAGATTTAAATAACTGAAATCACAATTTATGATTTTTTAAAAATCCTATGACTGTGAAATTGACCAAAATGGGCCATGAATTTGGTAGGGCCCTATTCATCAGATTACAATGTGTAGATATTGAAGGTTCTGTTCCTAGTTCTGTTGATTTTTTTTTTTTTACAGTATTTTTCATCACAAATAGATGTGGTGTGTGTGTGTGCTTCAAATTTTTTTCTAAGAAGTTAGTGGGTATCTGTTGAAGTATGCCTTTAGTTGTACTGTAAAATGTATCATCCTGTGAAGCTAACCCTAATTTTTCCTTCATGACCATTATAAAGTTGTCGGGGGCGGGGGGGTATTGTAAGTGCCAAAATGGAGTGGAGCTTTTTAAAAATAACTTCTTGGCTTTTTTTAAAATGATAGTGAAATGACTGGACTGATGGTATTAGGAAAAGTTCTTTTCCATTTTTAAAACATTTAAGTAAGTATTAATTTGAGTAAACATGTAAGCATAACAGCTAATTCTTTTACCATCCCTTAATTCCCCTGTATAAAAAATTGATCTATACAATATTAAGTGGCAGGTTGAACTATCTGCTCTTCATAGCAACAAGGTGACTGGCAAAAGATGGCAAAAGGTACCCTTTTATGCAGATTTATGTTGCAGATTCTCTGTGCTGCCTGCTTGGTGGAGCAGGGAATCAGGGAACTGGATTCACCCTGGATTCAGCTGGTTAAATTTTGTCGTTGGAAGGTAGTGATGATTTTTACCTTTTTTTAAGGAGGGCTTCAATTAACACTTGAACAAACAAGGATTGTTTAAACATGTCATCTGAGATTAAAGGTGATTCTAGTACCTCTGGAATTGAGAAGTGTGCCAGATAGATCTGGGCTGAATTAGATAGCATTTGAGTAGGTAGGTACAGAGCACAAAATGAAATCAGTAAATAGAACTGATTCTGAAACTCCTCTTTTGGTTTAAAATACCCTGTTTAGATGGACTGTAACAGAGTCCAGTAAAATCTTTCCGAAATAATGAAACTGTCAAAGATCCAGGTTGGGCTACTTAATTTTTTGTCATGTTAGCTTTCTACTGTATAGAGATTTAGGGTTTATCTTTATTGTATACTGTATCTGTAGTGAAGTTTAAGATTGTTACTCCAAAGTTAATATTGATACATATTTCCATAGTTTATTTTAAAAAAGACTTAATTGTCATATTCTTCTTCATAATTTAAAGTAGTGTTGCTTCAATATTGCTAAATATTTACATTTTTTAAATTGTGTTAACCAAGTGTCTTTATGATTGTCTGCTGTGAACCACAGTTGATGGCATAATCTAACCTGTGTTCCCTCACTCTCTAATAACATTATGTGAATGGGAGGCTTTGATTATATCTGTTTTTACTGGCTGTATTCTGTTTACAGTGTGTGTGTATATATTTGTGGCAGTTGAACATAGGAAATTTGGAAAGTTAAGGCCAACAGTCTTAAGAAATGTAAAAAGTGAAATCCTTAGTTTCTAAATAAAACTAATATTAGGTCAATTAAGTGGTTCATTGAAGCATTTTAATGTTATGGAAAACTTTAGTAGACTGAGATTTATTCTGAAGATACTGCTCCTGACCTGTACGCTAAGGTAATTGAGATGCTTGATGGAGCATAAACTGGTACTCTGCAAAACTGTTTGCAAAATAGATGTCATAAGCCATTTCAGATCTACAGTGTGAATAGAATATTTGCATTCTAATACAAAACTATAATAAATAAATTAAAATTAATGGTTTTACAAAAACCTAGTCTTCTGAGAGAGTGCATATGTCCTCTTTTTGGCTGCTGTTTCCTCACCCCTCCACACCATTGAGCTTTCAGGAAAACCATGTGATTGCTCCTTTCTAATGCCAAATGAGTGCCTTTAGGTTGGCAGTTCATAGCCCCGGCACCTCTGGGCTTGCTGCATCAGGTCTGAATGTAAAAAAAATTGCTTGAGTCGGACACCTGATTGCTTGAGCCCGGACACCTCTTTCATTACAAATTAAGCACTGCTCCAAATGTTTGGAAAGCTGAGGTTATAATAAAGCCATGTGGCTGCAACGCCTTCTGTTCCTTTCAGCCACTTTAAAACATGTAAACATTATTTATATTAATTATGTTCTAGGACAAAGAAAACTTGTTCATATTTCATCTGTAAAGCTTACAGTTGTAATGTTATGGGGTGTAGTGTGGTCTAATGGTTATAACATTGGATGCTAATCAATTCAGTTAGATGCTTGTCTAAAAAATCTGCTCTAGGCATTAGTTTGGGGAAGTTCTGTGGCCTGTGTTATACAGGAGGTCAGGCTAGATGATCACAGGGTTCCCTTCTGGCCTTGGAATCTATGAATGAACGAACTGGAAATCAAGTTGTTGTTTTTCCAACTTGCTGTCTAATCATGGAGGAAAAATGCTCTAAGGATAAAATATTTGTTGTTTTTGTTAAATATTTTGTGGGTGTGTATGTTTGTAATTAGTGCTGTTTAAAGTGTCTGGCTATAGGAATTTTGGATATAGAGCAAACATTTGTAAACACTTTTATGTGGCAGAGAGAATCCCAATAAATAGCTTTTCTGGTAAACTGTAAATACAATACGTGTGGGTACACTTTTTTTTTCTTGGAAAAATTTTCTTTAGCAATATATGTAAATAATAGATAAGAGAAAATCTGTTCTTAATCAGGTCCATGTGCAGAAACATTGAGTGAACTTTACAAAATCTTTATGGCTTGGTAAACAAACCTCTGAAATATGAATATACACATGCAGAACTTTTTTTTGGAATTTTTGTTGTGAACACTGAAATATAACAACTGTAGAGCCTATAGAGAGTGAGTGTGTGTGTGTGTGTGTGTGCGCGCGCATGTATATCTGGGTAACTGAAATTTTGGAATGTCATAAACAGTTTAACATATGAGGGTTTATTTCTAGGTCCCTTAGCAACAGCCAGCAAATGCTATTTTTTGGACTAAGGTGTTTAATTTAACACACACACACTTTGGTGGCATCCCTAGATAATTGAACGATTTCTTGGCAGAAATGGGAAGTTATTCCAGTGTTTGAAACATAAGGGATCATTTAAGTTTAAAACTATGAAAAGTGAGGTCAGCTTATTGTAAATGTTTAAATATAATCAGAATACTTTATTAAACAATACTTTTAACATACCTTTACAATTATTCTCTGTTCTTGAAAATGTGTCGAAGCACTTAAAGCCATACATCTATCCTGTCAAATATTATAGTGAGTATTGCTTTCTTGTGAGAGATTTAACACCAGAAAGATCCACGTAAAGTGGCGATGGCAATTCGAGTACACCTATTCGATGAGTTCCTCTTTAGAGATGTGTTTAAATATTGGTATATATGCCCAAGGTGAAACTTATTCTAATTGACCTTGTCTACACTAAAAAAATGTACTGTGCTAAAATTGTTCCTCTCAGTTGATGCATGTCCATCTTGGGTCCACACACAAGCATGGCAGAATGTGAACTCTTCGGGGTCTGGTCTTTTCATTTTTATTTTGTGGGTGCAAAGCATAGCACAATAGGATCCAGATCAACAGTCTGGGCCTTCTGATACTACTGTATTAGAAATAACAATTTGTTTGAGGAGAAGCTGAGTAATGTGTCTAAAAAGAAATGTAGACAAGTGAGACATTTTGACGTTTTGAGTTGACAGAATGACTGTTTTGTTAGCAGAACAACCATACAAAAACAGAAACGCCACACAAATATAAACGCTTGCTAAACTTTAAAACATAATTGGAAGCTGCTTTTCCTGTAAAGTGGTTAGACTTGGCTCTACTTTCCAGCCAGGCTTGTATATCCAGTGGAGAGTTCCTATGAGCTTTGTGCTTAGACCAGGGGTCTCAAACTCAAATGACCACGAGGTCCACATGAGGACTAGTGCATTGGCCTGAGGGCTACATCACTGACAACCCCCCCTTGCTGCTCCCGGCCCCGCCTCAACTCCACCCCTTCCATGAGGCCCCACCCCTGCCCCCATTCCAACCCTTTCCCCGAAGTCTAGTAAAGACCCACCAAATCGACTGCAGATGGCTCTTCAGTTGACCCCTGTACTCTACACCCGACGAGAAGCATAAGGTAAGTCGGTGGGAGATTTTCTCCCGTTGACCCCCCGCGGTAACTCGAGCTAAGGTACGGCGACTCCAGCAACATAGCTGGAGTTGCATAGTGTAGATCGACTTACCGCAATAGTGTAGACATAACCAGAGACCCAGAAGGACCTTCCGCTGAGTATGCAGTTGTATGAGGACATGAACCTTTCTAGTCACATCCCCAGTGTGTAAAGTAGTGGAGCCCTAATATTCTGTTGCTGGTATGCAAAATGAGCCATCTGAGAAATGGTTCCTTCCTGCCTTCTTCCTGTTCCTGAAATAAACTTCAGGAGGTTCTTGCCTTCTGTACAAAGTGAGGGGCTGTGTGTTCCACACTACCCTGCCCTGTGAGGGAAATATCCTGAGTCACAGGTCTGCCAATTCACCATTTTTGTGAATGGGTGGCATCTGCATCCTCCCCACCCATGGGCATCCTTTGATTTCTCATTCTGGCAGGGTAGGCAGGGAGGGGGGAAATGTAACGTGGTAAGCACTACACTAGCCCAATGCAGCAGAACTTCTTCCTCTTCTGTATCAGCATTGGACTAGGAATTCTTGAGATGGGAGAGCTTTCTTTTCTCCCAGCCTCTAGTCGTCTTTCTCTGCACAGGCCAGAGAGTTGAGGAACAGGGAGAGAAGACTAAGGTTTTGGAGATGGAGAGGAAAGACTGAAAGGGGAGAGGAGGTAAGGGCAAGAGAACAGACCCATGGGTAAACTGAGTAGGGAGACCCAGCCTGGAGGCTGAACATATTATTTCAGAAAGGAGCCCCAACCAGGATTTTGGGGCTGATTCATAGTTCTCTTCCACTCCTTTTGCACCATTCAGAGGAGTAAAGGGGCAAAAACCACTGGCAATTCTCCAGTGGGTGTAGAGCTGGCATAGCTGCTCC
The DNA here is from genome assembly GCF_965152275.1 of Natator depressus. Taxonomy (NCBI): domain Eukaryota; kingdom Metazoa; phylum Chordata; order Testudines; family Cheloniidae; genus Natator; species Natator depressus. The sequence goes on from NC_134240.1 coordinate 74,764,693, forward strand.
TATATCTCCTTCCCCACAGTCCGAATGCAGGGGGTGGGGACTTGGCGGGAGCACATGGTATTCCAGCTGGCATACAGTCTCTATGTCAGGGGTCTCAAACTCCCGGCCTGCGGGCCATCTGCCGCCCGCTAACCTCCCCAATGTAGCCCGTGGAGCTCCAGCAGTTTTGGGGCTGGGTCTCTACCTTGGCCCCACCTGCCGCCCCCGGGCACTCCTCCCCCCCCCACCACCCACCAGAGGCCCCGGAAGTGCAGCAGAGCTAAGCAGCATCTGCCTGCTCGCTCCAGTGGCTGCTGGCCCCTCCCTGCGGCCCCAAGGCGGGGCTGTGCCTCCGTGCTGCCCCGGCCCCAAGCACCCTGGGGCCAATGGGAAGGTGTGGAGGCAGTGCCTGGGGGCAGCAGCATGCGGAGGCCCCCCACCCAAGTTGGGAGCCTCAGGTAGGCGCCACACCTCCGACCCCCCTCCCAGAGCTAAGCACTGAGCTAGGCTCAGGTAAAACTAGTTGAATTCCTATTCTGTTCTCTGTGGGGCTCCCACAGTCTGCCAAGGAAGCAGGTGTGGAGCAGCCAGAATTACTTTTTGCTCTCTCCTCTCATACAGCAGGTGGCCAGCGGGGAGCTATTGAGTGGGGGGCGGGGAGGGGTAGCAGGGAAGGGACCATCGCTGATTAGAACTGATGCAGGGGAAGCAGTGGGAGGGCAGCTGAGGTGGGGGTGCTCCTCTCTTCCTCTCATAGTGATGGAGCTGATGGTGGCACTTCGGTCCTGGCTCCAGTAATGCATTCCCAATTCCTAATCCAATGCAAATTTTCTTCTTAAGACATCTGCCCTGGAGATCTGCAGTTTACAGCCCCTCAGCTGTGGGTTGCACATGACTGATTTACATCTTTGCAACTGCTCATGTATGGCTTGGAAATGCTTTTCTGCAAGGCTTGGAGAGAATCATCACATCTGAAAACCAACAGAAGAGAGTAACAAAAAGATAGACCCTTTATTTGCATCTTTTGGAGAATTCCATAACATTTCAATTTGAGGACATAGTTTAAGCACAATTATTTTAGCTCCTGTGAAAGTGGGAGTGGATATCCAACAGAATATATGGCATTGTTGCCATCCTAACCTTACCATTAAAAGGCAGGGCTGTGAGAATTCATCTGCTTGTGCACTGAAAGCTATTTTGATCATAGGAAGACTGTTGGAAGGGGAATTGATTTTAAGGAGAGTCTATCTGATCTTAGCAATAATAATAATATGGTAGTAATACCAAACTCTAGTGCTTTTAGTCAGTAGATCTCACATCACTTCACAAACGTCAGTAGTATTATCCCCCTTTTAATTTAAGTTCATTTTAGTACATTTTCATTTTAATAAGCAAAGGCTCCCTGGTTAACTTTTTGACATGCTAGATCATCTAAACTTACACTGTATCAAGAGTTTATAGACCATTAACTAAAGCTAAAGTAAAACATGTTAGTAATTAGAGCCTTCATACTAGAACAAGCTTTCATTAAAGTTGGTGAGAACTTTCAATGTAACATTCCATTTTCAAATGCAGTTAGCATGTGGAAGAATTCTCCTTTGGGGTGAATCTTTTTGTGATAGGACTTGGTCAAGAACTTTGGGGGGAAATCTCTTCAAACTGTTTGTAGGTATGACTGAGTTAAAGGATACTAAGTACAGTGTAACTGACTATATCATGCCTTGAAGCTCCATCTTTGTAACTCCTGCAATATCTTTATGGCGACTCCTGTATAGTACCCAAAACACAGGCCTACCCCACTTAATGGTGTTTCTGGGTTATGGAGTGCTTGGCTTAAATTTTTCTGCTAGCTGTCTGCATAACGCAAAAACACTGTACTTTAAAAACTGTAAAACCTACCCAGAAGGGGGATTTCTGGCCATTAAAACAGAACAGAAAACTGTGTTCACCCATCCTCATCACATCTGTGCCAACAAATCAGGAGGCTTATCAACCCCAAGAACTCAATATCCAGGGTTTAATAAGCAGTTGTGTCTGTACTTTGCATTATTCTTATCCTTCCCCAATATTATAATGGAGAAGGAAGAGATGCTCTTAGAATGCTATCTCAGAAAATAGCACTGAATTAGATCACATCTAATACATGGTCCTCCAAGGATTCCAAGAGCTAGTTCTTGTAGAACAAGTATCTTTTGTGTCTAAGAAGTGGTATACCTATTCTCATCATAGTATGTGTATAATAAAAGTACTAGCTTATCTTTAAAAAATGCTTAAGTATTGACGTTTCTGGTTGTCTCCTGACTCCCGTGCTAGTCAATGTATAGTTTTCTACACCCTAGAATATTTTCCTCTCCAAATATTGTACGTGCTTAAAACAACATTCTGTAACTGAACACCTTTGAAACATAAGCTTTAGAAACAGGTATTTGTGGTGTAAGATGACAAAACTGTATCAAGACTATCATAGGGGATTCCTTAGAACAGCAACTTCAATTGGAGGCTCTTTAATTCAGTTTGTCTACACAGAATTTCATGGATATGTTCAGTTTTTGTTTACACACAGTCTACCCTTTTTCAATTACAGTTGTTTGCACCACAAAAATCCATAGTTCATGTTATGTGGGACATTTTGAAGTCCATTAAGCTGTAATTGAAATGGAAGGTTAGGAACCTTTTCTGAAAAGCTTATTTTTGCTTCAGTGCTTTGTATATCCTTGCTTTGGATGGCTACAAGTAAAGATGGTCAGAATGTGTTTAGTTTATTTCTGTTACATTAATACTTTGCTGAGTAAATGTTGTCAACGTGACATCAGAACCATTTTTAAAGGTTCAATCAGAACTCGTTAGTGTGTTCCACTTCTGAATTCGTAGCAGATCTTTCGACCCACCTTTGTGAATACTGAACGAGTCTTTGCCGTCTCTGCTAAGAAGGCTACTGTTCTGAAATCTTGCATGCTGTGGGCTGGAGCTTTATTGTCTTCTGCTCTTGGGGGATTCTTGGAGCATGTAGGATTTGAAGACACTGGCTGATACAGCAAAGTAGTTGGACCTGTTCAGAACCTATGATCAGAGACGGCATTTGGGCCCTGTGAAACTAGCAGTCAAGAGGACCACTCCCAATTTGTGGGACAATCCTAGATTTAACATAACTGTGAGGCCTACTGGTATCTGAGGGTATTAATCATCATTAGGCTAGCCTTTGCCTGTGTTAGACAAAGGTAACAGAGGACTGATCAATTTCCATTGGCTGGCCCTCTTCTTTCTCCTGTCCTTGAGTGTGGGAATGCAATTGTGGGGTTGGGAGGCGGGGTAGAAAGAATTTGTGCAGGACAACAGTCGAGGAGAGGAACTTAGATTGTAAAGAGAAGAGTTTGAGAGGGTAGGGTCCTCCTGCAGAGAATACTAGAATCCTAAAGCTGGCCCAGCTTGTGATGACCTTGGTTTCGGGGGACTTGGTGGAAGCCTGAGAGGAAGTGTCAGGGAGATTTTTTTTTTTTTTAAATTTACAAAAATTGAATAATGACACCCACCTTGGATGTTCTGGTTGGCTAGTTGTGCTGGGAATGGAGTTACTACTGTTACAGAGCTAGTTTAGGCTTTCACTCTATACAAAGCAGAAGTTTTAAGTCTGGGTGGGGGGCGGGGGGTGGTTAAGAACTCCCCTGTATGGATTTCAGACTAACAAGAAAAGTAGTACAGAATGGCAATGTAATTTGAAAAGAAGGGTAGCATGAAGATGCAGTATATCTACTTTTCCTGAAATAAGCCTCATCCTTTTTAGGGATTTTTTTTTTTTTTTTTTTTATAATACCACTGCTTTGAAAAGGGAACAAACATGAAATGATGAAACAGGAAGGTTTGATAGAGAGTGAAAACAAAAGGCAAATCATACCCAGATCTGAGAAACAAATACTCAAGGAAGTTCAGAGGAAAAAAAACTTAAAAATGCAGTAACAAATCCAACAACTAAATAATATTTAGGGAGACAGTAATCAAACCCAAACAAATAAGATATGAATGGATATGAATATAAAGTCTAATTCAAACCCTAGTCTGTCAGGTGAAATATAAAAGTGTTCCTTACCATCTGTAGCCAGTAAAGATCCCATGAGACTTCCGCGTCAAAAATTCTGACATTCTAACTACATACACTTTACCTTTTTATTGGTTTGGATATGGTATCTTTTTTCTTTTTGGCCAAAGATATTTAATGATGCTATGTGGTTGAATAATTGCTGTGTTCCAGTGTGGATCTGGCTACTTTCCAGTGATGGATGAAGTAATTCCTGCATTTAGGCCCCAATCCAGCACACATGTACGCATGTAAATAGTACTCCTGGGGGAATTCTGCGCCACTGCACATGCACGGAATTTATGTCCCCCACAGATTTCTCTGCTTCCCCCCAGAAGAATGATTTTCTGACAGGGCAGCAAAGGGAAACCACGAACGGTCATGTGACCCTCCCCAGCAGTATGTTTCAGGTGCCCAGGGCAGCCAGCAGAGAGGTAAATCACTGTGGGACAGGGTCGGGACTGGGGAAAACCCAGCTGGTGGCTCCTTCCCTGCGCCGGGCTCAGCTGCTAGTCCCGGCTGGGCTGCGGGGGACAGGCCTTCCTCTTCCTCTGCATGGCATCCAGGGCCATGGCAGACCCACCCCCAGATTTTTCCCCTGGCTGTAGGAAGCTCTGCAAACTCTGCATTGGCACAAGGGTCTATTAATGAGGAGAGCTCCATGCAGGACATGAGGGTCTTACCCCATATGTGTGCCTACATGGTGATTTTATATGTATGCAAAAATGCACATATTTTAAAATTTTAACTCTGTAGTATTATAGGTTATTGTATTACTCATATCTGATTGGAACTTGGTTGTAATTAAGCAACTGGTAAACTACTGTAAATATTGTCTAATATTAGATGTGGTTCTGCTTCTGGGGTTTTCTATGTACTAAATATCAATACGATTATTCTGAATAGGTTACATATTTGATATGGTCCTCCAGCAAAAGTACATAATTTATAAACAAAAAGGTAAAAACCTGAGGTGTCTATAATGAAGTGTCTCAGCAGAAGGTTTTTTTGAGGTAGTGTGACTGACTTCAGTTAACCTTTTAAAGTGAGAGAACTTCCAGAAGTGATAATTTTGTATTTAAAAAGCTGATTTGAGCCAGTGACATATTTTCAATAAGTACTGCACCCTTAGGATATTTACAGAAACTTGCACATTATTTTCCAGATACTCTCATTGCCCCTTCAGTCTCCTCTTCTCTTGTATTGTGAGTGATCACAGATGAGGCAACACTGCCAAGCAGATTCTGTGTTATTCTTAAATTAGTGAAGACACAGTTGGTTAACACTTTGTAACTGTAATGAACCGTGTGTCATTTTTTCTGTTTACCTGCATTTTCTTGTGATTTTTGTTTTCAGAGGTGAAGTGGTGTGGACATTAGGCATTTTAAACTCCCAGACCAATGTGATCTGCCTTTTAAGGTGACACAGGGATGGAAGAGAAAATGTCATTCTGATTCTTGCATTGTCTCAGTGTTAGCAGAGCTAATCTCTCACAAGGCTGCAGTTTTTGGCCTTGTACCTGAACAACACCTCATTCTTTGGCTCTGGACATACTGGTTTCCAAGACCAGATATGAACATAAAAATGGTCACACTTGATCAGACCTCATGTCCATCTAGTCAAGCATCCTGTCTCTGGCAGTGGCCAGTACCAAGTACTTCAGAGGAAAGAGCTAAAATAATCCTGTAGTTGGTAAATGTGGGATAATGTCGCCCCAGATTAAGTCTCATCCTCATAGCTAATAGCAAATGGTTTAAGTCCTGAAGCATGAAGATGCCTTCCAAAATTTTTGTCATTATGGTAACTTTCAAACCTGAGTTCTTTTCTCTCCTTGTATTTGAGATATTGTCTGCCTAGATGGGTATGTTTTTACAATAGTTTTGGGAAATTAGGTTCACTTTTCAAAGACTGATGACATAAATCAAATAGGTGTTCCCTCACTCTCACAGATCTTGGGAGACAGGCCAGTCCTTGCTTACAAACAGCCCCCCAACCTGAAGCAAATACTCACCAGCAACCACACAACACAAACAGTAACCCAGGAACCTATCCTTGCAACAAAGCCCGTTGCCAACTCTGTGCACATATCTATTCAGAGGACACCATCATAGGACCTAATCACATCAGCCACATTTTCAGAGGCTTGTTCACCTGCACATCTGCCAATGTGATATATGCCATCATGTGCCAGCAATACCCCTCTGCCATGTACATTGGCCAGACCGGACAGTCTCTATGTAAAAGAATAAATGGACACAAATCAGACGTCAAGAATTATAACATTCAAAAACCAGTTGGAGAACACTTCAATCTCCCCGGTCACTCGATTACAGACCTAAAAGTTGCAATATTACAACAAAAAAAAACTTCAGAAGCAGACTCCAACAAGAGACTGCTGAATTGGAATTAATTTGCAAACTGGACACCATTAAATTAGGCTTGACTAAAGACTGTGAGTGGATGTGTCATTACACAAAGTAAAACTATTTCCCTAGGCTTATTCCCCCCACCCGCCCCCCACCGTTACTCTCACCTTCTTGTCAGCTGTTGGAGATGGGCCATCCTGATTATCACTACAAAAGATTTTTTTCTCCTGCTGATAATAGCTCACCTTAATTGATCACTCTTGTTATAGTGTGTATGGCAACACCCATTTTTTCATGTTCTCTGTGTATATATGTATCTTCCTACTGTATTTTCCACTGCATGCATCCGATGAAGTGGGTTTTAGCCAACGAAAGCTTATACTCACATAAATGTGTTAGTTTCTAAGGTGCCATAAGTACTCCTCGTTCTAGACTTGTAATTTCCTTGCCCATTTTCAGAGACTGTTGTTGATTCTTGTGTACCTGGTCAATGAAAACATGGTTTCCAGCTGTTGGTAGTCAACTGATGCCAAGCTTTTTCTGCTGGAACCGCACTTCTGCCTTTGCAACCTTCTGGAAAACAGTTTATTGTGAATATTTTTCTCTTTCTTCCCTCTTTCCCCAAAGATTAGATGTGGTCTTACTCTCTGTAAGTTACTTATAATGGTAGTATCTCCTCCTCGATTATATATAAATATATATTTTAAAATGGCCATGGCAGAAATCTTAAGAGCTGGCAGTGAGTCAATGAGAGTTACAATTAACTAAAACAGCTCTGTCCATGTATGTGAAATTAACTGATTTTTCTGAAGAATGTAAATTGGGAGCAACGTTGTATGGCAAACTCCATAGCGGTAAAAAGCAGTTTTTGGCTTGTGTCATTGGGTCACTGACATTCCTTCCAAATTAATATACTGTAATTTCTATGTCTCTTGGAGAAAGCAGGCTTTTTTGACAGTGGGATTGTGCAGGCATGAAACATATGGAGGATATTTACCAGGGCATGATATTTTGCAGGAAATTTAACATATACTGCATGTCAGGTCACATGTTCTACACTGTCTAAAGTTCTGAAACATGATTTAAAATTCTCTCTAATTGGTCGTCAGCTTTTCTATTGGAGTGCCTTCTTGTGATGATTAATATTTGCATTAATATTAATAAATAATTAATGCATTCTATCTTTAAGTTGTATTAGTACTATATAACCCTTGATGGCATGCAACCCTTACACTGAGTAGTGCATCACTTTGCAAGTGTCCTGTTGATATCAATGAACTTTGAGGAGTAAGGTAATACTCATCATGAGTAAGGGTGGCAGAATGTGATTCTTAGTGACTTGAGTTGGAGTTTTCTGCTTTAGCACAGTGTTTTTGTTTTACTGTGTGTCTTTAACTATACCTTTAGCACACAGCTTTATAGATTTTCGTCTATAGTGGGAAATTACATAAAACATGTCAACATGTTTTTAACATAAGACATGACAGTCCTTGTCTACTCTGCATGTTTAACATGTCAACTAGTCATCATTAATTCTAGGACCCATTCTATGGTTCACGTTGTCATTGACCAGCTGACATGATGTTAAACATAAACATCTTTGTCTGAGGAATGATGTGTTTAAAATTGGTGTTATAAATTCATGCTCTAATGCGATAAAATTTTCTAATGTGGACAAGCCCTTAATATAGCTTAGAGTTTGATTCAGTTTCTTAATTATCCTGAGTTCATGTTGTTTTAGTACTGTATAAACGCTGAAAAAAGCAATCAGGATGATCAATGTTGCCAAAACATGTAGGAAAAATGCATGTTCTAGTGAACACCTTTAAAAGATTCTCGGAGCTGCTAGTAATAATTTGGTACCATGTTTGTTTGACAGTAAAGCAAATTATTTTTAAACCAAAACTTTATTAAAACATCCACATTAATTTTACATCTTGCCGTTCAATGTTTTTGTGTGAAGAAATATATAATGTTCTTTGGCTTAGAGCTCCCACACAGGAACTGGGTGCAGAAGTAAGCCAAAAATTAATTCCTTACTTTTTTATCAGTTGTTTTTCCAGATTTTGGCAGAAATCAAACATTCTTTGTTTTAGTTTTTCACTTGACGTTTTATATCCGTTAAGTTTACAATGCTCATTCTAGCTTATTTGGTATGAACTTAATGTTTTTGATATTGTAGCAGCATTTTTAGAGGGTTTTTTCCCCTTGAAGCTTAAAAATGAAAATAAGGAACTAGAATATAAAAATGTTTAACACTAAGGCATCAAGATAAATCAGTTGATTAACTAAGATTGATTAGCTTCAATACTATGTCTTCTTGTTTGCTCACAATCATTAATTGGAGAAAGAAGTGAATTTTCATTAAAGTTTGCTATCCTGGTTTGCATCACAACTTTAGTATAAACAGAATTTTACGGTATTTTTGACTTAATTGTTTTCATGTGATGTCTGAAACACAATTTATTTGATAGATGAATCTCTATGGTTTTTCATTCAACAAAGTTTACTATGTTTGTTGAGGGGAAAGGGAAGTAGGACAGTTGGGAAGAAGTGGAGACTGTTGATGACATGGTCTTGCCTGTGTAGAAAGGGCTAAACTATATTATGAGGTTGTTACAGCCCTGGTCTTTATAGGCAAGAAAACAGTTCACTTGTCCTGGTTTAGAGTCTAGAATCTGGAAGATGGTATTACTTCAGTTTTTTTTTCAAAAGCTTGACTACTTATAATGTTTTGTGGACTTAAAATTATTACTACACAAGCATATAGGATATAGTTTTATTACACTAAAGATTCTATCATATTCCAGAAGTATTTAAATCTAGAGCTGACATCTGATGATTTAATGAGAACTTTCATTCTATAATTCTAAGTTTGCGTTAGTTGTATATAAATCACACAAAAGGCTTTATTCTCAAATTTTGCTATGCATTTTAAGAAATAAAATGCTTAACATGGTTGATTTGCACCTAATGTAATAATATAACAGAATAATTAGCAGTCTGAGCACTGGTAACTCTCTTTAGACCTACAAATTTAGGATGAGAGGTTTCTGGTGGTTATCCCTGTCTTCAGAAACCAATTAATAGACAAAGAATCAAATTAATTCAAATGTCCATATACCAAACCTTCTAGCCCTCCCTTGGGGTCAGTTTTAAATAAACATTGACAAATTCTCTTACCTCCCGCCACCCATCCCTCAATAACTTGAGTTAAAAGATATGCATCCAAATAGCAAAAAATACTGTACTTGTGTACAAAACCCTCTGTTATGTATGTGACACCTGGGGAGTATCATGCCACCTCTTTCAGATCATTGTCTTTGAAATACATTGCATGCTTGTACAATCCGAAATAATTCCCCTCCCTGTAGTATTGACACCTTCAAGAATTGGTTGGTAGATGTAGCCTTACTCTCTTAATCATCATGTAGCAAAGCAAAATAAGAGACAATAGACATAAGTTTGTGACTCTTGTCCTTAAACACTTTCTTCGTTCACTGTCCAACCTATACGTTAAAGAAATGACCAGGTTCTTTATGCTCACAAGTATATGAGTAAAGAAGACACTGGGAAAACTGGGTTGGAGAGCACAGACAATGGAAGAACAATGGCTCTGCAAAACACTGCTCCCCTGCCTTCAATTCCATAGAACCTCCTGTGCCACAAGTTAACCTTTTATGCACGTATCAGAGCAGGAGTTAATGGTGCTCCATGAAGTACTAACTCCAGTTCCACTACTTCACCCAGCTCTTTGTAGAGGTGAAGTGGGGATGGGTGGGAAAGGAGTTGTCTGGACAGAGAGGCCAAAGGTAGCATGGCTCTAGAGGAAGCTCTGTTGCTGTGGGAGGGGAAGGAGACAGCACATTGCAGTACTGTATGCTTTCCCTACAGATCACAAAGTTTGAAGGCTTTGGCTTCTCAAATTCTTTTTCCTAGAGGGGAATAATCAAAGGAAATTCTTTCAAGTAAAACCTATGGAGTTTTCTGGATTTTTTTTTTTTTGGTCCCTCTCCAATGAGTTTTTCCTGAAATAAACTCTGTGTATGTGTGTGGGGTCGGGGGGTGGGATGGGGATATGGATATGGTGCAGGTTCCGATCGTCTATTTGCATCCATTTTTCCCCTTTTAAAAAAATATTCCTCAAAGACTTACAACAACATACACTTACAGTGAGGGCATATTTGATAAAGTCTACATTATTGCCCTGTACAACCTGAGCAGCTAGTCAAAATTGTGAGCCTTGAGAATGTTCTAGTTTAAAGTAGAAATTGATGAAATTTAGTGGGTTTTTTTTTTGATGCAATCTTGTTTATTTACAAGCAATGTACAAAGTTCTGTGCCTCTAAATGCAGAAGAAACCAAGAACAAAAGGAAGAATTTCTTAGTTTACAGCCCCCAAACCTCTTTAGCCAACACCAGACCCAGAAGCGCTCACTCTAGTTTTCTCCAGGGTCACCTTGTGCTTACAGGTTCCTGCTTGGCTTTCTTGCCTTTCCCTCTCTCTCTTTTCTTACCTGTTCTCTGTTTCTGTGATCTCTCTTCCCACACCGACCTACTCATCCAGAAGCCCGGGGACAGGTTCTCACATACCTTTCATCTTTGGTGGGGGGTTTATGCTTACATTTATGTTAACTGAATGGAATTATTAGAAGATTTCCATTTGGCTGATAATTTTAAATACATTTTAGATAGGTCCTATGGGTACATACGTGGCTTTTGAAGCTGATCTTAAAACAGGCCCCTTTTGCACTGGCCAGCTGCACTATATTTGAAACCTGTTTAGAAAGAATTGTGTTTAAATAGAATTCATACTTGTTTTCAAACATGATTCAAATCCCAGTGGTAGACAGAGCCTTAGTGTCTTACATTCTGGAAAAGTCATGTAGCAGATGGACTTGAAATCAGATTGTTTTTGGCTGTCGAAAGTTTACCCTCTACTGCCTCTAAGCCAGCTGTCTGCTTCCTTAAACACAGCCTTACGAAAAATTCATTCTTGTTTTGATAGCTAGAGGAATGTGCTGTGTGTACATCTAATTCTTCATATATTTAGTATTTCTACCAGGTTTTTTGTCTCGATATTTTTCTAATAGAAAGGACTGTTTGGTTCTTTCACGTTTTAGTCCCTTAAGAATTTTTTTAAAAATTTTAGAATTTTAAATTCTACCTCAGTACAAAAGTAAACATTTGAGGCCAAGTGGCTTTTTTGAGTCAAGAAGGATTAGGAGCCAAGACTTAAATAGTTCCTTCTCATAAAATGTCAGAGTGTAATTGAATCACTTATGTGACTACTCTTTCTATGTTTTGCTTGTTGGTTTTAATGACATTCCAACAAGATGACTTGTGACTCAAATACCCATCAAGATGTAAGGTGGGTTTCTTGGAGACATCCACATCCTTCCTATATGCAATAAAGTGGATGTACCATTTTCTTACTGTTGAGTTATTTGGGCTGCTGTATGGGGCAAAGAGTTTACATTTCTAAGTACAATTTGTCACTTTTCCTACAGCGACCATCCTGGATTGGTAAACAAGACAAATGTGGAAAAATGCAGTTACCATTATTGATCTGTTCTAATAATTGCCAACCAAGTTGTAAATTTTTATAGAAATGTCTACAACTTGCATAGACCATTGGCACCCAGCCACTTGTGCTGATGGGCACATACCTAAGGGGTTGTCTACGCATGAAAACTAATCCAAAACAATATAGGGTATAAATTTTAAAGCAGAATAACTATTCCTGATTAACTTATGTATGGATGCTCTTATTCCGGAGTGTTTCAGTAGTCTACTACAGGTCATGATTTAATGATTGATTCTGCTAGCTAGTTTATTTGAAGTATTTTGAGAACTAAGTTTTGAATAATAACTCTTTAAATTACAAAAAGGATTTGTGCAGAACAAGATACTATGTTTTTTCAGTAGTTGCTGTTGAAGGGTGGTATAAACACACAGAAAAAGATGTTCCTTGAACATTCACATGAAATTCACAGAGATGTGCTGGTGCCATGGGACTTTGTTGTGCTTGCATAAGTAGAGAAAGATGACCAAGGCTTCTTATGGGCAAGACTTTAATAAAAATAATAAAAGACAACCTACTAAGAATTCGATGCTGAACTTTTGCAAGTAGAACTTGTCTGCAGTATACTTAGTATTCTGTGTTTCTGTTTTCAATTTAGAATATATGCATATCTTGATAAGGTAGCTAGAAAGGACACTTATACTTCTCCAGTACTGTAAGTGACTTTCTAGCATTGTGTGAAAAGAGGTATGGAATTTCTGAAACAGTAATGATTGAATTTGAGAAGTAAGATTAATGGAGCTGTTTCACTCAACATTCACTTTAACTTTTAAGATTTGGAACGCTTTTGATAGAAGAGAGATTGAAAAAACTATCCTCAGCAGTTGCATCCTGACATTTAATGTGCAAAACAATCTGAAGCACTGGAATGAAAATACTAGCAATACACTTTAAAGGTTAGCACTGTGTATTTCTCTGTACAGTCATCTGACCTTAAAAAATGGACACTTAGCATGGGGTCACTACTTACTTTTGCCATTACAATTTAAACAATGCAAACTTTATTTTGCATTAAATCATATCTAGAAATCCTAACTATACAACTTGGCATCTTACTTTAATGTTTATAAAAGAAAAACAAAGTTGTTGGTGGTTCTATTTAATTCTGAATCAAGGAGCTGTACACTGTTTTTTTTATCTCCTCTTTTTAAGTATGGAAGCTGGTAATAAGAAAAGATGGATGTAGATTTTGAAAACATTTAGATATAAACAGCTGTGAAAATATAACTCCTTCACCTTTACCAGAATGCTCTGTTTCTGGTGTGCTTTGATCTTCTTACCTAAACAATGACTTCATTTCCTCAGTCTCTTGAAAGCATTAAGATCTTGATAACGATGAATAAACTTTAAAAAGTAGCTTGATAATGTTATGATTTTGTAGTAATAGGTAGTTTGAATAATTATTTGGATTACTTGTTTACAATATATGTGGTAATGGCTGGGGAATTAACACTGATTTCAGTTGCAGTGTGCTACATCGCTAAATTTATGATACCTTGGACATCAAGATTACAAAAGTTCTGTATTAAAAATGAGGTGGACTAAGTAATGATGTACTTTGGCACAGCACCTTTTCAAGTACTACTTTGATGCTCCCCCATCCCATTCTTTATACAATTGTTTTACAGTTTGTAAGTTTGCATGAAATTGGTTCAGGCATTTGAACTCAGTCTGCTTCACAAAACATCCTTTCATATTCAGAACTAAAATTTTGTGAATTCTTTACTTATTTAGCTGATTTTTGTTCAATCCTGGTTAGATTCTTTAATCTCAGTGAGATCCAGGAATTAGCCAATTTGGAACAAAATACTTCCTATATTTTTAAAATCACGAACATTACAAATTAAGAAGTTTTACGCTGTTCCATTGGTCAGTTTATACCTTGAAGTGTAAGGATTTGTATAATCCCTTCCATTTTTTAATTTATAATAATGTAACCCTGGATGTTTTCATTATCCTTATGTATGTCCTTTGTTCAGTGGGACTACTCATACTCAACTTCAACCTTGTAAGTATTTGCGGGATTGGGGTCTTTATGTTTACATTTTTGTTGTTGTAAATTTTACTCACCACTTGCCCTCTGATATTTTGTAGCAGTGAGTTTCACAGTTTGAGTTTGTCTGCTCTGCCCTGCAGTTTAGATAAGGATGTGTGTGAATATCAGTGCGCCAAAGCATGTTAGCAGCTCTTACATAGAGGAGTTTCAGTGCAGCACTTTGGTGCACATTGCTATTCACACCCCTGTAGTCTGAACTGTTGGGCAGTATAGACATAGGCCTAGTTATGTTTTGTATAAAAGATTTCCTTTAGTCAGTTCAAAATCTTTTGCTTTTCAATTTAATGACAATTTCCTCATTCTTATTTAATAAAAGGACATATTGGAGCACCCCATTTACTTTCTCTGTCACTTATTTTGCGTATCTGCTAGAGGGGTCTTTGTTTCAGTAAGAATTTCAGTTGTCTGATGCACTATAAATGCAATCTAGACTGAGTGTTGCACTCTACTCAGAAACTAAAATTCCAGTTAATTAATTTATTAAAGAATGTTACAAATGCATGATCAGACACCTCAGCAGCTACAGATTTTGGGAGTACCACATAAGTACATCAAAATGGGAAAAGATATGCTTACCATTTAGAGCATTAATTGAAAGAGATGAGGGGTGTATGCATATATATTTAAATTTTGTATATTTGTGTGACTATATTTAGAATTACTTTGTATATCAAAAATTATAGTAGATATAGAACATTGAAACTGGACAAATAGCAGAAAATAGACTGTAAGGAATCCTGCATTTGAAGTGGGATGGAGACTAGATGACCAAAAATGTTCTTTTTAATCTTTAATTTCTGTGTTTCACCATGTATTTGAACAATCTCTAGGAAAGTTAATTTGTCTGAGATGATCCTTCTGTTTTCAATCCAGCTGATTAGGACTAAATATGAGGTCACTGTCCAAAGTTCTCAAGTTAAAAATTTGACATCTAAACTACTCATACATTCCCTCCTACTAAGGATCAGGGGGAACCTATATGCCTGCCAAAATGAGTTGCAAACAGTGTTAATACTCCATCTTTTCAGAGGGGAGTCTCTAATCTGGAAACCGCAGGCTGTGGGGTTTTGTTTTGGGGTGTGTGTGAGAGAAATGAATATGTTGCATAAGCAAGTACTTTCTGGATTGCTTGGACAGTAGGAGACTTGTCAGTGTCACTCCCCTGATTACTTATCAAAGAGCAGTGTGAATATATCTAACTCCATAACCCCAACAAGCTCTCTCTCAATCTGTGTTTGTGTTTTTGTTTTGTGTTGTTGCTCCCATTTTATTTGGGATTTTAAGATTGTAGCTCTAGTTTTTGGGGGCAGACGTTTTTTTTAAAAAATTCTCCCCTCAGAGATCAAGGCGCACATGAAATCAGCAAGACAGTTTTGTCAGTTTGACAGTTGTTCATTCTGACAGTGTCTCAATGTTGGGACAGAAAAATTTTCTTTGTAACATAAAGCATGTAAACTGCAGAGAAACAGACTTAAACTGGTTGCTGTGTAACACATTGTCTTTGACCTGAACTTGGCTCCTATCCTTTAACTTCACATCTGTGAATGACTCATAACAAGCAGGGCTATCTGAAAAGAAGAGTATGTTTTTAGCTGAAGCTGTAGAGTTTTTGTTTTATTTTTATTAGAGCCTTGCTACATTTTCTCCTATTAACGTACCATACAGTATCTATTGGTATGCTTATACAAGAAAAAAGCGTGGTTAGACGTTGGAAGAGGGTTGAACGCTAAACAAATGGAAAGAATGCCCTCGGTCCTCATTCTATTGCAAATAGAGCTTTGGTGTGTTTGGCAGTTATCAATGTCAAAATTCTTTCTCTCCTCCTCTCTGCTTTGAACACTTATGAATAGGGCCCTATCAAATTCATGGCCACGAAAAACACACCATGGACTGTGAAATCAAGTCTTTTCTGAGCTTTTACCCTATACTATACAGATTTCACGGTGGAGACCAGCGTTTCTCAGATTGGGGATCCTGACCCAAAAGGGAGGGGTGTGTGTGTGTGTGTCAGAATGCAAGGTTATTTTAAGTGTGTCGTAGCATTTCCACCCTTACTTCTGCACTGTCTTCAGAGCTGGGTGGCCGGAGAGCAGTGGCTGTTGGCTAGGTGCCCAGCCAGCAGCAATGCAGAAGTAAGGGTGGCCATACCATACCATACCATACCATGCCATCCTTACTTCAGCACTACTGCTGGTGGCAGCTCTGCTTTCAGAATTGGGCTCCTAGCCAGCAGCTGCCGCTCTCCGGCTATCCAGTTCTGACGACAGTGCCGCCTCCAGAAGCAATGCAAAAGTAAGGGTAGCAGTATCACAGTACCCCCTATAATAACCTTGTATCCCCCCACAACTCTGTTTTGAGTCAGGACCCCTACAATTACAACACTGTGAAATTTCAGATTTAAATATCTGAAATCATGAAATGTGTGATTTTAAAAATCCTATGACCATGAAATTGACTACAATGGACCGTGCATGGGCCCTACTTATGAAATAATACATATTCCCTTGTATCTAGCAAGGTGTGCCTTCATTATGCTAAGGGACACAGAGCCATTACAATGGGTACTTCAGCCTGCTTGCAGCTTGTGGGCAGAACCAGACTTGTCACTCGCAGCAGGGAAAGGTCTTGCCTCCTGAAGTTCCCGTCAGTTTTGTCTGCCTCCAGAGTGTCCAGAGGCTCTACCAGACCTCCCTGTTGCAGAGCTTTTCTGAGGAAAACTCCAAACATTTTAGTTCAGATTTCTAACAGTGTGGCTCAATAATTCATCTGTTTGATTCCAAGCTGTGTCCCACGTATATATATTTGCTTTTTGTGGAGATTGTACCCTCAGCTTTGCTTCGCTTTCTGAGACACTTGCGGTGATGTGTATTACATGCATAGGAGTATGTACGGCTGTGTACTTTCTGCCTGTGGGTGCGTGCTGGGGCCTGGGTGTGGAGGTTTGTCGATGTGTCTCTCTGCATGCGTTCATCAATGTCCATGCAAGTTTCACAGGGAGAGCTACATCAAGCAAAGCCAGAGGTAAAAGGGGAAGGGTCTGTGTCTTCTACCTCTCCCCCTCATTGAGTGCCTTGTTAAGGAGCTCAGCCTGCTTTCTTTCCACCTCACAGCCCATTCTGGCCTAGGTTACTTCTGCCCATCTCCTGTGGGAAGAAAGAAGTCAGGCAGAATCAGAAAGGCCAGCTCTGCTGGGCAAAATGCATGTACAGTCTGAGCAGCCTAGTCCAGGTGGCTTGCCCTGGCCTCTCTCCCTATGCAGGAAAGGAAGTAGGCAGGGTTGGAAAAACTGATTGCAGGAGCAAATGGTTCCTTCTCTCCCATATCCATGTAAGGAACAACGGCAGAAGGGCTATGTGCCAGTTGGAAGATATCACCTAAGTCCCTAGAGCTTGCACCAGCAGCCACTCTCTTGATTGCAGAGCTCAGCTGCCTCCTCCTCATCATCTTCTCCTCGGGACAGCGGACACAGCATCAATGCTGCCAATATAAGAGAGTGCACTTGGGCCTTCAGGCCTAGTACTCTCCCCTGCTATCACCTCAATAACAGCCTGCCGTGGATTTCCCCTACTGATATTCCAGACTGGGGCCTCCAAGGAAAACTCAGACCCATGTGGTCCAGGTGAATCCCATGCAGAAGAGGAGCAGATCTTCTTATGAGTCCAGAGACGCAGAATGGGCATCTATGGGGGAGAAGGCACAATAAATCCAGCCTCTTTGAAATCAGGGAGATTGCTAGCCACTTGGGAAAATCTTTGAGCTCAGTTTCACTCCCTTTCCAAAGCAGGATTATTGGGACTAACTCCCCAAAGGAGGCAAACTACAAAGTTCCAATCTGAATTGAATTCATCATCAGAAGGGTCTTGTCCCTGAGAGCATGGATCAAGAAGGTAGGCAGCAGCATTATGCGATCACTTGATTATTTTCCTTGATATTATTTTGTCTATTATCATTTTCTCTTCAGCATTTGTAAGTGGTCTGTGTTCAGTATTCTCACAAATGTTTAACATTCAGGAATTTGTTCTTGTCATTAGACAATGTAGAACTATTATTTTCCATATTCTGAATGGATTGAGCTAAAGGTTCAAGCAGTAAAATTAATTTTTAGTTTCTCATCCAAAAGACATCATCAAGCATGTCAGTGCTGATTACTCGGTGGGCAACATCTGGCCACCTTGGCTTCAACAACAGATGACTGAAGAGCCTTATTGCATATTTGAATAACTGAGACATTGAATAGGGGCTGTCTGTACATTATGTAATGCATGATAGAGTGGGTGGGATCTTAATTTTGTGTGTTTGTGTTATAAGAGGGTGAGTGGACCTTGAAAATCTAAAAAAACCTTATGATTTAAGGATAGCTCCATGTAAGATACTCAATGAGTATCTCACAAGACTTATTCTGAGTGTGTGAAATTGAGCGTCACCAATGAAATTAATTGTATAGGCAGCACATCCAGGTGTGGGTGCTAATTTATTAACAAAGCTCAAGCAGGTTTCATATTAGCTGTGTTGGTGAGTCACAACTAAAATAACCTGTGGTGGACCCACATGTTTGATTGTAATTTTAAACCACTCAGCAATATATTGGGTTGTGTGGTGATGCTCAGTTGTACATTGGAGTGAATAAAACACTGTTTATGGAGTTGTTTCCATGAAACATATGACACCCTCCTTGTGCATGTTGCTTCATCCATCAGGCACTAGAAGCGCTTCTGCAATAAGAACAATTCTTTTTCACACTGTCTGCTTCTGAAAGCCATTTCTAACTTGGTACTTTGTAAATTGGACACAGTGTATGAAAAATATCTAGCATATAAGGATTTTCGACTGCATGAAATATATTGCTGGCATAAATACCGCTAGCAAATGTATGGTTACCTTGGTTTTCCTTACTATGGGACATTCTATCCCAAAACCTCTTAATACCAATTTGATGAGCATGTGAAGACTTTCCAGGAGAGCAGAAGTTTTCAAAGCTGAAGCGGATGGAGTAGCAAAATCTTTTAGTAGATGAAGAAAGGGAATTAGCTTCATTTTCATTGTCACTCATGTTACTCATCAAAAGACTCAGTGCTTCATGATGCTGTTGCTGAAGATGAGTAGGAAAATGCACAGAAGAAAAGAAGTTTTGATGCAGACCGATTATCCCCTTCATGCTATTGGACTGCAGCAATCTGTATTTGATAGTAGCTGGACACATCACAAAAATTCAACAAATATTTCTCCATCCTGTCTATATGTGTCGCATATACAGAAGAACAGAACTTGCACTTAGCTTTAACAGTTTTTCCATATTCATGAATAAATTTTTCCATACAAATGTTTTGGCTTTCCGTGACTCTGCATCATTACTGTTATTAATGACTCACTACTTCTGCAATGCTCTTTCAGTATGAAGGATCTCTTGTATTTCAATATACTAATAGCCATTCAGTGCTGTTTCTGATAGTCATTGTTCCAGAAAATTTCAGACAATCGAAATGATTTTGGGGTATGTTGCCCCCCTCCCTTCTAGGAAGGACCTTTTATAGACTCCCAGATCACATGGAAGGGGTGGGGGCCTGAAGTGCAAACATTTGATTCATAAGTAGTGGGAGGAGGAAAAGAGCAGGAAGTAAAGTGCCTCTGCAAACATGTCACCCTCTCCCTCATTAGCATAGAATTTTTGAAGTCATCAGCAAGATTTGGCTCTGTGTGTGTGTTTGGGGGGGGGGGAGGGGTTATGAAGGGGACTCTTGTTGAGAGAGAAGAAATGGGGGGTGGGAGTATTTATGTGGGCATGTCATGTGGGTTGTTAGCTTTGTTAAGGGTGGGGGAGGTGTTAAGGGAGTCTAATAGCTGTGATACTTTTGTTGTTAGGGGAGAGTCTTAGTGGCTGTGCATCTTTTCTCTATGTGTTGGGGGAGGAGGATTAATGACTGAACCTTCCTTTTCCTCCCTGGTTCCCTTCTGAGTTAATTTGTGTGTTTGACTCATCAGTTTATATTGTCAGCTCTTGGGAGAAGAGACCATGTCTTTTAACTTGTTTAATTTGTTGTTTAAGCTGCCATGTATGTTGATGGCCTGGTATACGAATAAATGTATGTATAAAGTTTGTTCTAGGTGATTCCAGCTGATCAAGATGCTCAGCTTTTAGTTATTTTACCTTTTTCCCATCAGGTGGCATTAACATGTAGTAAAGTGAGTGATCAAGACATTTAAGTAGACATGCTAACAGATTGCACTATGATGCAATTGAAAAGGTAGGCTGCTGCCTACAGCAGGACATACTTTCTTGAATATTGGACAATATTTGACCAGGGTCAAATAAGAAGTGGTCAAACTACCAGCTTGCCAAACCTCAAGTGTACACTGGGACTCTTTATCTTGGAGCCACTAGGCCCCACTGGCAGCCTCTTACACTGTCTTGGTAGAGGTGGAACTTTTAAAAACCTTAGATTATAGCTGATCAGAGGAGGACAATTTACAGCACCTCTGGAGGTTTCAAATTTTATATTTGCTCTGCATTGAAACGAAAACAAAACTTTTTTGAATGTTTTTGTGAAAATGGAATTATGTCAAAATGTCTATTTTCAGACTAAATTCTGAGCTTTTTGACTTACTGCTGTTACTAGTTCAGTTTCAGATTCCACTGTTTGCAGGCCTCCTTTAATCAAGGCCAGTTGTTTGTTCATTTAATTGAAATAGTTGGTATAGAAGGTTTAGCCTCCGAGAGGCTCATATTTTGCTAGAGAAATACAACTGGTTTAATTTCAGAGCTTTCTTTTTATCTTCTACATTGCATATATTTTATGAAGTATCTTATTTTATGAGCTATATAATCTGTGAATAAAAATTCCTCAAAGGCCTGGAAAATAGTACAGTTGGAAACTAAAACCATAGGCCGTTGTTAAACCTGAGTACCTGACATTACTCACTTATGCCCATATTTATGCACATAATAAAATGGAGCATGGGAGAGACATTATAATTAGGGCTGTCGATTAATCACAGTTAACTCACGTGATTAACTCAAAAAAATTATTTTTTGAGTTAATTAATCGCACTGTTAAACAGTAGAATACCAATTGAAATTTATTAAATATTTTGGTGGTTTTTCTACATTTTCATATATGTTGTATTCTGTGTTGTAACTGAAATCAAAGTGTGTATTTTTTATTACAAATATTTGCACTCTAAAAATGATAAACAAAATAAATAGTATTTTTCAATTCACCTCATACAAGTACTATAGTGCAATCTGTCATGAAAGTGCAACTTACAAATGTAGATTTGATTTTTTTTTTTGTTACATAACTGCACTCAAAACCAAAACAATGTAAAACTTCAGCGCCTACAAGTCCGCTCAGTGCTGCTACTTCAGACAATCACTAAGACAAACAAGTTTGTTTACATTTACAGGAGATAATGCTGCCCTCTTATTTACAATGGCACCTGAAAGTGAGAACAGGCATTTGCATGGCGCTTTTGTAGCTGACACTGCAAGGTATTTATGTTGCAGATATGCTAAACATTCGTATGCCCCTTCATGCTTTGGCCACCATTCGAGGGACATGCTTCCATGCTGATGACACTTGTTAAAAAAATAGTGGTATTGTTTCATGGTCTCTGTGTGTATATAATGTCTTCTGCAGCTTCCACAGTATGCATCCGATGAAGTGAGCTGTAGCTCACGAAAGCTCATGCTCAAATAAATTGGTTAGTCTCTAAGGTGCCACAAGTACTCCTTTTCTTTCTGAAACCTGTAATTAACTTTGTGACTGAACTTCTTGGAGGAGAATTGCACGTCTCCTGCCCTGTTTTACCCGCATTCTGCCATATATTTCATGTTATAGTAGTCTTGGGGGGTGTTCATTTTAAGAACACTCTCACTGCAGATTTGACAAAACGCAAAGAAGGTACCAATGTGAGATTTCTAAAGATAACTACAGCACTCGACCCAAAGTTTAAGCATCTGAAGTGCCTTCCAAAATCTGAGAGGGACAAGGTGTGGAGCATGGTTTCAGAAGTCTTAAAAGAGCAACACTACAGAACCCAAACCACCAAAAAAGAAAATCAGCCTCCTGCTGGTGGCATCCGACTCAGATAATGAAAATGAACATGAGTTGATCCTCACTGCTTGGATTGTTACCAAGCAGAATCTGTCATCAGCATGGACGCATGTTCCCTGGAACGGTGGTTGAAGCAGGAGGGGACATATGAATCTTTAGCGCATCTGGCATGTAAATATCTTGCAACACTGGCTACAACAGTGCCATGAGAATGCCTGTTCTCACTTTCAGGTGACATTGTAAACAAGCAGTGCGCAGCATTATCTTCTGCAAATTGTAAACAAACTTGTTTGTCTGAGCAATTGGCTGAACAAGAAGTGGGTCTGAGTGGACTTGCAGCCTATACAATTTTGCATTTGTTTTATTTTTGAAAGCAATTTTTTTTACATAATTCTACATTTGTAAGTTCAACTTTCATGATAAAGAAATTGCACTACAGTAGTTGTATTAGGAGAATTGAAAAATACTATTTCTTGTTTTTTTACAGTGGAAATACTTGTAATAAAAATAAATATAAAGTGAGCGCTGTACACTTTGTATTCTGTGTTGTAATTGAAATCAATATTTGAAAATGTAGAATATATCAAAAATATTTAAATAAATGGTATTCTATTGTTTAACAGTGTGATTAAGCGATTAATCACAATTAATTTATTTAATCTCTTGACAGTGCTAGTTATAATACAATCAATAAACTTAAACACGGACACTACAGACAGAGTGAAAGAAGTAGCCACAGATAAATAGGCAGTCTGTTCATATTTCAGGGGAAGACTTCAACAATCTCATAATAAAGTAAGAGTTATTTGTCAAGTGTCTTGGTTGTTTTTGAAATATTCTCCTTCCCCCTCCCACAGATTCTAGGAAGGAAGCATAATTATATAGAAGTCACTAGAACGAACACACACACACACACACACACACACACACACACACACACACACACACACACACACACACACACACACACACACACACACACACACACACACACACACACTTTCTTATATAAACTTTGTGATGGTAAACACATTCCAGATCTCTTAGGCAAAGTTATTTTGTGTGAGGGATGTTATAAAGCATCTCATGGCTATCAAAAGATGAGAAATAAACTTGCAGTTATTCCAAAATGTAGCCATCTTTTCTTTTTCGCCATCTTTCCTCCTTTTATAGGAAGGCCTAGAAGTACCAGTTAGCGGTCCAAGGGTTTATGGGTTCCAGTTACTTTCAAAAACTGATTCCAAGGTACATAATCAAAATATGGCTGCCTTTGGATATCCATCAAATGTCCAGATGAGGTACAATGGGCACATACAAGAAGTTTGTTGTGGTTCTAGCATTATTCTCCATTTTAAGATGAGAGAATACTCTGGAACTAGGAATACTGCTAAAATTTGGAATGAACTTAAGTGTCTCCTAGATATTCTCCAGCAATCCCAGAATTACAGTTAAACATATACCTATTTGAGAGGTATTGAGATACACTGAAGTGTTAGCTCTTAGTGATTTTTATAAGAGGCACATACAGAGAAAGGTAGCAGCTCCCTGACAATTTGGGACCGCTACTCAGAAGAGATTTCTTTTCCTTCAAGTTTTTCCCATTTTAATATTCACATTTACCTACCATATCACTTATATGAGTTTGATGTAAAATGAGAAATTGAACTTTTGGAGCATGAAAATTGGGATATTACCTTTTCCACTTCTGTGAGAGATTTCTTGAAATCTTATGCATTGCAAGTGTTAAGATCATAGGCCAAAATTTTCTGTCTTGGATACTGAGCACCTGCAACTTTTAGTTGAGAACCACAGCTTTCATTGACTTAACACATGAAAACTAGACTGCTTTGGTCTAGGTGTCTAAATTTATGCTCCCAAGTTTTAAAATGTTTGCCATAATGTTTCTCTTTCGATATCTGGTTTAGCTAACTAGATGTTAGACAAATGTATTGTTTGAGATTTCATTCAGAAATGACTTTCTTGGAGCTTCCTTAACTTTTTTTCCTGAGAGAAGGTTAAGACTAAAAAATAATTAGAGCTTAAACAAAATCTTTAAGAAGTATTCTATTAGAGGTTTCCCAAAATAGTTGTGTAAACAGAGTTTGTAACTTACCGGTCTGTTTACCTTAAAACATCTAGAATCAGTGTATTTAATAATGAGAAGGCTCTGTGTAAGATGAAGTTGTTTTTTTTTGTAGTGTGCAAGAAAACCCGGGAGTTGGTTTTGTACAGGAAATCTGCAAAACAGCTGTTCAGCTTTCTGCATACATTGAGAAAATCTTTTAAGCTGGATATCACGGCTACCACAAGAGACAGCTTTAGGTGAAAGGGTGATGCAGGCTTTGCTTGGTTACTTTCTGCTGACTTATTTGTTGTTTTTGTTTTTTGGTGCCCTACGCCTTCCAGGTTGCATGAAAAATTGATAATCTTGTGGATTTAAGTTTCTGAATGTTTTAAAGCTTATTTTTTCTTTGCTACTTGCAAATAATTACTCAGTCTTGTCCAGGCAACATCAAATACCAAATATTTTAAATACTGTATGTTGTAATTGGGGATTTGGGTAGCAGACTATTTTAACTTGATAAACATCAACTGCATTATTCAAGTACCTTTTTTACAAAAATTTGTAATGGTCTTACCTCGCTAGGACACCATCCTGCAGAGACTTAATGCAGAATTGTATACTCCTAGCCCTGGTACGCTACCAACTTATTTCATTATTATTATGTCTATCGGGGATGTGGAAAATCCGTAACTCCTGGTTTAGGCAGTGCTAGGTTGAAGGGAGGGCTTCTCCTACCGCCTCTTGGAGAGGTGGAGTACCTATGCTGACAGGAAAAGCTTTCTTGTCAGCATCAATAGTCAGCATCTTGTCAACTGCGCCAGTTCAGCATCGCTGTAAGTGTAGACAAGCTCTTAGTAGTCTCACTGAAGTTGTGTGTGTGTGTGTAAACCTTTGAAGGTTCAGGATCTATGTCTGCAATTATGTGAGGCTGGAGTGGACTATTGTGCCATATCAAATGCCTCCAAAGCCTAACTGGATATGAATTTCCATTTCATCTGCATAAGGTATAACATAATGTACCTACCTTCCATTTTCAGTATTTCAGTCCTTTACGCTTAACAAGGAAAAAATGAGTTAGAGCCATTCAAAGTAAATACAGTGCAAATAGCAGCTGAGAAAATAGAACTGTTTAAGAAAATAAAAATATAAAAGAAGCACATTAATTAAAGTTGAGTATCAAATGTATCTTAAACAAGAAAATTACATTATCACAAATGGAAGTCTGGTAATCAGTTTGTAAATATGAGGAAGTGTGATGAATATATTTGTCTTATTGATATGTAAGAACTTAAGAATGTCCATACTGGGTCAATCCAGTGGTCCTGCTAGCCCTGTATCCTGTCTTCTGACAGTGGCCAGTGTCAGATGCTTCAGAGGGAATGAACAGAACAGGGCAAATATGAAGTGATCCATCTCCTGCTGCCCAGTGTCAGCTTGCGGCAGTCAGAGGTTTAGGGACATGCAGAACATGGTGTTGCGTCCCTGATCATCTTGGCTAATAGCCCTTGATGGACCCATCCTTCATGAACTTACCTAATTCTTTTTTGAACCCATGTAGTAAAATTTTATTCAAATAAACTAGAAACAATCTGTGCTATATTTCCTATGATGCACCAAAGTGTATTACCTAAAATCCCTCTTTATGCATTGCCTGGTGTTGAAAAAAGCACTTACATGTTTTTGTTTGTGGATGAAAAGGGCTTTCATGTTAGCAAATCAGGAACCTGTCTGAGTGAAAAATTATAAACAAGTATTAGATTTATATTGGTTCTTAACAAAAAAAAAAAAAAAAAGGCATCTCTACCAAGGACGTAAACTGATGCGCTTGATTTGTCCACACAGAATATTCTAACAAGCACTATACACGTTACAACTTTTTAAAAAGAAAACTGATCTACAGAAATTGGTCCAATAAAAGATAATACCTTACCGACCATATCTCTCTCTCTTTATTGAAGGTATAGATTTATAATCAGAAATTTAACAGCTCTCTAAACACCATATGTTGCTGAAAATTGAAAGTGATATTTTGCGTAGTAGTCACTTCTTGTAACCTCTGATATTTGTATATCTGCATATGTATATAAGTGTGCCAGTCTCACATTTTAGCATCAGATAACCATGCAAGTATCTAAAATGTTTGACACACATCAACCCTGGTGTCTATTCTGCCTGCTTCCTACCACAATCCATGTCCAGGTCCTAGTATATGTAGTCCTTTGGGAAGATTGTCAGCTTGTTTCTGCTTATGGATGTGTGTCCTCTATCTTGAGGCAGTGTCCAGACATTTTGTGGGGCCCAGTAAGCCATTCTCTGGGTCCAATTGGTTTGCCATTTTAAGGTGTAACTAGCCTCATTGAATGCACTTCGGAAAATATTGAGCCACAGAATTATAGAGAGAACTTGATCTGTTTAAAAGATTGTATGTTTCTACTTGACTTGTTGTTCTTTTGAGTCTTCATCTAATTTTGTCCTGTTCTTGCTGGCTCTAAAAAGAATAAAATAAGCAGGAGTGTCAGCAAGAACTGACAACACTTATGCAGACAGGTGATGCTTGAACTACCAACAGCCCAGATCTGCACTCGTAGGTCTTTCATCCTGCCTTACTTCCATCACCACAGCTCTGGATCCGCTACTGGGGCAACGTTGACTCCTGCCCAGGCGAGGCAGTTGAGTCCAGGTCCCCCATGGTCACCAGTCCCTACACAGTAGCTACAGCTCCCTTCGATGCCGGAGGCTTTAGAAGCTGCTCAGGACCTACTGCACCTTACGACACTATTCTCACCCCCGAGGAGGGAAGAACCTCAACTGCTGGTGGATCCACTCCCCCTCCCTCCCATGCAGTCAAGAGGGAAGCAGGCTGTGGTGTCCAGGTGTTCCCCCTCTCCATGTCCCTTGGTACCAGCCCACTCGGACAGAAAGCCTACCTGTTCCCCGAGCCCTCAAGGCACCGAGGCTCGACTCCTCCGTGTTCTTCAATCTTGGAGACCTCAGAGTCAGAGTCTGACTCCTATCAATGTAGGAGAAGTAGGAGCTGAAGATCAAGGTCCGGGAGAGACAGGAGTGAGGCCCAAGCACGGCCACAGCAGTGGCGGAATCCACCACAGTGGCCATTCTGGACCCCCTGGGCCTTTCACCAAGGCCGGGGAGGGACCCAAGGACACCGCTCCGCTGCGTCTTCTGTGGCCTCAGCCACCTTCATCCTGCCATTGGCTACGCAGCTTCCCTTGGCACCTACCCATACACCAATGCCTCTGGCAGCGGTACCGTTGCTGACACCAGCCTTGGCTGACGCACCCGACTTCAACGCATGCACCATTATCGATGCTGAGTAAGGTGCAAGCACCGATGATGCTGGCGACAGGCCCACCATCTTAGTCAGCGCCGACAAGGGGATCGGCACCGGTTCAATGGACTGTTCCTCCGGTCATTCTGGTGACGGTGCCAACACTGGGTTCGGAGTTTACAGCCCCAGCGCCAAGTGCCCCATCGGCACCAATGCTGCTCCAAGAGTCGAGGGTCCGCTTGGGGGCGGATGGCAGGGACATCCGCTCCTTATAAGCACTTCCTCTTCATCGTCACCAGACGAAGCATTGATGGGTACAGCCGTAGTAGGGTGCTGCAGCAGTTGCTGCGCAGGGCTTCTCAGGGTCTGGGCATTAAGGCCGAGGAAGTAGTCAAGGAGGCTGATCCCATGGTGGACATCCTCGCCCCCTCAGAACCTTCCCGTATTGCCCTACCACTGATTAAAACTATTGAGGACAGTACCAACACCCTGTGGCAGACCCCAGCTTCCTTGCCACCCACTGCCAAGCGCAATGAGAGGCATTATTTCGTGTCCTCCAGAGGGTTTTAACATTTATACTCCCACCCACCCCCGCCTCTCTTGTTGTTGTAGGTGCTGCTAACCAGCCTGAGAGACGGTTTCCAGGGAGGCTAAGAGACTAGACCTTGTCGGGAGAAAGGTCTATTCTACAGGGGGTCTGCAGCCACTATGGTCATGGCACCTGGGGCGGCCCTGAGAAGGGACTCCTGGCTCCAACTCTTGCGGCTCCCATATGAGATCCAACAGGCTATTCAGGACCTCCCATTTGAGGGTATGACTCTCTTCTCTGAAAAGACAGACGAGGCTACACAGCCTGAAAGATTCTCGAGCCATCCTCAAGTCTTTGGGCCTGCACACTCCCACCACACATCAGAGACATTTCGGACCACAGCTTCCTCCGAGATTCCATCAGCAGAACCGCCATGACGATTCTCGGAGGAGGAACAGGAGTGGCAGGAGGAGGCAACATCCGTCTTCAGGCCAGGGCTGTGGCCGGCCCAAGCTGCCTTCTGGCCCTAAATTGGCCTTTTGAAGGTGTGGTTGAGGACGGCACACCAGATCAGAGACTGGATCTACCCCACCATACCTTTTCCTCCTGGCTATCCCCTTTCTACCATGCATGGTACCATATCACTTCGGACTGCTGGCTGTTCTGCATGGTAGAGAGGGGATACTCCATCCAATTCTGTGCCCTCCCACCCTTCAACCCCCATTCCTCTTCAGGGACCCTTCTCACAAGCAGCTCCTTATCCCTGAGGTGCAATCACTCCTATTGCTAGGGGCAGGGGAGGAGGTTCCTCAGGAACACAGGGGTGAGGGCTTCTATTCTTGGTATTTCCTAATACCGAAAGCCAAAGGGGGCCTCAGGCCTATCCTGGACCTGCGAGAACTCAACAAGTTCATAAAGAAACTCAGGTTCCACATGGTCTCCTTGGCCTCCATCATTGCCTCACTAGATCCAGCCGACTGGTATGCCACCCTTCACTTGAAGGACACCTATTTTCATATCGCAATCACTCAGCCCAACAGGAAGTACCTCAGGTTTGTGGTCAACAGTACCCACTTCCAATTCACAGTCCTCCTGTTCAGGCTGTCAGCAGCACCTTGAGTCTTCACGAAGTGCATGGCAGTCGTCACCGCGTTCTCGCGAAGGCAACATGTACAGGTATTTCTGTACCTCGACGACTGCCTGATCAAATGCCGCTCCAGGACCCAAGTGGAAGCTCAGGTCAGATTCAACAGAGCCACCTTCGACAGCCTGGGTCTACTCCTAAACAAAGCGAAATCAACTCTGTCTCCTGTCCAGAGGATAGAGTTCATAGGGACGGTGTTGAACTCGACCCAAGTCAAGGCAGATCTGCCGCCGGTGAGGTTTCAGGCCCTCAACGATATAATCCGAGGCCTCAGGCAGTTCCCCACCACTACAGCGAGAAACTGCCTGAAACTTCTTGGACACATGGCTGCCTCTGCCTAGGTGGTGCAGCACGCCAGACTCAGGCTTCGACCACTTCAGTCGTGGCTTGTGTCAGTGTATCGCCCAGCCCAGGACAGCTTGGATAGGATCGTGACCCTGCCTCTCCCGGTGCTCGACTCTCTCCGGTTGTGGATCAACGCTCAGGAGGTGTGCTCAGGGGTTCCCTTTGCCAGCCCACAGCAGTTTCTGTCATTGGTGACAGACGCGTCAGACTTGGGTTGGAGAGCTCATCTGGGAGATCGCAGAACTCAAGGCCTCTGTTCTCAAGCAGATCTGGGTCTCCACGTCAATGTCAGAGAGCTGAGATCAGCGCGCCTAGCATTTCAGACACTCTGTCCTTACCTAACTGGACAATGTGTATCAGTCATGACGGACAGTACAATAGCAATGTTTGATATCAACAAATGGGGAGTGCACGCTTCTCTCCCCTGTGCCAGGAAGCACTCATGCTGTGGGACTTCTGTGTAGAACATTTAATACACCTGCAGGCATCGTACCTCCCCGGGGTACAGAACAATCTGGTGGGCTACCTTAGCAGGTCGTTGCACAGACATGAGTGGTCCCTTTGCCTGGATGTCGCAATTTCAATCTTCCAGAGGTGGGGTTTTCCCCAGATAGACCTCTTGCCACGCGACGCAACAGGAAATGCCAACTGTTCTGCTCCTTCCAGAATCACAGCCCGGGCTCCAGCACAGATGCATTTCTACTCCATTGGGGAGGTTCTCTTCTATATGCCTTTCTACCCATTCCGCTCATTCACAAGGTATTCCTCAAGATCCGCAGAGATCGAGCTCAGGTCAGACTGTCAGCACCGGCCTGGCCCCATCAGCACTGGTACACATCTCTCCTAGACATGTCCGTGGGAGCCCCAATTACCTTGCTGCTCTTCCCGGACCTTCTGATGCAAGATCATGGACATCTCCAACACCCAAACCTCCAGTCGCTTCATCTCAAGACATGGAAGCTCCATGGTTAAATCCGTTGGAGCTTTCCTGCTCAGACCCAGTTAGACAGGTCCTCCTTGGTGGTAGGAAACCCTCTACAAAAGCCACGTACCTTGCCAAGTGGAAGAGATTTTCAGTCTGGTTGGTGCAGCACCATTTGCCCCCGATGCTTGCTTCAGTGCACTCATTCTGGACTACCTCCTCCATCTGAAGCAGGAGGGGGTCTCGTTGCCTTCAATAAGGGTGGGTCGGCAGGGCTCTATTTTGAGCACCATGAAGGCACAACTGCAGGGGGGGCCCAGGCCGACCCGACGGATACTCCTATGGAAAAAATTTTCTGGTCACCATGCATGTGCACGCACACACACACACCTGATTGGAATGGACATGAACAACACATCTCGAAGAACAACATGTACGAGAAAGTGAGTAACGTTTTTGGGGTTTTGTTTTTTTTTGGAGCAGTAGCAATCTGTGTAGGTGCTGCTGCTGCTCCTCCTCCTCCTGAGTATATTGCTTGCCTTACCGCTGGTGGAGTGCATAGAAAATCTAGAACCAGATTTGACCTTAAAAGGGGTTAAAATTAAGATGCTAAATATACATACATTTTAAAATTTAGCAACCTTACTTCATTCTGACACTTTATTTGGTGAGGTGAATACTCTCTCTTGTTTGACGTATAAAATGTCCTCAGAGTTTACACCTAAGAGTGTACTGATATTGTGAAATCCAGTGTTGTGCAAGAGTCCGTATGTTGCCCATTCCCATGAGACAAACAGTTCAGAAGAAGAGGGAATCTTGCATGCTCTGGGAGTTCCACAAATATCCTTGTGCACTCTTGGGTGTTAACTCCAGAGAGAACATAAGCATGGCCATACTGGGTCAGACCAATGGCCCATCTAGCCCTGTCTCCCAACAGTGGCCAATGCCATGTGCTTCAGAGGGAGTGAAGAGAACAGGCAATCACCCAGGGAGCTATCCCATGTTGTCCACTCAGAGCTTCTGGCAATCATAGGCTAGGGACACCCAGAGCATGGGGTTGCATCCCTTTCCATCTTGGTCAGTAGCCACTGATGGACCCTATCTTCCATGAATATCGGGTTCAAAAAAGAACTAAAGTACAGTTTTGGCCTTCACAGCATCCTCTGGAATCAAGTTCCACAAGGTGACTCTTCTTTGGGTGAAGAAATAGTTTCTTTTGTTTGTTTTAAATCTGCTGCCTATTAATTTCATTGGGTGACCCCTGGTTCTTGCGTTATGTGAAGGTGTAAATAACATTTCCTTATTCACTTTGTCCACACCATTCATGATTTTATAGACTTATATCATGTCCCACCTTAGTCATCTGATTTCCAAGCTGAAAAGTCCCAGTCTCTATAATCTCTTCTCATATGGAAGCTGTCCAATACCCTTAATAATTCTTGTTGCCCTTTTCTGTACCTTTTCCAATTCTAATACTTTTTTTTGAGATGGGGAGACCAGAACTGCATGAAGTATTCAAGGTGTGGGCATACCTTGAATTTATATAGTGGCATTATAATATTTTTAGGGCTGTCAAGCGATTTAAAAAATTAATCACGATTAGTCGTGCGATTAAAAAATTGGTTTGAGTGCTGCAGCTATCTTTAGAAATTTCACCTTGATATCTTCTTTGCATTTTGTCAGATTTGCACTGAAAGTGTTCTTAAAATGAACAACATGTGCTGGGTCATCATTCGAGACTTCTGTAACATGAAATATATGGCAGAATGCAGGTAAAACAGAGCAGGAGACATACAGGTCTCTCCC
Source organism: Natator depressus (assembly GCF_965152275.1). NCBI lineage: Eukaryota > Metazoa > Chordata > Testudines > Cheloniidae > Natator > Natator depressus. The sequence goes on from NC_134240.1 coordinate 74,796,898, forward strand.
AAGGCGTTCAGTGTCAAATTTAATTAACGCATTATTTTTTTAACAAGCGTCATAAGCATGGACTGGTGGCTGAAATATGAAGAGGCATATGAATCTTTATTACATCTGGCACATAAAGAATCTTGCAATGCCACCTACAAACAGTGCCATTTAATTGCCTGTTCTCACTTTTGGGTGACATTGTAATTAATAAGTGGGTAGCATTATCTCCCGTAAATGTAAACACACTTATTTCTCTTAGCAATTGGCTGAATGAGAAGTAGGAGTGAGTGGACTTGTAGGCTCTAAAGTATTACATAGGTTTTGTTTTGGGTTTTGTTGAGTGCAGTTATGTAACAAAAAACCTACATTTGTAAGTTGCACTTTTGTGATAAAGAGTTTGCACTTCAGTACTTGTATGAGGTGAATTGAAAAATACTATTTCTTTTGTTTATCATTTTTACAGTGCAAATATTTGTAATAAAAATAATATAAAGTGAGCGCTGTACACTTTGTATTCTGTGTTGTAATTGAAATATATATATTTGAAAATGTAGACAAACATCTAAAATATTTAATAAATTTCAGTTGGTATTCTATTGTTTAACAGTGCAATTAATTGTGATTAATTTTTTTAGTTAATAGCATGAGTTAGCTGCAATTAATCAACAGCCCTAAATATTTTCTGACTTTTATCTATCCCTTTCCTTGTAGTTCCTAACATAGTTAGTTTTTTTCACTGCTGCTGCACATTGAACAGAAGTTTTCAGAGAACTATCCCCAATGACTCCAAGATTTTTCTTGAGTGGTAACAGCTAATTTAGACCCCATCATTTTGTATGTAAACTTGGGATCATGTTTTCCAATGTGCATTACTTTGCACTTATCAACATTGAATTTTATCTACCATTTTCTTGCCCAGTCACGTAGTTTTGTAGATTCCTTTGTAATTTTTCACACTCTGCTTTGAGCTTTATTATCTTGAGTAATTTTTTATTATTTGCAAATTTTACCTCCTTATTGTTTTACCCCCTTTTCCAGATCTTTTATGAATATGTTGGAAAGCAAAGATCTCAGAACCGATCCCTGGGGGCTCCACTATTTACCGCCCTCCATTTTGAAAATTGATCATTTATTCCTACCCTTTGTTTCCTATCTTTTAAACAGTGACTGATCCATGAGAGGACCTTCCCATAGCTCCTTACGTTGCTTAGGATCCTTTGGTGAGGGATTTTTTTCAAAGGCTTTCTGAAAATCCAAGTGCACTATATCCATTAAATCACCATTGTCCACTTTTTTGTTGATCCTCTCAATGAATTCTAACAGATTGGTAAGGCATGATTTCCTTTTTCAAAAGCCATGTTTGTCTATGCTCATCTAAAAGAGGGCCTTTTAAAGTTGTCAGATCAGCTGGGAACAGTAAAAAAGGTCAAGATGCTCTGTACCTTGAATCTTATAAAGGTACCTCTATACCTTCTGAGTCCCAAAAATGATGGGTCACCATCCGGAAGACACACTTCTGTGTTGGAGGGAGATGTTTGAGAGAACTGTCCAGCCATTATTCTTCCTCCCCGCCCCCCATGCTTGTTATATCATCTGCTGTTCTGTTGCCACCCCTGAGTGTTTAAAAATCATGAGCCATACAAAAAAAATTGATTTATCTCCCCCTCTTCCCCCCCCCTACAAAAAAAAAGTTGTCTGTTTTTTTGCCTTCTGGGCCTTTAAATGATGCTTGGATCATTCTCTGCATGAGGGTTAGAAACATTTTTTTAAAATGTGAGAGCTGAGAATCTCATTTAATCACTTGATTCCAGTAGCTGGGGCTTTAAGAAAAATACCATGTATCAAATAAAATGGCAGGATTTGACATCACTGTTATGGTCTGTCTTCTGCATCATAACGGTTAACTTGTCCGTCTTGTCATGGCTTTAAGTTGTGCTAATTAGTGGAAGTACTTGTAAATTCTCAGAACTCTCATCCTCAGAGTAAGTGCTCTCATCTTGGGGAGGATACACTATACTTTTTCATACATAGGAGGATAAATTCCTACTTCAAAGTGTAAAATTGAATGCCACCTTAACTGGAGTCATAACTGGCTCCTCCATACTGAATAGTTTTAAACACTTTTTTTACCCTTTCTATTTGATCTTTTGAAACACCAACATTCACCTAGAGAGGTGACGGACTATTTCTACTCTGAGTGCTGTCTTTCATTGTTTTCATCTTGTCACATTTTCTTCTGCTGTTTCACTGTTTAAAAAAAAAAAGAGAGTAAATCCTGTGTCCTTTAAAAAGTCTGAAATATGCAGTTCTTGCATCATGAAATTCTTGCTTGATATGTTTGAGTAATAGCTCTTTAAATAAAAATCCTTATAAAGTCGCAAACCATGTGCTATTGATTGATTTCGATACTTAGACCACCTCCAAATGTGTAGTGGGCAGTCACAACATGTGCAGCTGCAGCATGTTCAGTAAATGCAAGTATTCCATGCTGCCTGCAGTTATTTATGAATGGCTTAACATTTTAAAATCACATTAATCAGCTGATAGACCTTTATTTGATGTGATGATTATTTTTTAATGAGCTGTTAAGCTAAATTTTCAGTGGATTTGGCAAGGAAAAACATGATCTGTCATGGAGATACAGTACACACACTAATTCGGCAGAGAGAGGTTCATACATATCCCTTGTACATGTTTGCTTGTATACAACTGTAAACAATTTGTTAAAATGTGCAACTTACCATGTATGTATGTATGTTGTTCCCATTACCAGGTAAGGATTGGAAAATTAAATTTAAATTGGAAATATTGGAGAACTTCAACAAAATGAATCAAAAACAAATTAATGTTACTAAGGAGAGACCAGACATAAAATGTGTACTGTCATAATTAAGAACTATGTTGATACTGACAGTCCACAGGCTCTTTCACACAGTAGTGTCTTTCTTGTGTCTTAAATTAGAAAAGGCAGACTTAAACTTCGTGAGTGTTGTCAAGGGACTAAATAAAAATTTTAGGCCAAATTATTCTTTGCAAGAATGTCTGAACAAATACCCCCTTCCCCCCCCCCCCCCCCAAAATGCAGTCACCCAGATAAATGAGCCTGCGTATATCAGCCAGGTGCCATCTGATTAGGCATGCTAAAAATCCTACCTTACTTTACAGGGAATACAAAACCACTGCAAAATTTGAATAGTCAGAATTCCTCATAGAGGGAAATCAACTATACAACAATGTAAAGTGAGATTTGAGCAATTCCCAATGCTTGGCCCTGTGCAGGGTGGGCCAAGACCTCATTTTACAGTCTAGGTGCCACTTTCCTACAGAAATAGTCTCCCTCACATTGGTGTCTTGTAGCTTACCTTTATAACTTTTATGTAAATAATGACTTGATTCCAGTAACTGGAATTTAAACAAAAGCCTTTTGAGTCTATGGGAATAGAAAATAAAGAACTAATAGTAAAACTTAAATAAAAATCCTTATAAGATTGATATGAAGTCCCAAACCATGTGCTACTGATCGATTTCAATACTTAAGTCACCTCCCCATGTGTAGTGTGCAGCTGCAACACAGGACAGCACTGCTCACAGTTAAAAAAGGAGACCTTTCAATGGCCCAAGACTCTTAGTGTTTCACAAGAATTTGGTTTAGCTTTCCCTTTAGGTGTTCTTTGGATTTTTTGTGGTTAAGCTAATTTCCAGTAATCTCCAAGACCATCACCATGAGATGAGCAATTCATTCCTCCTCCAGACCTTACCCTTACCTAGCGCTGTGTCAGACTTAAGCACATCCGGCTCTCATTTCCAATTTAATCACACAAGCTCTTAGAATATCACTTAGTGGCAAAGACAGTTTAGACTGTAGAAATTAGTACATTAATTTATTTTAAAAAATCCCAACAGCTATTTTTTTTCTTTTTTTTTTTTAAAGGAATCAATTACAATAATTTAAATATTTCAACTTTTATACAAAAGTTTTGAGGTTTTGAATGAGAACAATTTGTGCCTTAGTATAGCTTGATTCTCCTGTCCATGTGTGTGTTCTAAGATTTGTAACAACTTTACCTAAACTTAAAAAAACCCTCTTCAACTGCACTTTCACAGTAACCTTTCAACACACATGGAAATGCAGTAACTTTCTTCACAGTGAATTATGAATGTGTGTTGATGTATAGATGTAAATGTTTCTGGAGCTCTTCAACTGAAATCAGTTTTAAGGAAATATAAATCAGCAATAATGTTAGTCCAAATATAATGCAAAGTAGATAGATTTGGGTGTGGTCATTCTAAAACCATTCTCCATTGAATCTAGATCTTTCTTCCCGATTTGTCTCTTGTTTATCTCAAGATGTCTTAAAGGACATAAACAACAACAACAAAAAGGGATTAAAAGGAAGAGGGAGGGAAACAGCAACCAGTCTATTACTCATAGCCTGGAGTGTCTGGTATGGTGCTTGTGGCTCCAGTTGAAACAGTTCCCATCTGTCCAATTCTTCATTCACAGCCAAAAATTGTCTGATGAAGAGCAGTTTGTTTACCTGAAAAAAAATTTCTGATATCACTCACCTGAGCCTCCCAACTACTGCTCTTCCTAATTTACAAAAAAAGCATACACATTCAAGCTCCTTCCCCTGGGTCCCAAAACCTATTATGCTGCAACCTTAAATACTATGTAGATATGTGAATCTTTGAGAAATTTTCTAATTGGCATGAAACTAAACACTTTAGAAAGATAAAGCTTCTGGAGAGACTGTAGTACATGGGTGAGGTGAAAACATTTACATGATCACATTGGTGGGAAAGGAAGTTTACACTAGCTTTTGAATGTTGGATAGATTGAGAACTGCAGATTTGAGGGCCAAAGGCTATGTCTACTACGCAGCTTTTAGCAACACAGCTGTGTCGCTACAGCTGTGCTGCTAAAAGGCGTGCAGTGAAGCTACTGTTTGACGGTGGGAGAGAGCTCTCCTGACGACAAAAAACTTACACCCGCAAGAGGGGCGTTAGCATTGTCAGCAGGAGAGCACTCCTGTTGACAAAGCACTGTTCACACCAGTGCTTGTCGACAAAACTTGTCTTTCGGGGTGGTGTGCGCTTTTTTTAATGCCTCTAAATGACAAAAGTTTTGGTTTTCACTTGCCAGTGTAGACAAAACCTAAAAGACTGGAGAAGAGATTACATTGTTCCAGTCAGAGAGAACCATGGTGTCAACCAGTGTTTTGGAAGAGGCAAGGGCAGATTTTAGAAATTTATCAGAAAACGGAAAGAATTAGTGAGGGTGTAGGGAAGAGGAGAGGAGTAATCAACAATACCTCTAAGGTTGTAAGCCTGAGTGACATGAAGGATAGTGGAAATCTCAAGTGTAATGGAGAAAGATTTTGTACCTGTAGATTTTCCCATATCCCATAAGGTCTGTGTCTGATGGGTTTGGTCAAAGAAACTCCCTCAAGACTGTCACTAGATGTGCTGGGATACCATTGAGAGCAAACCCCCCTGTCAGAGAAGGCTTCCCTCCACTCCCATCTTGCTGAGTTACACACTCCAGTCAGCTATAGCACAGACCAAGAGGTTGGGCCACGCCCCCCTGCAGTGCACAGAAACTAAGATTCACTTAGCCCAGGGGCTTCACAGTTAACAGGGACTTTCCCAGCACCCAGTATTCAGTCTTTCTGGGAGCCTAAACCCCCAAATAAATCGGTTTTACTCTGTATAAACCTTATACAGGGTAAAGTCATAAATTGTCCGCCATCTGTATCACTGATGCACAGCTGTTTGCTCCCCCAGATATTACTTACTCTGGGTTAATTGATAAGCAAAAGTGATTTTATTAAGTATAAAAAGTAGGATTTAAGTGGTTCCAAGTAATAACAGATAGAAAAAAGTAAGTTACCAAGCAAAATAAAACAAAACACGCAAGTCTAAGCCTAATATAGTAGGAAACTGAATACAGCTAAATCTCATCCTCAGAGATGTTCCAATAAGCTTCTTTCACAGACTAGACTCCTTCCTAGTCTGGGCCCAATCCCTTTCAGATCAATGTTGTGGTTTATGGCCTGGGTCCAGCAATCACTCACTCCCCCCGTAGTTCCAGTCCTTTGTTCCAGTTTCTTTCAGACATCCCTTTGGGGTGGAGAGGCCATCTCTTGAGCCCGCTGAAGACAAAATGGAGCAGCTTCCAGGGCCTTTTATATTCTCTCTCTTGTGGATGGAAACCCCTTTGTTCTTCTGTGCAGAATCACAGCAACAAGATGGAGTTTGTAGCCACTTGGGCAAGTCACATATCCATAAATGATTCAGCTTTTTGCAGGCCAACGCCATTGTTTACATGTTAGTTTGAACATTCCCAGGAAAGCTGAGGTGTGTATTGGCATCTCCCAAAGTCCATTGTCAGTTAAGTGTTTCTTGATTGGGCACTTAGTCAGAATAGTTCTTTCTCAAGAAGCTGACCAAATGCTGCTTTGCTGATGCTCCTTAGAATCAAACACGTTGAGATACAAGTACATAGCCAATATTCATAACTTCAAATACAAAAATGATACACACATATAGACAGAATAATGATAACCAGCAAATTACAACCTTTCCATGCATCCGACGAACTGGGTATTCACCCACGGAAGCTTATGCTCCAATATGTCTGTCAGTCTATAAGGTGCCACAGGATTCTTTTCTGCTTTTACAGATCCAGACTAACAAGGCTACCTCTCTGATACTTAACTTTTCCATAGACACCTTACTTGACCTCCTTTGTACAGGATTTATGCTATAGGACTTTGGTTGCAACAATGATTTATATGGTCACAGTTCATGTCAATAACGTCACACCGTGTTTCCCCATAGTAGTGGTGAGGTATACATCTTCAATATTCCATTAAAATGATGCTCCTTGTGAAATTTCAGATCCTTTTTACATATCACCTAGGATCTTTTCAGATACGTTTTTAGCACATCACTCAGCTTTTCTTGTGAATTGATCCAGCCAACCGGACTTCCATTGAGAAGAAAATCGCGTGGTCTAATACCTCTTTTACCCACACTTTAATTTTGTTAGTGTGCATAGGGAAACTGCCTATTTGAGGAAGCATAATTTTAATTGGCCAGAACCTCTCCAGGCATTACATCTGCAAAGGATGTTCCAGCTGGAAATTTCCTTCAGAAGTGATCTGTCACAGATAATTGAAATCCTTCAAAATACCTGAATGACTATGTAGGAGACAGACAGAGAGAGCTGAAATTGTTTAATAGCATAGATTTAATAGGACAGAGTAATTGCCTTGCACACATTTGGGATAAGCTACCCAAATCTTCATGCCTGATGTATTCACTTACCTCTTCCTAATCTATGCTTTTTAATACCTTCATAAATGATTTATTACCTTTGCTACATTGGATGGGGGCATGTCTCTTTAGTATGATTGCTTAAAGATGCTACCTTAGGAGGGCCTTTTGTAATCAGGGTTTGGCTACACGGGGAAATTGGAAGCCAAGTCATTGTTCCAGAATAGGGTCACTTTTATTCCAGAATGGTTTCCACACAGGGAGTTATTTTGGTATAGCTGTGCCTAGATAATTATTGCATAGCTATTTTGACATAACTATAGGTGGAGTCCATCCCATGTTTTTCACAAATGAGAAATAATACAAAATAAAATGACACAAAATGAAAAACTCACCCTGCAGCAGCAGCTCCTGTGGCTCCTGTCTTTCGGGGCTGGGCCCCTACTCCAGCCATTGTGACTTAGCATAACGAGTCATAGTGCCACTCACTCAAATTTGGCCTGGCCGCCCCTCCATCATGATAGGAGGACATCCAGGCCAAACCTGGGAGTGGCGCTACGACTCTGTGTGCTGAGGTGCAATGCCCAGCCCGGGAAACCAGGCCCAGCCCTGCAGGACAAGGGCTGCTGCTGTGAGGTGAGTGTAGGATGACCTTTCTCTGTAATCTCCCCATCTCCCAGGGCCTTCATCCCCCTCGGAGGCAGGAGGAAATACAATTATTACGAAATTCCATAAAAATAGAGGAGAGGAAAAAAAATTTTTAAAGGAAGAAGAATTTCATGGGACTCTAATTATACTGGTCTATTTCCCCATGCAGACATGCACTGAGTATTATACACATGGTCTGAGCTGTCAGGAAATAAAGCATTCACTTCCTTACCCTCACCTGGTGTCCCTAATCTCTAGCTATGCTGCACCCCAGATCAGCCACAACCCCAAGTCCGTAGCCTCAAGAATGAGTTATTCCTGTATAGGCTCTTTAAAGGAGAGAAGGCACCCCCAATCCCACAGCCTGTTTTCAATCTGTAATTTGGCTGTAAATATTTGCTCCATGCTGAAATTTGGCAGAAAGCTTCTTTGCTAGAGGTGGATTTGTTTTACAAAATGAGAAAAATATTAGAATATGTTTACATAGTACAAGTGGTGTCTGTTAAATTATTGGTTCTGGGTGTATTTTACAGTTACACAACTCTAAAATAATTGACTTTTAAAATATTCTACAAGGCAATAGCCCGTAATATGGCTTTACTGTATTGGTTATTTTTGGTCATGGTGGTTGATTGTAGCTGCCAAATTATGAAGTCTTGAAAGAGATCAAAGGTAATTCAGTGTGGAAATTTTGTTTACAAATGAATTTCTCTCTGTGCTTGGGAAGCACACACTGTAAGGATTGTATTGGCCCTTGTCTCTTGTTTTGTTTTTCCTCCTGTTGCTCCAAATCTGCTTTCAGCATTGCTTTAGACTTTGGTGATTTCTCCCATGCTGGGTTCTAGTCTCCTGGGGAATCTGTCATTGGTCTCTTCTCTTTTCACTCCCCTTTTTATCCCTTTGTGACTGCTGAATCCATGCACACTAATAATCTCTATGCTAATGATTCTCACATCGAACTTGTCACACCTGACCCTGTGTCCATTCCCTCATCTCTGTCTCCTGTATGTCATCCGGTATTACTTGCTGCCAGCTCAAGCTCCTTATTTGTTCTCTCAACATTTTCAAGTACTGTGGACTCTCATCAGGTCCTCTTTTAATTCCCCTCTTCTCCCACTGAGTTGAAGCTGTTAAGACTTACTACTGCTTCTGGCACCATACGCTGAAAGTTAAGCTTATCCAGGCTCTGGTCACCTCCAGACTATAATTACTGCAGTTTTCTTCTGTTCTCTTGGTCTTAACATTATTTCTTTCCACACGCTCAAAAATGCAGCAGCTAAAATTATTTTCCTCACCTGTCAATCTGAGTATGTCTGTCTTCTCTTTGGATAGATCTTCCTCTTTCCTGCCTACCATTATCAAGTTTAAATTTCTCTTCCTTACTTTCAAAGTTGTACATATCACTACCTACCCTGCATCTTAAAACTTGTTTCTTATCATATCCATTCTTCCTAATGTATTCTGTCAACAGCGCAAGCTTCACTGAGCCCTTTCTTTCCTTTTCCCAGTCATGTTTTTGCTTCATTTTCTTATGTAACTTCCCAGTTCTACTGCACCAAGTTCCCTCCCTTTCCTTAGTATTTATCTTAGACCTTTTTTGTCCAGGAGATCCACAGACACTAACACACAACACTGCCAATCACCGCCCTTACTCTACGCCTAATTTCAGTGGTTGTCTGAGGGATACTACAGAGGTGGTGAATTACTTGGCCGAACTGCCATAGCTCTTCAAAAGCACCCACACAACAACACAACTAGCACACACAATAATGAAGCACAGATCTAGCCTCTGATAGCAGCACATCTAACAGACACAAATCAACATAACGTATCCAACAACCAGCATATACAATAACCCCAAATATACAGCCTCACACCACAGACCCCTAATTGGCTATCTGTGCAAATCCACACAACCATCACACCAGTACACAGGATAACCCCAAACATCATTCTAAAGCTTAAAACATATGTTGAGTCAGTCTGAAGCAATGGAAACAGCTAGAAACCTGACTGAGAGGTGTGGGGGGGTTTCTTGGTGGTGTTTTTGTTGGTTTGTTTTGTTTTGAAGAATGTCACCAGGTTAAATTATTATTGGGATTTATGGCCTGTTACCGTCTAATTTTTAAGTTCTCAACCATTTTTTGGCTTTTTCTCACACATGACTTTATACCGGTGTGCTTTGTCATTCCATTTGCTTGGGTGGCCAAGTGTTCTGCTTTGGATACTCATTGTTACTTTATTTTAGTCCTTTGGTTTAAGGTTGAAGAAGTGTGTTGCATGTTATATTTGGTCTCTTGTGTTAATTGCACATACAGCCATTTTGTCTCTAGGTCTCTGGTTTTATTTCAGCCCAGGTGCCTAATAAAAAGTTGTTACCATCTGGTATCTGTTTTGTGAAATATGCCTGCGTTTTTCTTTTCCTTATGGACGAGTGTACACATCACAAAAACCACCACATAGTTGGCACCTTCTTGCAGTTTTAGAAGAAAGGTCAGGGATCTCATTATGAGGAGTGTAACAATATGGCTATAGCATGGGGGTTGTGTGTTGCAGAATCATTTCATTCAGTGAGGAAAGGAAGGGTAAAAATAAGTCAGTCCATTACATATCTACAAATAGTTTATTTCAAACCCCATAAAATTGATCAGTTTGTCTTGATATGTTGATAGCATCCAGTTAGATTATTACCACTTCTATGGATACAGTTTTGTTGAAGAGTTGTGTCTTAATTTGAGCCACTAGCCATCACCTTCAGCTCCCAACTAAAATCTCTCCAAAGCATCATCAAGGATCTACAACCTATCAGATCTTGGGAGACAGGCCAGTCCTTGCTTACAGACAATCCCCCAACCTGAAGCAAATACTCACCAGCAACCACACAACAGAACCACTAACCCAGGAACCTATCCTTGCAACAAAGCCTGTTGCCAACTGTGTCCACATATCTATTCAGAGGACACCATCATAGGACCTAATCACATCAGCCACGCTATCAGAGGCTCGTTCACCTGCACATCTACCAGTGTGATATATGCCATCATGTGCCAGCAGTGCCCCTCTGCCATGTACATTGGTCAAACTGGACAGTCTCTACGTAAAAGAATAAATGAACACAAATCAGACGTCAAGAATTATAACATTCAAAAACCAACCAGTCGGAGAACACTTCAGTCTCTTTGGTCACTCGATTACTGACCTAAAAGTGTCAATTCTTCAACAAAAGAACTTCAAAAACAGACTCCAACGAGAGACTGCTGAATTGGAATTAATTTGCAAACTGGATACAATTAACTTAGGATTGAATAGAGACTGGGAGTGGATGGGTCATTACACAAAGTAAAACTATTTCTCCATGTTTATTTCCCCCCCTCCCCCGTTCCTCAGATGTTCTTGTCAACTGCTGGAAATGGCCCACCTTGATTATCACTACAAAAGGTTCCCGTCCCCCCCCCCCCCCCCGCTGCTCTCCTGCTGGTAATAGCTCACCTTACCTGATACTCTTGTTATAGTGTGTATGGTAACACCCATTGTTTCATGTCCTCTGTGTATATAAAATCTCCCCACTGTATTTTCCACTGAATGCATCTGGTGAAGTGAGCTGTAGCTCATGAAAGCTTATGCTCAAATACATTTGTTAGTCTCTAAGGTGCCACAAGTACTCCTTTTCTTTTTGCTTGCACTAAATTCTTGCCTCCAAGTGACATAGATAAGTTATCATATACTTTTTGTTCCCATAAGAGTGCAGAAAAAGGAAAAATAATTAAATGAAATTTAACTCGTGGTTACTGATAAATTCAGAAGTTTTACTATCAATGCATATTACATTAAGTGCTGTGGGCTGGAAATTCCAACTCCTGATATCCAAGGGTTAAAAATGATGAAGACATGAGCTGCTGAAATAGACCGAAAATCTATGGTAACTCTACATTTAAACAAAACTAAAATTTAATCTGTGTATCTTGGTTTTTATTCCTTTAAAACATGTCTATAATGTAACAGAGAACTCTTCAGAATTAAAATAACATTTAAAGTAGACATTCAAATTCATTTTTCCATATGATATAGGGAGAATTTACAATTGTGTTTTTTCAAGATTTAGTAATTAAATAGACAAAACTCTGTAGGTCATGTCTACCGTAATAGTTAACACCTGGTTCAACTTCTTGCTGTTTTTATTGGAGGGAAAATTTATGATCCTGTATTTCTTGAAAAGGGAAAATATGATCTAAAATATTGCATGGTATAGGGAAATTATAATAAACATAGTAGTACTGCTCAAAGTATGAAATGCTTACTATGCACATTTAAATAGTCATGTTTCAGTAGTTTGGTAATTATTACTGGCATTTTATGTTATATGAAAACTGCTTTTCATATAACACAATAACACTCACAGGCGGGAAGCGGAGCGCCACGGCTGGGATCTGGCATAGTGGAGTGGGCTGGGGCCGCGTTGCTTTGCTTCCCGCCGCTGCCAGTGAGTGCCTGTCAGGAGGCGGGGTGTGTGGATAGGGGTCAGGGGACAGGGAGCAGGGGGTTGGGTAGGGGGTGGGGTCCTGGGGGTGATTAGGGACGGGGGTCTCTGGAGGGGGCGGTCAGGGAACAAGGAACAGAGGGGCCAAAGCAAGTTCGATACAATGCGGTCTCACCTATAACGCGGTGAAATTTTTTTCCTCTCTCGAGGACCAGATTACATCGGGGTACAAGTGTATATGTAAGTTAAATAATTTATCAATCAAAAGTAGTTCACTGCGTGGAAGCCTTCATGTTTATTATTAAAAACATGGGCTGTTCATGTAGTTACACCATAAGGCTAGGTTAGGCCAGTGTGTTACTACTGACCTGGTAAAACTTTGGTTCTAGATAGAGTAGTATCTTGTCATTGGAGTTGCAGAAAGATAGAACTGTTTTCCTTTTCCACAGGAATAATGTTCATGATGATTAGCTCCACCCCAACAGGGAAACTCATGGCTCTAAAGCAGCGGGGGTGGTGGGGCATACTTGTTTTGTTTTTGTTCTTGTTTCCTTGGCTTAAGTCTTCTACAGTAACTCACTCTTTGGATTCCTGGGTCTGGAATTCAAGAATATTCTGAATGAAAATGGGGTTGACAGTGTTTTTGATTGACATTAGAAAGTGTTTACTGTGGGAAGAACATTTGTGGGAAGTAAATTCTAAAGCATTTTTTAGTGACAAGGTAGGTGAGGTAATATCTTTTATTGAACCAACTTTTGTTGGCGGAAAGTACAATCTTTTAAGCTACATTAAGCTCTTCTTCAGGTCTAGCAAAGGAAATCAGAGTGGCTGAGCTAAATACAAGTTGGGAGAGATTGTTAAATATAACAGGTAATGCATGTTGTAGGAGGCCACTTGAAAAGAAGTGGGCAGTGAGAGATTAACACTGCAGTATTTAAAGTTGAATTTTATTTCTCAAAAGTCAGGACATATAAGGGTTAAAATTATTTTAGAATTTGTGTAGATTAGAACAAGAGGGTAAGATTAGGTTGCAGTGAGCTAACTACTTTCCCCCTATAGACACTAATTAACGCTTGTTTGACCATAGGGGTCACTTGGCTGAAACAGTTACAGTTAAGATTCCAAAAAGTTTCCATTTTACTGGCTTGTTTTAAGAAATTTGTATTTTTATGGAATACTTTCCTTGCTTGCTTCCTTATAAAGGGTGGGAGGCTCTTTTGAGAGAGAAAGTGGGTTCGAACAGAATCACTTTGTGATTTGTGTAAGTGAACTCTAGTAGCTTTACAGAGTTCATAAACCCTCCAGTGAAGTTTGTGATATCTGTAAGATGGATAGGGTCAGGGTTTTTTCTTTCCTTTTCCTTTTTCTTAAAATCCTCCCTCTCCACAAAACCAAACAAGGAACCTCTAGGAAATTAAATAGAAAAATAAAGTAACATCTGTAGGGAAGGAAAGGTTAGTACTTCAAGAAAGTAATCAGATTGGGGATATCAAATATGGACAAGAAATTATCATAACATCCTGTCTCAGCTAGTCCTTGTGATTCTGCACCTTGATTATCTTCAGGGATTTTGTTCTCTTCTACCTGTAAGAATAGTTTCAACCATTCAAGCTCTGTCTTTGAACTACTGAGTTAGAATAATGTTTTGAGCCACAGTTGTGCATATCTTCTATGTGTGATAACACAGCAGGGAGAATCATGACCAGATCTCCTGATACACAGCAGGCTATTTATCAGAAAAAAATTAAAATGTTGTTTTATATATGTGATATACACTTGGGGCGCCAGAAATGTAAGCGACCGTGTTACCCTTCTGCCTCAGCAAGAGAGCTTTGCTGGAGCTTTTACTGCCACATCAGTCTGTCTGCCTCACCAGCAAAGTCATCGAGACTCTGTCAGTTTAAATCTTGCCTTGTAGGTAACATTCAGAGAACCCCACTTCCCCAGAGATGTCTCTTTGCAGTGTCCAGCCCTTTTTCATTGACCACTCACAGAAATTACCAAAGAGACTGCACGCACCAGCCTGTCAGTTTAGCTGAGGGCCCATGTTTTACTTTAATACACAGCCCTGAATTGGTTATAGTAAAACTAGGCACAAGGTTATTAATGAAGAACATGGATTTAAGTGATACTAAGCAAGAGAAAAAGAGACGGGTATGGTTGCAAACAAAACAAAAGCCACGCGCTTTCTAGTGTGGAAAGTTTAATTTTATCAGACTATATTTTTTTGGCTTAGCAGCTTTCTTTCTTACTTTGAACTATCAGCATCTCCAGCTCCTCAGGCAGGAGGATCCACTATTCACAGAATCAGGGGGTGCTGACCCTGTGTTCCCTCAGTGATGGATAACACAGGCGTCCCCTTTCTTCCATTTTTTAAGCCCAGAAAACCTTTGAAATGTATTCTTTGAAAAGTTAACCCAGACAAAATTCCTCTTCCATGCTCTTGTTCTTCCAGGTGCAGGCATCAAGCCCCTTCTTCATTCTCTGCTCAACTTGCTTTCTGGATTGGCTTGATCCCTTTGTTTGCATAAGATGCAAATGTGCTCTCATTGTGCTTTGCTTGAAATTAAGTCATGCTGTTTTCTCTCTGCCTGTTAGCTTGATCACTACAGAAAGGGAGAGCCACATTCCTTTCTCAAGTAGTTTACTAACTATTTCCACAATATGCTTTAAGAACATATATTTCCAGCACTCATACCCAACTTTTTATCTGCATCCCTTATGTACATCGCACAATGATATTCTTGACCTGTGTATGTCCAGTTTACATATGCCTACCTTGCAAGACATTGAGTAAATATTCTGACAGTTAGTTGGGTGCGCCCTTTGCCAGTTGGCATAAAGGGGCTCTTAGGGTCACAATATATCACCTTCCAAACATATTATAAATAAATGTATGTGTTGCTTATTGGTAGGGTATTAACTTACATAGAAAATGTTGTAACACTTTAATAAACTCAACAATATCTTGCAAAGACTGAGAAGACAGGAGGGTCATCCATTTCTCCTTCAAAAAATGTCTTGCAATCTTCAGCTTCTTCCTCTGTCTGGATGTCACAGAATCATAGACTTTAAGGTCAGAAGTGACTATTATGATCGTCTAGTCTGACCTCCTGCACAACGCAAGCCACGGAATCTCACCCACCAACTCCTGTAACAAACCCCTAACTTTATGTCTGAGCTATTGAAGTCCTCAAATCGTGGTTTAAAGATGTCAAGGTGCAGAGAATCCTCCAGCAAGTGACCCGTGCCCCATGCTACAGAGGAAGGCGGAAAACCCCCAGGGCCTCTTCCAATCTGCCCCGGAGGAAAATTCCTTCCCGACCCCAAATATGGCAATTAGCTGAACCCTGAGCATGTGGGCAAGATTCACCAGCCAGATACACAGAAAAGTAATAACTCAGATCCCACCCCATCTAACATCCCATCACAGGCCATTGGGCCTATTTACCATGAATATTTAAAGACCAATTAATTGCCAAAATCATGTTATCCCGTCATACCATCTCCTCCATAAACTTATCGAGTTTAATCTTGAAGCCAGATAGGTCTTTTGGCCTCACTGCTTCCCTTGAAAGGCTATTCCAGAACTTCAGTTCTCTGATGGTTAGAAACCTTTGTCTAATTTCAAGTTTAACTTCCCGATGGCCAGTTTATATACATTTGTTCTTGTGTCCACATTGGTAATGAGCTTAAATAATTCCTCTCCCTCTCCGGTATTTACCCCTCTGATATATTTATAGAGAGCAATCATATCTCCCCTCAACCTTCTTTTAGTTAGGCTAAACAAGCCAAGCTCTTTGAGTCTCCTTTCATAAGATGGCTTTCCATTCCTCGGATCATCCTAGTAGCCCTTCTCTGTACCTGTTCCAGTTTGAATTCATCCTTCTTAAACATGGGAGACCAGAACTGCACACAGTACTCCAGGTGAGGTCTCACCAGTGCCTTGTATAATGGTACTAACACCTCCTTATCTCTACTGGAAATACCTCGCCTGATGCATCCCAAGGCCGCATTAGCTTTTTTCACGGCCATATCACATTGGCGGCTCATAGTCATCCTGTGGTCAACCAGTACTCCAAGGTCCTTCTCCTCCTCCGTTACTTCTAATTGATGCGTTCCCAGGTAATAACTAAAATTCTTGTTAAATAAAACGCATGACCTTACACTTCTCACTATTAAATGTCATCCTATTACTATTACTCCAGTTTACAAGGTCATCCAGATTCTCCTGTATGATATCCCTGTCCTTCTCTAAATTGGCAGTACCTCCCAGCTATGTATCATCCGCAAACTTTATTAGCACACTCCCACTTTTTGTGCCAAGGTCAGTAATAAAAAGATTAAATAAGATTGGTCCCAAAACCTATCCCTGAGGAACTCCACTGGTAACCTCCCTCCAGTCTGACAGTTCACCTTTCAGTATGGCCCGCTGTAGTCTCCCTTTAACCAATTCCTTATCCACCTTTCAATTTTCATATTGATCCCTATCTTTTCCAATTTAACTAATAATTCCCCATGTGGCACTGTATCAAACGCCTTTTTGAAATCTAGGCAAATTTATATCCACTGCATTTCCTTTGTCTTAAAAATCTGTTACCTTCTCAAAGAAGGAGATCAAGTTGGTTTGGCACGATCTACCTTTTGTAAAACCATGTTGTATTTTGTCCCATTTACCATTGACCTCAATGTCCTTAACTACTTTACTTTCTCCTTCAAAATTTTTTCCAAGATCTTGCATGCTACAGATTTCAAACTAACAGGCCTGTAGTTACCTGGATCACTTTTTTTTTCCCTTTCTTAAAAATAGGAACTATGTTAGCAATTCTCCAGTCATATGGTACAGCCCCTGAGTTTACAGAGTCATTAAAGATTCTTGCTAATGGGCTTACAATTTCATGTGCCAATTCCTTTAATAATCTTGGACGAAGATTATCTGGGCCCCCTGATTTAGTCCCATTAAACTGTTCGAGTTTGGCTTCTACCTCAGATATGGTAATATCTATCTCCATAACCTCATTCCCATTTGTCATGCTACCATTATCCCTAAGATCCTCTTTAGCCTTATTAAAGACTGAGGCAAAGTATTTGTTTAGATATTGGGCCATGCCTAGATTATCCTTGACCTCTACTCTATCCTCAGTGTTTAGCAGTCCCACTTCTTCTTTCTTTGCTTTCTTCTTCTTTATATGGCTATAGAACCTTTTACTATTGGTTTTAATTCCCTTTGCGAGGTCCAATTCTACTTGACTTTTAGCCTGTCTCACTTTATCCCTACATGTTCTGACCTCAATGAGGTAGCTTTCCTTGCTGATGCCTCCCATCTTCCACCCCTGTATGCTTTCTGCTTTTTCTTAATCACCTCTCTGAGATGCTTGCTCATCCAGCTTGGTCTACAACTCCTGCCTGTGCATTTTTTCCCCCTTTCTTGGGATGCAGGCTTCAGATAGCTTCTGCAGCTTTGACTTGAAGTAATCCCAGGCCTCCTCTGCCTTTAGATCCATAAATTCTTCAGTCTAATCCACTTCCCTAACTAATTTCCTTAATTTTTGAAAGTCAGCCTTTTTGAAATCGAAAACTCTAGTTGCAGATTTATTTTTGTTTATCCTTCCATTCAGTTTGAACTGAATTAGCTCATGATCACTTGAACCAAGTGTCACGGAGTGTGGGGGAGCCCTGGCCCTGCACCCCTCTTCCTGGGATTCACTGTGACTCTCAGCCACCCAGTAAAACGGAAGGTTTATTGGACAATAGGAACATAGTCTAAAACAGAGCTTGTGGGTACAACCACGACCCCTCAGTCAAGTCCTTCTGGGGGGCAGGGAGCTCAGGCCCCAGCCCTGGGGTTCCCTGTGTTCCACCACCCAGCACCAAACTGAAACCAAAACCTCCCCAGCAGGCTCTCTCCTGCAGCCTTTGTCCAGTTTCCTGGGTAGAGGTGCTACCTACCCCTCCCCCTCCTGGCTCAGGTTACAGGCTCTTGGGTATCCCATCCCCAGTGAAACTCCCCTGCCACATTCCCAGGTCAACACTCGCCCCTCCCTGCTGCGTCACACCAAGGTTGTCCCCTACAACCATTTCTTCTATGAGGTCCTCACTACTCACCAAAATCAAATCTAAAATGGCATCCCCTCTAGTCGGTTCAGCAACTATTTGATGAAGGAATCCATCAGCTGTCACATCCAGGAAAATCTGAGCCCTATTATTACGAGCACTCGTCCTCCAGTCTATACCTGGGAAGTCAGTCTCCCAAGATCACGCAATTTCCATTAGTATTTACTTCATTAAAAAATTAAAGAGGGCTCTATTCATACCCAAATTGGATCCCGACGGTCTATAGCACACCCCAAGTACTATCACAGGGGAGGATCTAGTAGTTTTCTTCCCCAATGTGATTTTTGCACAGACAGACTCTGTCTTATCCATTCCATCACTTCTTATTTCTTTACAGTCTACCTCATCACTGATATAGAATGCTACTCCACTACCTTTGCCTTTTATTTCTGTCTTTCCTAAACAGAGCATACCCTTCAATAGCTGAAGTCCAGTCATGACTACTATTCCACCATGTTTCTGTTATCCCTGTAATATCTGGTTTCACTTCCTGCAGCAGTAGCTCTAGTTCCTCCATTTTGTTACCGAGGCTCCTCTCATTGGTGTACAAACATCTTAATTTTTGCTGTTTGGCCTCGTTCACATTCTTTACCTGATTAGGCACGGACATTCTATAGCCATGATCTATTAGACTGGTATCCACACTACCCTTCCTCCTTATTGCCATTCTCCTACCCACGGCTGTATCCTTTCTTACTTAGTTTTCTTCCCTCTCAATGCTAAAATCCGGCGTGGAGATTACCTGGACATCTCCCCCAAATTCCTAGTTTAAAGCTCTCTTAATCAGTTGTGCCAGTATCCTAGAAGTCTATTTCCTTCCCTACTCAGATGCAGTCCATCCCAAGAGAACTGTCCTCTGTCCATGAATGCCTCCCAGTGGCCATACATCCCAAAGCCCTCCTTATAGCACCACTTGCAGAGCTATCTGTTGAACATCATAATCTTGTCACACCTTTGTTTCCCTTCTCTAGGAACGGGCAGAATCCCACTGAAGATCACCTGAGCCCGATTTCCTTAAGCATCTTCCCCAGCCTGGCATAGTCTCCCTTGATACGTTCCAGTGAGAATCTATCCGTATCATTTGTTCCCACATGAAAGACAATCAATGAATTCTTCCCACTCCCGTTAGGTTCCTCCTCAGCCTCAGGTCCACATCCCGTATCTTAGCACCCTGTAGACAGCACACCCTTCTGTTCTCCGGATCATCTCTGGTTACAGGCCTGTCTAGTCTTCTCAGTAATGAGTCCCTAATCATGTAGACCTGCCTTTTCCTGGCAATGGTGCGATTCTCCAGTCTATCCCCTGTTCCATCTGGCTGCAAGTCCTCTTGATTCCTATTGTTCCTGGCGATCCTCTGCAACCCATCCCGTATCCTCCTGGGGCTCATATTTGGTGGTGTTATCTCTTATTGACTCTTGCCCTCTTCCTATAGGACTAGCTGCTCTTCTCTTCTCTTCTTGCCCTCTCACCTTCAGTGACCACTTGCTGTGCCCCTTCTTCATTTTCCATCTCCGCAAACCTGTTCCTGAGCTCTATTTCTCCTTCACTAACCTGTCTTTTCCTCTGCCTGGTTCTCTTAGTCACATGCTTCCACTGTCCATTTTCTTCACCCAGCAGTCTCCCCTCAGAATTCTTCAGTCCTCCTTCCATCTGCAAGTCTGAGCTTTTGCCTTCAGCTGCCTCATGTCTTTGCTCTATAATCTGCTCGAACCCCCTGCTCCGCTCCAACCAACCACCTGCATCTCCAATCCTCTGCTCTTCTCTTCCATCAGCTCTATCAGGCGGCACTTCGTGCAGACAAAACTCTTTCCAGGTACCCCCTCCAGGATCATGTACGTGTCGCAGCTTCCACATCCAGCCATCTTCATTGTGTCTTCCACTACTTGGGTCACTCCCACTGCTGCCTCTGTATCTGTCATAGCCTTCCCACCTAAATCCTGTTAGTCTTCTCCTCCAACAGAACTCCCACTCAAACTCCCCCGTTTACAGCTCTGTTTGCTGGTTCCTGTGCTGCTGCAGCTGTCTGTCAAGGTACTTTACAATGTCAAGGTACTGTACAGTGAGCTGTGGTTGAAGATCTTATACCACACCCACTCTTAATTTTGCACTCTGTATCAGCACATGAGCATTTCTCATGTGCCTAAGCTTTTAGTACTAGGTGCTGATGTTAGGTGTGTTACAATACATTGAGAAACTTTTCACATCCTTAATCACAAATGAAAATGAAATAGATTTCAATAGAGTTCAGTTTGTTAGTCTGTGGGAAGTAGTGAGGCTTAATTCTCTTGTTGTTTTGAGACCTGCAACCTGAATTTTTAAAGACGGGTCTGGTTTATGTCTGCAGAGTTGTGTCCTTCTCAACTTGAGATGATGAAAGAAATATATATAATCAATATGTATTAATTTTGTAGATTGGGTTCTCTGTCATATAG
The DNA here is from genome assembly GCF_965152275.1 of Natator depressus. Taxonomy (NCBI): domain Eukaryota; kingdom Metazoa; phylum Chordata; order Testudines; family Cheloniidae; genus Natator; species Natator depressus. Next base: position 74,817,829 of record NC_134240.1, read on the forward strand.
TGGGAGAGTGTTCTCCGAATACTGAAGAGATGAAAAATGTTGTAATTTCTCTTCCATAGTCGAAGGGCAGGCTGTGGGAGTATTGGATCTCCATTCTCTATGTGAACAGTACTCATACGAAAAGCAGAATGACCATTTAGAGTTTTTGCTGTAACACTGTAATGAAGTTTAAAGAGCAAGTAGTTCCAGTGGGAATTCCATCTTAACTAAGTGTTTGTCTGGGAATAATTAACTTTGTTCTGGAATATCCAGTGTGTTTTAAATTGTGTGACGTTGTAGCATAAATAAATCACAAATAATATAAAAACTCTTTATATATCTGTAGCTTGAAGTCTGTTAGTGTTAAATAAAAATACTTAATTAAATTTTTTACCTTGGAAATTCACTGTATAAATATAGCTGTTTCATCATTTATTCACAGCACAAATACCATGAATTATGCATGGGATTCAAAAAGGCTTCTGGTATTTGTGGTGATACATTGACAGTTAAATGAGCCAGGAAGTACCAAGAGGATTACATAAAGGATAAAAATATTTAAGATAAAAGCTTTTAAGGTTAGCATTTAAAAATAGTTAATTTAAAACCAGTTAGTAGTATTGTTGAACATGTTACAGGGTTTACCTTAATGGTCACTGTTGCTTTGCAGTTCACTACTAATCTTGATTTGTAAATCCTGTGTCTTTCTGGTTCTAGACTACTTTTGAGCAGAGATGACCAATTAATCAATCACTGTTGTTTGCATGATATGAATGAATGATTAGACTGAGGCTACAAAATAAATCTTCACTTTTAAATTAAGAGCCTGAACCCATTCTTATTAGTTTCAATAGGAACTAAATACAGCCCTCTGCCAGAACTTAAATCTCAGGCTAGGTCTACAGTACAGCCGGGATTGACGCTCTGAGATTGGTCCACTGGCGGTCGATTTAGCGGGTCTAGTGAAGACCCACCAAATTGACAGCAGGTCACTCTCCAGTCAACTCCTGTACTCTACCCCACACGAGAAGAGTAAGGTAAGTCGACGGGAGAGTTTCTTTCGTCGACCCCCGTGGTGTAGACCCCACGGTAACTTGACTTAAGGTACGTCGACTTACCATCAATAGATCTCATGTAGCGTAGGTCGACTTACCATGGGTAGTGTAGACATAGCCTAAGTTTCCAAAGACAATGGATTGCGTGAACTCATTGTCCTAGATCAGGGGTGGGCAAACTACAGGCCGGATCCAGCCTGCTGGATTGCCACTGCTGCAGGCTCCACGCCACTCCGGGAAGTGGCCACATCACGTCCCTGCAGCTCGTGGGGGTGGGGCGGCAGAGAGCTCCACATGCTGCTCTTGCCTGTCGGTACCTTCCCTAAAGCTCCCATTGGCCAGGAACAGGTTACTGCAGCCAATGGGAGTTTTGAGGGAGGTACTCACAGGCGAGGGAAACACGCGGAGCCCTGTACTCCACCCCAGGGGCCGCGCAGGGACGTGGTGCCAGCCGCTTCCCGGAGTGGCGCGGGGCTGGGAAGGCAGGCAGAGAGCCTGCCCTGGCCCCGGTGTGCGCCGCTACCACCCTGGAGCCCCTCTAGGTAAGCCTCGCTGGGGCAGAGCCTGAACCCCTCCTGCACCCCAACTCCCTGCCCTAAGCCCCCGGCCGCATCCTGCACCCCTCCTGCACCCCAACTCCCTGCTCTGAGCCCCCTCCTGCACCCTCCATCCCCCTGCCCGAGCCCCTTCCTGCACCATGCACCCCTCCTGCACCTCAACCCCCTGGCCTGAGCCCCCTCATACACCCCTCCCCTGCCCCAACGCCTTGCCCTGAGCCCCTTCCTGCACACCGCACCCCCCCCCCTCGCACCCCAACCTCCTGCCCCGGCCCTGCAAGCAATTTCCCCACCCAAATGTGGCCCTCGGGCCAAAAAGTTTGCCCACCCCTGTTCTAGATACTAGTCCCTCTTTATAAAGCTATTTGCATACTAAATAAGAAAAATGAGTAGTTGAACAATGATTGGTTATGATTTCACAATAGTGCAAAACGTTAAAGTGAAATAAATTGGCATGTGTGTGAATTTACCTTTCAGTAGTACTCTGGTCAAATAGTTTTACAGCAGCAAACTTTTAATACTATTTCTTAGATTTATTTTGTTAACAAATGTCATTTTATTCACAGCTGCTGCTGAGGGCAAAGGCAAAAGTGGGGAAGATTTTTTTCAGAAGGTAAGAAACCTCTTTGTTACAATCCTACATTTGATAAGTACAGTAATTGGATACATTATTGTGGGAAGAATTATACTTCAAATTATGGTGAAATTGATATTTAGTTTAGCGCTCTCTCTAATGAATATTTTGATGTAACTTCCACAATATTCCTTAATTTCCTAACCATGGTGATTATTAACCCTTTTTTTATTGTTACCATAGTTTTTTAGTAGAATGTATATTTGGTATCATATGTATAACATATAATAGATTTAATCTGTTTATTACAGGGTATGTATCACAAAGTAAACAGTATAGTAAGTTTGATTGTAAATATGTTCTTTCAGAGCCCATTGTTAGATAGATGTACATACATAGTGAGGGGAAGATGAAATTACATGAAGGCCAACGAACAGCTGCAATACAGAAGACATTGTCAAGTTGTCTTGAACAGAAGTCTGTTTTTTTTATCCTCTTCAATTGAGTTGCATCACCCTAAGAGAAGACTACCTAAGTAACTGAACATGATTGCCCCTTTCCTCCCAAATATGCTGTAGAATGTATATTCTCAGATAGTCATGAGGAGTCCTCTTCTGGAAGTAATATTTTTCTTCCTTAAATCTTTCAAAATGTTCTTGAATTCCAAAACTTTTTATGTCTTATAGTTCATTTTTATCAGCTGATTTGTTTTTGGGAGGCTTCTGCTTCCCATGAAATTAGAGAAACTTCCCAGAGGATGAGACAGCGTGATCTAGAGGTGTGAAACTGGCCTTTGTATTTCATGGGTGAGGACAGGAGAAGATTGTACGCTTTCCTTTTAGGGTCAACAATCTTTAGTTAGGTGAATTTGGTCACGTCTTGAACTGGCAGCATGACCCCCTGAGTGACAATCATGTGAGATAACTTCAAAGAAACAAAATTACAGATATTTTTCCTTGTTACTGTCAGTCTCAGTGCAGCTCTTTGAGTGTCACGAACAAAAGGCATAACTGAACATCCACGAAATGGCAACAATTATTCTGAATATTCAAAGGATGAAATCTTGGCCCATCTGAGGCCAGTGGGAGTTTTGCCACTGACTTCTTCAGTGCGGCCAGGATTTGTTAGACCAGGGGTCAGCAACCTTTCAGAATTGGTGTGTCCAGTCTTCATTTATTCACTCTAATTTAAGGTTTCGCCAGTAGTACATTTTCACGTTTTTAGAAGGTCTCTTTCTATAAGTCTATAATATATAACTAAACTATTGTTGGTTTCAGAGTAACAGCCGTGTTAGTCTGTATTCGTAAAAAGAAAAAAGAAAAGGAGTACTTGTGGCACCTTAGAGACTAACGAGTTTATTTGAGCATGAGCTTTCGTGAGCTACAGCTCACTTCATCCGATTCATTCATGCATCCGATGAAGTGAGCTGTAGCTCACGAAAGCTCATGCTCAAATAAACTGGTTAGTCTCTAAGGTGCCACAAGTACTCCTTTTCTTTTTTCTTTAAACTATTGTTGTATGTAAAGTAAATAAGGTTTTTAAAATGTTTAAGAAATTTCATTTAAATTAAATTAAATTAAAATGCAGAGCCCCCGGGACCGGTGGCCAGGACCCGGGCAGTGTGAGTGCCACTGAAAATCAGCTCGCGTGCCACATTCGGCACGCATGCCATTAGTTGCCTACCCCTGTGTTAAACCTTTTAGTTGCCTTCGGTTTCTGTATTATCGCATGAAACAGGAACGGTCCATCAAACTACTGAACGAAATAGGTGACTGGAGTCCTGCATAGCAGACTTTTTTCTTTATTGTCACTTGAATGGTTGAGTGTTTGATCATTTGTATCAACATGTCCTCTCCAGCTCCTCCAGATTTAAATGATTCTATCCAGATTTAACAATGTTCTGGCTTGTTATACAAAACATACTATACATTATTGCCATAATCTATTTTATAATTCTAGAGTTTTATTAGATGATGTTGTGAAGTCTAACGTGTGTTTAAAAAAAAACAACAAAAAAATAAAAAAACCCAAAACCACCTTTAAGTTGCATTAGTAGTGTTAGACTAGTATAATGCTTCATTGCAGTTTCAAACATTGACAAGACTTGGAACTTAGATTCTAGGATGATTAGGAACAAGTTTTCTTATAAAATACGTTGAGCGTCTCTAAGAGGGAAATTTGCGTGTCTCACAGTGAAGGCGTGTGGTTAGACAGTTGCAGAGACAACACAGAAGATTAAAAAAACTGTCTGATAGCATTTGAACCACAAAGAGAAGAAAAATTGGTAGCAAATGAATGTTAAAGTGAGTTATGCAAATACTTTTTCAAGACCAGTTGTAAATAGTTCTATGAAGGTTATTTTAATTGAGGTCTATATGTCCTGATGCTTTTAGGTTTAGTTGGCTGTGTACTCTGTACTGTAGAGAAAAAGTAGTGTCAAACAGTCTTTGATTTGGAAATTGCTTGGAGCTTGTTTAGTCCATGATGTTTTTTATACAACCAGCTGATATACAAATATTCTATGATTTCTTGGTTCTACCTGATTAAAAAATTATACCAGAATTTGAAGCTCTTGCTGAGAAGTTACTGAACGATAGATTCAGAAAATTGGTTTATTTGTTTTAGGAGTGAAAATTAATGGACAGCAACAAAAGATTAATGGTAGCCTTAGCTTTTATTTACAAATTCCATGCATACACAAGCTTTGATCAGAAATGGGTTTTAACCTTATTGCTAGTACAGTCCAGACTTATCCTCTCATGCCTACTTTTTATTCATAGATTGGAAGATGAAAACAAGCTTTCCTGTATTTTTAACAACTAGTTGCTTCCTTAACTTTGTATGAACTAGCTTGAATGAATAGTCATTGAACTGAACTAGTTAAATAAACCAAAATAAAGAAAATATCCTCCCTGCACATGCAGAAAAGACTACTGTTCTCAAAAGCTGTTTTAGGATTTCAACAATCTCTGGTTCCAAGAAGAGATGACCTGTGCGTGCTGATAGTTGGGGGCGGAGGTACAGAGTGAGGGCAGCCGGCTTCAGCAGTGTTACTGGGCATACTCAGTCCATGTGAGCATGCTCAGTAAAAGCCAAGGGGCATGTGACCCTGTGAGCCTCCTCTCCTCCCCACGCATCACCTCTGGTTCCAGTCATTTCCAACATTTTGGTGGTTTGACTCTATAACTTCAGCAGCAAACATGTACTGCTTAATATTGCTCTTTAAATTTAATGTAAATGATTTTAATATATTAATATTATATAGTTTAATTTATAGTAAATTTAGGCCTTAATATAGCTTGTCACCATTTCACATTTTAATTTTAAATAGGTTCATTTTTAAATATAAACTTGTATTTATATTAAAAAATCTGTTTTTATTAAATACAATTATCAATTTTTATCCACACTGAGCAGTAGCTTTTGCAGAATCCTTTTGCAGTGTGCCGATTGATTCCACAAAGCTTCTATCTAGAATTCATTTCTTACCTTTACAAAAGTATTCTTTTGAGTCCAGATTAGACTGGATTTTCCATGCAGGGGAGCAGTACATTTGTTCACTTTTCAATTAGTAGTAATCCACCCAGACCTCCTTGTCATTGCTAGCTAGTTTCTTTTGTGGGAGTCTGTAAAGACCGTATCATAAAGGTGAAAAGAGGTTACTTACTGAAGTAAGTTTTGTTCTCTGCGTGTATTACCACCTTTATGGATACCTATTGACGTGATCTTTTGCCCTGGAGATGTAAAGGCTGTGTCACGGTTATACAGGATCCAAGGGACAGTTGGCGAAGAAGGACATCTATTCATGTTGTTTTCGAATGCTGGAATGGAGGGCCTCGCCATGCTCTCAGAATGGCTGCTTTGAAATCATTCCATGGTAGGGCATGTGATCTTAGTATGGATCTGTGAAGGTAATACATTTGGAGAAAGCAAGTTACTTCAGTGACTCTCTTCCCTCCCCCCCCCCCATTATATTCCATTTGCAGATATATATTTTGTTTTATTTGAATGGCACATTTTCCATGAGAGACAAGGTGGATGAGGTAATATCTTTTTTTGGACCAACATCTGTTGGTGAGAGAGTGATTTGAGGAACAGCTCTGTGTAAGATCAAAAGCTTGCGTCTCTCACCAACAGAAGTTGGTCCAGTAAAAGATATTACCACACTCAGCTCGTCTCTTCAATATCCTGGAACCAACACCACATTTTCCATGTTCTGTTTCTACTTCTATCACAAAGAGGAACAAGGAATTTGTAAGGAATGTTTTCCTTTAGATGTGGAAGAATGGGATGTAAATTGAGTAAAGATTCTTTGGGGCTAAGTATAGTTTGAGCTATATAACTTCCTTTTGAAATTCTGTAGCAATTGGATTAAAAATATACACACGGTTACCTTAGTGATTTGAGGTGCATATTTTGCCAGAAAGAACAGATTTTCATGATTGTCACTGAAATAATATAAATTACACTCTGTGACATTTTAAGGATCAATGGGTGCTGTCACCAGTGCCCTGTAACCTTAGGGGCTTTTATGCTGTTAAGCTATGGTTCAATTCCCTGACACCAGTAGCCTGCTCACAAGCACAAAGTCTCATCTTGGCACCAGCATAGTTTCTCCTAGCAAGGTGACACCAACAGCCCCTCCCATCCAGCCTCCTCCCCGAGCTCTGTAGTACCAGATACTTGAACTGTCTGTCTCCCTCTGTTTCATCAACTTAGAAGGAGTGAAATTAGCCCTCCAGCTTACTTTGGTGCACACACTTGATATGGTTTACACACCAGAGACCAGCTTGGGGTAAAAATAAACAAAGTTTATTTAACAGAAAAACCACACGTTCAGAGATGAAATAGTAATGGAAAGCAAACATACACAAGTGACACAGAAAATAAACATGAAGAAGCAATCTCAGGCTTTACACTTTCATATTAGATGAAATCGCTTTTTTAATAAAAGTTTTACCTATTGTCTTTGAACAGTTTAATTGCATATCCCCAGATAGGGTGACCAGACAACCCTTTTTAAAGGGACAGTCCTGAATTTAAGTCCCAACTTCTTCTTACAAATGGGCAACTTGTCCCATATTTTCTGTCTCCCCCTTCCCTACCCATCAGTACTGATGGGTTCTGCTGCTGGCCGGATCCCTGCTCACCAGTTGCCCGCCCACCAGCAGTGAGTGGGAGGGTCCAGTGACTTACGATGGGGGTGGGTGTGCAAGGCTGGTGACGGGGCTGGCTGCTCCCCCGCCTGGTCTGTCAGCTCAGCCCCAGCTGCATGCTGGGTCTCGGCCAGCAGGGCCTTGCCCCCATCTTGTTTTTGGCCGGTGGTGGCTGCATGCTGTGGCAGCTGGTGAGTGCAGGCAGTGGCGGGTTACGTGTCGCCTCTGCTGCCCACCCCTTTATGTGCTCCCCCTCTTGCTGTCCTCTCCCTGCTTTGCCCCATCCCACCTCTCAGCTTTGCTGTTCCTCCAGATCCCCCCTGGCGGGGCACTGAGCGGAGTTCTCCCATCACTGAGCGGAGAACCAGCCTCTGGTTGGTGCGCTCAGCTCATCAACAGCCTGTTTGGCAGGCTCCTTCCTTCCTCCACTGTCTCTGGCTGGGCTGGCGCCTTGGGAAAGCCCAAGACCCTCGGGCCTGGTATGCTGGCCAGGAGGAGCCAAACCCTGCATGTGTCAAAGTCCCGCATAGTGCTGGCACGGGGAAGCCTCTCTACCCCTCAACTTAGCTCTGGAGTGGCGGTGGGGGGAGCGATTTCCAGCCTGTTAACGCACCAACACTGCAGGCTCCACAGCAGCCCCGCAGGCAGGGGCTAGACACACTCTTCCCCCCCCCCCCACCCAAGATCCTGCCCCCAGGGAGCGTGTGGCTGCTCTGTCCCCTAGGCACCCTCTGCTACTGAGCCACCTGTCTCCCTGGGTTTGCTGAAGCCTCTGCAGCAGGGTGGATTTGATTTAAATCAAATTGATTTAAATCACTAATCACGAAAACTTGATTTAATCATAGTTTTCTACATAAAAGTGCATTCTTGTTGGTTGTTATAACCTTAATACATATTCTTCACAACTCAGAGATAGATATAGGTTTCATTTTTAGAAGGTACATACTATACGTTTTTAAACAGTGATTTATTTTGAAAACGTTTCAGATTAGTTTTACAGCTATATCAGGAAATGAATGAATGATTGGTTATTTCATTTACCAAAGGCAATTGAAGCAGATAGTTCACCTCCCAATGACTTCATAGAAGATTTTCTTGCCATGCTGTATTAGGAGGAGAACATCACCAGACAGACATTTAAATTGTTTTATTTAACTAAAACAACAACGTTAAGTATTCTGGATTTTTTTCTTCAAGAGCAAACATATAATATTTTAACAAAACAAGCACATGTCCCTCATTTCTCACATTTATCTCCAGATGACTTCTCCTTTTCCAGATCTATTCTGCCCCCCACAATCTTCTATTCATTCAACTTTTTGAAACTTTGCCCTTTGAGAGAGGTAAGGGAGTGACTCTGTGTACACAAACTTGCAGAGGGACAGTAGAGTTGATGTCTGTTTCTCACCTCTATATATTTATTTATTTATTTATTTATTTATAACAAGCATGTTTCCTCTGGAGACACAAATCCACACTTTGAGAACTGCAAAACTAAGCATCTCTGATGGTATCTTCTAGACTGAGCACTGAGTCCCATTGGGTAGATACAAAGATTAACCTTAATAATCTGTACAGAAGCCTGGGGAACCCCATAAGATTGGGTTCCCTAATCCATGAACTGTTGTAACTCATTTACAAAACTTTTCTTAAATACTACATGAATATAGTGTCCCATACTGTAGAATTAGAATTTATAATCCCTATTCCATGATGAGATATCTTTGAACTATAATGTGTCTTAATTAAAACTATCTTTAGGTCAGATTTTTGAGGAAAAAACCTATTTAAATAAAAATCCAATTTTTTTAAAGTCATTGATTTTTATCCGTCCTGCCCTGCAGTCAGGTTCCCTGGGCCCTGGTGCACAATGCATCCTCAGGGCTTAATCCCTTCATGCTTGCAATGTCGCCAGGGGACAGGAGGCAGCTGGGTTATGTCAGTGGCCAGCAGCAGCCTGGAGGTGTTAGCTGCCTTTCAACACTATGTGAGCAGGAAGGGACAAGCTGCTTCCAGCCATGGAGGGGTGGGAGGGAAAGAGATGAACTCTTCAAACACAGGGTCAGGTCATCCCTTCCCCTCCCTTGCCATGGCTGGAAGCAGGTCCCGTCCCTTCCCTCCCACACAGTACCAAAAGGCTGCGGCTGGGACCCATATTCTGGTGTGAACCCTGGCAGAAATCTGGGGCATGGGAGTCATGTGACCCTCTTGCCTCGGGAAGACATGGCACCTGGTTCCAGGAGAGGCGCGTCCATCCTGGGGGCTCAACCAGGCATAGAGGGTGGAGAGCACCATGCAGGGAGGGTCAGGTCCGTCATCGTGTCTTTCCCCTTCCTACCCCTTTCCTCCCTCCCCATGTGAGAGAGGTGTAGAGAGTTCGTGTGTGTCACCTCTCCTGTGTGAACCCTAAAGCTTTAAAGATAGGTAAATAAAAATAACCCAACTATGCAGTATGTCTTTTCAACAGGGGCCCAGTTCCTTGATGTTAATTTGAACATTTGTACTGCATAGTTCTGATTGATTGATGTTGAACTTGCTTAAATATCAGTAATTTTACCAGGTGTCCCATATTCAGCATAGGGAAGTATGGTCACGCTGCCCCCAAATGTGGTGGGGATTTAGTGTTCATGGACAGCCTCCCACATAGAGACTGTTCCTCAGGCCATGTCTACACTACGAAAGTACTCCGATTTTACAGAAGTCGATTTTTGGGAACAAATTGTATAAAGTAGAGTGCATGCGTCCATGCTAAGCATATTAATTCGGCAGTGTGCATCCACAGTACCGTGGCAAGCATTGACATTCTGAGCGGTGCACTGTGGCTAGCTATCCCGCAGTCCCCGCTGCCCATTGGAATTCTGGGCTGAGCTCCCGATGCCTGATGGGGCCAAAAATTTGTCGTGGGTGGTTATGGGTAAATGTAGTCAGTCAACCCTCCCTCCCTCCATGAAAGCAACAGCGGACAATCATTTCGCGTCCTTTTCCCTGGATTGCCTGAGCAGACACCATAGCACAGCAAGCATGGAGCCTGTTCAGCTCACAGCAGCAGTTATGACCATTGTAAACACCTCGCACGTTATCGTGCAGTTTATGTAGAACCAGCATCTGAAAAACCAGGCGAGGAGGTGACTGCAGCACGGTGATGGGGACACGAGCACACTTTTCTCTAAAACCGTGGTCCCCAGCAATTTGGAGATCATGGTGTTACTGAGGCAGACTCATGCTGTGGAACGCCGATTCTGGGCCTGGGAAACAATCACAGAGTGGGGGACCGCATAGTGTTGCAGGTCTTGGATGATTCCCAGTGGCTGCGAAACTTTCGCATGCGTAAGGGCACGTTCATGGAACTTTGTGACTTGCTTTCCCCTGCCCTGAAGCGCAAGAATACCAAGATGAGAGCAGCCCTCACAGTTCACAAGTGAGTGGCAATAGCCCTGTGGAAGCTTGCAATGCCAGACAGCTACCGGTCAGTCGGTAATCAATTTGGAGTGGGCAAATCTACTGTGGGAGTTGCTGTGATGCAAGTAGCCAGTGCAATCATTGAGCTGCTGCTATCAAAGGTAGTGACTCTGGGAAATGTGCAGGTCATAGTGGATGGCTGTGCTGCAATGGGATTCCCTAACTGTGGTGGGGTGATAGACGGAACACATATCCCTATCTTGGGACCAGACCACCAGGGCAGTCAGTACATAAACCGCAAGGGGTACTTTTCAATGGTGCTGCAAGCACTGGTGGATCACAAGGGACGTTTCACCAACATCAATGTGGGATAGCTGGGAAAGGTTCATGATGCTCGCATCTTCAGGAACTCTGGTCTCTTTAAACAGCAGCAGGAAGGGATTTACTTCCCAGACCAGAAAATAACTGTTGGGCATGTTGAAATGCCTATAGTTATCCTTGGGGACCCAGCCTACCCCTTAATGCCCTGGCTCATGAAGCCATACACAGGCACCCTGGACAGTAGTAAGGAGCTGTTCAACTATCGGCTCAGCAACTGCAGAAAGGTGGTAGAATGTGCATTTGGACGTTTAAAGGGTCGCTGGCGCAGTTTACTTACTCAGACCTCAGTGAAACCAATATTCCCATTGTTATTGCTGCTTGCTGTGTGCGCCACAATATCTGTGAGAGTAAGGGGGAGACGTTTATGGCGGAGTGGGAGATTGATGCAAATCTCTTGGCCGCTGAATACACACAACCAGATACCAGGGCGATTAGGAGAGCATGGCAGGAAGCACCGCACATCAGAGAAGCTTTGAAAACCAGTTTCGTGACTGGCCAGGGTACTGTGTGACACTTCTGTTTGTTTCACCTTGATGAAAACCCGCCCCCTTGGTTGCCTCTAAATTCCCTGTAAGCCACCCGCCGTCCCCGCTTCAATCACAGCTTTGCAAAGGAAATAAAGTCACTATCGTTTAAAAAATATGTATTCTTTATTAATTGATTATAAAAACAGGGAGATAACTCACAAGGTAGCCTGGGTGGGGTGTGGGAGGAGGGAAGGAAAAGGCCACTTTAAAACTTCTTGAATGACAGCCTTCTGTTGCTTGGGCTGTCCACTGGGGTGGAGCTGTTGGCTGCCCGGAGCCGCCTTCCCGCCCCCCTCCCCTGCGTTCTTGGGCGTCTGGGTGAGGAGGCTGTGGAAATTGGGGAGGAGGGAGGGCGGTTAAACAGGGGCTGCAGCGGCAGTCTGTGATCCTGCTGCCATTCATGAACCTCCACCAGGCGTTGGAACATGTCAGTTTGATCCTGCAGTAGCCCCAGCGTTGCCTCATGCCTCCTCTGATCCTCCTGCCGCCACCTCTCCTCACGTTCATCGGCCACTTTCCTGTACTTTGCTATTGTGTCCCTCCACACATTTTGCTGAACCCTGTCAGTGCCGGACGACTGCATGAGCTCAGAGAACATTTCATCGCGTGTGCGTTTTTTTCACCGCCTTAACTGAGAGAGCCTTTGGGACGGAGGCGGGAGGCTTGAAACATTTGCAGCTGCTGGAAGAAAAAGAAGGGAGTGAAGTATTTAAAAAGATACATTTTACAGAACAATGGATATACTTTCACGGTGAACAACACTATTCATATTACATAGCACATGTGATTTTGGTACAAGGTCGCATTTTGCATCTTATATTGAGTGCCTGTGGCTTTGGTGTTAGAGATCACACATGCAGTGCCGGGCAACAGAATTCGGCTTGCAGGCGGCCATGGTAAGCCACAGTCTTTCGGCTTCTGCAGCCTTCATAACAGTAGCGCCCTCCTCTCCCATACCAAACAAAACCCGTTGAATTGGCCATTTGGTGCTGAGGTTTTCCTGTTTAACGTGCAGCAGCAGAAACCAAACTAACCCCCACCCCATCCAGTTCTCTGGGATGATTGCTTTACCTCTCACCCCACCACGTGGCTGGTATCAGGGACGATCCCTCATAGCCAAACGCGAACAGCTCAGCACCAATGGCCCCCCACCTCCCACCACGTGGCTAACTGCGGGGAGGGTTTCTTTTCAGCCACAGGCAAACAGCCCAGTAGGAATGGCCACCTCTGAATGTCCCCTTAATTAAATTCCCCTATTTCAACCAGGTTACCATGAATGATATCACTCTCCTGAGGATAACACAGAGAGATAAAGAATGGATGTTGCTTGAATGCCAGCAAACACCAGGACCATACGCTGCCAGGCTTTGTCATGCAATGATACCAGATTACTTGCTACTAGCATGGCGTGGTAAAGTGTCCTACCATGGAGGAGAGAATAAGGCTGCTCTTCCCAGAAACCTTCTGCAAAGGCTTTGAGTACCTCCAGGAGAGCTTCATAGAGATGTCCCTGGAGGATTTCCGCTCCATCCCTAGACACGTTAACAGAGTTTTCCAGTAGCTGTACTGGCCACAAATGCATCCCAAGTCCTCAGGGCTACTTAATCATTAAAAAACGCTTGCTTTTATAACATGTATTGTATTTAAAAAGGTACACTCACCAGAGGTCCCTTCTCCAGCTTTGTTGGGTTGGGAGGGTATTTCAGTCAGGGTGAGAAAAAGATCCTGGCTGTCGGGGAGAATGGTGTGTTGTGTGCTCTCCTCAAGCTCGTTGTCCCCCTCTTCATCTTCCCTGTACGCAAAATCCTCAGGCCTGGCGGAGAGTACCCCATCATCGGAGTCCACGGACGGGGTGAGGTAGTGGTGGCAGCCCCCCCCCTAGAATTGCATGCAGCTCAGCGTAGAAGCGGCATGTCTGGGGCTCTGTCCCGGAGCATCCGTTTGATTCTTTGGTTTTCTGGTACGCTTGTCTGAGCTTCTTAAGTTTCACGCGGCACTGTGTTGCGTCCCTGCTGTAGCCTCTGTCCCTCATGGCCTCGGAGATTTTTTGAAATGTTTTGGCATTTCATCTTTTGGAATGTATTTCTGATAGCACGGATTCCTCTCCCCATACAGTGATCTGATCCAGTACCTCCTGTTTGGTCCATGCTGGAGCTCTTTTTCGATTCTGGGACTGCATGGTCACCTGTGCTGATGAGCTCGCCTGGCCAAACAGGAAATGAGATTCAGAAGTTCCTGGGGCTTTTCCTGTACACCTGGCCAGTGCATCAGAGTTCAGAGCACTGTCCAGAGCGGTCACAATGGTGCACTCTGGGATAGCTTCCAGAGACCAATACCTTTGAATTGCGTCCACACGAACCCTAATTCGAAACGGCGATGTTGATTTCAGTGCTAATCCCCTCAGGGAAGAGTACAAAAATAATTTTTAAGAGCCCTTTATGTCAAAAAAAAAAATGGTTTCTTTGTGTGGACGGGTGCAGGGTTAATTCGATTTAATGCTGCTAAATCCGACATAAACTCGTTGTGTAGACCAGGCTTCACTGTCTGGATTCGCACTTTCTGTCCGAAGCCTGCTTTTAAAAGGCATTTTCCTTTTTTCTCTGTCCATGAAGACTCATAACTATTCAGAGTAGGGAAATTTCCTCTTGGTTTGATAGCTGGATGTCTTAATCTCTCCCCATTAAATCTAATGGCCCGTCATTGTCTTTTCCTGGGCTGAACAATGGATAGTTACTTTGAGCTGGTTTCCTGGGCCTGGAGGTTTTCGCCTTCCTCTGTAGCATGGGGCACAGGTCACTTGCTGGAGGGTTCTCTGCTCCTTGAAGTCTTTAAACTACGATTTGAGGACTTCAATAGCACAGATATAGGTGTGAGGTTTTTTGCAGGAGTGGTGGGTGAAATTCTGTGGCCTGCGTTGTGCAGGAGGTCAGACTAGATGATCATGATGGTCCCTTCTGACCTAAATATCTATGAATCTATGAATCTCTCTGTGAGGTGTGGTTGGGTTATGAGCACAGTTTTATATATACATACATAGGTTCATAACTACAGTTTGCATACATATCTCATAAAGACCATCTAGTACAGAACATTAAAGACTTTACTTGGGGTACTTTTCTAGTACGATAATACAATATGCAATCAGTTGGTTCACCTGCTCATTTTGGGGGTTTTAACCTTCTGCTCTCCCTTTGGGATCTCTGGACCATGATTGTCACCTTGTCTCCAAGTTTCACTTCAAAATATTAGTGTGTATGAAGGACAATTATGTGTCAGCAATGAATATTATTCCTTGAGTAACCTACCTCTTTTTATTTTAAGCTCGGCAAACAAAGCTAAGCTGCAGTAATGCACACTTCATCTTACACTTCATTAAGTTTACAGCACTACTTTTTTTCCCACACTTGTTTTTGCTTGTACAAAATAGCTTACGGCCTCTGAAGCCATACATAGACTATTTCCTGGGGGTGGGGGGGTTGATTGGATTACACATTTGACTTTTGTATTTGGATACTTTCCATATGGTAGTCACAGTCTTAAAATAAATAAATAAAGCATGCTTACGGGTACCGTAATTGTAATGAACCTCATGGTGATTGTACAGTAGTCGGTGCCATTGGTTGTTATGTTTGATTTGTTTCTAAGACATTACCAAGATTGTTAATCTAGTAGGAAGTGTGTCCTGATTTATCTCTGTGTGTACATAATATGTAGGATCTGCATGTAAGGATATTAATAAATCATCCTATAAAATGTGGGTATTATTCATATAGCAGGATGAGACTACTTTGATAATATGCTTATTCAGTCTATCTTCTGTGGCTTATAGAAAAGTTTAACTAAAAAAAATTACACATTATGTGTATTTCCTTGCACACAATACTGTATCTAATCAAAACACATGGAAACTATCTTCAGAGTTAGTGGTTTTTTTTTTTTTTTTTTTTTTTTACAATTCTTTGGGCAGTTGTTCATGGTTTACTAACTGTCTGTACAGTTTCCTTTCATTAGTCTTCACATTTTTCCTTTCTCTCATGTGACATCAATAAAGCCAAGTTTGTGGAGGGATACGTAAAGTATCTCATATGTACTTCAAGTTATATGGGTCGAGAAGGAAAGTGATCAGTGGCATTTCAACATGTTTCAATACAAAGGCTTCAAGATACTTTGAGAATTATTTAATATAAATTTAAAACTGTAATATCATAGAATCATAGAATATCAGGGTTGAAGGGACCTCAGGAGGTCATCTAGTCCAACCCCCTGCTCAAAGCAGGACCGATCCCCGACTAACTCATCCCAACCAGGGCTTTGTCAAGCCTGACCTTAAAAACTTCTAGGGAAAGAGATTCCACCACCTCCCTAGGTAACGCATTCCAGTGTTTCACCACCCTCCTAGTGAAAAAGTTTTTCCTAATATCCAACCTAAATCTCCCCCACTGCAACTTGAGACCTTACTCCTTGTTCTGTCATCTGCTACCACTGAGAACAGTCTAGAGCCATCCTCTTTGGAACCCCCTTTCAGGTAGTTGAAAGCAGCTATCAAATCCCCCCTCATTCTTCTCTTCTGAAGACTACACATCCCCAGTTCCCTCAGCCTCTCCTCATAGGTCATGTGTTCCAGTCCCCTAATAATTTTTGTTGCCCTCCGCTGGACTCTTCCCAATTTTTCCACATCCTTCTTGTAGTGTGGGGCCCAAAACTGGACACAGTATTCCAGATGAGGCCTCACCAATGTCGAATAGAGGGGAACGATCATGTCCCTCGATCTGCTGGCAATGCCCCTACTTATACATCCCAAAATGCCATTGGCCTTCTTGGCAACAAGGGCACACTGTTGACTCATATCCAGCTTCTCGTCCACTGTCACCCCTAGGTCCTTCTCTGCAGAACTGCTGCCGAGCCATTCGGTCCCTAGTCTGTAGCGGTGCATTGGATTCTTCCGTCCTAAGTGCAGGACTCTGCACTTATCCTTGTTGAACCTCATCAGATTTCTTTTGGCCCAGTCCTCCAATTTGTCTAGGTCCCTCTGTATCCTATCCCTACCCTCCAGCGTATCTACCACTCCTCCCAGTTTAGGGTCATCTGCAAACTTGCTGAGGGTGCCATCCACACCATCCTCCAGATCATTTATGAAGATATTGAACAAAACCGGCCCCAGGACTGACCCCTGGGGCACTCCACTTGATACCGGCTGCCAACTAGACATGGAGCCATTGATCACTACCCGTTGAGCCTGACAATCTAGCCAGCTTTCTATCCACCTTATAGTCCATTCATCCAGCCCATACTTCTTTAACTTGCTGGCAAGAATACTGTGGGAGACCATGTCAAAAGCTTTGCTAAAGTCAAGGAACAGCACGTCCACTGCTTTTCCCTTCATCCACAGAGCCAGTTATCTCATCATACAAGGCAATTAGATTAGTCAGGCATGACTTGCCCTTGGTGAATCCATGCTGACTGTTCCTGATCACTTTCCTCTCCTCTAAGTGCTTCAGAATTGATTCCTTGAGGACCTACTACATGATTTTTCCAGGGACTGAGGTGAGGCTGACTGGCCTGTAGTTCCCATGTAATGCATTTTTAAAAATGCATTACAATAAGAACTTTCTCAGAGGGCATATTGGCATAGGCCTTGTGAAGAGTGGAGGAGGGAAGTGCCTGTGTCTGCAGCTTAGAGTAGTAACGTTAGGGTCAGATGGGTATATCATGTGTACAATACAATGCAACTTTGTTTTTTACGATTTTTTTTCATGTAAACTGTACTCTCCAAAACACAGATAAGAAGGGTGGGAAGGGGAGAGAAAGTGAGGTAATAAGCAAGGGAGAAAGATATTTCAGCTGAGTGCTGAAATGACTGAGACAATGAGGGAGAGACACAGAAGGGCTGTTGCAGATGTCAGGAGCTTCAGATATGGAGGATTGCATGTAGGGGAAGAGAAGAGATCAGTGGTGGAGGGATTGAGACACCCTTTATTTTTTTGCAGATGGCCCAACAAACAGCTAATGGATTGTTGCTTGGAGGTTTTAGCTGAACCCCTACCAAATCTCTTTTCTATAGCTGGCCGGGTTTTAGGAGACCCATGAGCTCCTGTGACAGGGCTCAACAGCATGGGCGGTGGGTATCAGAGGGGGCGGGCTGGTGTTTGGGCCGGCTGGGGCTTGGGGCAACTGGCCAACAGCTTGGGGCAGCTGGGGTGGGGCGGCCGGCAGCCTGGGATTTGGACTGGGACTTGGGGCAGCTGGGGCGGGGCTCCTCAGGCTGGTGGTGGTGGGGGGAAGAAGGGGAGGGGCTTCGGGTGGAAGGGACAGGGCTGGGGGCTAGCCGCCATGAACGGGGAGCTCACTTGCCACCCGTACTCAACAGGCAGGGATTGAACTGAGTCAGCTGAAGATGTTATGTTTTATATAATGTGTGGCCTGATGGGCCCATCATTTTCTGCAGAATTTACTCTTTCAATTTAACTGAAGTTTCTAGTGAGATTATGAGGGTAATCTATCAAATGTGAGCTGGTTCAACACTGACCTCCTCCATCTTCCTACTGAAACAGTAGCTCTTAGAAGTGTGAACTGCACCATTCAACTGTAACTTGAAGGTTGAACACTGGGGCTTAATGAAGGCAATTTAAAAATCACCAGGAATTATTTCACTGTTGAGCAATTTAGCAGAAATATCATAGTATTGGTAATGGACCTTGTGTTTCTAGAATAAGCTACCATTCTCTCTCCACCATCGTGCACTCGGCTACAAAGAGCAAGCTAAGTTGCCATCCACTATCATGTTACTAGCAGGCGTGTTACAGCCTGTGTTTAAATTCAATTTCCTCCTATCCTTAATTAGATATGAGAGGATGTAAAATAAACAATCTTTGTACATTACAGCTATTAATTTTTCTGTAAATAAGCCACTTATAAAAACAATGTGTTCTGGTATATTAGTGGTATTTGTTCTTGTGGCCATGCAAATAGCTTTGTTGGATACATTTTGGGATGATACCCCAGATGCCTTCCATTGAGCTTTGTTCTGTACTATGTCTGTGGGCTGTTAAAACTGCAAAATAAGTCAGTCAATCCATTAATCCTCTGTTCCTTTATGTTCAAGAACTTCTGAAAAATTCTATTTGTGAGTGACATTTGCTGAGCTTTTTCCATCAAAACATTACTTTGTAAGAAAAGAAGTAAAGAATGCACCTTCAATCATTTTCAAGTTACCATAGTGTTGGCAATAATTCTTAATCTGCATAGTTTGATTAGACCTTGTTCAGAGGCATTCAACGTTGATAATGATGTGAAGAGAGCTAGGTAGATGGTGGATGCAATTGAGTAAAGTAACAGATTTCCCTCATGATCTGAGCACCCTCTTGCTGCAACTACTACTATGCTTGTTGATGTGCAGCTCAGTGACAACCATGAAGTCCTAGATAGGCATAAATTGGTTGGTTTCACTATATACTTCTCATGTAAATGATGTTTATGGAACTTGGTATACACAGTATTACGTATTTATTCCACACCTTGAGCCTGATCCAGATGTCACTGAAATCAGTAGGAGTCTGTTTATTGTTGACTTCAGTGGCATCTGGATCAGGCCTTATAAAACATGAATGGTCAGAAAAAGTCCAGTCTCTGTTTCAAGAAGCTGCTTATTTATGTAGTACTAGAGAGATGCAGGACACTTCATATGGAGTGAAGAAGGTGATGTTTCCGATTTCACAATCCAAGAGCTTACAATCCAAAATGAGAGCATCCAGACAGGAGTTGGTTTTGTGGGGGCAAAGCAATAGAGCAATTGGAGACAGGGTAGTATTTAGTGAAACCGTTGACATCTAGTTACTTTTTTCTTTGAGTTCCAGGCAGACCATCAAATGTTTCAGGATCCCACATGCTCCTCACTGCAAGGGTCCAACTTGCATATGGTGTTTCAGACATTCAAAAAAATTTTAGAGCCTCTGTATGTAGCAGTGGGTCAAATTCTCTTGGGGTATTATGACTGTTTCATTCCATCCTGGTTCAAGGCAGGTGTGTTCTGTATGGCTTGTTTTTTCTTTCTGGGTTCACCATCCATTATAATTGTGAAAGAAAGATGCTTAATCCATTTTCTTGTGCCAGATATTTACTTCACAATTACTGGAAAATTTGAAATCCCATCTGAGTAAGAAAACAGCTAACTCAGCTTTTTTAAATGTTTACCCATTTAATTGTCCCATTAGTATTCTGCATGATGTTGCTGGTTTGTATGCATTATATATAGATGCTCTATTCAAAACCATAGAGGAAAAATCTGCTTATAGTGGCTTAGACCTTGGGATGCCAAGGTGTGGTTTTTTTCCTTTGCTGTTCACACTTATCACAGTAGAGTGTTAATGAAACTAAAGAAAAATTCTTCAGTGTTTTTTACATGATTTGTGATTTTCTTTTTCTGAAACTACCCAGACCCAAGCAAAGAGCTGTTGTTGGCAAAGGTTGCACTCATAATTTTGAGAATGCTGCAAAGTGGTTGCTTAAGACAGGATATTGTCCACTGTGTTAATGTAATATATAACAATATAATTAAAAGGACATCAGAGGGCTTACCTATGACTTTCTCTTTTAGAAGCAGTATTTTCCAAGAAGTATTTTCCATAAACCAGTTTGTAATCAAATGTTGGAAAAACAGTAGCAGTTCAACAGAAAATGTAGTGATTGAAATGTTACTTGAGTGAATAGTAAATAAGTATTCCTAATCTCATCTTTCATCACATTGTCCCTAGCTCAGTATGTTTTCCATAAACAGTAATTTAGGGCAAAAATACTATTTTATGTGTGTTGCCTTTGGTAATTATGTACAGAGGGCAGTAGCAAAAGGATTATGGAAGCTGACACTCATTAATTAACACTGTAAAAGAGAGTGCTGTAACTTTCCAAAACTTTGATCTTTGGGACTGATTTTCTATTTTGGAGGTAACTCTTTTTAAATAAGTTTGGGCAAATTCCCTTTATCTGTTCTTGAGTTATGGTAAGATGGAAAAATGCAGTTACTATGTGCATATGCAAATACACTTGTTTGATATGTGTGTGTATAAATATATTAACTGCAGTATGTTATGCTGTCTGTATACACACAATAGATCAACCTCAAAGTTGACCTTTTTTGCTTTTAGGGTAGCTTATAAAAATTTCTGAAACTTCACAAACTAAAAATCAACAAAAAGAAAAGGAGTACTTGTGGCACCTTAGAGACTAACAAATTTATCTGAGCATAAGCTTTCATGAGCTACAGATCACTTTATCGGACGCATTCAGTGGAAAATACAGTGGGGAGATTTATATACACAGAGAACATGAAACAATGGGTGTTACCATACACTCTGTAAGGAGAGTGATCAGGTAAGGTGAGCTGTTACCAGCAGGAGAGCAGCGGGGGGGGCGGGAACACCTTTTGTAGTGATACAAGGTGGGCCATTTCCAGCAGTTGACAAGAACATCTGAGGAACAGGGGAGGGGGGGAAATAAACATGGGGTAATAGTTTTACTTTGTGTAATGACTCATCCACTCCCAGTCTCTATTCAACCCTAAGTTAATTGTATCCAGTTTGCAAATTAATTCCAATTCAGCGTCTCGTTGGAGTCTGTTTTTGAAGTTTCTTTGTTGAAGAATTGACACGTTTAGGTCTGTAATCCAGTGACCAAAGAGATTGAAGTGTTCTCAGACTGGTTTTTGAATGTTATAATTCTTGATGTCTGATTTGTGTCCATTTATTCTTTCACATAGAGACTGTCCAGTTTGGCCAATGTACATGGCAGAGGGGCATTGGTGGCACATGATGGCATACATCACATTGGTAGATGTGCAGGTGAACGAACCTCTGATAGTGTGGCTGATGTGATTAGGCTCTATGATGGTGTCTCCTGAATAGATATGTGGACAGAGTTGGCAATGGGCTTTGTTGCAAGGATAGGTTCCTGGGTTAGTGGTTCTGTTGTGTGGTGTGTGGTTGCTGGTGAGTATTTGCTTCAGGTTGGGGGATTGTCTGTAAGCAAGGACTGGCCTGTCTCCCAAGATCTGTGAGAGTGATGGGTCGTCCTTCAGGATAGGTTGTAGATCCTTGATGACGTGTTAGATAGGTTTTAGTTGGGGGCTGAAGGTGATGGCTAGTGGCGTTCTGTTATTTTCTGTTCTGTTCCCCAACCCCCCACCCGCTGTTCCTCAGACGTTCTTGTCAACTGCTGGAAATGGCCCACCATGATTATCACTGCAGAAGGTTCCCCCCCCGCTCTCCTGCTGGTAATAGCTCACCTTAAGTGATCACTCTCTTGTTACAGTGTGTATGGTAACACCCATTGTTTCATGTTCTCTGTGTATATAAATCTCCCCACTGTATTTTCCACTGAATGCATCCGATGAAGTGAGCTGTAGTCCTCCTTTTCTTTTTATCTTGAATATAGCAGCTACACTGTTCTAGAATCACAGAAATCATAGAAATGTAGGTCTGGAAGTGACCATAATAGGTATGTAGTACAACCCCCTGTGCCTGACGCAGGACTAAGTATTATCCAGACCATCTCTGACTGACAGGTTTTTGTCTAACCTGTTCTTAAAACCCACTGGTAGAAATTTTCTGACTTCCTTAGGTAATTTGCCCCAGTAGCTTAACTACCCTCACAGTTACCTTTTCCTAATGTCTAACCTAAATCTCTCTTGCTGCAATTTAAGCCAATTACTTCTTGTCCTGCCCTCAGTGGTTAAAAAGAACACATTATCACCCTCCTCTTTATAACAACCTTTTATGTACTTGAAGACTGTTATCATGTTCTCCCTCAGTCTGCTCTTCTCCAGACTAAACAAGACCATTTTTTTAATCTTTCCTTTTAGGTCTTGTTTTTTAGACCTTTACTCATTTTTGTTGCTCTCCTTTGGACTTTCTCCAATTTGTCCACGTCTTTCCTGAAGTGTGATGCCCAGAAGTGGATGCAGTACTCCAGCTGAGGCCTTACCAGTGCTGAATAGAGTGGAAGAATTATTTCTCATTTCTTGCTTACAGCTCTCCTGCTAATACAGCCCAGAATGAGATTTGCTTTTATTTATTTATTTTTACAACCGTATTACATTGGTGACTCATATTTAGTTTGTGACCAGATCTTTTTCTATCACTATTCTTTCTTAGGCAGTTATTTTCCATTTTATATTTGTGCAATTGATTATTGCTTCCTAAGTGTAGTACTTTGCGTTTGTCCTTACTAAATATCATCCTATTTATTTCAGACCATATCTCCAGTTTGTCAAGATAATTTTGAAGTCTAATCATTGAGTGCTTACAACCTCTCCCAGAACGAAATAGTACGAGTTTTTTTTTTTTTTTTTGTGATCTTTGTGTTTGATACCGTGGCGTTCCCCTCTGGTGTTATCTGGACCGGTGATCTGCTAGGCCACTCCAATCCTTGACTCTGGGAGCCAGCCTTCCCCTGCTCTGCTGTGAGAACCCCCTCCTGGGCTATTCATGCACAGCCTCTGGCATGTAAGCTGCTCCCAGCTACTTCCAAATGAATGACAATAGCCAGTATCTCTGGTCCCAGACACAACCCTAGGAACCTCTGTCTTGCAGTGTCCAGTTATGCATGCTGGACGCTGCAAGCTTATATAAGTTCGTCAGTTTAACAAAGAAATTGATATGTACCAGGCTTGTTACCCCAAAGGGAGTCTCTGACACACTGCCAACCAAACACACTGCTTCAGGTAAAATAAACAGATTTATTAACTTAGATAGATTTTAAGTGATTATAAGGCAAAGCATAACAAGTCAGATTTGGTCAAATGAAATGAAAGCAAAACTCATTCTAAGCTGATCTTAACACTTTCAGTGTCCTTAAAAACTTAGATGCTTCTCACCACAGGCTGGCTGGTTATTTTTCAGTCAGACTCTCTCCTTTGATCAGCGTTTCAGTCGCGTGGTGGTGGTGTCTGTAGATGTAGGTGGAAGAGAGAGCATGGCAAAATCATTTTATAAAGATGAACATGGGAGTGTAGGGTGTTCCCCCGAGGTACAGAGCATCACAGATACCCAATATGATACATGATCACAAGATTGCTCAAACCTTATTAGACATAATGAATGTTGAGAATAAATATAAGATGATTTAATTTAAGTTCTTGATGGTTATATTCAGTTTTTAGTGCCTAAACCCTTTAAAGGGAATATTTTTTCATAAAGGTTCTACTAAAGTATTAAATTTACAGGAACACCCCACTCAGGATTGGGGCCCTGTTGTGGTAAGCATTATACAAACACGTATTTAAATATGGCCCCTGCTCTAACGATCCTACCTTAAATAGAGATTGTGCTTGAGGTTTTTTTTGCTGTGCATTTGATGCAGCAAAAAACACTCAGTCCAAGGAAAGTGTTTAGGTCGCTTAAGATAACTTTGTGCCCTCCAAATGTTTGGGCTTTATGGCCACTGGCATTACACAGACAGTCGTGGAGCATTGCCTCAAAGCCTCCCAGGGTTGTCTTGTGGGCCACATCATAGAGTGTTACACGAGGGATGGAGCTGTCTCTTCTGTGCCAGGACTTCAGGGGGTCCTTAGGAGGCAGCCTAACCAGCTCCCTTTGCAAGGTCTGTGCTGTGAGAATCCTGTCCCAGCAAGAGCCAGGGCCACTTTGTGAAGCAGGAGGCTGAGATTTGCACTCTGTAGGTTTTCTTTCCCCATAGAAAAAACGGGAAGGGGGTGGATAGGAATATGGTAGAGGAGTAAGGTCCAAAAAAACCTTTCCATAGATGATTTGGGCCTCAACAGAAGATACGGAAATTAATATAATGGTTTTTGGTTTTTGTCTTGTAAAATAGTACTGTTACTCGTATAATGGTCTTATAAAAATTAGTGTGTATTTAGTTCATGTGTAAAACATTTTTTCAAATGTGATCATCTGTTTTGAACATACCAGTTCACACTGAAGGAGTCATCTTATTAACTTTATCTTATGATTTTTAAAAATGTATTTAATTAGGAAACAGAATGTGGAAAGAACTAGCTTTCTTTAGAGATAATATCTATAAGCCATAGTGGAAAGGGCAGAAAAAATTTAAACCTAAGTGTTAAAAAGCAATGTTAATGTGGATAGTAACATATATTTTTTAAAAAAGAAAAGCTGCAAATCCATTGGAGAAGTGGATACAAAGTTGTTTCACTGTACAATAGGGTAGGTTCTAGGACAGGGGTGGGCAAACTTTTTGGCCTGGGTTTCCATTGGGTTTCCAAAATTATATGGAGGGCTGGTTAGGGGAGGCTGTGCCTCTCCAAACAGCCAGGTGTGGCCTGGTCCCCGACCCCTATCCAACCCCCCCTGCTTCTTGCCCCCTGATGCCCCTCCTGCCCCATCCAGCCACCCATTCTCCCTGTCCCCTGACAGCCTCTGGAACCCCTGCCCTTGACTGCCCCCCGCCACCCCATCCAACTCCCCCTCGCCTTCCTGACTGCCCCCCAGGACCTCTGCCCCCATTCAACCCCCCTGTTCCCCGCCCTCTGACTGCCCCGACCCCTATCCACACCCCTGCCCTCTATCCAACACGTCCTGCCCCCTTACCGTGCTGCCTGGAGCACCGGTGGCTGGCGGTGCTACAGCCGCGCTGCCCGGCTGGAGCCAGCCACGCCACCGCGCAGCACAGAGCACTGTGTCAGGTCAGGCTGCACTGTCCCAGGAGATCACAGCCCCGCTGCCCAGAGCGTTGGGCGGTGGCCCAGTGAGCTGAGGTTGCGGAGGATGGGGGCTAGCCTCCCGGGCCAGGAACTCAGAAGCTGGGCAGGAATGTCCCATGGGCCGTAGTTTGCACACCTCTGTTCTAGGAGCTACCAGGATCTCTGAACCTGGTGCTGAAATTGTATTTTGAAGCATTGTACAACAGGTGTATCACAAAATTTTTCCTCATACAGCAACAGTTCACTAGAGAGGGCACTCTTTTTTTCACACTAGTACAACTACATTGAAGACTGCCCTTTATTACACTTGATAGAAAAATAGTCTGTGTTTAATGCAAATTTAAAACAAGGAGGGATCTGACCGAAGCAAATGGGCCTCTTAAGTAAACTCTCCCTCGGAAGTTTTTGTACTCTTCCTTCCTTCCTTCCTTATCTGATATATTAAAAATTGGATACAAATTAACATCTACCTTTGGGTACCTACTCCCCTAAAATATGATGTCTGTATTGCCCAGGATTTGGGAGCATTCCTCTGCATACACTTCAGATAATGTGAAGCCTAACAATAAGGGAGTGTGCTACTAAGCAAATGTAGTATCAGAGAAACTTTCTTCATTTCTCTTTGCTGTGCTGTTACATAATTTTATAAATCCGTAATTGGGATGAACATTTTGTAATCTGAAAGTTTGTATTCAAGTTGTGTAAGCAACCTGTTTGATATCTTTTTGATTTTAATATAGAAGGTAAGTTAACTTTGTGACACATGATCAGTCCAATAATTGTTGATGATTCCAATTATTGCCCAGTATTTAATCAGTTTCCCTATCTAGTTTAGACTAATATAATCTCTTCTTAATCCCTGGTAATATAACTGAGCTCTGAATGAATGCTACAGTTTTGAGAAAATTTGACATAGCAAAGATTCTGGTTTTCTTTGTGTTGTGTGTGACTATCACACTATATTTCTCTTTGCCTATATACCCTGATCTTGTTAGTAGACATTTTTAAGGATTATGGTGATTGATGCCCTTAAAAAATAAGTACTATATAAAACACCTGCTTTGGTTAATTTTATGATCTGCCTATTTTTATTCTTGCAACTCATGAGTCTGTCTAATATTTTTAATTAAAAGCCATGGATATAGGTTCACTTTCTTTGCTGCATTTCCCATTTTTTACTCTATTTTTAAATCAGAACTATAACCAGTTTAAACAATGTAGTGAAACTTGGCTGTCTTTCATTATCATTTCCGTAAGTACTGAAATATCACATTGTAACTACTCCCATAAAACAAATGGCAGATATCCCAAATTACATAGAAAAAAATTACCCCCCTTCACCATATTGACACTTTTTGCTTCAATAGTAGAATAAAGCCACTTTCATCAAGTCTCTTACATCAGTGCACTTTAAAATCCCTGGACTAAAAGTTCAGATTTTCAAAATGATAGTTTTTTATTTGTGGTGAGAAGTTTAGGGGAAAACATTCTCAGTATTTGCTTTGAATTCAATTAGAAATAGTATAGAAGTGCTCATTCTGAAAATGTTACACATTTTTAAATAATGGTTAACTTAAATACGTGGATATGGATGAGCCAGGCATCTGAAAACTGTCAGTTTAACATGCCATGGGCATTGTGTTTGTAGAATTTAAAATGGATAAGTAACTTATTTTAGTATGCACACAAGCCAAATAGTCTGATTGAAGAAAATCTGTGTCTGGCTTCTACAATACTGAAGCAAACGCTTTGCCTCAAAAGTATTCAAAAAGCATTATTTTAAAGCTATGCTAATATTCATTCTTGTTCATATCAAAGGCCATATCGAGTAGCCTGTAGCTTATTTAAATATTGTCCTTCGCATAGACTGAGATTTAAAAAAAAAAAATCCTAGATACCGTAGAACCTCAGAGTTACAAACACCTCAGGAGTCGAGGTTGTTCATAACTCTGAAGTGTTTGTGACCCTGAACAAAATGTTATGGTTGTTCTTTCAAAAGTTTACAACGGTACATAGACTTAGTCCAGCTTTGAAACATTACTATACAAAAACAAAATGTTGCTTTTAACCATCTTAATTTAAATGAAACCAGCACAGAGTGAGTGTTCTTATCTTGTCAAATCTTAGTTTTTAAACTTTCCCTTTATTTTTTTGTAGTTTACATTTAACACAGTACTGTGTTGTACTTGCTTTTTTCTTTTTGGTTTCTGCTCCTGCCTGATTGTGTACTTCAATTCCAAATGAGGTGTGTGGTTGACTGGTCAGTTAGTAAATGTGGTGTTTGTAACTCTGAGCTTCTACTGTATTCGTGTATAAATTCCTCACAAACCAGTAGTTTCATAGTTACATACAGTTAAAGGCCAGAAGGGACCATTAGGTTATCTCGTCTGCCCTGTATATACAGGCCACTAAATTGCATCCTGATACCCTTATATTGAGCCCAAAGGCTTTAGTTAGACTAAAACATTGCAGCCCTCAGAAGGCCGAATTCAGTGCCACAGGTTGAGGGCAAGGGAGACCAAGGTGTATTAACTCCTTAAGCCCCTGCAGTGGCAAGGAATTGATTAGGGGAGATGTGCCCTGATTCCAGCCAGTGAACCACACGCCTTGCTACAGAGGAATTCACAAAACCCCAAAGGCCCCTGCAATTCTGTCCTGGGGGGGGGGGGGGGGATTTCTTCTTGACCTAATTGAAGGTCAGTGTGACCCTGAGCACGTGAACAAGACACACCAACCAGGAATTAAGAAAGAGGATTATCTGTAATACTGTGTCCAACTGTTGCCAGTCTGATGCTTCAGGGAAAGGGGTTGAGGGGAAAGCACTCTAGACAACATTAAGAAAATTGTACCTCAGGGCAAAAATTCCTTTCTGACTCCTGCAGGCTAAAGCCCTTAAGCATGAGGTTTGATTATAGTCATTATCTTAATTCAGCGCTGCTACTGTTACGAACATGTTGAGGACAGTGCAGGCAATCTTGTTCTCCCTATGGCCCATGAAGGAAGGGAATGAACAGAGGGATTCATAGTTTGGTATGTGTCACAATTAAGTATAACTTGGGAAATAAGACCTCAACCCTGCAAGACATGCATTCAAACGGCCCTTGCACCTGAGTGAAACCCCATCTTCATTAGTGCCCTATATGTGATGCAGGGGTCTTCCTGCAGAGGCATTTGCAGAATTGGGAGCTAAATCTTTTCTCTTGTGTTTAAGGCTTTGTAGAGTGTCTCAAGAATTTTCATAGAACTTCAAGTGATACAGCAGCTTATTTGCTAATCCAATGGAGCCTGAATAAAGATTGGACAATATTTATCTAAGATGATTTCCTGGATTATGTTGGGGTATGTGGGGGGCATCTGGGAAAAGCTGGATCTTTGTCATAAAGTTAACTCTTTCTGTGGGTCGTTGCTTTAAAAATTTTATCAGAGGATTATTGGATCCACACTTTTATATTTTATAGTGTAACACTTAACTTATGCTTTGTCACTCTGCCTTTTCACCATTTGGGAGATTGTATGTTTCTTCTACACAAAAGCATTAATTTGTAAATTTGATTCAGCTTTGCAAAGTTTGGGGATGCTTTGGGACCACCTAGTATAACTGATGCTTAGAACTCTGCATTTTCTTTCCCTAGAGAGACAAAATAATACTTAAAATGTGGAGGCAAACACTTCATGCTGCAGATAAAACACCTCTAATATGGGTTTATAATGTAACTATAAAATGGTGATTTGATTATGGTGATTATACATGGCCACAATAACATCACGTTTCCTATATCAAATGGAGGTATTCAGCACTTTCACTGATTAAAAATGGCTTTCTTCTGTTTTAGGAGTTCCAGATCATCTGTATTTCCTCTGGTGAGGGTCATGGAGAGATGGTGTGTGTAAAAGATAAAATAACAGAGCTTTTCTCTTTAGAATTAGCTTGTTTGTGATCTTTGCAGAATAAATATAACACACATTGCCCCCAAATGACTTGCTGAAATGTGTAGAATTATCACAGTAAAACTAAATGGGTATTTGGTTGCTTGTGAAAATAATCTTCCTTGTAAAGTTATTTAAAGCACCTTTTAAGCAAAGAAAAATATAAAACGATATTCATGTGGAGGGCTGTAAGAAGAGCTGTGCAAAACATTACTAAAGAAACTCAGGTCAACTTAGGTTTGAGATGGGAGTTCACTTACTGACCCTAAAACTCAGGCCAGTTTTACAAAAAGAACACAGATTTGGGCTGAGTTCTGGACTGAGTTTTACTGGCTCCTCTGTAATTCTTACATTTATATTTCCCCACCAGATCTCAGAATCTTTGTTCCCATACCACTGATGTGGCTTCTCAAACACCAGGTCTCTTCAGATGGCACTGAGTGGTTGTCCCTCCTTCCCATGTACTGTATTTAAAGTGGTTGCTGCCCTGTCTCCAATGTAGGTAAAAAGGTTTGGGGGTGAGTTGAAGATCCTCTTCCCCTGATACTTTAGCACTGAGGAGAGGACACTTGTGCTCCTATTACCCAGGCCTGACTATACTGATCGTATGTCCCATGACGATCTTGGTTTGTAGGTTGGGAACTCACATTCTTTGGAATGTCTGTCGTGTGCTTTTTAGGGTGGTGGATGATAGTGGGAACAGGAGGAGTTGTTCTTTCTGCTTTACAATAGGAGCAGGTTATGCCCCCTTGCAGATCCAAAGCATAAAACTTTCCTTCATTTTGGATGGAGCCTTAGCTATTACAGGTAGATATCCATCCTCAAAATTAAATATGTGGAGCGTAGGTTACTAAAGACCCCTTGAGAAAGGAAGGAAAATGTGTGCTTCTATATTTTTGATGACTGACTAATTTGGAGGAAAAACCCTGAAGGAGGCTTGATAGTGTCTGGTTTGCTGATTTAAAGACCCCAGGGCCTTTGAATCACCCTCGGAGCTACCAGCTGCAGAGGTGGCTGGGAGCCTTGGGGCTCAGGGGCAATTTAAAGGGCCCAGGGCTCCAGCCGCTGGTTTTAGATTTGGAATTGCCAGATACCCATTTTCCCCACCTCCAATCCATCCAAAATTCCTCTGAAAAATAATTTCTTACCTAGCACTGTGACTGTATTCAGCCTGCCCTACAATCTCTCCATTGCCTCTTCTGTCTCTAGCATAAAAACTCAAGCTCCTGATTTTGTCCTTTAAAATTTGTCCACAACTTGACTCGCTCCTGGCTCTCTGCCTTTGTCTCCTTTTATTCCCCTCTCTTCCCAAGATCTTTCTTCAAACCAATCTGTCTGTTTGCCCCTTCTGCATCCTTTCCTCACATTGGTCTAGTATTTCCTTCTTTATCTTCCACCATAACATCTCCCAATCCTCCTTACATCCTTTCTCAAAACCTACTACCTCTAATTTAGAAGATGGAAACCGAGGAGGGAGCCTAGCCTACAACATGGCCAGCTAACATGGCTTCAAGCATGTTTGCTTCCATCTTGCCAGGGCTTTTCAGTCATTCAGCGGTATTAAGCTGATGGCAGTAACGTGATAGACAAACAAGAAACCCTTTCACCCACGAAGACAAGACTTACCCATACCGCTCTGGATAGAAGGGTTTGGTGGTCTTCAAGGGTATGTCTATAAGGCAATTAGGCACCTGCAGCTGGCCTGTGCCAGCTGACTCAGGCTCATGGGGCTCAGGATAAGAGGCTGTTTAATTGAGGGGCAGATGTTTAGGTTTGAGCTGGAGCCTGGGCTCTAGGACCCTCCCCTCTCACAGGATTTTAGAGCTGCAGCCCAAGCCCGAATGTCTATGCTGCCATTAAACAGCCCCTGAGCCCTAGTCAGCTGGCATGGGCCTGCTGGGGGTTTTTAATTGCAGTGTAGACATATCTCAAAATAAAATACAGGTTAAATCAGTTCAGCTCATTTGGGCTAAACATTTTTATACAGCAGTGTAAAGACATAACATTGCAGCCAAGTCTTGAGGGCTTTAAGGGAAAATAATAGAATTATTTTTAATTATTGATTTTTAGAGATGTGAAATATGCAGATACTGTAGGAGCGGTACTGCAGTTACACACAGATATGTATAAAGAGAGAATACAAAAATGCATTGTATTCAAAAAGCATTTAATTTATATGTAGACCCATTTATTGGGGTGTAAAGAAAACAAATGGGTTCATTTTAACAGTAGAGAGGGGTAAATAAAAATGGTACAAGAATAAAGTAAGGTGGTTGATAGCTTACTATAAACATAAAAAGTTACTTTACAATCAAAATCATATTGGCAAGTTGGCAGACAACTGAATATATAAATGTCCTTTCAAAATTGCCAATAGTTGCTAGGTGAACTAAACAAATATTTCTTTACTGAAATAACGTAACCTTTAGTAACTGCTTTCTTAGTTTAAATTTAATGATTCTGCCATGAAATTGGATCAGCTCTAGTGTTTGAACTGAATGTTTAATATATTGTTGGATAAAATAGTTTTAATAAGCAGAATTTGTGTTCTGCTCCACAAAGTTCTATGCTACGTATTTTTATTTTGTCACTAATGGATTGTTAAAAACTGAAACACAACTAAAAGCAAAACCCAAATCCCTCGTCTTTAAAGGTGATTAAGACTAAGTGCTATAAAATCCACAGGCAGCTGAATGCCCTAACATTCTATTTAGATGCTACACCAAATTCTTAATTTGCATGATTTACCTTTTGATTCTTACTGTGACCTCCTGTCAACATTCTACAATAGACAGCCGGTGATATCAGAAGCATTGCCAATCAGTGCTGGTATGAAGGATCTGCCTATGTGGAAACAGTTAAGTCAAATTTGGCTGATCTCTTAAGATAGTTTAATAGTGTGTACACAATGTTAGGTGCACTCAGTATTGAATAAAATTTAATTGACTGTGAGGTTGGAGTGTTTGTAGTCATCATTTTAATCACTTGGGTATTTTTACCATTGATTTTAAATCAGGTTGAGGTTTTGTAAAATGACTTTTTGCAATGTGTGATATTGTAATTTTAGATCATAAATGGATAATGAACTAAATTATAAATGTTGCTTTTTTAAAATTGCCACTCCAGGTAAGGTGTCTTGCTAGAATTTTACAAAACTGTTATAGGCAAAAAACCAAACCAAAAAAAAACAAAAACAAACCCCACCACACAGCATTTCAGAAATAGGGTCTTTAATTTTCAAACAATTAAACAGGGATGCAACTTTACTCAGATGAATAGTCCTGTTGGGCTTAGAGTAGTGCTTAAATTAATTGTGTGCATTTTTTGCAGCATAAGAAAAGCATGAGTATTTTTATTAAATATTTCTATGGTGTCATCTTTGTCATTTTGAAGCAAATTGCTTCAGTGTTAACAATGAAAAGTTATTTAAATTTTCAGTACTTTAATGGATTCATGTGAATTTTTTACGCACATAGGTGAAAGTTTTGTTATGAGTTCCTAAGTCCATATTTAGGCACCTATGATTAATATTGTTAAAAGTACCACAGTGATTTAGGGGCACAAGTCACATTGGCTTCAGACTACAAATTCTGATCAAGTATTGCTTGATGAAAGCATTTCAGCTTTCTTTTGTTTATTTCACTGTGTTGGAAGGTAGTGTTGGTTGCCAGTGTATTGTGGGCTATTTTGTGGCTATACTACAATAAGGCCATGTCTACACTACAAAATTATGTCAAACTAACTTATGTCAGTGTGCAGCCATTGCAGTTATTAAATTGCTTGTGTGTACACATTTGGCTCCTTGTGTTGGCAGTGTGCATCCTAACTAGGAGTGCTTGAATTGATTGTATTGTCAGTGTGGGGCATTGTGGGACAACTCCTGAAAGCCACTAACAGTTGACATAAGCAACATCGTGTTGGTGCTGACATTGCGTCGACCTAATTTAATCAGCTGTGACTCTATGCCACTCGGGGGGAGGGGGGGGTTGTGTTATTAAATATGCATAGCATGGCACTTACGTTGGGGGGAGCCAAATTTAAGTGAAGACATTTCCGCAGCTAGGTCGAGACGATGGAGGTTGCATCGACCTAATCCTATAGTGTAGACCAGGCCTAAGGAAGTTAATGAGGACCTGATCTTACCTTTTTCACCACAGATGAGCATTTGAAGTGTGAAACTTTGTGCTAATTGGCCATGCTACAGCCATCACAGACATTGAAATAGTATTATATCACAGATTTCTCACCTGAGCTGTGGTGGTTGCCAGGAACATCCACCCTGCATCCATTTCTGTTGATGTTGCTTTAGAATCACAGGTTATGACCATCCCCACATGAGTGGCATAAAAACCAATCAGCAGGGATATGAAGTATTTTATATGCAGGTATTATATGTTCTGTTCAATTCTCCTCCTGTTGTTACAGTTAGAAAGTTTTTTCTAAGATTTAATCTAAATCTGCTATGCTGTAGTTCGAACCCATTGGCAAGAGAACAACTTTTCTCCATTTTTGATAGCAGCCTTTCAAGTATTTGAAGACTACTATCCTGTCTCCCCTTAATCTCCTCTTTTCCAAACTAAATATACCCAGTTCCTTCAGTCTTTGTTCCTATGGCTTGCGTTCCATCCCTTGGATCATTGTTGTCACTCATCTCTGGAGCCTTTCCAGTTCCTCTACATCCTTTGTATACATTGTTGATCAAAATTGGTCACTGTGCTTCAGAAGAGGCCTAACCAGCACCTACTAGGAATGCTTTGTTCATAACAAGTTTTAAATGTACCTTTTGAAAGGTAAAAGATATAACTAATGAATCTTTGGAGGTTTAACATGTCTACAGGGAATTACAAATGTTAATAGTAAGAACCTTTGTTTTATTATACATATTGTGCCAAGCTATCTAAATAAAGCAGATTATTTGGTTGTATTTCTTCACCTGCAAATGTTAATATGCACCTGTTTGATGACAGTGTTTCAGACTTGCATACAAAGACCTAATGTTTAGGATAACAGTAAAATAACCCTTCCAGTAAAAGTATTTATTTATGAAAAAGCATAGTTACCTAGTTTTTAAAGGCCATAAAGATGTCACTTATTTCTCTTTCCTATGCTGTTTTGCTGTTACTGGACTTTGGCTCTGCTGCTGATTTGCTAGGTAATCTTATGCAAGTCTCTTAACTTCCTGTGTCTTAATAATTATATCAGTTGTACAAAGGGGTATGTTGGAATTATTGTGAAGCACTTGAATGAAAACTCTACGTAAATGGTGGTATTATGAGCAGATATGGACTTTATGAATGTAAAAATGGATTACCCTGAGAATAAATATTGACTATGCTAAAAAAATGTTAATATTTGTTTGAAAACACTACTGTTGGGAAGATACATGGGGGCCTCTTACCCACTTTGAAATGTCTCCCCTCTTCCTCCTCAAAACTGAAAAAGGCATTCTCTTTGGAGCCATGCTTCCATTGACCAGACCAGCAATTACATGGTGTGTAGATGCCAGTGTCCTTCCAGGAAGGGCCGGACAAAATAATCTTGGTGGTCAGTTGAACATGTAGACAATAGATGTATGGCTACATGCCCTGCAGATGTTTTAATAAAAAAAAATCTTTCCATTGAGGCCATGAATTTCAACAGATTGATACATTTATATTTTTCTTTTAAAATAAAATCATAAAGGGAAGATGAAGTTGAGGAATGGGGAAACCACTACAGTATTTATTTCAGAGCCACGGAGCAGATATCTGGGAATCAGAAAGCACAGACTTGGATATTCTATCATAGGCTTATCAGGGATGAAGTTAGCTGCTTCCACCGAGGTTGCAATATATGGTTAAAATTGTTTCAGATCTTAAAGTTTGGACAGAGAGAGTGACAGAAACAGTGATTCATTACACAACTGGCTTTGATCAGTCTTGACGCAGGATTTTTCTGTTTTATGTTGTTTGGCCGAATGATTTGAGGTTTTTTTAAAAAAAACCCTTTATTATTGAATTTTCCATAGTTAAAATACATATAATTGAAAGCATGAGAACTTTAGAGAAGATACATTTTCTCTGAATCCTTAATATCAGGAAACGGTGCAAGCCTATACTTGACAAAGGAATATTGAGCAACACATAATCCTGAAAAAAGAAAAGGAGTACTTGTGGCACTTTAGAGACTAACCCCTTTTCTTTTTGCGAATACAGACTAACACGGCTGTTACTCTGAAACCTGACATAATCCTGAATCAGTGAACAAAGGATGAATGGAGATTAGGTTTAGCTACTGGAAACTCAGTAAAATACAGTTGGACTACTACACAAACCCCTATATTTTTTTCTCTTTCTGATTTGAACTTTTATACAGTTAATGTCCCAAGTAAGGGTATACCAAAATAAGTGATTGCCTTTCTTCAAACAACTGTGTATAGGATGTCTAGCTTGGTATGGTCTTACCTACCTAAACTTAAGAAACTGTGGGTTGTCCACCAAGAGTTCTAATAGGAATATTTTAGTGTCTAGTGATGATTCGTGTTTAGTAATCTTATTGAGACCCTGAACATGTGTCTAATATAGTTTATATATGTACTAGATGTATATAATCATCTATGCCCACTCCAAATGTGTGCGAGATTCTTTGTTGTAAAGCAGACATCCTCTCCTTTTTTCACTTTTTTGCATTTTCCTTTCTTTATAGAGATTTCTATAAAGAGATTTCTAAGGTGCTTAATCACCACTGTTTGAGGCAATGTTAAGATGACAGTAGTAATTCAGGGAGAGACCAGGTTATTTGAAAGGAAACAGTGGAAGTTGTATAGAAAATATTTAGCAAATCAAATACTGTAATTCCAGTGAAACTGCAATGTACTATTCTGATGGCTTTGTAGATTTTTCAATTCTGTCTTTTGCTTGTTTAGTAATATATTTTATTTTACTGTGTTTTTCTATATACTAAAGGGTTTTTTTTGTTTTATGGATGAGATTTTAAAAAGTATTTAGTGTTTGAGGACCACATTTCTTGGGCTCCCAACTTAATATCTTTAAGGGGTCTGAGTTTTAGGTGTCTCAAGATGACTAGTCACTTTTGTACATCTTGGCCTACAACTTTTTATTTCATCATTAAGCGCTGTCTAAATTTCTGCCAAGAATTTATTTAAATTTTCTTGAATTCTGCTTATTGCAACTAAAATTATAGGGCTATTAAGTAAAACTTCTTCTATTCTTTCTCAAAGTACTAGACTCTGTTATCCATCTGAACAAATCTGTGTTTTTGTTTTCTGAGCGGAAGATTTAAAAGCTCATGAGATTACAGTTAACTTTTCTAGCTTTTTGTGATCAGTTCAGCTTTCTTAGCTTTCTTACTGATTCTGCTCACAGGAATGGAGTACAGTGTGGGAAATCCTCATGCTTGCAAAGAAATCAATGCTCTGTGATTAGGGTTTGCACTGGTGTCAGTCAAGTTTAGGAACCAAATATAATAGTTTTTCTTCAATGAGAAATGCAGTGAGTTACTTTCAATATATTTTTGGACCATCAACCTTGAGTTTTCCTTTAAGTAGTGGATGCTTTGCAGTAGCAGTTGAGTAGAGTGGAGTCTTGCAATGGTGGATTCTGCTTGTCAGTGTCCTATAATTCCCAACCTTTAAAAGAGAAAATGATCCTGGGACAATTCTAAGGAAGCTGGGTCTCTGAGGCCTTCTTTGGGATGATGGGAAGGAAGAGGAAATCTTAGGGTTCAAATTTAGGAACATAGGAATTTCCATAACAGACCTGTGGTCCTTCTTATCCAGTAACCTGTCTTTGACAGTGGCCACCACCTGATACTCCAAAGGCAATGTGCAACAAACTCTGATGTGGGCAGTTATGGAATAACCTGCCCATAATGAAAATTTCTTTCTAACCCCATTCCAATGCTGTCTTATATTCTGACAGATATGAGGGTTTATATCTCTTCCAAACTTCCAGGGTAGGGGTTTTTTTTTTCTTCATTCCTACTACTGTAACTCTAGATGTTGTTTTTAGCCTCATAAATGCAAAATACTGTTTTGAATCCTGCTGAGTTCCCAGTCTCAGTGACATATTGTTGCAATAACTTCCAAGGGCTGTCTGCTGTGGCTTTTTTGTTTTTGTGTTTTTTTGAAAAACCCTTCTTTTATCAGTTTTAAATTTGTGGCCTTTCAGTTTCATGAAATGTTCCCTTATTTCTTATGTTCGCAGGAAGGATAAGATTTTGTCATGCAGATCACGGATTCTGTGACTTTCAGAAACCTCCATGGCACCCTGGGGTGGTGGGGGCCCCACAGCTCTCAGCTGCCAGGGTTGTCGTCAGACTCACAGGATCCATGCTCTCTCTGCTCCACTTGGTCCCTGGGAGTTAGCCCCCTTTGATGTGATAGCCCTCCCCGATGGTTGCTCTAGCTCTTTGGAGTTATGCCCTTTGGCCCCTCCACCTTCTGGGGCTGCACCTCTGAGCCTGCAGCATGCCTGTCTCTCTCCGTAAGCCCCCTCAGGGAGTCTACTTGCTCTGGACTCCCAGGGCCTCAACACGCAGAGGGAGCAATGAGACCCCTGACACTCAGCCAGTGTAAAATGTAAGGTCTTATTGTATGTTTGAACACAGCACAGGAAGTTCTCAGGGCCTCAAGCATAGAAAGTCCAGAACCCTCCATCTGGGTCTGTCCAGCATCCAGGTGGGCTCAGGCACCTCTTTGTCATCAGTCCAGAGGCATCCTCCTTACAGCCGACCAGGTTTTCTATTATCTGTTCCATCCCCTGGTGAAGCCCCATCCAATCAATCAATTCTTCCACTGACCTGAAGAAAACCACTTTCCTGGTTTATTTGGCATAATAATTGATCATCTGACAGGCAAGAAACCTAAGCAGAGCTGTAGCCCTGCAACCAAATTGCCTGCAGCCTGCACGATTACCCTGCTTGGGACCCAGACAGTTTTCCAATTTACATAATTCAGATAAGCAGGAATCCTTTTCCCCTACCCACACCTTTCCAAAACAATTCATCTTTGTAGTAAGTGAGTGAAACACCCATTGACCTCTCTAGAGTTGCACTTGCTTACACAAGTATTGAATTTGACCCTATATGTTTAGTAATTTAAATACTTGTGTAATTAAAATGCAAGTAAATACCCATATTATTTATTTCTTGCCAGTGTTTGGCTGATCTGGTTAAATTAGAAATCTACTCCTGCTTCTCTCTTGCTTGTTTTCAGCGTAGTGTGCAGCTCTATATTGATCCCTGCCTAATAAAAGCCTTCCATTGCCACATCCATCAGCCTCTCCCGAGGACAGTCCTGCACCAGCATCAACTTCCTGGACACAACAATCAGCTTCAGCAGTGAAACCATACAGACAACTATATAGATAAAATCCACGGATCACCACACCAACATTCTCAGATCCAGTAACCACTCCAGACACACCAACAAATCTGTTGTCTACAGCCAGGCACTCAGATACCAACAGCGTATGCTCTCAGGAGAAAGCTTGGGATACACACCTTAACACATCTAAACCTGCTTTCACCAAACAAAGACACTCCACCAGAGTAGAAGATTGCATCGTGAAATGGGCCACCCAAATACCCTGAGAGAACCTACTTCAATACAGCAATAAAATCCCACTGACTGCACCCCCATAGTTGTCACCTAGCCCCCCACTCTGGAACCCGTATGAGGTGTCATTAAACAATTACAACCATACTCGATGGGACCACATCATAAAGTAAATCTTTTGCAACCCCCCTTTCTGGCCTTCAAACAACTCAGCAGCTCATCATCAGAATAAGTTCCCTACAGACTGGGACTCACCAACTGAAATCGGCACCAGACCTGCCAGAACAACAGATGCAAAATCTGCAGACATATTTCCAGTGCTGTGATGATCAATACCACCTGTGGCACAACTTTTCAAGATCCATGGGTTGTTCTCATGCCTAAGAGCTCCAATAACAACTATGTGGGTGAAACCTGACAATCACTGTGCTCTCAAATGAACTCTCACAGAAAAATAAAACAAATACAATATCACCCAGCGACAAACACTTTTTACAAAGTGGTCACTCCATATTTGACCTCTCAATCCTTATCCTCACAGGGAACCTGCACAACACCTTCCAAAGATGAGTCTGATACCTTAGATTCATAACTTTGCATAATAAACAGTAAAAATCATGGTCTTAATAAAGACACTGGATCTATGGTTTATTAGAACAATCTATAACCTACTAACCCCTCTTTTTTTGGTCCTGTGACTGCAGAGGTGTTAACTGGCCACTTAACTTTGAATGATCCCTTAAAACGTGTTAAATATTTATGCTAAATAATCTGTTCCACCTTGTTTTAGCTGTGACTTTCCAAGACCAGAAGAAAAACTGTGCCACTCAAAAGCTTGTCTCCTTCACTGGTAGAATCGGTCCAATAAAAGATATTACCTCAACCACCTTGTCTCTTGATTGCCACATGCGACTGAGCTTTTGTGGATTGCTTCTCAATTTGTTTCAGGAAAAAAAGTATCACTAGATGGCTAGCATTTTAGCTTCTAAAATGTGAGACAACCATGAAACCAAAATAAAAGACTGTAATGTAAGAGGCAGAATCTCACTATGGCATAATTCTAGGATCAGTCTGAATTTAACTACTTTATGCTTGATAAATAGTAAATCTTCATCTTTCCTTTTTCTAAAATTCTGTAAGGCTCTTGCAGTTCTACTATAGAATTCAGTTAAAAGAAATTAAAGCAAATGAACATAAAATATGTAATGTTCATAATTTGTTTTTATGCAACCTCAGTTTATCTCTCCAGATTGTAAGAACTAAACTGTACTAAAGTAGGTGACTGTCTGGTGTATGTGTTTGAAGTTTACTTTTGATTACAGGATGATTACATCAAGAAATGTAATTTAAATTCCTTTAAAGCTGATTGTTAGGAGTAACCCACGGTCATTTCTGGAAAGAAACGAATGAAAACAGGAAGCTTTTTAGGTAGTAAAAATAGTTCACAAGACTAAAACAAATGTGAAACTGAACGAGTGTATTGCTGCAAAAATGAAGAAAGAGATAAAACTGTGCAATGAAGAAGCATGTTCCTTGGTGTGTAGTTGGGGCCTTCGCTGCCCCCAGTAGTAGGGTGTGGTCTGAGGGTGTCCCTTCTGGTATCCGCTCCAGCTGTGACCAGCGTTGTTTCTCTCTCCTCCCTCCACCCGTTTTTGTTCCGGTTTGCCCTGCCTCTCTGGCCGGTCTGGGACTGCTCATATTGATCAGCATAAGAAGCAAGACTTTCTGCTGAGTCCATTTTTTATCCCATAAACACTGTTCTGTTTCTTCCCTGTACATATTCAGAAATTGCACCTGAGCCATCAAATCACACATTCCCTCAAAGCTAGTTACACCCCTTCCTTTGACCCATTTATCTAACAGATCCTTCATCTGGTTTAGATAAGCCACATTACTTAGTCCAGGTCCTCTCTTAAGGGCTCTAAATTTTGCTCTGTAAGTTTCAGGTGAAGTTTCTGAAATTGCTTTAAAACCAAATCCTTGAATTTATTATAGTCAGAAGCCTCATCAATAGGCATCTTATTGAATAAGTTCAGAGCTCTTCCAGTCAATTTTGCTACCAATGTGGTCATCTTGTGAGCTTCAGGAATTTTATGGATTGTGCACAGTCTCTCAAAGGTGAGAAAATATTCAGCAATATCACTGGATTCATCATACTGTGGACATAGTCACTCCCATTTGTAGATTGTTGGGTAAGGATTGTTAGGGTTAGCCGATATATTCTGCTGAGCCTTTGCTTTCTTCATCACCAGTGCATGCTTCCACTCTTTTTTTCCTTTGCCTCCATAGCTCTCCTGTGGGCAGCCTCTTTGGCTTTTTCTGCCTCTTTCGCTGCCTCCATTTCTTTGTCCTTTGCCTCCATAGCTCTCCTGTGGGCAGCCTCTTTGGCTTTTTCTGCCTCTTTTGCTGCCTCCAGTCTGGTTAACTCCAGTTTGTGTTGTGCCTTGGTTTCTGTCATCTTAGCCTCTCTGTTTTTAACTAACTTTACACCTGAGAATTAGAAAGAAAACCACGAAACAAACAAACAAAAAACCTGGCCTGTAAAATTTTGCTGTGCTGTAATCTGATACCTATGTTCTCTGATAGCTATTCTCAGCCTACAGAAAAATCCTTTTAAAAAACCTCTGTCTCCAGGCAAATAGACAGAAAAAGCATCCAGCTGCTCTTAGCTTAAAAAAACAAACAAAAACCTTTTCAGGTCTATGAAAAACTTGAAAAACTGCAGGAGGTTAACTACCCTGCCTTTAGGTAGAGAAAACTCCAGCTCAAAAAAGAAAGATCCCTTTTGTTATGCCTGCTGCTCTGTACCCCCAGGCAGAGACATAGAATTTACAAAACCTTTTAAAATCCTGCTGTGCTTCCAGTTCAAAATAAATCTCAAAATGATCTCAAAATGATCCCACCGCTCTGCCACCATGTGAAGGTTCCTTCCCCACTCTGAACTCTAGGGTACAGACGTGGGGACCTGCATGAAAGACCCCCTATGCTTTTTCCTACCGGCTTAAGTTAAAAACTTCCCCAAGGTACAAACTTTGCCTTGTCCTTGGACTCTATGCTGCACCACCAAGTGTGTTAAACAAAGAACAGGGAAAGAGCCCACTTGGAGACATCTTCCCCCCAAACCCTACACCCCCTCTCTTGCGGAAGGCTTGATAAAAATCCTCAGCAATTTGTACAGGTGAACACAAACCCAAACCCTTGGATCTTAAGGAGAATGAAAAAGCAATCAGGTTCTTAAAAGAGGAATTTTAATTAAAGAAAAGGTAAAAGAATCACCTCTGTAAAATCAGGATGGTAAATACCTTACAGGGTAATCAGATTCAAAACATAAAGATTTTGCCTAGAGGGATCCTCTAAGTTACAAAAAGACACAAAAACAAGAATATACATTCCATTCAGCACAGCCTATTTTACCAGACATTAAACAAAAGAAAATCTAATTAATTTCTAGCTAGATTACTTACTAACCTTTTACAGGAGTTCTGAGCTGCATTCCTGATCTGTTCCCGGCAAAAGCATCACACAGACAGACAGACACACCCTTTGCTGCGCGTGCCCCCCCACCGCCAGCTTTGAAAGTATCTTGTCTCCTTGTTGGTCATTTTGGTCAGGTGCCAGCGAGGTTATCTGAGCTTCTTAACCCTTTACAGGTGAAAGGGTTTTGCCTCTGGCCAGGAGGGATTTAAAGGTGGTTACCCTTCCCTTTATATTTATGACAGTCTGACATAAAGATATACAGGGATTTTCTTCCTGATATTGTTCCAAACACAGGATTCCAAATTTTTATTGAGAAGACAAGGGAATAGTGATGTGTAGTGTTTATTCCAATGAGTTTTTTTCTCCCACTGGCAGCCACTTGTAGAGCTGATCTTTCTCTTTAGCATCCCACTCTCCTTGTTTTAGTGTCTTTTTAACTCTTTCCTTCCAGCTAATCATATATAGTGAAAACAAGAATAAACTTATCAAAGAGAGATTCAAGAGATAGTGAGTAACAGTATTGGAAACAAATGGTTACATTATATAATAAAATCATAACAGGCTTGCTAGAGACTAAACTAAAGAAGTTTCTCACCCAAAGCTGTTTCCAGTGTTTTCGACCAAGCCTGGTTGAGATCCCACTTTCATGAAGCAAATGTGATGTCCATTCACTTCCTAAGTGAGGGATGCCCATGTCATCTTTGCCTCCCAAATATAATCGAAGAAATTTTTGAAGTGAACCTCTTCCCTCCT
Source organism: Natator depressus (assembly GCF_965152275.1). NCBI lineage: Eukaryota > Metazoa > Chordata > Testudines > Cheloniidae > Natator > Natator depressus. The sequence continues at coordinate 74,860,842 of NC_134240.1, forward strand.
CCCCCCCCCCGTGTTTTTCTTCTTGTTAAATTCTTTCTGAACTATTTTTTTTGTAATCTTTCATTTGCTTTCAGTTCAGACCATTGATAGAACCATTGTGAATGAGAACACTCAATTTACATGTAAACGAATAGATGGATAAACATCCTGTGTCTGACAGAAAACCTATTTTTGCTGGTGACCAACCTCCCGATACAGATTTAAAAAACATATACTGACTCCTTACATACATTTCACAGTGATATTGGATGACCGATGTGATGCCAGCTTTTGTTTGAGACCTCACATAACATTCTTAGGTGAACCAGAATGTACATACCAGATTAAGGAAATTCCTATAACCACTCTACACCCCCTTGCCAGTTGGCATTATGAGGTTCTTGCATCACAGTGGTCATGGGCTCCAGTTTTCTGAAATAACCCACCTAAGGGACTGAAAAATGAATTTATTAAGCAACTTTTCTGATTTTTTTTGTTGTGATGAGTAAAGTTCTCCTTCCTCCTTGCCCCCCAGAAGCACAGGGCTTGGCCATCACTGTCTGTATGGAGGCCTTTTGTCTCTACATTGACTCCGAGTTAAGCGGCTTTAACACTGTCTGCAGTGGAGCTGTGCTGTCAGAGGCTCCCGTGATGGTCGCTCTCTGCAGAGCCCTCCGTTGGTAGACAGGGACACTGAACAGAACTCATATAAGTTAGTGCTGATTTGCCTTTGAAGAGAAGGTGGCAGAATGTGGTTGGCCTTTCTAGGCTCTCTTCGGCTTCAGATCCCGAATTTTATCATCTGGCTAGAGAATGGCTTCCACTAAATCGGGAGGGACTGGAAGAGCATAGCACAGTATCATTGTTTCCCCTTCTGTACTTGAGTAGACTTGCCTATGTTTTTAAACGGTCTGCTAGTTCATTTTTTTTTAAACTTGTACGTTCTTTGGTAGTTCCAAAAGTGATGACCACTTCAAATAATGAGTGAGATTTCAAACTGAAATTTCAAACGGCTATGTGCTCCAGTCTTTCCTTTGTGGAGTGAAATGCATACACATGAAGTCAATGTGAGTGAGAGTTTTGGTTGATCTATAACTCAGATTTTTTACCAGTGGATTTCTTCACATCTGGACTGGAGTCTGCTCAGAAATATGTATATATTCCTGATAGAATTTCACTCTGTTGGAAATGTCGTCCTCCAGCTGAATTTTATTATCTCATAGTTGCTGAAACACATACAAAGTGTAGTACAGTGAGTCCTGGCTAACATCTTCACTTTTTCCACATGGTGTGCTAATCTAGAAATTGTGACTGTAGAGGAATTCTATTATTGATTTGGGCAGCAGAGAGTATACACTTAGGAATTCTTAAATTAGTGTGTCTGTCCTGGACGTGACTACTATTCGGAACCAATGAATGTTGGAATGTTTTCTGGTTCTCTTAATATATTAGTTTTCCTTTTTGCAGTGGTCTGGTTATTTATTTTGGGAATTTAATTTTTATATATATATATAAAATTCATTGTGGACAGTGCCAAGATTGATTCAGTTGTACTGTTTGGCATTTTTTTTTCCAATTGCTGATTGGAATTTTTTCTTGTCAAAACATCTTGCTCAATAAATACGTACTTTAAAAAATTCTTTTTGTATAAAAAAGTATTCAAACCACTTACTGTAAAGTTGCATTGTTTGAGTTATAAAAATATTGCTATTAGTATAATTGAAAAGGAAGCCATTAAAACCATATGAAATAGTACATATTATTAAATAGTAAGGCATGAGAGCACAATAGCAAATCACTTACTGAACAGTACATAGCCTAATCCTCTACTGGAGTAAATTGATGTTGTTCCTTTGAAGTGAGTGCAGTCACATCAGATGAGGATGTGGCCCAAAGAATTGGAATTTTTTTGCACGATAACGTGTGTATTTTTCTGTTAATGTTCAGAGTGTGAACATTTTATAGGCAAGTTGCATGCCACATCAGCTGACTTCAGAAAAATAGGAGTTCTAGCACTTTAAAAGGATGCATGAGCTACTAAATCCAATACGCAAAAGATTTTTTTGGACTATAAACTGTTCTAGGGATAAAATTTCTTCTTCAAATTTAAAATAGCTTTTAAATAGCTTTTTCTAGCATTTAAAATTAAAATGAATAGTGAAACATAAACTTAGGCAGTATATTCTGAATTCAAGCAGAAGTAATTTAGTCTTTAAGCATTCAAAATGAGCCTGTTAAAATGTAAAAATATGTTTATACTTGAATGAAGAAAATAGATTTTTTTCATATAGTTTTAAAGCCAAGAAATTGTCACTATGGGCCTGATCAAACTCCCACTGAAGTCAGTGGGGTCATTCTTTTCACTCCCAGTGGCAGCTGGATGAGGCCACTGAAGTGTGACTTCCTTGATTCCTACTTCCAACCTTTTAGGCTGTCTTGAATCATGAGACATCCACCTCCTGTCCTCACAAACACGCAAACCCTCCTCAAAAACCCCTTATCATTAACTGTACTTTTCAAATGTATTTACTAGGGCAAGTGTAAAAAAGATGAATATGATCTAACTAAAAAAGGAACAGTAGAAGATACATACAGAATGATGGGGGGAAAGTTGCATTTTAAATTAACTTTTTTTTTTTTTTCTTCTTTTAACAGATTATGGAAGAAACAAACACACAGATTGCTTGGCCATCCAAGCTGAAGATTGGCGCAAAGTCAAAAAAAGGTATATTTGCTTGTTTTACTTCCTTATTTTAAAAAGATTGAAATTTTTTTTTGTGAAAGACAACACTGAAGTGACAGCATTTAATTTAATCACAGATGAGGTGATTTCTTATAATATTAGACCCTAAAGCTTTGTTTAATCTTCTTTTATTTTTCTTGGATACGTGTTGATTCTCTACTCATTTGAATTGTCTTGTAAGCTTTAGAAGTTTAGCTGACATTGTGTAGCAAGCTATTTTAAATTACAAAGTAGTCTAGAACTCTAAATGTGTTCAAAGCTTTTGACTGGCTGTCAATGTAATCATGGCTATGTCTACAAATTTAGACAAAATTGTAAAGTCCAAATTAATACAATATAAGCAGTGTGACTTTTTTTATGGAACTGGACACTGATTGTGTTTAAGATCAGTAGTTCAAGGAATCAAACTGTTGTTGGAATGATGAATGTGTGTGTCACCTGATTTCTTATTGAAGCAATACTTGAATTAAAACTCTTTCACAGTGCTGAGGGTATTTTGGTTGACGCCGGTGCACAGATGAAGGTAAACATGAGAAAGCCAAGATGGATTGTCCGTAAATCTATTTGAAATGTAAAGGAAATATTTGTCAAAAGGGAAGAATATTGATAGATGGACTTTTTCAGTGTTGCAAACAATTAGTTAAACATAAAATAACCACAAAAAGCAGTTGATGGTGGCAAAGTAGAAGATATCAGAAAATGGAGTTAGGCACGCACGCTTGCAAACTTCTTAAAATCTCTGATACATGGTAGACTCTTAAACTTTCATTTCATAAACCAAAATGGTCATATTACCTTAACCTTTTAAACAGGGAAGAACTCATGAGAGGACGAAAAGGTCTGTTCATAATTGTGCAGGCTCTATTTTTTTACGAGCCAGAGAGACCCAGCCTAAGAGAGTTTTTCCCCTTTCCCCATATGCTGCATGGAGACACAAAGCACATGGGGAAAGGGGAAAAACTCTGTGTGTTTAGAAATGCATACTGCTTGAGGAAAGAATAGCTAGATAGAAAGCATAAGGGAGAAATTTATTTAGTGGTAGTCAACAGGTGAGGATCACATAGGTAGGAAAGGAATGCTTACAATCAGTGGTAAAAAGCAAAGTCTCCATGAAGACCTGTTCTCCACCTGGATCCTGCTATAGCCTGAGCTGTAAATAAGAAGGGGAGAGGGAGTTCTTATAACAGAATTAAAAAAAAAAAAAAGTAAAGGGAAAACAGTACATGTAATACTGTTTGGATTTTAATAAAATATTTGATATTGGGTCATATCTTATGAAGTCTTTCATGCAAAATTAATTCATATCTGCTTGGATAGCCACACCGTTATGTGGAAATCTGGCTGAAAGCCATGAACAAAGGATAGAGCAATAGCAGTGTATTGAGTTCTGGGTTGTGTTTGGGGTTGTCATGGTTACCAAGCTAACTGCACTGCTGTCCCTTCTTGGGGTGAAGCCCTACAGGTATTATGTATCAGGCCCTTTTCCTGTCTGGGTGGAATTCTGCAATTCACCCATTTTCAAACTAGGACCTGGGTACAGTCTCCTGGCTACCAACTGTGACAATTCCATAAGTGTAACGGGTTAGACCCTGCAAGCGTTTCTCTTCAGGAGCCTGTAATAGCATACATCTGCAGTGAGACGGAAACAGTTTCTTCAAAACAAAGCCTGATTTATTTTGCCCAACAGGTAGGTTCACAGTGCTTTGAGGAGTTGATTCTAAAATAAGCACACATGCTTCCTTACCTAAGCGTAACCTCTCCATCCACAGACATCTCAGGCATATCAGGCTTATTCTCCATCTCTGAGTTGGGAGGAACATCCTAAGATGCTTCCGCCTTGTCCCTAATCTCTGAATGTTTGACTCTCAGCCTTTTCACTCTCGCCTCCTGGCCAGGAACTCTCAGCTTACCCCAAATTCTCCTTTTTCTAAGGTCTGTGAGCTTTTTGAGTTCTTTTTCATCCCAGGCTTAGTAAAGAGCAAAACGTCCTTGCTGCCTTGATGGGAGCCAGGTGGGTATATTCTCTCACCAGTTGATGGTCCAGTTATCTTAACTCCTTTGAAGCTGGGTACCTGAGAGGCTGTCATATCTGTGTCATTGCGCCTTTCCTGCATGGCTGCTCAACAACCCCTTTACAGCTTTGATTTAGCTCTCTTCATTCATATAGGGTAATATCACACAATCGAACAGGGAAACAGTCACAGATAATAGCCATACGAAATAATAACATGGGGAACAGTGCTAAGTGTAGGTGACTTGAACATCTTGATTAATGAACTAGGAGAAGAAATAAAATGTACATTAATGAAGTTTGCTTATGACATTAAATTTGAAGTAAGGGTGAATGCCATTGAGAGAAGAGAAATACAAAGGGTCATAGAGATTAGAAACATGAGCAGAAAATAACAATGAAATCTAGCTTGGAAAAAATGCAAACTAATACAACTGAGGAAATATAGTCCAAAGCATGCACACAAAATGAGAATGAGAAACTTGGAAAATCTTAATGCCAAAAGAAACGTAGGGTGGTGGTAGATTGCAAATGAGACATTTTTGCAATGTGATACACCATTAAAAATGGTTAGTGTGGGTTTTGGGCTACAGGTTGTGAGCAGCATCAGGGCTAAAGACTTGCATCCTCTGATCAGTCATTGTATACGTGGGAGGTTGTGTACATACACACAAGATAGTACATTACAACAATATGTAGGGAGAGAGCCTATCCCTTGTGTTCCTAAATTTTAGATAGGATGGACCACATTTTAATAGTCCACACTGTTTCCCATCCCATTTACATTTGAATAAATTGCCCATTTGCAGCCACAGCAATTGTTTATGCGGAAAATAATACTGGCAAAGTATTTGATGTATCTTGACTTCATTTCATAAAATTTAGCAGCTGCAACAGAGAAGGAGAGTCAGCACAGTGTAACCAGCCAACTGTCTGTGAACGGACTCAATGTTCTGAGACCTGACTGTAGCCCATCTTCTTGACTGGGAAATGAGTACCTAATTAGCAGTCACTTTGTTGGGGAGGAACAGAAGTAAGCTTATAGAAAAGAATTGTTGATCCACAGACTGACAGGCAGAAAACTTAGTACTTTGAATGGAGTTAAATGTGGTTCAGGGCATCTTATGCTCTAAATCCTAGGATGATGTTTCGCCATCACCAAATTAGTAACTTTTACTAGTAAAGATGGCCTGAAATTTTGGTAGGCTAGTACTTGGTAGATGTATTTTGTGGCCTTTTGTTAGTGATCTAAAAAAAAAACCCTATAATCAGGAAAACATTCTAATTCCTCATTGTATGTTCATATATTGTGTTCTTTTCAATCTAGCATGAAAACAATTTATGGTTTACGACAGTATTTTTTCACTAATGTTGTATCATCTGGCTTTTATGATCAGCAGTTATTAATACTATTCCAGGAATGACTGGTTGTATATTGTCTTGTTAATATTATTAGACATGAGCATTAAAACTTGTCATGCAAAGTGTACATAATAGGATGCATCGTGGTTCAGTAGATAGGGCATGGCAGTAGGAGTCAGGAGACCCAGTTATATTTTCTGGTACTGCAGGAAAGTTGTGATGTGGGATAAACCAATGCCCAAAGGTTAAGTGATCTGAAAAAGGGTAAGTCACTTAACCTCTTTCTTCTTAGGCTGTGAAAGATGATAAAGCTTTGCGATCCATGGTCAGAAAGTGCTACATATGAGATGATTATTACTAAGGATAGTAATTTAATAATACATGACAGCAAACTTGATATACACCCCCATAAATAGTTGATTCACAGAATATTTTACTTTTGGACCTTCCATCTGTTTAGAATGTAAGGAACTACTGAAGATCCTGTTTTTAGCAATTTTGTTAAAATATCCTGTATGACTTCACAAAAGCCAGAATTCACAAGTTAATTACTGACTCTCAACTGTTCTATAAAGATCAAAACAGAGGAATTTCCTGCTCTAACAAGTAACAGATGCTTTAGTGTGTGTTTGTTATGAAGAGGAGCTGAGGATAAAACATTTTGAAATACATGTGTTTGTTTATTTTCCAAACAAATATAAATTTTCCAAACATTAAAATAAGTTTTGAGGGAAACCATGTGTTCAGATTTTGTCACTTAGAAGTAGTTATTTGTAAATTTTTAAGAGAGAATGAGAAATGAGTGACAGACGTTCGTAATGATAGGATGCTGCATAGTCCCTCACTACTAGGGGATATAATGGGCAGAATTTTTTCTTGTTTATTCATGTGTTTTATTTGCACATTTTTGGGGATAGTGAAAGATAGAGGTAGAATCTGATGTATTCTTGAACATTGTTTTGTCTAAGTCAAGGAAGCTAAAATGTGCTCTTGTACTTAAGACCAAGTTACTTTTCTTGAAGCAGGTATTTCACACGTTTCAGGTTTTTATTAATTGGGTGATTAAAGATCTGTGAAGGTATTACTGCTTTCCCTGCCTTCGTTAATGCGGTGGTATTCTGTAGAGGTGCCCCCCCCCCTTTTTTTTTTTAAAGACATCCGTTCTTGGATTCAGCAGTGCCACTCAGGCTGGGACTCTAAATTCTGAGTGGTAATAACTTAATTTATATACATAATATGGGATTTCCCCCACGCTGTTAATGCTTCTCTTTACTTTTTCATTCCCCTGATTTTTTTGTGACTTTATTTGTATCTGAACAAATCCTGCGCTCATAAAGAAACAGTAATGTGATTGGTGGGTTTTTTTTGTTTGTTTGTTTGTTTTTAAAAGTCTAAGCACTTATGGGACAATTTAATCATTCCAAGTCTCATGACTTTTTCAAGACTGGCAGTTTCACCCGAGCTTTGTGGTCCTTTGTGACACAGGAACACCAAAGCTTCTTTTCTGAGTGTGACTTTTGCGAGAGCCTTGAAGAAGAGTACATGCAGTAGGGCTTGGGCATCTAAAGCTCTGACCTGGTGAGACTAGTCAATCAGCAGGGAGAGATGAGGGTGGAGGAAGATGCCCCTTACTAAGGAGTCAAGGGTCAGGTAAGAGTGAGCCAGTGGGAAAAAGTAATGAGAGAAAGTGGGGGAGTATGGGGAGAGTCAGGGTGCAGGGAGGGCTCTGAGTACTCCTCACTCCCCTAACTGCTATGCCAACTGATCAGTTACTCTCTCCCACTGACCATATTACTGCCAGCTCCCTCTCTCCATTCTTGCCCTGCCCCAGCTCATCCCACTGCCCAGAGCTCTTGCTGATCACCAAAGACCCTACTTTCAGTTCAGCCTTCTAACCTTGCTCCCCTACCCTAGTGGTTACTTAAGAGAGGAAAGTGGATTTCTAAACCTTCTATCCAGTAGGGAGACCAGCCTCCATTTTTGTGTTTACATTGTGTGAATATAAATTTTCAAAGTTGAAGTCTCTCCCAAGTTGAGGCAAGAACTTCCCATAATGGCCCCAAAAGATTATTTAATTATATGCCACAATTATTAATCTAATACCATGATTTTTGCCAGAGGATATCACCATGATTTTGAATTGTTGGAGTTGGCACGCTTACTGATGTGCACACAAACTTCCATTAATGTTAGAGGGAGTTGCCTGTGTGTCAGCAGCAGAATATAGACTTTTTGAGTTTCCACTTTTTTATGGTCATTTAAATTCCTTTGTTCAAAATCCGTGAAGTAAGCAAATTGTGATTTTAGTTGGATTCTTGTAATTCGAGCACACTACTGTTTCATCAGTGCTGCCAAATTTGCAAAAGAATTTGAAATTGTGTAAAGTTCTTCTCCTCATTATGAGATTCATAATTAAGAGCACACTTCCATAACTTCAAAATAATGAAAAAGTAATTTTATACATCCTTAAGAATGCTTTGTGAATGTAATTGTGAAGAGTGATATGAGTTGTTGATTTATATTTAATTCTAGGATAAGGTTTTTCAAAAGCACCCATATCCTATTTTCAAAAGTGACTGAGGCACTTTGGAGCCTAAGTTCCAAGACTTTCAATGACACTTGGGATTCTAAGTGCCCAAATCACTTTTGAAAATTAGACTTAGGTATTGTCTGCATGGTATGGGTATGAATTTACAGTGCACCAACTCGCCATGCGGTAACGTCCTGTGTGGACACTGCTGCAGTGTACTGAAATTCCCAGAGTTCAGCTTTAGCTCACAACTATTTGAAAGCGTAGTACATCAAGCTGCACACTAGGATTTTTAGCATGCTGTAGCAGTATTCATGGGATATGTTGCTGTGTGGCAGACTGGTGTGGTATAAATTCAAACCTGGCTTGCCACTAAGTAACTATCCATATAGATGAACCCTTAGGCTCCTAAATCGCTGAAGTGGGTTTGAAAATGTTACTCCTAGTCTTTTTTTTTCCTCCCTTATTTGGTGAATATTTTCTTACCATTTCCCCCTTGCCCCCCTACACTTTTCTTTCACACAGTGGTGGTGGTTGTTCCCTGGTAGCTCCTACCACTGGCATCTCCCGTACGCGATGTGTGAGGTCATGCTGTGTGGAGGACGTTGTTTTCAGTGTTGAGCAGGATGGAGCAGCTGATGCTTGGCAGGCTGGATCTGGCTTTCAAGGGGGCCCTTGCTGCCTCAGGGCCCCCTGCGATTGCAAGAGTTGCATGTGCCTAACACTTCCACTTTTTCTACAGATCTCAGTGTCTAGTTTTTCTTTAGCTTCAGATTATACACACATTGATCTTTCTTCTGTTTAGCTTGCCGTGGCTTCTTTTCTCAGTCTGTATCTGCCTTGTCGCCGCCTCCTGTTTCATTCCCCTTCATCCTTTAATTTGAGATCTTCCCCATTTTTCCAAACCTTTTATGCTGCCATTTATTTTTTTAAAAAAAAACTTGACAAATGTTTCTGGTCCTCTTTCTGTGTCTTATTTCCCCTACCTGTTCTCATTTCTGCCTATTCCCCCACTTATTTTCTCTACTGAAGACTTCATTCTCTAGAAGTGAGTGAGTCCCAAACTCCACCACTTCCATTAGCATTCTAAGCAGGGAGACAAAGTACTAAATACATCTTGTGATTGAACTTCCCTCCAAGCACAAGTGTAGTTCAGGAAAGCTTGCACTATTACAGCTTGAGCTGTGTATGTTTAATGGATAAACAAGTAATTTGTTAACCCGGGCACAGTTGTCAATCCAGCAGTTCATGTAAAAAGAAGTAAAGTAAAACAAAAATGCCCTCTCTTCTCACCACCACCAGTGTTGTTCTCTTTTCCGAACAGGAAAAGAATTAGGGAAGACTCATATGACCCTAAATCCAATGTACTTAAAGAACTGCTGCTGCCATGTTTCTGTGAAGAAAGGGGCAGGCCTTGGGTAGTTATTTGTGGAGGGATATAGTAAATATAACATGGATTTCTACCCTAAGAATATTAGAAGGTTTCTGCGAACTTGTATACCCTAGTGCAGCGGTTCTCAACCTTTTTATTTCTGAGCCCCACTGAACAGGCTATAAAAACTCCATGGCCCAGCTGGGCCACAACTGTTTTTCTGCATATAAAAGTCAGGGCCAGCATTAAGGGGTAGCAAGCAGGGCAATTGCCTGGGCCCCCACACCACAGGGGGCCCCACAAAGCTAATTTGCTTCAGGCTTCGACATCAGCCCTGGATGGTCGTGCTCAGGGGCTCGGGCTGCAGTCCTGCACAGTGGGGCTTCAGCTTTCTTCCCTGGGCTGTAGTTAGTCTAACACCAGGCATGCCTAGAGTAGCACCTGAAACCTGCTCGGCTCTGGTTGAGACCCATTGCCCTAGTGCACAGGCAGAGGAGATGTCAGGAAAGAAGCACTCACAAGAAGTAGTATGTCTGATGAAGTAAAGTATTGGAGGAGTGCATGAGGAGGAAGAGAGAGGACCTAAAATACAATTGCACTGATGGTATAAGTGAGGGAAATGAATCACTGTGGGTTAACAATGCTGGCATTCCTATCCCTGCAGTTGTTTGAGTTTTAGTAGATTTTTTTTCTTCATTCAGGGCCTAAATCTTAGATACTGTAGAGAGAGCTCTTAGACAGCTGACTAGCCTGATGATTTCATTCTGTGGTTATATTGATTAAAGGTCACATAGGGAAGACCCAGACCAAATATAGTATGGCCATTTTTGTTGCTGACTTGATTTTGATCTGTTAAGAGGTATAGTAGCAACTCTAGCCAAGTTCAGAAAAATACTACTGCCATTATTAGCTGTACAGAACAGGATTCGATTGGTTATTGCCGTGACAATAGCAAGCATAGACATTTCTTCTTCTTGCTTATGCACAGAACAGATTAATTCAACATCATTTATGCCCTGATGTCCCCAAAAAGTCAGGTGAGCAGGCCCTTGGCTTTTCAAGGAAAAATTCATATTAAAATGCAGGAAAGTTCTTTCATCATTGAAGAAGCAATACACTGTAAAATTAAAGTCTGATTTGCATGAAACTTGATAAGTTTGAATTTAGAATGAATGTAGGGAAGAGGGTTTGTTTGAATTCTTTTCAGAGTAACAGCCGTGTTAGTCTGTATTCGTAAAAAGAAAAAGGAAAAGGAGTACTTGTGGCACCTTAGAGACTAACCAGTTTATTTGAGCATGAGCTTTCGTGAGCTACAGCTCACTTCATCGGATGCATAGCATATCGTGGAAACTGCAGAAGACATTATATACACACAGAGACCATGAAACAAAACTTCCTCCCACCCCACTGTCCTGCTGCTAACAGCTTATCTAAAGTGATCATCAAGTGATCATCAAGGAAGGCCATTTCCAGCACAAATCAAGGTTTTCTCACTCTTCCCCCCCCCCACACACACACACACAGACACACATACAAACTCACTCTCCTGCTGGTAATAGCCCATCCCTCTTTGAAACCTCTCTTTATAATGCGCATGATAATCAAGGTGGGTCATTTCCAGCACTAATCCAGGTTTTCTCACCCCCCCCACCCACACACACACACACCCCCTCCAAAAACCACACACACAAACTCACTCTCCTGCTTCTGCAGTTTCCACGATATGCTATGCATCCGATGAAGTGAGCTGTAGCTCACGAAAGCTCATGCTCAAATAAACTGGTTAGTCTCTAAGGTGCCACAAGTACTCCTTTTCCTTTGTTTGAATTCTGTAACCCTTAAATTCAAATATTGAACGAGAGCTTCTCATCTGAGTTATTCCAAAGAGATTTTTTTATACATATGCAAACATCTGAATGTATATGAGTGAATTGACCATCTGCTGTTGTGATATAATTTTCAAATATAGCTGAACTCTAATTTAATGTAGTTCAGAAAAGTTCTCTTCGGTATTTTTTCCTAATAAGTACTTAATCATTTTTTCAATCACTGTATGTAAAAAGAGAGACTGTAAACAACAAGGAATTTTCAATTATATCAAACTGGTGATTTTTAATATTTGTGATATTCTGTTTGTAATGAAGTTTCATATATAAAAGCCTGGCTTCCATAACAGCAGTTCAGCATGATAGCTTGGCCAGTTTTTAAATGTCACATGTACAAACACCTCTTAACTTACTCACGTGTTCCACTAACAGATTACATCGTTTCTTAAAAGAAAAAAATGCATCCCTTCTCATTATGCAATATAGGGTTTTTTTAGTGAGTAACTGGAGTGAATCTCAACTTCCCTCAGAACTGACTCGGAAAAGAGCCAACAACTGATTCACCAACTCTACTTTCTGCTGCATGTTCCTTGGTTCCTCTTTCAAAGTACGGACCAGCCAAACTCTGCTGAGACCTAATAGGTTCACAACAAAAGATGTCTGGCGATAGTTCTATTTTTAAAAAATTAGATAAACAGGACTGTGAGGTGGCAACAGATGTGTAGGAAAGTTTTGCCACAATGAGAAATGTCTCTAGGGAATATTTAAGTAGTCTGGGACCCTAACGTTATACAAACATCTGTGTCAAGTTTGTAACACTGCAGATCTCGTGGTATCAATGAGATTTACTGTTTATAATAAGAATGATTCTGATAAATACAAATCACAGAGAAAATAACTTTTTTCTGTGGTCATTGGGAAAACTTTTATTTAAAAAGAAGGTACCTCAGTACTCAGTGGTTAATTTTGAAAGTTCCATGCCTGCCTTGATCAGATCACTAGGCTATTTATTGCTTTAAAGAGAAGGCAAATTGCCTCAGTTTGCTGTTCCTCTCCTTCTCTCCCCAATAATTTTCTGTTTCACATCCCTGGAGATTCTCATCTGTTGGGGAAACCCAGTTACAACACAATAGTTCCCTGGCAATTAAACATGAGTTGATCCTCTTTTGTGTAGGGGACTGAACTACATTTCAGTCATGTGAGGGCATTATCATTTTATAGCTGGGAGCCCCAACGTGGTGGTGGTTTGAAGAGTATAATAGTAGAAAAAAGATACAAGGAAAATATACTAAATTGAAGATTATTTTCCAATTAAAGACTCAGTTGTATTATGTAATTGGAAACTGGGTGAAAATATTTGTAAAACAACTTTCCAATTTTTATGCTGTTCTAAGATTAAAAGTTTACTATTTTTTTCAAAAGGGGGTGAAAAGGAGTTAGCATGGTCTATTTATAGCTAAATTTAACACTGATTACTTGCAGATCACTTCTTCGTGCATTGTACAGAACATACAATAGGCACTGCACTTATAGGTTTCAGAGTAGCAGCCGTGTTAGTCTGTATTCGCAAAAAGAAAAGGAGTACTTGTGGCACCTTAGAGACTAACAAACTTATTTGAGCATAAGCTTTCGTGAGCTACAGCTCACTTCATCGGATGCATGCAGTGGAAAATACAGTGGGGAGATTTATATACATAGAGAACATGAAACAATGGGTGTTACCATACACACTGTAACCAGAGTGATCACTTAAGGTGAGCTATTACCAGCAGGAGAGCGGGGGGAGGACTTTTTGTAGTGATAATCAAGGTGGGCCCCTCGGGAAGTAGTCTGAATGTTGAACTGGGATACACCCCTGTCAAGGTTCCTTCCCCACCCTGAACTCTAGGGTACAGATGTGGGTACCTGCATGAAAACCCCCCAAGCTTACTTTTTACCAGCTTAGGTTAAAACTTCCCCAAGGTACAAACTATTTTACCCTTTGCCCTTGGACTTCCACTGCCACCACCAAACGTTTATCTGGGTTTATTGGGAAAACGTTGTTTGGAAACGTCTTTCCCCCCAAAATCCTCCCAACCCTTGCACCCCACTCCTGGGGAAGGTTTGGTAAAAATCCTCACCAATTTGCATAGGTGACCACAGACCCAAACCCTTGGATCTTAGAACAATGAAAAAAGCATTCAGTTCTTGAAAAGAAACATTTTAATAGAAGAAACAGTAAAAAGGATCACCTCTGTAAAATCAGGATGGTAAATACCTTACAGGGTAATTAGATTCAAAACATGGAGAATCCCTCTAGGCAAAACCTTAAGTTACAAAAAAGACACACAGACAGGAATAGTCATTCTATTCAGCACAACTTAATTTCTCAGCCATTTAAAGAAATCATCATCTAACGCATATCTAGCTAGATTACTTACTACGTTCTAAGACTCCATTCCTGTTCTGTCCCCGGCAAAAGCATCACACAGACAGACCCAGACCCTTTGTTTTTCTCCCTCCTCCCAGCTTTTGAAAGTATCTTGTCTCCTCATTGGTCATTTTGGTCAGGTGCCAGCGAGGTTATCCCAGCTTCTTAACCCTTTACAGGTGAAAGGATTTTTCCTCTGGCCTGGAGGGATTTTAAAGGTGATTTACCCTTCCCTTTATATTTATGACAACCCCTGGAAGGGGAGTGGAGCTGTTAACTGGCCCAGCTGGAGAGCTGGGGCCAGAAAGGGTGAAGAGTCTCCACGGAGGAAGCCCTGGGAACCCAGCCCCATATCGGGGTCGAGGAACTATTTGAAGGCTAACCCAGAAGGGGTTGTGGGACTCTCTAGAGACCAAGTCTGGGGAGGGCTGCAAAGATACCAGTGAAGGGGTACTGGGATAGGCCCCTGTTAGACTGTGTACCTCTGTAGTGTTCTGTTTGTTTCACATGAACTGTATGTGGCTTGGCAGAGGTGTTGAAAACTTGCCTGAGAAACCATGACAGAAGTTACAGAAACACTTAATTATTTGATAGCAATTCTGTAAATGGAATTTTTTATTTACGTTGATTTCTCAATAGCATGAGCACGAGTGATAACATGGTTACCATGTTAGAAATTTGCTAATTACACTTCCATGCAGGAACCAGTTTGATGAGAGATTCCAAAGAATGGGGTTCTCTGGATCACTGAAGTTTAGCACATCACAAATGTGATACACTTGATCTATGGAGCAGGACATGAGATGTGCAACAATTAATTCAGTGTAGGATACGGACGCTCCCATCATCATTTATAGGGTTGTCAAGTATATTTAAAAATAGAAATCCAAGTGAGAGAACTGAAAACCTTCTATAGGCAGCCCCCTCTCTCTTATACCAAGTGGGGGTCCCGATCAGGTGCCTCCATGGATTTCATCTGTGGAATTGTGGCAGTGGGGAGATGCAGTTTCTGAAGGTCCCAGGCAATTTAGGAATTTGTAGGTCAATACTAACATCTAAAACTCCACTCAGCCACAGCCAGCCGGTACAGATCACTGTACACTGGTTGAATATGTTTAGAACATAAGAACGGCCGTACCGGGTCAGACCAATGGCCAGTCTAGACCAGTATCCTGTCTTCCAAGAGTGGCCAATGCCAGGTGCTTCAGAGGGAACGAACAGAACAGGTAATCATCAAGTGATCTATCCCCTGTCGCCCATTCCCAGCTTCTGGCAAACAGAAGCTAGGGACACTTCAGAGCATGGTTTTGCATCCCTTCCCATCCTGTCTAATAGCCATTGATGGACCTATCCTCCATGAACATTTCTAGTTCTTTTTTGAACCCTGTTATCGTCTTGGCCTTCACAATATCCTCTGGCAAAGAGTTCCACAGGTCAACTCTGCATTTTGTGAAGAAATACTTCCTTTTGTTTGTTTTAAACCTGCTGCCTATTAATTTCATTTGGTGACCTCTAGTCCTATGTGTTATGAGAAGGAGTAAATAACAGTTCCTTATTTCCTTTCTCCACACCAGGCTAGATACTCTGCTTAACATATATGTTGTCAGTGGTTTAGTTTTTAAAAGACTTCAGGTGCAGCCTCAACTGAATGGTGTTTAATCTTGAAGTAATAAAAGCATTAACTGTAGCAAAAAGAAAAGGCCACAACCTCCTAGCAAGAAGTAGATGAAAACAGCTATCTTGCACAGTACAGAAAGATGTCCATCCAGCAATAATAGAGAATGCAATTTACTTCTGTATGAGGTCTTTCATGCAAATTTGGGCATCCATAATTTGCTTGACTTATAAATGCCAGGCAGACATCTAGTCTGCCTGTGAAGATTAGATGATGATATTGTAGAGCAAGAATACTAGAATTTCAATTTATTGTCACCAAGGAAGGAGCCTATATGGAAACATTCCAGACACTCTATCCATGTGGAAACTGCCTAGCAAAGTCTCTGCTGTTTTCCTTGGAAATATCAATAATGCTGAAGTTAGGATATTTGTCACATCATTTCAGTTTACATAGCCAGACATATATGACGGTGGCATAACACAAGATTTACCTCTTGATTGATTAACTTGTTAATGATAACAAACTGACTTGTTTGGCTGAAGTGCTGTAATTCTTTCTAACTGCCAATTTATGTTTAAAAAAAAAATGTACTGGAACAGTGTTTGATTAGTCTAGTATTGCCAGCCTCAAGCATTCAAAAATCATGAGACTGGATTAATGAGATTTTTAAAACAGTATGTTTGAGCTTTTTATTTGTCTTCTGGGATGTGCACTTTTAGGGTTCATACCTTCAACCATGAGGTCTAGAAATTAATTTTTTTAATGAAAGCTGAGATTCTTCTGAATTCATGTAGCAAAAGGTCTAGAGCTTTAAGAAGAACATCAACTATTGCAAGACTTGTGATATTCAGCAGTGCTGGACTACATAGCCATGCAAGCTAAAAGGCTTGTTGTGCTTTCTGGTTGCAATACATCATCAGGTATGTTTGAGTTAAGGTGGGGGTAATATGAGCATTCCTGAACTGCATCTTGCAGTCTTTTTTTTGTTTTTGTTTTGTTTTAGTATGTGTGTGTGACATACAAGCTACTGTTACAGAGAACACATCTCTAGAGCCCTGCATGGTTACAAAATTTGTGTCCACATCCAATCCGTAAAAATGGTCAGAGGATATCCTCATCTGCAGATATAAAGCAGATATCCACAGATTTGCAGGCCTCTAGAAACAAAATTTGTATCCGCATCCAGTCCACAAAAATGATCCACAAATATCTGTAGATAGACACTTTGGAAAATGTTGGCAACTCTCTTTAGAATGTCTTCCATTCCTTTTGGACTGGAAGTTAACTGAATATAGGACTACTTTTCCAACTTCTTTCACTTCGTATTTTGCCACATGGTTTCAACTTTTACAATCACGTAAGCTGTTGCATCATATAAATCTCTAGTTAAAGACAATATAGTTACTGTGGGGGGGAAAACCTCTGGTACTGTTTAATACTAGGAAGCCTTAAATGCCTTGCAAAAGTGTATTCAATATTTTGCACTTTTTCGTTAGCAAACTTTATACTCAAATAATAATGCTCAAATAAATTAGTTAGTCTCTAAGGTGCCACTAGTACTCCTTTTCTTTTTATACAAATATATGATGAAGTTTTAATCGTCAGTGCTGTTTCCTGGTAGATTTTTGGGTAAGGCTGAATGGAACTACTAATCACACTACCAAAGTTTAAAGCTAGTTCCAATAAAAGACCAACATTTTTTTTATACATATGACTGTCAGCTGATCAGTGAATAATATCCCTGAAAAATACATTTTCTAAACCCTAGATACCAAATTTTTTCTTATCTTTGGATATTTATAAGTGGTGATTAAATCCAGAGTAGGCTTATCATTTGTTCCACCACTGGGTTTGAAAAGGTTTATGATTTAAAGTAACAACAAACATCAACAGTCCAGTCTGAGTGTAGGAGAAAACTAAGTGGTGTTTGCCAGTTAGGATTTGTGCTGGTTCCACTTAATTTAGCAGGTCATGGAACAAGAGAGACTATTGAGAACTTTTGAAAAACTGCTTTACTGATCTCTTTTTAAATATAAAAGCCTTTTTGGTTAAAAGCATGGGACAAGAAATGCATAAATGAAGTCACTTGTTAAATCAATTGTTTCTTTTATCCTTACAAGCTGATATGGTTTGTATACTTTTTAGCACAGGTAGCTACTAGGCACTTATTATCAAGGAATGTGTTTTATCTTGTAGAATCAAAATCAGGAAATATGGGACATATAGCTCACTAAATTTAGATAAAATAGCCAGATCTTAAATTCAGCTGAGATTGGAGCATTCCAGTGTATGCCAGCCAAACCAGTATGTGATTTTATATTGTCCATGATATTTCTATGGTGTTGACGAGATGTTCATGTGTGTGATATAAGTGAAGCTTACAAGAAATGCACTGACTAATATTCAAGGTTTTTTAAAATTACTAATTTAAGGTTATAAGTATGGAGGCTTGTTTGTGTAATCTCCTCCTATCTTCTCTGTCCCCCATTTTTTAATCTCCCTCGTCTCATTGAATCATCTCTACATCGTACATCAGTTTCTTCTGGGATGGGAAGGTATTCTTGGTTACTATTATGTGAAACATCCAACAAGCTGTTGTATCCAGTACAAATATTTAATCGTTGCTTAGCTGTGGTGGTGATAGCCATGTGATAAACTGCATTTACAATTCAACTTTGACTAGGACTCTGCTTACTAACCCTTATTCTAACCTCCCAAGTTGCAACTTTAAAAAAAAAAAAAAAAAAAAAACCTCAGGTCAAAAAATGTTTCCTCCCCAAATGTGGAATTTGATAACAAAATTACATTGACCTGGTGCTAGGGTGAGCAATATTCAGTCCTGCACTAGTTTGGTGTCCACTTCAGTATCTCATGATCCGTCAAAACTAGGAAAGAGGAGCTTGATACCACAGGAAAGGACAGCACCCCTGCTTTATGATGGGGGTACACAGTACTTGTATCTAAGCCCTTGAACATCCTTCATTTTTGTACTTTGCAGTTAATGTTTGCATTACATATTTTAGGTATTTTTAACAGTGATTTGCTTTTATAATTTTACTTTTAATTTGTCTTTTCATAGGGTTAGAACAGTTGGTCATAAGTAACTAATACACTAGCTTTACAGATAGAAGGTTACAAAACTAGTCAAAATGAAAATTTTAAGAACGTGCAAATATTTCTAAAAATTTTAGATAATGTAGCGTGTTCAAAACACACAAAGGAATAATATGGCATAATTTTTTTCTTTCTGAGTTTGGGATAGCAGAATTATTCATGCATTACTCAAACAGTACCAGTAAAACTTTCAGCTGCACGACCCCATTATGTTTTTATTTGACACACTTCTTACAGAAAAAAGTGTTTTAGAAATGTTTTAATTGTATTTTTTTTTATCACTAGTGTTTCATTTCAGATTCCTGAAACTTCTCCAGGATGGAATATTGATCATCCTGCATCTTAATAATTTACTTTTTTGGTAGAGGAAAATTGCGTATTTGGAAAACCAGGAGGGAAGGTGTTTATACTTTTTCCAAAAATAAAACCTCAAAGGTGTTTGAAGCTGCTCAAAAGTTGGCATTGTTACACGTAGTTCTAGCAGAGAGGAATAAGGTGGTGATGAAAGGTATTCAGAAGTGTATGATAACATGTGATAAATAATTGCATTTATCTTCATCACGTCTTGGGTTTATATGTAATCAGCTACCTGGCATTTTCCCTGGGATGGACTTAGAGCCAGTTTACCCAGCTCCTAGGGCAAGGGGTGTGGCCAGGATGAAGGGGGCATTGTCAGACAGCTTGTGTAGTTGCTGTCGAGCATTCTGGTCCCTTTGGGCTCTAGACATTGAGTGTACTGTCCTCGAATGCGGGAGAGGGGATTCCTATGCAGAAATGCTGCCAAGATTGGCTTCTTTGTGGCTCCCTGCTTCGTCTGGGCTCGTTGCTTATTGAGGAACTGGATATTATGTCTTTAACTCTGATTTCAGTCCTTTCCCAGCTAATCTATAACAATTGAATGACTTGCTGGATGTGAACACAAACATAATCTTAGCACTATGTAGATTTTTCAGCTTTTCAAAATCTGGTGGTTTTGTGTAATGCTCACTCTGGTTGATGTGGCTAGACTACTTTTAGCTCTTCTAGATGGCTGTAAAGAATAAAAATAGATTTATTCTGTTATGCACATGTGACTGCCCTCTTTGGGATGGAAAATCACATAATTTCATGATCTTAAATTTTGCAAGACATGGCATTCCAATACAGTTTTGTCGCTATGCAAGACCACAGGATGGCAAATTGTCTAACAGAATATTTGTACATTACATAGTCTCAAAAGTGCTTTTAAGTATTTTTGATATTGCACAATTAACTAACTTTTTTGGAGACAAAACAATGAGTTATGAATCAAGTTGCCATGTCCAAAGAAGAAACTATGGTCCAAGTCAACTCTTGCCTTGACTTCTACATTCTGGTAAGGGAATTATGCATGAAACTCTCCACACTCCACGTTGATCATTTTACTGATTACTATAAGTGGGGCTGGAAGCATGGGCTACAATTAAAGTAACCTGAGGTATTCCATTTTAAAATCCGAATTTCAGTTTCTTAGAACTTTGCCAAACGTTAACCATTTGGGCTGAAATTTTCTATGCTGGGCATCTATCTCAGGCTGAATTTCTTTTTGGAAAATTTAGTCACAATGGTTTGGCTGTCTTTCTAGGACAAGGTTAAGGAAAAATCCATTTTGCTGGTTGTGTAAAAATTAAATAAATTTGAGACTTTCTTTGAAATGCGTTAGCACTTAGGGTTGCGAATTTGGGTTGGATGTATTCCTGGAGATTTCATCATATGACACACTCTTTAATACCGGGAGACTCCAGGCCAATCCTGGAGGGTTGGCAACCCTACAGTTCATGCTTTGGAGCAGAGGCTTAATGTCAGAGATGTGCCTCTTCCTGTTCTTGTGAAAATCCATCCAAATTTTGACGAAGTATAAGTGAAAAATCACAGTTCACGCTTGCTCAGGAGAGACCAAACAGTTAAAATCTCAGAAGATTCAGTTGTCACCGGGCATAATCAATCACCTCACAACTTGTGCGACCTTAGTTCTTCCCTTAATTTTTTCCAGAGAGCCCCCGCCTCATTCTGTGTACAAAATGGATAGTACTCAATAAATGTGCACCTGTAGGGTATTTTTTTCCCCATTGTTCAATGTGTTGTCCTATGTTATATTTACTGCACACTATTCAAACCCAGTTACAAGAATAGAATTATTAATTTCCTCCTGGGCTTTTCTGTGGCACTCATCACTAGAATATCTGGTTTTCACAAATATTAATTTATCGAGATCTCTGTTGATGTAGGGGGTGGCTTCATCCCCATTTTAGGGACACAATTAATGACCGTCTCTGGAAAAGTTTGTTTTAAGCGACTTACTTTGCATCATATAAGAACTCTGTGACAGAGGCAGCGATAGAATCCAATTCTCAAGAACATCATTTAGCAATCTTAACCATGAGATCGTCCTTTCTCTTCCTGCAGTTTTGCCCCTGCTTCATTCACTTCCCGCTTCTGCAACAAATGAGACAGAGGTCTTATAGACCACAGCCTCCTTTTCTACATAATTCTGATTCTTCCACAGGGCAGGTCCTTCTTGTGCACTAAATGGGGCAAGAGTCCTGTGGAGAAAATCTACTTAAAGAGCGTATTACAATATACATACACAAGGGGGCCAAATTAATGTTGCACAGGCTTAATTCTGGATTTTCCTAACTTCTGAGTACTTGACTTTGCACCCCTCGTGTTCTTTTAACATAGTTTTTTGTGTTTTGTTACACAAAAATTATAAGCAAATAGTGGTTGTGAGAACTGATAAAACTAGAGACGGAAGTCCTCTATCTGCTGAACAGATTAATTCAAACATCATTTTAAGCTTCTCCAGATCACCCCAATAACATATCTTCTCTTTTCTGCAGGGACCATCTTTAGGATAAAAAAGTTGTCAGTCTCCACACTCATTCAGTCCTTTTGAATGAGGCTGCCATTAAGGATTCCAATTAGTATTAATTTGAGTGTTGTTTTAGGGCAGTAGGCATCTGTCTGATATAACAGAGCCCACCAACTAATTACATGTAAGCCTGCAAACAGCTGTTGTAGGGTACTTTTAAACTAACTCCACATGTTCCTCCAATCGCTATGTGAAATTGGATCACAGAACGTTAAAAATGAGACCACTTCATATGAGATTGGTATGTCCCATGATTTTTGATTTCCATATGTCTAAGATCTTATTCCATAATTTATTAATGTTGACATTTTTGTGCTCCAGTTGTACAATTTCCAAACATACCTAAAGGGAAGGATGTTGTTAACTACTTTTAACGTAAGTGAAATAAAACAAGGAGTCAGCAGCTGTGAAAACAGTCTAAACTGCACGGTTGTGGTCTTATCTCTCTTGCTTTACTGCATACTTAACGTGTGTCTCTTAGTCTCCATGGCTACCTGCTAGGCAGCTGAATCCTCTAGCTTGGCATGCCCTGGTGTCAGAACTCGCTAATGGAAGGGGAATTCAAGACTACTGGTTTATTGAGGCCTGTGTTCTTTTGTCAGCAGAATTTTTTAAAGCTGTTTAGTTTTGGTTCCCAAGGTATAAAGTGTAGATCTGACTTTATAGCAGTTCAGCAAGGGTTTTTTAAAATCCTGGCATTTAAATGGTTTTTCCTTATTCG
Organism: Natator depressus; assembly: GCF_965152275.1. NCBI lineage: Eukaryota > Metazoa > Chordata > Testudines > Cheloniidae > Natator > Natator depressus. The sequence goes on from NC_134240.1 coordinate 74,883,418, forward strand.
TCCCCATGACAACAGAACTGTTGCTGTAGGTATTCTGTGTCAGTTTTGCTGTGGATTATGCATGAAACAAAATTCCTTTACAGCTCTCTTTTGGGTCCTCCCTTCACAAAAGCCAAAAAAAGGATTCATTCTGATTTTAAGGTGTCTTATGGTCTGATAATATTGTATTTAATTATCATTAAAATTATGTAAACATTAAACTTTTTATTAAATCAGTAATATTTTTGTGTGTATACGAATAGACAAAAACAGGCACAGCCTATGGCGTCTCTTGAAAGAATCTAAGACCACATGAAGAAAAAAATCTTGCCAGTTAGGCATAAAACCGAAAACTCAGAAGAGCTGGTGCAGACTTCTGTGGGTTTCTTAAAATAATTGTTCATGTTCTTTAGTGTGTAAATTCAACTTACAATTTTAAGTGTTGGGTTTTCTTTACTGGTATAATTATAATTTCTTGGGTTTCCACACTGATAAAAAGGTAACAAATTTAAAAAGCCAACCATTTTCCAAAAACGTCAATCACTGAGTGGTAAATGCTGGTATAGAATGGCTTTTTGAAACATTCATTTTATAAGATGTGTGCATTGTTTTGGGACTCAATCCTGCAAGGTGCTGAGCACTCTGCTCCTAATCCAGCAAAGCACTTAAGCACATTGTTTAACTTGAAGCAAGTCTATATTCCATTGATATAAATGGGACTTATTTAAGCATGTGCTTAAGTATTTTTCTTTATTTGTTATAGTGGTTGTCTTTTTAGATTGTGAAAAGGGACCATCTTCTCTAGTGCTGTTTGGAACAATTCTGAAAACATTTTTTGTCAATTTTCTGATTTGTTAAAATCAAAATGTTTTGCATAAATGGTTTGTTCCTGGTCTCCTGCCAGCTTACTGCCCAGCTCCTCAGCAGCCTGCTGAGCCAGGAGCCTGGGAGGTTGGGAGTCAACATTCCCAGGGCTAGTGGCCTCCCTGCAACCTACCAGGCTCCCTGGCTGCCTGTCATGGAGTCAGGGACACTGGAAGTCCTAGTAGCTGTGGACTGAACTTGACATAGTTCTTGTCAGTTTCAATGCTGCTCATCTCTGAACAGCAATGGTAAAACTGGCCATCATTTTATTGTCAAGTTAACAAGAGTCTGGTCAGTTTCACACTGCTGTGCAGTGATGGGCAGCAGTGAAAATGACAAGAATTATATCAAGTTCAGTGTCCTGCTTCCAAGGTCCCAGCTCTACTGCGACTTACCCGGTGGGCTGCCGGGGATCCCAGAGAGCATTTTTCATTTTGGAAACACTATGTTTTGATGTTTCTGAAATAAATATTGTGGAATTTCAGTTCCACAAAAATGTTCAAGTTTGTATATTATCCAGATTTGAGATGAAAATATTTCTGAAAAAGCTGGAAATTTTCCCAGAACTAAAATTAGGTTTCCTGGCCAGCTCTAGTTTCCAGTCTTGTATGCACAATGCCCAGCACAATGGGCTGCTGATCCTAGTTGTAGCCTTTAGCTACTACCAGAATAAAAATAATAAATAAGTGCTTTGCTGGATTTAGAGTTTGACTACTCAGCAGCTTCTAGGTAAACAGACATTGGTATTGTATTTTTGTTTTACAGTTAACAATTTTTGTTTGGTGTAAATCTAACTCACAGTACTATCAACTTTAATCGATTTTGATTTTTTTAGTGAATATATGAGTTAGAAATTTGAAGTTAAGTTGTTACTATCATCTGAGCTTTATTGGTCCTTTATTGTTGCAGATGCTTATGTATACAGAACAAATTTTTGCTTAGTTTTTCACATGGCCAATAATTTTTCAGGTTAATTCAACTAAGCACTATGGACACATGACCCCTGCAATTAATGCAGTACATAGCTTGTAAAAAATGGTGGTATAATATATTTTGTGTTTTACACTTGGTCACATCTTGAACATGGTGTAACATAAGTCACAAACTTCATTTTATTTGCTGTAATTTTTGAAGAAAAATGAATAAAAATATCTCACTAGTTTTATGCTTTTTAACAGAAATACTTGTCAATTTATAATTTAATATGAAGTGAGTTGGCCTACTAAAATTATGAAGCAGCAGTTAAGTTTTATGTATTACCATCTGTGGGCAATGTCCTGTTTTCACACTGTCCATTTTCACACTGAATGTATTTGAGTACATTTCCACATGTCCAGATCAAAGAAGGTAAGGCTAGGTTTGAACTCTCAATCTGGATTTTGAAGTTCAGAAACTCTGCCACAAATCTCATCATATTTTTCATGTGAACATTTGTTTTAAAACTGTAATTTCACGCAAACTCAAATGCATGAGTGTTCACAGGAAGTAAGTTTTAAACAAACCATTGTTTGAGTCATACCGCTGGTCATCTGCTTCGTTACTGACTATAGTTAGTGATGATAAATTTCCAGGTTAGTAAATATAATATGCTTGTTATATTTTGTATTGGAGGGGACACTGCTTGACACAGCTGGAGAACAGAGGTCCCATAATAGATTACTAGAGCTATGGTAGCGATTTGGTTAAACAAGCCAGGCATATATATTTCATCACATTCTTCACAAATAAGACAAAGTGCACGTGCACACAATTACTACTTGTGAATCTAAAAAGACAGTATTTAACTTCTGCACTTTATAGGAATGAGGGCAAGGCCTACATGGCCCATAAATGAAAAGGTCTATAGTATTCTAAAATTCTGTACTCCTGCTTTTCTACTATCACTGTCAAAATATCTACCTCCCACAGAGAGACTCAAAGCCTCAGTGGTTTCCTCAAATTTTTCTATTGATTATAGGTGTTAAACTCATCTAATAGGGAACAGAAGCAATACCATGTGACTTGTGATCTGTGGCAACTAATCAAAACAGATCCTATTTCAATTATAGAGTAATAAATACTCAAACTGTTTGGAATTGGAATACAATTAAAATATGTAAAATAATGTAAAATATTTAAAATGCGAGTAACTTCAACAAAAAAGATCGGAGATTTTTTTTTCCCTATAGGAGTTCCCGGTTGGCCCAAGCATGCGTTCTGTGCCAACTTGGGCCGGACACCAAGGCTATATAGGGATGCACGGATGAATAGCCCTCTGTTCCCTCTCTCTGCCTTTGCCTGACATGGAGCTCTAGTGTGCCCACCTCAGCTATTTTGTATTCTTCTTATAGTTAGTGTAGTTAATTGTAAGCTCTAGTAGTGAGAGGATAGGGGTTTTTTTCTTTTCTTTTTCTCCCTGGGGAGCCTTGTCTTCCTGGCAGAGCATGCCTGGCTTGCCAGGCTTCAGACATTGCCTCTCCTGCCAAGAAACTCTGCCTGTGAGCAATGGCCACTCTGAGTGAGTGTGTCCATTGTCTGGGGGAGTCACGCATCTGCCTAGTCCTCAAGTCAAGGGCTTGGAAGACAAGGGAGATTGAGCTTAGACTGTTAATGGTGGAGCGCTTGCTTGACCAGTGTCTGAGTCAGGTCAGGAGCCTCCTCCTGCCATATATCTGACTCTGGGCACATTCAGGGCTCCTTACACCTTGTCACAGGCTTCCCCTAAGAAGAGGAGGTCGTTGGAGGCTTCTGAGAGGGCTCCCAAAAAGAGGAGTATGGACTCGCATCTGAAGGAGCCTGCTCTGAAAAAGCCCACATCCCCGCAAGATCTTTGGTCTCTAAAGCCTTGACCTCTTGGCTTGGTACTGTTTGAGTTGAAGGACTCCTCCTCCGGTACCAGCAGAGCTGGAAAGTTCCAGAGCTCACGGGAGAGACATGGCTCCAACAGAGCTTTGGAAGTCTCTACCAGGGATAAGGATGGCAAGCGTAAGCACCCTGGTTTGGTGCTGTCCGGCTCGATCCCGCTATTGGCACCTACCCATTCAGCACCCTCAGTACCAAGCAAGCAATGGCGCTAGATTACATTGACGCCTGTGTCAGTATGCCTGCCATTGATGGTACTGTCAGCTTCAGTTACTGCATTGGTAGCGATGGTCCCTACTCAGTACCACCAGAGTTTAGCTGCATGAGGGACCTGTCCATAACAGATGAGCTGGAATCCCCACTCCTCATGGATATCAAGCGTCTTTTGGTATTGAAACCTGTTTCCAGGCTGCTGCTGTCCTCTGATACTTCAGGACTCTCCATCTTTTTCTGTGGGGGCTCCTCCATTTAATGATGTTGAGGAGGATGAAGGGGACTTCCAGTCAGTCTCTTCTATTCCAGTCCAGGGTTCCCCAACATATCCTGTGAGGAACTCCATTCTTTGACAGTCACAGGGAAGATCACGACCATCATCAAGGGTGGTGGAAGCAACCCTGCATGCCAAACCCATTTCCATATGGGCCCCCACAATGACTACACTGGGATTCTTGGGCTGCTTACCGACAGCAATACTCCAGGCTACTGGTACTGTCTCAAAGGGAGACTAGGGTTATTCAGTCCTTTCCTCCCCAATCAGCTCCTTGCCTCCCTCTCCTACCCCACTCCCCCCACAAGAGGAGACGTTTGAGGATAAGGAAGCCAGGGAAGATGAAGATGCCACCCCCAAACACCCATTTCATCCTCATCTCTAGATGAAGCAGTTATGTCTCCATCACCTTCCATTGCTGACGATTTTTGGCAATTTTAAGACCTCATAAAGAAAGGGTAGCTTATACTCTACAAATTCCACTCAGAGAGGTCAGGGATTCACAGCACAAGCTGTTGGATATCCTCCATCAGCATCATTCTCCAGGATGGCGTTACACATCAACGAGGTGCTCCCAGATCCCACTAAAACTGTGTCACAGACACCCACTACATAGGTTTCAGCACATACATTTTCGAAGCACTACACTTTAATCCATTCTATCAGATCCAGTGTGTCTCTGGATACTACAGCATATCTTCAGTTCTGGACCCAGTCTCTGAAGCTCCCTCCTCTCTTTGGATAAACTTCTTGGAAGTCACCTGAAGTGGAGCACTTATAGGGACAGTACTCAAAGAAGGATGAAACGTTATTCACCTTGTGCAGTAACTGCAGTTCCTAGAGATGTGTTCCCCTTATGGTGATCCACTATCTGTCCTTCGTTCTCCTCTGCTTCAGACTGTTCTCTGTGGAGACCTTTGGCTGAAGAAGGAACTCAGGGTGGTTTGCCCACACATCCCTCTATATTCTCAGTGTCCAACATGAGGAGGCATAGGGCACATGCTCGGGCTGAACGGGCACTGCCAGTGGAAAAATCTTGGATCAAGAGGTGCATGTGCACCTGAAGTAGTGCACCCATAGGGGGACACATCTCGAAAAACTGCAGTTACTGCCCAAGGTGAGTAACCTCTTCTGTCCATTCTGTGCACTCTGGGCATGCTGTCAGTTGCAGAATTGTAAAAGCAGACTTAACTATTGAGAAATATGGATGTGGCCACTTCACAAAGAAATATAAACTTTTAAAATGTAATTTATTCATACTGAAAAACTCTGCTCAGAAGCAGCATCTGCTGTTCAGTGAACACTTGCTTTTTGCCGAGTTTTTGAGCAAGGTTGAATGAAGCCCAGAAAAGTTAAGTTACTTTGCATAATCAAAAATGACTGACCTAGATTCGAAGTTGGAAACCAGGACGTTCACTTTCTTTTGTTTGTTCTGACCAGTAGATTATATGAGCTCCTGTAAAAGACATTAGGCTGAATATTTGAACTTAAGAATGCTTAGGTTTCAGAAAGCCTTTCTTTTGACATGATACCTACAGCAAATTTACATTGGTGAAAGAAACTACATCCATAACTTCAAAGTACAGCACTGCTCCTGCTGTCTAAAGCATTGGCTTTAGAAAGTTAGAGAAGCTGCTTCAGATGTAGTCAAGTTGCCTTGATCATGAAATATTAGAAACTGTTTTTGAAACAGTAGATCAAAGAATGGAGTCTATACAGGAGATCAAAGCAGCCTCCCTGGTTTGCCTTCCTTTGGTCTTGAAGATAGGTTTCCTCAGTTTACATGAGCTAAGACCAAACAGTGTAGGTAAGAAAAATTGTAGCTGAAAATGGCATAATACTTCCAGAAAACAGCTATGTAGTCCTTCTCAGTCAGGGGCTGCATTACTGGCATAATGGGCTGTGGCTCCCGACCAGGGTAGTGTTGGCACTCCCACAAACCACTGTGGTATACTGTTGGAAGACCGGAGTACAATATGTGTGCTAAGCAGTTGTTGACAGGCTGTCTATCAACAGAAGGAATTATCCCACAGATAAGTTATGGCAGACTGGGAAGCCCAATCACTGAAGCAGTATTTTTCTTCTTTGGAAAGAAATTTCATGTGATGTGTGATGTCATGACATTAACTCCCTTTATCTTAGGAGCTGTAAGGAGAAAAGTCTCTCTCTCTCTCTCTCTCTCTCTCTCTCTCTCTCTCTCTCTCGGTGTTGTGATGTCTTGAGGGAAGATACCATAACCCCCTCTTAAAAATTACATTTAAAAAATTATAACTTTTGAAATCCAGTTTTATTCTAATTACAGCAAGATTTTCCTTGACCATGTTTAGGAAGCACAATGAATGCTAGAATAGCCATTTTAACAATTCTGCTGATCTGCTGAGAAATTGGTGGTTGCCTACATTGCTTCCCATTTTCTAGAATCTTTCAGCTTGTTATGCTGACCCCTGAATTTACCAGGAGCCTTGAAGACCCTTTCACTGTTTTTAACTTGTATTTAACCAGTATTTGCCTTCAGTTTTTACTTTTGTAAATGATTGTACGTAACAGCTGAGTTAGACATTTGTTTCCTTGGACATATTAGAACATAGCGCTCTGCACACTGAGAGCTTGTCTTCATGCAAGTTACTGAACAGCAATCCAGAGCATAAATCTATAGTGCCCAATCTTGCCACTCAGTAATGTCCCGTGTGGTCACTGCTACACTGAAGTGAAAAGTCCTGAGTATGGCATCATGTACTGCCCTTCGAACCAGTAGTACATTAAGCTGTACTCAGGGACTTTCAATGTGCTATAGCAATGATCACAGGTGTTTCTGCTTGGCAAACTGGTGCACTATAGATTTATACCAAGGATTGCCATGTAATAATTAGTTTGTTTTTGTTTAAGGGTGAAGATAGGAAACATAAGATGCTAAGAATAAAGAGGAAATTATAACTGAATTCTACTTTCAGTGATTACCTAAAAAATAAATTGAGAAATATCCGTCAAATGAAATTTTTTGTAACCCAGGTAGAATAGAGATTGGAGGAAAGGGAAATAAATTATAAATATATCTACAGGGACAGAGAGGGAGAACAAGAGCACTTGTGCTCTGGAAGGGAGAACAGTAGTCTTGATCTTTCCCAATAAGACTTTTTTTGGCTCGTTCCAAAGGAGAACAAATGAGATTTTAAAAAGTAACTACAAAAGGTATTGTAGGAAGGGTTAAAAAGTAAAATGAGTTATAGGGTAAGAATAACAACATGTTAATTAAGCATTTAAGCAAAAAACAGAATAGGTAATTCCAGTGGATGAAGTTATGAATAGGTTAAGAAAAATTACAAGTAAGAAAGTAAAGGCGGGATAACAGTAGGTTTGAAGAAAGATGATACTTCTGTTCAGCTGATGTATTTAAAAAAAATACTTTAGTGTCTGCAGTGGTGGTTTAAATAGGATATCAGTAAAGGGAAGACATTCTCAAGTGATCAGTCTCTGCAGTTAACCCTTCAGTTGTCGACTCTGCAAGAATCCCAGACCATTCTTCAATAACTTCTGCTGACATGGCCTATCACAAGTACAGCTGCTGTTGACTTCAGTGGAAGCTGCAATTGCTCAGCACGTTTGGGTGAGCAGGCCACTTCTATTTAGGAGCCTAAAGTTATTCAGCCATGTTTGAAACTGTTGGCCTTAGTGTTCTGTTGCCATCTGCTGGCTGGGAGTAACGATGACACAAGTGTCTGGACTGTCATAGAAAAAATTAACAGGTTGGGAATCCTTTTCTTGATGCTGTTTTTGTTTCTTTATCCCTCCCCCCCTTCTCAAACAGCTCAAACCATATATATCAGTACTACTTCACAGTTCTACTGTCAGCTATCTCACAAACAGTGCTCAGATATTTGTAAGCAAGTGATAGGAATTTTACTCAGACTGTGTGACTAGTCCTGGTCCTGCCAGGTTCCTCACTACAGTAAAGCAGTGCCCACAAATCCTTGTTCACTCTCCTACAGAGCACATGTGCAACTGCCTTTGTGAGTCAGGAGCACTTTGAGCAGCTGTTCAGCAGTGCTCCCATTGGCTGCTTGCTGCCTTGCAAGGAAAAGAGGTGCAGGAGCAGAGAGAGATGGAGATTTTGACTGTTGCACTGGGTGCTTCTCTGCTGTGCTGTGAGTGCAAAAGGAAGCTTGCAGAGTGGATGAGGATAGGTGTATTCCACTGAGCTAAAGCAGGACCAATATACACACTGTCCTCGCCCTAGAAAAGGCCCTGCAATGCACATTATGAATTTGCTGAGCCAAGGAGTGGGGAGGCATTCATCGACTTATTTCGGGGAGAACTGTAGTACCTATTTGTTGAGGTGGGGCAGAACTGTGCAGGATTATTTGTTTGGGAGGATTTAGAGGAGGCATGGGGTTAACTCTCTGAACGGGGATGGACAGAGGCACAGGATCAGTGGCTAAGAGGGAGACAGATGGTTTGAGTGTGGCTGGGGATGTAGAGAATGCAGAGTTTGAAAATTTATATATGAAAGTTAGGAGAGTCTCAAGGGCAAAGAAAGAGCAAGGGAGAAAGATTAGAGAGAGAACAGAATATGTGGAGGGTGGGTGCAGTAATGAAGAAAAGGGATTAAAAAAGGGAGATTGGGGAATGACTTTTCATGTCTTGCGCCTTGTGTAGTCATTCTGCCAACAATGAGTGAATGACGAATTCTGATTTAGAATCATTTTACTCTTACATTGCATTCACTGGGCTCAGGTGCAAATGACTGCCTAAGGTGCCTAAGGGGACATAAAAAAAAATTGACATGGGTGATGTGGGGAAAGAGCTGGGAAAGAAGGCCAGGAATGAAAACTTGGAGAATGTGGGTGTGGAAATGAGTGAAATGAAAAGGGGACAGAAAATTAGGGAGGAAAAGATTGAGAGAAGAAATATAGGAAGGGAAGTCATTTGCAGGAAAACAGAAGTCATGCAGACAATGCAAGAGTTGTGTAAACCGCAAAATAAAAAGGGACACTATTTTTAAAAAAAAATTTAAAGTTATGTAGCAGTGAGTGGTGGAGAAATATCAAATACATTATTTGTGGTTGGTATATCTTTGCATGGAATGGAAGAGGGACAAGTGGAAGAAATGGAGGCATGATGTTTTGTTTGTACAAAGCATATAAAAATAACTGGCATGGTTAAATGTTTTTTCTGTCTGACAGGCAATATGCAAATATGTTTGCAGCAGGTTCAGTGTTTTAAAAGAAAGCCATCATCTTGAAATCTGGTCAGTGTCACAAAGTGAGTTAAAAGTAGAATTTCCCTCAGAGAACCCATGCCCCCGAGTCCTCTTCCCAGTGTTGTGTTTTTTACAGTCACTGGTTCCTATTTTTAAATGTTTTTCTTCTATATCTTTTTACTGTGTGCCACACACAGGGGAAGTAGACCTGACAATATTGTGGAAACAGTGGAACTGTAAAAATTGAGAGAAAATAGAGATTTTTTTCCCCTGTCATTTTACGGTCACAGTGATTTAGGAGTTACTTATCACAAGAAAAAATGGTGAGCTTTTGGCTTAAATATTTAGTGACAAGTCTTTACATTTAACTTCAGAAGGTTTTTACTTCTAAGTATTGGTGTAGAACTTAAAAGAAGAAAGCCTAGTTATGCTTTAGTCTCTTAGGATCTCTTTAGTAAAGCAGAAAAGTCTTTTTAAAGTGGATGTATTCTCTGTCTGAAGGAAGTCCAAAATCTTCTACAGTTTACTATATTTTACTCATAATTTGCCAAAGGTTGACAACTTCTGCAGTGTACATGCCCCAAACTGCAGGGAGCAAAAAGAATATCTCATCTCTGTCTGGAGTGGGTGGTCCTTCATGTCAGAGCTGAGGCATAATGCTGGAAAAATTCTACTGCGGTGTGTGTGCACGTTTTTGGGGATAAACAAAGATTCTGTCCCTCTACTTTAACTTCAATTATCATTGCTCCAAATGTTCACTTTCCATTTCATCTAAAAAAAATAAGTTTTGAGGTGACCTACAAACTACTACATATTATATAGTATTTTCTATCTTAACTTCTGTTTTCTGTAATAGCCGTTTGAAAACCCTAAATATTTTCCTTGACGCGTCACTAAGGCCATCAGTACTTACTCTAGTGCAGATCAAAATTTAAAGCAAGTCTCCCGCTGACATCATGTTTATTGTTTGGAATGCCAGATTAATTACAGTATGTATTGCAGCCTTTGTATTATAAGCTACATCTGCTTTTTGTTAAGTCTCTCTCTAAATAAGAAACTATCAGAGCAGTGTTTTAGTCTGCAAAAAAGCCTAATATGTTTTAAAAATTAAACAGTAGTTGTGTTGCCATCACAAGTTTTTGTTGCTTTGTTTTTTGGAAGAGTTGCCACAGGCATAGGTGACCCCCTCTCTATTTTGCAAAGCATAAATGAAAAGAAATGAACAGGAAAGATGAGCCCAAGATTTAAGACTTGGCCCCTCCAATCCATGCTGATTTACTTCTGTCCTGAGCAGCCAGATGTGCATCCATCCACAAAATGTATTTGTGCTGGGAGCAGGCAACGTATGTTAAATGAATCTTCGGTGGGCCTGCTGCCTGAGCCTCTACATAGGTGACCCTTGGCTGGTATTTGAAAGGATAGCATTTAATTCCCTTACACATAACGGTGCAGTGGGAAGGAGACAATTAAGTGACTACTTTCAGAAATGAACAGTCCTATATCTTCTGATTTGTTTCATTCACTCGTTGCATCTTGTCTCCTGTTAAACCGCAAACTGTGTTACAAGGCACTGTTTGTGTACACACAACACCTAGCACCATGGGCCCTTATTTTTCTGTCATACATTATGATTATTTGTAAGTAATCAGGGAAGATGTAGTTATAAGAAAATAGTATACAGCAGTGTGGTTCTAAATGACCTGTAGAGATGAAATCCAGGGAAATAATGCAGATGAACCAAGTTATAGTTAAGAAGGTGGCAGAGAAACCAGAATGTTTGAAAAGGAGTACTTGTGGCACCTTATCTCTAAGGTGCCATAAGTACTCCTTTTCTTTTTGCGAATACAGACTAACATGGCTGTTACTCTGAAACCAGAATGTTTGAGAATTTATACGAGCTATAGCTGATCATTGCTCTATTTAAGCAGCATGACCAGATGTCCCAATTTTATAGGGACAGTCCCGATATTTGGGGCTTTGTCTTATATAGGTGCCTATTACCCCCCACCTCCTGTTCTGATTTTTCACACTTGTTGTCTGGTCACCCTGTATTTAAGCGGGAAAGGGGGACTGGACAGCTTTCCTTGTATTCTGTGGGGCAGAGCTAACTTCGCTTTTGAAAGAATAGCACTGAATTATTAGTTTGTTCTCAGGCCAGGAGATTGGGGCGGGAGGGGGAATCTGGGGAGAGCTGAAATGCAAACTTAGACTTTCTGTAACAGAAATGAACGAGGCGCTTAACACCCAGAGAGAGTTTGGCAGTAAAAATAGTAGAAACTAAAACTTTGAGTGACGCACAAACACCGTTTTGGTTAAGATACTTGGGAAACAGGGTCCGGTGAAAGAAGCATGAAGGATGGCTGCAACCTGGCCAAGTCAAGGCTGGGCTCAACTGTCCAGTGTTAATTCTGTTAGCAACTGGGGCTTTCAGCAGCTGCAGGATCTCTTACTATACAGTTGTAAGCACATGCTTTCCCCAAACTGACTTAGGGCTTGTCTACTCTGGCACTTTACAGGGCTGCAACTTTCTCACTCAGGGGTGTGAAAAAACACCCCCCTGAGCACAGCTAGTTTCAGCGCTGTAAAGCGCCAGTGTAAATAGTGCCCCAGTGCTGGGAGCCACACCCCTCATGGAGGTGGTTATTTAGAGCGCTGGGCGAGCTCTCTCCTAGCACTATGCCGCAACTACACAAGCCACGTTAAAGCGCTGCTGCACCAGAGCTTTAATGTTGCTAGTGTAGACTATCCCTAAGTCTCTCACCATCTGCAATTGGATTCTTCCACATACACAGCCAGGAATTGGTCTTACCCATTCTCCCCCATTAAAATTCTCTTGAACTGAAGACATGTCTACACTGCAAGTGCTACAGCAGCATGGCTGCTGCTACACCGCTGTTGTGAAGATACGTACTACAGTGATGGAAGGGGTTTTCCATTGTGGTAGTAAATCCACCTCCTTGAGAGACAGTAGCTTGATAGGCAGAACTGCAGTGCACTGGCCATGAAATTTTTAAGTAGGTAGACCTAAGTTTTAGTAGGAAGACCAGACTTAATTCTGAGACTCTCAAGCATACACTACAGCAATTTAAGAAAATGGTATTGCTGAAGCTGATTGGTTACTGTGAATCAGTTTCTCTGAGATGAGCTAAATTATAAAATGTGCTGTTCCAGAAGTGCAAAAGGGAGGAAAAAAAGTGCTGGTGGAAATAATTCATTTTGAGAAGGACACTTATGTCAGGTTTAGTCTGTCTACATTTAATGTGTCTCGTGGACAGGATTCACATTTAGAAGACACACGTTTGCTGTGGCACTTGAGGCTCTGGCTCCAGTTGAGTTCAGAACAATTCATGTTGATGATCATGCAGATAATCACTTGACTCTGCTCCAAGCCCTTGCAAGCACAGCACAGAGCACAAATGAAGTAATGAAAATAGCACATTGTGCATTAGAGAGACTAATAGTGAAACCCCAAAAATGTAAAGTTTAAGGTGGAAATAATGTTCTAGTGGCTAGGCCATTGGGGTGCAGGAGACCTGATTTCTTTCCTGATGAGCCACAGATTCTGCATGACCTTGGGCAAATCACTTAATCTACCCTGTGCTTCTGTTAATGGGGATGATGATGATCTGCTACTGAGCACCTTACACTCATTAATAGTGATGATGAGGCCATATAAGAAACTACATAGACTAGACAATACAGCACTTAAGGCACATAATTCCTCTCCTATACAAACTCTCCAAACTCCTAGGTGCACACAAATGCCTTCTAAGCTTTCACAGCAGTACCAGTACCATTTAACTTAACACGAAGTGATTGTAGTTCTGAGACTCTATGCCCTGAGTTTAAATTTTAAAATGTCCAAAGTTAAGTTATGGGAATTACTGTCAAAGAGAGACCGTCAACTTGAAATCTAGACAGTCTCAATAAATGTGTTTAAAGCATTTTCAGGTACCATACATGCTGTGGTCCCCTTCCAAATTTTGTGATTTTTTACAACTGCATTTCCTTTAATAAAAAAAAAAAAGTATACGCTATTAACCAGGGGTCTCAAAGTACCAGCCCGCGGGCCATCTTCGGCCCAAGAACCTCCCCACTGCGGCCCGCGGAGGAGAGATGCAGGCAGAGACACTACTGGGAGAGAGGGACAGAGACACCATCATTAGTTCCCAGGCAGAGTCAGCCATGGAGGCAGCATCACTTTTTTTCCACAATGAATATAAACAAGTCAAAATACTGAACACAACTATCTGATGCACACCTTGCTGCAATCCTGAAGGTTTCAACTGCTCAGTCACCAAACATCAACAGACTGACAGAACTGAAGCGTTGCCAGGTGCCGGGCAAACACTAAAAACTCTCTGGCAGGCGAAGAATTATATAAAGTTGTATGACAGTCTTATTAGTTCTAAGAAATTCAAAATAAAAAATACAATATAAACATTTTCTTTTCTGAATGCCATCTTCAGTGACATTATTGGCCCGTTGGGCGGATTTGAGGACTGGCACTGGCCCTAAGGTAAATTGAGTTTGAGACCCCTGCTATTAACTGTGCAAAGTAAGCAAACTGAAACAATAGAGAAATATTTTCCACTTTTATTATAGTAATTTAAGGTATTGCTAATAACAATAGTAAATAAACCACTTTCATACAGAAGCATAATTTTTAAGTTTGTGTCTTCTAAATAGATTTTCCTATATTTTCCTCTGTGTAAATTGTAGTTTCTTAACCTTCTGAACTAACAGTAATTTAAAAACCATCTATAACTGGTAATATTTTGAAATGCTCATTGTAGTTCAAAATACATTTTTCAAAGTTGATTCTCCAAAATCAGAAGTAAAGGTGATTTGGAAAAAACATGGCACCCTGCAAACAGATTTGGTCATCATAACCCTTGCTGAGCTCTAGCCAATGGATAAACGTGCAGGTAACCAGAAAGCTGACGTGTTAGTTTGCTGTACTTCTAATATGTACAGGGAGTAGAACTGCTACTGAGAGAATCCAGATGAATCCAGACTTGGAGATGAATGTCTGCTATACAGTAAGACCTAGGAAACCATGTTCTCTTTTCTTTTACCAGGAATTATTGTATTGTATTATTGTTTTTCAATGCTCCTACATGGCTGTAGCAGCCCACAGGTTTCTTTTAGTGCCATATTATAGTAGTACTCCTCAGTGCCATTGTATTCTCATATGGCACAATGTGCAGAATCAGCGGACAAGCCGAAGTTGTAAGAGGTTTTTAAAATTTGCAAATTACGTTAAGCTTTGATTCCCCCCCCCAGCCCCGAATGCTGTTGACCCACTCTTGATGGTTTTTGGTTTTGGTTTTAACCGAAAGGTGCAGTTGGTCACAGCAAAAATTCTGGCTGAATATAAACAGACAAGATGCAAGGGCTGTAAAATTCAGGATGGAAGGAAATCACTGTGTAATTAATGAACAGGGATCAAGATGATTTATCTAACTTTAGGCAAAAGTTCAAGTACGTTTAGGAAATATAGGAGTAGGTAATTGAGTACTGATATAGCTGAGTGAAACAAAAACATCTAAATCATATATTGTCTCTGCCAAATACAAGGTCCAAAAAGTTTTAAATTATACATAATATAGTATATGCTGGCCAACAGTGTAGCCTAACGAAAAGCTTTAATGGTTGGGGTTTTTTTGTTTTTATGCGGTGTATAAAGGGAAGAAAGTAGAGTGTAGAATTTTTGGTACTAAATTTAAATTCTGCTCTCCAAAATATATATATATAAATATATATTATCTCTTGTGAAATCAGTTGACTTTTACATCGTGATGTCAAATCTGCATACTGGTATGCTGAAGCAAATCCTCAAAGCATAAGTAAATTTAGCATGTGCGTATGTATAATATATACACATATATATATACTCTATTCCTAGTTTTGTTCTTTATTCATGTTAAAGTTTGACATAATACTTATTAGACTGAAATTGCAGTACTTGGCCAAATCTACAAGTATACTTGGGAAACTGTTTTAATGTATCAAAATCACTTACCAAGTCAATTGCCATATATGCTGTACATGCACATATGCTTTACTTTATATATATGCTTAAAAAAAGTGGTTGTGTTGAAAATGCATTTCCGATTGGTAAAACACATGGGCAAATCCAGGAATGAGAGTATATTACAGGAGAGCACCCTGCTTGGAGCAAAATGGCAGGGATTGGGACAGACTTAGCTGCCAAGACTTCCCCTACCTTAGTAGCTGACCTTCTGAGCCTCCCACCAGGCTACTCACCTGTACCTTGCTAGGGTCCTCCATTTTTGGTATTGGCCTTGTCTAAATAACTATTTGAAAGAAACAGACATGTGTGCCTATCTATTGTCAAACATTTAAGGACTATTTTTCTGCAGGGCTGAGGTCCAGAACTTTTCATGTATATAACACTATATAGTAGCCAGTATTACACATACCTAGCAAGTCATTTTTGATGGGGATAAGCAGACAGTTATGAAATTTAAGTGAGATGATGATTTTTTGGGAATTATTTAATGAAAAATTAGCTCTATGGCTATTAATGATAGACACTATATATGTAGTGCAAAAGCATGGTACTGATGAACACAACTGATAATTAACTATATACACATTGAAAAACAGCTTATGAGCACGTACTAAAAATTGAAATTAATTTCAGTAATTTTATCTCTTGGCTGCTTTACTATACAGTATTATCTTTTAAACTCTTCATTGTGTAGTCTCTGTAAATTGTTAATTTTTTCTCACTACATCAGTCAAAGCATGGCTAAGTATCTCTTCTGCATTAATGTATTCCAGGCGAAAACCTACTTGAAAGGAATGTTAAGGTTGTAAAGCAAAATAAGTAAAACTTTATGGATCTTATTTCAGTCCCCTCAAGCTGGGGTTGGAAGTCAAGGTGGGATCTTCACTCCCCTCGCACCTGCCAGGCAGAACTGGGAACTGTAGCTCTGATCTGGGCTTTCCACCCTCTCCTTGTAAGGGAGAATGAGGTCAGAGTTTCTGTTCTTCAGCTGAACTGTTCAACAGACTCTGCAGGGCAAAATTCACTGAGCAGTGTACCCAGCTAACAAGGTATTCCAGCATGCACTTTACTGGGACCCCTGATACACAACATTTGCACTTCATATTAAAAGAAGGTAGGACTTCTTCAGGGCTCTGCTTCCTAGTATATGCCATTGCTCATAGTGGGGAATGAGGCAGAATCCATTGAATTTTCCTAAACTGTGCTCACGCATTCAACCAGTGTGACACTGGCAAACCATTGAGAATACAATGCACACATCAGTGTGCATGTGCAGGTTTCCTTTGAATAGCCTTTATGGCCTTCAAGAATCATGAACAAGGCTCCCCAAGGCTTTGCCTGGGCAAGGCTTTAAAGTCACATTGTATCTAAGAGTTTGGTAAAGGAAAGGCAGTGTCTATTGTTCCGAGTTGGTCAAATTAAAGCTTAGGCTCCAGTTAACAAACACGTTAGCTAACACACCTTTAAATTCTAGTCCAGACAAAGCCTGAGAAACGCATCTGTAGCCTGTGGACTATCTTCTTACCAGATTTCAAGTTTCTGCCTCCAACCAGGAGAGGCTACACCTATTCAATAAGCAGATTGTAAAATGCTTTTTATATCAGTAAAACGTACATTTCCCTTCCACTCCTTTTATTCTCGAAAATGCCTCCTTAAATACTTACTCATGCATAAACCTCACTTCTGGACTGAGCACAGAACAGTCAAATTTCAGCCCAAATGATTAAACATGATAAACAACTAAACATGACCTACAAAAAGGAAAATGCTTGTGCAACCTTAATTGTAGTTGTTGCAACACTCTCTGCCAATAACCAGCTCCAGATGCTTGGGACTTGGTATCAAATATTATCCATCTCCTGCACTCCAGAAAATGTATTTGTGACATATGTGGAAAATATAAGCTAATGAGTTGAATTTAGTTCTTTGTATTACATTGTAGATTATTTTTGTGATGGTGCAATCATATGAACGTAGTTTATTTCCACATCTCTCTGTCTATTGGGCTTGTCTGGAAGGCAGTGCTCTTATTCAACTTTTTAATTTTGAGGAAACAGGTTATTCTGTTTTTTCTCAAGGCTGATCTTACAGTTTGGCCTCTCTAGTGGAGGTGAAGGAGACAGTCAGCAGCCTCTGACATAAAAGGTAGTACTGCTCCGTGAAGTAGCAGATACACATGACAGTAATTATTTATTTTAGTTTATTTCTTTGTATCAAAGTGACTATTCAAAAAGTTTAGACACTTAACTTTAGAATACATAATTCATATAGAATTCTTAAAATAGTAAACCCAAGATAAAGCAACCTACGTAACAAAACAAACCCAGGAATTCAATTTTTTTTTTTTTAAATTGGCTTTTTATGTGGAACCAATGCCAATCATCTGTGATGTAATTCCAAAAAGAAAAGGAGGACTTGTGGCACCTTAGAGACTAACAAATTTATTTTTTAGTCTCTAAGGTGCCACAAGTCCTCCTTTTCTTTTTGCGGATACAGACTAACATGGCTGCTACTCTGAAACCTGTGATGTAATTGGTTTCTGTTAGGTTCAGAAGCAAAAGATTTAGTCAATTCCTGAACACGTGTTCCCTGTATTGAAGCATGTTGATTGGTTTTTTTTCCAGACAGTAATCCAAACAGTCTTCCAAAAAGGCTGGTATTACATTACTGATTATTGGTTTTGGCTCATCTGCTGTTAGCAGTTATGATACCATAACGGACTCCACTGCAGGGTGCTTCTGCAAGTTGTGTGGTACATCAGTTCCTTCTAGATGTCTGATAGTATTCTGTGTGTACCAGGAGTTCAGAGGCAAACAATGTAGGCATTCCACGCACTAGGATCCATGACTCTAGGCCTTGGTGAGGCCCCATTAACACTTTCAAGGATACTTTATTAGGACTGTCATGGGGTGAATACTCGGGCATGGTAGGGAAGCTCAGCTAACACTTGCTAACTGCCCCTAAGAGCAGTCCAGTACAATGTCTAAGGATAACCATGTCTCATGGGACCCCTCAGACTCCTAAAGCCTGGAATATTAGCTCCACTCTCTCCTTCTGGAAGTAATGAGTCTCTGGGCTGCAGGACTTCTAGACAGATCTCCATTCTTCTGTCCATGGACTCCTCTTTGCTGCTGTTCATACATGCAGTTGTCCCACATCTCCTGCTTGCTGCCCTGTATTTTTCTGCTGCTACTAGCCCCTGGCAGCAAGAGGCAACAAGCTGCTTCTTGACCCAGCTGTTGAGCTGTCTGCTACTCAGCTTACTGCTCACACAAAGCCTTTGGTTCTCTGCTGAGTCTCCTGACTTCAGGGTGTTGCATCCTTTTCCTGTACTCTTGGCATTTATGAAGCTCTCTACTTGCTAGATATTGAAGTGGTGGATAATGTAGTGCCTTATGCTGACTAGATTATTTCTCTTCAGCTCATTTGAGTTGGGATAGGTATCTGTAATGAGCCAAGAGGTTTACTGCAGTACAATGTTACACAGAAACAGGAGCACGTGTTATAACTTTCCTTGCCCTAAAGATGGCAAAAATAGCTTAAAAATGGGGTTTTGCCTAGTTTTCTCACTGGACTTTTGAGGAAGTCTCTTTTGTAAAAGATGATACTCTTGAGCATTACAGCAGAGAAAATCAAGTTTGAGCTTTTCTTAGAATCATAGAGATAGAAAGGACCGGAAGGGTCACGTAGTCTAACCCCTGCCAAGATGCAGGATTACCTTCTGCTCTACATACCAATCACTTAGATTTTTTTTTAAATCTAGTGATAAGTAACATTGCAATTGTCATGATCATAGTCCTTGCACATAAGGGGACAAAATCAAGTCTTCTTTTTATTGAAAAGCACACTATAATACTGGTATTTAGATGTATGCTTTGTTAGGTATGTGAGGTAATATAGTTTATTGAACCAATTTCTGTTAGTGAGAGATGCAAGCTTTTGAGCTTACACAGAACTTTTCTTCAGGTCTGGGAAATGTACTCAGAGGGTATGTCTATACAGCAAAGAAAAACACGTGGTTGGCCTGTGCCAGCAGGCTTGCGGGGCTCAGGCTGTGGGGCTTTTCATTTCACTCTGGGGTGGAAGGGTCCCAGAGCTTGGGCTCCAGCCCAAGCCCAGAAATTTACACAACAGTGAAACAGTTCTGCAGCCCCTGAGTCAGCTGGCACTGGACAGCTGCAGGTTTTTCTTTGCTGTGTAGACATCCCAGAGTGTCACAGCTAAATACAAGGTGGAGCAGATTGTTTAACGTAAGTAGTTAACACGTGTTTCAAGGTGAAGAGGACTGTTAACATCTCTCCGCTTATGGGGGGGAAAGGAGAGAAAAAAAGATGCGGAGGTTAGTGGGTATTCAGTCCATGATTTTTAGTATCTAGCAGAGTAATAAATGTGAGCTCCCACCCAGGCTCATCTTTTGAAGATATTGCAGATGAGGACTCAGAGATAAGATATAGCGTGATTGCTTTTGTAGTGGTTTTGGCTTTTACCATGTTTTCTGTGTGAGTTCAATGAACAGCGTAGTGGTCTCATTTCACCCATATAGTTGTTACTGGGGGCATTTAGTGTATTGGATGAGGTATAGCACATATTGTGATAGGCATGGATCTTGAAAGGTATGTTGAGGGGGGAGGTTGATCATTGTGGCAGCGGAGATATTTTCTACAGATTTTGAGGCGTCTGGTGCCTCTTTGACTTAGTGTGGCTTGGTCTTCAGGGAGCCTGCTTCTCATGATGAGTTTGGAGAGGCTGGGGGGTTGTTTAAAAGACAGAAGACCGGGTTCTGGAATGATACTTTTTCAGGATGTGTTTCCCATTGAGTATGGGTTGTAATTGTTTGTTAATACTCCATATGAGTTCCAGTATTGGATGCAAGGTGATAACCAGGGATGTGCAGTTTTAATTCTGTACTGAAACAGGTTTTCTTGGGTTATTTGGGTGGTCTGTTCCATATTGTGATTTACTTCTCTGGTGGAGTGACCTCCTTTTTGTGAAAGCGGTTTTAAGTGAGTTAAGGTACGTATCATGGACTTTCTCCCCGGAGCATATTCTGTGGTATCTAAGGGTATGTCTACCCTACAGTTAAAAACCCACAGCTGGTCCGGGGCTCAGACAAAGGGGTTGTTTAATTGCGGTGTAGACGTTCCGGCTCAGGCTGCAGCCCAAGCTCTGGGACCCTCCTACCTCGCAGGGTCCTAGAACATGGGCCCCAGTCCAAGCCCGAAAGTCTTCACCTCAATTAAACAACCCCTTAGCTCCAGCCACATGAGGCTGAGTCAGCTGGCAGGGGCCAGCTGTGGGTTTTTAATTGTAGTGTAGACATACCCTGAGTGCCTGACTGTAGATACCATGTTTCTAGAACAAGTTATCTAGATCCTCATTTTCCACCAGTACGGAAGATAGTATATCTTCTGCCTGTCAAATAATTTTTGTTGTTGTTTAACCAATGAATAATAAATATGTGCTTAACAGGATTCATATATTGGAGATGAAACAAAAACCACTGGCGATACTTTGCTGTGGCTTGCTGTGAGGATTGAATTTTAAGGCCTTTTCTACTTGACTAGATCTAGAATAGAATTTTGCTTTCAGCTTTTTTTATCCAAGATTGTGCTACTTAAGGAAATTGCTTTTTTGGGCTGCATAGGTAAAAGCAGGCTCCAAAAAAAAATTACTATCCAACTTTTTTTTTTAACCAGATAATTCAAGGATAATAAAATTGAAAAAACAGATCTCCAGGAAGGGAAAATAAAACTTTGAAAAAATATCTGTCCCAAGCCCAGTGGAAGCCTATTAGGGCAAAGAAAATTGTTTGTTTGTTTGTTTTTTTCAAATAAAACCAAAAAATTGTCCGTCTGTAGCATTAACCACCCAACTGCCTAATGAAGACCCAAGAATCTCCCACTTTAATATTTTTCATGTTCTGTCTGGTTTTGTTACAGCTTAAGTTGCATTGGTCTCAATATTCTCTGCTTCATGATTTCTCCCAAAGCCTGTTTTTTTGTACACTAACACAGGGTTAATTGTAATCATTCAGTCAGCAAAGCTCAGCTGTATTGGTCATGTCTTGCAGTGAAGAAACACTGGAATGCAGTTAGCTGGAGTAATAAGACAGTAGGAAGCATAGCAACAGAGTCAGAAGCATAAAGATTCAAACTAAATGCTCTTGGGATGGATAATGGGAGCAGCTATGAAGCCGATTGGGTCTAAGTCACTTAGACCAGGGGTGGCCAACCGGTGGCTCCGGAGCCGCATGCCGCTCTTCAGAGGTTAATACGCGGCTCCTTGCATAGGCACCAACTCCAGGGCTGGAGCTACAGGCGCCAACTTTCCAAAGTGTTACAGGGTGCTCACTGCTCAACCCCTGGTTCTGCCCCAGGCCACTCTGTTTCCCAAGGCCCCCGCCCCTTCCCCAAGTCTGTTGCGCCTCCTGCACACCACAAAACAGCTGATCGTGGAGGGCAGGAGGCGCAGGGATGGAGGGTTAGGTGCTGATTGGCGGTGCTGCTGGTGGGTGGGAGACACTGGGGGCGGGTGGGGTTGCTGACGGGAGCTGCTGACATGTTACTGTGGCTCCTTGGCAGTGCATATTGGTAAATTCTGACTCCTTCTCAGGCTCAGGTTGGCCACCCCTGGCTTAGATTCATGTCATAGGAGGTGCCGTAACTTTTAGTGATTTTTTTTTTAAACAAGATACAGCTACACGGATTTTTTGCAAATGCAAACATAAAATTTAAAATTAAAATAATTTGCAGGCTTAAACCTCAAAATCTTGAGTTCAAAAAATAATCCACCCAGAAAAAGGCTGTAATGGAAAATGACAACCATTATGAGTTGCATAAGGGACATTCTCCATTATTTAAAAAAACCAGCATTTTTAAGTATGTTGTTTTCTATTAAATTTATCCCATAGCAATGTTATGTTTTTTTCACATTTTCTCTTCCCTGCATTGAAGTCCTGTGTTTTGAGGTATATGGTGACAACTGACCCTTAAGTAAAGAATTTGGAATTCATTGTTCCCATTCTTAGATAACAAGACATGACAGGGTTTTTATCGTACTAAGATATCGCCTCACTTTGCGTGGTTTGTCAGGCACAAGGCAAAGGAGTAATCATCCAAGAAGTGGGAGTATTTCAGCATGGCATATGCCCTCAAGGGTCTTAATGCAATTATAAAGTATCCCCGTCAATATTATTTGTGGAAAAACATTGTAATAAATAATTTGAGCTTTTTAAACATTATGCTAAAAAACGGTTCTGAATTGAAAATTATATAAGCTAAAGAAATTGAAATTAAAAATCTAACCCTTTAATGATTGCAATTAATTGATTGATTCTTCTTTCTTCTTTTCAGGTTTTCTCCTTCTCCACCTTGGCCGCATTCTTCTCCCTTCAAATCTGGCCATTTTGACTGTCTTTTTATATTACTTTCCTTTGTCTTAGGTTCTGTTAACTATTTCTTGTCTTACCTCTACCTGTGTTTTAAGAGAAGTCTTTTCAACTTCATTTTCCTTGTCACTGGATCCAGAAATCCAGTCATCAATAGTTTTCTCTCCAAAAATACTAAAATATACAGGTAATCAGTTTAAGCTTGCTTAATATTTCTGGCTGTCTTTTTGATTCTTTTTTGGAATTCTAAACTTTTCTCTAATTTGTTGCTGTGCCTTGATATTTCCATGCCTATTGACAGGTCTGAACGTAGGATTTGCTAATATATTTTATAATAAAATTATTACTCTTTTTACAGGGGCTGATTATGCAGTTACTGTTTTCAGTAATGTGATCACATTAAACAGCCACATTACTTAGTGTGCTCTTTGGATATTCATTTAAAAAAAAAATCTAACGTGACTTCGATGTTGAAAGTTTTGACAAACACCAAATCATTGTTTGACAACTGGCTACCCAAATCTAAATGCCACAATGCATTTCGTCCAGTATTTAGCAATTTCTCCTGTTGTTCTAGTCAGTCTCCTTTGCAAGAATCTGAATGATACTCTGATCAGTGTATAGTGTAATGGGGGAAACAGCAGACTTCAGTGGGTGCAGGATTGTTGTAATGTAATGTTTTCCAGAGTTTAATGTTCTTAGGGTGTTCAAATGACTAAGCAAGGAAATCCTTTATTGAGGGGTTGCACCTACACTGTTTTCCATGAAATGCTGGCAGAAGCAAATGGAAAAGGATTTATTTTTCCTTCCCAGCTTCATTGTGATGCTCCCTGCAGGAGCAGCACAAATATTCTTCTGAGGATGTTCTGTCGGGAGAGACAAGTAAGAGGGAAAGCAGGGAGAAAGCAAAGACATGAGGGGAGAGAGAGAGTAGGATGCAGCCCTTCAAAATTTAATTTTTCTTATCCACTCAGTCACCTGCTTGGAGTTTAGACTTCTTCACGTAGTACGTTTCATAATCTTCAGTCACAATAAATGGACCTTTTTCTATCCGAATGCTGTGAGCCTTACTTTTAATTTAACTGTGTAACTCAAAAAATTGTAATCACATTTGTCTAGAGACTTGCAAATCCTCCGTCACCATAGATTGAGTGCTTCACAGACATTAATGAATTTTTCCTCACAATATCCCTGAGGTAGGCCTGTGTTGTTCTATTTTGGGCGGGGGTGGGGCGGAAGGGGGTTAAACAGATTGTGATCGAAGACACCATGCGATTAAGCAATTTGTCAGAGATCACACAGGAAATCTGTGTCAGAGGCAGATCCCCCAAGTCACATTTCAGTGTCTTAACCACAAGACCAGCCTTCTCTTCTAAGATTTTATATTGTTTATTCTGTTTTAAAAAGTCAGGGCCTTATTGCCATTTACACTAAGGCTACTTTACAGTGCAGAGTGGGATAAAGGAGCTTTAGTGTAAATGAGAATAAGTCCTCAGTTTGAATAATAGAACTGTTTTAAAAATAGAAAAAAATGTGCTATAGTGTTTGGGAAAAGTAGAACACTAACACAGAAAGGTCCTGAGGCACCTGTTTCTCAGCTTGGGAAGGCACCAGACCAATTTGGGGGACTGGAATAGTGAGGAGAAGAGAGAAAATGAAGGCGGCTTGTTGTCCGACATCTCTGGCTAGTGGAATTCCACATTGCAAATATTAACATAGAAACTAGTGAATCAGACCAGTGGCGCATAGACTCGGATATCAGGGCCAACAACAGTGGCCAGTACCAAATGCTTTAGAGGAAGGGTCAAGAAATCCCATAATGAATAAGTATGGACTAAGCTGCCCAAAAGGGATGCTTTTTCCTAAGGCCTATCAGTTATTTGGTGACCTTTGCTGTGAATCATGAGTGTTCTTTACACTCTATATACATTTTATGTAACCATGGATGTTCTCATCCATATAAATGTCTAATCCTGTTGAGAACCACTGTATTAAGCACTTGGCACCAATAAGTCACGTCTTGTGGCAGTGAGATCCGGGGATAACTATATATTGTATTCAGGTTTATTTTTTTTAACTTTTAAAGACTTTTCCTTTGAAATGTCTTGCCTTTCAATTTCATTGATGTTCCTTTTTTCTTATATTTATATTTTCTTATATTATTTGTATCCCATTTCTGGTATGCTCTTATGAGATGGGATGATTCTGTGGGATAGAGACATCCATCTTCTTGTGTTTGTACAGTGCCTAACACAGAACAACTTCAGTTTTGTCTGTGGCCTTTGGGTGCTACGGCAGATTAAATGTTTAAATAATAACTGAGTAGCATTCCTGGTGAGGGCATACCTTCCATTTACATAGTGGTGTTTGTTTTCAGTATGGTCTTGTTCTTCATACTCCTTAATATACTGTTTGGTTTGGACCACTGTTGATCGCTGAGCAGATGTTTTCATTGGAAAGATGTTTTCATCCTCGAGAATGCCTAAGTCTTTCTTCCTAAATAGCTACATGTCCATAGGTAGTTCAAATTGTATGTAAACAATGAAAACTACTTTGAATTTCTCAATACTGAATTTCATCTACCATTTGCAGCTCAATTGTCTAACTTTTCAGGACCTTCCGGAGTTCCTCCAAGTCTCGTATAGTCATGACTAAGCTACCTGTTATTTTTAAAGCATTCAGTGTTTCGTCTCTAAACAAATGATACATAATCCTTGCTCTGAAGAGCTTGCAATCTACATGTAAATCTATGTTAGAAACTTTAGTCAGTTAGGGGTGTGATTATTTGTGATGTTTCTATATTGGCAAAAGCTGTGGTTTGCTGGCATAAAAATGCTTTTGCTGGAATAGCTTATTCACTTGCTGAACTGGCATAAGATATACTGCCCAAAGCACTTTTTTGACAATGGAATCTGCATCTGTACTAGGAGGGTTTGCTAGTATAGCTATACCTGTGTAGCTACACCAGTGCAAAGCTTTCTGGTGTAGACCAGGCCTAAGATAGGATACAAAAAGGGGAGAGTACAAAGGTTACAAAAAGGCTTAGGGAGTTAAGTCTGTCATGTGTGAGCCTTTAATATTAGCAAGAGAGAGATTTTACTTTAATTTAAATTAATTTTAAATGTATTTTTTAAAGGGAGAATATAGATGAGGTAAGAAGGGTGATGGAGGAGGAGTAATGTCAAAGCAGGAGAGGATGGAAGGAAAGAGGAGATGTATGGGAAAAAGGAGAAACATTGTGGATGGAGAAGACAACAGGAGGCAGAGTGGTGCAATACAGACATGAGGATTCAGATAAGATCATTACCTTGTTGTTAATGGGTACTGGAGTCCTGGAAGGTCCATTATTCTGCTAAAAGCATATAGATTCTGGTATCTGTAAAGCAGGAGAAACAGTATGATATTTTTTGCTGGTACTGCACCCCTGAGGGAGCCGAGGGCTTTGGAGTGCTGCCCTGAAAGAATCTTTGTAGTGATAGGTGCTACTGGAACTGGTTGCCCTTCAGCTGGAGGGATGTGGGATGTGCATGCAGGCTATTCTGTTTATATATTGAAACTTAGTCTTAGGGGTGAAGCGTTTTGTTTGAGTTCTTTTGTTGGATTGGGCTCTTGCTGGGGCTGAATTGGGGAGAGGATTGGTGAGAAGGAGTCTAGGGATTGTGGGAATGAGCAAAGAAAGAAGTAAACTGAGGAAGTCGGAGTAGAAGGGGATGAAGAGGAAGAACAAGCACAATAGATAGTATTAATGTATTGGACAATTAAAGGCTTCTTAATGGTCGGAGAGGTGGGAAACAGAAACCCCATGTCAAATGAAGCAAATAAAAAAACAGTACCCAAAGTGCAAGTTTCAGAGCTGAGTACAAGTGTCAGGAGGCTACAATGGTCTACAAATGGAATAAAGGGCAGCAGGAAGGCCCTGACTTATACCTTATTCCTTGTCTGTGACTGTTGCTGACTGCTTGAGGAAAAGTTCTGAAGGGGCTGGGGCTTTCCAAATTCCACCTGCTTGAAGTAGATTAAGGGGAGATGAAGGTAGCTGGGTCCAGTTCCCAGCACTGGTCTCTGAGCCCTGAGGGAGCCTGGGGCAGTTGGAATGCCTTGACTTGCCTTGTACACTCTTGACTGTGCTTGTGTAGCACTGTAAATTGTGCCCACTTTGCTAGTCTCCCTGTTGTGTGCTCATTACTGAACAATCTGTGGGCAAATCCTTTCAACGTTGTTCCCACATATGCCCCAGTACAGCCAGCCATGGCAGTGGCTCATAAATACAAGGCTGGAGGGCCAGGCAGAAGAGTGCTAGCCCAGACGTCACATTCTCCTGGACTCAGCTCAACTACAAGAGCACATGAACCGCCCCCCATCCCCATAGAGCTGCAAGGGGGGAGGGGGAGAGAATGGTGGGTGGGAGCAACAGCAACCCACTTCAAATAGGGAATGCAACAAACTGAAGAATGTTGTGAACAACTTCCTGAGGTGATCCTTAAATTCATGTTACTGGAGCTTCCTACTATTTCATGTGATAAATTTGACTGCTCACTGAATAATATATGCAGTTCTGTTAGACGTAAACCCCCCATTCTTCAGGAGGGAAAACTGCTGCTGACGTTAGATTAACCCTTTAACTACTTTTGACAGAAAGAAAAATAGCCCCCACTAAAATAGTTCATATTGAAAGCCCCATTTTACTTTATTTTGGAAAGGGTGGAAGTATTACTACAATTATCAAACACTTCATAAGAAAAATCTTTCCCAGCTTTGTAACGTGTATCTTATGTTTAAGATTATCTCCATGCAGCTGGTAAGCTTTTCTCATAAAATGATCAAGTGTTTGAACCATAACACTGGGTTGCTTAACTCCAATGTGGTTAAAAGCTTTATACTCAAAAACATTCAACGTATTCTCTAAACTGAGATCCTTTTCAATAAGAATGTAGGATCCCCACAATTGATGTTCCTTGTGATAGAAATTCTTTTGAATAATTGTGAAACACTGTATCTCAAAATAGCACCCTGTAGCCCGCATATTCATCTATCTTTCTGTAGTAATAAATCTGTTTTATATTTTACATAAGAGCATGTTTTGGTTGTAGTGCTTGGGAAATCTCAACTCAGCCCTGATCTACATTAAGACTTTAGGTCGAATTTAGCAGCGTTAAATCGATGTAAACCTGCACCCGTCCACACGATGAAGCCCTTTATTTCGACTTAAAGGGCTCTTAAAATCGATTTCCTTACTCCACCCCTGACAAGTGGATTAGCGCTTAAATTGCCGGGTCGAATTTGGGGTACTGTGGACACAATTCGACAGTATTGGCCTCCGGGAGCTATCCCAGAGTGCTCCATTGTGACTGCTCTGGACAGCATTCTCAACTCAGATGCACGATTGTTTGCCGTTGCTCTGACGCAGGGAGAGGCGACTGACGACACGGCTTACAGGGTTGGCTTACAGGGAGTTAAAATCAACAAAGGGGGGTGGCTTTACATCAAGGAGTATTTCAGCCAGGACTTCACGGAGGGTTCCAATAAGAAATGGTGCACCTAAGTTATTGTTCTTATTGGAACAAGGAGGTTAGTCTGGCCTCTGATTGATACATGGCTAGATTTACCTTGCTGCACCTTCTCTGTGAGTGACTGCAGTGTGACCTAGAGAAATGAGTCCCCTAGACGGGGGGGGGGGGGGTTTGCAAATGAGTACAAAACAAATCTGGTCTATTTCTTGTTTGGATACACTCCATCTATCTTTTACATCTTTGGCTGGCAGCAGACAGTGCACAAGGACTGCATGCCATCCACATCTCTTGCCTGCCCGACAGAAGATGGTGCAATAGGACTGCTAGCAATCCGTATCACCTGCCTGCTCACCATAAGATGGTTCAATAGGACTGACTGCAGGACTAAAGAGAATGACCTGATCAAGTCATTCCAAATTTAGTCCCTGCGCCCATGTCTGCCCAGGCGCTCCAGATCAACCTCACAGAGGCGACCAGGAGCACCTCGGACATGCCGATGACGGCTACCAGTACTGTTGCACCGTCTGCTGCCACAAGGCAATGGTTTGCTGCTGCTGTGTAGCAATGCCGTACCGCGTCTGCCAGCACCCAGGAGACATACGGCGACAGTGAGCTGAGCGGGCTCCATGCTTGCCGTAGTATGGCGTCTGCACAGATAACTCAGGAAAAAAGGCGCAAAACGATTGTCTGCCCTTGCTTTCACGGACGGAGGGAGGGAACGGGGGCCTGATGATATGTACCCAGAACCACCCGCGACAATGTTTTAGCCCCATCAGGCATTGGGATCTCAACCCAGAATTCCAATGGGCAGCGGAGACTGCGGGAACTGTGGGATAGCTACCCACAGTGCGACGCTCTGGAAGTTGACTCTAGCCTCGGTACTGTGGAAGCACTCCGCCGAGTTAATGCACTTAATGCTCTTAGAGCAATTTCTGTGGAGACACACACACTCGAATATATAAAACCGATTTCTAAAAAACCGACTTCTATAAATTCGACCTAATTTCGTAGTGTAGACATTACCCTCAGTTTACAAAGGCTGGTGTATGTCCTCTCTGCATTGAGAGAGGGGCAGACTGGGTAATAAATGTACACTGATCAGGCTTCTGACGAGGGCAAGACGGTACAGCTCTGGGGTAGAAGACTGGGGAGCTGGGGGAAATTGGCTGGTGCCTTTCTCTGTGAGATTCATGAGTGGCTCTGGGAGGATTCAGGCAATCTAGCTGGGTGTGGTGCTCCACATACTGTTGCGCTGAGTGATAACAGTGCCTGGAGGGGTTTGCTGCTTGTCACTAGCAAAGCATTGTGAGAGACAGCCCAGGCTGGAGAGTTAAGGGGACACAGCAGTACCCCAGTTCCAGGTTGTACCCTGGGGATCCCGTCACAATCATATCTTCCTGTAGGGCACCAATCCATTTCTCAGGACACACCAGCATCATTGGTATAGCCCTGATCCAACTTTGCATAAGTGCTTTGATGGATCAGGATCTGTTGAATCTACAGATATCCAGTGAAGGCTTTATTATGCCTGTGCACGTTGTATACCATTACAAATATACTAATTCCATCTGTTGTACACTTACGCCTGACAGAAAAGTTACTCTCTCTCTGTGTGTGTGTGTGTTTATAATTCAGAGCTTTGTCCAATGAATTAAGATTTTTTTCTAAGGTTAAGATTGTTTTTTTGATATACATTTAAATCTGGGCTTTATAGCCATTGGATGAATAAAGGAATCACAGTTCGTGAATTATTGTATGAAAATGAGTTTATATTCAGCAGTCTGTATCTGACATAATTTCTACAACAAATGGGCATCCCTTGTCATCTGTAATTGATGGACAATCTTATATTTATAGTGCCAAAAAGTAACAACTCCTTTGGAACAAGGATTTTAAAGGAATTGGCTCCTAGTTGATGGCAGCAGTTGCCAAAGCATTTAGAAAGGCAGAGCATCTGAATTTGTAATTAATACTTTGTACAAAGTGTGTAGTAAACCATGTATTCATTGGTAACAATTTGAAGGCTACGGAGTGGGTGGGTGTGTGTGTGTGTGTGTGTGAGAGAGAGAGAGAGAGAGAGAGAGTGTGAAGTAATCATTTAACATACCTGTTAGCATATGCTATTTTTTGTTCAGGAAAAAATGCTTCTTTTTCACTCCCATCCAGTGATAGAGCAGTTCTGAAAGCAGTCCCAATGGGCAAATGGTCCAGTTTTGGGAGTTTTCTATAAAATGTGCACAGCCACATGGAAGGATGAAATTGGGGGTGAAATCCGGACTCCACTGAAGTCTATTGGAATATTTTTCCACTTGCTAGACTGACAGTTACAGTAACATATTCAAAAAAGTTACTTTTCTGTTGGGGATATAATTTTAATCCATATTTTTAAAATAGCCCCTGTAGCTAGCATATCTAATGTGATTGGATTTGTAGTTTGGTTGTGTTTTTTACATGGTTGGTATGGTAATGATATTGTAGCAAACCTCTGTTGTGCATTTTAATTTTGGGATATAGGAATTTTATTATTATGGTGAAAGGGGCAAAGATGCGGTACTCTTAGACATGTTATTGTTATATCTGAGAGTGTCTATACTTAAACCACTACAGCAGCCCAGCTGCAGCTCTTTAGTGCAGACGCTACTGATGATGATGGGAGGTGTTCTCCCATTGACGTAGTTATTCCATGTCTCTGAGGGACAGTAGCTAGGCTGATGGAAGAATTCTTCCATCAACCTAGCGCTGTCTACACTGTGGATTAGGTTGTCATAGCTATGTGTCTCAGGAGTGTGGATTGCATGCTGTGAAGTGACTGTGCAAGAACAGTATATTCTTATTCAGCAGCTCCGCTTCTTCTACTTGTTCATATCTGTTGGCTGTATTTAGTAAAATAAGCTTTTTGTTAGCAATGCAGAGCAAAAAATAGCAGTAGACATGTGAACTGAATTCTGTTCTGCCTTGTACATAATCAAGAGCATTCTTTCCCAGGTTTCAATAGCTGTGCCAGTCTCTTTCAGTAGCTTTGTACAGGTGTAACTAATGAGATTACACAGGTGTCACTGAGAGAATAATTGGAAGACACTGGAATTGCAGAGATATGATGAGGGAAGAATTTCATCAACACAATAGTAGTGATGAAGAATGAGAAGCAAAGAATCCAGCTTGATTTTAGTTCACAATTTGAGTTTGGGACTAGCATGGAGAGAGACAATTTTTTAAATTAATTTTTAAACTGAGCACATTAGATCTGGAAATCATTGATGCCTCTAAAGCTCCCATTGGCTGGGAACTGCAGCCAGTGGGAGCTGCAGGGGTGACACCTGTGAATGGGGCAGAGCCCAGAGCCACCTGGCCGTGCCTCTGCGTAGGAGCTGGAGGGGGGGACATGCCACTGCTTCCGGGAGCTGCTTGAAGTAAGCACTGCCCAGAGCCTGCACCACTGATCACCTCCTGCGCCCCAACCCCCTGCCCTGATCCCCCTCCTGCCCTCCAGACCACTCAGTCCCAGTCTGGAATCCCCTCCTCATCACCCCAAACACCTCATCCCCATCCCCACCCCAGAGCCTGCTCTTCCAGCCGGAGCCCTGATCTCCCCCTCCCACCCTCCGAACCCCTCTATCCCAGCCCAGAGCACCTCCTGCACCCCCAGTCAGAGCCCTCACCTCCCCCCCAACCCCTGTCCCAGCCTGGAGTGCCCTCCCGCACCTCAACTCCTCATTTCTGGCCCCACTCCAGAGCCTTCAACCCGTCCTGCACCCCAGTCCCAATTTCATGAGCATTCATGGCCTGCCATACCATTTCCATACACAGATGTGACCCTCGGGCCAAAAAGTTTGCCTACCCCAGAGCTAGGTTGACAGAAGAATTCTTCCATCAGTCTGTCTGTGTGAGGACTTAGGTCTGCTTAACTATGCCACTCAGGAGTGTGGATTTTTCATGGCACTGAGCAACACAGATATGCTGACCTAATTTTCTAGTGTAGAATAGGCCTTAATCAGAAGAATTTTTCCCGTTCTTCATGACTCTCTTAAAAGAAAAATAATTCAGTAGTGGGTAGACTTGTGAGCTGAATTCCATTAACACCACAGAATGCATGCTGTCAGGACTTGTTTGCAGTGCTGCTGTAGCCATGTTGGTCCCTGGAGATGAGAGACAAAGTGGGCGAGGTAATATCTTTTATTGGACCAACTTCTGTTGGTGGATGAGACAGGCTTTTGAGGTTCACAGAGCTCTTCAGGTCTGAAAAAGGTAACTAGAACGTCTCACCTAAATATTAGGTGTGACAGATGTTGGAAGAAACCACTTAAAATGAAGTGAGCAATTAACACCCTGTAGTCAGAGGAAAAAGGAGGGCTAGTAGGTTACAAATTGTTGTAATGAGCCATAAAACCAGCGTCTCTATTGAGACCCTGGGTTTTAGTGTCTAGCAGAGTTATGAAATTTAAATTCCCATGTTTGTCTTTTCAAGGTATAGTACAGGTTTATTTTGAGAATGAAGACTGAGAGGGCAGATATAGAGTGTTTTCACCCAATGATGATAAGGTGTTTTTGTCTTCTATCATTTTTCTGTATGAGTTCATTTGAGAGCGTAATGATTGTCTGATTTCAGCGGCATAGTTGTTAGAGTATTTGATACGCTGGGTGGGGTACAGCACACTCTGTGATAGGCATGGATCGTCATAGCAGTGGAGATATGTCTGCAGGATTTGCATCTGTTTTGGCAGAGTCTGGTGCCATTTTGAGTTGGTGAGTCTTAGTCTGTAGGGACCTTGCTTCTGACGATAAGCTTGGTGAGGTGGTGGGGAGGGAGCAATGAAGGCCACAAGAGGGGGTTTGTGAAAGATTTCTTTCAGGATGTGGTTGTTATGGGTGAGAATGAAATGGATAGTTTAAGGTAAATATGTGAGTGTTGTCCATTATTTTGTAGGTATTTGAGGCATGCAGTGATGCTGTTATGTTGAGGGAAATTGGTGTATTGGAACATGACCTCCATGGTAGCAAGGATAATGTTCTGAGGGAGAACCTTAATATTGTTGAGTTTCTGGAGGAAGTTGGTTGTGTCCTGGAGGAAACTGACCCTTTGTTTAGTGAGTGGTTTGAGGATTGTTTCTCTGAGTCCTGATATTCCTTCATGAAGAATGCCATGGTCGGATATGGTGTTTGCCTGGGTTCTCTTGTTTGTATATCTTGGGAAGTATATAGAAGATATGTGGGGTGAGTACATGGGAGATGAGAGTTTCTCTTGGAGTTGTTTGGGGAACGATTTCATGATATCCTTAAATTCTTATGTGAATTGTTATGGGGGTGCGGGGACGTCTTCTTTGAGTTCTTTATAGTAGATGTTGTCAGAGAGTTGTTGGTTGGCTTTGTTAATGTAGTCATCATGATTGAGAACTGTGATGGCACCCCATTCGTCTGCTGGTTTGATCAGTATCTAGTGGTTGGATTTCAGGGCTTGTATAGTTGTCCTCTCAGTGGTGGAGAGATTGTGGTGGATGTGCTGTTTAAGGATTTCACTGGCGATTGTTTTCAGGAGGTAATTGATGTCATAATCAAGTGTGTGGTTTTGTCCACTGGGAAGTGGCCAGTCAGATGATTCTTTTTTCTTATGACTCTTGGTGGGGATGTGGTAGATGTGGGTGATGGACTCTATTACTCGTCCTTTGTCCTATGACTGTAGAGGTATTATTTGCCCACTTCATTTTAAGTGGTTTCTTTCTATGTGTTAACCCTTTATGTTTAACAATCTGTCACACCTTGTATTTAGCTGTGACACTCTAGTTACCTTTTCCACGCTTGAGGAGATCTGTGAAGCTCAAAAGCTTATATCTTCCACCAACATAATTGGTTCAATTAAAGACATTACCTCATCCAGCTTGTTGTTAGGACTATCTGATATATATATTTTCAAAATATCCAAGTTTTCCCTCACCTGCTCTTCAGCAATGACAATTCAAACTTCATTTCTATTGTTGAAGACACTTTTGGAGTCATTAGTTTCATTCTCCCTCCTCCTTCACTAATGGGCTTATTTCCTCTTTAGTTCTTGTTTCCTCAAAGGCGTTGCAAAAGCGATTCTTAGGCCTTTACTCCTTTTCCTACCATTAACTAACTCACTGTTGTGTACTTGTTTATTGCCCTCTGCCTGCCTCCCCTCATTCCCCCAAAAGCAATAACTCATTCAGTATTTTTGTGTGGTGTCACCACTGTTTCATTTTCAGTGTGTGTAAACTTCATAACTAGGCTTCACACTACTCAATATTTTTGCCAACAATCTGGAAGAAATCACTGTTGATTAAAATTTACAAATGAAACAGACTATCAGAGCAGTAAAAATGATGGTGATAGGGCAGTCAGAGAGTGTGATCCGGATCGCTTGGTAAGCTGGGTCTCTTCAAACATCAGTTTTACTACAGTAATATGCAAAGTTATACATCTAGGGACAAGGAATGCACACCGGATCTACAGAATGGGGAACTGTACCCTAGAAAGCAGTGACTCAAAATGATTTTGGGGTCATAGTGGATAAACAACTGAACATGAACTCCAAATGCAGTGCTGTTGCAAATAGGGCTGCTAAGATCCTTGGGTGTGTATACAGGAGAGTAGTAAGGTGATTTTACCTCTATTTACAGCATTGGTGATGGTGCTGGAATACTACATCCAGTTCTGATGACCACATTTTAAAAAGGATGTTGAACATTTAGGTAGGGTACAGAAAAGATAAATACTATTCAGGGGCTGGATGCCTCATAGTGAGAGACTTAGAGCTCAATCTGTTTATTTTATCAAAAAGATTGGCAGGAAATTTGATTAGTAAGTACATTCATGGGAAGAAAATACCAGGTATTGCAGCGCTTTAATCAAACAGAGAGAGGAATAACAAGAACCAGTGACTGAAAGCTGAAGACCGACAAATTCAAATTAGAAAATAGGCACACATTTTTAATATTGAGATTCACCATTAGATTAGACAAACTACCAAGGGAATTTATAGATTCTCCATTTCTTGTTGTCTTCAGATCAAGACTTGGATGTCTTTGTGGAAGATATCCAGTAATCAATAGAAATTACTGAGCTCAATACAGGAGTAACTGGGTGAAATTTAATCACCTGTGATATACAGGGGGCTAGACTAGGTGAAGATCTAATGATCTTCTCTGTTCTGAGTTTAAACTCTCGGAATCTATGAATGAATTACCTGAGCAGTTCCTGGATAATTCAGCTTGCCACTTTTCAGTATTCAATGATTCAATGTCACAGGGCAGATATTGGTTTTCACTGAACTTCTTAGTTTCAGTACCTGTACAACTGTCTCAGGAATGATAATTACAAGAATTAGAATTATAACAGTCAGGTGCAAGACATTCCCATAAATTGCCCTTCCCTGATGGAAAGAAAGAGAGGGCTGAGTCTAAAAGGGTGAATTCTATAGACTAGCAACATATGCACATTCTTAATCTTATATTGTCATTGTGGGAAAATCTTGTAAAGGAGATTAAGACTGTAATCTTGACAGATTTTATAGACTGTGAAAATGGTATTGAGTTTCAAAATCTCTAACGGTGTCTTAGTTGAGTTTTCTTGTTTTTTGGATTACATTCTGTAACATACTTTGTACCCTAAAAAGAATAAAAACAAAAATAAAGGCTGAAAGTATAATAAACTTGAGAAATTTGTGAGTCTGAGAACACCAACAAAATCTAAAAAGCCAAAGGAAATGAAAAATGGAGATCCCCGCTCCCCCAATCTATCCTCACCTAATTTTTCGCATGTTAGTACTGTGTCTGCCTGTCTCTGTTTACTGTCAGTTGAACAGTACTAGCTCATTTGGGTTTCACAAGGTTTCAGGAGATACCAAGATGGTGACCTCAGGTACCTTCTGTCATTGATCAGAAGTGTGTTGAAATACATTGTTAAAAATTATTTATCCACTTTTCAGTAAAATACAAGTATCCTTTTATGTCATCTCTAAGCGGATACTTGTAGCATTCATAATGTGCTGGGATCTCTGCTTCTAAGAATCATTGCTTGTAGCAGCTTTTTCAAACATTTTGAGCTAAAATATATTTGAACCACTTTGGTTATGCCGAACATAAAACAAGAGAAAAAAATAAAGAAAATGCCCTTTAAAAAATTGGTGAGGTGCTCAGTACCACCGTTGTGGAAAGTTTAGAACAGCAGGATTTCTGAGCTTCTGTAAATGCCACGAGTGCACACCACATTTTTGTGACTGTTTTCCATTAAAAAACAAAACTATGCCTGTTTAGGTCTGATTAGAACTCAAAATGTTGCATTTTTGTGATTTCTGTGCAATTTGGCAGCAAATTATCTATGCCTCCAGCGTTCCTTTCTCCTCAGTTGAACTTTTTCAAAACTTGTTGAGATAAAACCTGCTCTCTCTTGTTTTGGAACATAACAGTATCCAAGCATTGCAAATTCTCTCTTTTGAGTTGTAAACCTTTTGTACTCAGTTGAAAATAAAGGATGTTATGATTGACTGTTTTAAATGTCTGGTGATAGAAGAAAGGTAGGTTTATTCTGTTTGTTTCCCCTCTTCCACTGAAAATTTGAATGCCCATACATATTACAAAATGTTGGATGGCTTTTGTTAAAATGCAGTACCAGGTGTAATCACATTCGTATGCATTGTGCAACAGTGGATTTAGAAGTTCCTTGAGCAAGTGCAAATTCCACTGTGGGGGAAAGGGCCACACTACACTGTGAATAGGCATAGTCTCATTTTTAGGAGAAAAGAGACAAGACCGGATCCAAACTACAAAATCCAGATCCAACACCTGAAAATTCAGGGTGGTTTGGTTTGGGCCCATTTCTGTTAGGGAATATTGGATTATGGTAGTTCACATTTCCAGACACCAGATGGTGCTGCTCTTCTACTTAAGGTGTCCTTTTCAGTTAATGGACACTGGGGTTAGTTCCAAGTCCTGTTTAACTTCCATGAGCCAGATTCTCCAATGACCATTTTGACTGATTAAGAGTTTCAGAATTTAACCCCCTGGTTTTGTTTGTCATTGTACTCTGCTTGATAACTCTTTGGGGATACATCATCATCTCATATTTCATTGATGATTTAAAAACTCTTATGGTCAATACCTAAGTTTTTACATCCAGTACTTTAGGTCTGATTAAGCAAAAACTTCAGTAAGGTGATGCTCAGTATTGAATGCCTCCTAAATGTGTAAAATATATTTTGTTCATGCATGAATTGTTACTAATGGTCCAAGGGAAGGAGCTTTTTATGTCCATTCCAATGCTTTGCGATTAGGTGTAATGACTGACAACAACAGAATAGAGATCTAATAACTACGTTAATTGCATAATTAAGAGTTGGTAAGCATCCACAGATTAGGTTCTGTGTGGAAGAAGCATAAACTGGCGTATTAAAAAAAACACTGTGACATCAAATGGCTATGGGTTGCCCATTACTATCATTCAGCAAGAGAAGTTTTTGGTACAGTTTTGTTACATGTCTACACTGCAGTAGATTGCTTTGTAATATCACAGTAGTAATATGTAATTTTGCATTTTTTTAAAACCGAGTTTGTTACTATGATATTACGGAGCACAATAAAACATGTGGGAAGAGTGAATGAATTGATTATTAACATGCTGGAGTAATTTAGCCAATGCCAAAAGAGTGTGGTACTCTAGTTCACCTCTAAAGTTTAACATATCTAAAGTAGCTGTTCCTTTTTAAAAGGAACAATGAAAAGCTTTTTTTAAATTTAAAAGTAGGTTATTTGTTTAATGCTTGATTGTGAAAGAGTAAGTATTTGGATAGATTTTTCCCCATGTCCCTTGTTTGTTGATCTTTTTTTCTCTTTATTTAGATCCCCATATTAAAGTCTCTGGAAAAAAAGAAAATGTTAAAGAAGCTAAGGAGAAGATCATGTCTGTCTTGGACACAAAAGTAAGAAGAAAATTAGTTTAAAAATTGAGTCCTGGGCCGAAATCCTGTGCGCAGGCCCCTATTTCCATGCCATAGTGACGCTGAATTCTGCAGCAACTTACAGTAAATTTAAAAGCAGATGCTTTTATTAAAATTGTACATTAAAATGAATAATATGATTAGTAAAGTGTCCCTTGGGCAGGGGGGGTGGGTGTGTGTGTGTGTGTGTGTGTGTGTGTGTATGTATTGATACTGAATTCAATACACTTCTGTTTGAAACTGTTTTTCAGTTTTGTGCAGACTTAAGAAGACTACACTGTTTCTGGTTCCATTCCATTCACATTTGGGGGGAGATTTTCCTTATCATATTGGCTAAAAACTTGAACTGAGT
This sequence comes from Natator depressus, assembly GCF_965152275.1. NCBI lineage: Eukaryota > Metazoa > Chordata > Testudines > Cheloniidae > Natator > Natator depressus. Next base: position 74,922,018 of record NC_134240.1, read on the forward strand.
TTTCTCTTTTAAAAAAATGCAGTCAAACTCCACTTCAAGTAGTAGATTGTGTGGCCAATTTTGTAGTAGAGAATTGTGGAACGCATGGTGTGTTTTCCTAATGTTATATTTCAGAAATGAAATGTTGAGTGTCAGAAATTTGACTACAATGAGGCTTACTAAATAAGTGGCTGGGGGAGTCTCTTATGTTCACAGATCAAGTGTTTGACAAAATTATAAATTGACAAGTCATTCTCTCTGCACTTAGATGTTCTGGTGATCTAAGCATTCTATATGTAAATGCTTAGGTGTAGGACAAACACTAATATAACAGAAAAACAAACTGAGAACTAAAATGTTATTTCGAAAGTGGAATTGATATTAAAAATGCAAGGTAATGCTCAAAAGAAAAAGCTAAACTAATCTCACTGAGTCCAAAAAGAAGAGTCAGTTTATTATTCAGGTTCAAAATGCACAGATTCAGCAAGACAGTTTTGACATCTTTGTCTAAATCCCCTCTTTCTCCCTTATCCTCAGTGCTGCTGCTAGCGTTTCAAACCTAGTAGTGGGACATAGGCTGTTGAGTTAAGCCTTGACCTCAAACTGATTGAGAACTTTTCATTTCGTAGGGTAATTTTTAATTTTATGGAGATAATCTTATCCGCAAATCTTTTCAAAGACTTTTCTGTACTGAAAACATGCTGTAGGGCTTAAGATTCCATGATGGTCCAGGAAATAGATAGGTATTTGGGGACTTTTAGGCCCAAGTCTGTGACCACAAGTATACTGGAGAGAATTGTGTATCCTGTTTAAAATTACAAGTCCAATGGAGATCATTATCTTACCTCTGTCCATTTTAAAGCGAGTCCAAACAGGTTTATGAAAGCTAAATATAAAGGCTGGATGCTCATCATAGAGTTGAAAATTTCGTTATATTGTACCTATTAGAATTGGCACTCATTTTGAGCCATGGTGACTTTTAAGTGGGTCACCTTCTTCTTGAGTCTCAACACCAATGGCATGAAGCAAATATGAAGATGTACTTGGGAGAAGTGAGGGTTCAAAGCATGAGGTGATCTCATTATTTGAACACTTTCCTACCTTTTTATGTTTGTCTGTCATAACTCTCAAATGACTTGACTCAGAAACTCCATTTTTAGTATAGTTTGATGGTCTCATCAGCACCTGGTGCCTTTGATTAGTTTTGGGTAAGGCCTTGTGTTGAAATTATTTCAATTATTAAAAGTGGTTTCCATGAGATATGGGCTCGAGTGTTGAACTGTGTATGGTCATGATGGGAGACAAGCAGGGAACCACATGCCAAGGTCAGGAGAAAGATTCACGTTAGCTGGTCAGAGTGTGGGATAGAAGGCCAGGGTCTGGTGGGAGTATGAGAAAGACATACACATAGTAGCTTGAGAGAGACTGCTGATCTCAAGACCACACCTCAAATCCATTAACTCAGCTTTACATGCTCGCACACACTCATTCTTCCATATAGCAGGGAAGCAGGAGGTGGGGACCCACCTGGAAGACAAGGAGTTCCCCATTTTGCCTGGGGAGGGAGAATTGTGTGTGTGTAAGTTACAATTTCCAACCAGTTGCATCAGAAATAGCTGTTCTGATATTTTGAGCAAAAAAAGAAGTTGGGAAATACTCCCTTTGAGAATTGGCCAATAAGAGTGTGTCTAGCTGTTTCACATAGGTAATTTGTTAGCACATACCACCTTTCTATAGCACAGTATACTGCATGTGAGTTTGTGGCAAAGGATTGATTTTAGTTCACTGAACACCTAGTAGACTTTAAACTGCTGTGGAATGAACCTTGTACTCCTCAGATTTCCCCCTACCTCCAGTTTGTCTTCCTCTTTTATGCTTCCCAGGCCAAATGGATAACCCTGATACCCCCCAATATATACGTTTTACAGTGGTCCAGCTGCACAGAAAGTGCCAGAAAACAATTCTTGTTTTAAACACTTTTTAAAAACCATGAATTTATTATTGTGTTATATTCTATTTTTAAAATGTTAGTTTTAATAGTCTGAGCCACATGAACTGGAGCTAGATACTGTATGAGGCCAGCTACTTCTTAAATCTCCCCTCCCCCACCACCAGACTTGTACTGTTCTAATTATGGGCTTCTCCTGTGCGGTGGCAGTCATTTCTGTCTAGATGTCTGGTGACCTAGAGTTCACCAGAGGTCTTCAGAGTAAAACATACTATTTCATTAAACCACTTTGCTTACTTGAGAATGAGAGCTGTCTTTGCATTTAGACTTTAAAAAATTATTTGCATCAGACTACTTTATGCCTTATTTTAAATGGCAGAATTATAGACTCAACCAAAAAAGAACCATATAATAAGAATCCTGAAATCTGAAAGCTAGATTTTAATTTAAGAGAATTAAAACACCATTTTTCTAACTCTTAATCTGGAAGTTTGAAAACTAAAAAGTACATCTTACCTTGAGTAAACTGACACGCATCAATACTTCTGTTGATGTTTCTTAGTCTAGTGCAACTCTCATCCACCTTTCTTTAAAAGTGTTTTGCCATTTGTGAAACAGGTATTATAGGAGTCTAATGTATTTGGGTCCACACTAATTTCCTTATCAGGAAGAAAAGAAAATATTAATGGTTTAGCAATTAACTATAAAGTTCCAGTATTAAACAAGTCTTAATTCAGTCGACAATAAGCCATTGTCAAAATATTCTGGTGACCTAACTGTCTATAATATAGTTGTATACATGTAATTTCCTGCAAAATAGTGATGTTAAACTATTCCACACTGAAAAATCCAATAATAAATAGATGTTTTGGCCTCTAGAGTAATCGAGTCACCCTGAAGATGGATGTTTCACATACAGAACATTCTCATGTGATTGGCAAAGGCGGCAATAACATTAAAAAAGTGATGGAAGAAACAGGATGTCACATCCATTTTCCAGACTCAAATAGGAATAACCAAGCAGAAAAGAGCAACCAAGTAAGTATTTCATATTTTATTTATATTTTTACAGTATATATTTCTAGAGAATTGTTATGGTGGTGCCTGCAGTCAGACAATCTGTTGGAGACGCATCTTCAGACTATCATGGACAGGTATGAGGGTAGCAGAACAGCAGTGAGAAGCAACTGTGGTTACAGTGAGTCATTCTCTGGGAGAGTAGGTCTACATCAAGGATTACTATTCATGTTTGTGATTAGAATTGGCACCTTAATGTAGGAGATTAGGAGAGAGGCTCCACGAAGCCTGCTTTTTGCTGATAGCATGTTGTCCCATGAAGATAACACACTGGAAAGAGGTTTAGAAGGAGGCCCCTGAAGGGCTGCATTAGACGAAAATGGCTTACGAATCAGCCAACAAAAGACAGAATATGTGATGCTTCATTTGAGAGGGACAATGAGAAGCCAGTAAAATTAGGTGGTATAGAGTTAATCTGTTCAACAGTTTAGATGCCTCAGTTCGTTGTTGAGCCATGATGGGAATGTGCATGCAGAGATTAGGAGCTTGTAATGAGGCATAGATTCTTCCTCATCCTTGGTCACCACAGAAACCACTCAGACTCTCTTCTTGTGTGTCCTCTTTGTATAATTTATTCAGGTCCCCTTCAGCAACTCCTGTACAGTGCAATAAAACAGATCTAATACTTATGACCTAATTTCCTTCAGCTTTGTTCATCAGTGCCATGGGAGGAAAAGAGATCTCCCTTCCTTCGGATCTCCTTCAGACTGGGCACAGCCAGCTAGCCCTGTTCTCCCTCCCTGCCCCTTACTTCCCAACACTTCCTTCCTGCCTTTTATCAAGCTAGTCATCTGATGAGCCAATTAGTTCCTTAACTCATCCAGCCTTCCTATCTGATTAACTAATTACTTCCTATTTCCTCAGTCAGCCGTAACCGGAGGGAACTAATTGAGGCCACAGTGATCAGAGTGCTGTCCCATCTGTTAGGCTTCAGCGCTCTGTTACAGAGCCACGTGAAGAGCATGTGGTGTAAATGAAGGGAGTAGACAGGAATTTTCTGCTATAAGAATATGCCAAATAAACTAAAGACCAAAGTGTGTAAGATCATGATTAGGCCCTCTGTGACATTTGAGTCAAAATGCTAGCCAATCAGGAAGAGAAGAACAACCTCTTCCACTGCCAAAATGAGAATGTTCAGATGGATTCAGGGTAAGACAAGAGCTGATAGACTATGCAATGAAGTGGTACAAGCTATGATACGAGAAGCCCTCATCACAGGAAAGCTGAGGGAGTATCTACTGAGATGGCTGGATGGTGTGAGATAAGGGATAAGTTGAACAGAAAGTACAATAGCTAGTCGTCACAGTACAAAGACCATGAGAGAGACACGGAAAAGGATGGTTTGGGATGATGAAGAAGGTCGATGTCAGCTTGGAAGATGCGCTTGACAAGAATGCTTGGAGACTGTGATCGGGTGCTGATTAGAAAGACTGCAGAATCAGCCCCCTGCCATGCCAGCCCCATTTAGGTGAATAAAGAGGAGCTGGCTGGTAAGAACCTGCCCTAATTGGGGAATGAGGGCCAGCTGCCAGCCCAATTTAGCCCAGGGCTATATAAGAGGCTGGAAAGAAGGAAGCTGGGTGGTGGGATGGAGGAGAGCGAGGGAGTGCTGGCAGGGAGAAAGCCCTTCCCTCCTGGGTTCAGACAAGGAACCCAGAGATGTATAGTGAGAAGGTGGTAGGAGACAAACTTGTAAATAAAAGCACCAGTGGTTTCAGAACCCAAGGGTCTCAGAGTGACTTTATCTGGGCCTAGCAGAGGCAGGAGCCAGGAGGGCAGCTGCACTCTGTTACAGAGATGAAGAACAAGAGTCACTGACTCTGATTGAGGGGACAAGGCAAAGTAGTAGATGATCATGATGGTCCCATTCTGGCCTTAAAGTCTGAGTATATATGCTTATTAATATAAGCTGCTTATTCCATTTTAAGGTATTATATAATTATTTTTGTTTTAATTATTTTTTGCCTGGCTTGCATACATTGATGGTTATGGAAATTAACTCTTCATATCTAAATCGGATGTGGAAATCAGTGGATTATTCTAGGTGGACTGAAAGAAAATCTGTTTTTGCAAAAGGTTCTCCTTTATGAATAGATAGGGACAATTAGTATGTGTTTATCAAATTCTTTCAAATATTCAGAGGACAATCATTCAGTATAAGAAAGTGGTAGAGAAGCAGGGCATCTGGATTACTAATGTTTGTTTATTTTTAAAATTTCTAGGTGTTTTTGGCATGTTAAAAGTTATTTAGAAACTAAAGTTCGTAGATGTCTAACAAAAATGAAAACACCTGATGAAAGCAGTTCAACTTTATAGTGGTTATTAGAGTGAAGGTTGATTGTTGAATTATAATACATCAAAAAGAATCTTGCTGTTCTATAATACCAAATTTAAAGATCATTTTTACTTTTCAGTCTGTCACTGTAGCATACTAATAATTTATTCTGGCTTTTTTTTAAGTGGCATGTTCAATAAAACTCCCAGTGGCAACTTAGGATGTCATTTAAAAAAAATATATATTACATGTTCAGTATCAACCTTAAGGACTAATATACAGTTGCAGAACGAGAAGTACTTGTGGCACCTTAGAGACTAACAAATTTATTTGAGCATAAGCTTTCGTGGGCTAAAACCCACTTCATCGGAGGCATGCAGTGGAAAATATAGTACAAACACAAACACACACACAGAGAACATGAAACAATGGGTGTTACCATACACACTATAACAAGAGTGATCAGTTAAGGTGAGCTACTACCGGTGGGGGGGCGGGGAAGAACCCTTTTGTAGTGATGATCAAGATGGGCCATTTCCAGCAGTTGACAAGAACATGTGAGGAACAGTAGGGGGGAAAAATAAACATGGGGAAATAGTTTTACTTTGTGTAATGACCCATATACTCCCAGTCTTTATTCAAGCCTAATTTAATGGTGTCCAGTTTGCAAATTAATTCCAATTCAGCAGTCTCTCATTGGAGTCTGTTTTTGAAGTTTTTTTGTTGTAATATTGCGACTTTTAGGTCTTTTAAAAGTCTATGGCTATGTTGAATTTTGATTATAGTTTCTTCCAGTATTTGTTCGAAGTTTTCAGTATGTTGTAAGAGTTTTGTAGCATAAAAATCAGTATACAAAAGTAACCCTTTACTGGAGGGATTCAGTTTTCAACTACTGTTTTAAAAAATGCCTTAGACACCAACAGAAGTACAATACATATCAAAAATAACAAATATTTGGAGAATTTTTCAGATACTTTATATGAAAACTTGATGCTGTGTTGTCTGTGTTCTGACTTTTTCAGGTGTCTATTGCAGGACAGCCAGCTGGAGTGGAGTCTGCCAGAGTTAGAATACGGGTAACTTTGTATTTCCGTAACTCGCATCTCAAAGACACTGGAGATAGAAGAAGTTGAGGGATAGGAGTGGGAAATGATAGTTCAGTTCTGAGTATTCTAGGATTGACTGGCTCTGTGTTGTGATCCCTATGCAGATCATATCATAAAACCCAAAATTGCAAGAAAATGTCAGCAATATTCACGATGAACATTCGTTTGTTTGGTTTTTTTAATTAGCAGTTCTTAAATAATAAAACAAAATAAGCATAAAGGGCTCATGAGTTGTGTGTACACATGTGTTACAAATATATTAAGAATGTTAGCATTCATGTGGACAAACTACAAAACACTGAAGTGACTCTCATTTAGTCACCTTATGTTACCTAAACTGATTTAAAGCCTGAATTTAGTGTCAGCTATATAAACCAGATTTGATCTTGCAGTCCTTTTACTAAGAATTATGTAGTAAATTCTCCCTCTGCAGAGGTAATTTAGTTGCCTTTGATTGAATTTTAACTGTTATATGCAATAGAAAAAGCTAATGTGATGGACTGTAGCAAAATAAATCCATCCCCACCAATCGCATTCTGCACTCATTTCCCCCATCATAACACTCAATCTCTTTTGATTTTATATGTATCTCACACAACTGTATTTTGAACCATATGACACATTATGGACATTTTAATGTTCTATACTTATACATACATTAAGGCTGTATGTTTGATGGCTATGATGGTTGTGACAGAAACCACAACTTATAGGACTTTTCCATAAAAAGTCATTGTTTTTCTAACCCCAGCCATCCCACTATGGAGCAAGATCCCTGCATGAATTTTCACAAATGTAGCTCAATATATGTATGTAAGTATAGAATAGTGTGGGAATGCCATGGGGTTTTTTTGTTTTTGTTTTTTTTTAACTTTCTTTCGTTGCAAAAAAAAAAAAACTGTGGCTTTTTTGCAATTTTTCTAACAAAGTATGACATTCACACTTTTTCCCCAACAAGGTAATGAATTTTTTCTATTTGTTTCTGATAGCAAACAACTTGCCTTGGATGATGTCACCAAACTTAGGTTTCTGTAAAGAAAGCTCAGGGAGATTGTAGATATTCTAAATGTTATCACAGCGGAGTGACAGAAAATTCTAAATTTTTATTAAAGTTGTGGTAGGCTGAGTAAATGTGATTGTGCTTCGAATACATGCTGTGGTTTTTTTTTCCCTCAATCTCACTCTAGGAGCTGCTTCCTTTGGTACTTATGTTTGAATTACCCATAGCTGGAATTCTCCAACCCATCCCAGATCCTAATTCTCCCACAATTCAGCATATATCACAGACTTATAACATTTCAGTTTCCTTTAAACAACGTTCTCGAATGTACGGTGCTACTGTCATTGTCAGAGGATCACAGAATAATACTAGTGCTGTGAAGGTAATACATTTCACGAAAGTTATTCCAGATATCCTAAATATGTAAAAACTTAGTTGCTTAAATGGTGCCTTGTTGCAATACCCTGGTTGATCAGGAAGGCATTTATTATTATAGCTTTTAACAATTTGGATGCACTGATCTTAAATGTTTTAGGGTGTTGGTTTTTTTTATAAAATAGGATTTGTGTATGTACAGAAGAACATTTTCACTTTGAAACCTAATTTTATATGTTTACTTCAGTTTAAATTTTAAATATATCAGAGACCTTACTCAGGCTTTAGGCACTCTGAGAAATGATTAATATCACAAGCCAAAATTAAAAACTGCTATACCAGAGCAGGGGCCAATCTCACCTACCATCAGAAACAGCAAGTAAGCAAAAAATGTAAACCAATGAACAAACCAAATCCTAACCCCCACATACCTGAGCCCTCCCCAAATGCCTGGTTAAATAGGTGGCCTTGCAATATACCTTAAAGGCCAACAAATTTGGGCTATTTCAGACAAAGGGGGAAACAGTGAATTCAAAAGACATGGAAGGGGCCAATCACTCAGGACATGTTGTTAACAGACTTTTAAGCTAAAAGCAAGGGAGCTCCAGCTTGAGTACTTCTGTGGATGACAGCTGTGGCAGTATGGCACAGAGAGAGAAGGTGGTGTCAAGTAGGTAGGTTTCAAGTCAATTAGGGCTTCATAGACCTAAACAAGGGTCAAATCTTGCAACTAGATTTGTTCAGATATACCCCTATTGACTTCAGTATGACTGCATGTGGGCACAGGTTCCTCCTTTGTGGAACCAGGGGCAGGACTTGAGGCCAAGACATTAAAGGCCAGATTTTTAAAGGTATTTAGGTGCCTAAAGATCCAGATAGGAACCCAATGGGATTTTCCAAAGCACCTAACTTCCTTTGAGTTCAGTGGAGTTCAGATGCAGTTCAAGATAAGTTAGGTACAGTCCAACTCTTTCTGAATTACAGGTTAACTTGATTTCAAACAGAATAGTAAATTGCTTTTTTTTTTTTTTAACATTAGTAAATCCTTTGTATGTTGCTGCTTACTTATTCTGGAATGTGAAATGTGTGGTGTCTAAATCAAGTGTAATCTGATGAAATTCTTATTTTGTATCCACCGCTGTGCAGTTTTGGTTGTTTCTCTATAAGGTATTTTCTCCTATTTGTCTGTAGGAAGGAACAGCCATGCTTCTGGAACACCTGGCTGGTAGTCTGGCGTCTGCAATCCCTGTGAGCACGCAGCTAGATATTGCAGCACAGCATCATCTCTTTATGATGGGTCGAAATGGCAGTAACATCAAACATATCATGCAGAGAACTGGTGCTCAGATCCACTTCCCTGACCCCAGTAACCCACAAAAGAAATCTACTGTCTACCTCCAGGGCACTATTGAGTCAGTCTGTCTTGCCAGACAATATCTCATGGTAAATATTTCAGTGACATCTGTATGAAAAATGTCAAATAACTAAAAGAAAATACCACCAGTTCTTGTGTATTTATGATTCAAATGCAAATGACTTTCTGTACTGGAGCAGAAGAAATAATATTTATTTACATAACAGAATACTGATTGAGATGAGCACTCATCTTCTGACAGTGTGTCTTATGAAATGGTTTCTATGAATTGTAGTTGTCTTCTATCTGATTTTCTTAATAAATGTGTTATACACTATCATGATAAAAGATGCGTTGCCAATAGGAATGACATAATTAAAATTGGTTATGATGGTGATGTTACCGATTAGAAGGCAGAAATTGAGATAAGCAGTTCTTTTCTTCCATTAATGTCCAACCACCTCTTTTTTTTCCCATCGTTTTGTTAGTGTGATAAGTGAGCAGCTTTTCTGGAGCCAGTGAGAGAGGTTGCTCGGCATATGGGTGGACCAAATGATCTTTTTAGGGCAGGTTTCCTTGGAAGTAGGAGATGATCAGATACCTTGGAGACACTTGCTTACGTCCTAGCAGGTTCTACATTCTTTAGTTTTGTGGACTACATTAGCAGTAGAACTGTCAGAAATTTTCCAGTGAAACAGTTTCTTTGGAAAATGCCAATTTGCTGGACCAAAATGTTTTGTTCTGAATCCATTACACATCAAGAAATAGACAGGCTTCCCTTGCAGCTCAGGGGGATGGCAAGCTCCCGTCACTGAGGCATGGAGCCTACCACCCCCTGGAGCCAGGAGTCTGCAGGTGGCAGACTTTCTACTCCACAACAGGAGCCCTGGTTACTGCAAGGATTCTTGGGGCTGCTAAGCTCCATAGCAGCATCCTTGGGAGAGCCCTGTCTGGAGCTGGAACTCTCAGGGCTAGCAACCCTGAGAACCCAGTCAGGCTCACTGTTATGGAGCAGCTAAGTGAAATTGACAGGAATGTTAATTTCCTATTTTGTTTCAGGAACAACATATTTCAGTGTTCTTTAAACAAAATTATTGGGGATCTCTGGTTCACCAGAAATTTGCCTTTTTTTTTTTCCAAATCAGAACAAAAGCAATATTGTGAATAACAATATCCCTTGCAAACCAAATCTCCCTGAGCTTTGGCCAGTTCTAATTAGCAGTACTATTTCTTTAACAAGGCTAACCATATTGGGGGGGATATTTGTTTTGTTTTTACAGGTACAAAGTTAATGAGCCGCTAGTGCGGCTGACTGCGGCCTGTAGGTGGTCTTGTAATACTAAGAACAACAATATTAGTCTCATAACAGTGACAATTGGGGCTTAGGACCGATACAGAACTCTGATACGGTGACACAAGAGGATTTCAAGTAATTAATAGACATTTGGTTAAGGTGTTTAGTAACTGATCATTATTTCTGCAAGTGGCATATTTGTGTTAAACCTCACTGAGAATAAAATGGGTTAGGTTTTTTTAAAAGAAATAACTGATTCAACTAGCCACATCATAACAATCTCTTTAGCCACTTTTTGCGTAATGTTTTCAAGTTTTACAATTAGTTATAGCTATCACTAGTGAGTTTGTTTTAAGGCTTGAATGTTAAGCTTTTCATAGTAAACATAATCTGTAGTATAGTATTCTTTATCTTTACGTTAGTCACAGTTTCTGAGTTTAATAGAGACTTCTAGGAGAGGTATGGGGTATGATCTAGAGCTGTGACTGCCAAGACTGGGTGCATTATGATTGGAGTTTGTTTGTTATCTCATGTGACAAAGAAAATTACCATATCATAGAATATCAGGGTTGGAAGGGACCTCAGGAGGTCATCTAGTCCAACCCCCTGCTCAAAGCAGGACCAATCCCCAATTAAATCATCCCAGCCAGGGCTTTGTCAAGCCTGACCTTAAAAACTTCTAAGGAAGGAGATTCTGCCACCTCCCTAGGTAACGCATTCCAGTGTTTCACCACCCTCCTAGTGAAAAAGTTTTTCCTAATATCCAACCTAAACCTCCCCCACTGCAACTTGAGACGATTACTCCTTGTCCTGTCATCTTCTACCACTGAGAATAGTCTAGAACCATCCTCTTTGGAACCACTTCTCAGGTAGTTGAAAGCAGCTATCAAATCCCCCCTCATTCTTCTCTTCTGCAGACTAAACAATCCCAGTTCCCTCAGCCTCTCCTCATAAGTCATGTGTTCCAGACCCCTAATCATTTTTGTTGCCCTCCGCTGGACTCTTTCCAATTTTTCCACATCCTTCTTGTAGTGTGGGGCCCAAAACTGGACACAGTACTCCAGATGAGGCCTCACCAATGTCGAATAGAGGGGAACAATCATGTCCCTCAGTCTGCTGGCTATGCCCCTACTCATACATCCCAAAATGCCATTGGCCTTCTTGGCAACAAGGGCACACTGTTGACTCATATCCAGCTTCTTGTCCACTGTCACCCCTAGGTCCTTTTCCGCAGAACTGCTGCCTAGCCATTCGGTCCCTAGTCTGTAGCGGTGCATTGGATTCTTCCGTCCTAAGTGCAGGACCCTGCACTTATCCTTGTTGAACCTCATCAGATTTCTTTTGGCCCAATCCTCCAATTTGTCTAGGTCCCTCTGTATCCTATCCCTACCTGCCACCGTATCTACCACTCCTCCCAGTTTAGTATCATCCGCAAATTTGCTGCGAGTGTAATCCACACCATCCTCCAGATCATTTATGAAGATATTGAACAAAACCGGCCCCAGGACCGACCCTTGGGGCACTCCATCTAGACATGGAGCCATTGATCACTACCCTTTGAGCCAGACAATCTAGCCAACTTTCTACCCACCTTATAGTGCATTCATCCAGCCCATACTTCTTTAACTTGCTGACAAGAATACTGTGGGAGACCGTGTCAAAAGCTTTGCTAAAGTCAAGAAACAATACATCCACTGCTTTCCCTTCATCCACAGAACCAGTAATCTCATCATAGAAGGCGATTAGATTAGTCAGGCATGACCTTCCCTTGGTGAATCCATGCTGACTGTTCCTGATCACTTTCCTCTCGTGTAAGTGCTTCAGGATTGATTCCTTGAGGACCTGCTCCATGATTTTTCCGGGGACTGAGGTGAGGCTGACTGGCCTGTAGTTCCCAGGATCCTCCTTCTTTCCTTTTTTAAAGATGGGCACTACATTAGCCTTTTTCCAGTCGTCCGGGACTTCCCCCGATCTCCATGAGTTTTCAAAGATAATGGCCAATGGCTCTGCAATCACAGCCACCAACTCCTTTAGCACTGTCGGGTGCAACGCATCCGGCCCCATGGACTTGTGCACGTCCAGATTTTCTAAATAGTCCCTAACCACCTCTTTCTCCACAGAGGGCTGGCCACCTCCTCCCCATGCTGTGTTGCCCAGCGCAGCAGTCTGGGAGCTGACCTTGTTCGTGAACACAGAGGCAAAAAAAGCATTGAGTACATTAGCTTTTTCCACATCCTCTGTCACTAGGTTGCCTCCCTCATTCAGTAAGGGGCCCACGCTTTCCTTGGCTTTCTTCTTGTTGCCAACATACCTGAAGAAACCCTTCTTTTTATTCTTAACATCTCTTGCTAGCTGCAGCTCCAGGTGCGATTTGGCCCTCCTGATTTCATTCCTACATGCCCGAGCAACATTTTTATACTCTTCCCTGGTCATTTGTCCAATGATCAAGATCAACATATGATCAAGACTAACATACAGAAAACGTAGGAATATCACTTGTAGATGTAACCTCATTGCACTAGATAAATATATACAATTAATGAATACAAATAAAAAATGAAGTTTGTATTAGAGACATAAGTATTGCAAGCCCTTATATTACTGACTTCTAAAACCCCATGTCTGTACTGTTTTGAGCTATTCGTCCTTCATTTACCACCCCAACATACATACTCCATCTGAACTGAAAGAGAGCCTCTAGAGGGAGAGTGTGTGTATGTGTGTACATGGTTATCTGTATTATAAATAATATAATCAAATAGTGTATTGATTCCTGAACAGACATGCTTATAAATATTGGGAGACAGCTATTCTATGTATATCATCAGTGAGCTTCAAAGTATGCTACTCCCATTGTCATTCAAGCTGAAGAAGATAGGGGAGACAGTAGTGCCCCAAAACATAAATAAGAATAACATATAAATTTTCAAATACCCTTTGTTGCATGGAGGAAAGAAACATCAGAAACTATTGAAATGTTTTTAGAATATTGCAAAATTCAACTTTCTGGTGGTAAAACACCGCTAATTTCTGTGTGCTCAAAGCTACAGGAAATCTATAGCCCTTAAGAAGTATACTGACCTAAACTGAGGAACAAATTGAGATTTAGTTTGTCCAACCTGGCATTGTTCCATATGTTTTGAAATATTTACTCATATTTCCAATTTTGTAGCTATAACATGTTTTTAAAAGCAAGCGTTACAAAAAATAAATGGACATTTTTAATGTATGCTAGAGTCCCTATATTTGCTAGGTGATATGACAAAACTGAACATATTTTTAAAAGGAGAAGCTAACGAAATATATGTACGTGTGTGTGTGTGTGTGTGTATATATATATATATATATATATATATATAAAAATACACACACACATATATATATATATATAGAGAGAGAGAGAGAGAGAGATTAAAAATTAGGAGCCAGAGATATTTACTAACTTAAAAGTTTTTAACTACTTTATTTAACCTGGTCAGCTGCATGGCATAAATAGCTGCATTCATTCCTTGGATCTTCTAAAATAAATTTCAACAGTGTTTTTTGGCTCCATTCAGTGGACTCAAATTTCTATATTTTTGAGACTTCTGTGGTACCAGAAGCTGTCTAGCTATAGTCAGATTTAATATTGGCTGCTTCCATCTTTCCTGGAAGCAGGCCAAATAGGTGCTGATGTTGTCTCTGAGCTAGACAATGAAACTAGCTCATGATTTTTGTAATAATGGATTTGATGGCAAAATATACAACAGTGTGAACTGTTTTCCCATGTAGCCATTTCTCTGAGCTTGACAATTTCTATAAGCAAACTTTACATGGCTCCCTAAAATCAACAAAGACAAAATAGGTAGCCTAAGCAAGCTTCCTGTGAACTACTGAAATGCATGATACTGTAAGGGATCGGCAACCTTTGACATGCCAAGGTAAGCCCCCTGGCGGGCCAGGCCAGTTTGTTTACCTGCCGCATCCACAGGTTTGGCCGATCACAGCTCCCACAGGCTACGGTTCGCCAATGCAGACCAATGGGGGCTGCGGGAAGCGGTGCGGGCCGATGGATGAGCTTCCAAAAGCCACAAAGAGATCCATATGCTCAACCCTTTGGGGTAGGTGATATGTATGTTTCTTTTAGGCTATAAAGATTGGATAAACTACACAGTAATATTGATAACTTTTAAAAGCAATTCACCACTCGCAAAATGAAATTGAGAAACTAATATTGTGGATGTAAACTAATTATTTCTATTGATTCCCATATGTGTCCAATGTACTAATTATTTAATGTGACACAAACATGGCAAACAAGATTTTAATAACATGTATTACATTCCTTTTTATAAGATGCATACATTTTGTGTATTAAAAGTTAATTTGCATTATTCTTAAATGTAAATGTTAATATAAACCTGACATTAACACAAGTTGTACACAAGTTTACTCACCGAAAAGGCCATGATTTATATTGATATATAAATTGCAGGTACCCTTAAATTCTGACTTGGAAAACCTTCCACATTCCAGATGTGTGCTAATCAGAGAACTACATCACTTTGCCACTAGCTTACACATTTTGATCTTTATGAACCTCTAGTGTCCAAATATGGCCGTTAAGATAATGTCCATATGAGAAACTGGTAAATGGCAAACCATAAAAGAAAAGCAAGTGTATATTGTGACTCGAAATAAAAACTTATTGCTATCTTGAGTTGACAGAGTTGTTTTGTTTTTTTTTTTTAAAGAAGTCAACAGTTAAAAGCTCAGCATGTTGTCTTCTGGGGGGTTTGTTTGGTTTTTCCTATTCATCTGTCTTTTTCTCAGTATTTAGTATCACTAATCAGTAGATCAAGAAACTTAATTTCAATGACTGCATAAAATAATTTTATTTATGATCCATTTGCTCATAACATTAGAGTATTAATTTATTTTTCATATTGAAAAGTTAGTTTTGTTTCTTTAATCTCCCTCAAAGAACACTCTCTGGTCCATGAAAAAACCTGCTTTTTTTTGTGGGGAAGCCTTCCCATTTAGCATTGGCTTCCTTCTGGTTGGGCATATTTGCTTTCTTTCCTTTTTTCCAATACCATCCCCCAGGTGTTATAAACATAACAAAACTACAGTCCAGCCACCAAATCATGTTGCACGCTTATTAAAACTTACTTCCAGATTGTAAAATTTCAATTTTGGGCTGTTTTGTTTTCTTGACTTTTAGTTGAATTTGTTTATTCAAATGCTTATTGAATAATTACATTTTTGGCTTTACAAAAGCTGTTGGAAAATCCAAGTATGACATGTGCTCAGCATTTTTCTTACCACAACAAAATGGGTTATAGTGGGGATTATTGATTTGAATGTGTTATTCATGACTATGGCTTCTTCAGCCAAGTTGACTTTCTGAAGTCAATCTGTTTTTCATAGTCTTCCCAAAGTTGGTCCCCTAAAATAGTGTGGTTTTCTGTTTGCTTAAGCTTCAATTAGTTATATGGACCAACCTGTAAGTTTAGACCATCTTGGATTATTATTTTGAAGCACTCTTATCTGCTTTTCATTTCTCCCGATATCCCTTTTGAACTTTGGTGAACTTGGAAGGTATTTTCTTTTATACATTGTTAGTTATCTGAATATAATCTCTTTAAAAAAATTAAACATATGCCAGGGTTTTTTTTAAAAAAATAGGTGCCTAAATTCAGGGCTGCAAAGTCCATATTCAAGTACCTATGTGAGTAGTCAGATGTTTCAAAAGTGCTGGGCACCTACCAGCTACCAAAATAATATTTTCATAAATGAAGGGCTAGGTTTTAAGGAAATGAAGGGAATGGAGTATAAGTAGTTTGGTAGGGAAGTGCAAAGGTTGTAAAGCAAAAGAGTCAAATATGACAAAATACTATGGCAGAGATTTTCAGAAAGAGCTCTCCGTATTTATACACCTAAATAAGTGGCTTGGCTTCCTGCTTCTGCCTTCACTTTCTGCTCTAAACTGCTGAATAGTGTAATTTTACTATATTGAACTGCTGCTGTTTTCCTGGTTGTATTGCTTGGTGGATGAAGTGATTCTTGTACAGTCTATGGAGACTTTGAAACCCTTTGGAACGAAAATATAAATGTGTGATTATGCAGAACTGATATTGTTGGGGTGACTAATCATGTTTTCTTTCCTTTTTTGCACAGTATGCAGCACGCATTTGCTACTTTCTACATGATAATTGTTTTCTTCTCAGTGTTGTCGTATTTTAAAACCTCTTGAATTGCAAAATTGTTGCAGCTTAATCTCTGAAAATACAGATTTAGCTACTCAGTGGTGAGGCAAAGGGAAATTTTATTAAAGATTTTACAATCCAGAGGGATTTTCTTTTTCACAGTTATAACATTCTTTTTCCCGTCACCCCAGCTATGATTTTAAGGTTAACAATATGACCAAATAATGGTACTGCTAACTATTCTCTTGACAATAGTTTGTGGCAATTAGACAGTACATACTTTCAAAAGTCGATCCTTCCAACATCCTATAATTTTGGATAGTGAATGTATATAACCCATGAGTTAATCTTTGTTCACTATGAGGTGAGATTCTTACTCAACAAACCATCACATCCTCAAAATGTCAAACTGTCAAACTCTCTGAGGAACAAGAAAAGGAGTACTTGTGGCACCTTAGAGACTAACAAATTTATTTGAGCATAAGCTTTCGTGGGCTACAGCCCACTTCATCGGATGCATAGAATGGAACATATAGTAAGAAGATGATAGATACAGAGAACATGAAAAGGTGGAAGTAGCCATACCAACTATAAGGGGATAATTAAATATCTTCTTACTATATGTTCCATTCTATGCATCTGATGAAGTGGGCTGTAGCCCACGAAAGCTTATGCTCAAATAAATTGGTTAGTCTCTAAGGTGCCACAACTACACCTGTTCTTTTTGCGGATACAGACTAACACGGCTGCTACTCTGAAAGCTCTCTGAGCGTTGGTGTTGTAGGAGGTAATACTGATCTTGTAGAATTTCATTCTTACTGTTCCAGTCAGATCTGCTAAGATCTTGAGCTACATAGGACAGGAAATGTTGACCGTTGTGTTTTAGCCGATGTTGTATTTGGTACAAGGGTACTTTATCATTTGAATTTAACTTTCCAGGGTTGCCTTCCTCTTGTGCTGATGTTTGATATGAAGGAAGAAATTGAAATAGAACCACAGATTATAACTCAGCTAATGGAACAATTAGATGTCTTCATCAGCATTAAACCAAAGCCAAAACAACCAAGCAAGGTTGGTGAAAACCTAACCTATTTTTTGTAAACTATTAAGTATGTTCTCTGTACACAAAACCCCCATAACACTATATGAAATATTGAACACTTCATTCCTGGATATTGCATTTAAAGGAGCCATTCACTGTTTTGTCTTTTCTTCACTTTGGTACTTCACTGGTGACACGACCAAATTCTGTTCTGTTCAAAGAGGTGCCATCCTTTGATTTCAGTGAAGCTGTACACATTAAGAGCAGAATTTGGCTCATTAGATTTAAGCTGAGTATTTTCTAATCAAAATGCCTTTTTTCAGTGAATTACAAAAATGTCTTCAGGTTGAGTGTTCCATACTATACTAGCTCTGTTCTACAGCAGGTTTTTTTTGTATTAAATATTTGACAAAATTTGGATCATCTGATTTGTGAGCTGTAGCTCACGAAAGCTTATGCTCAAATAAATTTGTTCGTCCCTAAAGTGCCACAAGTACTCCTTTTTCTTTTTGATTTGTCTAAGTGACTGATCCTGCAAACCCTTCATAGAAGATAACGGAAGTAGTCACAACTAAAATTGCTCTTGAGTTGGTTTACAGGATTAAATCTTAAGTCAAACAACTCCCTGTTATTTTTAACAATCTCTAGGCCTATTCTGATTGGCAAAAGAGAAGTCTTAGTTCATATCATTTTTTACAGCGTGTAATGGTTGAATTAAGGACACCTGTCCTTTTAAACTGAGGACACCTGTCCTTAAACCTACCCAGTTCATCACTTTCAGATCCTTGTCCAATCAATCCATTATGTATAAATGCTTGAAAACAAACTGTAAAATGTCAGGTGAATGTTCCATTGTATCAGCAGCTTTCATTCTAAATGTAGGAACATTTCAAGTCAATAAAAGGGAATAATCATTTTCATTTCGTACTCCTAGGCTCCTATATTGACTTCAATAGATAGCATTTAGTGCAAATAGAAGAGAGACATGTTTTTTGTTTATTGCATGAAGCATGTTTCTTGTAAATGTAATGGGAAGCAAACATGAGACTCCTATATCTAACAACCATCTCTCTTGGCTACCCTCTATAGAGCTTGGACGCTTACAGTAGCTGTTAGAAAGAGCCATTCCATCATCCTAGTCAGGCCATAATTATCCTTCCTAACTTTATTAGCTTCATTTAATTAAAAAAATGAACAATATTCCTGAGAGAGACTGTTTTCACTTTTAAAGATGAACAAAAACATTAAGAAAAATGTTCTAACCTTGCCACAAACTGCTGAATGCCTGAAAAAGCACTAATGGATATTGTGTTTCTGCTATTTTAAGTTGTGTTATGACTTTATTGGGGGGGGGTGTCTACACTGTTTGTAGATTATACTGGCATAATTGTTCTGGCATAGCCCCATAGTGTAGAAGCAGCCAGCACTGACAGAGAAGGGGTTTATCTATCGGTGTAGGAACAGCCACCTCCCCAAACAAAGTTAGCTATGTCGACAGAAGCCCTCTTCCATTGACATACCGGCACCTACACTGGGGGTTATGTCAGCAAAGCTACGTCGGGTCACTGTTGTGGCTTTTCATATCTCTGACCAGCATAGATCTGCTGACATAACTTTTCAGAGTAGACCAAGCCTGTGGCTCTGAAGCATTATTGTAAGATTGTGTTTTCTTGAAATTATATTACACCTTCATATCAGTTTCATTTCTTTTTTGCAGTCTGTGATTGTAAAAAGTGTCGAACGAAATGCCTTAAATATGTATGAGGCAAGGAAACGTCTCCTGGGACTTGAAAGTAATGGAGTCACTATAGCAACAAATCCATCTACAATCTCATGCCCTGTTGGCCTCTCGTGTCCTGGTTTGGACATCTTGCCCTCAGCAGGGTTAGGACTCACTGGACTTGGTATATACTTTACTCTTGCTTTATAATGTTTGAAACACAGTTCACACATATTGGGAAGTACAGGACCAGCTATACTTTTGAATTATGAGTAGCATTAGATGTTGGGAAATTCAAGGCACACCCCTGACATTTCAGAAGTATTTGTCATTACAAACAACCTCCAATATTTTAGTAATGGATAGAGGGAATAATTTCAGTGTATCCTCTGAAAGATGGAGAAGTTTAGACATTTGAAAACTAAACTCTTTATACTTTAAGTTGAATGGGTAAAGGGAGGTACTCCTTTTCAGGTAGGGTAATACCTGAGAGAGATTATAAGTCAAGTGTGGCACCCCATTTATGGCTTTCAGAGAAACCCTTATCCAAATGAACCCCCTTATTCCTGGAGGTATTATGACTTGTCAAATAGAAACTTAAGCGGTGAACAGGGAAAAGACTCCTTGACTACATGTAGGTAGTCTGCCATTTAACATTACTTAAAGATTAGCCTTAGGTAGCAGTAATATTTGTTTCTGACTGTAGTAACTAAATATTGAATGACACTGTTTCTTCAGAGATAAGGTGGATGAGGTAATATCTTTTATGTTACCAACTTCACTTGGTCCAATACAAGATATTACCTCACCCACCGTATGTCTCTAATATGCTGGGACTGACACGGCTACAACAACACTGCAAACAACTATTTCTTCACTCGTATGTTGTTGGCACTTGTCTGTCAGTATAAAACCTAAGCCAGGAGTGTTTATATTTTCCATCTCTTTCTAGAAGAGAATTATTGTGCCATAAATAATCCAGGAAAATTAGCTTTTTGTGTTTAAAAGCTATAACTGCTTGATCTCTTTGTTCACCAAAAATATGTATAAGCTTATGTATTATGTTTTTTTTCCACCATACTTGGGTTCTCAAACCTTCTCCATGCATGACCATCACTGACAGGAAAGGGGTCAAACAAGTCTTATTTTCTTTTGACTCACAATCCAGCAATCCTTTATGGTTGCATCCTAGAATCCATGCTTGTGTCTTGGAGTCTTGGCTTGTGCCATCTGTTTACATTTTGATACCATGCTCCTCATTCATGATACCAGCCTTTTACAAATTTACAAAATGTGGGGACTTTTGTGGATAAATTGTGGATGTTGGATGGGGTTATGTTTTTTTAGGGGTGATGAGGTTTGCTGATGGAGGGAGGCAGCATGGATATGCCCCTTCCTCTCTCCTTCCTCCTCCACGTTTGCACCACCCTGTGTTCCAAGGAAGGCACAGCTTAAAGAAAGTGAAGAGCTGGCTGTGAGGAGGGCTGTAAAGTAGCTGTTACCTCCTCATCACCCTTACCTCCTCATCACCCTTAAGCAATGCTTCCCAGAAACAGTGGAGAGACATGAAAGGAAAGAGTGAGAAGCTGCTTTTGGTGGCTGTATGAGCAGCAGCAGCAGGCAGAGGCACTTAAGTACTGTAGTGGTGGGAGCCAAATTGATAGAAGGAGCAGACATTTGCCTTCCTTTTGTTTAGATTACTCCTGCAGGTCCTAGCAGCCACTGGATTTTGGTGATTCCCCTTGCCCTATTTGCATGTGCGCACTTCAAAAATCCCTGTCCTAATTGGTGTGATGCTCTCTCAGCAGAAATAGCACTGTAATCTTTTTAAGTATTTTAAAAATCAACACCAACACTTAATATAACCTTTAAAAAATGTTCTTTACAATTCCTATATAAACAAATGCATAATGGATATAATTGTTTTGACAGGTCTTTTAGGTCCTACTGCCTTATCTGTCAACACCTCTACTGCTCCAAACTCTCTCTTGAATGCCCTTAATAGTTCTGTTAGTCCTCTACAGAGCCCAAGTTCGGGCACACCCAGCCCTACGTTATGGGCAACATCTCTTGCCAACACAAGTGCCACAGGTCAGTAGAAGTTAAATAGAAATGAAATTAGTTCTTAGTCACTAGAAAGAAAACCGAAAAAGACACACCCATTCATTCTTTAAAGTCTCTTACACTGAATAATTCTTGTCTTCTATTTTCTTATAAATGCATGAATATCCAAATACTATGAAGATTTTTAAACTAACATAATTGTGTTTTTATAATGTCACATGCAACTTTGTAGGTTTTTAAAAAAAAAATGGGGAAAACGTCTTATCCAAAGTGTTGGATCATGCATTACGTAATTGGGTTTGGTTGGTCATTTTCAACATAATTGTAATTCAAAGGTTTTATATAAAATTCAGCTTTTATTCAGCCTGATGTACTCAATTTGTCAGTGAACCAGAATATGGCTTCATTTTTGTTACAGGTTTTTCTGCTATACCACATCTGATGATACCATCTACTGCCCAAGCCGCTTTAACTAGTATTCTACTATCTGGAGTGCCTAATTATAGTCAGAACACTCCATCTCCCCCCCCTGGCTTGACTCCCGTTGACATTCATGTCAATGGCATGCAATCTGAGAACAAAAAGGGTTCAACTTCTTTAAACGGTCATGTAAAGGTAAGTGGCGTGATGTTCGGTCTGGACAAGATGATCTCAGTTTGCAATGAGCTTCCTCTGAAAAAACTCTAGGAAAAAAACTTTGCTTTCAGCCATTGTGACTCTTTAAGATCATTTATTTCAAATTGTAATTAAAATGCTCATAAAATGTAACTTGAAAAACATTAAGCCAAATTATCCCACCTAGATCCAAATAAGAATCTTCCGCCTGCCTTAAATAAATCAGAAACCAAGATTTATTTAAACGTGTTCTTCTCATAATTTCAGACATCAAATATCAAGTATGCTGCACTATCTGCCTCAACACTAGGAGAAAATGTGTTGAGCACAAACCACAGTGATTCATCAAGGCAGACAAATAGTCATAGCACCTCAGAACAAGTGACCACCAAGTCAAATACAGCGGAAGGTAAGTTTTGGCATTTGACCTGTGTTCTTCTGGCTGGTAATGGTATTAGTTTGACAGTGTTTGTGCATTTTACAGACAAATTGTGAAAGGTAAGATTAATTTTTGAGCCAGCATTTTATTCTCAGCGACATTGGAGGAAAGCATGCCCCCTCCCCAAATACATGTTGTCCAATGGATTACGTATTGTCTGCACATAATAGTTGCACAACTTTAACTATACTGGTAGTTAAAGCTAGTGTGGATGCAGCTAGACTGGTATAAATTGGCTTACACCATATATAGTTTATTCCCATGTGGGAAGGGGAGTAAGCTCTGTCAGTGTAAGCACATTTGTAGTAGTATAAGTGCATCCATGCACAGATATAACCATAGCAGTTAAAAACTCACCCCCTTAACCTACATAGTTCTACCGTTACTAAAACTGTTCTGTAGATTAGGCCTAACAGTCATTGAATCATGGAACTTTTTGTGTGTGAGGGTCTGGTGAAACCTCATTTGAAATGCTGCATACAATTCCAGTCAAGCCTGTTCAAGAAGGATAAGTTCAGACTGGAACACGTGCAGGGCTACTGGGATGATCGGGGAGTGGAGAGCCTACCTTAAGAGAGGAGAGTAAAAGAGCTTGTCTTGTTTAGCCTAGCAAAACAAAGGCTGGCAGGGGATATGACTTCCCTTTCAAATACTTCAAGAGGGCAACATTAGGAAGGGAGAATAACTATTTCAGCTAATGGAAAATATTGGCACAAGAATAAATATGTATAAACTGGCCATAAATAAATTTAGGCTAGAAATTAAGAAGTTTCTAACCATCAGTGGAGTGAGGTTCTGGAACAGAATTCCAATAGTAGTAGGGGGGTGAACAACCTAATTAGTGTTAAGGTGGAGTTTGATAAATTCATGACAAGGATTATAGGGCAGGGTTACTTGTGATAGTGGTGGGGGACTGAGACTGGACTTGATGACCCAAGAGATCCTGGCCAGTTGGCTGTTTCTGTTTCAATGATTTAATTGATTAATTTAGTTGTTTAGTTCTTACTAAATTAATTTAGTAACTTTCCATTTTTTAAAAAAAATCCGCTCTTTAAAAAAAAGCTATTAAACAATATTGTGGCGACAGGCTACATTTCTCTCCAGTGAATACTGAGGTCACTCAAAGCTAGTCTGTTCTCTTTTGTTAGGTTCATGGTCATCCTAATGACTTGACTTAAAATGTATATACACCAGTAAAAAAGAAAAATATTTGAGTAGTGAGAATTTAAACCCAAGATATTTGTGTGTTGTTCATTGCAAAAGCAGTACTAGTTTCCAGTGGAGAAATTTTCAACTTGACATTTGGGCTAAGATTTTAAATAGTAACTGGTGATTTTTGGGTGCCTCAGTTTTTGATTGCCCAGCTCAAAATACCTTAAAAGCTTCTGGATTTTTAGAAAGTGGTGAGTATCCAGCTTCTGAAAATCATTCCCCTTAAGGTGTTTCAGACTGGTCCCAGAAACTGAAGTCATCCAAAACCACTAGTGACTTGCAACCTTAGGTAACTTGAAAAGATATCCCTTAGTTTTATAGTACACATACTATGTGAATGTATGCTCCTAATTCTTTATGCATATATGAAGTATAGTTGTGTGCTTTCTAACTTTGAGAACATTAGTACATCTTTAAATGCTAACCCTTTATATGCCTTTACATGTGAAATAGTTTTAGTTCTATGCAAATTATTGCTACTGATTTTCTAAATATACTGTACAGCAATGATATTGGTATATGAAAGGGTTTTATTTTACAGCTCTTTTTTCTTGGTCTTGTAGGCTGCAATGATGCTTTTGTAGAAGTGGGCATGCCAAGAAGTCCATCACATTCAGCAAATGCCAGTGATCTGAAGCAAATGATGAGTTCTTCCAAACAGTCCTGTACTAAGAGGCAAACAGTAGAATTACTGCAAGGAACCAAAAACTCTCACTTACAGTATGTTACATTCACGAGTATAGAATCATAGAATTTAGAGATGGACTATAATATTTAGCATGTTCTTTGGGGTGAGATGGGTGGTTCCTTCATTGATGAATATTGGAGAATAATTTTTTAACCATATTTAATTTAATAAACTATTTGTTTTATAACAGTCCCTTTAAGTTGTTAATATTGTAAACATTTTTGACATCTAAGAATTCCTCCCTCTCCATCTGCCTACCAGAAGTCCTTGCTTTCTCCAAGGCTGGCTTCTCTGAGGAGCTTTTTGTACATTTAGTTCTGTAATATTTTGTGTGTGTTTTGTAATACCAATAGATTTTCATAGCTGACTTTAATTTGCTGTGACAAATACAGTGCTTGAGATTTGTTTTCTTAGTGAAAAATAATCCTCTGGAAATACTTACATTTTCAAAGCTTGAATAAAGACAAAGTTTAAAAACAGAAAATTAGCAATGGAAAA
Organism: Natator depressus; assembly: GCF_965152275.1. Taxonomy (NCBI): domain Eukaryota; kingdom Metazoa; phylum Chordata; order Testudines; family Cheloniidae; genus Natator; species Natator depressus. Next base: position 74,946,892 of record NC_134240.1, read on the forward strand.
AGCCTTTTGAATAATTTTTCCAATGCAGGAATATTCCTTAGTACCCATATATTGTTTAGTGTTTTCTCCAATGTATTTTTAAATTACTTAAATGGGTTTTCAACCACTTCTCTTTAGAATCTAGTCATAATAGACTTCACTGTTAGGAAATAATTAGGGCTGCCGATTAATCGCAGTTAACTCACGCGATTGACTCAAAAAAATTAATCGCGATTAATCGCACTGTTAAACAATAGAATACCAATAGAAATTTATTAAATATTTTTGGATGTTTTTCTGCTTTTCAAATTATATTGATTTCAATTACAACACAGAACAGAAAGTATACAGTGCTCATTTTGTATTATTTTTATTACAAATATTTGCACTGTAAAAATGATAAACAAAAGAAACAGTATTTTTCAATTCACCTCATATAAGTACTGTTGTGCAATCTCTTTATCGTGAAAGTGCAACTTACAAATGTAGGTGGGTATTTTTTTTGTTACATCACTGCGCTCAAAAACAAAGCAATGTAAAACTTTTTTGCAGTGCTACTCAAAGTGGTGGTCCGCGGACTGGTGCCAGTCCGCGAGCCATCGGCTGCCGGTCTGCCCGCCCATTGGGGAAAAAAAATTGCTGGTCCCCCACATCAGATAGCTTGAGAAGCACTGCTTTAGAGCCTACAAGTCCACTCAGTCCTACTTCTTTTTCAACCACTCAGAAAGAGAAACAAGTTTGTTTAAATTTATGGGAGATAATGCTGCCCACTTCTTAATTACAATGTCACCTGAAAGTGAGAACAATGTCACCTGAAAGTGTTCACATGGACATGTTGTAGCTGGCATTGCAAGATGTTTACATGTCCAATGCATTAAAGATTTTTTGCCTCTTCATGCTTCAGCCATTGTTCCAGAGGACATGCTTCCATTCTGATGACGCTCGTTAAAAAAATAATGCATTAATAAAATTTGTGACTGAACTCCTCAGGGGAGAATTGTAAGTCTCCTGCTGTGTTTTACATGCATTCTGCCATATATTTCCTGTTATAACAGTCTCGGATGATGACCCAGCACATGTTGTTCATTTTAAGAACACTTTCACTGTAAATTTGACAAAATGCAAAAAAGATATCAATGTGAAATTTCTAAAGATAGCTAGAGCACTCAACCCAAGATTTAAGAATCTGAAGTGCTTTTCAAAATCTGAGATGGGTGAGGTGTGGAGCATGCTTTCAGAAGTCTTAAAAGAGCAACACTCTGGTGCGGAAACTACAAAACCCAAACCACCGAAAAAGAAAAGCAACCTTCTGCTGGTGGCATCTGATTCAGATGATGAAAATGAACATGCGTCAGTCCACACTGCTTTGGATCGTTATCGAGCAGAACCTGTCATCAGCATGGACGCATGTCTTCTGGAATGGTGGTTGAAGCATCAAGGGATATATGAATCTTTAGCACATCTGGCATGTAAATATCTTGCGATACCGGCTACAACAGTGCCATGCAAGTGCCCTTTCTCCCTTTTAGGTGACATTGTAAACAAGAAGCGGGCAGCATTATCTCCTGCTAATTGTAACCAAAGTTGTTAGTTTGTGAGATTGGCTGAGCAAGAAGTAGGACTGATTGGACTTGTATGCTCTAAAGTTTTACATTGTTTTATTTTTTTAATGCAGGGTTTTTTGTACATAATTCTACATTTGTAAGTTCAACTTTCATGATAGAGATTGCACTACAGTACTTGTATAAGGTGAATTGAAAAATACTATTTTGTTTTTTACAGTGCAAATATTGTAATAAAAATAAATATGAAGTGAGCACCGTACACTTTGTATTCTGTATTGTAATTGAAATCAATATATTTTGACAATGTAGAAAACATCCAAAAATATTTAAGTAAATGATATCTATTATTGTTTAACAGTGCGATTCACTGCGATAAATTTTTTAAATCACTTGACAGCCCTCGAAATAACTCCCTCATTCAGCCTAAATTTTAATTTTCTCAGCTTATTTATTTTGATTTATAATGATAGTTGCCTCCACCCAGTAGTCTCAGTATATATATCTCATTCTAGTTACACAGCTTTGGAACTTCCTGGACAATTCCTGCTGATCAAATTCAAGTATCTAGACTTACTAATTTTAAATATAAATGTTTGTTTGTTTTAGTATTCAGAATCCAGGCAGTCTATCTGGGGTACTTTTCTTACTAGGCATTCTTTAGAAATCTAAAGTACAATTGCTTTTCTGTTCCTCAAAGTAAGCGGAAGACTATAGCTGCAGTTTGTAGAGAAAAGTTGATAATACCAGATGCTTTTGTAAGTAAGTGGGACTGAAGTTATAAAGAGGTGGTTTTCCCTTGCCTTGCTTCCGATCACAATTCACTTTATTGACCATAAGCTACAAGGCGTTTCGGTTTTCTAGGGAGAAGGGGGAACTTGGAGCATTTTCGAAGGCTTCACTTGAAACTCTCTCTTTTTGGCAATTCAGGGAATTTCAAGTTTAATTTTGATTCTACTGAGGGTAAACTAGATCAACAAAAATATCTGAATTGGAGAAAAAATGGAATCTGCTGGGGAAACTATTAATGAAATCCCAGAAAAACATGTAGCCATGGAAAATAAAGAAGTGAGCATGAAGACACACAATCTTTAGTTAACACAGCAACACGTGTGTCTGAAAAGAACAGTTGATGCCTTAGAAAATGTTTCTTAAAAATGTAATGTTTGTGTACTGGTTTTTCTTCAGATTTACTATCAACTTTCTGGCGAGAGTAGTTCATTTATTCATTGCACTGAATGCTCATTGTTTAAAACAAAGAGTAGTGATTGAAACCATTACAGATAATTCTGAGGAACAACTGCCTTTACTTTTCCAGCACCACAGAGAGATTGCTTTCTGATTCTGAGCTGAGTGCTTCTGAAAGTCCCGTTGCTGATAAAAAGGCTCCTGGTAGTGAACGAGCAGCGGAGAGGGCAGCAGCTGCCCAACAGAATTCTGAAAGAGTGCGCCTTGTTCCACAGTCGTCATATGTAAATATGCAGGTACCTATTGATACACCCAAATCTAGTGCATTGTTACCATTGATAAATGTCCAATGTAATGAAGTGACTGGCTTGGCTGGCTACATGACTTTGTCAATGTTTGGATTGTAGACAAAAGCATTGAACAGTGTTACCCCCTTCAATTTCCTCCCACAGCATGGTGCATTTTCAAACTGATAATGTAAAGCATAAATATGAGCTTACATCTAATGTTAGATAAAGACAAATTAAACTGTATCTAGGAATATGAGAAGATGCAGAAGTTGAAGTTATCTTTCTTCTCTCCAACCCTTCTCTCAGTTCTTTTAGGCTGAATCCAGTTACCAGTTCATTATAAGAGGCATTGCCTGCTAATAGCAAAAAACCATATGTGTATAAAATGTTCTTTAAACTTTCTTCGTGGAGGTTTCTAGGCTTTTTTGGCTGTGTGTGGATTTTAGATATTTTGTGACATGATTTGATGGAGAGAATTATTCAGCCTTCTCAAGTAGGCAATCAAATACATTTGTGACTTTTATAGAACTTTCCTATCTAATTGGATTTATCCAATCACATTCTTGTATATGCACTCCAAAGGAAGTATTAGAGAGCAACAAAACCTGCTATTCAAACACAAAAATCTCCTGAATATTCTTCTCAAAATTCTGATGAAAGAAAAGAATAAATGTAATACAAATATAAGCAGGGAATAAACTTAATTTCATAGAAATGTAGGTCTGGAAGAGACATGAAGAGGAGGTCATCTAGTACATATCCCTGGCTGAGTAAGAATTAAGTATATGTAGACCATCTCTACAGATGTTTGTCTAACCTGTTCTTTAAAACGTCCAGTTACAGGGATTGTACAACCTCACAAGATAATCTGTTCCAATAATTAACTATCTTGACAGTTAGAAAGATTTTCCTAATATCTAAGCTAAATCTCTCATGTTCGCTGTATGTGTGTGGACACACACGTAAAAATGTTATGGCTTTGAGAAGAGACATGTTGTTCATAGAAATGCTACTTGAGACTTTTCATAAGACATGTCAACATGCATTTGTTTCTTTATGTCTGTTAGTGAAGTCCTGCCTCTGGCTTTTGTCTACACAGGGTCATTGTACGTGTGTTTTGTCTACACAGGGTCACCAGCAGAGCTATATTGGTATAATTATACTGTTATAGTTATGCTCGTGTAACTCCCTGTGTGGACACCCTTATTCCAGAATAAGAGTGCCTTTTTCCAGTTTAGTTTATTTCACTTTGAAAGTGGTATAAGGCAAAATGGAAAAAAGCTCTCTTATACCAGAATAATTGTGTCCGCACAGGGGTTATACTGGCATAAAGTTAGCAGTATCGTCATACCAGTATAGTTCTTCTGGTAAATTTCTCTCTATAGATGAGCCCTTTACATAGGCCTCTGTGGCAAATAGATAGTCAATCACTGGTTGAGATTCAAAGCGTTCACCTTTACCATGACCAAAGTTCTAGTCTTCCAAGGGGAAAAAATATCTTTGGATCATTCCAAAGCCCTGCACAACATCAGATATCCCTTTACTAATCAGACTCTGCAAAATAATGCCTTTTGTAATGCATATTTGTGTGAACAGATTTACTGCTCTGTAATGGAAAGAACAAATGTAATTTACTAAAGAATTAGCATCCAAAAATTAGAAACATTTTTATTCCTCTCATTATAATGAGCAGTATAATGACATGTTTTCCTGTACTACATCAAGATATTTATCTGAATAAGGGAATTTAAAATGAAGATGGAAAAGAATCTAATCTGCAAAAGGTATAGTCCAGAGAACTTTGTGCAGAAAATTACTACTTAGTGTACTTGTTTAATTATTGTTTTCCTATTATAATTCTGACTTGTTTCCTCTAGAGTTTTAAACACTTCATCAACAGACAATTCAAAAAAAAGATCTCAAGTAATGCCTTGTAAAAACACTACCTATGCAGACTTCACATACTGCTACAACTCACATGAAAGTGGGAGAGAATAATTTACAGTACTAATTAGCTAGTTTTGAATGAATGTTTTATGTATGTCAGGCTTTCATTGGACTACTGTTACATTGTTGTGCGGTGCTTAACGTTCTTCCTAGATGAATTCATGGACCGTGATCAGAATCTTTGTTTTTAGAAAGAGCTGTGCACAGGAATGACATTTACTTAGAGCAGCAATTAAGACATTTTGTGTCTGTTTAATTTTTAGGCATTTGACTATGAACAGAAGAAGCTATTAGCAACCAAAGGTATGCGAAGAAACGGTGACTTCTAACATGCATCTATTTGTCAGTACACTGGTCAAATGATTTTTCTAAGGTTCAGTTTTGCAGTTTTTATATGTTTTTAGCTACAATGAAAAGTTCATAAGTACAATGAACTCAGTGTATTTCTGTCAAATGTATTTTGTGGATATTTTGATACTAGTTTATAGACTATTATTAGTACAAATTCAGAAGTTATATGGTAGTTACATTATTAGAGTATATAGACTGCTAGTAACACTATAGATCTGAAACCTTCTGGTATTTGTAAGAACTTTGGGGATAAATTAGTATCAGACTAATTTTAACAAGCACATTGCAACTCATTTGGAAAATGGTTGCTTTTTTCTTTAAACATCATGGACCTGATTCTCTTCACTTCCTTCCGCACAGTGTTTACTACTCTCTAGCTTCAATAGACTTACTGCTGTCTTACAGTGGTTTAAGAAAGGGTGGGAATCAGGCCCCACTGGGGATCTGAGATGCTGAGAATGTACTGTTCTGTGGGCTAATGTGATCCATTTGTGTCCAGAATGTCAGTATTTGGCCTGAAAGATGCATTTATCTGTCAATGCACTGAGCTTAATGCTTATAAATGTCTTTTTCTTTGTATTTTTTAAGCTATGTTAAAGAAGCCTGTTGTAACAGAAGTGAGAACTCCAACAAATACATGGAGTGGCCTAGGATTCTCCAAATCTATGCCTGCAGAAACAATCAAGGAACTAAGAAGAGCTAATCATGTATCATACAAGCCGTCTATGACCACTACGTATGAAGTATGTAAAATTACAGAACATTTTAAATGTTTTCAGTAAATTGCATAGGCATTTCTTAAACTTCAATGTTTATATGGTTGTAAAAGGCAATCTTGTAAATAAGATTCTTAACAGCATTAGTGCTTGAAGATACTGCATAATCTCTTCCAGCAAAAAGCTCCTTGTATCTGGGAATAATGGGAATAGAATAGAATAATGGGAATTCCATTGTTAATCTTCAGTTTTTAAAAAATCTGTTCCCAACAATTGCTCTTGTGGAACAAATTAAGAACAACACAGGAGTGGGATGATTTGGTTCAATGCATCAGTAAAGGGAAGCAGTATCTTACACCACTCATTGAAATCTAGCCTAGTTGGTTGCTATGTTTCATGAGGAAAAAAACAAAACATTCCTTTAGTATGAAAGTAAACTGTAATATAGCTTGCTGCGGATCAGTAGAGTGACGTTTGTGAGTACAGGGGTACGTTTGTGAGTACAAACTTCCTTTGTCCCTGGGAGTTGCTGCACTGGGATTCACTCCTGTGCAAGGAGAGTGGCACCTCATCCCTTAGGGACTCTGCTGGGAAAGAGCAGCTGTAAACTTCACAGAGGGCTTACTAGAAGGCCTAAAGTCAGAGAAGGCCCTGTCCTCTGCTTAAACTCCATTATTTGTAGTAATTCTGACATTGTTTTCCATTGCATTATGCTGGTGTAACCCTGTCCAGCCCTACCAAAGCCTACCTCTTCTTTATTTCCACCCTCATTCATGTTGTCTAAATTCTAGGTAGGTGGGCTCCTTGGGCAGGGACCTTGACTGACCTGGGAGGCACCTTCCCATACTACTTTGGGTGCAGTACACATATTAAACCACAATAAAGGTGTGGCATGGAGCTTCCCCTTTGGCATGCATAAAGTTAACATATGTCTTTCAGATATATGTGGTAGGTTTGCAGTATTGAATGTGTAAGCCAGAAACACGGAAGAAGAAAAATGTAAAGCAAAACTCAATGCCAATTTTCTGATAAAATATACTGCTAACGTTACTTCTCAGCTATCCGACTGATTTGTCTTTGTATATTTGTTAAGCTGTTTCCCATTTTCTCCAAACCATTATACGCTCACTGTTTCTACAAGTTTATTAGCAGAGACATTATTCCAGAAGAAAAAGGTTTTGGGCCTTAGTCATTTGGAGTCTGACCAGGCACAAACCACATCCTCAGCTCTTTCAACTGCTAAACTCTTATTTTTACAATGACTCCAGTTCCCATTTTGGTATGTGCTGTTATGCAAACATCTGGGGAAAATAAAAATCCTACATCTCTTGTAATATATTCCCTGCTTCCCTTTGGCAGTTTTCAAGACTTTGTTATTCATATCAGAAAGCACTACTGGTCACTTTACCCCTTACATTTTCATTCTTGATGTGGCCCAGAAGGGATATGCTGAAGAACTGCTCTTCAGTAAATAGCAATTGTCTTGATATCCAGTGCTAACGTTTGGGAAATCCATTTGCAAACTAAGCTCACTGGACACATTTGTTTCTCCCTGTGATATTTTACTTTGTGTTTTATTTCCCAGCATTGCTAGCTCACATTTTATTGTATCACAATTTGTAATCACCACCTTGGTCAGACATATTGTAGATAGTCCTTTATTTTCTTTTAAAACAGACTTGGATTCTGTCCCTTCTTTCACTCCATATTCACCACACTGTCCACCAACCTAATTTGTCCACCTGGAAAATAGTTCTTCTTTTCTTTCCAGTGATGGCAGTTATCCTCTGTCATTTTAAATGTATTAAGGAACAGCTCTATTAAACTCCTGTGATCCTTCCTGCTGTTTGTTAGAAAGGGTTGGTGAAGCTGGTGGGAATAAGCAAAATAGTGCTAGTTTGGAAGGCTTACAGGAGTGAGACTGTACAGTAGTAACTTGTCACTTGTACTCTTTGCTTTGGTCTTGTTCTCATCTACAGTTCCAATTAACTCATTCACTCATCACACTCTTTATTGTCTGAGAAGCTCTATAACAGATAAACTCAAGAGAGAAGGTTTCATCTGGAGCTTTGTGGAAATGTATCCTTTTCCCCAGTCAGGCTTCACCCCATGCATAGTCCATGTATACTCTGGCTGCTGTAAAACAAAACAAACACAAAAACGTCAACCTTTACCAGCCCTTATACCATCCAATTCCAGATACTGAAACAGGAATTAACTGCAGCATCTCAGATTCTACTGTCTGGTTAATGTTGGTTTCAGAGTAGCAGCCGTGTTAGTCTGTATCCGCAAAAAGAACAGGAGGACTTATGGCACCTTAGAGACTAACATTTATTTGAGCATAAGCTTTCGTGACCTGCAGCTCACTTCATCGGATGCAATCTCCCCACTGTATTTTCCACTGAATGCATCCGATGAAGAGAGCTGTAGCTCACGAAAGCTTATGCTCAAATAAATGTGTTAGTCTCTAAGGTGCCACAAGTCTTCCTTTTCTTTTTGTGGTTAATGTTGGTAATTTCTGACTTATTAATGTAAACAATCAAATTTAATGTATAGACTGCAATTAGTACTGAGGTAATGTGGGCTACTTGTATGTTACTTCGAGATGCTAGGTAGATAGCTGTGTGAGAGGAAGAGACCATAGAAAAATTTTTGTGACAAAAGGTTAAGAATTTAGAGCATTTTGATATGAAGCTAGTGTTTTTTAAAAAGTAACTTCTGCTTAAACTTATTACAAAAACAGCAGTTCTGTCTAAATGCATAAATTGTAATAATTAGTTGGTTCATATTTAACTGCAGGCAGCATATTTAAAATTGTTGAAAAGCTGTTGTGTTTAACTGGGCTGCTTCAGAGAAACATACTACAATTTGACAGTTAAACACTTCTGTTTCTGCAGTAATTTTCCTTGTGGTCTCTTGCAGGGTTCATCAATGTCTCTCTCACGTTCCAGCAGTCGGGAACATTTGGGAAGTGGTAGTGAATCTGATAACTGGAGAGATCGTAATGGTATCGGTCCCTCAGCTCATAGTGAATTTGTCTCGTCAATTGGCAGCCCCAAGCGGAAACAAAACAAATCAAGTAAGTAATATCTTGTCAATGCATTTCATCAGGGAATATAATCATGGGATTTGGGAGATTAAATTTTGATTTAATTCTGGGGTCCTGAATTTTTAAAACTGTTAAGTATTTACCTTAAGGAATTGAAAATACTTAATTGTGTTAAAAAAATTTTTATGTTTGAAAAAGTACAAAGTAAATAAAAATCTGTATAATACCACACAAAATGTAAAAAAAAAAAAAGGCAATTCAGATGTAAAACGTTGAAGGTAAATAATACAGTATAGCCACTTTTTTTTTAAGCGCCTTGCTATCTTCTTTTCTGTGAAAGTTTCTGTGAAAACAGAGTTTAAAAGAGCTCATCCTTGGACGCTTATGATTCTGCTGTGTTATCCAGATACTGCAAAATACTAGCTGAATCTGATGGAGGCTTCCTGACAAAAGTTATGACTTCTTCCAGCTGCCCTACTTAAAATTCATCCTTTGATGAATTTTAAGACATAATTATACTGATTTTTAAGTAGGGCCACCAATACATTTGGCAGGGCCTGGCAGGTTCCACTGGCCACCTGTTTCCTTGGATCCAGCCTGCAAATCTTAAAGATTTTTTTTAAACAGATTTTAAACCAGTTTTCTATGAAAATTGTTTTACGCCCAAAAGCAGTTTGCAACTAGTCTCAGTCTTTTATGAATAGATTGATCTTATTGTTTTTTGCCGGGAGAGAGGAAGGGGTGGAGCAAGAAAGTGAAGAATGGGAGATTTAGATTTATAATAAGTTTCATTAATGTTTCGGGGTGGGGTTGATGAGGACAGAAATATTCTGCTATTCTTTGTTTTAATTATTTTTGTATTATGGTTTTTCTTAATCCGTGCTAAAAAGCCTAAATCCCAGATACATTCAGTAAGAATTGCACGTTTTTAGAAAAAATAGTTTAACTTAAAGAAGGAAATGTTGTTGCTCTTTCCTAGCATTTTTAATCATTGACATGGTATTAACGCAGTGATGAATTACTGCATGTGGTATTTCTACGGTGAACATAATAAAAATGAGCTTAATAGCTTATCTTCAATATCAAGCTCCCATAGTGTCTTGAAGTCAGTTGTTTACACAGGGAGGTCCTAGTGTAATCAAAATTATAAAATAAATGCATTTTAATCCTTTCTTAAACTTTAATAAGACAGTAGCCTTTAAATTCTAAAAGCTGCTCAGTCCATAGAAGCAGTAGCTTCTTTCTCAGAGCCTAAAACATCTGCAAAAATGTACTTTTTTGTTTTGATTAAAAAAAATAACCTTTCTTCCCCACACTTGGCTGATAAGCCTTTTATGGTCAATATGTGACAAAAAGGGTACAATAACTGTGTGTCCTGGATTGTGCTGTTTGAGATCTACAAACTTGAAATGTAATTTTAATCCTTCACTTTTACTAATAGAATTGAAGAATTTTGACACATTGTACAAATCTTCTTCAAAAACTTGGGCCTATCCAGTAAAATTATCTAAGGTTCCAACTTTACGTTATCTACTGAACTGTTAATGTATTTTAGAAAAGAGAACAAAGAATCACTGAGCGCTAAAGTGTTCTACTTTTTATAGCCAGGTAAGTCCTCAGGAGGCAGCAGCCAGTCTAGCTGAGGGAATCATTTAATCTCGCTCTCCTCACTCTGACATCAGTCCTGGGGGCAGGGCCTGTGGCCTCCGGAGATAACAGCTCAGTGAAATTAATGGCATATAAAAATAACTATGGTAATGCAAGGGGATGTGATTGCACACTTTGCTTGTGAGCTATACTACTATGTGCTACAGTGTGCACCATGTGACTCCAGCTCCTTTGTTACAGGCAACACTGGTACTAATGGACCTTGTTTTCAATTGTTTATAACTTTGCCAAATTTAAATTGTTCAGGCTGAAATTCTGCAGGCCAGGTGTTTGCCTCAGGAGCTGTGGGAAGTGAGAGACTAAAAGAGGTAGGAGCATAGGGGATGAATAGAGGCAGGAGCCAAGTTGGTGCAGAGAAGGGGATAGAACCTGTAAGCAGAGACAGGATAGTGGGGGCCATGGACACAAGCAGTAGGTTAGGTGGAAGTAGCAATAGCTAAGGGTGTAAGAGCAGAAGAGAACCAGGAAGGTACTGCAGGGCCTGGGCAGAAGGATCTATAATTAGTAACATATTCCCTACAGAACTTACAACTGAACACAGGATTCTTGAGTCTTATCATTCCTCTGCTATCTAGCAAATAGCTGTGAAAGCCACTGGCAATGTGTCTCATTGCCCTCTAGTAGAAGGCCCACATAGAAGATAACAGCCTTCTACTGCTTCCTGTTACTCATATCAGCTCAAGTGGCAGAGGACTATGCTGTGGATCTCCCTGCTCATGACCCATATGGGGGTCAATACAGTTCCACGTGATGGAATTTTCATAACACGTTATGTTCAGAACTCAGGTCCAATCCCCTTTAGTTGCAGTTTCGAGTGCTCAGCATGTCTGCAAATCAGATCTCAGGTGTCTGAAATTGGATAGCCAGAAAATGAGAGCAACAAAGTGGCAATGTGAAAATTCTGGTTTACATGACTTGCCCAATTTTCTGCATGTGGCCATTTTGTCTTTCTCATTTTCTGGGTATCCAGTTTGAGACACCTGAGGCTCTGATTTGCAGAAGTGCTGAGCACTCACAGGAGCAGCTAAAGTTGAGAAGAGCTGTGTTTTGAACATTTAAAGTACTAAAAATTGTGCTGAAAAAGCAGGAATTAGGCTTCTCAAATTGGGCACGCAAAATTAGTTCACACTTCGGGTCTTCATCGCCTGTTTCTTGTGCGTAAAATGAGGATAATATAACCACTTCATCTCATGGGGTAATGTCTGTAAAGCACTAAGATGGTACAATGAAACCATCATAGAAAAGCCCAGGTAGAAATTAATAATTCCGCATTCAATGTAGGATTTGGATGGGACACCATGGACCGCATGCTGAATAATGAGAGCAAAAAGAAATATTAAAAAGCTGACCAGTCTGTGCACTGAATGAGGCAGGAGTAGAAAAAATGGCATGTTAGCATGTAAAGACTGTATCATAATTCATGTACACAAAGGGAACCACATTAAGTTTGTACAACTGTAATTGTGGTATTTACTAAGTTTTGAGTGCTTGACTTAGCAACCTTCATGGATTTTTAATGTAGTTTTGAGGGATGTGATATTTATTCAGGTAGTCCAAATATTCCCAAAACTACTATTTTAACAAACAAACAAACAAACAAAAGTGGAGTAGTTGCTCAATCACATGGCTCTCTTTAGCAGAAGAAGCCACAGGATTCCATCCCCAGTCAAACCTAAAGGAGCTGCCTGCATTTGTATAGGGGGCCGTGGAGGCAGGGAGGAGGCGCGTGTGCAGTTGCCTTCTCCAGCATTTGATAGACTGGGGGGGAAATAGAGACCTGATTCTCCCTCCGTCTTTATGTATATTAAGCTCTGAGCCCCATCCCCATTAAAGTTAATTACAGTGAAGCCTGTGTCCTTTTTCATTCTCCTACATGCCCTAATCAATAATAATAAGGTATATTCTGAAAACAGCCACTAGAGTTTCATTAACAAAAAGTTCATTTGAAATTCAACTGGTTTCTACAGATTGCTGTTCTATTCAACAACTGAATGGAATATTCCACTAAACAATAGAATTTGAGGTAATTTGGCGGTTAAAACATTTAACTAAAACATGCTGTTTCAAGTGATTGAAACGTCAAGTGTACATCCTTTTTGCCTTTCAGCTGAACATTATCTCAGCAGCAGTAATTACATGGATTGCATTTCCTCGCTGACCGGAAGCAATGGCTGTAACCTGAACAGTTTGTTTAAGGGGTCTGATCTGCCTGAGCTGTTCAGTAAACTCGGTTTGGGCAAATACACTGATGTATTCCAACAACAAGAGGTCAGTCTTTTAAAGAGGCATCTTAGTTTTTGCTGTATATTTCACAACCCTTTGTGTATCTCCTGAGTGAAATCGCTGTCTCTCCTAGCTGCAGTATTTTCACTGACAATTCTATCAAAGCTGTTCAGTCCTTGAATTTAGAAATGACCATTCTCAGTCCTTCGTAACTAAGTAACCATAACTCAGTCCTAACTAAACAGGTTTCCACTGAATTATCTTGACATATTAATAACATATTAAGCATGGTGTTTGTTAATAAGGATATTTGTGCACACACCAGGTGTGTTGTGAAAGGCCATGTCCTTGAATTCACTTAAAGGGGGCACTCACCAACGGTCTGCTAGCACACATTCTGTTTTGGTTACTGCTGTTAATATTAATAATTATGTTTGAAATAAACTTTCCTTCCATAGAGATCGATGATTAGATCTAAGATTGCCATTTACATTTACAGTAATTTGGGAAAATAGACTCTTAATGTGCAATTAAGTATCATTAACCAACATAATCTTACATGTTTCTGTAAAAATGATACCTTTACTTTTTAGTCTCTTTATTTGTCTTAAATAAAAGTACTAAAACAAGAAGGTATCTGTGTAGTCAAGGGTTGCTATATATATGACGCTTCTGATGCCTATTTTCCTCATTTTTCTGCCATTTTAATTTTAACTAACTGTCATTGATTGGAATTTGGTAATTGTTGGTGTTATAGGCATAATAAAATGAGTTTGTAGAATAAATGTAAAAAAAAAAAGTTAAAGGAAACGTTGTTTTTAGAGGCTACTGGCACCACACTTATGGCTAATATTTTGTGGGGAGTAATTCTCAATACAGGAAAAAAATGGTTGCCTATAGATTGTGGGTTTGTGTGTTGTGTGAATTACCCATTTTAATTTTCTTTGTTTTTGTTCATAGATTGATCTTCAGACCTTCCTTACCCTCACAGATCAAGATTTGAAAGAGCTAGGAATTACTACTTTTGGTGCCAGACGGAAAATGCTGCTTGCAATCTCAGGTGAATAAAAAGCATTTAACATATACATGATGATAAATGTCATGATTTAAATACTGTACTAAAAATATACTGTACTTTTTCCCTTTGGTCAGTTGAATTGTTTTGGTTTGAATAGTCATTAGAGCAGCTCAAAGGAACTGTATCAGACAGAGAATCTGACCCACAGAAAGCACATCTTACCAGCCACTCCTCGTAATAAAAAGGCAGTTTTTAAATTTTGAGAGACTGTAAGGACTGTATAACTTCCACACATCAAATGGGATTCCAGCTGCATAGTGTTGTATTGTTCTATTTAATACTATTTTACTATTTAAATACTATTACTATTGTACTATTAAACTTAGAGCTGGGCAGACAAAGGCAATTCCATTTTGCAAAGGAGTTCAAAGAAAATTTTCAAAATTCCCTGCAAAAGGGAATAGAGCTTGGGGACACTGACTCCAAGACAGTCCATCTGGCACACTGTCCTGAACCTGGGGATCCTGGGAACTCTGCCTACCAAGCAACAGTAAGATTGAGAGCCAAGACTTCCACGCTCTCATTCCCTATCAGCTCACCAGGCTGGCTGCTGAGGAGCCAGGAAAGTGAGCTGGTAGGTAAACAGGCAGGTATGCGATGGAAACCTGCCTGACAGGCCTGTCCTAATGTCTGTTGGAACTTCAGCTGAGTTGAACAATCTGTGCGACACATTTCCATTTCAACAAATGGACAAATTCTGGTGGAAAAAATGGTTTGCTGGATTTTTTTCCAGCCAGCTGTAATTCAAATTTCTTTTATATCTTACTACAATAAAGGAAAATCAAAGTACCACTTTTGAAGATACACAATAGGATAGCAATGACAAACTTGAACTTGTTCAAGGAACTGGAATGGCATAAAATTTCATTTCATATATTGCATAGAATTATGTTTGAGATTCCTGTTTTCCCTTACAGTGAATCTTTTTAAATCCAAGATTGTAAGTTTTATTCTGATATTTTGTGGAGCATGACAGATTTTTTTTTCGTAATTTGCTGATGTCATTCATGAATGCATTTCAAATTATGGCTTAAAGAAGGTAAATGAGTAATGTATTCAGATGAACAGTAGAACTCATCAAAAGTCTGTCTGAATCACTGGCAGCGAAGATTATACCTGTAATGGAGAAAATTGTTCACTATAACAAGGGACTGGGAAAAGTGCTTTCTATGAGTGATGACTCTACTGCAGGGGCAAGCAAACTTTTTGGCCTGAGGGCCGCATCGGGTTTTGGAAATTGTATGGAGGGCTGGTTAGGGGAGGCTGTGCCTCACCAAACAGACAGGCGTGTCCCGGCCCCTGTGCCGGATCTCCCCGTCCCATGCTGCTTGCCTCCTGACGCCCCCCCCACACACACACACCAGACCCCTTCCCCATCCAAACCCCCCGTTCCCTGATGGCCCCTCCCCAGACTCCTGCCCCTGACTGCCCCCACCACCACCCCATCCAACCCCTCCTCTCCTTCCTGACTGCCCCCCCCGGACCCCTGCCCCCATTCAACCCCCCCTTCTCCCTGTCCCTTGACTGCCCTGGGAACCCCTGTCGCTGACTGCCCCCCCCCGCCGCCCCATCCAAACCCCCTTCCTTCCTGACCCACCCCCCCCCCCCGGGACTGTTCCCCACCTTTGACCGCCCTGACCCCTGTCCACGTCTCCCCCCCTCCCCCCCGAACTCCCTGCCCTCTATCCAACCCCCACCGCTCCCTGCCCCCTTACCGCGCTGCCTGGAGCACCAGTGGCTGGAGCCAGCCACGCACCGTGCAGCACAGAGCACCGGATCAGGCCAGGCTCTGCAGGTGTGCTGCCCCAGGAGCTTGCTGCCCCGAGCATTGCATCGGTGGCACAGAGTGGTGAGGCTGTGGGGGAGGGGAGACAGCAGGGGAGGGGCCGGGGACTAGTCTCCTAGTCTGGGCCAGGAGCTCAGGGGCCAGGCAAGAGGGTCCCGCGGGCCGTAGTTTGCCCATCTCTGCTCTACTGAGAGGTTTACACATAGATCTGAATAACAGCCCCTACGCCTATGTTTTATTGGAGGTGGCAGGTCCTTATTATAAAAACATTAGTAATGTGTTAAAAAATGACCAATGTGCTCTGGGGAAATAATTATGTCCAATTTCAGTTATTTATAGTTAGTATACATCATGGTCTGTCACATCAGATTATATAATGTTGTGCACAATGCTGCTCAGTTTGTGATGTGCACATAATGCATTCCTTTTTGTGAAGAATTTGCAGGCTTTGAACAGGATTTTTTCAAGCACTCCAGCTGGGATCATTTCATCATTTTTAGGATGGTTTTGCCTTTTTGTTTAGAATTTGTATACAAAAGATTTTGGCAAAACATTATCTTTTCAGGCATTATGCTTAATCCTAGAAACCCCTCAAATAAGAGGATTAATTTCAAACTTAACTTGCCTGGAAATAAATATGGCCCTCCTCTGCATCAAAGCACTAGCATGGCACCATCATTGAATTCAGAATTGCAGAAAATTATGACAATTAGTACCCTGTGTTTAGCCTGAACAATAATTATTGATAGAATTTCATGGCATTCTTAGTGTCCTGACCAAATACCAACTTGGGTAATGTCTGCTTCTCTAAACTCCCTTTGCAGTTTTCAATTGGAGCTATGGTTCCCCTCTTCTAATGTAATAATGAAATTGCATTATTCAGAGTAGTTTTTCTCCTGAATCATCTCCAAATATTAAAATCCGAATCTGCTGTTTTCCATCTAGAACTGAATAAAAACCGAAGAAAGCTATTTGATCCATCAAATGTACGTGCCTCATTCCTGGAAGGTGGAGCTAGTGGAAGACTGCCACGTCAGTATCACTCGGACATTGCTAGTGTCAGTGGTCGCTGGTAGCACTAAATTGTGGCTCACAAAGTGAATTGTAAAGATGGACTTGCCAATCCTGTGGACAGCTTTCACTGCACACCACCCTCTGCACTTTGGGAGTTTCGGTATCAAGGACCAAAGCATTTTTTCTGCACAAGTACTTGTGCCAAAAAAAAAAAAAAGAGAGAGAAGACACTTTCAGAACACCAAATGTGGATTATGTTTTACTCTTGTAGATTGGACAGCATTTGCAATAATAATAATAATATAGGGTTCTTTGTTTAGTATTTTATTACCTATAACTATAATGTATGCACTGAATTTTTACTTTGTTGAATGAAGGAAAAATGAAGAGCTGGGATGCCAGAGAGCATAACTTTTGGTTTTATCAAGATGGAATTTTCTGGTACCGCTTAAAATAATTATTGAGGTCTTTCTGCACTTTACATGTTCTGTTTTCTTATCCTGTGGGAATTTATTTTCTCTTTCATTTCCATATAAAATATTGTGTTGGCACTTATCAAATTTTGTCAGGTGATCCTGCAATAGTCAAATCTCCTCACTATAATGGTACTAGGATTCAGTCTTTATGTAGATTTTTTTTCTATAGATATCTGAGGAAATGTTCTAAAATCAAACCACTTGCAAGTGGACCAGTCCTATTATCTCCTTATGAAGCAGCCTAGATCTGCTTACAATGAAACGAGTTCACTGTAACAGATGCAATGAAAGACCAAAATGGACCTTGCAATATTAACCCTTTGCAGTCGTCATATTTAACTGCTGCCTGTAATGCTGAAACTGATTTTAATGGTTCTTTCAAAGCAAAGGGCTATTTTTAGTATACTGCCACTAAAGGACATTTATTTATATAAAACTTTTCTTTTTAGATTCTATACACCTACAATATGCATCAGTTTAAACTGAGATCGACTAAAGATTTATGGTAGAAAATGAAAGGCATTCATCAAACTAGAGCTCTGGGCCACCAGTTTGATTAAACGGACAACTAATCTAATTTGACAAGACAGCACTGTTGCCATTTATTATGTGAAGCATATTACTTACATGACTATGCATGCAGCAATTAAGCAACATTCATGAAATAGCTGTAATAGCATCTCTTTTGTTTAATTTAGATTTGTGATGGTCAGCTATGGAAGTATTTAAAACTCCAAGATGAACTATTTCTGAAAGAAGTTATATTCAACAAAGAGTCCATGTTATAAATGGCTAGAGCTAACTATTGCGTTCTCATACTGTGAAAGTCCAAAAAATCTGGCAATACTATTTCTGTGTCTTTTCAGATGTCTTGTTATGGATTGATGAAGGGATCTCGTATAATGAAGGAAATCATAAAGTGCCTCTTTTTCTGCAATGAAATATGAAGTTTCCAAACGTTAATTTGTTGAAAAGCATTCCCCTAGGAAATATTGTGACTTACTTGTACTGTAATGTCTTATTTATGTTCAGTGTACAAGCCTTTTAAGATGGACATAAACCAGTGTCAAGTGCTCTTAACAGAAGGCATCAGAATAACCATTTACAGTAGTTGGTTTTTATGCAAAAATGGGGTGAGAAATAGTTTTGACACTTTCTGTGTATACATCTTCTGAGGTGAGGAAAAAAATCAGTTTTATGAGAAATTTGCACACAAAGGGAATTTTTAAGAGGTAATTGCTTTGAAGACTTAGATGATGAAGCAGTAATAAAACGACCTGTTGCAATTAGCAAAAATTAACTGCTCAGTATGGGGTTCAGCCATATCCACTTAATGGTGTATAGTGGAATAACTTTCACTGCAAATAAAATAGCAACTAACTCTTTCAGTGTTTAATATTGCAGGACAATGCAGTTTGCAAACGCAGAGCTGTAAGCAACAAAGTTGTGCCCAAAGTCTATGAACATATTGGATACTTGTGTGTATAACTCAGGCACGCTCAACTTTATCAAACAAATATGGAAGCATAAAGTGCTGATCCTGGTAATAATCACTCTTCTGCTTATTTTTATACTTGTGAGTCGTCCCATTGACATGAGATTACTTACTTGTTTAAAGTTGAGCACTCGTGGGCTTGCAAGACCTAGGTTTGAAAATCAAGTCTTATATGAACTTGTGTGCTTAGTTTTACATAATATTTTAAAAGTAGATTTAACCTTTAGCAAATCCACTTAGACATTTGCCTACTTAGTTTGTGTAATTTTTTAAGTTCAAACACTTTACTTCCGCAAAAACTCCACGTCGCATTCTTTCATTTTTTTCATAAATACGTAACATGCAGTTTGACAGTATTACATCTGAAAGCTGAAATTCTTACAATATTAAGTTGATGTGGTCTTTTGCTGAGCAGTGCTTATATCATCTATTACCAAAGTGAAGAAAAATTTCCCAGTAAGAACATTATTTTCAGTAGGGCTGCACACAAAACACACACACTGGAAAACATTTTTCTCACTTCTTTTAATTCCATGAAGGGAATATGACAATGCAATATACAGTGTTGTCAGTGTTGTATTATGCACAAAATATTTGACTTGCTAGATTAAAATGTTAGTTTTAAAGCTGTGCCTTAGTAGTGACCAGTTATCTGTAAATATAGAGCAGATACAGATTGTATTTTTGTGGGTTGTCCTTTTAGTGATTTTTTTAAAATGAAAGGTGGAATTAAAAATATTAAAAATGGGAATTTTTTCAAAACTAATCAATTGTTATATGGAAAAAAATAAATGTATGTAACCCCTTGGTATTCTGTTTGGTAAGTTCAATAATTTTTATTTTGACCCAGGTCCAGATGTGGCTGCGTGTTAATGAAACACCAAAACTATTCTCCCCATATTCTGCAGTGTGTTAGTACACCAGGGTGCATCTAAGCCCTGGCTCAGATTAGACAAGCGTGGAACAGATTACTGGCTGCACCGCAGTCCTGACTAGGGTTGCTCTTGTCTTTTGAATTGTTTAATTATATTAAGATAAATTAGCCATGAGGCACATACTAATAGCATTATTATAATATGTAATATTATTTTAGATGTGTTTTAATAACCTATGTATAAATCCCAACAACACCCTCTGCAGGATGCACAGGCCCCCAGTGCCCAGACATGATGCAACCCTACTGTGGGTTGCTAGTAGTACAGAATCTTCTGCACACCTTACACATCGGAGTTAATTTAACCTTCTATTCCTCATCTAATTTCTTTGAATCCTTGACCCCTGGATATGGTTTTAGTACAGTAAAGTCAACACCTTTCAGATATTATATTAATACTCCTCAGTGGTATTTTCTAAAATAGGTGTAAGAGGTCACATATATTTGTGTGTAGAGATACATAAATTGTGTGTATATGTGCATATATATGCTTAATATTCTCAATGAGTAAAACTTTTGTAAAGGTGCCTACATAATAGAACTTGGGATTCCCTTGTGGAGGTGCTTCCAGTGCTCTCTGCTCAAGAAATAATCCAGGACATGGGCCATAATATATTAAATATGTAAAACCTTCCTGCTGTGATGAATATTTTTATCATCAGTTTCTATAATGTAAATACAAAACAGTTATCATGAAAAATATGTATGAATTCCTTATTGGATCTATTTCAAAACTAGCTCATGCATAAGATGCTGTGAACATCTATAAATATGTTCCTTCAGCTTTCTCACTTTCTCCATGGTGGAGCTGGGGGAATTTGGACAAAAGTCGGACAGCCCTCGGAAAATTCGGACAGCCCTTGGAAAATTTTCAAAAGGGGTTCTCTTGGAATGCTTTGAACTCCAAAAATGTGAAATGAATTAATTCCATACTGTTCAGATAGTCAAATCCATACCCCAAGAGTAAATGATATAAATTCAGTGATGAACATTTTTGTCTTTATCAAAAACGAAAGTGGTGGTTAAAGCCATTTAATTTCAAAACTCAGTTCAATCTTAACCATGCTGCTGCTATTGGGATCTCCTCAACACAGATCAATCTCATTTGGTTTTTTTAATGTTTTTTTTAAAACTGTCTCTTTAGAGAGAACCAGCCTTCTGTTGAACAAACTATTGCATTAGAAATACCTGTCACTACGATGTATTTTAAAAAAAACAAAACTTACCATTGCAGAAATTATGCAAGTCATGCCTTGTCCATGAGGTGGCAAAATTTGCAGCTGATATAAAAAAACTACTCAAGATAGCTAAGTCCAAAGCAAATTGTGAAGAGTTACAAAAGGATCTTAGAAAACTGGGTGACTGGGCAACAAAATGGTGGATGAAATTTAATGTTGATAAATACAAAGTAATGCACATTGGAAAACATAATCCTAACTATACATATACAATGATGGGGTCTAAATTAGTTGTTACCACTCAAGAAAGAGATCTTGGAGTCATTGTGGATAGTTCTATGAAAATATCCTCTCAATTTGCCATGGCAATCAAAAAAGCTAACAGAATGTTGTGAATCATTAAGAAAGGGATAAATCGGGGTGAGCAAACTTTTTGGCCCGAGGGCCACAGCTGGGTGGGGAAATTGCATGCAGGCCCATGAATATAGGGCAGGTGGTTGGGGTGTGCGAGGGAGTGTGGGGTGTGCAGGAAGGGGCTTAGGGCAGGGGGTTGGGGCACAGGAGGGGTGCAGGGTGTACAAGGGGGCTCAGGGCAGGGGGTTGGGGTGCAGGAGGGGATGTGGAGTGCAGCAGGGGGCTCAGGGCAGGGGGTTGGGCTGCGGGGGCAGGAGGGGTTGGGGTGTGGGCTCCAGCCCAGGGCTGCTTATCTGGAGTGGCTCCAGGGTGGCAGCAGGTCTAAGACAGGCTCCCTGCCTGCCCTGGCCCCACGGCACAGCTGGCACCACATCCCTGTGGCCCCTGGTGGGGGGGGGGGAGCAGAGGGCTCCGCAGGTACCTCCCCGAAGGTCCCATTGGTCACTGTTCCCCATTCCCGGCCAATGAGAGCTGCGGGGGCAGTGCCTGGAGGCGAGGGCAGTGCACAGAGCCCTCTGCCCCACCCCCAAGGGTCGCAGAGATGTGGTGCTGGCCTCTTCCAGCAGCGGCGCGGGGCCGGCAATCCCATGGTCCGGATCCAAAGCCCTGACGGGCTGGATCCAACCCACAGGCCATAGTTTGCCCACTCCTGGGATAGATAATAAGACAGAAAATATCATAATGTCTCTATATAAAGCCATGGTACGCCCAAACCTTGAATACTGCATGCGGATCTGGTTGCCCCAATCTCAAAAAAGATATATTGGAATTGGAAAAGATACAAAGAAGGGCAACAAAAATGATTAGCTTCCATATGAGGAGAAATTAATAAGACTGGGACTTTTAATCATGGAAAAGAGATGACTAAAGAGGGATATTATAGAGGTCTATAAAATCATGACTTGTGTGGAGAAAGTGATTAAGGAAGTGTTATTTATTCCTTCACATAACACAAGAACTAGGGGTCACCCAATGAAATTAATAGGCAGCAGGTTTAAAACAAACAAAAGGAAGTATTTCTTCACACAGTGCACAGTCAACCTGTGGAACTCCTTGCCAGAGGATGTTGTGAAGGCCATGACTATAACAAGGTTGAAAAAGAACTAGATAAATGAATGGAGGATGGGTCCATCAATGGCAATTAGCCAGAATGGGCAGAGATGCAAAACCATGCTCTGAAGTGTCCCCAGCTTCTGATTGCCAGGATGGGCAATGGGTAGATCACTTGATGTTCATTTCCTCTGAAGCACCTGGCATTGGCCACTGTTCTGAGACAGGACACTGGGTTTAGATGGACCATCGATCTGACCAAGTTTGGCCATTCTCATGTTTTCTTAGGTATGCACCTATTGGCATAGTGCTATTGTATTTTTAAGGTACAAAATTTTCACCCATCATTCATGGATTTAATAATTAGGTGTAAGTAGTCACAGTAATCCTGCATTGATGCACAATAAATGTGTTTATATAAGGGGAAGTGAATTATCTAATGGCTTGTCTTCATGGGGACACTGGAAAATTAATCCAAATTAACTAAATGTGTGCATTTTAAAGTGAATTCAAAATTAAAGTGAATTTAATTCAAGTTAGCCAATTAAGGTTAAATCAAATTAAGGCCACTTCACTTCTGAATAAGTGTGTCCCACATGGATTTACTGCAGTTAAACTTATTCACTTTAAAGTCACACCTTTTAGATAATTTGGATTAATTTTCTTGAGTGTCCCTGTATAGGCAAAACTTTAATTTCTTTACATGTACTTTAGACCTTTCACACATGCATTTTGGATGAAATCTTTTCCCCTCTGAAGTTTTTGTGAGTTTTGCCACAGACTTCAGTAGGAACAGGATTTGTCCCATAGTGTACTTTTCATCTGATACATTTTCTTGCCAAGCTTGTAGTCACTAAGTTCTGAACAGCTGTATAGATGCTTAATGTACCAAGTTCTATGTGCACAAGGACCTCAAACTCTATACATTTCATTTATTTATGCTTTTCCACAACTGGAAAATATAATTGTAAGATTTTGTGCCTCACTTTTATTTTATGTATAGTGCCTCTGATAATTGGCGCATGTGTAGTCGGGATTTTTTACAAGCAGAAAATTTTCTTTGCCATCAAGATGGCGGACTACAGAGTGTTATGGCAGGAAAATTTTGTACAACAAATTAATTTTGCAAAGCCCTGGACAAATTCCCACTGCAGTTTTCACCACTGCAAGGTTAATCCATGCCATTTCCATTGGATATTCTCTTTTATGAGGGGTTTATAATGTAGCTATTTGAATTTGCTTAGGGCTGAAACTATTTTTATTCTTTATTGTAGCACTTTGTTAATAATGAAATCATGCTCCGGTACCAATACAAAAGAGAAGAAATAATTTTATAGTAGCAACACAACCAGCCTGTCACTTGGATCCAAAGGCAATGAGAGGAAGTTTACAGCTATAACAAGGATACACAGAAAGACAGATTTGCTAGTGTGGATCAAATATAAGAACACTATTAAATTGCTGTAACTAAGCTTCAAAAGCTGCTAGAGACGGTAAGATTATCCAAATAATCAGAGAAGTGAAGCTAAGTAAAACTCTTGCAGATAGTGTCCAGTGCGGGTAAGGGATTTTTAAAGCAGCTGTTTTCCGAGGTAACCATGAGCATGGGACCTGGGAGGTTTCTGGCACTGACTCTGCTGGCTTGCCGAGCAGGGCAAGTCCTAAGTCTATCCCAGGCTGAGGCACCCCTTGTCTGTATCCTCTTTCATCCTCACAGTGGGAGGGTGGTTACATTCAATTGGATCCTGTAGGCCAGATTTATGGGTTTAGGCTAAGGGCAGCCAACCTCCTTTCCCATTGCTAGTTTGACTTGCGTCTGGTTTTCCCTGCAGTAGGCTCATAATGCCTGGCAGTTTTGGAGCGGGAGTTGCTGCCATTTCTTGATATAAAGTGGCAGCCTGTGGCTTATATCCATCCTCTTTTGAGTGTTTCAATCTCCTATACAATGAAGAGGGGATCAGTTATAGCACAGGATTCCGTAAATCAATTTATCCAGTTACCTCCCAACTTTAAATTAAAATAAAAATCCTCTCTAACCAGGGCATACAAATGAGCGGTCTGGTGTAGAAAAAGTTTGAGAGCTTGGTTGTAAGAATCAGATGAATAATAGAAACTTTTAAAACCTCAACTAAGCAGTCACTATCTACTGAGGTTCTTCATCACGAGTATCTGAACATCTCCCAGGCATTAATGGATTTTATCCTCACAACAACCCTCTGAGGTAGGGAAATACTATTATCCCTATTTTGTAGATTAGGACTTGAAGCACAGTATAGATTGACTTGCCTGAGATCACACAGGAAATCCATGTCTCAGCCAGTCCCAGGCCACTGTTCTAGTCATTAGTCCTTCCTGTCATCTCTTCATAAAATATGCTAAGACTGTGTATTGCTGTTAGCTCCTGGGTTGGGTCCTGAGTGCCTCTGTTCTGTCATCTTGGGAGAGCAGCTGGGAAACTTCAGCTACTAATTCCCAGATTTGATATATATGGGGTAAAACAGCAAAGGATCAGTGGAGAATCCTCATCTCGGGCATATGCTTCCTCAGTTAGACTTAGGAAGAACTGCTTTTTTTCTCTCTCACTCTTTGTGTTTGGGATGTGTTGTAGGATCTATTTATTTGCTGAAGCTTTTTCTGAATATGTGGTGTGAGCTAGGGGGTTGGGATTTTTTTTTTCATGTGGGGAGTTCTGCTTTTCAGTTGACTTCTTGTTCTTGTTTTTAATATTGTAAATGATCCCAGAGGATGTCAATGAAAGCATATATTAAAAATCTAAATAAAAAAGCAGGACAATCATTTGTCACTGTTTGTTTCCACTGTGATATGCCAATCATAAGAGGACTCAACTGTTCTTAATTAGAAGAGATTTTTCCTCCCCCTTTGAAGAGAGAAAAAGTATTGAAAGGCAGACTCTAAAGTTAGAAAGTAAGCTTCACTTGCTGTTCTTATTTCATGATAGTTCATTTTATTATAAATGTTTACCATCAGCAGCAAACGTACAATAATGGGGAAGAAATTAATCATAGCTTTCAGGCAAATAGAGCTTTCTAAAAAGATGACCCCAGAGCAAATGTAATATCCTAT
Source organism: Natator depressus (assembly GCF_965152275.1). Classification (NCBI taxonomy): domain Eukaryota; kingdom Metazoa; phylum Chordata; order Testudines; family Cheloniidae; genus Natator; species Natator depressus. The sequence continues at coordinate 74,972,374 of NC_134240.1, forward strand.
TAATTAAGCAGCTTGGAGTCCTTGTGGGCCTGTGTGTGCAACTTAAAGGCAAATTTTTAGCTGGCCTTACTTCATTTGTTCTGATTTTGTGAAGTGCTTTGGGAAGAGGCTGCTACTATAAAAAGTCTAAATACAATCATTTTATTAAATTTTTCACATCTTTTCACATTGTCCTTTCAAATTAGTCTTAGAGAAAATGTTCTGAAACCTCCTTGGAATTACTGAAATTCCACTTAAGGAAATACAGAGTGAATATGTCTGTACCTAGGATTTGAGTCATTGTAGGCCATAGCCATTAAAAAACAAAAAGAAATATCTCAGAATCTTCAATACTAAATAGAGTCAAAGTAGAGAAGAGTTACCCTCAACAGCAAATTTTGAACTGAACACTGTTGCTTGTGACAATGTAGTAGAATATTATGTTAGTTAAAAATCATTCCTATGTCAACAGTTCTCCCACTCTACTCAAGTCTGTAAGAATGGGACTATTCACTCTGTGGAGACGTACATAACAATCCCAGATGTTTAAGCAAAACATCAAGAAAGATAAATAGCTTGTGATGGAAATTACCCACTTTCTGCCAAGAACTGTTGAAACCTCATGAAAACTAACAGACAGAAAAGACAGAACATAATAAAAAAGCAGTTATATAAAAGCTGAAAACTTGTTGTTTGTAACAATACATGATGAATGTTGAGGAAAACACTGTTACCGCTAATGTAATAATCCAAGAATCATATGAATTAATAAGGATTATTATTAAACATTTATGCTATTATAAAAGGCAGAAAAATTAGTGGCCTGTGAAAGAGGGAAGGTTTGGAGGGGGCTGCAACTTGACTTTTTTGGTGGGCTAAGGGAAAATGCTAAAATGGAAACTAGCTAGGAGAATGGAAGCTGACACATGCCTGGGCAGTGTAGAACCTATAGGGAAAGGGGAGTTTACTACCTATTACATGAGAGCTAATTGCTGTACTTACTGTTAAATAGTAGAGATATTTTAGCAACTAAGTATTAAATAGGAAATTGTACAGATTTTGAAAAATCTCTCTGGGGGTATGTAACGAGGCAGTGTGGTTCCCTGGCACCCCGGAGAGGGACGAGCCCCTCCGGATGCCAAAGTGGGCGGAGCCAGTGGAGCCTGCACCCGCCCCCCAGAGGTCAAGGTGCAGGACAGGAAGTACAAAAGCCCCACCCCAGAGCTCACTAGAGCGCAGCTGCTGGAGAAGCCAGATGCCTGTGGCCTAGATCCCGGCTGGGAGACTCCTGCAGCTAGCGACCGACCCGAGGCCTGATGCCCACCAGACCCCGGAGAAGTGGTTAAGCCTGCCCGTGGCAAGTTACCCAGAGGAGCTGCCAAGCCTACTGCTCGCCGGGTACCCTGAGGAGCCCATGGTGCTTGATTCCTTGGAGGACACCGTCCCGATGCAGGTATCTCTAGAGGGGGAGGTAGGAAGTAGCCGGGGGGCAGCTGACCCTAGTCTGGCTGCAGCACATCCAGAGCCTAGGTCAGCGTGTTGCGGCCAAGAACCCCACTGACAAAGCAGCGGGCCTTCTTCCGCTGCTAGGGCCCCGGGCTGGGATGCAGTGGAGTGGGAGGGCCTGCGTCCCCCCTGCCACCCCAACGTGTGGGTGGCAATCTCCCCCTCTCCCAGGCCCTTCGGAGCCAGGGCCTGGGCTTGTTGAACTTAACTGTTTGCTCAGCCCCTGCCTGAGGGCCTGAGCCATAGACTCTGTACTGCCCCGCCCTGACCCAGGACCTAGGCCTTTCGAACTTACTTGTTTGCTCGGCCCCGCCTGAGGGCCTGAGCCACGGACTCTTTGCGGCCCGCCCTAGCCCAGGGCCTCGGCTTACTGCTTTACGGTTTGCTTCGTCCCTGTCCAAGGACCGGAGCGTGGGGCTCACTACTGCGCGCCAACCGGGTGTGCGTAGCCCTTGTTTTGCCTCTACCACTGCCATGGTGCAAGAGCCCGCAGCCAGACCAGTTCCCCGACAGAACCAGACCCACGTAACGAGGCGTTGTGGTTCCCCACCGCCCCGGAGAGGGACGAGCTCCGGCCGAACCCTTTTACAGGGTATAATTGATGGGAGCAGAATCAAGACTAATTTTGATTATATTCTGCTTAATCTCCATATGAATGCTAAAACCTACCACAAATAGCACATGAATGTAAGAAGGCAAAATAAGATGGAAACAGGGCAAGTAAAAGTGTGAGAACATTAAATTGTGACTGCCTTGAGTACACCTTTCTAACTCTATCCAGTAATACATTTTAGGATGTCAGGAGTAAAGTCACATTTACCTCTGTTCAGTAATGACAAAGTCGCTCCTGACACTGTCCAGTTAGGACCCCTATTCTGAAATATAACTTGGATGCAATATTGTACCCCTGGAAATGAAAGTTCAGTGCTACAAATGCTGATTTTTCAGGTGCTATAAAGTAATTTCTGTTCCAACATCCAGAACATACTGACCAAACTCACAACTTAGGGTAAATGTTATGAGGTTACTGACTGTTAAACTTTGTTTGTGGGATGGAGGGAGACGGGTTGCTGCATATTCATCTTGTGTGGGCCAGTAGATATCTTCACATACAAATAATTTCTGCAGTTCCTGCAATATCTGTTTCCAGCAGAACAGCAACAGTTGCCAACTAAGTAGAACTCAAGATATCTGCCATGTATACAGGCTGCTCTTGTATATAGTCTCTAGCAAAGGGTCACATTCTATCTTTACTGAAACTGGTTGCAGACTCTCCCATGTTGTATCAGCCTTTTTCTTGCATCATATGTACATCCTGCCTCTAATCTTTGAATGTTAAGGACACAGCTGTCATCGCAACCACACACAGCTTCATGAGCTTTTTGCTTGTACAAACACAACATTGCCTACTTTTTGTTTGAAATGATTAATGAGGACAATGTCAAAAGCAGTTAGCAACATGGATGAAAACTTTACAGGATGCTTTTTTTTAACATGATTAAAAATAATGACGGTAGATGAAATAATGCTTCTGGCAATACTAGTTTTCTTGGCTGCTGGTGTTGTCTGCTCACCTCTCGTGGATCTTGGCTTTCCCGTTATTGGCTCCGACTTTCTGCTTTCTCTTGGTTCACAGTCAAGTTTCAGACAGATGCTGGTGGGAAATTTTAGAGCCCTTTAAATTTTCAAGTCAAGATTAAGAAAGCAGAGATTAGTATCAAGGTGCCTGATGCATGTCTTGGAGCACTCCAAAAGTATCAGCAGCCAAGGTACTGATGGTGGCTGGTTGCCAGTGTGCCAAATGAAACCCATGTCTGTGTAAGGGCCACATAAACAATGCCCCCTCTGGTTGTAAGCACAGTTCTGGTAGGTATAGTTGTCTTTAAGTATCCACAAAAACAACAAGGAGTCCCGTGGCACCTTAAAGACTAACAGATTTATTTGAGCATAAGCTTTGTGGGTAAAAACCTTACTTCTTCAGATGCATGGAGTGAAAGTTACAGATGCAGACATAAATATACTGACACATGAAGAGAAGGGAGTTACCTCACAAGTGGAGAACCAGTGCTGAAAGGGCCAATTCGATCAGGGTGGATGTACATTGCGCTACATTGATGACATCTTCATCACATGGATCCACGGGAAGGAGGCCCTTGAAGAATTCCACCTGGATTTCAACAATTTCCACCCCACCATCAACCTCAGCATGGACCGATCCACACAAGAGATCCACTTCCTGGACCCTACAGTGCAAATAAGTGATGGTCACATAAATACCACCCTATACCGGAAACCTACTGACTGCTATACTTACCTACATGCCTCCAGCTTCCATCCAGGACACATCACACGATCCATTGTCTACAGCCAAGCCCTAAGATACAATCGAATTTGCTCCAATCCCTCAGACAGAGACAAACACCTACAAGATCTTTATCAAGCATTCTTAAAACTACAATACCCACCTGGGGAAGTGAGGAAACACACTGACAGAGCGAGACGGGTACCCAGAAATCACCTACTACAGGACAGGCCCCACAAGAAAAATAACAGAACACAACTGGCCATCACGTACAGCCCCCAACTAAAACCTCTCCAGCACATTATCAACGATCTACAACCTATCCTGGAAAACGATCCCTCACTCTCACAGATGTTGGGAGACAGGCCAGTCCTCGCTTATAGACAGCCCCCCAACCTGAAGCAAATACTCACCAGCAACTACACACCACACCACAGAAACACTAACCCAGGAACCAATCCCAGTAGCAAATCTCATTGCCTACTCTGTCCCCATATCTACTCTAGTGACACCATCAGAGGACCCAACCACATCAGCCATACCATCAGAGGCTTATTCACCTGCATGTCTACTAATGTTATATATGCCATCATGTGCCAGTAATGCGCCTCTGCCATGTACATTGGCCAAACCGGACAGTCCCTACGTAAAAGAATAAATGGCCACAAATCAGACATCAGGAATGGGAACACACAAAAGCCAGTGGGAGAACACTTCAATCTTCCTGTACATTCTATAACAGATTTGAAAGTAGCTATACTTGAACAAAAAAACTTCAAAACAGACTTCAAAGAGAAACAGCAGAACTAAAATTCATTTGCAAATTTAACACCATTAATTTGGGCTTGAATAGGGACTGGGAGTGGCTGGCTCATTATAGAAGCAGCTTTGCCTTTCCTAGAATTGACACCTCCTCATCTATTGTTGGGAGTGGACTACATCCACCCTGATTTGGCCCTGTCAACACTGATTCTCCACTTGTGAGGTAACTCCCTTCTCTTCATGTGTCAGTATATTTATGTCTGTAACTAACTTTCACTCCATGCATCTGAAGAAGTAAGGTTTTTACCCACGAAGCTTGTGCTCAAATAAATCTGTTAGTCTTTAAGGTGCCACGGGACTCCTTGTTGTTTTTGTGGTACAGACTAACACGGCTACCCCCGGATATTTAAGTATCCAGTTATTCTTAGCTGAAAGTTCATTAATGAGAGGGCATGTTGAGAAGGGTATGTTTGTTTTTTCATAATAAGTAGCATCTGTCCTTTGCTCTGGGCACCCCTTGACCCAATTTAAAAATAAAGTTACATAGACAGACTCCTGCAAGGAGACATTCCCCCTCTTTGACCAAACAATCGTTTATTCATAGTGAGCATGATTCCCTAATGGCTGGCCACCAGGTTTTGAATATACGCTAGGGGGTTTATGCTTACTACGAATAAAGGTGCCGAGTCTTTGCACTGAGGTGTTAAGAAAATTAGTAACAACATGGTTGCCAATAAACAGGGTTTGTAACCTGTTACCATGTTACCATAAATTCCCCAGTTTTTCATGTAGTTTTAATGGGAAGCAATTGTGGTATCTTAGATAGCAGTGTGTAATTATTGTTGTTAAACAATCCCTTTTGAATGCCAGCTACTAAAATGCAAAGGTAGCTTGCTTGCTTGCTTCCTGAATGGCTGCAATGTTTATACTGAGGCATAATTCTGAAAACTACTATAGCCATCTTTGCATTTGTGCACTTCCATAGTATCCTGCCACTATCCTCTGGAACTGCTGCAGTTCACCACACTCCAGAGCTGCCGAAGTGAGATAAAAGAACAATGAGAACAAGATCATTTGATAATCTAATTCATAGTATAATTTCCTGCTATGTAAGCATGCCAGAGGAAGAAAGAGAGAGGGCGATTCTGGCTTGAACAGTATTGCAAATCAAATTACATTTTAGAAATCAAATTTATGATTTATTACAACAATCTGTAATCCTCTAACCCCCACTTTTATTACCTATGACTGCAGAGGTGTTAACTGGCAACTTCACCTTGAATGGTCTCTTAAATATGTGTTAGCTAGTAGTGCTAAATAATCTGTTCCACCTTGTATTTAGCTATGATGCTCGGAATACCTTTCCCAGACCTGAAGAAGAGCCCAGTGTAGCTCAAAAGCTTGTCTCTCCCACCAGCAGAAGTTGGTCCAATAAAAGATACTGTCTCACCCAGCTTGTCTCTCACTATTCTAATAGTGGTCTTGCCAATGCTGCATACAGAGGCAAGATCACTTCTTTACTTCTGCTTGATATTCTTCCTTTTATACATCCAAGGATCTTATTAGCACTTTTTTCCACTGCAGTGCACTGAGAGCTCATGTTGAGGGGTTCATTGGTGATGAACCCGTAAGTTGTTTTCTGAGTCATTGCTTTCCAAGCCACTGTCTCCCACATTCTAGTTATAACCTGCATTCTTTGTTCACAGATGTATTATCTTGAATAAGATTGTGTTAAAAACACCTTTTGTTAGATGGTGAGCACTTTGCCAGACGATTCAGATCACTTTGTAAAAATAACCTGTCCTCCGTAGTGACTACTCTATAAATATTTGTACCATCTGCAAACTTTACCAGCAGTGATTTTATATCATCTAGATTGTTGATTTTATAAGCCTCATGATGTTTAATCATTACATTATGAATCCTTAAGCTTGAAGACATGTTATCTTTTGGTCTGGTCTGAAAGCCCTTTTATAGGTGCATTTTTACATTACGAAGTTTGAGATACAGTATGAAACTAATTCAATACTATGTAAAAATGTCTTCTCCTTTAGGAAGTTAGGCAGAAGTAGAGTCTTGAGATTATTTTTTAAGACTGGACTAGTTGTTTTAACTGAATATTTTGTGTATACTGGATAGTGTATACTGTAGTTGCAACCCACAACAAAAAATAATCCATGCTCATTGTTTCTCCTTGGAGATTTTTTGATTGAGTCTAAGATTTTCTGAACTTCCCAAGACTTGGCAGGAGCCAAATGAAGTCTTCCACAGCTACTGAAGGGAGGCTGTTTTTCTGTAAACATTATAATTTTTTCCATATCTCTGTACTACCGGTGTTGCATAGAAGAGTCAAAGAGGTGAAAAGTTTTCTCGGTTGACCTCTTTTATAGCTATTCACCAGGGCAGTTTTTCTGTAACTGGATTCTGTAGTGAAAGGGATGGCCCATCCGCTTGCTAGTAAAGTGTGTTTAGAAACATGTTTTGATTTATAGTGACCCCCAAGCCAAAGCTAATAGTGGCAAAGTTACTGTAATTATGTGTTCTTCTTTTGAAGCTTTTCTTCATCACTTGCTATTTTTAAATCCAGATTAGATTTCAAACAGGAATTAATTCAGGGAAGTTTTGTGGCCTGTGTTACGCAGGAAGGCACACTAAGTGACCACAGTGGTGCTTTCTGGCCTTACAATCTATTAATATACTTTTTAATAAGGAACGCTTCTGGCACATTTCTTTCTTCTCTGTAATTACATTGAATATTATACTGTATAATGATCCAAATAAAAAGCAGGATAGCACAAAGATTAAAATGAAGAGTTGGTGAAAAAACAAGTGGAAGAGGGTCAGTGTTTGAGTACTGCAAGAGCTACCATGATATGTCTTATATAGAGCCAGAGCAAACATCACAATACTTTGCTTTCACCTTTAGTGGTAGGTGTAATGACCAATCAGTCGGTGTCAGAGCCAAGCTCTACGGTACAACCGCATTTGCTCCAACCCCTCAGAGAGAGACAAACACCTACAAGATCTCTATCAAGCATTCTTACAAGTACAATACCTACCTGCTGAAGTGAAGAAACAGATTGACAGAGCCAGAAGAGTACCCAGAAGTCACCTACTACAGGACAGGCCCGAAAAAGAAAATAACAGAATGCCACTAGCCATCACCCTCAGCCCCCAACTAAAACCTCTCCAACGCATCATCAAGGATCGACAACCTATCCTGAAGGACGACCCATCACTCTCACAAATCTTGGGAGACAGACCAGTCCTTGCCTACAGACAGCCCCCCAACCTGAAGCAAATACTCACCAGCAACTACACACCACACCACAGAAACACTAACCCAGGAACCAATCCCAGTAGCAAATCTCATTGCCTACTCTGTCCCCATATCTACTCTAGTGACACCATCAGAGGACCCAACCACATCAGCCATACCATCAGAGGCTCGTTCACCTGCACATCTACCAATGTGATATATGCCATCATGTGCCAGCAATGCCCCTCTGCCATGTACATTAGTCAAACTGGACAGTCTCTACGTAAAAGAATAAATGGACACAAATCAGATGTCAAGAATTATAACATTCATAAACCAGTCGAAGAACACTTCAGTCTCTCTGATCGCTCGATCTCTGACCTAAAAGTCGCAATATTACAACAAAAAAACTTCAAAAACAGACTCCAACGAGAGACTGCTGAATTGGAATTAATTTGCAAACTGGATACAATTAACTCAGGCTTGAATAGAGACTGGGAGTGGATGAGTCATTACACAAAGTAAAACTATTTCCCCATGTTTATTCACCCCTCCCCCCACACTGTTCCTCAGACATTCTTGTTAACTGCTGGAAATGGCCCACCTTGATTATCACTACCAAAGGTTCCCCCACCCCACCCCCTGCTCTCCTGTGGTAATAGCTCATCTTAAGTGATCACTTTCCTTACAGTGTGTGTGATAACACACATTTTTTCATGTTCTGTGTGTATATAAATCTCCTCACTGTATTTTCCACTGAATGCATCCGATGAAGTGAGCTGTAGCTCACGAAAGCTTATGCTCAAATAAATTGGCTAGTCTCTAAGGTGCCACTAGTACTCCTTTTCTTTTTGCATATATTGTATATCTTAGAATCTCTTGTCCAAGTGAAAAAGGGAAAGAATTGAGAGTCTCTCTATCTCTGTGGGTATGTCTCTACAGCAGCTGGGTAGCTGCTTCCCAGCACAAGTAGACAGACAGGCTAGCTCTGATTAAGTTAGCGCACTAAAAATAGCAGTGTGATCACACTGGAATGGGTGGTGGCTAGGGTTTGCCACCAGATTACAAGCCCGCCTGATCCCCTGGGTATGTACTCAAGCAGCTAGCCTGAGCTGCCACTTGTGCTCTCAAGGCCACACTGCTGTTTTTAGAGTGCCAGCAAGCAGAGCTAGAGTATGTCTGACTACCTGCACTGGGAAGCATGCTCCCAGCTGCTGTGTAGAAGTACCTTTTGGGAGCCCAAAGCAAGTTTTATAAAATATCACCAAGTCAGTGACTTCAGGAGGTAGAGAACCTTTCATGACGGCTACATCAACTTTGTGTCACTTATAAAGAACTGGGGTGAAATCCCAACCCCAATGAAGTCAAAGGGGAAACTCTCCTAGACTGCAGTGGCCAGAATTTCACCCCTGGTATTTAATAAAGAAGCACTCCTAAATGTTTCCTATCCCTAATAGGGTTATAGTTAATAAGCGAAATCTGCATGTGGCATGTGTATAAAAACCTCCATCTGAAGATCTCGACACACTTTACCAACATTAATTTAGCCTCATGGTAACCCCTCAGGTATACAGTTCCCCCATTTTACAGGTGAGGAATTTCAGAGGCCATGAGATTTAGTAACTTGTTCTAAGATCTGCACTCAGGTATTTTCAGGAGATGGGTGAGGTATCCCACTCTATTAGGGGCCATTCCTCCACTGGTGCGAATTGTCATAGCTCCATTGAAGTCAATGGACTTCAGTATGTATCAGTCTGGATATGCATCTGCCTCGGTAGCTCTTCTCAAATCCCAGTGGTAGCATTGGCAAATTCTAATGAAATAGCTGTGTATTTTGGAATGAGAATATCTCTGTCATTGTCTACATTCTAAAGAATGCATTTTAATTACTGCTAGATTCCAGTGTGTGTGTGTATGTGTGTTGGATGTGGGAAGTTAGATGGACTGTGTACCAGTCCCCAACACTGAGCATACTTTTAGAAACCCATTTATTAATGATATTCTTCTTCATTATTTGTGGTGTTGTAATGCCTAGGATCCCCAGTCATGGAGCAGGACTCCTGTGGTAGGCACTGTACAAACACAGAACGAAAAGACAGTCCCTGCCCCAAAGATCTTACAGTCTGAGGGTTAGACAAAAGATAACAGATGGATACAGACAGATGGGGAAGTACGAGGAAACAATATTGCCTAAAAAGACCAGTCAGACTCAGGGTGGGGGAAGCATAGTGAACAATGCTATGACAGCAAAATTCATGTTAGTTCCATGGTGGCTTTTTTTGTTTTTGTTTTTTCAGTGGGTTTACTTACGAGGGGATCAAGTAGATGGAAGGAAAGGGAAGAGGAACTCGAGGAGACGGATGAGGGAAGAAGTGACACGGCACAAATACTACAGTGATGAGTGTGGTATAAAAACCTACACAGAATAGAATAGGTGTGAAATAAAGCTCCAGTGAAGAGACACTGAGGGAGAGGGTGGGAGAAGGAGGAGGGTTGGAGCAAACGGTCAATCAGCATATGGCACAGAGAGAGAACGTTCTACAGTTTTCGCAGGAATGTCCAGAGGTCCCAGCTGGAGTCTCTGGTGGGCTGCTTTCTGCAGTTTTTCCCAAAGGCCACTGGAGAAGGGGAAGTGAGGCAGCATGTGGATCCTAGTGTCCCCAGATTGTAGGTGTGGGATTCTGGGTCCATGGGGAGCTGGGGGAGAAGGACCCCAGCTGGGCCATATTTTACCCTGTCACCCCAAGGGCAAAAGTCCCTGCTTTGGCTGCTTCTGGTCTTACTGGCTGGATTCTCTGACATGGGAGGACAGATTTATTTTTTTTTTACCTTTCACTGTTCTCACCACAATGCTGTTAGTCTTAATAGATAATCCTGGACATGCCGTGTGTGTGTGTATTCTATAGAACTTTCTGCAAATTCTGCCCCTTGCCACAGAATTATGCTCTAGAATCTAAGCTCTCATTTAAAAAAGAAAAAACATTATGTTTTTAGCCTTCTTGGCTATGAGGTCAACTTTAAAAATGCAGACTGAGTGTAAATGGAGCAGTGTTTCCTCAGTGCCTGCAGATAGCCTGAAACAATAATCCCAAGAGGGTGTGAGCTGACCCTTTCACCTCAAATGGGTGTTAATTTAAAATCCTAAAGATGACTCATATATATATGATAGATATAGATAGTCATGATTTTCTAGATTTGAAGGTCAAAAGGACCATTTTGATATTCTAGTCCGACCTCCTGCATAACACAAGCCATGGGACTTCACTGAATTGATTTCTGCTTCAAATCCTACAGCTCTGATTCAACTACAACATTTCTTTAGAAAAATATCCAATCTTGATTTTAAAATTTGCAGTGATGAAGAATCTATCACGCCCCTGGTAAGTTGTTCCCATGGTTAATTATCCTCACTGTTAAAAATTTGCACTGGGTTTCTAGTCTGTCTGTCTAGCTTCAGCTGCCAGCCATTGGATTTTGTTATACCTTTGTCTGCTAGATTGAAGAGCTCCCAGTTATCAAATTTCTGTTCCTCATATGAGTACTTATAGACTGTAATTGTCACTCCTTAACCTTCTCTTAGAAAAGCTAAATAGACTGAGGTCCTTAGACTTTCACGATAAGGAATGTTTTCTAATCCTTTAATCATTCTTGTGGCTCTTCTCTGAACCCTCTCCATTTTATCAACATCCTTCTTGAACCAGAACTGGATGCAGTAGCATTTGAACCAGTGCCAAATACAGACATAATATAACCTCCCTACTCCTACTTGAGATCCCTCTGTTTATATATCCAAGGACCACGTTAAACTTTTTGGCCACAGCATTAAACTGTGAGTTCATGTCCAGCTGATTATACCCATTGATCTCCAAGTCTTTTTCACATGACTGATTCCCAGGATAGAGTTCCTCATTTCACTGCTGATTATTTTAGAAACATCCAACTAGTCTGTTTATCCCACTATTTAAAGTTGACTACATCCTCTCTCTGGCCCATACACACTTTTTGTACTTATTTAATTGGTACAAAAATTATATGTAGACAAGCTCTAAATTCCAAAAGCCCCCACTCTGCCCCCTAGCCACCTGCCAGTCCTCTAATTTCCCTGACAATATCTACAATGCATGTGTGACTGAATTCTCAATACAAAAATCTGTGGCCTACTGAAAACTCAAATGGAGCAGAGTATAAAAGTTTTAATAGCAACATAAAGAACACCGGAGTTTCTACACTGATTGTATTCTTGTATGGATTTTTAAAACTTTATGTAAATGAAGCTGCTGCAGAATTTCTCTTCTAACTCGCCTCGGTGCTGCAGAAACCAGGAAGATTGCTGCAGAGTTTAGATTGTTTACTGTGGCTGGGAGTATGACAGTAAAAATGGTTGGAGTTTACTTAGTTCTAGACTTACTTTTGAAAGTGAAGGTCTTGCTGCGGGGGGGAACCCATTTCAGCACAATAGGGCTTTTAAAATAATGTAATTGTTCTGTTGATACAGTGCTCTGAATTTTTAAGAAAAGATTTAGGTTTTGTCTGTAACTCAAATAGCCCATTTGCAGGAGACGTGTGCTTACCACAAAACCACTTGTATGTTACTGTCTTTTCATGAGCAGTACATTGGTGAACACGTGCAATGAAACCATATAATTATTATTATACTTTGTATTACTGTCAGGGCTGGGAGCCCCAGGCATGGACCAAGAGCCAATTGTGCTAGGCGCTGTGCACACACAGAACAAACAGATAATCCACTCCCCAGAGAGCTTAGTCTAACTGTGCAGACAGGTATGGGGTCACATGTGTCCATATTTGGGCCACAACTAGGATGCTAATAAGGAGCCCTTTTCCTGCTAATATAATTATTTGAAAAAATAGCATGTTATTGTGAATTTTATTTAATAACAAACACAACAACACTACCCTATTCCAGGGCTAGGTTTGTCAACTGTGTTTAAAAGTACATGACTCTAAAACAAGTATTAGCAAAACGGGGGGAGGAGGAAATGAAATCCCTCCATTCCAACATATTGTTCTGGATTCTGCACAAACTGAGAAAGTGACTGCTTCATGCACATGTGGTGTAACAGTTCCATATGTTTTTAAAGTTCAGAAGCATTCTACATTGATGAGGTTGCTGTGATATAATCAGACCTCAGCGCTGTGGGAGAAGTCAGGCATTATTCACATGCATCATGCAAATCAATAGTAAAAATGGTCACAAGTAATCTTTATTCCCCAATCTGTGCTTATTTGCTACATTTTTGTGCAAACACAACAGCAAACATTTACATTTTAAAAATAATCATTTTAAACATCCGATAGAAGGATTGTCATATGTTTAAAGTCACCAGTACTACTGCAAGAGAGAGAGTTAGAGGTAATAGAGGGCAGAGAGTTTCCAGCAACAGGGCTGGAGCTAGGCAGAGCTTTCTCAACTCCCCTACTGTGGCAGCAGATGGAAAGGTTGGCAAGAAGGAAAGATAGTGCTTTGATAGTATGCCATACTTCAGAGGGCTGGCTGCATCGGATGAGTTGCTAATTAGCTAAATTCAGGTAAGTGCATTAACTAGGAAGAGAGGAACAACAACACACACTGTCAGGATGAGGGGAATGCCAGAGATATGCCAAAGTGGCCACAAAAATGTAACCAAACAGTTAATGGTGTTTTGAGGGTTTTCCCTGCTTTTGACCCTCTGTAACTTTTTCCCAGGCCAGAAAATCAGAATTATGGGTTTCCATTAACTGAATAAACAAAAAACTTCCATTTCAGCTTTCTGTAAACTTCTGCAAAACATGTTGAAGTTTCAGAACTTTGCTGTGTCCTGAAGCTCTGACAAACTGAATGTAAAAGAAATAGCAAAGTGTATCCCTAAGGAAATGACTTATTCATTGCATTTAACTTTAATTGTCTGAGGCTCCTGCTGAAGGCATTATTCTGTAATTTGAGTAGTAAACAAAGTCAGTATTAGAGAGAGAGAATCCATTTCCCTTTCTGTTATAGAAAACTGTCAAAAGCAGGAGAAATATTTTGTGAAACATTTCAAAATATCTAACTTTAAATTTTGCAGCATTGTTTTGTTTTGTAAAACATTCATATTGTCAACTGAAATTTTCTCAGCATTGCTATCTCTCATGATGTTATCAATAGTCATAACGTTCAGTGTTTTTTAAAGCCTAAGCTCCTGAAATCAGGTGATTCATGACAGTCTCAGCTTAAGAGTAATTTTACAGCCCACATGGTTGAGGAGAAAAGCTTTACAACATGATCCCTAAAGGGTTAAAATAAGAAGGCAAATAAAAAGACCCACACTCTATTGTTTTAAATTAGGGCTATCAAGTGATTAAAAAAATTAATCTCATTTAATCGTGCTGCTAAACAATAATAGAATACAATTTATTTAAATTTTGTTAATGTTTTCTACATTTTCAAATATATTGATTTCAATTACAACACAGAATACAAAGTGTACAGTGTTCACTTTATATTTATTTTTGATTACAAGTATTTGCACTGTAAAAAACAAAAGAAATATTTTTTCAATTCAATCTTTTTCATGAAAGTTGAACTTACAAAGGTAGAATTATTTACCAAAAAACCCTGCATTCAAAAATAAAACCATGTAAAACTTTAGAGCCTACAAGTCCAGTCAGTTCTTCTTGTTCAGCCAATCGCTCAAATAATTTTGTTTACATTTGCAGGAGATAATGCTGCCTGCTTCTTGTTTACAATGTCACCTGAAAGTGAGAACAGGCATTTGCGAGGCATCGTTGTAGCCGGTGTCACAAGATATTTACATGCCAGATGCGCTAAAGATTCATATGTCCCTTGATGCTTCAACCACCATTCCACAGGACATGCTTCCATGCTGATGACGGTTCTGCTCGATAACGATCCAAAGAGGTGCAGACCGACGCATGTTCATTTTCATTATTTGAGTCAGATGCCACCAGCAGAAGGTTGATTTTCTTTTTCGGTGGTTTGGGTTCTGTAGTTTCCGCATCAGAGGGTTGCTCTTTTAAGACTTCTGAAAGCATGCTCCACACCTCATCCCTCTCAGATTTTGGAAGACACTTCACATTCTCTGGGTCGAGTGCTGTAGCTATCTTTAGAAATTTCACACTATCTTCTTTGCATTTTGTCAAATTTGCACTGAAAGTGTTCTTAAAATGAACAACGTGCTGAGTCATCATCTGAGACTGCTATAACATGAAATATATGGCAGAATGTGGATAAAACAGAGCAGGAGACATACAATTCTCCCACAAGGAGTTCAGTCACAAATTTAATTAACGCATTATTTTTTTAACAAGCGTCATCAGCATGGAAGCATGTCCCCTGGAACGATGGCTGAAGCATGAAGAGGCATATGAATCTTTAGCGCATCTGGCACATAAATATCTTGCAACACCAGCTACAACAGTGCCATGTTAATGCCTGTTCTCACGATCAGGTGACATTGTAATTAAGAAGTGGTTGGCGTTATCTCCCATAAATGTAAACAAACTTGTTTATCTTAGCAATTGGCTGAACAGGAAGTAGGACTGACTGGACTTGTAGGCTCTAAAGTTTTACACTGTTTTGTTTTTGAGTGCAGTTATGTAACAAAAAAAACCCCTACATTTGTAAGTTGCACTTTCATGATAAAGAGTTTGCACTACAGTACTTGTACAAGGTAAATTGAAAAATACTATTTTTGTTTATAATTTTTACAGTGCAAATATTAGTAATCAAAAATAATATAAAGTGAACACTGTACACTTTGTATTCTGTGTTGTAATTGAAATTGTTATATTTGGAAATGGAGAAAAAATCCAAAAATATTTAATAAATTTCAATTGGTATTCTATTGTTTAACTGTGCGATTAATCACGATAAATTTTTTTAAGTTAATCGCATGAGTTAACTGTGATTAATCGACAGCCCTATTTTAAATATGTCATTATTGTGGAGGGCCTTGACTCATGATTTTGAATTTGGGGGGGGTTGTCGATACTGCTACCACAAAAGCCTATCTGAATATTAACAGTGCCCTGTTTGAAAAGACACCATGGAAGATTTGCTGTTGTCCACTTCTAAAGCTTTATCATCAGTTTGGAAAGGTATTTTCAAGTTTCCTTTTGAAATAGAAAATAAAGTTTTTAAAGGGATCATAGGAATGGCATATGTGAAGGAGCAGATCCAAGATGGTGTGTTAGTATTCCACAGCTGCTTTGGTATGGAGTCAAATAGGAGGTATGTGCCCATCACATCTTTAACGTAGTACGGAGGTTTAAAAAACTTCTAATGTCTGTAAAGTAGCACTGTAGGCCAAATTTGGGTCATACGAACAATTAAAAGCTCCCTATAAATGTCACTCTTTTAATTATTAAAGAGACAGATTTATCCTACTTCATCAAACTGTCGTAGTTGAAGCTGCTGTGTGTCAGTTATTAGCACAATATACTTACATCTGAATTAAGTCACATCTGAGGATAGTGAGCTGTGAATTGTATTTTAAAATCCCTCACTGAGCTGTGAGATGACAATTCTGCCCGGAGGCATCCATCTGGAATCTTAGAAAATCATGAACCAGATGTATTTCATAAGAGTCTGGAAACATGCCCTGTAATAACTTTACAAAACACAATTCTGGCTGAACTAATACCCTTCATTAGGTCAATATAAAAATGGTAGATATTTAGCAATTCAAAGCTTCTCTTTAAAAGATCGATCACATTAAAAAAATACCCACATATTTTAAAGGCCTGTCTTTTCCTTACAAGTATGGTTTAAGAAAATTGCCTACTGCTTATTGAATCTTATATCTTTCTTGAATTTCTCTGATAATTAAGTGGAGAAATACTTTCAATGTTACCATACTATTTTAAAAAGCGGGTGTCTTACAGAACAGAAAATTAGATGTAAGTTAAACATATTTATGGTGAATATGTATAATTGATAAATTCCCTTGAGTATATGGTTCATATATTATAGTCAATTATTTCTATTTTCCCCATCTGGATCAGGTGACTTCTACCAGTTCAGAAAGCGATGTAGAAGGGTACAGGTGGATTTAGGATAACCAGCGTCTTGTAGTTTATTTCTGTGGATGACATTGCAATACTGTAAAGTGCTGAATCGTTAGACCTAAGGAGCTCTTCTGAGAAACGGTAGATATTTTTGGTCTCACCATTGTCCTCATGGGTACACCTGCTTATTGCCAATTCTCTCTATGGTAACATGAAAGCAAAATACAGTGCTGGATACTGAAGATTTAGTGTAAACTCCTGTTGATCCCCCTGCTGCTTGTACTAAGCCTTAAGGAGGATTAAGAGAAGTAATATCCTGACATCAGCTTATTTTTCTTAAATAGTATAGTCTCTCTTTATTTAGTGTTGGTTTTTTTTCTGAAAATACAGTGGGCTGCTTTGGCTGTAAATCTAGGGTTTTAATAAAGGTTTTCATCATATGCTGCTGCTACTTTTTATTGGAAGTTGCAGAGAGGTTTGTGAGTTCATTGATGTGAAGAGGAGGCTCCCCCTGAAAATAAATCAAGTGTAGCCTTTGTGATTCCGGGACGCCAGGGGAGGAAGAAATTTCTTGTGACCATAATACTCAGATAGTTTCCAGAAGATTGTTACACAGTGTTACCATCTCTCACAATTTTATCAACCGTCTTATAGTATTTAGTGTTTTTCCTACAACCCCATCCCCTGGAGTCAAGTAATTACATGAGAATCTCAGCTTTTTTTTTTTTTCCTTTAAAGGAAGTTTCTATCCCTCATGGCTGTGAATAAACGTTTGAATACATGACACAGTGCACCCTAGAGGCTCAGAAGGCAAAGGAAAAGAACCCAAAATTTATTATAATTTTTTTTTAATTTCATGAATTTAAAATCAGTCGCAGGAGTTTTGAGGCCTGACTTGTGATTTTTGAATGATTAGGGTTGGAAGTATTGCAGGGGTTCTCAAACTTCATTGCACCGCCACCCACTTCTGACAAAAAAAAAATGACTATATGACCCCAGAAGTGGGGACTGAAGATTGAGCCTGCCCGAGTCCCACTACCCTGGGTGGGGGTGCCAAAGCTGAAGCCCAAGGGCTTCAGCCCCAGGCAGGGGGCCTGTAATCTGAGCCCCACCCCCCCAGTGCTGAAGCTCTCGGGCTTCAGATTCAGCCCCAGGCAGGGGGCCTGTAACCTGAGCCCTACCCTCCAGTGCTGAAGCCCTCGGGCTTCCAGGTGGTGGGGCTCAGGCTTCAGGCCTGGGCCCCAGCAAGTCTAAGCCAGCCCTGGCGACCCCATTAAAATGGGGTCATGACCCACAGTTTGAGAACTGCTGCTGTAGAGAACTAGGAGTTTAATGGCAATATAACATTAGGTCAAAGACTTGTGTATCAAAGCAAGTGATGGTACAGTGGTAACAGAACTGCTACCTGAATCCATCAGTCATTATAGGCTAGATCCACAAAGGGACTTCGGCGTTGCAACACTTAGCATTGCAACACCTAACTTCTAGGCACCTTGTCACCCACTGGAATCCCACAGCCATGAGTTAGGCACCTAGGCTCCTTATACCGTGCATGAGGAGAGTTAGGTGGCTAGGAATGGGATTCACAGAAATCAGCATACTGAGCAGGGAGCTACCTAAGCTAGCCAATAAGAAATGCTGAGGAGAGGGTGTGGCCTAAACCCTGCCCCTCAAGAGGACCTAAATGCTTAAGTCTGGCCCAGAGGGAGGCACCTACCTCTGCTTGGGATTCTCAAACACAAAACCTCTCCTGCAGTTAGGCGCCTGAAGAAATTTTTTGTAAGAAACACTAGTGGGCGGGGAGTGGGTGCCCCCTTATAATTTTCAGCCCATTGGTTAGAGCACTTCCCTGGGATGTGAGAGCGCTAGTTTCAATTCTCCCCTTGGCTTGATCAGGAGAAGGGAGTGGGTGCCCCCTTATAATTTTCAGCCCATTGGTTAGAGCACTTCCCTGGGGTGTGAGAGCGCTAGTTTCAATTCTCCCCTTGGCTTGATCAGGAGAAGGGATTGGAACTTGGGTCTCCTACATCCCCGGTGAGTGCCCTAACCACTAGGACATTGGGTATTATGCACCAGGGTTCTCAATCTATCCTGCTGAAGCTGTTCCATTGTGTATCAATATTCAAGTAGTCCCTGGAGGCCTGGACTGGAACCTGGGTCACCCACCTCCCAGGTGAGTGCACTACCCACTGGGCTCTAGAGAAGTTTTCACACTCTGTCTTTGGTCCAATGAATATTTAAGAATCAGTGGAACAGCTTCAAGAGCAGAGCTCTGCCCTAGAATACCCTTCAGTCCAGTGTCTAGAGTACTTGCCTCAGAGGAAGGGAGACCCAAGTTCACATTCCTTCTCTGCATTAGGCAGAAGGGAAGTGGAACTGAACTCAGGTTCCCTGCATTCTAGGGCAGTGCACTAACCACTGGTCTGAAAAAGTTAGAAGGGTCGGGGTCAATGTTCCCTCTAATTTTTGACAAGCTGTGTGCGCAAAAAATTTCTTCTGTGCAAATTGTTGGGCTTCTGTGCAAATTTTTGTGCGCGCGGTGTTTCACCGTGTGCGCGGGGTTTAGGATCTGTGTGCGTGCGCACAGCTTAGAGGGTACAGTGGTCGGGGTACCATCATGTTGTTCCCACCATCCGCAGCTGATTTATGTGGGGTTAGGCATGCTCAGAGCAGACAAGATAGGCTGGGGATACCTAGTTTGAGGATCCTGCTGTGGCATAGGCATGAGATAAGCACCTAGACTTGTACAAACTTAGGTGTCTACTAGACTTTAGTTTTCTACAGAGTTAAGTGGTAGCTGAGTGGGGTTTTTGAGAAACTCAGTGGTGCTTAAATGTTGGATTTAGGGGCCTAAGGCATCTAGATGCCATTAGGAATCTCTGTCCTTTTGTGGATGTGGTCCTATGGCCCTGTCTACTAAACACTGGTCAGGAAAGTTATGTGACAACGTCACTACTTCAGTCATGCTTAAATACAGGTGCTGCCAGGGTTTCCCTTGTCAGGAAGGCCTCACCTTGCTATCAACTCGTATGTAAAATAGTTCATATCTAGCAAAAGGAGGGCTGAGGGTTATCAACTCTGACTCCTTCTCCTGCCCTAAACACAGTTTACAAAGCCTTTTTCTTTTATGTGCTTAGTCTGGCATAGAGAATGTGTCCCTTGAAACCACTCCCCCTTGGTGTGGTATCCAATCAGAACCAATGTCCAACTGGAGTCGCCCTGTCTGGGATTCCTTGGCCAGACAAAGGGATTGCTCGCTCCCATCCACCATGTCTTTGAAACAAAACACAGCAATATGGCAATGAAGTAGTACCCCACCCAAGTACTAGGGTTGTTGCAGCAGTTCTAGCTAAGCCCCTCAGACCCCAATGTTAATCTCCCCCCGACCCCGTGTGGAGCTATTAACTTAATTCTCCATGCATCTGAATAAGTGGTTTTTTTGTCAAGGAAAGCTTATGCCCAAATAAATCTGTTAGTCTTTAAGGTGCAACCAGACTTGTGTTTGTGGATACAGACTAACATGGCTACCCCTCTGATACTTAATTTCTTTAACATTTTTTACCTCCTAAATGAATTCTGAGTACAATTCTGACCAACAGAGTTAGTGTTATCTTTTTTATTTTTACAATCTGCACCAAGGATACATCTAAGCAAATTGTATTGTCTGACTGGAATATTAAAGACAGGCCCAGTACATCCTCCGTCCCTGTTAATTTGAAGAATGATAGGGACACTTCACTCTTCAGAACTGGAACTTGGGCAAAATTCTTCTGAAGAAGAAGAATTGTAAAGAACAGTTGTTTAGGTTAAACTATTAAACTCTGAACATTTAAAATATAAAATCTTAAGAGTTTCCTATTCTCCTCCCATGGGGTGATTACAGCTGTCCGAAGTGGGATGAAGTCAACAGAAGAAAGCTTTTGTCTTCCTGTGATTGTATGCTGTCTAGCTGTAGTAATTTCACAAGAGTAGGAATGTGTTTTGAGTCTTATGGCTCCTATTACATTAGGAAAATCCTCCCACAGCATGGGCCTTTCTAAATATCCCTCCTGAGTTACTGGAATGCGAGCCATTCAGCTGATTCCTTGTGGCCTTCAGAAATGGGCTGCAGTCACATGGCCTGACCAGTGGGACTGATTATTGCTGCTTTCTCTAAAGGAGACAGAATTAAAAAATAACAATGAA
This sequence comes from Natator depressus, assembly GCF_965152275.1. Lineage (NCBI taxonomy): Eukaryota > Metazoa > Chordata > Testudines > Cheloniidae > Natator > Natator depressus. The sequence continues at coordinate 74,993,373 of NC_134240.1, forward strand.
ATAGTTATCTCTGGAAGTGACTCTCTTCCATGCTAAAACGTGGGACAGGATGGCTTTTAAGAGGCAGCACTTTTCATAAATAGAAAGTGAGGACAAGCAAAAGAGATGGGAGAGTGTTTCACACAAACTTTTGGGAGGTAGGTGAAATATTCCCATCTTTTTGACCCGATTCTTTCACACAGACCGTGAAAGGTCCAATTAAGAAAAGACATGCCAGAAAAGATTAAAAAACAAACAAACCCATAAACGGAGGGGAAAAAGTATTCAGCCTTTTTCTGAGGACTTTAATAACCCTAAATATGGTTTAAAAGCATTTCACAATCACACCCTGGCAAAGTGCGTTATGATCATGGCCAATTTCCCTCCCACACATGTGCAGTCTCAAAGGTAATAGGGCTCTGAATGCTGGACAGTTAATGCATTGTAGGAAAATCTGTTGGAGACTGTTGCTCTTTGTTGTGCGGTGCTTGTAGTTCAGAGTCATCATTTCAGAAAAATTCTTGGGGGGAGGGCAAAGTTGTGTCAGTGCTCCCTGCTGAGACTGTGGCTACTTGTGGGGGGGGGGGCTGAGGAGGGGGGGTTAGCCGAGGTGGGCAGGGAGGTGGCGAGCTGGTCCTGTCCCAGGAACAGGGTGGGAGAGGGGGGTCACATCTTACCAATGGCTGACCGAGACAGGGATTGAGGCCCAGCTCTCTCTATGCATAGCTGTAGCCCAGATGCAGCTGCTTCTGCTTTCTGGCTGGCTGGAGGGGAGATGGAGCTGGTGATGACAACGTGGCACTTAGGAGCCCCACCCCACCCCACGGTAGCCTCCACTGGCCCAGGCGAGATAATGCAGCACCAGCTGGTGAAACTCTATGAAAGGCTGGGGGCAAACAAAGATCTGGAGGGGGGGAGGCTGGGCTCTCCTCCCACCCCACCTTACCTCACCTCATGTAGCCCTGTGGTAGTTTATTAATATTTAACACGCTGTCGTGAATAGTAGATTTAATAGACAACCCGCTGGCTGCCTCTTCTGTTGGCTTTTGTTATTGCCTGAGATTTGGCAATTCGTCAAAGCTGAATTTCTCTTTTCTGTTGCCATTTCTGTGGTGGGGATGGGAAAGTCTTGTACAGCGCAAGGGGATGGCCGTCAACTCTGGACCTTGCTGCATGGCATTCTTTCCATTATAACATGATCTCAAGAGGAGCTCTTGGAGAATGAAGTGCAATTTGTTCCTCTCAGTAGCTGGTTGCAGTTAAAGAAACACTGTCAGCTCAGAAATTGCATTTAAAAAAAATCATTGTGTGCTTTTAGGCTGGGGTTTTATTCAGGTTTGAGGCATTTTTCTTTATGCAAATTTTAATGCATATAAAAGATTTTGAAGCCCACACATCCTAGTACTTGTTGCTCATATGCAGAAATCCACCAGGCCTAAGCACTATAGAATCCATGTACATTCTGTACTGTCGTGGTATTGATTCTTTCTCCTCTCCCCCTGAGAGTCCACTGCTTCAAGGAGGCTGATTCCTCCCTCCTCCAGGACAGACCCCCCCCACACACACACACCTGAAGACAGGGAGCAGTTGTCCAGAGAGGGGAAGACCCCAGCCTGCCCCAAAAGGATGCCCCATAGCAAATGGCTCTTGGGAGAGTGGCTCTTTTCACTGCCACCCCACATAAGGGCAAATTTGCAGTGCAAGAGGGTGGGTCCATGGGGTGTGTCTGTGCACACCTTGGGTCCTAGATTGCATTAATTCAGCTGTGGTCTGGGACTTGGGCCCATGCCAGTTACCCTGTTGGTATCTGGGCTGAACAATGCAGCAGAGAATCTAAACCATCCTGAGCCTCCACCCCTTAAAAAAAAAAAAAGTCTTGATAATATGATTTTAAAAATGAAATAAAAAGGGAGAAGAGGGTGTGAAACATCATACAGTACACACTAGGATTTTTTACACAAAACTGTTGTTACCAAATCCTTTCAATGAGACAGATTTGGAGATTAGGACTCTCAGCAGTGGAGTAAGCATATAATATATTGGCTACATGTGCATATGTAACCCACTGGTGAGTCTGAGTCCCTCTCTGTCCACTCTTTCTGATCTATAGGCCATGATTCCTTCACAGACACCAGCTACAGAGCTTTAGCTCAAGCAGGTCCTTAGTCTGCATCTTGGCTGACACATCAGAGATTAAACTATCTATTATAGATAGCTGATATAATTTCTTGATTTCACTGTAATGATGGCTATTTTTATAATTTAAAAGTGTAAGCCCCTGAAATACACACATCAAAAGAAATTCGAATAGCCCAGTGAAATTCTCCAGTAACATACTGACCACATAGAACTCTCTCAAAAAGTATACACCATATAGATTACAAAGCAGAGAGGTTTTTTAATACGCTGACCTTGCTCAGTTATAAATCTCCGAGAAACAGGATGCAGTACTTCAAACTTTTCAAAGTGGTTTAATTGATATGATTTTTCCTCTATATTTTCCAGGGGTCTCTGAGGCCTGAACAGTATTCACTCTGGTTAATTTTGCTTACTGATTTACAATTTCTACCAGTGTTTTGGCATTCCTCCTTGCTTTGAGTGTAAATTTATCCCCAGTGGAATGTCAATGAAAGTTACATTTATAATCACATGGATTTCCACCGGGGATGAATTTGTCCTCATCTGTGTGTTTGTTTTGTTTTTTTGAATGTTTGGAATATTTTGCAAACCTTTAGTAGAAGCATTTTTGGATCTGGGATAGGCTCCATGTAGACTGTTACTCAGTTACTAACTCCTTGCTGCCCAAAGGGACGACCTTAGAGCATTCCTGATATATAAAATCACCATTTACCCTTCTTCAGTACCTTGGGGAAATAAGTAGCAACTGCAGACTCCTACCACCTAAAATGATTAATAATATTATAAATATGTTTTATTAAATGTTGGAAATGTCACCAAGTTAGTTCCAGGGGTGGCTCTGGAGAGGGTACTGTGTCTTTAAATGGAATGGAATGCACTTTGGAAGCTGAGTTTAGAGACAGGAAAAGGAAGTAAGAGCTGAGCTGAGAAGAAGCAAGCATGTGGCTGCAAAGGCACTCTAAGACCTGCCCAGAAATAGTCAAAGGAAGCTTTGAGGAAACTCTTATAAGGGTGATACCCCTGAAGACACACACACACAGGGTGAGTAGCCAAAAGCAGAGAAGGAGGGGCAAGGGGGGAAATATTTTATACTGCCCCACCCCACCAATCTGGGGAGGAGGAAAATACTACCTCAGTGTTTCAGAATAAATAAGTCACTTTGGGTCAAGAAGGAAAAATAAAGTTGTTCCATGGGCAGTAGAGCTTGCCCATTAACTTCAGTGTACTTTCATAAAGTGTACTGTATTTGCTAAGTATTATTCTCCAAGCTTCTTTGCAAAAGCTAGGAGAAGAAATTTGCTCTCATGATTTTGGCTTCCTAGTTGTGCAGGAAGGAGCCCTCATGCCACACATGCAAGGCTGCTTGATATCCAACCACCATGGAGCACTGTCAGCTTCTTGACCCTGAGCCACAAGACCATTTGTGTTTCAAGATAAAACCTGCATGAGATAATGGTAGGCTAGAGAGGCTGAATCCTGTCTCTCTGACGCATTAATAGTAAATCTTTCTAAAGTCATCTCAAGCATGGGCGGCGGGTATCATAGGCTGGGGTAGGCTGTGCCTCCCCAAACAGTCAGATGTGGCCCCGCCCATGCTCTGCCTCCAGGCCCCTCACTCCTGCTTCCTGCTCAGCATGGCTCCACTCTCCCTGTGGGGTGGCCCCGCTCAGGCCACCGTGCCACCTGCCCTTCCGGGGCTGGGGAGAGCTAGCCTAGCCAGCTGTGGGAGAGGGTGCTCTGGCCTCCAGCCTCGGGCGTGGAGGGGGTGGGGCCTTGGGCAGAAGGGGTGGGGCTTGGTGCTAGCCTCCTCCAGCCAGCGGTTCACGTGCCTCCCATGATCTCAAGGTGTTTCTGTGGTTAAGGAACAAACTAAAATGTCAGTTTGGGGAGAATATTTTTCGGGTGGTAACCTTTCCACATAAATGTAAATGGTCCCAGCATTCCACGGCTGCTGTTGTGGCAGTCAAAATAGAGTCCCCATTTAATTTACCATGACTCTTTATAGTATTAGGTACTTTCATAACTTACTATCTCTGGTAGTTGCCTGTTTAAAGTCCCAGTCAGTATAATAGGAATTATTGTGCCCAGCAGAGATATGCAGGATCTCAGCGTTAACTCCATTTATTCTGTATGACGATTAGTTGGTCTGGCAAAATTTCTAATGTAAGGCCTGATTCTTAGAAGTGCTAAACGTTTGCAACTTCCCTTGAAACCAAAGGGATTTGTAGGTGCTCAGCACTTCTCAGGATGAAGGAAATCCAGTGCTCTGCTTAATACAATACAATGACTTTATACCCTCTCCTTGCTTGATACCTATCATGCTATCCAGTTACAATTGTTGGTGGCTCCAATGCTATATTAATCAGCAGTGGAGATAACTGACAGTTTAATAGGGCTCCATTAGGATTTTTCTGTACAGGGCTGCAGTGTCAGGGCTGTGGCTGGCATTGCTTTTATTTAACATCCAAATGGTTGGATTAGAAATTGTGCAATTTTTTTTGATTCAGCCTTTCTCGAAGATATAAAACAGGAGAACTGGGCTGCAGTGCAGGGGAAGCACTTTTCAGAGCCATGTGTATGTGCTTAAAGGTAAACAAAAAGGCAGCCCTACAATCAGAAGGGGCCCCTAAAGCTGTGCAGCATCTGACTCAACTGTTTAGATGCTCGATCAAAGCAAACGACCTTACACACCACAAAGGAAAGAGCAGCTGTGGTGGCACTGAAATGGCAGGCACAAAAGAAAAGTGTGTGTGATATAAAAACAATTTATGTTCCATTTGGAATTATTTTTGATGTAGTATTAATGTAAAAAATATTCAAAACCTTGGGCGCTATTAGGTTTTGACCTGTACGGCAACAGCGTGAATATCTTGGCCTGTGCAGAGGATCTGGTCCTGATCATAGACGACCCCGAGTGTCTCCAACAAATGTTTGACATCACCAACCAGGCTGCCAACTGGGTGGGACTCTGCTTCATGCTAGGAAGGCGCATCCCTGCATATCGATGGCAGTAGTTGGGACTCAGTCCAGGCGACATCTTTTCAGATCCAGGGTGAACCGATGATCTTCGTCGAGGACGGGCAAGCGTACCAACATCTTGGCAGGCCCACGAGTTCCCGCATCCAGCGGACACCTGAGGATACCATCGCGGAGATCCTGCGAGATGTGGCCAGGATTGACTCCTCCCTACTGGCAGCATGGCACAAGATCAACGCCTTGAACACCTTCCTGATCCCCCATATCTCCTTTGTCCTGAGGGGATCTTCTGTGGTGAAGGTTCCTCTAAACGAGACAGACAACACCATCAGACAGCTAGTAAAGAAGTTGATGATTTTTCCCTGGAGAGCCAGCAATAAGCTGGTGTACATCTCGCACAGGCAGGGTGGTGCCAACGTCCCTCTATGGGTGATCTGTGCGATGTTGCAGTGATCACTCATGCCTTCCACCTTCTGATGTGCCCAGATGCCCTGGTGAGGAACATCACAGAAAGTGCCATGCGGGATGTCATCAGGAAGTGAATAACCAGGACCCCCTCCAACCAAGATGTTGCCAGCTACCTGAGCGGCTCTCTGGAAGGCGAATTTGGAAGAGACGGGGGAGACTTTACTTTGCTCTGGACTCGTGCCCACACTGCTACATGATGACTGGAGAAGCGTATTGGCTGCCACTGGACATGGTGCAAGGAACGCCAGGAGCTAGGAGTCCTGGTGCCACAGGTGAAGAACACAGACCATACAATCCTCACTCCAAAATCTACAACCACGCTGGAAAGGACCCTGAAGGATGCCATCTGCTGCCAGTATGTGGAAAACCTGAAGCGGAAGCCAGACCAGGGCAAGGCATTCGAGGTGACATGCAAATGGGACGCCAGCAACCACTTCCTCTCTGGGGGCAGCTTCACCCGATTTGCCAACTGGAGATTCATCCACAGGGCCTGGCTCAACTGCATTCCGCTGAACAGAGCTGTCCACCATGGAAATCGGGACAAGCAATGTAGGAAGTGCGGCTATGCCAATGAGACACTACCCCACATTCTGTGTAGCTGCAAGCCCCGTTCCAGAGCCTGGCTGCTGCGACACAATGTGATTGCCTGGTCAGAGCCATCCCACCACCCATAGGGAAGGTTGACGTGAACTCCACCATCCCCGGAGCGGACAGCCAACTGCAACCGGACATCATCATCAGCAACGAGGACTGGAAGAAAATCATCATGGTGGATGTCACAGTGCCTTTTGAAAACAGGACCCCAGCCCTCCACGATGCCTGAGCTTGAAAGGTGGAAAATACGCCTTTCTGGCCAAAATCTTGAGAGCTAAGGGTTACCAGGTTCAGACACATGCTCTGATTGTCAGAGCCTTGGACCCCAGTAACGAGCAAGTTGCGGGAATGCGGAATCGGTCAATGCTACGCTCGTCTGATGTGGCAACCCATGGTGTCAGACGCCATCAGCTGGTTGAGGGACATCTACATAGAACACATCACTGGACATCGGCAATACCAGGAGGGATGAGCTGGACAGTGGATGAGAAGCACAGTAAAGAAAGTAACTGAAAGACTTCCCTGATAGATTATATTTCCTAAATGGACAACCTACCCTAATTCTCAATTACTGATGGACAATCTCCACTCATTGATACATATTTTGCTTTCCACAACCAAATTTCTGTACAACTTCTCATGAGTGATGTACCCAGATACTTGGATGCTCATATCTAAACTCTGTTCTTAAATTTATTCACCTAAATTTGGGTTATTGCTGATTAAGTACTCTATGCATCATGTGACTTTTAAAAACAAACTCTGTATTTGTGGATAATCTAAGCATTATACACAGATATACAGACAATCTTTTCTCAACCTATGTATTACATAATTTTTTTTACATTAGCTTTAATAAAAATTTTAACTTAAAAATATTCAAAACCTTGGGCACTATTAGCATTGTCTAGAGCGATGAATGGTACAAGCCAGTGACTCTCAACCTTTCCAGACAATTGTACCCCTTTCAGGAGTCTGATTTGTCTTACATACCCCCAGGTTTCACCTCACTTAAAAACTACTTGCTTAGAAAATCACACATAATAATACAAATGTGTCACAGCACACTGTTACTGAAAAATTGCTTATGTTCTCACTTTTACCATATAATTATAAACTTAGTCAATTGGAATATAAATATTGTACTTACATTTCAGTGTATGGTACATAGAGCACAGAACATAAGGACATAAGAATGGCCATACTGGGTCAGACCAAAGGTCCATCTATCCCCATATCCTGTCTTCTGACAGTGGCCAATGCCAGGTGCTCCAGAGGGAATGAACAGAACAGGTAATTATCAAATCTATAAACAAGTCATTGCCTGTATGAAATTTTAATTTGTACTGACTTTGCTAGTGCTTTTTATGTAGCCTGTTGTAAAACTAGACAAATATCTAGATGAGTTGATGTACCCCCTGGAAGACCTTTGCGAACCTCTAGGGGTATGCATTTCCCTGGTTGAGAACTACTGGTATAAACCACGTAGCACTGCCAATAGACCTCAATCCTGAACTGCATCCACACTTACTATATACCAAACTGCGTGCTGATTTGGTGCTATATGCCAGTAGAGAGGACGAGACCACATAACTAACTTTTATTGATGACCGCTACAGAATTTGAACCCAGATATAATTGAGTATACACCACGAAACCTTACATTTATCTACATAAAATCAAGATGCAAAAGGCTGAACTCGGTAGTGTTGGTTCAGTGACCAGAAACATCAGTAATAAAACACAACTGCTCTGACTTTCAAAAGTGCTGAGCACCTGGGTTGAAGGTCTAGTGCTTTAGGGACTGGACTGGGACTCAGGAGATATAGCTTCGATTCCTGGCTGTACTCCACGTGTGACCTTGGGCAAGCCACTTCACCTCTATAGGCCTCAGTTCTTCCTCCGTAAAACACTAGTTTTCTTCCATTCTTTGTCTGGTCTATTTAGACTGAAAGCACAGACTGTCCTTTACTATATGTTTATACAGAGCACTAGCACATCAGTGCCTTGATCTGGGCTGGGGACCTCTGGAGGATACTGTAATAATAATAATAGAGCTAGTAGATTTTTCTTGAATGGTAAATGACTTTTTTTCAAAAATGAAAATCTGGGTGACATTCTACTTCATGTTCTCTGCTAGATCTAGATTAGAGATAGGTCTGCGCTGCAAAGTACTGATCCAGATTTGGATCTGAATTTTCCCCAAAGATTAGATGTAGGGTTTTTGTTTGGCTCCTCATAGGCATAGAGGCCAGCTTCAGTGTATGGATCTGGATCTCAGCTTGTCCAAGATTCAGGAGTATTCAAATCTGTTCAAATCAGGCAACTCCTGGATGGAGTTCCCTGTCATCTACAGCCCTGAGTTGCACTTTTGTCTGTTGTTCTGTGCCAGCTTCCTTTGAACTGCTGTGTAATTCTAAGAAGTCTGAATGGTAGCATCATTTGATCTTGCATATTGTGGCAAGGCGACCCAGCGGGAAGGATAGGGTTTTGTTTTCATGACTAACTGGAACAACTGCTGTATAGTTCATTATATCATCTAGTAAGGATACCATATTTTCAGATCCTCAATTAGCTGTTAAGTTAACCTGGCCCACTTTCCTCACTGTACTTAGGGTGTGTATTTGGCACCAGTTTAATCTTTCTAGGTGCTCCAAATTGCTGCATACCTAATAATTTCAGAAATGTTTTATCTAGAACCAAAATTCTCAACAGAGACAATTTTCTCTGGACACATATTGAGCTGTAACTTAACACATAGCTGTCTAGAAGCTTGGGGCTTGTAAAAATTCTCTGAAGTTCTTAAAATTACATTGTAAAATATGGCCACTTCCAGCATTTACAATTTGAGCAAAAGAAAAACAGGGACTATGCAAGCATTAGTAACTTTTCCCAGCAATAGTCAAATGCACTATACATTTCCTTCTTACACATGAATTAGAAAGGTCCAGATTCATATGAAAATACAATAAAGGGCAAATTAGTTCACTAAATACAATAAAACATTCACATAACAAAGTCCTATTTTTAAATATTTCCCAAATATCACTTACCAAAGTCTATTTTCTTAACCTCAGTGATAGTCCTCTTAAAGGTACATTAAGGGACCAATCCTGCAATGAAGTGGATAAGATTAATGTCGTGACTAAAGGCTTCGAGACTGGGCCACCCTGTTTTTCTCCCAGAAAAGAACCTGCTCTCAGTTCATTTGCTGAAAAGTAAAAACACACCATACATTTTCAAAGAGTTGGTGCTTAACAATTTTCAGCAGGACATCTGCTTGTCTCTACAAAAGTAGACTGGTTTTCAGAGGGTTAACTGTCCCCTTTTTTTATAGCACAAAAAAAAATGCTTGCTTATACAGTTATAGATTATCATCACTCCACTATGACCATCTTTGCTGTAAAGTAATCCATTCTGTAACTGATAAATCTTATTTTTAAAGATGATTCCAAGATCTGTGTGGAAAATTCCTCCCTTATCAAATCACCTCTCATTTCTAGGTATATATTCTAACAGCAATTTAATCAGTTAGTACATGTACTGATAACAACTGACTCAATCAACCATTGTGATAGGAAATGTCAACAGCAGGTTAGGTAATCTCTGTTTACAGGATGATTTTGAAATAACAGGCATTTCAGAGTCATGACTCAATTTGGTTTAAATAGCCAACTTCTTAAATTGGCAAGTCAGAACAAATTATATGTTGACTAATAAATCTATAAAAGCAGTAAGAAATTATAAAATGAACTCCTAATGCTGTACAATTTCTGATCACTCAGCAAAGCTTAACACTCACTGGAATACACAGTTTTCTAGGAATATAGGCCCTGGTCTGAAGACTTACACATGTGCTTATCTTTATGTACTAAAATGCTCACACACAAGTCTTTGCAAGATTGGGACCATAGTTAGGATCCTATTTTCTCGTAATGTTGAGTTGCATACAGTTTTCTCTTTTGCTTTGGGGGCTGACATAAGTTTTGCAAGTGATGTATGTCTACATCCCTAGATATAGAATTGTGGTTTGTATGTGCCCATGTTTTGTAATGTTCCTACACTAATTACTTTGAATCCTGTTAATGTTTGTAATCCCTGAGTTTGCATACACTTTGTATTTCAGTTTACATATACTGTTCTTAGTGTTTGCCTTAGTCGTTTGTAACCATACTTTGGAGTAGAGATGAACCTGAACAAAAACCTTGAGTCCAAACACCCTCAAACTTCGGTTTGTTCAAAATCTAAATGAGAATTTACCTGCCTTTCACCATCTCTACTGTAGTAGAGTTGTTGTGAACTTTCACGGTTGATTTTGTCTGTGGCGGAGCAGCTCTTGGAAGCAGCATAGCCCAAATGTTCACAGTTGGTTACCCAAGGTTAAACACCTACCCCCCACTTTAGGCAGCTATATAAGTGGAGTGATTGACTGTCAGAGGTGGTGTTTACCTACAGCTCCTATTAAGTCACTGGGAGCTGCGGGTGCTCAACATCTCTGAAAATCGGGCCACGCTTATCTAAGTGTCTAACCTTAGTTACCCAAGTTTGAAAGTTCTGGTTCTTCTTCGAGTGATTGCTCGTGTGCATTCCACTAGGTGTGTGTGCACGCACTGCGTACATGATCGTCGGAAGGTTTTTTCCCCAGAAGAACTCGTTGGGTCGGCTGTGGAGCGCCCTGGAGTGGCACCTTCATGATGGTGTATATAGGTCCTTGCCAACCTACCAACTGCTCAGTTCCTTCTTACCGCCAGTGACCGTCATTGGAGCAGCTCAGTCTCTTGCATTTGCAAGTGCCAACCTAGTGGTTCCTTTTTCTTAGTTGTAAATAATTTCATAGAGTCGTAGTTATAGTAGATTGTAGTTTCATAGTTAGCTAAGCTTACTTTGGGGAGTCCCCCCTCCTAGTTTTCCCCAGACACCAGGGCATGCCTCGGTCGAAGGGGTTTAAGGTGTGCGAGAGGTGTGGGAAACCTGTGCCCAGAGGCGATCTGCATGGTTCTTGTCTTAAAAGCCTGGAAGAAGGTCATCAGATAGACAAGTGCTCAATTTGCTGGAGCTTTAGACACAGGATTAAGAGGGAGCAGGACTATCATTTGAAGCTCCTCCTAATGGAGTCGGCCCTCTGCCCTCAGCCGGTACTGGAAATGGCACCGGCGGCATTGATGTGCCTTGGTGGAGGACACCTCGGTATCGAGAAGGGACTCCTCCAAGGAGCATCGGCACCACTCCCCAGCTCGTAAACCCAGTTCTAGCAGGTGGCACTGTTCGTAGTCCCTGGTGCCGTATAAGAAGAAGGCGGCAGACAGGGGTCGTTCCCCCATCAAGAAGCCACAAGAGGATTCCAGCAGGGTGCGTCCCACATCGGGACACCCATGGCCTGGCCCTCAGGACCCGGCACCATTGACTCTGGCCCCGCCCGGAGGTCCTTCAAGTCAGGTAGCAGTGGACTCCCCGGCTCAGGAGAAATTGGAGAAAGAACTTGATCTCTCCTCCCCTCCACACCAGATACCTTTAAGGCAGCGCGGGACCTTATTGCCATGACAGCACAGTCCCTCGCCTTGCAGCCGTGAACACCAGCACCGATCCAGACATAGGCTCAAGTTCTGGCACCATCAGCAGCACCGATGATGGCACCTTCTGCAGCATCTATGGCGGCGCAGCATGTGGCACCGTCTCTGGCACCTTTTGCGGCACCACCCCCTGTTCACCGGGGCAAGCCCATAGTGTTACGGCGACGTTCTCCATTGCCCTGGTACCGCTCCCTGGCACCATCGGGCTCTGCCCCGCACCATGGTCAGCCTCAGAGTACTGTTCCGAATTGGAGGCTGAGTCTTCTGTCTTCTGACACAGCCGGTACAGCACCAGTTCCGGCAGCACAGAGTTGTGGACTCTTCGGCACCGATGGTATCCTGGCCACCCCAGTGGCAGGGCTGCATACAATGTCCCTTTTGGACTCCTTGGGCCTATCAGGCTCAGGGACAGGGCTGCAGGGCCGCATTGGTGGCATCCGCGCCCTGTGTTCCCACCTCAGTGACATCGGTGTCATGCCACACCCACAGGGCTCTGGAGGACCCCCCATGGGACAAGGATCCTGGGCTTTCACACCCAGGCACAGCATCTGAGCCAGCACCACCAGTGGTACTGGAGCCATGTCCAGTCACAGGGTGGACCAACACACCCAACCCAGCCTCTAGGGAGCCGTAAGGTCAGGAAGACCCAGTCCCATGGACCACCTCCTCCTCTTCACCGGACAAGGCGGTGGCAGGCACCACCACCACCCTCCTGGCGATGGACACCAGGGCGCACCAGGACCTTCTTAGGACGGTGGCCCAAAACCTAAACCTCCAGGAGAGGAGTCGGACCCGATGGTGGACATTCTTGCCCTGGAGGGTCCATTTAAGGTGGCCTTGCCCCTGATAAGAACTATCCAGAACACCACTAAGGTGCTCTGGCAGACCCCATCCTTGATACCACCCACTGCTAAAGGGGTGGAGAGAGGTACTTTGTCCCACAGAAGTGGTATGAACACCTATTCACCCACCCCCAACCGGGGACTCTAGTGGTTGATGTGGCAATCATAAGTAGCAGCAGGGACTGCCAGGTCCCACTCCAAAGTCACTGGACACTGAGAAACTGGACCTTTTTGGCCAGAAGGTCTACTCAGCCAGGGGGCTCCAGCTTTGAGTTGCCAACCAGCAAGCAGTACTCAGCCGATATGCTTTCAATTCCTGGAGCGCATTGGCAAAAGTTTCAAGAGTTGCTCCTGGCTGACTTGTGCCAGGAGTTTAATGCACTTCTAGGGGAGGACAGGGAGGTGTCAAGAACCTTCCTCGAGGCTGTGTTACACTCGGCAGCCTCGGCAGTTCGGACTATGGCCACTGCCATTACTATGAGACGTAGCATGTGGCTGCAGGTGTCGGGGATACTGGCGGAGGTCCAGAACACCATTCAGGACCTGCCCTTTCACTGTGCAGGCTTGTTTGCCAAAAATACGGACTCCCGCTTGCACAGTCGTAAGGACTCGCGGGCGACCCTGAAATCTTTGGGGATCCACACTCTTGCACCCCAGAGAAAGCCATTCAAGCCTCAGCCCCCTTCCCACTTCTACTCTGGGCCCCTGAGGTGGGACTCATCCAGGAGACGGGGCAGAAATAATAGGAGGTACCTGTCACAGCCCTCCTCAGGCCAAGGCCAGGGTTCTTCCAAACAGCCCCCTGGCCCAAAGCCAAACTTTTGAAGGTGCGCCCGAGGACAGAGCACCAGTATCGAGCTTGGATCCTTTGCCAAACCACATGCCAAGCTTTCCAGGCCCGTCTTCAGTGCACATGTGTGTCGATGCTGACGGACAACACCACAGCGATTTTCTATGTAAACAAACAGGGTGGTGCTTGCTCCTCTCCCCTGTGCCAGGAAGCCCTCGGGCTGTCGGACTTTTGCATCACCCACTCGATACACCTAGAGGCATCATATCTTCCGGGAGTGCAAAACGAGCTAGCCAATCGCCTTAGCCGCTCGTTTCATGGTCACAAATGGTCCCTCAGGGCGGACATCACTCTCGATTTTTTCAGCGATGGGGCATTCCCCACATAGATCTGTTCATGATGCGGAGCAACAGGAAGTGCGAGCGGTTCTGCTCCTTTCTGAACCACAGCCCAGGCTCCATTGTGGATGCCTTTCAACTTTCATGGACAGGTCACCTGCTGTATGCGTTTCCACCCTTCCCTCTCATACACAGATTCCTCCTCAAGACTCGCCAGGACAGGGCTTAGTTGATCCTCACAGCGCCGGCGTGGCCCCACCAGCACTGATTCACCATGCTGTTGAACCTCTCAGCGGATAGACCAGTAACCTTCCCATGTGCCTGGCCCTCATCACACAGGGCCACAGCCGTCTACAACACCCGAACTTGGAGTCCCTCCACCTCACGGTGTGGAAACTCCATGGTTGGACTCACTAGAGCTCCAGCATTCAGACTCAGTTAGGGAAGTTCTGATGGGAAAAAGGAAACCCTCCACATGCGCCATGTACCTGGCGAAGGGGAAGCAGTTTTCCATCTGGTCTCTGCAGAAGGGCAGCCCTTCGCAGCAAGCATCAATTCCTCTTGTTTTGGACTACCTACTGTATCTGAAGCAGCAAGGGTTGGCAATATCACCTGGTGGCCATTTCAGCCTTCCACCTGGGACAGCGGGTAGGTCAGTCTTTGGGAATCCCGTGGTGGGCCGGTTTCTCCAGGGCTTGGACAGGCTTTATCCTCAGGTGTGGCAACCCATCCCTCAGTGGGACCTCAATCTGGTCCTGTCCATGCTCATGAGGCTTCCTTTCGAGCCCATGACGACCTGCCCTCTGTCCTACCTTTCCTGGAAAGTGGCCTTTATGGTGGCCATAACCTTGGCCAGAAGGGTCTCCGAGCTCAGAGAACTGACTCCCGAGCCCTGCTATACCATCTTTTATAAAGACAAGGTGCAGCTATACCCTCACCTCACATTTCTGCCAAATGTAGTGTCCCAGTTTCATGTGAATCAGGACATATTTTTACTTGTGTTCTTCCCTAAGCCACATGCCGGTAACAGAGTGTGAATGCTCCATTCCCTGAACATCAGGTTTGCCCAAGCCTTCTACATTGAGTGCACAAAGCCATTTCATAAGTCACCACAGCTCTTTATTGCAATCGCCAAGAGAATGAAGGGGTTTCCCATCTCTTCCCAGGGCCTGTTGTCGTGGATCATGTCCTGCATCAGAACGTGGTAGGACCTGACTATGATTCCAGCCCCTCCTCTGATGGTACACTCCACAAGAGTGCAGGCTTCGTCCGCAGCATTCCTTGCGCAGGTCCCTATTCAGGACATATGCAAGGCAGCAATGTGGTCTTCCATCCACAACTTCACGTCGCGCTACGCCATCACCCAACAGGCGAGGGATGATGCAGCCTTTGGCAGGGCAGTCCTGCACTCAGCAACCAGGTGAACTCCAATCTCTCCCCTAGGGAAACTGCATGGGAGTCATCTACTGGAATACACATGAGCAATCACTCAAAGAAGAAAAAACGGTTACCTACCTCTCATGTTGGTCATGTCCATTCCAAGTCCCTCCCCTCTGTCAGCGTATTCTGGCAAGAAGGAACTGAGCAGGTGGTGGGTTGGCAGGGACCTATATACACCGCCAACCCGACGGGTACCGCTAGGGGAAAAACCTTCCAATGATTGTGCACTCGGCTCATGCACACACACCTATTGGAATGGACATGAGCAACACATCTCGAAGAACAACAGTTCTGAGAGGTAGTACTGTTTTTTATTTAGGGATACTGAAGTCTGTGACAGTCTCATTTTTCATCAGCCTGTTCCTTTCTGGCAAACGCTGTTATCATAAGCTTCTTGTGTCTTTCCAAGCTGTGCTCTAGAATGCATTTGGTCTAAAAGCAGCCCCATGTAGTCACAACATTTAGATCCATTGTTATTTCAGTCACAATGCAGCACAGGGAAGTAGTGAGCGTGGATGAGGGTGGGGGCAGATTTCTCTCTTTAAGACTATAATTTCAGTCATTCTTCATCAGACTACGTCTCCAGCCTCACCACCAGCCATAGTCATTGCCAGCTGTTGCCCACAGAGCTGCACCCTTTGCCCTTTCCCATTATTGTCCCCACAACATTTCCTTTTGTTATTCCCTACAGGCAGCTGAGAAATTGGAGCTTCAAAGCAGCAATTATGATCACTGTCCTTCTAAAGTATGGTTTCTCCCCAACCACATGGCCAGCTGTTGCCATTACCACTCACCAGCTGTTATTTAGATTTGTGCTGTCTGAATCACAACTGTTCTTTCTTCAGGCCTTGTAAACTACCAGCTATTTTGAAATGGAAGAGGATTATTCTCTCCTGTCTCATCTCCTATACAAGGCTGGTGGACTTGTGTAGTTCGTTAATTTACTCTGATTTAGAAGACAAGCATGGAAGATATATGGGCCCAAACTCTTCAGAGTAGGATCTCAGTTTTTAGGTATTGCTCCTCCACTGAGCTTCTGGTGCTTTTGAGGTCTCTCGATCACAAACTCACTGCCACATGGATACACAGTAGACTGCTCATATCTCAGCAGAAATTCCAAACTAGCAGCTGCTGTAATGTGCTACTTTGCGTTGTAAAGGCATCAAGTGTTTTCAGTCTAGCTCAGATATGAAAATTCAACTGCAGATCATGTATCAAATTACAAAGTGGTACCTACAGAAGTGTGGGTAGACTGAGTAATTTGCTACCAATTATGGTTTGTACTGTGTCTGGTGAAAAAAGATAATTGCTGAAATGTAGCCATCTCAACCCATGTCTCATGTATTCCTAGACATCAGATTTGTTGACCTGCCCACATTGACAGTATCACAGGTTTTGAGGAATGAAGCTTCCTTCCAGAATAGGGTGAAATCTGCATTTCATTGGCAATCTTTCTGCTGATTTTCAGAGAACAAGACAGCTATTTTGTTAGCATGTTTTTAATCAGTTTAAATTCACAAGCCTGTCAGATGGTCAGTAGCTGGAATTTACTTGCAACTGTTATCATCTGCTAGCTGTGAAAAGCAAACAAAACTTTAAGCTACTTAAGGAATGGAATATAAAATAATACTGGAAAAGCTTATGCTGTTACATAAATGATTGGTGTGCTTGTGGCTAGAATATTGCATTCAGTTCTGAGCACCTTATTGAGTGGGATGAGTGTCTTGTGATTAAGGTCCTAGGTTTGGATGCTGGAGATCTGAGTTCACTTCCTGATTCTGCTACAGAGTTCCTGTGTGACCTTTGCCAAGTCACTTAGGGCTAGTTTCACAAAGGAATTTAGGTGTGGTCATGCTGAGTGTTGCCACATCTAATTTTTAGGTGCCAAGAAAACTGGAGTTAGATGCCTATGCTCCCTAGACAATGAACGGAGGGAGACAGGTGCCTCAAAATGGGATTCACAAAGGTCAGCCTCCTAGGTGGCTCCTTGCCTGGGCTAGCCAATGGGAGATGCCAATCCAAGGCTACAGGGAGGCACCTCCCTCTAGTTGGGATTCTCATCTGCAAACCCTCTCTTAGTGTTAGGTGCCTCTGCCATTTTAACAAGAAGCTGGGGGGAGAAGTACCATCTCCCTCATAACTTGTAGCCCAGTGATTACGGTTCTCACTGAGATGTGTTAGAACCCCCCAGTTCAAGTCCCCCATCCACCTCAGAGGAGAAGGGATTTAAACTGGGATCTGCCACCTCCCAGGTCTGTGCCCTCACCACTGGGCTATAGGATATTCTGATGTGGGGACTCTCCCACTTTTCCCTTGAAGCTGGATCACTGTGGATACATTTTTTTAAAAGGTAATTGGAACCAGGGATGCTGGAACAACTTTTATAGCGGGGGTACTGAGAGCCATTGCACTGAACTGAAAACCCTGTATATAATGGAAACCACTTCAAGCCAGGGGGATGTGGCAGCTCCCCCTGTTCCAGCACCTGTGTTTGAAAGAGGATGACTGGATCCTGGGTCTTCCACCTCCCAGGTGGAAAGTCAGTGTTCTATCCACCAGACCACAAAGTCATTCTCATGCTCTCTCTTTGGCCCAATAATTCTTTTATTATTTGTCCAAACTGGAAGAGCTTCCACAGGACAGACTGAGAGAGCCCCATACGTCAGAATATCCTATCGTACCCTCGTACTGCTGCTGCTTTTTGTAAGCTCCCCTATATGGGGGCCTGATTCTGGGATTTAGGTTCCTAAAGCTGCAGTTGGGCACCTAAATCCTTTTGTGAATCTAACACTTAAACTCTCACATCTCCACATGGGGATAATAGTACTTCCTTTCTCCCAAATCTTGTCTGGGTTGTCTAGTTATATTGTAAGCTCTTGCAGGCAAAAACTGCCTCTTGCGAAGTGTTTGTGCTGTCTTGTTACAATGAGGCTCCAATATCAGAGAGGGCCTCTAGATGCTACTATAACAAAAATAATAATAGCTTTGTAAACCGTGGTTTTTTGGGGGGCGGGGTGGAATATTTGCTGTATTTCCACTAACAATGTAAAGGATGGAATGGATGAGGACAGGCAGAGGATTATTTTATTCTGTGTTTTTTCATATATAGTTGGGAGCACAATATGCCTCTTCCCCACCCCCACCCCCCCCCATGAACCATAAAACATAGCACAATGTCAGCTTTCCATGTCAGATTTTCCTTCCTGTATTATGTTGTGTGTATTGAGATTTTTAGTTAAAAAGAGTAAATAAAGCGTGAAAATGAAATTTTTGCTAGCGTGTAACTTGTGCACCCTTTTTTACCAAAAAAAAAAATATTTCTGGGATTTTTTTATTTTTGCATTGAGTTTTCATTGACAATGGGGAGCTTCTCATGGATCTGATCCTACATTCCTGTGCATTAACCAGGTCACAGTGTTTCTAGACCCAGGGAAAAGCAGTTTACCAAGCACTTATTTCCCATAAGAAGGTGAATTTATTTCTCTATGCCTGAATGTAGTCCATTAGAAAGATGTAAAAATGTCTTGAACATTTTTAATAATTCTGTTCAGAGAGTATTTAGGACCTTACATTGAGACAAATTAAAATGCATTGGGTGGAATTTACCTAATCCACATTGCTAAACCCTTATCCAGGGGTGTTTGCATATTGCAAAGGGCTTTGCACAGGGTCTCTGCACTAAGGTGAATCTCACCCCTTAACTCAAAAAAGTGTGAATATTTTTAAAGCAATATTTCCTCATCACATAAAAGGAAAGGTGCTTTCAGCGTGGGCTTCTTGGTGAGGGGCCCCTTTCCTTGGGAATAGTCTACTCTCAACCCTAAAACAACCTAAATCTGTTGACCTTCCAGGCATGCTCACCAACAGAAGTTGGTCCATTAAAAATAAGCCCATCTCTTTGACAGGCATTGGTGGCGGTCTGAGGCAGTTGAGAGTGGGAGGTTTGCCTGGTGAGAGTGGAGAGTCTAAGTCATTCAGAGATCCCAAGGCTAGAAGGGACCATTGGGAGCAGTCACTCTGACCGCCTGTATAACAGGCCAGAGAAATTCCCCAAATAATTTGTACAGCAGATCTTTTAGAAAAACATCCAGTTTTGACAATCGCACTGGTCTACTGACTGATAACTAGATGAGGTGCACTATGGTGGAAAGAAGTGGTGGTGGTGCTGCTGCTTTGGCGGATTAAAATGTTGTAAATCATATAGTAGTGCTGGTTTTAAATGAACTTCAAGAGCTCCCAGAGTTTCAGACAGGGGCCTTGTGGTGTAGGGTTTCTTTTAGTGTGAAATCCAAGAGTAAGATTTTATGAAGCTCCTACGTGAGTGAAGGAGCACAAACCCTACGGAAAGGCTTTTGAAAATTCTACATCAGATAAATACATTTGTTACGTTTCCCAGGGCAAACTAGTTCTGATGAAATATGAGCTGATTTGAGCATTTGCCAATGCTCAACGAACTAGGTTAAAAATAATAATCGTTTTCATTTCTCTGTGAATCCTGATTTTCATCAGGGTAAGAAGCAAAGTGCTAAACAGTTGAAAACAAATTTCTTCTTGAGATACTTCTACCATGACCAGATCCAGGAAGCAATGCAAATCTCACAAAAGAGTATGTTCTTGTGAAATTTCCAGCCAATTTCTGGTTAAGTTCAGCAGCCAAACGGAACCTCAAGACTGAGAATTTGTCTGTAGCTAAATCCTCCCATTTGTTCTCAAATTACCCTTTTGGGCTGTCATCAATGGTTTTTGAAAGACAGAAGAAAACTGGCAATTCAGCTATTTATTGTGCAGGTTGCTGAGAGACGCACAAAGTCAAACTCATAAATCAGTCTGCTCTTTGGAGATACATGCCTATACCAGAGCGCAAATTAGGTCTTGTGTGTATGCACCAGATTTTGTGTAAAGAGGCAGCGATATATCTGTAGTACTTGGGTTACTTTGCTGCAGAATTGCATCATGCATATGTGTGTAGTTTGCCATCTACTAACACACCATGGTTGTCTTTGGTGTTGCCTTTTTCAAAGCCTTTCCCTGTGGTTATATATTCACAATTAAGCTTTTTATTTCCCAAGTGTATTAATTTAATATATATAAATATGTGTAGAGTGGATAAATATCACCTTATTACTTCTAGCACCCCTAGGTGCCTTTGTATTTTTCATAACCTCTCAGGCATTTAGCATTACCTCTAGTTTAGTATCATTGTGAATGGAATGTGCTCTCTACTTAATTTTTCAGGTAATTTACATAATTTAAAATAGGATCCAAACTCACTCTTTGGGGACTCCATTAGATGCTTATCCCTATCCATGTAGACTCTTATTTATAATTATACTTTTTTATGGCCTTCTTTGTATCCATTTAATTGCATTTCAGTCAAAGTCAACTTAATTAATGGTTTCCCTTAGGATATCTTCCAGCACTATATCAGATTCCTTACAGAAATGCATAAAACATGACATTCTGTCCAATCCATTTGTTTTTTTCTACTTTTGCACTTGTGTTTAAAATTGCAATAATTTTCAGTACAGCCAGGTGCTTGTCCGGCAACATTTATCTTTAATATGAACTTATGGTGTTTGATCATTATGATACTTTTCACCTCGACCTGATTCTGGGTTAGCATTTCATGCTCTGTGTAACAAAGCAGCTATTTCCTTGCCCTGCCACCTGTTGAAAGTCCGCTTTTGACACACAGTTTTGGGAATTTTACTCTTCAAGGAAGACGCTACCAAAATTTCTAAACATCTCCCTGTGGGTGGGCAGGGAAATACCTGAGCAGGAAATGTCTATATAAGACTTTTTTCCCCTATAACTATTTGTTTGACTATTTTACAATGGTTGCAAGTTAACATCTCAAAAAGGAACTCCCTTAAATATCCTCTTCAGTTATTGGAACTGCAGCAATTGCCAGTCTCGCTGTCATCTTTTGTCAGTTTTTTATCTGCATGTTACCAAAATCTCTGGGGATCTGACCCTGCTTCCTTTTAAAACCATGGGAATTTTGCCATTGACTTCATTGGGAGTAGGATTGGAGCCTAATGCTTGCTTGGCCTGAGCCCTTTCATTATTTTATCAGATGAAAAAATCAATTCAAAATTAGTTTTTCATTAAGATTACAAATTACTGGCATTAACTATACAGTCATCCTCGCTGATGGCCAATGGAAATTTCTTATTACATATAAAAATAGCCCTACTCATCTTTACTACACTTAGTAAGTGATATTTCATTATGCTACTGTGGAGCTCCTGGACATTAATCTCTTACTTAGCAACCTACATTTGGCCTCTAGAATATCTCTTACCTTTCCCTATGTCACTAGTACCTACATGTACCACAACATCTTGCTTCTCTCCAGCACGTCCTCACCCTTATAGCACATACTAGTTCATTTTTCCCTTCCATGTTCATTATTTTGGTTTGCTCCTATATTGTTTTTTCGATGTATGCTGTTACTTCCTTCTTTTTTCACTTTTCTGTCTGGCTCAGTTTGAATCTGAGCAGCCAAGAAAGTAATTTTTGGAAGAAGAGAAAGTATTGCTCAGGTCTAACGGGGTGGAAACTAGGCAAGCATTTCTGGGCAAGCAACTCAAGATTTCACCAATCATGACAGCATTGTGCAGGTAATGTCTAATCTCTGATTAAACTAAAGAGACATTGTCAAGTTGTTTTTTCCCAAAATGTGCTAGGAAAATAGGAATTGCTAATCTGAACCAGATTAGTGGATCCACTGTTCCCGTATTCTGTCAGAGAGAGTAGAGACATCAAATGCTGCAGAAGAAGATGCAAGAATGTAAGATGCAAGACAATTATGATGCACTTTCAAATCCTTACAGCATATTCTAGTTGTGAAAGTTCCGCTTGTCCCTCATAACTTTGGAGAGTCTTTACTCCATCAGTGATTTTTTTTTTAAAGAGAGAGGCTGTTTTCTATAGGAGTTTTAAAAATATTTTCTCTCGTGTGCTAATTCTACTAGGTTACATAATCCACACATAAAATATATGGTAGGCAGCACACTCTATTTCTAGTACTTGCCACAGCATCATCCAATTCTTAGGAAACCTCATGGTATTTCAATCAGTGAACTGTGGCAAATGTCTTTCTCTTGGCAAGTTTGAAAGTTATTTGTGAATGTGGACTGCTCAGTAAGGCCCCAATTCTGTAATATGCTACATGGGGGTGGAGTCCTGGGGCTATGCAGAATATTGTGGGAACAGGGCCTTAATCAGCACATGCTGGGGGGGCTGGGTAGCTCTGGCATTTCATTCCTCGTTCTTCTACCACTTCTATTGGCTCAGCTCTCTCTAGATATTCCTAGGTTTGAATGCAGTTGGAGAAATATACTGCAAAGTTGTTAAATAAGAATGATAAAACCAGTTTCATAAAGCTTTAAGTCCTTGAGGATTAATTCTGTAAGCGCTTTAGTTGAAAGCTTGACTGCATGATGTTTACCCTTGAGTTTGTATTAAATATTTTAAAAAGGAGCTTTTGGTTGAAAAGTATTATTTAAAACCTTTTGTGACTTCCAAACCTGTTTTCTGTAACCCTTGATATTTGCAATGCCTTGCACTGAGCATGTTTAAGGTATGTTAGGTGATTAACCACCACAGAGGATACAGTAGATGAACACTAGCTTAAACCCAAAGGCATGAGCATCCAACAGGCAAATTGTGGCAAATCCTCCTTTTTTAGTCATCACATTCCAATTATGAAAATTTACTCCATTTGCACACAAGCTGAGTAATTGACTTTTACCATCCTTCGTCCCTCTGCTTCACCTGTGCATGTACACACATCCATGTGAATACACTGAAGAGCTGAACTGTGGAATTATTCTTGGAATAGCTCCCTCCTGAGTGTGTTTCTTCTGGGGATAATGTCCCAGCACCAGCCAGCCAATGTTTCTGAGAAATGCTGGTACCCCCTACACTATGGAAAGACCAGAGGTGGCAGAATGCGTGTCTCTTTTGCAACTAAGTGTTTGCAGGAACTGTAGCCACAATTTCTGTCAATCTATTGAGCCCATTTAGATGAAGGGTATGTCTGCATATAATACGCTTTGCTTATTATTTTGTAATGATGTTGAGGGTACAGCAAAATGTGTGTGTTTTTTCTTCTTGCTGCTGATTATGCTATCCATTCAACAGGTTTGGTTGCCTATAAGCTTTAGTTAATCGCTGGTGTAACTCCATTGACACCAGAGTTGCATTTAGCCATATGTACTCAAGTGACCAATGTTCCAAGACCCTCAAGCTCACTTTTCATTAATGTCTTGCTGATAATATATGCAGCTAGCTGAAAGGAAAAAAATGTCTCCCATTGTTTCATTTGAAGAAGTTAGTTAAGATTAATGAGATTATGCCTCTGTCATGGAAAGTGTAATAATTGAACATCAAAAGAATGGCTTTATCATTTTGATGATGAACAAATTATTAAAGTCAATTTCAGGATTTTTTTATCGCAGTAAGACTACTGGGCTTCAAATTCTAACTCTGGAAACACCATACGCAACAGATTTGTCACGTCACTGACAAGTAAAAAGTATAGTAAAAGAGGATTTTTTTATTTGCCTTTTTTAAGTTCTTTCCCTCAGAATGTCTGGTAATTTTGTTAATACATGTAGTAAAGAAGCTGGTAGCATTTCAGAAGCCAGCTTTTCTTGGTTATATTAAATCAAGCCAGATTTCAAAATATAGGTCACATAAACAACAGAACTGTATTTATGTATTAATTCCTTATTAGTTAGTCCCAATTCACAATGTAGTTTAAACTCTGGAAGCAACAATTGTTTAAAAATAATAGTACAATTTTAACATGAAGTTCGTACCTAACAGGGGTAAGTATTTTATCTGAGAATCAGGCTAGTCAAACTGGGCTATAGACAACTCCCTCTAGGTTTCAGATCAATGTCCTATAAGAAAATAATTTACTATCCTCTTTATAACAGCATCCTCTCATAGTGACCTGGGGGGAGTCCTCCATTGCTTGAGTGAGACCTGTTTAATAAGGGATTCAAAATTCACTTTCTCTCCTATACTTTCCTCTAAAGGTAGGGATAACAAGGGTTAACATAATGAGCTTTTTTTTAAAATACTGATGTCTAAACTAAGAAAATAACAAAAGGACCAAACCTAAACAGGATCAAGTACAGACTATTTATTTTTCCCATCAAAAGGCTACCTCCTCCATCTTGTGATCCCATTGTGCTCCTCTCCATCCCCCTATTCCTGCTCCATATTAAAGGACAGTGAAAGAGACCTTTAATATATAGGGTCTTATTTCACTCTCTCTGATGTGTCAGGACCTCCAACAGAAGGGTGGAACCTCTTTCAGTCCACAGGCCAGGGATCTACAATCCCCAACATTCCTTTGAAAAAGTGACGGACTCTCAGCTTCTCCTTGTTTCTAAGCTTTCCATATAAGAAGGAGCTCTCGCATTGCTCTTTCCCCCCTTTTTTTGTTTTGCGGGCACCCTGGAAGAAGGAGTGGAGTTTGAAAGTCCCGTAGGACCTGCATGTAGGAGGGTATTGTAAGAAGGAAGCCAGCAGGAGTGACTCCAGAAGCAAAGCCAGCAGTTAACAAAATGTCCTGGCAAGTCCAATAAATGTTTAAAATGGCAGAGGACAAGCATTTAAAAAGAAATAAAAAGTTGGCCAGGGTACAGCAAGACCCTCCCCTGCCATCCCACACATGAGTGGGATAGACTCAAATCCTGTGCTCCTATGAGACATTCCCCCAAGCAACCTTACTCTCTGTTTTGTCACTCGTTCTCAGACTGTGTGTTCTTCACAATGTTTCTCTCTCTACGCTAGTTGCAGTAATAGATTAAATTGATTTAAATCCAAGGGTCTGGTTTTCCCCCTCAGTGGTTTTAGATCAATGTAATTCCATTGGCTTAATGGAAGCTGTTCCTGATTTCGGACAGGGAGACAGAGGGCAGGTTTACACTACCGCTTACATCGATCTAACTTACATTGCTGAGGGATGTGAAAAAGACACTGCCCTGAGCAAGGCAAGTTACAGTGACCTAAGTACTGTCAACAGGATTGTACTTGGGACAGTTGCACCTTCCAGCTGCAGTGTAGACCAGCCTTTAGTGTACATACTCTTCAGGGCAAGGACTGTCTTCCTCTGTGTTTGGAAAGTGCATAACACAATTAGGATGTTACCACCACATAAGTAATATATTTATTTAGGGGACTAGCCAGTCCCTCCCATTTCAACCTCCTACCGATACTATTTTTTATTTGTTTTACCTGCTTGAAAGAAGAGACCTAACCCCTATCTGTCTGGTGCCACACCTGAAAGTTGGTTCTATTGGGCGGGTTTTAAGTTTTGGGTAAGCTAAAGCAATTGTGAGAACTTTTCAGTTATTTTTTTATTATTGCCATTGGCTTGCTTTGAAACCATTTGAAATGCAATCATGTTGGCTTATGCTCTATTAGAAGCAGAGGGGAAAGGAATTCGTGTTTGCCAAATGAAAAAGGATAAAACTGGTATAGTGATACGTTGCAATAATGCTGCAAAAACTACCACAGTAAATAACTGTGGTAACAATCTCCTTCTTGTTGTGCAAGTTCCAGCATAGACTTTCTTGTGCTCCTCAGCCTGACATCGCTGTTCTGAGGGACACTCATCTTTACAACCATTAAGAAATGTTTCTTCTTAAGATTCTAAGACAAGCAAAAATCATAGAATATCAGGGTTGGAAGGGACCTCAGGAGGTCATCTAGTCCAAGCCCCTGCTCAAAGCAGGACCAATCCCCATTTTTTGCCACAGAACCCTAAGTGGCCCCCTCAAGGATTGAACTCACAACGCAGGATTTAGCAGGCCAATGCTGAAACCACTTAGCTATCCCTCCCCCACCCACAATGGAACTATAGGAAACAAAAAAGCGTTCTGAACCAACATGACATTGCAGTAAGGTAGTTCTATTTGTCAATGGATGCTAAATATGTGCAATCTCTGCTTGCTGTACTGCCAACAGCTCTCTGCCATGCGTATGTCTGTCTTTTTGGCAGAGCTGCTTAGCTTACTTACCAGCCATTAGCGTCAGTATCTGTTAGTAACTTAAAGTTTTGCTTTGGGCTGTCTATGAAACCAAACCTTGGGGAACATCCAAGTGGAGCCTTTCACCTCTAGGTCAGTGGTTTGAATTTGGCCCACGTTGCTCGTGACTGGAAGTCATTACCATCTGAGGACTGTGTGACTGCTTATGAGTTGGAATTCCGAGTCTTGTCTGTAGTAGAAAAGTGTGCCTTCCACAAACACCACCACCGCATTTGGCACAGACGGGGGGTCTGTTAACAGTCTGAACTAAGAAGCTAAAAACTGAATGGACAAGGAGACTGAATTATTCTTTCATCACAGAAGTGGTCCCTCCAGACATGGGTACAAGGATATTACAGAGGGGTGTGAGGAAGCTTTCAGTGATGCTGTCTGTTCTGTTTATGTTCCTTGGGTAAAGTGGTTCAGAGTTTCAGGGCTGACGGCTGCATCTTCTACGAAGAATAATTCATTTAACATTCTGAAAAAAAGAAACATTCTTGAGATTGACAAGTAGTGGTATCCCTGCAGTTTCAGAGATGCATGGTGATTTTCATGCAGTGCTTTCTGGAGGAGTTTCACTTAATCTGTTTAGATGGCTAGAATTAACAAAAAAGGTTGGAGATAACATCTGATGCCTTCAGCCTTTGAAATCTGGAAAATTCAAGGGCCTCAGTACAGCCAAATCTCATGAGGACAATAACCAGTATTACTCCTCTTAAACCTGCTTAATTCTCATTCATTAAGGTGAATAGTTTATCATCAAGGAAATAGGACAGTACAGAATCAGGCAAAATCTAAAAGCTCTGCATGCTGTCTATTAAAAAAAGTTCCCTTTTCCTTTAGCACTTCCTAGACCAGTAAAACAGATTACTGTCACCTTTGGCTGAGCTCAGTATATTCATCAGGCACAGATGCTCTCAGGGTTCCTGCTGGGGTGAATGTCATCTTTCTTTCTTGTTTCTTTAGCAGGTACCCAGTTACTTTAAGTGAATATATTATGACATATCAGTTGCAGCTCATCTGTAAGGGAATGGCAGAATCTGATAAACCTGTCGCAGAAGGCTGAAGGAATGGGAAAATTAGAGAAAAAACAAATAGCCAGACTTTGAGATTTTCAGGGGATTCAGCCATACCACCTCGATGGAAATTAACTCGATCTGTGTGGCTGAATCTTTGAGTTGGTTTTGAAAATATCCACCGAGATGTTTATTGGCAGAAAAGGAAGCCTTGAGTGATCCAATGGACAGTTGTTTTAGTAATCCCTGATTGGCTCCTTGATCCTATATAAGGCCATCGTGCATGCCAGGAAATGTCCAGGCAACAATGTGGATCCCTCGCTAGCTGCCATGATCACCTTGCTTCTCTGCCTCTAACTCTCAATATTGACCAGAGCTTCCGACTTAGATCCTGACTCCCAGTTGACCCACAGAACTCCAACACTGACCCTGAGACCTGGTATTGACCCTCAGTCCAAATTCTGACTCCGGCTCTAATCCTTGGCTTGACTCCTGGCTCACTCAGGCTCTGGCTTTGACCCTCATGTTGACTCTTGTCTCAGACATCAGCTCTGACCCCTGGTTTTGGTTCCTTGCTCCCAAGCTCCTGCTACTACTTCTGTCCAGAATCCTGACAGTTTGTCTGGACCACCCCATAAGCTGTGGAGAAAGTTGGCCCTGTGGGGACATGGAGGCAAGGCGCCATCTTCTTGGCACGTCCAAAGGGCACCAGGCACATCTGAATGGAGTAACAGCCTCCAGGAAGAAATTTTCATGTTGGGAACACAAGTTATGCAGGTCTCATCTGAGAACTGGGCCCTGCAGGTGCAGATCCCATGGCTACACAAAGAAAACACAGTGCTATGGGCCTAACTGGCAGAGTATGCCACCAAGAACCAGACATTGCAAGAGCAGACCTCCCAGGTGCAGGACAAGAAAACAGCACTCCAGATGCACTGTGGCTGTGCATCTGGACCCTGGGCCTATAGTTCCCCTCCTGGAGCATTTCAACAGAGACTGCCAAAAATTTAAGTATTTCCTCAATTAGTGTTACATGCTGTTCCTGCTTTGTCCTGGTTCTACCCAAATGACCAGGCAAAAGCAGGACTCATAATTAGTCTTCTGATGGGAGAAGTGCTGGATTGGGTTTTGCCCATACTCAAATGATAGAACTCGACACTGTCAAACTGGGATGCTTTCCTTTGCCTATATTTTCAATTACTCCACTATACTTGCTCTGCCAAAGCAGCTCAGCAAAAGCTATGTCAAGGGCAGGGACTGGCCACTTCCTATGCCACCCACTTCAGGCGACTCTGTATTTGATACAGAGTGGAATGAAGTGACCTACCTATTCTGATGTGGATTATGTGAGAGATCAAAGATGAGCAACTCATGTGAAAACCTCCACCAACCTCGATGTCACCAGACGCATAGACAACATGCTGCATAACCTAAGCAAAGAAAGGAGGGGAGCTCCATTGCCACCTAGCTGGTATTCCCAAGTGCCCGTCTTGAGCCCAGTCCTAGAACACATGCAAATTGATGGAGCCCGTTGTCACATGACCTCCGAGGAGAGGGAGTACTTCCTATACCACAGCTTGTGTTTCTACTGTAGAGAAAAATCCGAACTTCCTCTGACTGACTCTCCCTCATGGGATCTTACACAGAAAACATCAGGAAATGCCCAAGCCCAGGCGTGATGGCAGGCGGGAGCTGGCCTGAGAGGCCCTGCGGTTTCCATCCCACTGGTTGCCCCTCACTTCTTACTGAAGCACGTCCAAGGCACAAGCCCTCACTCCAGTTGCAAGTCCAGGTTTTCTGAATGTCACAGAGAAGCCTCAATAAACTCCAGCAGAGGACGCTCATGGACTCAGACAATTTTATAGATGCCAATATGGCACAAGCCTTGGGCATCTCAGTGCAATGAACTTTGGTTCCATCCCTGTCTCTGTCCAGCCATACGTACTACCTCTATGAACCCTGCAGCCACCAGCTGGGTCTGGCAGATGCACGAGGTCCAGGAGGAGCTTTAAATACATCTTGAGAATGCAAAGAACTGCAATGACCCACTGACTGTCGATGTCGGGGTGGACCGGTGTTTGCTGTGGGACAGAATGAGTAGCTGTCAGCACAACTCCTCTGCATGGACCAGCCCTATTGCAAATTGGACCACCAGTACTTTTGCTCATACCCAACTGGACCATCATTATCTCAGCCCATACCAGCCACGTGATCAACCTCAAGGCTGTTTGGCTCCAATTACCTAGATCTTTCAGACTACACCCAGTAGCCATACATCAACAACCCCTCTGAATACAACCACCTTCCCCCACAGTAAAGGCCCAGAGTCACAACAGATATGTGATCTGGTATCTCATTGATTGGGAAGGGTATGGCCCCAAGTACTGATCCTAGAAGCTGATGTGCCAGGTCCACACACCTGACCTTATGGCAGCCTTCCATGCAGCCCACCCAGATAGGTGGTGATGTAAGAATCAGTGGAACTTGAACCCAGGCCTGGAGAGCTACTAGGTAACCCACAACCTTGCACTGCCACCTGGTGGCAGCTGTAACATAGCCACTGCCTGCGATCCACAATTTTCAGGGATTGCATGCCATTGGAAGTTCCACCTCAAGTGATCTGAGAGTGGTTTTAGTGATCCCTAATTAGCTCCTTGATCACATATAAGCCCATGGGGCTTACCAGGAAGTGTCCAGGCAACAATGTGGATTCCTAACTAGCTGTCATGACCACTCTGCTTCTGAACTCCTGGTATTGATCTCAGCTCCGACTTGGATCCTGAAGCCTGATGGACCCCCTGAACCTGAACTCCTGGTATTCACCCTTGACCCGATTCCTGACTGTCTCTGGCTCTGACTCTCAGCTTGACATCTGACTCGGACTCCGGCTTTGCCCTCAGACTGACTCTCGACTCAGACACCAGCTCTAACCCTGGCTTCAGTTTCTGGCTCTCAACCTCCTGCCACTAGTCTTGCCTACCTTCGCCCAGGGTCCTGACACTTAAGGAAGGGCTCAAAATTAAAGACAGGCTTTGCTGAATAGGGATGGTTATTATTCACATGCTTAAAGTTGAGCTCTTGTTTGAGTGCTTTGCTGGACTGGGGCCTATGTTACCAGCTCTCTGAATGCCAGACAGCCCAGGATTTTCCATAGCTGAAGCCTAATGTTCTGTTTCCCTTGGATATGAATGGTCTCCTTTTGTGTTGCTTCTGTTAGTTGATGTTTATACAATTTTAAAATTTGATTTTTTTTACATCATTTGCTTCGCGTGCTTGAAGTTCACTACCACATCCTTGCGCTCCCCAAGTCCCCGCTCTCCACCGCCTCCAATAATAATAAAACCTGAAAAGGCTCATTATGTTCTCTTTACAGCTACAACAAAATGGACGTAGATTTAGTTGTGCTGTTCCCCTCAGATACCTGGCAGAGCTCCCTCCCTCTGTCTCCAAGTTCTCCTTGTGAAGAATGAGCACAGCTGATCACATGGATAATGCTTAGCTCATCAGAGTATGTGTCAGCCAATGGATTTTTCCTTTGGTCTTCAGTTCACCACCACCACTTTTTGCATTCTCTAAGTGCAAAGCAGTTACGGTGCCACAATTTGCTTTTTTTTTCCTGGCAAAACAGAATAGAATTTCATAAGGGGACTTGCCCATCTTAGAATTTATCAACAAAATATTTTGCACAGCTCTCGATGAGGCACCAAAGTATTTCCTCACTTATGTCCAGTTTGAAGCCAAGACTGCTGTGAAGGAAAGATGGATGCTTCATTAACTTAATGGTAACTTTTGTTGTAATCCTTGAATAACTTTGCATAGACAAGATCCTGCTAGCTAACTTCAGAGTTTTCATTGTCATCTGGTGTAAACGAAACTTTCTCATTTAAAACCTAATCTGATTGTAAAGGAGTTCTTCATTCCCTGAGAAGCTACCAATACAAGTTACTCATGAAGAGACCAGACAGCATATACACAGTGTGCAGTATAGATAAGCATATGGCATGTGTACCTTTAAAAGAAGAGAATATTTATAATTCTTTTTATGTTCAAAAAAGTTGATGTTTAAAACTGAACATGACACACATTTTCATACTCCATGCGCTAGATACACATGTAGCGCCCTGTTTGACCTCTCCATTGCACTGCACAGCATGAAGAATAGGTAAAGGGTTTCCATTTCTCTATGGAAAATTCACAAAGCCAACATTAGAAACCACTCCAGTCTAGTTCATATTTGGAAGAATGGGGAGTGGGAAGTTTATGAATTGTAATGGGCCAAGCAAAAATATCTCCATGCCTATTCCTTCTAAAAGGGAAAAGGAAAAAATGAGAAATCTCATGCACAATAGGATAATAAACTTTTTGGCTGCTGGATTAATGTTTTTAATAAGCAAGGAATTCTGTTGTAGTACACATGATATTAAATCCCCTTGGCCACAACTATCTTCAGTGCAAATTTCCCAGATTATCAATTTCAAAACAAGTGAGTGTAATCAGCATAAATGAAAAACAAAAAGGGTGCATTATATATTTGAGGTTTTGAATATACCGGGATGACTAATCTCAAAATATAAAATAAATTGGAGATGGCAAGAAGTGAATCCAGAAGACATGAGGCCTATGGGTTGTAGTGACTTCTTATTTTTCTGTGTGCATCTTTACCTTCCTGCAGTGACTGCTTCTTGTCAGATTTCTTCACTTCATAACAGGAAGCACTAACCTGTTCCCGGAGTATTTTGTTCTAAGTGGTATGTTGAACCGCTGGGAATGTTTATTGGCAGATGTTGTGTGTGGTCCCTTTAATATAACAATGTATCAAGCCCATGAATGACCGAAAGCAAAACTAGATTAAGGTATATACACTTTAGAGGCTCAAGCCTAGGGCCGCAGCTCTTGGAGTCATATCATGAGGGAGAATCCCAGCTTTCACTTTAAAACACAGTAAGTTTCTAGCCTTCATTGTTGTAAAGAAAAGCTTGAAAATGTTACCTAAGTGTAACCAGTGCAGTGATGCCTACTTGAGTCTGCAGACAACCTGAAACAAGAGCTCTGAGAGGTCTGAATAATTACCTATGATCTCAGGGAGATGTGATAACTCCCTCTGCTCTCTGGAGCTCTACTAGACAGCCCAGCAGAGGAATCTGGTGTGTGGCAGGAGAAGAGTGAAGCAAGCCAGACCCAAGCAGATTTACCCTAGTTGCTGGGTTAAGTGTGCCCCCCCTGCTGCAATTCCTGCTCCTCCACAGGGGATGAGCAGCAAGAAGGACTCTTGTTGCTACCCCTACACCAACATTCCACACAAAGATGGACTACAAGCCGTCAGGAACAGTATCCCCGATCATGTCACAGCAAACCTGGTGGCTGAACTTCGTGACTTTGTCCCTACCCATAACTATTTCACATTTGGAGACAATGTATACCTTCAAATAAGCGGCACTGCTATGGGTACCCGCATGGCCCCACAGTATGCCAACATTTTTATGGCTGACTTAGAACAACGCTTCCTCAGCTCTTGTCCCCTAACGCCCCTACTCTACTTGTGCTATATTGATGACATCTTCATCATCTGGACCCATGGAAAAGAAGCCCTTGAGGAATTCCACCATGATTTCAACATTTTCCCTCCCACCATCAACCTCAGCCTGGACCAGTCCACACAAGAGATCCACTTCCTGGACACTACGGTGCTAATAAACAATGGTCACATAAACACCATCCTATACCGGAAACCTACGGACCGCTATTCCTACCTACATGCTTCCAGCTTTCACCCAGACCACACCACACAGTCCATCGTCTACAGCCAAGCTCTGCGATACAACCACATTTGCTCCAACCCCTCAGACAGAGACAAACACCTACAAGATCTCTATCAAGCATTCTTACAACTACAATACCCACCTGCGGAAGTGAAAAAACAGATTGATAGAGCCAGAAGAGTTCCCAGAAGTCACCTACTACAGGACAGGCCCAACAAAGAAAATAACAGAATGCCACTAGCCGTCACCTTCAGCCCCCAACTAAAACCTCTCCAATGCATTATCAAGGATCTACAACCTATCCTGAAGGACGACCCATCACTCTCACAAATCTTGGGAGACAGGCCAGTCCTTGCCTACAGACAGCCCCCCAACCTGAAGCAAATACTCACCAGCAACCACATACCACACAACAGAACCACTAACCCAGGAACCTATCCTTGCAACAAAGCCCGTTGCCAACTGTGCCCACATATCTATTCAGGGGACACCATCACAGGGCCTAATAACATCAGCCACACTATCAGAGGCTCGTTCACCTGCACATCCACCAATGTGATATATGCCATCATGTGCCAGCAATGCCCCTCTGCCATGTACATTGGTCAAACTGGACAGTCTCTACGTAAAAGAATAAATGGACACAAATCAGATGTCAAGAATTATAACATTCATAAACCAGTCGGAGAACACTTCAATCTCTCTGGTCACGCGATTACAGACATGAAAGTTGCGATATTACAACAGAAAAACTTCAAAACCAGAGTCCAGCGAGAGACTGCTGAATTGGAATTCATTTGCAAATTGGATACGATTAACTTAGGCTTGAATAGAGACTGGGAGTAGCTAAGTCATTATGCAAGGTAACCTATTTCCCCTCAAATAAATTGGTTAGTCTCTAAGGTGCCACAAGTACTCCTTTTCTATTTCCCCTTGTTTTTTCCTACCCTCCCTCCTCCTCCCCGTTCCTCAGACGTTCTTGTTAAACCCTGGATTTGTGCTGGAAATGGCCCACCTTGATTATCATACACATTGTAAGGAGAGTGATCACTCTAGATAAGCTATTGCCAGCAGGAGAGTGGGGTGGGGGGAGAGAAAACCTGGATTTGTGCTGGAAATGGCCCACCTTGATTACATACACATCGTAAGGAGAATGATCACTTTAGATAAGCTATTACCAGCAGGAGAGTGGGGTGGGGGGAGGAAACCTTTTGAAATGATAAACACCCATTTTTTAATGGTCTGTGTGTATAAAAACATCCTCACTGCATTTTCTACTTTTATGCATCCGATGAAGTGAGCTGTAGCTCACGAAAGCTTATGCTCAAATAAATTGGTTAGTCTCTAAGGTGCCACAAGTACTCCTTTTCTTGTTGCTACCCCTGTTGCACTCAGGCAAAAGAGGTCTTCATTACGGTTCCTCTGGCAGAGATGAGAGCCCCATGCTACGACCACTCCCAGTGGAACAGGGTGAAAGCTCAGGGGCAGGGAGATGGAGGTGGAGCCATGGGATGACCCTGTGCTGTGGTGTGCCTAGGGTTTAGATTGCTGTAATCTGGCCCTGACAAAAAGGATTGCTGCTGTGAAGACCATACTTGCATCAAAGTTAATGCAGCTATAATCCACCCCATCAAAAGGATTTTGTTCATTTTCTTTAAATAAGTTGCTTCATTAGCAATGGCTGTCATATTTTCAACCCAGTAACAGAGAATTTAACACTGGGAAACAACTTCCTTTGTTGATTAGTGCAGCCACTCCTGATGCCTTAAGTAATGGTTTGTCAACGTTACCATTATAATTCCTGAGTTTTAGATGACAAGCATCTTGATTGTTTCACGCTCAGCAGGTATTAGAGGCTGGCATTCAATTCTGCACCGGCTAAGACGGATACTTGTTTGTCCAGTGCTCCGTTAGGAGTGTGCAGATTACTAGTTGGGAACATCTCCTAGCATTGCATTTCCTTACAGATAAGACAGAAGTTAGCCCTGCATTTTTACCTGTATTCTCCTGCTCAGTGAGTTGTAATCATACAGAGGGCCAGATTCTCAGCTGGTGTGAATTGGCATAGCTCCAATTAAATCAACTGAGTGAAATCAATGTATTTCAGTGAAGCCACACTGCTTCACACTGGCTGAAAATCTGGGCCATTAGCTGTACAAGAAAATATTCAATACACTTGGAGACTGGAGTATTACCATAGTGGGCCACTAGATGGGACACTTGCATTAGATTCTCTGGGAGTGTAAATTGTTGAAGGGCTGGTGCTTTTGATGGTAATGAAGCACATCTATGTGCAAGAGATGCATTATGACTCAGATCTTTTTACACCACTCTAGCAGAGATCTCACAGTTCCCTTGCAAGGATTCGGGCACTGCCAACCACAGCATCAGTGGCTGATATGCTTGTCGGGTAGGTGTTTTGTGAAATCTTCTTCAGCATCTTTTCTGCACGCACTGCTTCTGAATGGTGGTTCTTCTGAGAAGGATGATATGGCACCAGGAAGTCTGCTGTCATTCTCAGGCATACCACATTCCCAGTGCAGCAATTGGGGAATAAGGGTGTGATCGCTGATCTGTGAATGTGCAGGTCTCTTGGCAGTAGCTACAGTCACTTTTTTTTTTTTAAAGAACATATTGGCTCTTAAAATGGAAAGAGGGTGTAAATATTTAAATATATGCCTAAAAATGAAATGGTCAAGCCCTGTAACTGTTCATGCATGTAAAAGCTCATCTTTGCTCCAACAGATTCCAGGCCATACACAGAAGGGAATTCATACTCTGGACTTTCTCCTGATTTGCCCACCACCATTTGGCTACTGCTAAGCCATTAGCTATTTTGATGATACAGTATTTATGTAATGGTTGGCAAAGCTGAAAGTATGGAGTAAATCCCAGTCTGGCAAGGGAAGTTAAATAAAATCAAGAAGATATTGCAGATGGAGGCTGATGATGAAAACAGAAGAAAGTCAGACCAGCCTAGGGATCAAGTAAACTAATGTTATTGCCAGGAGAATATTCCTAAAGATGAGTGTTGAAATGTTGATAGCAAAGATCTTTAGGTATCAATTATTTAACTACCAGTTCAACTTTATTTAAAGTCAAAGTTTCACAGAAAGGAGGCATTAAACCCCACTTTATTATAAAACCGCAATAGGATTAAGTAGGGTGAATTTACAAGATCTCCAAAGCTATAAACGTGAGGTGAATTGGATGACTTGATGGTACTGGTTAAAGATGCAGATGAATTACCAGTGATGTGCAGACCATGGGAAAAGCTTCTGCTACGGCTGCAGTGGGCTGAGTGTATCCTGACTTGCTGCAAGATAGATCAGCAATAGGAATTTATTAAGGACTTTCTCTTTACCGTGTTCTTATGTAGAATAGACATGTGACCCATTAACATGCATGGTTTTTTTCAGACTAATACTACTATGAAGTACATGATACAGATCCTTGAAAGCAGTTTTGCACACCTTTTAGGTTTTGTCTGTATAGAACTGTTGTACCACTTTATACCAATATAGTTAACACAGTACCATCCCCTAAATGTGAGCATAGTTTTACCGGTGTAACTGCTTAGACTAGTATAGCCAGTCCTGTATGGAAAGGGGAACAAGCTATATAAATACAAGACACCTTTTTACTGGTATAACTGCATCCACACTGAGGATTATGCCAATATATTTATTTCAGTTTGGCACCCCTAACTATACTAGATATATTGGTACAAAATCTGTATGTAGCACAGTCTTTATACAGTCAGCAGAGCAGAGTTCAGTTTCTCATTCAGTTACCGTAACTGATACATGTTTTTATAAAAGTTCAGCTACTCAGTATCAATGACAGCTAAGAAAAGAGCAATAGGAATATGTTAAATGTGTTCCTACGCCTTATGATTATCCATAGCCACTCTAGATACCCTGGCCACAAAATCAAGACAAGTTTCATCCATGTTAAAAATGATCATCTAACGATTGGCATATACTTAATTTCAGAAACAAAACTACGCATTTTTATTACTGCAAATGTCTCATAAAGGGAGGCAGATTATGAAGGATGGAGGTTGGGAAGTCAAAGGTATTAGAAAAAGAAAATATCCACAAGCAACAATGAGTATCTGTGACTCCTTGTCTGATTTCTGCTCATTGCTGAGGAGGGTAATTTATGTGTATTCAGACTTGCCACTAGGACTACGCACATCTCAATATCTTTTACTGTTTGAGTAAATCATCTGAGTCCTTTAATCCCTTTCCTTAGGCTAAGCAGTGTCTGCGTAACATCTATTCCAAGCTTGCTGAATCAAAGATACTAGGAGTTTTTTTCCTCAATTCATAGCAACATCACTTCATAATGTAAACCTTATGCTTATGGCAAAGCCTCGTTGAGATATGAAAGAAAGTAGATCAGATGTGCCAGAATGCTAGAGATAGTCCTGGAATAGACACAACTGCCCAGGATGTAGACAAGAACGGGTAAGTATCCCTGTGTGCAAGGAAACATCTTGTGACCACTTACTACCTCAAAAGGCAGAAAAATATATATGCCTAGGTCTTATGTAGTGCCTTTTATCCCTAGATCTAAGAGCTTCACAAAGCAGATAAGTATGGTTATTCCCATTTTAAATATGGAGAAACTGAGGCACAGGGAGGTGGAGAAACTTGCTCAAAGTCACCCAGCAGATCAGTGCAGAGCCAATGCAGAACCAGCTCTTCTGAGTCCAACTCAACTGAGTTCCTATCCACTGAAACACATTGCCTTTCATACAGGGTGTGATGGGGTGCACTCACCCCGCACTGGACAGGAAAGGGTTAACTCCTCATTTTGGGCTGAGGAAGCCATGCCCCCACATTCCTACTGGGCATGCACCAAGTGCAGTACAAGTCACTAAAAAAGAGCAGCCCAGCTCACTCTGAGCTGACCGCCGGAGAGGAAGGACATCTGTTGCAGACTCCTGCCTCAGAGCAGTGGCAGCCCCTGAAAGCGGAAGCCAGAGGTGCTGAGACCCCGGCAGATGCCCTGATACCTGCAGACACCCCAGGGACTTGGGCACCACCACAACCAGCCCAGGCAGAGGAACCTGGGAACCCCGAAGTCACCCAGGCCACGGATGCAGGAGTGACAGTAGGAAATAGCCCAGGGGAGGGACTAGCCATAGTCCCAAGCATAGTTGGTGTCTTGTGGTTGGATCCCCTCTGACTCAGTGGTGAAATTACTTGCTGCCTCCAAGGCCCTGGGCTGGGACCTGGGGAGTAGGGAGGGCCCAGGTCCCCCTACCCCAGCTACCAAATCCTCCTCCCCCCCCCCCCCGGGTGGTGGTCCACCCCTTTTCAGGCCATCAGGCCATGCCACCCTGTAAATCAGGGTATCTCTATCGATTCTGGCTACTAGGCCTGGCTGCCCGGCAAACCAGCGTAGCCTTATTGACTTTGGCCTCTAGGCTTTATAGCCCTGCAGAAAAGGGTCACTTGGTTGATGTTAGCCCTTAGGCCTCACTGCCTGGAGACAGAGGGTGGCTTGAAGGATGGGGTATACTCATCCCCCCACTGGACACAGTCCCCACACCCCATCACACGGGAAGAACCTTATCAATTGAACTGGAACTCATCTTTGAGGGGAAAGGGATAGGAAGTCAACTCTAGAACATCTGTCCTAATTGTACTGTCAGAAAATCTGTAGATGCATGTAGTTAATATTGTTCAGCAGAACTATTATCCATTGTTATTGCTGGCTGTACCACCCAAGATTTAATGTGAGCTGTCCTTCACTTCTTGAGCCAAAGATAAGAATTCATAATGGACACCATGGTCAATAACTGGGCAGTAGTGTCTTCAATGACAAGGGATCTCAGATACAATCTCTTACGATGGTATGTGCCTTTCCCTGAGCTAGCACCTTTGTGGCTCAGTCGGGATTTCCTAGTCACTCTTCACTTGCCCCTACAAAGCAAATTTTCTTACCATTAAATAGATGCCCTGAAACTTCAAACTCAGAGTTGCACCATATGTTCTTTCTGCATTCTTACCCGTACGGACAAGGTAGATTAATTTGATGATATGCCTTGGATGATGGACAGTCCTTTTATATAGGAATTAGATGAGGATTCTCATATAGTATATAATAGAATTTATTTTCAGAGAGCCTATCTCAACATTAAATTCAAACATCTATAAGTAAAAAACAAAGTGAAATCCGGGAGCTCAAATGTAGTCACATGCTTGGATATTCCCTAGGCCAGGGGTAGGCAACCTACGGCACGTGTGCCAAAGGCAGCACGCGAGCTGATTTTCAGTGGCACTTACGCTGCCTGGGTCCTGGCCACCGGTCCTGGGGGCTCTGCATTTTAATTGAATTTTAAATGAAGCTTCTTAAACATTTTAAAAACCTTATTTACTTTACATACAACAATAGTTTAGTTATATATTATAGACTTATAGAAAGAGACCTTCTAAAAACGTTAAAATGTATTACTGGCACGCAAAACCTTAAATTAGAGTGAATAAATGAAGACTCAGCACACCACTTTTGAAAGGTTGCCAATCCCTGCCCTAGATTCTTAAAGGTACCAGAATGGATATTGTTATGGATGTCATCGATACCAGTGCTCTCAATTCTGTATTGATAAGATATCAGATAACTCAGCTCAATCAAGTTATTAAGCATAGATAAATTGGCTCAATACAGAAAGGGTTAATACTTCACCCAATCTGGAGAACAGGCTTGCTGTTTACATTTTCACTCTGTTCCAAAATCTTGAATTAAATTTTGCCCATATTTATACCCCACTTGTTTACAACAGAGAGAAGATTTCACAGATTTTACTATATTACCACAAGCCTGTCATTGCTTTTCTTATCTAGTTTTCTGCATATTTTGAAAGACATCTCTACTAATTGTACCAATTATCCCTAGAAGATAACCAACTGTGCTTAACACACCATTTATATTTGGCATTGCTTCTGATGGGTTCTGCATACACAAACAACAGAGGTTACATACAGTTTTACCAGCTAGTAGGTTTTCACAATAAAGCTTAATGTGAGTACAGAGCATTGTGGGGAATACAATTCATAGTTATACAGCTTAGCATGAATGCAAAACATTCTGAGTAACTTATCATATTGGCTAACAATATTAAAGAGTAAAGGCTGGTTCCTTGTACCTGCTACAAGTACTTTGTGCTGCCCCACTGGCACAAAGCAACCATAAGGTCAGCTTTGTGTATGGGCAATCATAGGAGGTGCAGAACCAGCTTAGTGGCCCTCTGCCTTCTCTTCCTCCTGGCTGCAAAAAGAGCGCCTTGAGGTCATTGGCAGTGCAAGTCATTTGTGAGATCGGGATCTTAGTGTATTGCAGGTATGGAGTGCTGCTCCCATCCTACAGGAGTGTTTATATTTATCACCCATGTGTATGGCCTGGTACTGGCTAGACCTGGTTTTGTAGAGACCATGTGGGAGAAAAATAAAGTAAATGTCTGAGGGCAACAGCTTCCTTAGTCCCCCAAGGGCTTTCTGAAATTCTGTGTTTGAATGCTCATTTTTAATGGGATAATGTCTACTTAAAATCTCACCTTGTTTGGAAATGTTTCCACACTGCTCTTACAAGCAACACCTAAGATTGCTATGGCTGAAAGAGAGTCATGAAAAATAATTACCTCTTTTGTTTGTTTAGTTCATGCATTTGGCAGCACTTTATCAACAGTCAGTTTCAATGTTTCCCCTGCATGGTCAATCAGTCAATTTCCCCTTTTCTTTTTGTGGGGAGGGTGGCTTGTGGGACGAAAAAAGGTTAGGATAATGTTATTGTAACATAACAGAAAGTATGGGCAGATTTACAACCTGATAACTACCTGAAAATTGAAAGTGACTAGATTTTGAGTTGTTGATAGTGTTCCTTTAAGGCCCAAGGTGTGTTTGATCCAGAATTGTAAATACTTGTTTCTCACAAACTCCCCATAGGTCAGGAAGCCTGATATTTTCACAGGGTTTATGGTCCCAGTGTTGCTTTGAAGAAACTTCTTGTTGCTGCTAATGAGTTAGACAAAGAACATTTCCCATTTCTTTTATAGAATAACATATCTGATTCATATCTTTGCTTTCAATCTTCTTGACTTCTAACACTAGAACCATTTGCATAGTCAAAACAGATTTGCTTCTTCAGCCTTTAACATGCAATTAGAACTCCAATCGACCAGCTAGCCTTTACCTTCTGATGTTATTAGCTAGTGCCTGTTAATTACTGAGGTTTGGCTGATTTCCAGACTGAATTAATTTTGAGAAAGATAAGCCCTGAAATGAATTGGTACTGCATCTGAGCCATTGTTGAGCCCTGTGACAGAGTGCTAGGAACCTTGAGCTGACCCAGTACTCTGGTCACTAAAGTACTAGCTGTTTCCTCCATGGATTGGATTTAATTTCCATGCTGTTCAGAGGGAGGGAAGATGGGGTGGTACCTTCCCCTCCTTTTTCCCTCCTTGCCCTTGGGCTAGTAAGAATAAAAAGTGAACCCATGCTGTAACTGTGCATTTTCAGGCTTTCTCTGGTGGAGGGCCTGAGACTGTTCATAGAATTGTGCGATAGGGAGGTTTGCAGATGTCTGGGTGACAGCTGGAGTAACTTTTAATACCCTTCCAGCCTTAACTATCTTTATAATTTTGTGTATGGAAATAACACAGTTCAGCTACACAAGAGCAGTTTAACACTGTGCACTTAATGGTACCCATTCCCAAATAAAAAGAGATCCTTTTTCTATTGGGCCCTTATTTTGCTGGCTGTCTCCAATAAGATGTCTGTGCAGCAAATGGCTAAATGAGAATACAGAAATCCCAGCTGGGGGGTTACGTAAGCCTTCTGCTTCCAAACCTGGAGCTTGGATAAAGAGTTACTACATCTCTACTGTTGTGCCTTTGTGGGCAGACCCCAGACAAATGCCCGCTTGTTCCTGACATAAAATGTCCCAAGTGTCATAAGCCCGAATTGAAACACATTGGCATTTTTGGTTACATCAGTAACACACACAGCTGCACACTGAATAGGGACATTCTATAATTTAGCTGATATGTAAGTGGTAGTGGATGGCACAGAAAAAGCCAATCCAGGAAACCTGTTAAAGTTTCAGTGAATCACATCCAAAGCCTTCCAGAAATTGCCACCCTATGTATGTCATCACTCTCAAACTGCCAGTTTTGGAGTGTGGGGGAACAACATGGGGCAATGACCCTGTAAACAAGTGACGTTCCTGCTCTGCTGTGCACAGGAAATACAAACTCTTGATGTAATCCAGAGTCTCCTCTCCTTGGGCTTTGGCCTTACAGGGATCTTAAATACCAACAACAGAACATTACACTTCAGCCTAAGATTTCAGCCCATGATTGGCTGTTCCTAGGATTTCCCTACAGGTTCTCCTGT
This sequence comes from Natator depressus, assembly GCF_965152275.1. Lineage (NCBI taxonomy): Eukaryota > Metazoa > Chordata > Testudines > Cheloniidae > Natator > Natator depressus. The sequence goes on from NC_134240.1 coordinate 75,035,739, forward strand.
ATCCCAGAGTCTATTTCCCTCTGCCAAAGAGAGACACTTGGATCCCCTTCTGTCCAGCCTGGAGCTAACAATGTTAAGCCCGCAGTCAGCAATAATTGCTCTACCTCTTTATGCTATTTCCTAGCCCATCTGAGAAACTGTAAGGTTAAACTTCAGCTGGAAGCTGAACTGCAAAAACTTTCCCCAGCTCACTGTCATTTCCTCAGCGAGGCCAGGGGGCTGTGGCTGTTTCTTTGCACAGAGAAAGGAGAGTATTAACTTGCTCTCTATCAACTGCAGGATGAGGTTTAGACACAATGTTGCATCCATCAATTAAAATTTAAACAGTACTGCAGTACCTCCTTCACTGTGGCACCACAAGCTGTGATCAGCACTTTCCTGACGTGTACACTATACAGACTTCCATAATACTGCCACATAGTAGAGAGTCATCTTCTCACATGTAGTGCTCCCCCACCATCTATTGCTTATTCAGTCTCGGCACTGCGCCTCTGTTCTGTTGTGCTGCACTGACTGCACTCTGAAAGTCACAAGGATCCCATTCATTGCAGCACTGCAGAGCAGAAGGCTGGTCCTCTCTGGTTTATCTGCATTGTATTACTACTGTGACAGGACATTTAATTCACTACTGCAGAGCTGTACTTGAGAGTCTGTTACTTAGAGATCACAGTGCAAGATACCCGGGCACAGGTCTCTGAAAACAGAAGAAGGTATATCTGGCAGGGGTGCTCTTTTGAGAAACAATATTGCTGAGGGGGAGGAAGGGAGGTTGCAAGAGGCGGGAGGTGAGAATGAAACAGGAAAGCTGAACATCAGTCACAAGTTCTGACTTCAATCCTTTCATCTGTAACCTCAAGTCCCTTATGATTTCAAATAATCCGGTTGGCGACATTTTAAAGCTAAAAAATGACAGTATGAACTAAGCTTAAAATTGCTGGTAGTTACTGAACTGCCAATCTATTTTTTAATAACATGGTCTGCTCACTACACTGTCTCTTCAGTCTGTTTTGTAACAACCAACTGTAACCAGCATAAATAATTTACTGCATGGGTTTCTACAGTAAAAGTGCTATTCATTAGAAAAATTAAGGGATAATGTCATGGTAGAAGAGTACAGTAGGCAGTATGCCATAAACAGCTTATATGGATGACTAAACGTCGGAGCATAGTGGGGGCATTTAATAACCACAAAAGCTGCTTCATCTGAGTATAAAAAACAACAAGAGAAAATATTTTGTTTTGGCTCATGAGGATTTGAAAGTTCCATGCTGCTGCTGACCCCTTGGTCTTTCCATTGATTTTACTGGGGAGATGTGGATTAGGGAAATAACTGCTTGAGGGAGAGTTCGAAAAGTGAATGATTGGCCTTGTCTTAAATGGTGTTTTTTACTATGTGTTAGCATATGTGGCGAGGTCAGATCAGACCTTTTGTTCATCATGGGCATTGGCTAGTTTCTCGTGGAAAAATTTGAGCCCTGTTAGCCTTTCCTTAAAGGCCAACATCTACTCCACCACTGATTTTCCCCTCTGCAGCGGCTTTCCCCTGCCACTCAGCCCTCATTAGGTCCTCCTTCCAGAGAACAATTCTAAAGGGAAAAACCTTGAGAATACTTGGGGAACTTCCCTGTAGGCAAACAGCAGATAAAGTAAGTACTCATCTCAGTCATATGGGTGCTGATCTGCACAAATTTTCAGAATCATTTTAAGTGTCCCGTTAAACCTTTCCACCAGCCCATTGGTTTATGAATGATACAGAGACCCAGAAGAGTCCAGCCCCATATTACTCCCACAAGACCTGGTGAAGCATGGACATGAAATTGGCTCTATGGTCCGCGAGGCCCTTGCTGGGGAAACCCACCCTGCTAAAAATTGTCAGAAGAGCATCAACAACCATGTCAGTTTCTATGGAGGATGGAGTTATAACAGCAGGTTAGGGAGTGGCATAGTATATCACCACCAATATGTACAGTATTTCTTTTTTGTCACCTTGATACAGCATCCCACTGTATCCACGGCCATGCTCTGTAAAGGTTCCTATATTATAGGTAGAAGCATCATGGCTGCTTTACACTTATCCTGGACTTTTCCTGCCCTCTGGCAGAAATCACATTTTGCAGTAATTTTTAACTGTCTTAAAACTTCAGATCAGTAAAAATTCTGCAACAGCCTACGTTTCCTGTGCTGGTTGCCCAAATGTCATGAGAAAAGGATATTATGTGCCAAGTTCAATCACAAGTACCTTTTGGGGCACCACCCAATTGTTTCCTAATACCCCAAGTCTCAATCTCTCCTAGGGGGAATCCATTCTGTATAAAGGAGGCCTTTTGTCCCACAGAAATCTCTCCATGCATTCTTCAGTAAGAGGATTTTCAGAGCTGGGGCGTGCCGCAGTAGCCCTCAGCTTCTCTGAGGAAGGATTGGCCTGTAGCTCTGTTTGGGACACAGCTGCTGGGGCAGGGTAGTGTAGCCTGCTCCTCCCCACTGGACTCTGCCTCTCATCTTTTGGCTGGGGGCAGTAGATCACTGTATCACAGTCTGTCCACATGCACTCCTTCATCCGACCAGGGTGATGTTCTCTGGCTCCTTGTATGAACCAATGATCTGTGGGTGCGTTCAAAGTATGAAATTTCATATCCACCAGTCATGCCCCCCCTGCAACCTCAGTGTAGAAAGATCAGTGTTTCATGGGGTGGGCTAGTTCAGAGAGCCAGTCTAAATCAATAGTTTAAGATTGCAGCCTTGCTAGCTATCAGTTATAGTCCTTCAATAAGGTGTCAAAGGCCTTTCCATGCCAGGGCAACATAACAGACTTCACAATTTGATAGTCCTATTCCACTCCATCACAAGAGGTACAGCAATATTTATGGTACAGAGATTTTTTTTTGTCTGTGCCCCCTGCATTGCAAAATCACTACAGAGTAGTTAGTGCAAGTCTTGTGATATTTGGTGTTTTTCTTAAAGCCCCAGCTCCAAGAGTCTTGTGAATACATGAGAACTTGAAGCCTGGTCTAGATACAGTTTTTGTACTGATATAACTTTTTTGATTAGGGCTATAATTTTATATTAATATAGTTATATCAGTACAATGCCTAGTGTGGGCACAATTATACCGGTAAAAAGTGCTTTTCCTAGTGTAGCTTAGTATCCTTCCTGTACAAAAATAACCCATACTGGTATAACTTTGGTACAGCTTTTTTGTGTAGACAAGAACTCAGTTTTCATTTTTTTTAAAGGAAGTTCTAGCTTATGTGGTTGCAGAGAAAAACTTGCAAATGTACCCCTTAAAGGTTCAAAAACAGAGTGAATAAAAGAACCCAACATATATTATTTATGAAATCTCATGATTTTTAGCCAATCTCATTATTTTTGGTGGCCTGGATCATTTTTGATTGTTTGGGATTGGCAATGCTGGAATTAGATTTTGGAGGCCTCACCAATATTACATGACTGAAGCCAGGAAATAGAGTAGTCTTTTGCTAGCAAGTCCTCTATATCACACAATTCCCCCATTACTTCACTTCGTACATCAGCGGAGAAGCAAAGTGAAGTTGACAAGGTATCCAGTCATTCGAGCAGGCATGATATGTCAGAGATTGGAGTTAGTCAACTTCAACAGAGTAGAGGGAAAAAAGTGCTGATCTACTGCAGCAATCCACTTTGAGCACTATGCTTTGAGTTTCCCATTTGGTGAAATTTATAGGTACATTGCCTTGCCTGACAGGAATGCTGAACCACAGGGATTTCCTAAGGAGAAACTTTCACATGCAGAGTGTGAAGTTTCTCACTTATCTTTTAGCTGTAGTGGCATTTCTCAACTCCACTAATGACGTTATTAACCTGATATAAACTCCTAGAAGAAAAGGCAAGCTGCTGTGAAATACTTGCAGCCTTGCTTCCTGGAGTTCAGAAAAATTGCAGTTTTCTTAAAACAATAATAATCTGAAAGCTAATATCAGTTGGTAGTTTTCACATTGGTGCTCTGTTTGTGGTTTCTGTTTTGTTACTGTATTAGGATATTTCAAGAAAACCTGTCCAACATACTAGCTGTTAGACCAGGGAGAAACAGGAAGGTGGAAATAAATCTCCAAAATGGAGGGCTTACTTGGTTAGTAATCTTAATTAAATATAACTGTTACAAATATACAGGCATTTGCAGGAAGTGGTAAAGGTGGAACAATGTGAAGTATATTAAAGATAATGGTTTACATCAAGCAGTGCTAAATGTTGTTGGTAGTTACTGGGACATGGATACTTGGAATAGGGAAGGGATATTAAAGTACCTACAGGGGTTCTCAAATTGGGGGTTGGGACCTCTCAGGGGTCGCCAGGGGGGTTGTGAGCTGTCAGCCTCCACGCTAAACCCTGCTTTGCCTCCAGCATTTATAATGGTGTTAAATATATTAAAAAGTGTTTTTAATTTATAAAGGGGGGTCACACTGAGAGGCTTGCTATGTGAAAGGAGTCACCAGTACAAAAGTTTGGCTGAAGTTTCTGGGACTCTTAGGGTATGTCTACACTTCAGTTAGACGTCCAAGACTGGCCTGTGCCAGCTGACTTGGGCTCGGGCTAAGGGGCTGTTCAGTTGCAGTGTTAACTTTCATTTGCAGGGTCCTAGAGTCTAAGCACCAGCCCAGGCTTGAAAGACTACACCACAATTAAACAGCCCATTAGCCTGAGCCCCGCGAGCCTGAGTCAGCTGGGATGGGCCAACCGCGGGTGTCTGATTGAAGTTAGACATATCTTTACAGGGTTTGGGCCCATCACACCCACTGCCTGTTGGATGCAGTGCTCAGGGGAGACCGTAGGGGAGAGGTTTGAGCTATGTCACCCCACTGTTAATTCTTTATAAGCAGGGAAGAGTTTTGTTGGTATATCTAAAACATTGATTTGGGAATTGAATTAGAGGTGTTGACCCATGAATAGGTTCTAGAAGGACATTAGAAGAACAAGTCTGAATTGTTTAGGTGGTAAAGGGTTCTTTAGCAGTGGTGGTTGTTTCTACAGCAAAAAACTGAGATTTCTTTTAGACACTACAGACATGGCTTGTTAGGATGTTTGCTGGAGGGGAGTTTCCTGGGGATGACTGATATCTGTAATCAATCAGTGTATCAAAAGGGATAGTTCTCTGGTGTGGTATCAGCTGACAGAAACATGCAGAGCAGAAGCAAATCTTTGTTTAATGTTTGCTTTGTTTTATTCTTTTAAGGTTCCCTCTTTCCATTCAATGTCCTGCTTCAGTGTACTGTGAGGCCTTATTAAGTCAAACTATTCCTGGGTTAAGGTCACTAGAGAATTGGGATCATAGTAGAATCCCTTAGGGTGGCGTATATCAGATGATCCTTCATGCCTGGACATTACCAATGAGTTGATCACAGTCATTGTGAGCTCCTTAACCTTGTCACTAATTTCAGATACACTGGAAAGTTCAGAATTTATTCATTTTACAGATCTTTTAAAACAACAATTCTGTTCTTGATATAGTATTTCTGTCCTCTTCAAAGCTCTGACCCTTATCTTTGTGAAGGCTTGAGGTAAAATCCTGACCATACTGAAGTCAATGGGAATTTTGCCATTGACTTCAATGGGGCCAGGATTTTACCTTTATTACTTCTGATATATTCCTGGTTTCACCATGAGGAGCTGTGTATGTTTTGCTTTGTTTTACAGATTCAGTTTGTAGATAAAACATGCCTTCCATTAAACTCTTCTTCCTTGTGGAGCATCCAACTGCACAAGAAAAAAAATGTTATTTTATCTTTTAAAATTGTTTTAAAGAGAAGATTCAAGGCTATAGAAGTTTCACAGACACCCATGACATAAGGAGCCTTTTCTGCAGGGATAGGCGACATATAATGTCTGATTGCATTACCTGGAGGCTAAAAATGACATGAATCTCAATCTAGATGTTTCTGTTTATAGTTTGGAATAGATGCCAAGATGTACTGAAGAAATAAGAGCTATAAAAGGAAAGTAGACTGAATGATTCGAGGCAAAGATAGTGCTCACTACACAGGAATCTTTTAAAATAAAGGAATCTTTGTTTTCTGTAAATGAACTGTGTTCAGCCGCTCCCCTGTCCCTCACATCTTTCTTTCCTAGATAGGATTTAATGTCTGTTATTTTTATGGGAATTACAGTAGATATCAATGAGAGTTTCTTAACTTTTGCAGGAATTTTGTCTGAGAGATTCATTAATGCACGTTTGTATAAAATAGTCACCCTGTGGATCTGAATAATTTTAAACATTCCTAGTTTGCTTTTCTTTTACATGTAGCAACTTTCCACTCTTGAGATGATCCGAAGTACGTTTATTTTATTTATTTTGATGGGAATATGGTGCCTAGCAAAAACTTTAGGCACAGATATGAATTTTAAACTATATACAATTGATTTAAAAAAATAGAAAACTAGCTTGTCCCTAACAACCCCCTAATGACAACAGAAACAATAAACTAGCTAAACTATCAACTCCCTTCTCTAATTGTCCTCACCAAAGGCCTTGCATGCCATGAAGGTGAAGGAATTCAAGCTATCCAGTCTCCAGTGTCAGGAAAAGCAGTAAATTCACATCAAGGAACCTTCATAGTTAATATCCTTCCACTAGCTCCCTCTTTTTGTAATTACAGTTATTATTCATTTGTATTTCAGTAGCACCAAGAGCTGAGATCAGGGCCCCATTGTGCTAGCCACTGGACAAACACATAGAAAGTGAAAGTCCCTGCCCTAAAGAACTTAAAAACTAAACAAACATGACAGATATAAAGGTAGGAGGGAAAACAGCGGCACAGAGGGTGACTTATACAGGGTCACACAGCAGGTCAGAGGCAGACCCAGGAATTAGAACTTCATGTCTCTTGGGTTCCAGTCTGGCATGCTCTGTCCAGTAGACCATGCCATCTCTTGAAACCGAGGGACTCATAACTCAAGCAGCAATGCTAATCACAGCTAAATCCTCTGAAAGAATGACAGGTTTCAGAGTAGCAGCCGTGTTAGTCTGAATCCGCAGGCGTACTTGTGGCACCTTAGAGACTAACAAATTTATTAGAGCATAAGCTTTCGTGGGCTACAGCCCACTTCATCGGATGCATAGAATGGAACATATAGTAAGAAGATATATAAAAGTTGGAAGTCACCATACAGACTGTGAGAGGCTAATTAGTTAAGATGAGCTATTATCAGGAGGAGAAAAAAACTTTTGTAGTGATAATCAAGATGGCCCATTTAGACAGTTGACAAGAAGGTGTGAGGATACTTAACTTAGAGAAATAGATTCAATATGTGTAATGACCCAGCCACTCCCAGTCGCTATTCAAACCCAAGTTAATGGTATCTGGTTTGCATATTAATTCAAGCTCAGCAGTTTCTCTATGGAGTCTGTTTTTGAAGCTTTTCTGTTGCAAAATTGCCACCCTTAAATCTTTTACTGAGTGGCCAGAGAGGTTGAAGTGTTCTCCTACCAGTTTTTGAATGTTATGATTCCTGATGTCAGATTTGTGTCCATTTATTCTTTTGCGTAGAGATTGTCCGGTTTGGCCAATGTACATGGCAGAGGGACATTGCTGGCACGTGGCATATATCACATTGGTAGATGTGCAGGTGAAGGAGCCCCTGATGGCATGGCTAATGTGATTAGATCCTATGATGGTGTCACTTGAATAAATATATGGACAGAGTTGGCATCACGCTTTGTTGCAAGGATAGGTTCCTGGGTTAGTGTTTTTGATGTGTGGTTGCTGGAGAGTATTTGCTTCAGGTTGGGGGGCTGTCTATAAGCGAGGACTGGTCTGTCTCCCAAGATGTGTGAGAGTGAGGGGTCATTTTTCAGGATAGGTTGTAAATCTTTGATGATGCATTGGAGAGGTTTTAGTTGGGGGCTGAAGGTGATAGCTAGTGGCGTTCTGTTATTTCCTTTGTTGGGCCTGTCCTGTAGTATATCTTCTTACTATATGTTCCATTCTATGAATCCGATGAAGTGGGCTGTAGCCCACGAAAGCTTATGCTCTAATAAATTTGTTAGTTTCTAAGGTGTCACAAGTACTCCTGTTCTTTTTTCTGAGAGAGTGGTGGCCACAATAGATAGCTTGAGAGTGACCCATTCAGTTTCCCTTTGGTTATTATTGTGCAAATACAGTAGTGCCTGAAGATTTTATACTACAGTATAGGCTTGCTGTTACAATGGATTTGAATCAGTTTTATGGTTTCCTTTTTTATTTTGAGAAATGCTAGTTTTGTTTTATTGATTTCTAATATATTATTAAAAATAGTTGTTGAAGCCATTTGCTTCATGCAGCAATGAAATTTGCTACATTAAGTAACCATTTGTTGGAGACTGGGTGCCGTACTGTGGGGATATGTTCTCGAGGACAGTGATAACTACTTTGCTCCCAACCCCCATGCCTTACATGCTTGATCACTGTAAGCAGCATTAACAATAGCAGCTGGTGAAAAGGTAGCACAGTGCTTCTACTATAGAAAGAAAGATTGATCGGGTGAATGTGGTAGCTGTGGAATAATTCAGTGTTAATAACACACTTCCCATGTATCTGAAAGGGCTTGTCATTAAAAATATACCAAAAAAAGCCCTTTCATGCAGAATTAATTTCACTATTCACAGACCAGCAGGCAGACAGACCTATTTGATGGCTTCACATATGCACCCACACTGGAATATGTGCCCTTCCAGAGATTTTTTTTTAAATCAATCTGCACCTTGCTACTGTGAACCATCGTAAGCAAGACCCAGAAATATCTTATAAATAGGGCCCTACCAAATTCACTGTCCATTTTGGTTAATTTCACGGTCATAGGATTTAAAAAATCATAAATTTCGTGATTTCAGCTATTTAAATCTGAAATTTCATGGTGTTGTAATTGGAGGGGTCCTGACCCAAAAAGGGGTTGTGGGAGGGGGGGTTGCAAGCTTATTGTAGGGGGGCTTGCGGTGGTGTGCTGCTGTTGCTGGCGGTGGTGCTGGGCACCTGGAGGGCAGCGTCTGCTGGCCGGGAGCCCAGGTCTGAAGGCAGAGCCACCGCCAGCGGTGGCACAGAAGTAAGGATGCATGGTATGGTATTGCCACCCTTACTTCTGTGCTGCTGCCTGTAGAGCTGGGCCCTCAGCCAGCAGTCGCCACTCTCCAGCCACCCAGCTCTGAAGGCAGCAGAGTAGAAGAAAGGGTGGCATAGTATGGTATTGCCATCCTTACTTCTGCGCTGCTGCTGATGGGGAAGTGCCTTCAGAGCTGGGCACCCATCTGACAGCAGCAGCTCTCCAGGCACCCAGCTCTGAAGGCAGCTCAGAAGTAAGGATGGCAATACCGCAACCCCCCTAAAATAACCTTGCGACCCCCCGCCCCCGCAACATCTTTTTGGATCAGGACCCCCAATTTGAGAAGCACTGGTCTTCCCCATGAAATCTGTATAATATAGGGTAAAAGCACACAAAAAACCAAATTTCACAGTCTGTGATTTTTTTCATGGCCATGAATTTGGTAGGGCCCTAGTTATAGATAAACATCTCAGGGATGGACTGTGTTTAGAAGTCAGATTGGTGTGATGCTGAGGTTACAGCATGGATTGTTTCTGCTTCATGAACCATGTGCAATGCCCATACAATATGCTGTATTAAGAGTCTGCAAAGATGTATCAGTTCTTCTTCGACTGATTGTTCACGTCCATTCCAATTAGATATGCATGCACCACGTGCACAGAAGTCGGAAACTTTTTCCGTTAGCAGCTCCCGTCGGGACGGCAGGGGAAACCCCTATAGTGGTGCTCTCATGGCAGTGTATTTATTACCCTGCCGGCCTGACCCCCCCTCAGTTCCTTCTTACCGTCCGTGGCGGCGCTGGAATGTTCTCTTGCTCTCTCGCTTGCAAGTGATCCCTTAGCCTTTTCGTACATAGTTATCAGTTAGTTATCAGTAGTTTAGAAATCTTTTGTTTCAGGTGTCTGGCAGCTACTTCCAGCACCAGCCTTGGGCTGCAGGGCATGCCACAAGCCCAGGGTTTTAAAGCTTGCTCCACGTGCCTCAAGTCTTTGCCCAACAGCGACCCCCACGACTCCTGCCTCCGGTGTCTGGGAAAGTCTCAGCAAGCTGAGTGCTGCAAGATCTGCAAGGCCTTTAAGCTGTTAAACACCAACAAAGAAAGAGACTTTCGCTTTAAGCAGTTGCTCATGGAGGCCACGTTACAGCCTCCAGCCTCTGACCGTCCGGCACTGGCCCCAGCGCCCTCGGTGCGAAGTGCCCCAGCGTCCGTGCGTGACCCGGCACCACCAGGCACCAAAAATCATCGACACTGAGACAGGATGACAAACTTTGGCACTGGTCGACTTCTCTGGCTCCGACTAAGCGGCACAAGCAAGGGGAAAGAGGGTGCTCACCCTGGAGAGCTGACAAGCTGCTCCAAGACGCTCCCGGCATGCAAAGACGTATTGCGGGCCCGAGCCAAGAACTGGCACCATTGACTCCAGCGCCACAGGCCCCGTTGAGTCCAGTACCCAGCCAATTTAGTGCCGACAAAGAGCTAGAGGAGGTCTCGAACACCCCTCCACACCCAACACTTTCAAGTCCGCAAAAGACCTCACTGAGTTGTCAGTACCAAGCCCCCTCCCATGCAGGGAGAAGCCTCCGGCACCACCTAAAGCTCTGCAGCACCTCAAGAAATGCCAGCCCCGCAGGGCCCTGAGGTGACCCAGGTCTATGAGTACGCACAGGAGGGTCTAGATGAGGACAACTTACAGCACCTCACTTCCTCCTTTTCCCCAGACGAGGCTATAGTGGGTACATCAGTCTCAGGACCACCACCTATAGACCCCAGGGCTCACCAGGAGCTGCTCTGCAGAATCTCCCTCAATATGGGCCTTCAAGCAGAGGAAACGGTCGAGCACGAGGATCCGATGGTGGACATTCTGACCTCCAAGGGTCCCTCCAGAATCATGCTCCCCCTCATAAAGACTATACAGTCAAATTATAGCACTATTTGGCAGACCCCGGCCTCCATCACCCTGATGGCTAGGGGGGTAGAGAGGAAATACTTCTCCCCCTCCAAAGGCTACAAGTTCCTGTTCTGCCACCTGACTCCTTGTACCCTAGTCGTTTCAGCAGTCAACAAAAGGGAACGACACGGCCAACAAGCCTTGGCCCCCAAGACCAAGGAAGCTAAGTGCTTGGACCTTTTTGGTAGAAAGGTCTACTTCTCCGAGGGCCTCCAGCTGCGCATAAGCAACCAACAGGTGATCCTCAATAGAGACAACTTTAATTCTTGGATGGCAGTGTCCAAGTTTAAGGATTGCCTGCCCCAGATGCACACCCTGAGTTTGCGGCTTTAGTCGAGAAAGGGAAGACGGTAGCTAAGACTTCCTTGCAAGCCTCCCTCGACTCGGTGGATGCTGCGGCCAGAACCATCGCCTTGGGAGAAGTCATGCAACACTGAGCGTGGCTCCAGGTGTTTGGCCTTCATCCAGAGGTCCAGAATACCCTCCAAGTCCTCCCTTTGGAAGGTTTGGGCCTCTTCTCGGCGTAAACAGACACCAGGATGCATGGCCTCAAGGACTCCAGGGTGACATTGAAGTTACTAGGAATGCATATGCCGGCGACCCAGAAAAAACCCTTTAAGCCTCAGCCACTGCAGCAGAGGCCGTACCAACCCCGACCTAGGCAGGAACTGTATCACAGGCGGGGCAGAAATAACAGGCGCAGACAGAACAATACACCTAACCAGGGCCAGAATAAGCCTCAACCCAGTAACAAGCAAGGGTTTTGAAGGCACGCCCGAGGGCAGCCTACCAACCCAGTTCCCGGATCCACTCCCAAGGTTTTCAAACCGATTATCTCACTTCTACTGTGCGTGGTCTCATATAACATCGGACCAAGGGGTCCTACGCATGGTACAGGTGGGATATACTCTCCAGTTTTCCTCCTCCCCTCCCTCCCAACCACCTTCCCCGTCCCTCTTCAGGGACCTCTCTCACGAGCAACTCCTTATGCAGGAGGTTCGTTCGCTTCTTGAGATAGGTGCGGTGGAGGAGGTTCCACAGGAGCTAAGGGGAAAGAGGTTTTACTCCTAATTTACTTTCTAATCTCCAAGGCAAAAGGGAGGTCTTCAACCCATTTTAGACCTTCATGGACTCAACAAATTTTTGGTCAAGCTCCAGTTCCACATGGTTTCCCTGAGCACTATTACTCCATCTTTGGATCTGAGGGATTGGTATGCTGCCCTCGACATGAAGGACGCATACTTTCATATTGCTATTCATCTGGCACACTGACACTTCCTCCGGTTCATCATAAACCAGCATCACTACCAGTTCACGGTTCTCCCGTTCGGCCTCTCCACAGCCCCCCGAGTGTTCACAAAATACATGTTGGTGGTGGCAGCCTTCCTGCGGAAAAGGCATGTTCGAGTGTACCCGTACCTCGACGACTGGCTTCTCACAGGTCGTTCCATGGAAGAAGTTCAGTCCCTCGTGACGATGGCCATAGACACATTTCACAGGCTGGGACTCCTCTTCAGTGTGCCCAAATCGTCTCTCATACCCACCCAAAGGTTAGAGTTTATAGGGGCAGTCCTGGACTCAATACACATAAGAGTGAGCCTTCCAGAGCCCAGATTCCAGGCTATAGAGCAGATAGTAAATTCAATGCTGCGGTATCCCACTACCACAGTCAGGTGTTGCCTACAGCTAATAGGACATATGGCAGCATGCACATACATGGTCAAGCACGCCTGACAGAGACTCAGACCCTTACAAGCGTGGCTCGCACTGTCTTACCGTCCATACAGAGACCTCCTGGACCTTGTGGTGACAATCTCGGCTCAGAATCCCTGCACTGGTGGCTGGACCGACCGGTGGTCTGTGCAGGAGTCCCCTTCGCCAAGCCCCAAACTTCTCTGACCTAGTAGTGGACGCATCAGATCTGGGCTGGGGCGAACACTTAGGGGACCTGAGGACGCAAGGCTTGTGGTCGAGGGACGAGATACCTCTCCATATCAACCTGAAGGAGCTCAGGCTCGTCTGGCCTGCCAAACCTTTCACCCCATATTACAAGGTCACAGCATGACAGTCCTGACAGACAATACTACCACCATGTTCTATATAAACAAACAAGGCAGAGCCCACTCCTCAACTCTCTGCCGTGAGGCTCTCCTTCTTTGGGACTTCCGTATGGCCTGCTCCATTCAGCTCAAAGCATCCTACCTCCCAGGAGTGCGGAACGAGCTTGCGGATCGCCTCAGCAGGCCTTACCACATGCACGAGTGGTCAATCAGGTTGGACATCATACAGTCAGTCTTCCAGAAGTGGGGTTATCTCCAACTAGACCTCTTCGCCACTAAGAGCAACAGTCAGTGCCCTCAGTTCTGCTCTTTCCAAAACCACGGTACGGGTTCGGTCGCCGATGCGTTCTTAATACCATGGGGCAGGAGTCTGAAATATGCCTTCCCTCCTATCCCGCTTGTCCACCGGGTCCTCCTCAAAATTCACAGAGACAGGGCGACGGTAATCATGATTGCCCTGTCTTGGCTTTGTCAGCATTGGTTTACAACTCTTATAGAGTTGTCCGTGGATGCCCCGATTGCACTGCCCCTCCACCGAGACCTGATCACACAGGACCATGGGAGCCTCCTTCACCTGAACCTGCAATCCCTGCATCTCATGGTGTGGAAACTCCGTGGCTAAATTCCATAAAAAGACAGTGCTCTCAGTCGGTGAGGCAAATTCTCCTCAGCAGTAGGAAACCTTCCACTAGGGTGGCCTACCTGGCGAAATGGAAAAGGTTTTCCTGTTGGTATGAACCCAATCACCTTCAACAGCTCCAGGTTACCATCCCAGTTATTCTAGAATACCTCCTACACCTTAAACATCAAGGTCTAGCCCCTTCCTCCATCAGAGTACACCTGGCTGCCATTTCAGCTTTCTATCCAGGGGACTGTTTAGAAAAACTGGACGTAGAAAAACAAGTCCATGGGGCCGATGTGTTGCATCCGAGAGTGCTAAAGGAATTGGCGTATGTGATTGCAGAGCCATTGGCCATTATCTTTGAAAACTCATGGCGATCGGGGGAAGTCCCGGAAGATTGGAAAAAGGCTAATATAGTGCCCATCTTTAAAAAAGGGAAGAAGGATGATCCTGGGAACTACAGGCCGGTCAGCCTCACCTCAGTCCCAGGAAAAATCAGGGAGCATGTCCTCAAGGAATCAAGGAATCAATTCTGAAGCACTTAGATGAGAGGAAAGTGATCAGGAACAGTCAGCATGGATTCACCAAGGGAAAGTCATGCCTGACTAATCTAATTGCCTTCTGTGATGAGATAACTGGTTCTGTGGATGAGGGGAAAGCAGTGGACTTGTTACTTCTCGACTTTAGCAAAGCTTTTGACACGGTCTCCCACAGTATTCTTGTCAGCAAGTTAAAGAAGTATGGGCTGGATGGATGCACTACAAGGTGGGTAGAAAGTTGGCTAGATTGTCGGGCTCAACGGGTAGTGATCAATGGCTCCATGTCTAGTTGGCAGCCGGTATCTAGCAGAGTGTCCCAGGGGTCGGTCTTGGGGCCGGTTTTGTTCAATATCTTCATTAATGATCTGGAGGATGGTGTGGATGGCACCCTCGGCAAGTTTGCGGATGACACTAAACTGGGAGGAGTGGTAGATACGCTGGAGGGTAGGGATAGCATACAGAGGGACCTAGACAAATTGGAGGATTGGGCCAAAAGAAATCTGATGAGGTTCAACAAGGACAAGTGCAGAGTCCTGCACTTAGGACGGAAGAATCCAATGCACCGCTACAGACTAGGGACCAAATGGCTAGGCAGCAGTTCTGCAGAGAAGGACCTAGGGGTGACAGTGGACGAGAGCTGGATATGAGTCAACAGTGTGCCCTTGTTGCCAAGAAGGCCAATGGCATTTTGGGGTGTATAAGTAGGGGCATTGCCAGCAGATCGAGGGACGTGATCGTTCCCCTCTTTTCAACATTGGTGAGGCCTCATCTGGAGTACTGTGTCTAGTTTTGGGCCCCACACTACAAGAAGGATGTGGAGAAATTGGAGAGTCCAGCGAAGGGCAACAAAAATGATTAGGGGACTGGAACACATGAGTTATGAGGAGAGGCTGAGGGAACTGGGATTGTTTAGTCTACGGAAGAGAAGAATGAGGGGGGATTTGATAGCTGCTTTTAACTACCTGAAAGGTGGATCCAAAGAGGATGGATCTAGACTATTCTCAGTGATAGCCGATGACAGAACAAGGAGTAATGGTCTCAAGTTGCAGTGGGGGAGGTTTAGGTTGGATATTAAGAAAAACTTTTTCACTAGGAGGGTGGTGAAACACTGGAATGCGTTACCTAGGGAGGAGGTAGAATCCCCTTCCTTAGAAGTTTTTAAGTTCAGGCTTGACAAAGCCCTGGCTGGGATGATTTAGTTGGGATTGGTCCTGCTCTGGGCAGGGGGTTGGACTAGATGGCCTCCAGAGGTCCCTTCCAACTCTGTTATTCTATGATTCTATGACTCTGGGCGCTCAGTTGTTTCTAATCCCACAGTGGGGCGATTTCTCAAAGGTCTGGAAAGGGTGTTCCCGTATTCTTGCCCACCTGTCCCAAACTGGAACGTGAACTTGGTCCTCTCCAAACTCAAGAGCCCACTATTTGAGCCCCTGGCCTCTTGCTCCCTCCTCTACCTTTCTTGGAAGGTGGCATTCCTGGTGGCCATTACATCAGCAAGGAGGGTGTCCGAGCTGAGGGCCCTCACCTCCGAACCACCTTACACAGTGTTTCATAAGGACAAGGTGCAGCTTAGACCGCACCCTAAATTTCTCCCCAAGGTGGTCTCCCAATTCCACATGGGTCAGGACATTTGCTTACTGGTGTTCTTTCCAAAACCCCACACGAGCCTGAGACACCACAGCCTGCACACCCTGGATGTCCGGAGAGCCCCGGCGTTCTACATAGAGTGAACAAAACCTTTCCACAAGTCGACCCAATTGTCGCCATAGCTAACAGAATGAAGGGTCTTCCTGTTTCTATGCAACGCATATCATCCTGGATCGCAGACTGCACTCGCACGTGCTATGAGTTGGCCAAGTTTCCAGCCCCAGCAATCACGGCCCATTGAACCAGAGCACAGGCATCTTCAACAGCCTTTCTGGCTCAGGTCCCTATCCACGAGATCTGCAAAGCTGCCACCTGGTCTTCAGTACACACGTTTATAACCCACTATGCTATTAACCAACAGGCCAGAGATGATGCGGCAGTTGGCAAAGCTGTTCTCCAATCAATTGTTCCATGATTCCTACCCTCCTCCTATGGTAAACTTGGAAGTCACCTAATTGGAATGGACGTGAACAATCACTCAAAAAAGAAAAGACGGTTACCTACCTTTTCGTAACTGTTGTTCTTCGAGATGTGTTGTTCACATCCATTACAATACCCACCCTCCTTCCCCTCTGTCGGAGTCAATGGCAAGAAAGAACCGAGGGGGGGGGTCAGGCCGGCAGGGTAATATATACACCACCATGAGGGCACCACTCTAGGGGGCTCCCCTCCCATCCCGACGGGAGCTGCTAAGGGAAAAAGTTTCCAATGTCCGTGCACATGGCGTGTGCACACCTAATTGTAATGGACATGAACAGCACATCTCGAAGAACAACAGTTACGAAAAGGTAGGTAACCGTCTTTTTTTCTGCTGAAAACCTGGTATGGAATGGCATCACTGTAAAACCAAAAGCCAGTCAAGAATGGACCAATCACTGGAAAGCAAGGAAATATAGTTAGAACGAGATTTATTATAAACAAACACTATGAAAATCGGAAAATTCCAAATTTGGAAATTCAGAGATAATGGTCCATAAACTGCCTCCTCCCTGCCCCATAGTGTGGATTCTTCAGTGAAATATATTGCAACTTTTGCTAAGTAGTTTTCAAATATTTGTCAACTCTACTTTGTCCTCTCTGTAAGGTTATGCTTTTCTGACATGCCAGTGAATTTAATAAACAACTAGGCCCTTAACCCTTTTAGAGGGTTTTTATATGTATATTTGCAAGTAGCATATTGAATTTATAGCCTCTGCTGGAGATGGACTGCTCATATAAACTTTATAACAAGAATTTCTGTGGGACTTATGGAGTTGGCATCAGAATTCACTTGGAGCCTCTCTCCTGTATCAGATCTTCCTTCTCCTTCCTCCATCAGAGCACAAAGAGTTATGAAAATATGTCTTCAGACGCAGCTTGATTTGGCTTGGCTCAGCTCTAGACTTTAAAAACTCTGTCCAGCTGTTCATCTTCCTGGGCAGAGTTTAATTCCATTCCACTGAGGGCCATGGTATTCTTTGTTAGTCCACCTACCTAGATTATGTTTATTGTCTTCTCTCTCTCTCTTAGGGTTTTATACAATTGCGGATCACTGTGGTATCTGAGTGCCTTCCACATACAATCAATACCATCAGTGAAGTCCCTAGTGGAGTTATGGTTGAGACCTCAATATTGATGCAGAAATGATATTAATAAAATTATTATAACTTTGTTTTAATATTAGGTCATTACCAACTTGTTTGCTGAAGATTTACTAACTATTAAGATACAGCTACAAGTATGCTATAATCATGATGCTTTAAAATACAATACCTGTGTATGTTTTTGTTAGTTATGTTATAAAATTTTGAGGCTGGTTAAAGAAATTGCAGAATATTTTGCTTTCAATCACCCAAAGACATGCCAAATGCCAAGAGGACAGCCCTCATTAGCCATAAAACTAGGTTTAATACCCCTAACAGTGTCTGACCTCCCTCTCGTGTAAGTACCAGTTTGGTGATCCTTATCTTAAGAAAACAAACCACGAAAAACATTAATCTTCTAGGAAAAGACCTGATTGTGAAAAGGAATTTATGGTTGTGTTAGCGGACCAATAAATCTAGTCTAAAGTGGGCTTTTTCACCCTTCCAAGAAAATCGCAGTAAACCCACACAAAGAATTCTAGAAATATCCTTGTTGAATACGTTATAATTACTCCGAAAACTTCATTCAGAATAGCCTCTAGGAAAAATACGTGTAGTTGATAATACTTTAAACCATTATTTTTTAAATGTTGAAAGGGCATATTTACAAGTATTTTAACTAAATGCAAAATGCCTAATGTAATTACTATATAAATGGTAAAATGCTTGATGTACCAATATGGAATTTAATGATCTTGATTAACTATTAATGTAAAAAGCCATTTAAATATAAATATTTATATTAATGGAGAATTAATTAATTAGTGGTAGTTCTCAAGCAACTCCTTCACTCAACTGAGGAAGACCAACCCAAGGAAGACATCCCCAAGACTTCAGCATGGATTGGTAAATGGAAGTTAATTAAACCACTGCCAAGGGATTAGAATTAAAACACTTATAATGCTGTTATTGGGATATGGAAATGCTGTTGTAACTTAAGATACTAACAGTTTCTCCTATTAATCACCAAATGGTTAGACTACATGCTCCTGGAGAGGCTAAACACTGGTAAACAGAGAAACAGTGGGATTTAATTGGATTTAAGAGTCTTAATATTTGTAGCTGGCCTGTCTCAAGACAGCTCCTTACATGGCTTTTTTAAAGTAACTGATTTAAATATTTTCTTATTATAAACATATATGTAAATATATGTTCTTACCGTATCACATAGAAGCCATAGTCATGGACCAAGACCCCATTAGGTCCTTCCCCTGCAGCTCAGTGGAAGAAGGTCGGAACTCTAGAGGCCTGATCCAACTCACATTATAGCTAATGACACTGTTTCTATCCATTTCAATGGAAACTAGATTGGACACTAAACTGGGTCATTAAAGACACACTCACTGGTATGTAGCGTGCATGATCTCATTGGATACCTGGAAAACATTGAACATACATAACTGATTTGCAGTCTTCTGTGTTGCATAGTAGAAGGTAAGCACAGGCCCCTTAAATATTTGGAGATATATACTCATAAGGTGGTGTAGTCTTCTGTCACCATATGTATATTCCAACTTGAAAAGTTTAGATACTTGAGTATAACAATTGATAATCCTCCTTGTACCTGAGATTTAAATAAGAGACACAATCCCAAAGGACATACTTAAATAATGATTTCACAAAAAGTGAGATAAATGTAGGCTGATAACTAAAAAATAAAACTAGTTTCTACTTAAAAAGAAAAGAAATGAAGCCAGTTGTTATGTCTGCACTAGAGGACTAATTCATTCACCGTATATAAACACTTGACATAATGATCTTCCATTGGTATAGTGACTTTTATCCCAGTTGCTTGTACATAGAAATTGCTTTGCCCTGCCCACCATTGAAATGCAGCTGCCTCTGGGATAAAACATGTCCGTTAAACAACAACCAGAAAGCTACCTATGAGAGGAAGTGAAGAAGACATCATCCATTTGAAACTCCAGGGGAATTTTAGGAAGGCAAAATGGAATGTCTCATATCGAAATTTGTCCAGAAAATTGAGGGTTAGCACTCTTGTTTCCACAGAAAGTGCCAGAGGAGAATTCTTATTCACAAGTAGCGTGTTTTAAACAGTGCATCACCAGCATACAGGGCTTCCTAATGTCAACTAGCATTGGCTCAAATGTTGATTCAGAGCAACACCTATTATAAACCCTCATCCCCACACTACACAACATGTCCTATATCTACCTTTATGCTATCACATCAGTGTTTTAATGTTTAGCCTGACTTTGAAAAATATTATGCGGGCAAGTTCTGTTGTTGTTCTGTCCTGTTTAGGTACTTACCTGAGGCCTACTATCACGGCACACCATAAGCATTAAGCACCACGGCTAGCATCTGTCACACATGGTTTTTTCTTCTCTCATTCTTCTTGGGGTGGGAGATAGAACATGGATTCTTTGTTCATGTGTGATGTACTCTGAGGTTATGTGAGCGAAGGCAGCTGGGAGGAGTGTATTGTGTACATGGAATGGAGACTGGTGAGATTTGAAGTAGTTCTTGCCTCCTGGGGTAGTTTGTTCTGCCTGCCCTTGACAAAGCTCTGTCTCTCTCACAAGTTAGCTTTACTCCTGCTGTAGCAGTGTTGTCCACAGCACTGATCCTGGAACTTTAGGCAATATTTTAGCTATCTTGGGACAGGTCATTATTACATAAATATATGACCCAATTTAACACCCATACAGTAGCTGCACATATTACTGTATATCAATGTCTCCGTAAAATATAGTGTAATACTCTTTACTCATAGACCAAATATCACAATGTACTGTAAAGAATATTAACAGTTTGTACATCTAAACTACATCTTCTCTGTTCATCCTTGTAGCCATAAACTATAGCACCAGGGTAGAAGTAGTGTATCTGTGGCTTTGAGGATAAGCTTTAGTATGCTCGATGTGGTGCAACTTAACTTCCAGCCTCATAATGAGAAAACCCAATGAACTCCTGAATAAAATCAACCCCCCAGTAGGTGCTCTAAAGAGCTGGGGGTGGGGAGCATCTCTTCAGTTTCTGCCCTCTAGTTTCACTTAAAATAATGAATTTTAGAGTAGATGCTGACCTACATATGTGGAGAGGCTGTGCCTGTAACCATTTTTGGGAGGTGAATGGTGGCAGGACAGAAGTTTTATACTTCTTAGCTATTTACTGTCCAATCTCATTAAATCCATGCATTAAAATTCAGTGGCCTTTGAATGAATGGATTAATTCAGTGTTATTTTATCACTTTCCTTCTGCACCCTGCAGCTGTGCAGTCTAAAGTTATCTTGTTTTCTCATTTATAAGTGTTGTAAAGGAAGCTCCCTGGAGATGAGGCAGTGTACTGAACATGAAAGCCTTTACTGAACTGAATTGCTGGGAACAATCACAATAACAGCTCTTTAAAGCTGCAACATGGGCAAAAGTACAAGGGAAAGAAACATTAGTCTCAGATATTTCCCTTTTGCCTTTTTGGCTAAGCATCTATATGAAATGCCTAAAAGGATACAAAAAGAAAAGGAGTACTTGTGGCACCTTAGAGACTAACCAATTTATTTGAGCATAAGCTTTCGTGAGCTACAGCTCACATGGTTCCTTGAATGCATCTGATGAAGTGAGCTGTAGCTCACGAAAGCTTATGCTCAAATAAATTGGTTAGTCTCTAAGGTGCCACAAGTACTCCTTTTCTTTTTGCGAATACAGACTAACATGGCTGCTACTCTGAAACCTAAAAGGATACAGTGCAACAATGTGCATGTATTGAACTTGTGCATTTTTATTGCTGGATTATCATGAATTGGGCATTCTGGCAGAGAAGTCTAAGGCAAAAGAGAGAAAGCTGGTAGTATGAGGAGTATACTATGAATATAACATATTCAAATTGTTTTTTTGGGAATTAGAACTCCTCTAACTAAGCAAAGCAGAATTTAGGAGCCTCTTCCAGGACTTTTCACTTGTGCTCAGTTCTCTAGGTGGGTTCTAGTAACACATACTCCCTGTTAATTAACGTTCCCATATATTTCCAGCCTAGGAGAGAATTTTCAAAAGTGCTCTGTGATTTTTGGTTTCCTCATTTGGGTGCCATGCTTGGAAAACCTTGGTTTGATTTTCAGGAGATCTGAGTAGCCACAATTTTAACCAAAGTCCACGTACTCAAGCTGCCTGTCCTCAGCACTGCTGTAAAACAGGCACTCAAAGGCCGCTTTTGAAAATGTTGGCCTTAGTACAGAGTTTAGTTCATGATTGCAGAATAACAAATGAAAGATCATACAACGCAGCCTACCAGCAGGATGGTTCAATTAATCTTATCAGTTTTCTTTTGAGTGCCAGATAAATTAGAGAGGAATCCCTAGCTCTTCACTTTGCTCCTTGACTGAATTCTTTGGACTCTACAAAGAGATTCTTTTCAATAACACCTCAGGAAAACTCAGTCATAACCGAGCCTGGGTCAAATAAATCTGAGGCTCTGTGCAAAGACTGATGCCACTAGGTGCAAAAGGCTATGATTAAGTGTGCAGTCTTTCACCTCTCTACACGTCCGCCTCCAAGCCTATCCTAAACTCTAGGGCTGTGCCTGCAGAAAGAGGGGCAGTCCATGACGGGCCAGGGGGAGAACAGGGAATGTATCCCAAATTGGTGTGTGTGTTTGTGGCAGAGTTAGGAGAATACAGATTTCCTATCAAACAGTGGGGAAAACAAGGGGGAAAACTGTGATGTTGCCCAGCCAAGACTGTGATAAAGTGAGCCTGGGAAGGGTAGAAGAGCCTATGGAGGAATGAGCTCAGGAATGGCCTGGGGGAAAGGGCCTAGAGCCAGGCCAAGGTTGGACATAGTCCAGGGTGGCTGTACAGAGTCTGAGAAAACAGACCTTAACTACTTACTACAGGGTCCCTGACTGGCACCCAGAGTAGCGGCGAGCCTGGGTTTCCCTACCAGACACTGAGGAAGGTGGTGTGAAAGCCCCCTCAGACAAGGAGCATAAGGACTATTTGAGCCCAAAGTCAGGCCGAAGACCTGGCCTGAAATCATTGGACTATTGTTTGGTGGGACTTGTTATCCTTAAGAGATAGAACTGAACGTGGCCTGGGTGGAGTCAGAAGTGGAGAAGGCCACTGTTCGGCAGAGATGACTGTGGGGAGTGCTCAGCAATGCAACACCTTGCCATGAGGGGGCACTCTGATCACTGAGTCACTTGTCTACAGTCCCTCTAAGCCCTGTACGGACTAAGATAAACTAATTAGCCTTCTCCCATGTGGACTCTTACTATTTTAAAACTATGGGAAGGATTCTCCTCTCAACCACAGCCCCTGCTGCTGTTGTGGCAAGTCCCTTAGCAGACTTGGATAAAATTTCCCCACTGTAGGCACTGAGTAGGAGAGCTGTAAGCCCCTTCACAAGCCTTGGCACAGAGGGCATGCTGGGGGTGGAGCAAGGAATGTGAGGGGTGTGTAAGTGGTGGGAGGGGGCAGGGCTGCAGGGCAAATGGCTAAAGCCATTCAGGGCAGCTCCAGGTTGTTCTCCAGATAGAGCTGCTGTATTTCAGGGTATTTGTTCATTGTGTGTTCTTAACTTGGGATAGCTAACAGGGGAGCTAATAGCAATGAAGACCCACCACCTCATCTTTTAACTTGTGTTAGCAGCTTAAGTTCAAACCTAGGTTTCCCTTTAGGTTTTAACTTGAGCTGCTAATCAATTAAAAACCCAGTTGCTATGTCTTCACTACCATTTTAACCCAATTTGATTAACACGAGTTAGCTAATTTGAGGGCAAGTCTACACTACAAAATTAAATCGACCTAAATTATGTTGACATACAGTCACTGCAGTAATTAAATCACTTTTGCATGTCCACACTACCCTCTTTGTGTCGGTGTTGCGCGTCCTCACCAAGAGTACTTGCACCGATTTAACTGTCAGTGGGGCATTGTGGCACAGCTTCTGAAAGGCAGCAACAGTCAATGTGAGCAATGCAATGTCTATACTGACACTGCATCCATGTAACTACATTGACCTAAGCACAATGCCTCTCACAGAGGTGGAGTTTTTAAGTCGGTAGTGCATGAGTTACATCGGTGGGAGCTACATTTTAGTGTAGACGCTTACAGAGTGAAGGCAACCTAACTCTGTCATGTAGACCAGGCTTCTGTTAAGCACACACCTCTTTCTGCAGTGTAGACTTACCATTAGCGCAGCTCTCTGGGCTGCCTAAATTGTTCCGGGGCTGTTTTCAGCCCCCCAACCAGCCCAGAGCCCCAAGGATACAAAGATGACTTAAAGTTGTCTATGTGTGCTGGGTCTCCTGGGGGCGCAGCACACAATCCTACCTGGTGACTTGGATTGTTCTATTGCTGCAATGTAATTGATTTGAAACTAATTTTGGAAGCACTTCTGGAACACAGATGGGTGTGGTACGCAATAACTCCTGCCTTTATGTAGTAACCTGCTCAACAATCAGAGTGGAAAATATGGCTCTGTAAGGATAACAGCACTTATGGGACAGCAGAAGTCCACAGGTAACAGCCATAATGTAGTAAGGAATATATCAATCCAGCTTAGTCTTTCTTCTCTCCTGTATTTCTCTTTACCAGTGCTGCTCGATAGGCCGACCAGTCTTATTACTGTGGATATGATTAATTCTGTAAAATCGTATTCCCCATCATTACCTAACTTTCACTAATGTAGTTCTTCTAGTAGTTTGCTACAGTATTTAGTTTATCCACAAGTTTCTCTTTTCAAGGCATGCCTGTACATTCATAAATTTGGGGTAGCATCTTTCCACATCACACTCATTTCCTAATGTAACACACACACACACACACACACACGCCTTCTAGGGCAAGATTTTCAATAGTGCTCAGCACCCATAATTGGGGCCAATTTTTAAAATAGCTTCAGCTCCCATTTAAGCATCTAAATGAAGCAGTCAGATTTTCAAAGAGTGCTCAGCACCAAGCAGCTCTCATTGAAGTTCCAAGTGGGAGCTGAATCATTTTGAAAATCCAGCCACTTATTAAGTGCCTAAATAGGAGCGAGGTGCTGAACTCGTCTGAAAATCTGAACTCTGGCAATGAGGACAGCATCAATGCTTTCTAGTCATGAAGATAAGGAAAATCCCCACTTCCTCATGCACCAATTTCAAATTGTGCAAGTCTTTCTTTGGTGGGAGTTGAGGGGGAGGGTGTATTTATATTGGCATGTTTGTGTATTTTTTCAAGGCTGGAGAAACTTCTTCTTCCTGTCTTGGGTTATCAAATTTATTCCCTCTTTCCTCTAGCTTTTTTCAGTGTGAGCCCAAGATTAAGGATAATTTTTCCTCCCTCCTGTTTTCCTTCAGAATTTTTTTTTTCCTAATCTGACAGCTTCTCCTCACTGCTTCCACCTGGGTCATTCTGAGTGCATGATCATAGACTAATAGGACTGGAAGGGGCCTCGAGAGGAAGTGCTAACAAACTGCAAATCCTTCTTAGAACAGGAAAAAGAGAAGCAAAAGAGAAACAATCCCAGGAGGGTCTATTATATTTCCAAGGGCAAACTCTAGGCTCCAGAGTAGCAGCCGCGTTAGTCTGTATTCGCAAAAAGAAAAGGAGTACTTGTGGCACCTTAGAGACTAACAAATTTATTTGAGCATAAGCTTTCGTGAGCTACAGCTCACTTCATCGGAATGCATCCGATGAAGTGAGCTGTAGCTCACAAAAGCTTATGCTCAAATAAATTTGTTAGTCTCTAAGGTGCGACAAGTACTCCTTTTCTTTTAGGCTCAATATAGTTATTCTTTTCCCCATTCTGTGTTTTTAATTTTCTGTTTGAAGAAAATGTTACAGCAGGGAACGGTAACATGTAAGGGAAGCTGAAGAGATCCCAATGGCAACATTCTTAGATAAACTGTTAAGGGGAGAATTTTAAGAAATCTATCTGTATGTGTTTAGCCAACTACACACTGAGATAGTTTCCTGTTTGTACATGGAAATATTTACAGCCCTCATTCCATAGCTGGTCGGTATACAACAGCCAGGCATCCATATGTGGAAAGCAAACTACTATTAAAATGGTGAATTCTTACCAGATACACTCTTTCGTCTATATCCTCAATGAACAAATAAAGTCACTATCACATACTGAAGCTAAAACTAACTGGGGTATCACCTAAAGCCATTTAAAATGGAGTTCATTTATGAATAGCAAAAAGATAAATCTGAAAGGTGGATAATCAAAGCAATTCACCATAGAGGTGGACTGATATGTTCCCACAACTGGCCATTGAATGGGCTGAAGTGCAGGTATGGTAGGCTGAATAGATCTCATATTTATCAAGCAGAAGGCATGATTCATCACTCTGTTGCTGAAATTTTGAGTAATGCAGTAAAAAACTAGAGTAATGTAGTGGTGAATCATATGCATCGTTTTCAGCATCTCACCAATTCACCAGTATCAGTTCCAGAAAAAATGTGCCTTTATTTGATTTGAATAATGCAATATGATTAGAACAGTGCATTCAGTATAACTCATTCAGTGACTCTCTTAGGCCATTTGAATAATCATAGCAGGTAAGTCTGCATGAGCACCATGTGATGCCTTGTGATAGGGTTCTCTTTCCACATTTCTGGTGATAAAGACAAACTTATTCTGTTTTTGTGAATTCGGTTGTAGTAGAAGTCTTTCTCTCCCTTGATGTAGAGAGCATTCTTTTCTGTCAAAGGGTTTCTAAATATTTCTCCACAGAGGACTCCAAATTGCAAGTCCCCTTAGTGCAGAGAAGCAGTGAAGGAAAGATCTACTAGATGGTAGCTGTCTTTGTCTGAAAGTAAAGCATATTGTTTTCAGGATATGTCATATACTACCCAGAGAATGAAAAATCCTCTTCCCCATCAATCCTAGGCAGGATTGAAAAGATGGTTATTTACCACTGTACATACTGTTTTTTTCCTTTTTTAAAATCTATGGTACAGCCAATTATCTGAAGAGCAGTAATAGTTCTGTCACAGTTACAGGGCTAGCTGTACCTGTGACCCTTGCTGTCTCTGGGTGCACCCCCACAGGTCTCAGGCTTCATGTCTTCATCTTTCTCAGGAATCTAATGATTCTCCCACTGTTAGACCAGCTCTTGAGCTATAGCACCCAGTGTATCGACCATGCTTACCCTGCAGTCCAGCTGGGTTCAGTACCTGTGGTTGTTCCCTTTAGGAGTCTATTACCAGTGGTATAGTATATGGAGTGACCAGACAGCCTTCTTAAAACAAAGTAATGTTTAATCTTAGGAGCAAAGCATAACATAAGAGAAAAGGGATTTTAAAACAACAACAGTTCTATAGGCATGTCTATCTTACCTAGAGCGTAACTGTCTTTCTGATGGGGAGACGCCAGTAGTTCTTATTTCTCAGGTTTCATACCAACCTCTGGATCTTAGTTCACCTAAGCTCTCTGTCCTTCTCTCGTAGAGGGACTGCCTTTAAATCCAGCCAAAGTTCTTTGCTTTCTCAGCTCACATGCTTGAACCTGCTGCCCAAACCAGTTTGAGGAGCTCCATATTGGGTCAAGCCACAACAGCATCGAAGAAAATGTCTCTTGCATTGTCTCTCAAGTGTTTGCTGCTAAGTGTATATCGGGAAACCTCTACCTTCCTGAGTGCATTTCCTGACAATCATGCTACTGAATCAATTCAGTATTTTATAAAGTAAACATCAAATAACCTAGTCAAGATACAGCATTCATAAATTATTACAGACAAATTCAAATCCATCATATGTATATATTAGCTTTTATATATTTTAATCTTTGATGTGACATTGTTGCTTTTATATATATATATATAAGCACATTTTAAATAATAAGAATGAAGTAATTGCAAAAGTGAAGTAATGTAAACTTCTGTAGTGAGTAACATTTTGATTTGCAAGAGTAGATCAATAAATTAGTTTAAGCTTTTGATTGTTTATATTTTTTTGAAAAGTACAAAACAGAACACATACAATGAACTGAAGAAAGACTCTTAATTAGTATAAGAATCATTACTATTCTAATCTATTACTTTCTGCTTGTAGTCTCAGCTCTTTCTTTTAGACTTTATTTTGAAACAGGGAGTCATAAGAGCTGTGTGTACTAATCATGTATATAATCCAGGGGTGGCCAACCTGTGGCTCCGGGGCCACATGTGGCTCTTCAGAAGTTAATATGCGGCTCCTTGTATAGGCGTCGACTCCGGGGCTGGAGCTACAGGCGCCAACTTTCCAATGTGCTGGGGTGGGGAGGGGGGGTGCTCACTGCTCAACCCCTGGCTCTGCCACAGGCCCTACCCCCACTCCACCTCTACCTGCCCCCTCCTGAGCCTGCCGTGCCCTCGCTCTTCCTCCCTTCCCCCCAGAGCCTCCTGCATGCCATGAAACAGCTGATCGGGAGGTGTGGGAGGGAGAGGCGCTGATTGGCGGGACTGCCAGTGGGTAGGAGGCCCTGGAGGAGGGGGCGCGGGGAGCTGATGCGGGGCTGCTGACCTATTACCGTGGCTCTTTCGCAATGAACATTGGTAAATTCTGGCTCCTTCTCAGGCTCAGGTTGACCACCCCTGATATAATTAATAAAACATTTGTAGTAATAATGTTATATGAAAGATATATCAAAACCAAATGTAACGTATCCATTTTGATTTTCAAATGCAGTGTAACTTTTAACGTCAAGTTGTTTCTGCATGAGAGCTGCGTTTTAGCTGATCCAATGGTACAGGACATGTTTGGTTCCATTTGCTAGGTATTACATATTTTGCTACTAACATACATCAATAATAATGCATAGATGTTCACTGGAAGAGTTGCATCATTTCCCAGTCTCCAGCATACATATTTTTTGAGAAGGGATATATCTATGTATTCAGGATTATGATAAAACTTTGCATATATTTCTCCTACGTTTTTATAGTTTGTGGCAAGAAAATATGATCGGGCAGAATAGATGCTGATTGGAAGCATCCTCATATTTACTATGATTAGCTAAACCAGCTTTATGTAAATGGTCTAGAATTAGGCCCAAGCGCTCATACTAACTGGAGCATAACAGTATATTCAGCTTTGTGATTTCAGTGGAGCTTACTAAAAAGATAAGTTGTTGCCAGCATACAATAGCTTTTTAAATGTGGTTAGAAAAATTTTCAGTATTTAAAGAGATTGTGCTAGATAGCTTAGCACACAGTTGTAGTTTTTGATACCTGATCTCTCTGCATGAAGCTTTTGTTTTTCTGCTTAATGTTTTAAAATAGTGTTGGAGGTATGCAAATTGAGATGTTAACTTCAGTCTCAGACAGCTGCAGAGGTTCTAAATGTGAATTTGTTGGCTCACAATAATTTGTCAACACACTCATGTTCAGTCTCTAATTCCAGGCTGAAGAACTCCTTTGTGTAACAACATAATAACTAGCGGTCAGATGATTTCTGACTCCCTCAGTCTCATGAGTATATGAATAGGACATAACGAAAGTTGGGAAGAGACAGGGAGTGATGTGTACTTAATTATGATAGTAAAGATAGTTCTTTCTATCTCATAATAAATCTGTAACAATCTACCACTGCTTCTACAACACATTGGTAGGGGGAAACAACTATGAACAGAATTATCAGAGAACACTGTGATCTGAATGCATGTTTATTCTAGATAAATTAACATAAGCATGCTCTATATGGCATTAGCAAAGTGGCAGAGAAAATAAAGCAATTTTGTCACTCAACCAAATCTTCATTTTGAAAAGAACGTTTTTAATCAAGGATGTTTGGAAATGACAAATTAGTGCTGATGATGGGAGGAGGTAGGGTTTTTTTCACTGCTCATCTTTGTAGTTTCAGAAGAAAGGAGAGTGCCATCTAAATAAAAAGCTCATGAGAAATGATAAGATATATAAACAGACCTAGTGTCTGTAGTTCTGATATACTGTTATTTTAATAATCTATGAGAGGCAGTTATCTTCCCTGAAATGACATTTGCTCTTTTGCTTAAGGACAACAACAAGATTGGATTGTTGTTAGCATAGTTAGTCAAGGCACTGAGACAGGTATAAGATAAAACTTGCATCCAGTAGTAAGCTGAATGGACCTAATTGCTCTCAACCCTCCCATACCAAAATAAAACAATGTCTGATCTTGTAGACCATTACCTAGAAAAATTCCAGTTGAATACTCCAAAGTCAAATGTGCTTTGCCTGCAGAGGGACTGCAGATTGGGTCTCTAAAAAGAACCTTTACCATATGGTGAAAACCATTTGGTCCTTCAGACAAAACCTTGTTCTCCCTTTGTCATGCATTTCCATCCCCAACCTCCTAAATGTTATTAAATTAAAATCACTGTGGAGGAGATGTATGTGGAAAAGAAAGGTTTCAGAGTAACAGCCGTGTTAGTCTGTATTCGCAAAAAGAAAAGGAGTACTTGTGGCACCTTGGTTAGTCTCTACGGTGCCACAAGTACTCCTTTTCTTTTTGTGGAAAAGAAAGTCACACACTGGGGTTTTTTATAGTTGTTTAACTATGTTAACTGTGCAGTGATTTTGCAAAAGCTTGTCTCTCCTACCAACAGAAGCTGGTCCAATAAAAGATATTACATCCCTCACCTTGTCTCAGTGATTTTGAAAACATACCCATACGCTCTCCTCCCATTATCTTCTGTTTTGGACCATCACAAAATGCATTTTATGTAACTATGTAGAAGTCAACTCTGGGATTCCGCCAGTTCTATTCTTTTTAAAAGTCTGTGCTATACACCCAACATATACTGCACATACTTCATATGCTACCTGAAGCAGGGGTCTCAAAATCTAATGACCATGAGGGCCACATGAGGACTAGTACATTGCCCGAGGGCTGCACCATTGACCACCCGCCCACTGCCCCAGCCCCACCCCCATTACAACCCGTCCGTGAGGCCCTACCCCTGCCCCACCTCTTCCCACCCCTTCCCTGCCCCCATTCCAGCCGCTTCCCTGAAATCCCTATCCCAGCTCCACCCCCTCCCTGCCCCCAGGGGGTGCAGGAGGGGTGCAGGGTGCATCAGGGGGCTCAGGGCAGGGGGTCGGGGTGCAGGGTGGGGCAGGCGGCTCAGGGCAGGGGGTTGGGGTGCGGCAGGGGGTTGGGGTGCAGGAGAGGGCTCAGGCAGGGGGTTGGCTACAGGAGGAGTTTGGACGGCGGGTCTAGCCGGCGCGCACTGGAGGCAGGGCAGGCAGGCCAGCAAGCAGGCGGGGAGCCTGCCCTGCCCCCGCACTGCTCCGGGAAACGGCCGGGACCTGGGGGGTGGGGGGCACACAGGTCTGTGTGTTGCCCTGGCCACTCCTCCAGGTACCTCCCCCGAAGCGCCCATTGGCCCGGAACAGGAAACCGTGGACAATGGGAGCTTCAGAGGAGGTACCTGGAGGAGCCGCAAGGACAACACACAGATCCCTGTGCCCCCCACCCCCCCCCATCCTGGCCACTTCCTGGAGTGGCGCGGGGTCAGGGCAGGCGGGGAGCCTAGGTAAATTCTGTGGGGGAGGGGGCCCGCGGGGATCTGGCGGGCTGCAGAAAATAACCCCGCGGGCCACGTGTTTGAGAGCCCTGACCTAAAGCCAAGATAGTGCATGCTAATGTGTATCAGTGGGAGGAACTAGGCAAAATGTAAAGAAGAAAAAACAGCTGTTCTTTTGAAAACTTTATCTTAACCGTAAGCAATCTATTTGTAAAGTTTTCTTATGGCTTAATCCAAAACCCCTTGGAGTCAATGGAAAGACTCCCAGTGATTTCAGGGAGCTTTGAATCAGGGCATTAAAGCCAAATCTTGCATTGTTCACTTTGGAAAAACTCCCATGAACATCAATGCCCAGACTAAGGAGGGAATAATCATCTAAAAAGAATGGTGGAAGCCCTAGTACTTGAGTCATTTAAAACTGGATTCGATAAAGCTGTAGAGTACTGAACAGACTTTTACTGAGAGGGGATTCATCTAGCTGAACTAATAAATCTTTTTCTTCTCTGTCATCTACAATTCATGATGAGTCACATAAGGTAAAAATCCTGTTACTCTTTGATGTCATTGGCAAAATTCTCATCAAAGTCAGTGGGTACATGATATGGCCCTTAGTTCCCACTCCAAAGACTGCCCGTTAAGTAAATGCAGCATCCTCTCTGACAGTCACCTTTCCTGCCAATATTGAGTTATATAAAGCCTTCAGAACCTGAAAATGTGTAAAGATCATTAAGACTGTGACTAGAAATGGGCAAACGATTCATAGTTAGCAATCTGCTAGACAATTTTTCCCTTTTCTCTGTTTGTGAATTATTTGTGAACTCGTGATTTTAATGAAATTTTCAGTATTTAAAATTGCTTGATGAGCACTTTTATGCAAGCATATTTGAGCCTATTAGATGTTTGTGGATTACTAGTTTTGACATTTTCTTTGACTGTTTATGCTATGGGGTTAGTCAGTTAAGTAATGTGGAATTATTTCTGATTCCCGATTGATAACTGAAAGTCGTATTGTAAGAGGAATCAGGAATTTAGGCTCCAATTCAGAAAGGTATTTAACCGTCTGTGTTACTTTAAATATGTGAGTCATAGAATCATAGAATATCAGGGTTGGAAGGGACCTTAGGAGGTCATCTAGTCCAACCCCCTGCTCAAAGCAGGGCCAAACCCCAACTAAATCATCCCAGCCAGGGCTTTGTCAAGCCTGACCTTGTGATCTCTTTGATTTTGTTTTACTGATGTGTTTAAGATTATACATAATTAAGTACCTAGCTGACTCTCAGGGCTTTAATCCCCATACCAACAAAAAAAAGTTTAATGTAAACATGTTTTAAAATTTAATTAATTTGACAAAAACCCCTTAACAATTTGTCCCCAAAGACATTATTGTTTCTGGAATGTGAGGTGTTTTAAGGAATACCAGCCTTCCTCTTTAAGATATTTGTTTCGGTGTTCTTGCATACTTCAGTACAACGAGCGCACATGTTACTTGTGAACGGAATGCAGATCAGAAAGAGCTGGGATAGAAGGTGGGACAAGTTAGTAAATGGTTTAAAAGAAGAAACAAAGCTGTTCCAGAATAGTCATTGACAGTGTTAGAAAAGAAAAGGGCTCAGAGCAGGCTTTTAAGCAACAAAGCCAAAGGCACTAATACTAGTTACAGGCTGTAAGAGAAGGTGTGGAAGCAGTTCTGAGAATGCCCTAAGTCTCGCGTGAAGTTTCAAAATGGCTGTTTCCAGTTTCATATCAGATATAAGGGAGACCTGTCAGTCCTTAGTAGGCTGCAGTTTCATAGCTAGTTAGGCTTAGGTTGTTGCAGTCTGAGGTCCCCAGTTCTGACGTGTGTGTAGTCCCATTGGAGTCAATAGGACTACCCAGCTAAGCAAAGTTATACATGCGGTTGAGTCTTTTAAGATCAGGACCTGCTACTACTACTTTATACATTACACAGAATTGTCTGGACTTATAATTGAAAGAAGGACACGTTTAGTTATGTTTCTGATGTATAATGTGTGTGCTATCATCTTTATTTAAGCTCTTATTGCTATATAATCGTTTTGCATTCCAGGACGTTTTAAAAGCTCCCTTAATTTTATTACATTTTTTAAATTATGGCTTCTGACATAACTTTCTAAATTAAAGTTGATTTTCAGAATTTCTTATTAAGACTTCTCTTCTGTTATTTCAAGTTTTTTAAAAATCAAGCTGAATTATCATAACTTACTACCAGGGAAATTAGCAGAGTCAGTATGTTTTAGCCACCAACTAGAAATTGCTTAATATATTTGAAAAAGTGTGTATTCAGAATCTGGCAAAATATAGACTATATATAAAATATAGTCTTTTGTCTGGCAAAAAAAAAATTTCCCTGGAACCTGACCACCCCTCCCCCCATTTACATTAATTCTTATGGGGAAATTGGATTCACTTAATATCGTTTTGCTTAAAGTCGTATTTTTGAGGAACATAAGTACAACATTAAGTGAGGAGTTACTGTAATGTGTAAATGTGCAGCTAAATTACAAAGACAGCTTTGATGACAAAATAAATTCAATTATTAGTGTGATCCCTGGCAATCGTGATAATAATAATCTGAGAGGTTTCCTCTGAATACACACTTTTTCAAATATATTAAGCAATTTCTAGTTGGTATATATACACACACAGTATAAATTTTAAACAAACAATTTAATACTGTACACAGCAATGATGATTGTGAAGCTTGGTTGAGGTGGTGAAGTCAGATGGTGGGGTATTTCCCAGGGAATGCCTTAGTGCTAAATGATGAACTAGCACTTGGCTGAGCCCTCAAGGGGTTAACTCGTCGTTAATGTAGCCTCACACTCTACAAGGCAGCAGGAATGGAGGGAGGGGAGACAGCATGACAGACAGAGACATACGCCCTGTGTGTGTGAGAGAGAGATGCGCATTTCCCCTCTCTTAAGTACACTGCCTTGTTAAGTTAATCAGCAAGCTGAGACCACAGCTGCTGCCAGGAAGCTTCCTCCGTCCTGAGCCCTGTCCTGTGTCCCCCTGCTCTATGGAGATAGGGTAAACGTGGTGCAGGAGCAAGAGGTAGGAGGACACCCTGACATTAGCCCCCCTGTTCTCCCCCCCTCCCCCACAGGAAGCAGGAGGCTCCCAGGAGCAGCTCCAAGGCAGAGGGCAGGAGCAGCACATGGCAGTAAGGGGAAGGATAGCTGAACTGCAGGCAGTTGATAGCCTGCTGGGTGGCTGCTGCACAGGGAACTTAGGGGAGCGGGGAGCTGATAGGGGGGCTGCTGGTCCACCCTGGTTCCAAGCCCCCACCAGCTAGCTGCAATGGGCTGCTCTTCCTGCAAGTAGTGGACAAAGCAGGCGGCTGCCAAATGACGTTACAAGGGAGCATTGCGCAACTTTAAATGAGCATGTTCCCTAATTGATCAGCAGTGCAACAACGAAACAACGTTAACCAGGACGACTTTAAGTGAGGAGTTCCTGTACTTTTTTATAGTGTATAATTAAAGGAAAATACACAGTGAGGTTTTGGACGGTGAGGTTTTTAGGATAGAGATTTTGTGTTTCCATGTGTTTTACCTAAAACAATAGGGACCCGTCTTTACTGGTGCCTCTGAACACTCCCACAGTACAAATAAATAGTAATGGGATAATATAAGTGACAGTCAAAATCACGTGAAATGTGAATAGTTTCCTTCTTATTTACAGATTGTATGTAAAGTATTAGCGCTTTCTGAACTATTTGTAGTGTACAGTTTTTCCAAAAAATTCAGCCCTTTTTTTCTGTTCATGAATGATCAGCAAACAGGTCTTGATTTTTATGAATGTACTGTAGTTGCTTTGTCTACATTTCACCTGAACTTATTTCAGCCTATGAGCCTCACTCATGGATCAGTAACCCATTGTGCTAGGCACTGTTCAGAAATGTTCCCTGCCCCAAAGACTTTACAATCTAAGCCACGCTGGTGGTGCCTGCCGGCTTTATAGCCCTGAAATGTGACTTTTGGGTAGATCCGTTTCTCCTTCCGCTGCTGTATCATTCACTCTGTGTCCAGTAAGGGCCACTGCCGATAGAACAATGCTTAATTAGCTCAAGGAGAGACTGACCTATCAAAATGTTCCCCCAATCTCTCGACAAATTGCTGACATTGGGTTTGTATCAATGAGAAAAAGAGGTTGAGGGAACATGTTAGCTAACACCCTAACAATGACCTTTTCCCTAGTGCAGACGGGGTTAACACCTTTTACTTCAATTTAGCTCTAAAGGTCACCTTCAGAAGCTGGCACAACATGAACCAGGCTTTAGGATAAGAACCAGTCCAGTGCCTATCAAACCCACGAAGTATCCAAGTGTCACAAAAGTGGCTTAAAACTACCGTTGCCTCTCTTTCTCAACTGCACTGAGTACTCATAAATGAATTGTTTATGACTAATAGTTCATCTAGCCCGAGTCAGGAGCATGTATTTCCAGAACAGCAGATTTAAAGAGAGACTGTGCACTTGTAATGTTAAGGGTCCAGTTAAGGTCTTAAACTATTGAGCTGTATCTGGTTTGTCAAAACACATACAGTAATCAGAATTGAATCTGTGGAAAGCAGGGACTCCATGCCCTTGTGTTTCTGAATTGTGTCAAATTTCTGATGAGAAGCAAGAGGAATGATTCCCCCTCATCTTAAATGTACTGATTTCAGCTGGTATATTGGCACCTGTTTCGGTTTCTTGTATTGAAGCTACAGATGTAGACTGTTTGATTAATGTGTTAGGCAAGCAATTGGCCTGGAAGTCTATTCCCTTGTTTCTATAGAAGTGAACCACCTTTCCAGTTGTAATCCTGCAGTTGTTGTTATGCAACGTTAACTTTGTAAATGTTCTTAGGAATGAGACAAAATGATCTGAACATCTAAATATAATGAATGAATATAAATCACTTTTGTCAATGGAACAACCAAATAATGCCATTTCTTAGTATCTAGATGTTGAATTGATTTAGAAGGTGTGAGGTAATAAAAGTATTAGATGCACATTTAACACCAGACTTTAGAAAGAATAATGTAGTCAGAATTACAATGGTAAAAAAATTACAAGGTATTAATAGAAAACAGAAACTGCAACTGTAAACAGAAAAGAAACTGAATATTAACACCTTCTAGGATAGTTCTAACAACATTTCCGGTTCAGAATAATTACAACTTTAGCATAAGCTTCACATATAGAAGTCAATAAATAAAATGCTATACATTACATTAGAGTTACTAACTTCTGACAAATTAAGGCCTTGATCTGGCAGACACTCATACACAGGCATAACTTTTCTCATTTGAGAAATCCCGTGGGCTTCAATGAGACAGCTCGTGAATAAAGTTACACCTGGCCATAAGTGTTTGCAGGATCATGATTTAATACTAGAATTCAGTGTTGCCACCACACTGCAGAATGGAGCATTTCACGATTTGTCCTAGTTCATTTCTGTGGTCAGAAATTTTTTTTTAAGGTCCTTTTCTCCCTTCCCTTCAAAATGGCTATCACACTTAATCAAGTCATTTGACAGATTGTTTTTTTCTCACCTCGCATAATCAGGCAGTGTCACAGAGACCAGCAGCACTTATTAATGGTGTTCCTCAGGTACACTGTTATCAGGGGAATTGAAAGGTCCCTACAGGTTTTTTTAATTGATTTGTCCCCCTTATTTTTCCCCATTTTTTGTTTTTCTGTTAATGTTATTTTCAGGGGTGGCTCCAGCCTCTTCCGGATGGGGGAGCTCAGTTGGGCTAGACAGAAAATTGTCGGCGGGCTGTGCTATACATCTTGTGGGCACACATTTATATTTTTAACAATATGCACTTAAACATGTGTTTTATCTGTGTTATCCTCAAAAGGGGAATAATAATATATAGACAGATCAATTTTAAACTTCATCTATGGAAGCTTATTAGTGCAACATTTATTCACAGAAAATTAATGGGGAAGAAACAAAGCCAAGAAATAAATAAACTAATAATACTAACAATAACAACAATAAACAAATGCAAACTTCTGGAAAAAATACTGGTTGAATAATATTAATAGCTAATTACTTTAAATTGGAATGTACTGTATTATATTTTAAAAGTAGCCACCTGCACATGGCAAAGTAGGATATTTGGAAGATTTGGAGACTCAGAGCCATTATACAACTCTCACTGTGGTCAGTCTGGAGCACCTCAGTACTAGAGAGAGCACAGCTGCTGTAGGAGGCATTACCTGGATTCCTTCCCTCTGTCCTTCCTCCTTAGCAGTAGCTGGAGGAGGCAGTGGGTGGAAAGGGGGATGGATGCTGTGGCTACGCGGCTCCTGAGCCCAAGCCAGTTTGCAAACCTAAGCTAGGGTTGCCAACTTTCTAATCGCACAAAACCAAATGCCCCTGCCCCAAGGCCCTGCCCTACTCTGAGGCCCCACTACCACTCACTCCATTACCATGCCCCCTCCCTCAGTCAATCACTCTCTCCCACCCTCAGTCACTGTCACTGGGGTGGGGCAAGCAGTTTGGGATGCAGGAGGGGGGTGAGGGCTCTGGGTGGGGATTCGGGCTCTGGGGTGGGGCCAGAAATGAGGGGTTCAGGGTGTGGGAGGGGTCTCTGGACTGGGGCAGGGAGTTGGGGTGAGGGCTCTGACTGGGGCTGTGGGCTTTGGGATGGGGCCAGGGATAAGGAATTTGGGGTGCAGGAGGGGGCTGGGGCAGGGGGTTGGGGTGCAGGTTCTGGGAGGGAGTTAGGATGTGGGAGAGGGTTTCAACCTGGGGGTTAGGGTGTGGGTGGGGGTTCGGGCTCCAGCCGGGCGGTGCTTCCCTCAGGCAGCTCCCTGTCTGCTCTAGCGCCGTGCAGCTCCCAGAAGCGGCCGGCATGTCCGGCTCCTAGGCGCAGCGGCCAGGAGGCTCTGCGCACTGTCTGCATCTGTAGGCACTGTCCCCATAGCTCCCATTGGCCCCGGTTCCTGGCCAATGGGAGTTGTAGAGCCAGCACTGGGGGTAGGGGCAGTGTGTGGAGCTTCCTTGATTTCCCCTCCTCCTAGGGACCTCAGGGACATGCCGGCTCCTCCCTTAGTCTTCCTTAGCCCCACTGCACTGCCAACTGGACTTTTAAAAGCCCAGTCAGCACTGCTGACTGGAGCCACCAAGGTCCCTTTTTGACCGGGCATTCCGGTTGAAAACTGGACGCCTGGCAACCCTAACCTAAGCGTTGTCAGTTTGGGCCAGAGCATGTGCAGCTTCAGCAGGCACATGGCAGGGACTGCGTGCTGAATCAGGCGGGGAGGAAGCAGGGGCACCATTTCAGATTTTGGTTGGGGTGAGGAGGAGGGAACTTTCACTGTGATTCTGGGGCTACTTGGGCACCTGAAAACTCTAGGGTTTTTTTTTGTTTTTGTTTTTTGCAGATAACTTAGAAATTAGCTGACTGGAGCATTATATCTAATTCCTTTATAAAGAAAGAAAAAAAAATACACAAACACCAATTAAAGCCATATTTTAAATTTATATGTAAATTCAGAACAATCAGGAGATAATACAGCAAAATATTCCCAATCCCAAGCCATGAGATACCAGTTTTGGTATCTTAACACAGATATCAGAAACACAAGTTTGATACTTCGTATGCTATCTTTTGTAGAGATAAATAAAATCTGCTTACTTTCTCTTACAGACACACTCTACTCAATTGTTTTTCACTCCACAAAAAATGTATTTGCTTTACTCTAACATACATGATTAATTTTTTTCTCTTTTATTAAGAATGGAAATGTATTCTAATTATTTTGGCATTTATGTTTGGTATGTACATGACTCACTAACATTTGACTCCATCATTACTGTTAGTATCAGACTTGGAACCACATTTATTTTTGTATGAATTTTAAGTTATTTTACAGATATAATTAAAAATACAATTTGAAAATAAGCAACCTTAATCTGCACAGTGTCTGAAGTTATGTGGTTTGTTAATATTTTGGGGGGGGAGGGTTGAACCTGGCACTGCTAAGGTGAGTATAAGCTACATTTACATTCCAGAAGGATACTATTATTTGATTGTATCATTATAAATAATGAATGACAAAAGTATGGTAGTAAAAGTAATAATGATAATTAGTCCAGCCAGGACAGGTTAGGCATTTTAGAACTCACTACTCAAAGAATTAAATTTAAGCATAAGAGAGAAATAAAATGATGAAATACACAGAGTAATATAACAGTACTGTAATCCTTAACACATTTAGAAAGAATAAAATTACAGAAAATGTTTGTGTATTGCGCATTTCGACAGGAAATACCAAGAAGTATCAACTACTACAGTAATAATACAACTGTGTCTGAGAGAGAGAATATGTGTTGAGGGAGTGTATGATGGAGAATGTGTGTGTCTGAGTCGCTCTGGGGAGGCAGAGGGCTGTAATCAGCTCCCCCGCCGTGAAATGCAGCCCCTACCAGCACCTCTTGTCGCCTGCCCGCGCCTTGCAGTTTGGGGGGCAATGCCACTGTGAAGCGCTGGTGCTGCTCCACTCGTGCTTGAGCCTTGCAGTTTGGGGGAACAGTGCTGCCCCCCACCCCCAAACTACACCCATGTTAAAAAGTGGCAGGCATGACCTCCTGGTGTTCCAGCCCCCCACCCCAAAGGTTCCAGTGCCCTTGGCCAGCGTGCTGTCTCTTTAAGCCGAGCACTCAGGAGCCTGAATGCTTGTTCAGTACAGCAGCAGCCGCAGATCTCACTCCTCAGCCAGAAGCACCAGCAGAGACAGGATCCCTGTCCCCCATCCCAAGCTCAGCAGAGACCCACTTGGGCATGGCCACGTCTAGCATCAGGGAAGCTCCCCACCAGCCACGGATCAGCTTCTCAAAGGAGGGAAGACTGCTGTGGAGGCAGGAAGTGGGTAACCGGAGAGCACCAGCTGCTGGCTGGCTGCCCAGCTCTGGGAGGGGTAGCTAAGGGGGGGAAGGGGCGCTAAGGCACATTTTGGGATGGCTATAGCCCCCGCAAGTTCCCCCTAGCACTGCCCCTGCTTATTTTTATACTAGCTTTTCATATTTGTTTGATTTGTTAATTTTTATATGAAAGTCACTGCCTTTTGGAGAAAGGAATATGGAAACTGTCCTCAGAATTTTTCAGTCACTGAATTAAGCAGTGCCTGCCAGAGAACTGGGCCTTACAGTGCCACAGAATTCTGTGAGCTCTGATTGCTGATAATACTTTTCCATTATTGTTGAATAATTTTGCATTTTGAGAAAATGTGCAGAGTTCCTCCAACCTTTTGTTTGTCTCCTTGATAATCTCATCTTGAGAGGCTATAATTGCCAGGGAATTTGATGGAAATTGCACAATATTTTGAGTCATGTAATTCGAAGTTTGCATCCATCACTGCAGAATAATTGCTTCTTCAAAGACCAGCCCTTTTGTCTACAAGTACAGTGTCTTTATCCAACCTCTGACTTCCAAAGGCATCTTGGCTTTGATGCAGGGATTGCATAATTCAAGACTTTTAAAAAAGTACCTTATAATAAAGGTCTTGTATGGCTTGAATTTAATTTTCCTCATCAAAGTTGTGAATGTACAGCTGAGGGATTGACATAAGAGCTGTGCAAACCCATCCAAGTTTGTTTGGAAATGGGTTTATAATTCTTCTGATCAGAACCAGTTGGCAGGCTTTTAGGCTCCAATATGTAGTTCACTCCATGTGGAACAGGAGACTGCTCCACACAAGCCAGGAACAGGACATGGCTTTGGTTGGAAACTTTATGGAAACTTGTGTCTTCAGTACATCCTCAGGCTGTCCTCAGTCACTCAGCAGTCTCTGCTATCAGGGTACCTTTGGAGCCTTGGTGGCAAACTAAAGCTACCCTTCTCTGCAGCAGAAACCTTAAAGGAAAGGCACCACCTAACCAGTGTTACATGCCCAGAGCTTCAGAGTAACAGCCGTGTTAGTCTGTATTCGCAAAAAGAAAAGGAGTACTTGTGGCACCGTAGAGACTAACCAATTTATTTGAGCATAAGCTTTCGTGAGCTACAGCTCACTTCATCGGATGCATACTGTGGAAACTGCAGAAGACATTATATACACAGAGACCATGAAACAATACCTCCTCCCATCCCACTCTCCTGCTGGTAATAGCTTATCTAAAGTGATCACTCTCCTTACAATGTGTATGATAATCAAGCTGGGCCATTTCCAGCACAAATCCAGGTTTTCTCACCCTCCGCCCACCCCCACACAAACTCACTCTCCTGCTGGTAATAGCCCATCCAAAGTGACCACTCTCTTTACAATGTGTATGATAATCAAGGTGGGCCATTTCCAGCACAAATCCAGGTTTTCTCACCCCCCACCCCCTGCCTTTTTCCAAAAAACACACACACAAACTCACTCTCCTGCTGGTAATAGCTTATCCAAAGTGACCACTCTCCTTACAATGTGTATGAAAATCAAGGTGGGCCATTTCCAGCACAAATCCAGGTCCCCCCCCCCCCCAAAAAAAACAAAAAAACCCCCCCCACACACAAACTCACTCTCCTGCTGGTAATAGCTTATCCAAGGTGACCACTCTCCCTACAATGTGCATGATAATCAAGGTGGGCCATTTCCAGCACAAATCCAGGTTTTCTCACCCCCCCCCTACCCCCATACATACACAAACTCACTCTCCTGCTGGTAATAGCTCATCCAAAGTGACCACTCTCCCTACAATGTGCATGATAATCAAGGTGGGCCATTTCCAGCACAAATCCAGGTTTTCTCACCCCCCCCCCACCACACACAGTTTCCACAGTATGCATCCGATGAAGTGAGTTGTAGCTCATGAAAGCTTATGCTCAAATAAATTGGTTAGTCTCTAAGGTGCCACAAGTACTCCTTTTCTTTTATGCCCAGAGCTGTAAGCCACTGTGTTACTTCTCTGCCTCAGCAAGAGTGAGCTTTGCTGGAGATTAGGCTGTGTGTCAGACCCCGGCCACACCAGTCTCCCTTCCTCACCAGCAATCTCCCTAGGCAGGGGTAGGCTGTGCCTTCCCAAACAGCCTAGTGTGGCCTTGCCTATGCTCCGGTCCCAGGGCAGGCCCCCTCCTGTAGTTCCCAGTGCTCTGCCTTGGCTGGCACAGGCTGGCTAGGGCTGTCTGGCGTGCCTGCCACAGGGAGTCAGGGCAGCTGGTGCTGGGGCCGTGCCACCTGGAGCACGGGGCCAGGAGCACTGCTGCACAATGCACTGGAGCTGGCTGTGCAGCCTGGAGCACTGGGGCCCGGAGCGCTGCCGCTTGGCACACTGGGGCTGTGGCCTTGCCCCTTGGCTGCGTGGCGCTGCGGTGGGGGTGCGCTAGGCACCTGTAGGGGGAGGGGGCAAAATGGGGGGCAGATAGGGAGGGGCGGGGCCTTGGGCACAAGGGGAGGGGCTGGGGGCTACCCTTCCCCAATGGCTGGGTCACCTGCCGCCCATGTCCACAGGACACTATCAGTCTTAACTTTGCCTAGCAGGTAACAATCAGTGAACTCCAACCCCCAAACTTCTCAGAGATGTGCCTCTGAAATGAACGTTTACCCAAGTGCATTCACAGAAGATATTAAGTATGCTGCTCTTTTAGAGTCAGTACATTAGAGCTTATTAACCTAATTGAGGTAAACACATCCTTCCCTTCAAATGCAGCACTGAGTTGGTTCATAGTAAAAATAAAACAAGTTGATTAACCAATGGACATAGGTTATTTTATTCCAAGTAGAAGAAATAAAGTCAGAGAAATGGTTACAAAGAAATAAAAGTAAAAATATACTTTCTAATGGCCAAGACATAACTTATCAAGCTACAGTCTTCGTTCAAGGTAATTTCCTCCCAATCTTCCTTTTCCAGTCATAGCTGGCTAACTCTTAGCCAGGATCCCACAGAGTCCAAGGTGCTGGTGTTTCTTATCTCCTCAAGTGACGGATAATCCAAAGTCTTTCTGGGTGTTTTAGTCACAGACTTTAAAGCATAATATCAGTGAGTATCCATAATTCCACATTATCACATACATTTCACAATAACATTATTGACCAGTGTGTAATGAGTTTTCAAATAATGCCTTGCAAGGCATGTATTGTACAAATACTATTGCTGTCATATGCAGGGTGTGGACACAGGCGTGCCTAGGGTCACAACCAGATTTAGAGAATTTAACTCAGCATCTCTCTGAGAAACAGAATGAAAATAGCTAATGATGAATCATGATGGGTGATGGTTACTACTGATGCTATTTTATATGTTTATTTTGGCATGGAAATGCATTGGATGAATGATCCTGATCAGATAATACTTTTTTGTTTGCTGAACTAGTTAATTGTCCTATTCTTGTTAAGTGCCTAGAGCAGAGGTGGGCAAACTACAGCCTGCAGTCCACATCTGGCCCTCAGGACCGTTCTGCCCGGCCCCTGAGCTCCTGGCCCATTAGGGGGTTGGCTAGAGGGCAGGGGAGTTCGGGGGGTGGTCAGGGGCGTGGATAGGGGTCGGGCGTTCAGAGGGTGGGGAACGGGGGTTGAATGAGGGCAGGGGTCCAGGGGGGGCAGTCAGGAAGGAGAGGAGGGGTTGGATGGGGCGGCGGGGGGGCGGTCAGGGGACCGGGGGTGGGGTGGATCGGGCAGCGGTCCCTGGTGGGCCGTCAGGGAACAGGGTGTGTTGGAAGGGGCAGCAATCCCCGGGGGGCCGTCAGGGGGCGAGAAGCGGGGGGCTGGATGGGGGTGGGGGCTGGGTCATGCCTGTCTGTTTAAAGAGGCACAGCCTCCCCTAACCGGCCCTCCATACAATTTCAGAAACCCGATGCGGCCCACAGGCCAAAAAGTTTGCCCGCCCCTGGCCTAGAGCAATGGAGACAGATATTTTATAAATTGAAAGTTTTAAAAATGCTCCTGGTTTGTGGGAATTGGAAAATCCAAAACTGAAGTCTGAGTTTTGCCACTGACATTCTCTGTGTTCTTTGGCAAGTCACTTAACCTGTCTGCCTGTTATCTCCAGCTGAAAATGGGAATAACATTACTTACATACGTATTTCACAGGAGTATTAAAAGTATTTTAAAGTATTTAGAAAATATTTGTGAAGTGCTTTGAATATGAAATGTGCTGAGTTGTTATTAAGGTCAGCTTCTATTAAATGCATTTCAACTTGTATCCAAGGTATTGGAGTAACTTTTGGTAACCACAAGAGCATTGCAAATGCACACTTATTTTGTGAAGTAGCACAGGTACTGTACATTTTAAAGCCACTCCCTTTTCTGTCCTTGACTTTTTGGAAGAACTTTTCCAGGGAGTAGCTGAAGAAGAGAACTATTGAAGGCCTGGA
This sequence comes from Natator depressus, assembly GCF_965152275.1. Classification (NCBI taxonomy): domain Eukaryota; kingdom Metazoa; phylum Chordata; order Testudines; family Cheloniidae; genus Natator; species Natator depressus. The sequence continues at coordinate 75,079,969 of NC_134240.1, forward strand.
AGAAAAAGCCTACTCACATGAAAAATATGCTAACATTTAGCAAAATGGTTTACAGTTCTTAGTGTTATTTTTTAAAATGAGTAGTCTTATGTGTAAAGTATTTAATTTTTATTATAACAATGAATACATGAGAAAATGGCTTATCATGAAAATAAAGTTGTATAGAGCTAAAATTACCTACAAACGTTGATTTATAGAGCATATTTAAAGAAAGCCTTCTGGATAAATTGCTGGACTGGGATTTAGGAGATCTGGATTTAATACCTAGCTCTGCCACAGATTTCCTATGTGACCTCGGGCAAGTCGCTCAACCTCAATTTCTTATGTGCAAAAAGAGGGTAATAAGAATTTCCTTTCTCCCTATCTTTGTCTGCTTTGTCTGTCAGATTATAAACTCTTTGAGGCAAAGTCTATCTCTTATAGTGTCTGCATAGCACTTTACAAAGTGGCTTTCCCCCTTTCCCAGCACCTCCTCTTTTATCTGCTCTTGGGGGAGTAAGCAGGTGCACAGGACCCACTCGCTTACTTCTGCACATCATCCTACTCTAGTGTGTAAAGAAGGTTTTGACTTGCATGTGTGTGGAGTAGCTCAAGGAGTAGAATCTTTCTCTTGTTATACTTTGAGATAGTTTTAGCACAATATCCATTTTGCTTAGTATATGCCCAAATTTCACAGATAATTTATGGAGTAAGTAATTGTAGAGGCCTGTTGCTATTTCAGTATGCACAGGCTACAGGTATTCTAATGGTAATGCATCTTATTAAACAGCAACTTCTAATAGTTTTCACTATGTGATCGTGTACTAGTAGTGTTGTCCGCAAAATTTCTTCTGAAGTGCTTGCAGGTTTAGTATTGCTGGATTTAATGAAAACTGAACCTGTTTCAGTCAGAAGCCACTAGAGACCTAAGAGTTGTGTAAAAACATAAAATGTCAATAAAATAAACTTGGCAACATCATTAATGTCCATTTCAATATACAAACCAACTTTACTGACTGGAACTGAACCAGAAATTCTGAAGTCTCCAAACAGCTGTATTTTCCTTAGTGGGTTTCTTATTTAGACCTGGTGGCAGTGTAGGAAAGAGAGAGAACAACTTATTCCTTAGCATATGGTGCACACACACTTTACAATGCGCCGCTGGGGCTATAATTTCAATAATATTGAAACATTCTGGGCCAGATTCTCCTCTTATTTATGCTAGCATAAATTAGGAGCAGCTAATGTAAGAGGAAAATCAGTTCCACTGTATGCACAATTGAAGTGCCCTATTTAAGACCACACACTTATACAGTGGGAAGCCACACAAGTTGGCCTAAGTTCTGTATAAAGAACAGGAGTACTTGTGGCACCTTAGAGACTAACGAATTTATTTGAGCATAAGCTTTCATGGGCTAAAACCCATTTCATCGGATGCATGCAGTGGAAGATATATATATACAGAGAGAACATGAAACAATGGGTTTCAATAGTGTGTATGATAATGCCCATTGTTTCATGTTCTCTGTGTGTATATATATATCTTCCTACTGTATTTTCCACTGCATGCATCCGATGAAGTGGGTTTTAGCCCACAAAAGCTTATGCTCAAATAAATTTGTTAGTCTCTAAGGTGCCACAAGTACTCCTGTTCTTTTTGCAGATACAGACTAACATGGCTGCTACTCTAAGTTCTGTATGTGGATGTATACAGGTCCTATGGAACTCAATGTGAGCCACATGAAAATGGCAGATATTAAGTACCTTAGTTGGGTAGATACTAATAATCTTAATTGTCTAAGTGTGTGGTACCCTGTACATAACAAAAATGTGCTTTAGAAAAATTAGAAATTGGATTAATCTGCTCATTAGGGGCAGATTCAGTCACCCTTACTCCTGTTGTATAGCACCTCACTCCCTTAGTAGCCCCATTGACTTCAGGAGTAAGGAGCATGAGTAAAAGCTGTCAAGATCTGGTCCCTAGCCCCCAGTTAGTCATCCTTCCTAACACTGAGGACTACTTTTTTTATGTGAGTAATCCCGTTGATTTGATTGAAACTGCTCATATAAACCAGCATAGCAGAAGCTTGTCAATCCTCATTCAGTTCAAAAAAATCATACATTAAAAATGTATTGTTTATCAGACGTAAAAAAAAGTATTAGTAATAATTTACACCTATAAAATGTCTTTCATTCAAGGTGCTCTACAAGCCCTAATTAAGACTTGCAGCTCCCCTTTGCAGTAAGGAAGTCTTATCCCCCTGTTACAGACAACTTAACTGAAGTACAGAGCGCTTGTCGTGCCCAATGTCTGGTAATCAGTGGCAAAGCACAGCATAGAACAGGGGCAGGCAAACTTTTTGGCCTGAGGGTTGCATCAGGTTTCTGAAATTGTATGGAGGGCCGGTTAGGGGAGGCTATGCCTCCCCAAACAGCCAAGTATGGCCCGGCCCCTGCCCCCTATCCGACCCCCCCCCCCACTTCTTGCCCCCTGACGGCCCCCCCCGGGACTCCTGCCCCATCCAACCCCCCCTGTTCCCTGAAGGCCTCCCGGGGACCCCTGCCCCATCCACCCCCCGGCCTAACTCTCGGTCCCCTGACCGCCCCCAGAGCCCTCGCCCCTAACTGCCCCTGCCGCCCCATCCAACCCCCCCTGCCTTCCTAACTGCCCCCCCGGGACCCCTGCCCCATCCACCCCCCTCTGCTCTCAGTCCCCTGACCACCCCCGGACCCCAGCCCCTAACTTCCCCCCACCACCCCATCCAACCCCCCTTTCCTTCCTGACTGCCCCCCCGGGACCCCTGCTCCATCCAACCACCCCTTCTCCCTGTCCCCTGACCACCGCCCCATCCAACCCCTCCTCTCCTTCCTGACTGCCCCCCTGGGATCCCTGCCCTCATTCAACCCCCGTTCCCCACTCTCTGACCGCCTCGACCCCATCCATGCCTCTGACTATCCCCCGAACTCCCCTGCCCTCTAGCCAACCTCTCCCTGCCCCCTTACCACACTGTCTGGAGCACTGGTGGCTGGCGGCGTGGCTGTACCGGGACCAGCCGCCACGTAGCACAGAGCACTGGGTCAGGGCAGGCTCTGCATCCCCGCCGCCCAGAGCATTGCACCGCGTGGCGGCGTGGCTGTGGGGGAGGGGGGACAGCCTCCCGGGCCAGGAGCTCAGGGGCTGGGCAGGACGGTCCCGCGGGCCGTAGTTTGCCCACCTCTGGTATAGAACATAGAAATCCTTAAAATCTCAACCTGCTGATGTCGTCACTAAGCACAATGAGTCCTTGCTAAATCACTACCTGATTTCTAATGATATATAAGAAATTTTGTCTCTTATTTAATTGTCTAGCTCTTGGTATGCTCTTGAGGTAGGAGGACCACAAATAATAATTATACATGCAAATATTTAGTGGAAACATTTACTGGGCTGATCTGTTCTTGATCATACAGAGAAGCAGCCTTTCCAATTACCGTATAGAGATCTGAGTGGCAATCTGAGGTTTCTGTGAGTTGTTGTGAGGAGATTTTGATAGTCAAACATAGTGTAGCCAAGCTTCACCTTTAGAAGCCAAGCCAGTCTTTCATGTAATAGGCTCATTTCAAATAAGGGACATTGCTGGCAAATTCTAGTCTGTCACTGTGCAGAGCATAGATCTACTTATAGAATGCTCTTCTAAAAGCAAACTAATCAATATAGCGTGTTTGTTTTTCTGTGACTGTACAGTAGCAACAGTAAGCAAGGCAGGAATCCTATACCACAGCGAGGTTTGTATTCCTTATGGGACTATATGCTCTATACATGTAGTAGCCTATTAATATTCTACTGTATGATGTCCTTTATGAAAACAGAAAGATACATTATTTATTGTAAAGGGGATATGATACTAAATGCTACTGTGGATAAGTAATGTAGCCACAGTAAATTCCCATGGTCATGACATGATTTATTCATTTTCATGCAATACAAGAAGCCTGTCACATGGCTAGATTTCCATCAGTCATGAGACTACGTTCCCTACAGAAGGTTGCTGTGTATTCTGTACTATATGATGACCTCTGTGGAAATGGAACAGTAAATTATTTAACTTGTAGGTGATCTGATACTAAATGCTACAGTGGATAAATCATGTAGCTACAGTGAATTCACGTGATCATGACATGGCATTCATTAACCATTCATTTGGCCCTGCTTCTATGGAACCTGCCTCTCTCCTCCGTTCTAGCAGAGGGACGTCTGGCAGTGGAACTTGTGCAATTCTGTTGTACAAGGAGGAAGATGCTACACAAGGCTACACTGTGCCTGTCTGCACAGTGTGGAGTCCAGCTCAATGGGGGCTCCATCCACAGCTGCAAATTGGGGGACATTAAGGAGTGGAGAAAACCTCCATTTAGGTTGAAGCAACTTTCATGGAGTGGTTCTTCTCACAATCTACAGCCTAGGATGTATTGAGGAAGTAATTCTATCTTCCCTCCCAGTCCAGTTAAGATGCCCAGTGCCCCGTACAATTATTCTGGCTGGATGCAAGGAGAGAATTTCCCTCATTCTATTCTGCATAGAGCAATGCTTACTTGGTACATATAAATATTAATAATAGTTTCAGAAATTGTCATCTGCTAATTTTCCCACAGTGATGGCTATCTTCTGAAGAACTGGCACAGGACAGTAACACATGCAGAATTACCAGCATACCAACTAGACTTCCTCAGATTCACCAGAAAGGGGATGTGGAATATAAGAAACAAGCTGATAGTGAGCTCAGTATTCTAGTGTATCGAAAATGTGCCCTATCTTTTTATCTTGCTGTAATTCAGGGCCAGCTCTTGCCACTGTTGCCTATGCTGAGCAGAACCTATTCCAGGGATATTCCCCTGGCTTCAGTGAGGTGGCTTGCAGAGTAAGGATGACAGATTCTGGCCCTGTAATGGATTATTTTTAAACAGAGTTGTATACTATATCCATCCACTTAGTGTAGTGTACCATAGTGATTGTAATATAATATGATGCATTATAATTATTAACCATGGTTTATCTTTAAACAGAGGGTGAGCTTAATATGCAAAACAGCAATAAAGATGATGGGTAAAATCCTTGCTCCACTGAAATTATTGGGAGTTTTCCCACTGACTTCAATGGGGCCAGGATTTCACCTGAGATAGTACTTCTTTAATGTATTTATGCTCACAACATACCTCTGAGGTAGAGATGTTTTGTTATCTCTTTTTTTTTATAAATGGAGAACTGAGGCACAGAGGTTAAGGCCCAGATTTTTAAAGGTATTTAGGCATTATGGCACTCAGCTCCACAATGCCTAACTGATTTAGAAGCCTAACCCTGGGTGTAGTTTGGGGAAGCTTGAGGGGATGTCCCCCCCAAAAAACTGCAAGCCTTAGGCAGGCATGGAATTTGCTCCCCCCATGCTGTGCCCTGTTGGCCTTACTGGAGCTGCCCCCTGAAATATAGAAGTCAAACTACACCAGTGCCTACCCCTATTTTCAAAAGGGATTCAGGCCCTTAGGAGCCTAAATCCCTTCTGAAAATGCATTAGACTTCTAAATCAGTTAGGTGTTGCAGCACTGAGTGCTGCAACACCTAAGTACCTTTTAAAAATCTGGGCCTAAGGGACTTGCCCAAAGTCACACTGGAAGTTTCTTCCAGTGGTTACTGCACCAGCACATACTTCCTCTCATCTGTATCCTTGCACTTCTGGTGAGAAAAAGATCTGTTGTTGATATTGTACATTATATTGTAAGCTACTGATACAGACATCAACAGTACAATATTGAGAGCAATATTTACTGATATAGTCCTTGTTTACACCTAAAACTTAGGTTGACCTAGCTGTGTCTCTCAGGGGTGTGACAGATGCAGTTTAGCCAAGCTCAACCCAGGTGTAGACACCATTAAGTCAACAGAAAAATTCTTCCATCAACCTAGCTACTGCCTCAGTGGGGGATGGATTTACTATAGCAATGTACAAAACCCTTCTGTGGCTATAGCAAGTGTCTACACTGTAGTGGTAAAGTGGCAACACTGCGGTTGTGTGGCTGTAGCATTCGCAGTGTAGGCATACCTGTAGAGTTGAATCCCGCTTGCCTGACTCATTTGAGCCATCCCTATGTAAATGCTTAATTTTGTGAAGATTAACAGTAGAGTAGTTAGTTTGCTCTTGGCAGTTTTTATTCATCATGTTAATTCTTTTAAATCACCATCAGTGTTCCTCTCAACATTTCTTAATTCTGTTTTAATCCTAACACTCCTTTACACAGCTCTGAAAAAATATTTACGGTCTTTATATCAAACACATCATTATTTTCATGTAAAGGGCTCCTGACTTTCTAAGGCCACTTCTATACTTAAAACTTCTGCAAGTATAGTAATGTCCCTTCAGGGTGTGTTTTTTTTATTGACATTTTTATACCACTATAAGCCCTAGGGTAGATGCAGTTGTACTGGCAAAGGAGTGTGTTTGTTTGTATAAGGTGTGTCTACACTATGAGGGTTTGCCAGTGTAGCTATATTGGCAAACCTTTGCTAGTGTAGATTTGGCCTGAGTATTATGTCTGAAATATAAATTCATTTTCTTTTCCTGCTGCCCTCTATCATTTCCTAAATACTGCTAACTAGTTCATCAGTCCCATTAATCAGAGCTCACCCAGGATAGACTGCTGTTCCTCTGTCTTGTTTGGATTAATTTCATTTTCATATTGGTCATCCTGATTTTCTGCATCTCCAGCAGTCTGCAGTAAATGATTCATTTGTGAAAGAGAGGTTTTTATTAGTGGGCTTATCACTTGAATCTTAGGGAGATGGTCTGTCTATTCTCTTATTGCTTCGTATTATCTTTGGGAACAGATATACTTGTTTGATCAATGTCTAGGTTAACACAATAAAACCATCTTATTGGATCTGTTGATTAAATCCTACAAATTGCTAGTTAGGCACAGCCCTGTATGTAGGGGTGGTGTGGAGTCCTTTCACCCATGGAGAAGTACCGGCGGCCTTTCTGCCTCTATGGGATCCCCATTGTGCAGGGGGAATGGGTACATTGCTAAACCTCTATAAGGGGTACAGCATACACCCTCCTAGGCAGCCAGCTCTGTGGCTCCACCCAGTCTCTGCCCCTCCCAGCCTTCTCTGAGATACCGTTCACCCCTCGGGGAGTGATAAGGGAGCAATCCCTGTGATCCCGTGAAGCTAGGGGCTGACATTCTGCCTCACACTTAGGAAGGACACACATGGTGATGGAGTGGGTAGGATGACCGCCCTAAATTAGTATAGGTTTTAATAAAAAATATTTGATCTATAGAAAATGTTAAATGACTTATGGTTTTACACAGACACACACACACCCACACGTTAATTAGTAACAAAAACTAAGCAAACAGTCCACATCAAAAAATGTATTCAGGGAAACATAGGTCCTGAAACAATTTTTATACAGGGGATACTGAAAACCATTGAACAAAACTATATACCCTGTATATGATGGGAACCACTTCAAACTGCCGCATCCCTCCGTTCCAGCACCTATGGAGGGAAACATAGTCCTTTTTCCTGTTTGTGAATGTCCACAGACTGATTTTTTAAAAATTTATTTTCTATTCGGAATTGTTCAATGATTATTCTGGGCGAACAAATGTCTGCGTATAGATTGTTCCTGGACTGTCTGCAGCACATGTAAATTCAAGTGTTCCAATATTTGAGCTCTGTGATTGGTCACTTAAATCTCACGTAATTATTCCTGTTCCCTAATTGGATGGCATGACCTTTATAAAATACTTTTTGCTTCCACCCAAAATGATTTTTTATTTTATGATTGAGTCTTAGCTCTGGGTGTGAAACTCTTACTACGAGCATTCATAGAGCCAGAACTTTGCTTGTATGAATATCTGTAAATGCTGAATAAGAACGGGTGCAGGCATGGGCCCTGATTTTTAAAGGCATTTAGGAACTGCCATGCTCAGTGTTGCAATGCCTAAGTGTCATTTTCAAAAGGCACTTAGAAGCCTAATTCTCTTCTAGCTGTCTATGGGATTTTGGTTCCTAAGTGTCTAAGTCCCTTTTTGAAATGAGACTAAGGCTTCTAACCAAGTTAGGTTGCTGAGTGCAGCAGTGCCAAAATACCTGTAAAAATCTGGGCCATGTTATGGTTTGTCAAACTGAAGTTGGAGAAATGTTTGTGAATAACTTCCCTCAGTGCTCACCCAGCTACTCTATTTTGTATAGGTTCTTTTACCAACTACATCATGATAGTGCCTGCATGCTTTTCAGTAGAACATAAAGTGATGACAAACATCTGTCACATGTGATTCTCTCTCTTTTGTCCTCTCTCTAGGAGGAGAACTGTATGTGTTGTTTAATGTGGCTTTTTGTCTGTTAAATGCACATGCTGTTCTAAGTTTGTTAGCGAAGTGAAGTCAGGTTGAAGAAGTGTTTCTTACACTTGGAGCAGAAGATGTTGAGGTTTGTGATGTTCCTTAGTTCCTGTGGGAGTTTGTTCCAGTCTTGGGCTGGCACCCAGGAAAGGTCTGTCTCTGAATCAGACAAGTTTCACTCTTATTGTAGAGACTTTCACTGTTCCTAAGGAGTGGAGTTGTGGACCATAGTCTTTATCATGGAGCTTTAGGTCATCTTTTAAGTGTTTTGTGCCCATGCTATTAAGTGTTTTGAAGATAAGGACCAAAATCTTGAACTAACTTACTTGATAGTCAGTGCCAAATGTGGAGGACAAGTTTACTGTGCATCCAGTAGCCTGTGTTGCCAAGGAGATGTGCTGCAGTGTACTGTTAGTACAGTTTTTGAGTATGATCAACAAGAAACAAAAGCATACAGCTGAAATTCTATGTCCCCCTACTTTCTCATGTGCAACGCTCAAGTAAAAAGATTTTGCACAGGGGAGTTCTGCAGGGGTTCCTTCCCCACAAAGTGCTCCATAATTGCAACTGTAAGCAGGGGCTCCGTGGCTCTGGCCTCATATATAAAGTGATCCCTTCCACTGTAGAGCAGATGTAGACCCTGTATATCAGTGTTCCGCAGCACATGAGGATCTGCAGACTTAGATCAGTTCATTGCATCCCTGCCTGTTCCTTGCTCAACACAAACACATTTGTTTTCTGCTCTGTGGCCCTTACTTAGCCATAGATTTGTGTCTATGTGCTTATAATGAGACTGAAGTTTAAGATAGGCTTGAATGTATGTGAAATACAATAGATAAGGAGTTCAAAAAAGAATCAAATCCAAGTTCTCTTGGTGTTTTTAGTAGACTCAGGTGAATCTCAACTACTGAGATCTATGCATGATCTTTGAACTGTTTGGTCTGGTTTTGAGGAAGAGGGAGGGCTTGAAAGGTAGATTTTCAAAGGCACGGAGAAAGGATAAATGCTTAACTCCAACTCCCATTGAAAGCCAATGGTGGATAGGCACTAACCTGTGCCTTTTGAAAATCTCCCCGAGTTCTGAAATCTCCACTAGTGTTTAGATCTGAAATAGTTAAAAGTGAATTAATTTCTCATGTTGTTAGGCTTTGTAAAAATGTAGTTTCAAAGATACATGTCCAAAGACACATTTTTATATTTCACATTTAAGTCAAAATCTGCCTCCTCAATACTAAAATGTATCCTGCCTTTAAGAAATGAATAGTACAAAGAACCCTGACCGAGCCTGTCAGTCATTTTAAAATCCTTCGTCATGAACTTTGATGTGTTTTTGTGAAGATTGAGTGACATCCATTCATGCCATATTTAACAGAATTTACAGAGTGAAATTAAAGAATGCATGCGTAAATTGGAATTGACTGCATGAACAAAAAGCATTAGCAAATTAAAAGAAAAATTATTTTAAAAAATGTTATCTCAAATACAATAAGCCAGTTGCTGTTTGACTTCACTGAGTACCAATTCCCAGCATACAAAGAAATTATAATACAGGTTTCAAAATACATTTTCATCAAGAAAAAGATCCTTGATAATTTTCTCCAAATAAAAGGCCAGATTGTCCCTCTGACTTTAACCAGTCCTCCAGCATCTTTGTTTTTGTAACTTAAGCCATTTAGGTGTTGAGGGTGTACTGAGGTACTTAAACAGCTAAGTGACTACAAAATGATCCAAAAATATGGAAACATAATATACTGTAAATTCGTTGGCATCCATTAAAATTGTTCCACACCAACAACATGACAATGCATCCCTTTTTAGCTGCTATATTATCTCCATCTTGATAAAGGTAAGACAGCTGCAACTCCCATGACAAGAGACTATGTGCTTAAATTCATATCCAGAGCTTTAATGTTACAAGATAGGAGTGGAATACAGCAAACATTTCAACTGAGAACTCCTTGGCAAGTCTCAATCTTCACAAACAACACATCCTGGGGAGTTAGACTAACTAGTGGCTGTGCTAGGATGTCCTCATCTTTAATGAATCTTTGATAACTGCCTGTTCTAACAAAGACCTCATTAGAATTGTGCACAGATTTGGAGCATGGGGGGATTGGCTGCATTCACTTTTCTTACTTAGTTTTGTGCTTCACAGGCTATTGGCAGACCATGTGCCCCCAAGAATAAGTTATTGTTTGTGAGGAGTGGTTACTTCTTTACAGTAGCTTTATACTGTAATCATTCAAGTGGTACTAGAAAGCTGGAACTGCTACTTCGATGTACTATAAGGATAAGACAAAGATTTAGAAAATAAAGCACAACATGCCTGCATCACTGTTCCATTATGGAGACCAACGTTGAGCACTAGATATTAGGAGAGAAATAGTAGATGGGGTAGGGCAATCACCAAGCATAACCAAAAGCAATACAAAAGATTTTTTCAATATCTAGGTTGCACTGTTCTTTTCCTTCTTCCTTATTTATTTTGTATTAAGAGATTGGGGCCTGATTTTTCTAGGTGTTGTAAAAACACATAGTAATCAACAATGCTAGCCATAATGAGTTTATAATCTAAACAAACAAGACAGATCAAGGGTAGAGAAAGGAAAGTAGTAGTAGTCTCAGTTTACAAATTGAGAACCGAGACCCAGAAATTATGCGATTTAGTCAAGGTAATGCAGGATGTCTGTGGCAGGGTTGGGAGTTGAAGCCGGATCTCCTAAGTGCCTTAATTGTAAAGCCACTCTTCCTAACACTAATATTTCCTCAAAATGGAGACATCTTATTTTTGGGACTGAAAGGTCTGTTTTGGTGGTGCACTGAAATCATCTTAAATTAAAGATTGGCCCGAGAGAACATCAATCAGACATGGTTAATTTGTACATTGCTGGTTCAAAACCTTTACTGTATGTTATGACAGCATGTGTTGCTTTTTCTATTGTATCTGTAGAGAACTATTTTAGAATGGCATCTTGGGGTGTCTATCAGGTACCAATTTTGAAACCTGGAGTTCATTATTGTGGGTTATGGCTGATACCTCTGGGGATTGTGGGAGGCAAGCATGCAGTCTCTGCTCGCGGTGATACTTCAGACAGCATAAGCTTAGAGGGGGTGGATATTCAAAACACTTACTGGTAAGTTTGGCATCTTCTAACTGAAGGCATCTAGTTCAGTCGGAAGAGCATGGGTGAAATGTCTTTCAACAGCCAAAATTTACAATGGGATCTGTGATGGGGTGTTCACCCCTCACTGCCCCTGAAGGGGTTAATGAAGGCCTGATGGGCCAATTAACCTATCAGGCTGAAGGCTGAGAGGAAAACCCTAATTAGGGAAAGCTCACCTGTGCAGGAGCAGGCAGGGCTTCTACAAAGTGCCTTTGGTTCTAGCAAACCTAGAGAGGGGGGAAAGCCAGGAAGGTAGACTAGGGCTCAGGAAAAGGCAGTAAGGTCTAGAAGGGAACAAAACTTGGCTGCTGGCTAGAGGATCCCTGAGCCGCAACTTGGAATAGAGGGCAGGCCTGGGTTCCCTTGGTAGCCACTGAGGGAGTGGCACTACAAGTCAGTCAATGGTATAACTGCCTAGGACTGCTGGCAATAAAAAAGAACGTTGATACCGAGAAAGGGGAAAATGTTTATAGTGACCTGGCTGGAGGTCTGAGTTGCAAAGAGGCAGCAGCAGCTCTGAGAACAAGAGAGGGGCTGCAGACCCAGAGAGAGAGACAGTGTGTAATTGCAGGCAGGGGTGTTGACCTGGTGAACTATTCCCCAGAATGGCCAGGAGGAAGTGCCATTCTAGCAGTGAGTGGAGCCCTCTGTCACAGGATCTTCAGAGTAATACAGGGTAAGTTACATTCTAGAACAGTAACTGTATGTAGGTCTCAATGGGGGCAGAGTGAGTTTTCTATTACCTGAAGTGAAGTTTTCTATTACTCTATTACATGGAGTTATAAAAAATGTGTGCTCTTTATTAAACAGTGCTAATTAAAGCACGGCAACTTCTTCTGAATTATTGATCACAGCATCTACACAAAGAAAAGAAAACCAAATACAAAGTGCTGGTGTTGGCTCCTACATCACAATGGAGCCATTATTTTAACAGAAGAACTAGGTTTGGCAACACTGAATTTTTGAAGGTAGGCTGGGGAATTCATCTTCTCCAGCACTTGCCCTTTAGAGCATTTTCCTCCTCAGAGCCATAGGTTCTCTTTCATTTCTCTGCAATATGTGTGACGTGTCTATTGTGCCTTTTGCTGTTCTAATTGCTGCTTTCCAGCTGAAATGCAGATAGCACAGTAGGTTGATAAATATGTGTAAGAGCCCATTAGAACTAGCTTTCTATGAAATACATGAGTAGAAAGCTCGATTTACTTGAGAAAGCACATAGCTGTTGGCTGAATGCTGTTTGTTCATTACCATTGTTAGGTTATAGGCCTGATAATGCATTTTCTAATCTCATCTCTAGAATGCTTGTTTTGGTACCACTTCAGCTTCTGTTTTCTTATGCATGTATTTTGTTTGTATGAGTTTTGAGTAATATTTTAATTCTCACATGCCTTTCTTTTGTAGTGGAATGTATATCTTGCGTATACCCTCATGAATCTTGCATATGGTGTCAATACTTCTATCAGGATTCTTAATGAATTCAGTGGTTGTGATGGCACAACCAATCGCCCTTTCTATCATGTTCACTCATGGCATTTTTGCTCTCAGCTCAGATGCTGGTTCCTGCATGCGGCAGCTAAAGTAACTTTTCTTTATCATCTACCCTCCTATAATGTTTTTTAGTATAGAGGTTCTACTTTTTCTTGGTCTCTTCTCTTTCTTGGGTGCTTTGTTCAACTTGCCATCCTGCCGTGCATCAAATTGCTCCCCAGTTTTGACTGTGCACTTCCTTGCCACTATGTGCAGTATATTCCTGGGAGGCTGAGGTGAAGTGCATATGCAGCAAGCCTGGAATTTTGAAAATAATTGGCTAGTGACTTGCTCTCAGCCCCTGATGGTGCAGAGCAGCTGGGGATGCTATTTTTTTTAATCTTTCCTGCAGAATATGTAATACTATAGTTTGAATTCCTGGGGAGCTGATCTTGAGAACAAAGAATGTATTTTCTCTTGCTGAGATGTTGAAATGGAGTGCTTTCAGGGAACAGCTGATGCTCAAAGTAGAATTCAATGAGTTATATAATTATGCATTGACCTTTTCCAATCAATGTCATGCCATTAGATTCTAATAAAAATGCTCCTTCTTATTTTAGCACCAAAGACCCTCAATTGGCATGACGTCATGCTGTGGAAAAGTATCAATAAGCCCCTGTAGGCAACTATAGGAATCCTAAGGGTTGTTACGTGCACCCTCCTGTTGAGTGTTAAGCTATTTTTAATATTAATGTCTTATTTATCAGGGCCTTAATGTTCAGGGTTCAGATAAGCCTTCAAAGTGTGGATGCTTATCCAGACCTATAGAGGCCTTGAGCACCCCTGCCCTCACAACCTCCTGTCCTCAACAGCCTCCCCTCACCTGCATCTGCTTTGTGTGGACCTGTTACCTCCTTTCTCAAATGTTCTGGGAAAGAAGCATATTTGTTTCCCCACCCTGGTGTCTTCAGTGGGGAATTCCCCCTCCCCCATTAGGGGGCCTTCAGACTCTCCCTCCCATGTGTCAGTTTCCTGGCAGTCAGTTTGACCCCTTATCTCCTCCTCCCCCCACCCCTGCACTCCCAGTGTCATGTCCCCAGGTTACCCATGCCACCACAACATGTACCCATCCTTCCTTTTTCCTCCTCTGCCTTGAGACTGTGATCTTGGGGTGAAAGGAGACTTTGGCCAACCCTTCCCTATATATGTAACATGACTTACTGCAGGGACTGGGACCAGGCTGTCTGGGCCACAATGGGACAGCTGACAAATGTATAAAGCTTTTTGCTAGTTTATCTTATTTTTCTAAGACTCCTGGACAATTAATCTGAATAACCTGCTTCCTTCAACCTTTGTTTTCCTTTTTCTGTGCTACATTTAGTGAATGGGCATCTGTTCAATTTCCAGATTACACCTTTGAAGATGGTTATTCTCTCCTGTAGTACTTATTATAATTGCAATATACAGCTATTCAAATGATCTATATTTCAATAAGGTCCTCCATGGCTTTGGTGTTTCAGCTGAGAGAATTAACTTTTCAAAACGCTTTTTACTGAGTTCAAATGATAGTTTTTATGATCAGTGCAGTAAGAGAACCCCAAAGACGGACAGTTTTGTTGAACTATTTGTTAGATTCAGTCACTCATAAAAAAGATTATTGCAACTTTCTGTACCAAGCTATGATGTCCTAAGGGGGAAATTAACTGGAATGCAAGGATGTGGCACTATGCAAACATTGACAGTTATGGACAGACCACATGCACTCCCTGTGTGGAGTGGGACTGCCTATGAGTTCCACAAAAGCCCGTGTGGAGGGAGGTGATGTGCCGCTGAATCCAGTACTATAGAATCATAAAAATGTAGGGCTGGGGGGGACTTTGAGAGGTCATCTAGTCCATCCTCCTGCACTGAGATGGGACCAAGTAAACCTAGACCATCCCTGACAGGTGTTTGTCTAACCTGATCTTAAAAGTCTCTAGTGATGTGGATTCCACAACCTACTCTTGGATGCCCATTCCAGTTCTTAACTATAGTTAGAAAGTTTTCCTACTATCTAACCTAAATCTCCCTTGCTGCAGATTAAGCCAATTACTGCTTGTCCTATCTTCAGTGGATTCTTTTTATAACAGCCCTTAACGTATTTGGAGACTGTTTCTTTTCTCAAGACTAAACAAGTTATTTTTCAGTTTTCCAGTATAAAGTACCAAGAATTTTAGTCATGCAAAAGGGTGCAATTAGTGCTAAGATTGGTTGGGTTATTTTGGTTGCCAAGATTTGTTTAAAACATCTCCAAGAATCCAGACACTATTGGGAGGAAAATTGGAATCTGAAAGGCTGTTAGTCACAAATTAATTAAATGAGGGATTTGTTGGCAACTT
Source organism: Natator depressus (assembly GCF_965152275.1). Classification (NCBI taxonomy): domain Eukaryota; kingdom Metazoa; phylum Chordata; order Testudines; family Cheloniidae; genus Natator; species Natator depressus. Next base: position 75,095,333 of record NC_134240.1, read on the forward strand.
GTCTGCTAATCATCATATCCTGTTATGACAGATACGTTTTACAGCAAGTGAAGAGCATTGGAAGCATCACCGTTTCTGTTACGATGCTCAATTCTGCAGCAGATTTTCATAACTCTAGGCTGAGCTAGTAAGGAAATGTTTTTTTCTATGAATTTTTTTTCCAAAAATGAAGTTTTAGTTTTCATCTAAAATTCTTGGAAAATGTGCTGGTTTTTGACAAACTCAAATTCACCATGAAAATTTTTTTCATTAGCGTTTTCGTTTAGTCAAAACAGCCATTTTCCAGAACTCCAGAAGACATTCTCTGATAGAAAAATGTTGACTCTCTAACAGTAGGACTTACTGCAGTAGCTGTGAGAATCTCCAGTAGCCCTTGCTGTGTACCATACAGTGTGGGATATTTGTTGTAAATCCATGGCTTGCTTTTATTTTGGAATTGGTGCCTATTGAAAGGAAGTGGAATGACAGCTCTCGGGTTGTGATACTGAAGTTCTCCATCTGTTCACAGAATAGCTAGTAGATACCAATGTATCTTTACTCTAACCTTCAGGGACCACCCCTAGCATTGAGAGGGTAATTTAGTCTTCTCAGCCCATTCATTCATTGACACTGCAGAGACTGCCAACAAAGCTAACAATTAATGCGAATTGTGGTAGGTGTTTTTATGTGGACACCTGTCCCTGAGGAACTAGGCTGAAGTAACTCATTTCACTGTTTCAGAAGCCATCAGAATCCCGCTGGAGCAGCAGTGTATATAGTTGGGTAAACCATTATAGGGGCCTCACTGAAACTGTATAGTTCCTTCATATTACATATGGCATGTAAAGAGCAAATGCACAACACTAACAGACATCAGACACTAGCAACCTTTAATAACTCCAACATGGGCTGGGTTCACACCAGCAGTGTTGAGTTGAAAGGCTCCATATTGTTACCTCAAATCATCTAGTTCCCTATGAAATGCATGTTCATTAAAGCACACATTTAGATTAGGGCTGAGTAGCATTGGCAATCCTACCTAACACAATCCATAAAAGGCTTTTGTTTCCGTTCAGAAAAATGAGCTCCTCTTTACTGTCCTCTAATATAAACCAGATATGCATTAATTTGCCAACTATTCATCCAATCCAAATTTAGAGCCAAAATCTACCCCACCCCTACAATTCCCATTGAAATCAATGTGAGTTGCATGCACATATCTAAGGGCAGAAATTGGCATGGAGAATGGGTCTGGTCCACCCATGAAATGTTCAGACTGTTTAATTGAAAGAATCCCTCTGATAGGTGGAAGGTTATACAGTTTTAAAATGTAGCATTGGATTGGACATTTAAATGACTGGAAATGAGTATACATGTTTGAAGTTTGACAGTTATACTGTATCTTTTTGCTAATAAAACTAATGGAAAATAATGGAGAATAGTTTATTAGCATATGAAAATATGTAAAGTTAATTATGCCTGATTATAGAGTTTGTGGGGATTATTTGTCAAATCAAATAAAGACTCTAAAGAATCTCTACAGAGATGAATGTTATAACTGTGTAACCAAAATGATATATTTAATTTGGTGTATAAACAGTGTGCTCCATTAACAAACAAACAGAATGATTGAATATGACTAATGTCAAAATCAACCTCCACAAGGGCAAATATTTACTTAGGATTAAAGTCAAAATTTCAGCTGCATGGAGGCCAAAATAAACAAAATCCAAAACCTGGATATAGTCTAATTGTATCAGGAACAATAGTTTGGATCATTTTTGCTTCAACCAACCAATCAATGTACTGTATAAAATCCCAGAAGGTGTAATAGCGCCAAGGATTTATGCTTGGAGGGACAACCTGTTTTCAAACACTAAATAATGGGAAACACTTGAAAAAGATCACAACACTTAAAATCAAGAGACGGTGGAAATTTGCACTTTGGAGGCATAGGCAGAAAACCCATAATTATCACTATGAGCCCGATGCATCTGTAGTATTGTAACAACTAGAAACCAAACAATACAGCTATAGTTATGTGCAGAGAGCCAACACTTATAAGCATTAGGCTCCAGTGATATACAAGCAAGTCTTAGGATAAAAGATAAGAAACGTAGAGTTCTATTGCTCTTCTCACATACAATCTTCTTTCATTTTCTTGAAAACTAACTCTGAATGCAATCTGTGGAGATGAATCACTGCTATGTAACTATAACAGTATGAATACCCTAACAGGAAAGCAGTAAAAGGGATTTTCTTAGCAAACCTGGTTGAACCGAAAAAACTTAATTTGAGAAGTGATGTCTGAATCTTTTTTCTTTCAAATCTTCCTTGTATCCCTATAATTCTAAGCAGGAAAGACTGCTAAATAGAGTTAAGCATTCTGGTGAGAGAAACATATGTGAACGTACCTGGCTACCAGCCAAATGCTAGGGTCTAATGCACTGTCGCATGTGACATGTTAATGCTCTTAAAAGCAACTTGGACAAGTCTTACTAGTTATGTTTCTGGTCTCTGCATGAATTACACTGGAGAGTCCTTACTGTTCTGCAGATCTAAAAAAATAAATAAATTAAGATTTGTTTGAAAAAAAAAAAACCTGTCACTCAATAATACTGCATAATTTCTTCTGCTGTATTTATTCAGTCAACACCCGAGTCCCTCAGTCTTTTTTCTCTTTATATTCAGAGGTCCCTAGGCTTATAATCCACTTGGCAACAAAATGTAGTTGACTAATTACTTTGAAGTGCAGTTGGGAAGTAAAGTGGTTGATTAAAAGATGATGCTAGGTGGCTATTGTCTGTGACTCATGAGAGAACAATAGTCAGAAAACATCCCTTTCGGAGGGTGTTAGCCACTACAGTTTTCATTTCTGATCTACAAACTATATTATAAAATACATATATCTTTCATTTTTTGTAGTAAGAAAAATAAGAGAGGGCCAACTTCGTATATGGATAACAAGCTGACTCTGACCAAACAGTGAATCAGATTGTGGGCTGTGCTTTCATGAAGGCAGGGGGGAGAAAAGGACACAAAGCGTGCACAGCCTGCCCAAGAGCCAGCCACTATTGCAGTCTGTTCCTGAAGCCCAGTCCCTCCCCGAGCACCTTGTGTGATATTAATGCTCAACAGCACTGCCCCTAACTTAGGTCATTGCCACAATTTGGATTAGTGTACACAGGCTCACAAATTCACCTTCCTCTGCAGCATGGGTCACTTGCAAGTTTAAACTAGTGTAAATGGTGGATTCTCTGTAACTTGAAGTCTCTTAAATCATTATTTGAGAACTTCAGTAACTCAACCAGAGATTAGGGGTCTATTACAGGAGTAGGTGGGTGAGGTTCTGTGGCAATGTGCAGACTATATGTTCATGATGCTCCCTTCTAACCATAAAGTCTATTGGAGTACTATGAGGCAAAAAGTTACTGTATGGTTGGCATACGTTGATATAATTTCTGGTCATCTGGCTCCTGCATAATTTGGAGTACATAATTTAGAAAAGGAACCTTCCAGACCACAAGTAAATGAAGCACTCGAGTAAAATTACTGTCATTGGAGATAACAGGCCAGGGCCATAGGTGTTAAATATTCACATACCTCTGTTGGCTCAATGAAGCTACACTGATTTACACCATCTGAGAATATGCTTCATTGGGAGCGAAAATTGGTTAAAAATAACTGAAGACAAGAGCTGGCTGAGAAGATGTAAAGAAAGGAGGAATAAGGAAATTGGGTGATGTCAACAGAACAAAAAAAACAAGAGGAGTGGATGCTATTCAAGTAGATTGGACTTTCCTAAATAGATTAGAACTCCTATTTATGATATTAAATATCAACATTTAAATCAAATGAGCATTTCCTCCCCACTCATCAGAGGTGTTGAATTTTAAACTGAGTTAGGGCTTAATCCAGCTCACACTGAAGTCCACAGAAACTCCCATTGACTTCAGAAGGAGTTGGATTGGACCCTTGATGTGTTTTAAGTTATTGAATTATAGCTTTAATATTAATTACTGTCTCCTTAAAGGTGGATGGTGGGAAGCAGCCTGACATTTGACTAACTTTTTTCCTCTAGCCAATCAGTTTGAATGTGGGGAATGGGCACAGGAAAAATGGTGGTAATGGGAAACAAGCAAGGTTCAATGCAGTGGTAAATATGAAGCAGTAAGTAGCACATGACATCCTCAGAAGGATGCAGTATAGCTGTAGCATGTTGGTTCTAGGATGTTAGAGATACAAGGTGGGTGAGTTTACACAGAGCTCTTCTTCGGGTCTGGGAAAGGTATTCCAAGCATGACAGAAAGCTTGTCTCTCACCAACAGAAGTTCATTCAATAAAAGATATTACCTCAGCTTCAGAAGAAAGCATACAGCAAGGTGGCAAAACCTGCAGATGAGTCACGCAGTTAAGTAGGCTACCCATGGTGATAGTTTTAAACCTGTTTCCTAACAAAGTTTCAGAAAACCCTAACAAGGCAAGGCAACTGGACAACATAGCCGCAGATGTTATGCAGACAAGTGCAATGTAATGCATGTTGGAAGGAACAATTTGAACTTCTCATCTATGTTAATCAGAGTTGGATTACCCAATAGGCAGACTAAGCACGTGCTTAGGGCACCAGCAAAGCAGAGGGCACCAAAAAAAATGATTATTTTTTTTTGGAAAAAAATTGATATTTCTAAAAAAGCATCGAAGTAGTCATCATGGAGAAAAATCAGAACTTTGTCAGACTTCCTTACACTCCACTACACACTCTTCCCCCTTTTTTCTGTTCTTTTTATTACTTATCCCCATCTAAACCAGAGGGGCATCCTACTAACGTAGATCGAAATAATGCGAGGAAATCACATCCTGTCATGTATTGCAATAAATTTATGTTTTATTATTGATATATTCTTGATTCGTTTTTTTCTTTCTTATTTATATATATATATGCACACACACACACACACACAGTGTATGTTGTGTAATTTTGGGTTTTTTTAAGTTCAGATAACTGAGATAAGGGGCAGGATGAAACGTAATCAACTGAGTGGAGCACAGAAACATAAACTGGCAGAAGAAAAGAAACAAAAAACCAGTGAAATTTTCCAAAATCTTCCAAAGTTGACATAATTTTTCAAAGCGAATCTATCAGAAGCAACATCTTCTCTCAGTAGCACAAACATCGTTCCAAAACCTGTAAGTGTTTCAGAGACTGACCCTTCTTCTATTGGTGAAACAAACACCATTCCAGAACATGTGGATGTGTCAGAGACTGTAACTGATCATCCTACTCCGGTGGTAAACAGACCTTGTTCTAGAAGGTGTGGATGTGTCAGAGACTGAACCTGCTCATAGATTCATAGATATTAAGGTCAGAAGGGACCATTATGATCATCTAGTCTGACCTCCTGCACAACGCAGGCCACAGAATCTCACCTACCCACTTCTCCAATAAATCTCTCACCTATGTCTGAGCTACTAAAGTCCTCAAATCGTGGTTTAAAGACTTCAAGGAGCAGAGAATCGTCCAGCAAGTGACTCGTGCCCCATGCTACAGAGGAAGGCGAAAAACCTCCAGGGCCTCTGCCAATCTGCCCTGGAGGAAAATTCCTTCTCGACCCCCAAATATGGCGATCAGCTAAACCCTGAGCATATGGGCAAGATTCACCAGCCAGATACCCAGGAAAGAATTCTCTGTAGTAACTCAGATCCCACGCCATCTAACATCCCATCACAGGCCATTGGGCCTATTTACCATGAATATTTAAAGATCAATTAATTGCCAAAATCATGTTATCCCATCATACCATCTCCTCCATAAACTTATCGAGTCTAATCTTAAAGCTAGATAGGTCTTTTGCCCCCACTGCTTCCCTTGGAAGGCTGTTCCAAAACTTCACTCCTCTGATGGTGAGAAACCTTCGTCTAATTTCAACTCTAAACTTCCCAATGACCAGTTTATATCCATGTGTTCTTGTGTCCACATTGGTACTGAGCTTAAATAATTCCTCTCCATCTCCGGTATTTATCCCTCTGATATATTTATAGAGAGCAATCATATCTCCCCTCAACCTTCTTTTAGTTAGGCTAAACAAGCCAGGCTCCTTGAGTCTCCTTTCATAAGACAGGTTTTCCATTCTTGGGATCATTCTAGTAGCCCTCCTCTGTTCCAGTTTCAATTCATCCTTCTTAAACATGGGAGACCAGAACTGCACACAGTATTTCAGGTGAGGTCTCACCAGTGCCTTGTATAACGGTACTAAAACCTCCTTATCTCTACTGGAAATACCTCGCCTGATGCATCCCAAGACCGCATTAGCTTTTTTCTTGGCCATATCACATTGGCGGCTCATAATCATCCTGTGGTCAACCAATACTCCAAGGTCCTTCTCCTCTTCCGTTATTTCTAATTGATGCGTCCCCAGCTTATAACTAAAATTCTTGTTATTAATCCCTAAATGCATAACCTTACACTTCTCATTAGTAAATTTCATCCTATTACTATTACTCCAGTTGACAAGGTCATCCAAACCTTCCTGTATGATATCCCGGTCCTTGTCTAAATTGGCAATACCTCTTAGCTTTGTATCATCCGCAAACTTTATTAGCACACACGCACTTTTTGTGCCAAGGTCAGTAATAAAAGGATTGGTCCCAAAACCAATCCCTGAGGAACTCCACTGGTAACCTCCCTCAAGCCTGACAGTTCACCTTTCAATATGACCTGCTGTACTCTCCCTGTTAGCCAATTCCTTATCCACCTTTCAATTTTCATATTGATCCCCATCTTTTCCAATTTAACTAATTCCCCATGTGGCATGGTATCAAATGCCTTACTGAAATCTACGTAAATTAGATCCACTGCGTTTCCTTTGTCTAAAAAATCTGTTACTTTCTCAAAGAAGGAGATCAGGTTGGTTTGGCATGATCTACCTTTTGTAAAACCATGTTGTATTTTGTCCCATTTACCATTGACCTCAATGTCCTTAACTACTTTCTCCTTCAAAACTTTTTCCAAGAACTTGCCTACTACAGATGTCAAACTAACAGGTCTGTAGTTACCCGAATCACTTTTTTTTTCCTTTTTTAAAAATAGGAACTATGTTAGCAATTCTCCAGTCATACGATACAACCCTGAGTTTACAGATTCATTAAAAATTCTTGCTAATGGGCTTACCATTTCATGTGCCAATTCCTTTAATATTCTTGGATGAAGATTATCTGGGCCCCCCCAATTTAGTCCCATTAAGTTGTTTGAGTTTCGCTTCTACCTCAGATATGGTAATATCTACCTCCATATCCTCATTCCCATTTGTCACCCCACCATTATCCCTAAGATCCTCTTTAGCCTTATTAAAGACTGAGGCAAAGTATTTGTTTAGATATTGGGCCATGCCTAGATTATCCTTGACCTCCACTCCATCCTCAGTGTTTAGCGGTCCCACTTCTTCTTTCTTTGTTTTTTTCTTATTTATATGGCTATAGAACCTTTTTACTATTGGTTTTAATTCCCTTTGCAAGGTCCAACTCTACTTGACTTTTAGCCTGTCTCACTTTATCCCTCATGCTGTAAATAATAGGAGAAAAGATCCTGGTATGTGGGTTGATTTCATTACCAATGATGTAGCTTACTGGATAGATCATGGACCAAATGACTGTCAGCACCACACTGGGCCATTTGAGAAATCATGTCGGACTTTTACCAGTGGCAAACAAACAAGATATTGTCCACAAAAAATATTTTTTGGCATGAAAGCGAATGGTGAGAAATACACTCTAGAATGGCTACTGTATTCACCATCAGCAGGGTCTGTGTACTGTTTTGTTTGCAAACTTTTTGCATATAAACCTTCAAATCCCGGTTTGCTGTAGATGGATTTAGTGACTGGCGGAATACTGTTTTAATTGAACAATATGAAAATAGCACTAATCACAGAGATTCAATGCTGACCTATTTAAATCGAAGACAGGGCTTTGGATTGATACAAAAATTGGAAGAACAAATTAAAGGGGAGCGTGAATACTGGCAACATGTCTTGCAGCGTGTTATAGCTGTTGTTCAAACATTAGCTGAACGTGGTCTGCCTTTCCGGGGATCAAATGACACGTTTGGATCATTGCAGAATGGAAATCCCTTGGGATTGTTAGACCTTTTGGCTCAGTTTGACCCATTTTTAACAGGCCATATCTCAAAATATGGGAATGCTGGCAAAGGTAACCCATCATACTTATCCAAAACAGTATGTGATGAACTCATTGGTCTAATGAGTGACAAAGTTCGTTCAACTATTGTGGATGAAATAAGTACTGCCAGGTACTTCAGTTTATCTGTCGACTCTACACCTGATCTTTCACATATGGATCAAATGAGTATTGTACTAAGATATGTGTCTCCCACAGATGGAAAACCAGTTGAACGATTTATAACATTCCTCAATTTGAAAAGCCACACTGGTGAAGAAATGGCAAATCAAGTACTGCATTATCTGTGCCAAGTTTGCAAAATAGATTTCTCAAAGTGCAGAGGTCAATCTTATGACAACGCTGCCAACATGTCAGGGCATTATCAAGGAATGCAGAAGAAGCTTTTAGAAAAGAACAAATATGCCATATTCATACCATGTGCTGCACACTCTCTCAATCCTGTTGGCAGCAGTGCTGTTGATTGTTTGTTTGTTTTTTTGTTGTTGTTGTTTTTTTCCCCTCAACAGTCCAGTTACTTTATACATTTTTCTCTGCCTCAACACACTGAGGGGCAGTTCTTAAAACATATTTGGGCAATGATCGTGTGTTGAAACCTCTTTCTAATACTCACTGGGAGGCACATGCAGTGGCAACAAATGCAATTCTGGAGTCCTACTCAAAGATTGTGGATGGTTTAGAAAGTATAGCTGAAGACCAATCACAAAAGGGAGAAACTATACGAGAGGCAGAAAACATTGCAAACAAGATGCAAGAACTAGTGTTTGTATTCATGTTGACCATGTGGAATGAAATTTTACAACACTTTTACCACACAAGTCAAGCTCTCCAAGAAAAGAATTGGATTTGAAAACCGGTGCAGACCTCTGTCAATCATTAGCAGACCACTTACACACTTTGAGGAATGATTTCGAAAGATTTGAAGACCTATCAAAAGATATCTTGCCTGATACTAACTACAAAGAAGCCCAGTCCCACAAGAGAATCAGGAAAAAACAAGCAAATGATAGCAGTGCAATAGAAAAAGCATTGAATCCTAGAGACCAATTTCACATATCTACTTACTACACTATAATTGATACACTTGAACCTCATATGAAGAGGAGAGGTGAAGTGTACAAAGAAGTATCAAGTAGATTTTCTCTTCTAAACAATATGGACTTATCTGACTAACAATATTCACAAGGTTCCCAAAAGCTAGTTGACTCATACCCTGTTGACTTGAACATGAATCTCTGTGGAGAAGTGTGGCAGTTATGTTATATAGTACGCCACTGTTGTTATATGTGCACAAAGTTTAACGAAACAGGAAAAATGAAATTCAGTCACATTGATCTTCATGACACACTATTGAAAAACGGAATACAATGTGTATTTCCAAATGTAGAGATTGCGCTGCGTATTTTTCTAACATTGATTACTAACTGCTCCGCAGAATGCTCTTTTTCTCAGCTTCAAAGAATAAAAAACCCTCAGAGAACAACAATGTGTCAGGACAGACTTGGTTCACTTTCCCTAATGTGTATAGAAGTGCACATGCTTCGTTGAGTCAGCTTCAATGAACTTATCCAGAATTTTGCAATCAGAAAATCTAGAAAGAAGCTATTTTAATTTCAGCATAGTATTCAATACCAGAGTTGAATTTATCGCAGTATATTGTGCAGCAGATTTGCTGCACCACCAAACACTTACCAGTGATCATCTTGCCTGCATTTATTGGTGACAATAATATAAAGCCATTAGAAGGTGCTGTTGAAGATCTCAAACTTTAATTATAAAATAAGTGAAGCATTTTTGGAGGACAAGCTTTAATGTCTTTTTACAATGGTGATAAAAGGAAAATAAGCCTGAACAGAGTTGTTGCTGATCAGTGTAAAGACATTTATCCAGAATGTACAGTAATTTGAGAAAAATGAGCGAGAGAGAAAGCAGGTAGCAAAAGATACAAAAAAGTTACTCATCCATTCCTAAAATCTGTGGTGTTAGCATCATTCTAGGTCATTATATTCATCTGCTCTAATATTGGTTCTAAATATCCTCATCTAATTTAAGAGCCACTGGGTCTATTTAAAATAACTGCAGTTTTGTCCATTTTCTGGGTGTTTAAGTGGAAATTCTGTATTAAAATAAAGGTCTGAAAGGTGATACAGATAAAGTAGCCAAAGCTGGCCATTTTGATACAGGTTTTCCTTTTTAATATCCATGTTTGTATAGTTGTTGGATTTGAGGGCGTAGAATTATCAAGCCACAGGTATTTCATTCTTTTAAACCTCTTCACCAGTAGTCTCTCAGCTAGTTAGACAGTTTAAAGGCAGAGATAGGAAACCTGAGCTAAGGGTAGGGTCTGGCTTCATTCTAATCTAACACAAACCAAATTACTCGAGCTGATAATGCACAATGAATATTAAATCACATGAAGTGATATGTACTATTTTTGTCACTGCCTAGAAAATGTGAGAATGCTGCCATTGGCTGCATGGACTTTTCACAGCTCTCTCATGGTGATAGCTTGAAGCTGGCTCCTTCACTGCAGCAAGACCTAGCTGTGACAGGGTTGGGGTAACCCCATCCGGTGTGGGGAGAGTGTGCTCCATCCCCCTTAGGGGGTGGGGTGTAAAGTAGCCTGCATTTGTCTCTCTGGCAAAAGTCAATATACTCTCCCCTATTAGCAGGGCAACAAGGCCTAGAGGCCAAAGTCCACAGATTCATCCCCATCATCAAGGCGGTAAGGCCGAGCTGCCCAAGTCAATAGCTTTGCCCCTGTTAGCTGGGCAGTACGGCCTAGTGGTCACAGTCAACTGTTTCACCCCAGTCAGCAGGGAAGTAAAGCCTATTGGCCAATACTACTGGCTCTGCCCCTGTTAGCAGGGCAGTAAGGCTTAGTGGCCTCAGTCATGGAAGGGGGGCACTATGCACAAAAAGCGGGGGGGGGGGGTGGCAGCCCAGGCCCAGCAGCCTGAGCTCTCCCTCTCCACCATGCCCCAGCCCCAGGGCCCTGGTAGTGGCAAGAGTGCTTGCCACTCAGTTAGCAGGGGGACCCAGTTGAAACACACTGACTCAGTGGCCCATTTAGTGAACCAGAACTTTATCAAATTCTCCAGGGTAACCACTGTTGCCATCTGGGCATCTTCACTGTCCCCAGAGACTCCAGAATCTGTGGGGCCTCTGTGGATGCCCTGGTATCTGCCTGGGTTGCACCATTTCCAGCTCCCACGGGCTCAGGCTTTGGCTGATCCTCAGCTGGCACCTGCAGCATGCATCCTTCCTGTCTAAAGATCAGCCCACTGAACTGAGCTGCTCCCTTTTATACTAGTGCATTTGGAGCATGCCCAGTACAGTTGAGGGGGTGTGGTTTCCTCAGCCCACAATGTTGGGTTAACCTTTCCCTGTCCAGTGTGGGGCGAGTGTGCCCCATCACATTAGCTATAAGCCATAAATCATAAAGTAAGGTCAGTTTCATTGTCCCCATTTTACAGATGGGGAAACTGAGGCACAGAGCTGTAAAGTGATTTGCCCGCGGTCACTCGCACATCCGTAACAGAGCCATGAATAGAACCCAGGTTTCCTGAGTCCCAATCCAGTGCTCTAGCCACTACTATTGAAGGAAAATAAAATGGAAATAACTTCATTCAAGTTAGAAGCTTCCAGTGAGAGCTTCACCCCCTCAGCTTCATGAGGTAAGGGTGGGGAACTCCACCTTCATTTAGTTATACAGCTTGAATCCTTTAACAATTTATTGTTTAGCTTCCCCGTGGATCACTGCGCCGCTTACAGACTTTGTGTTGACTGCCAGCCAGATACTCAACCAAATCTTGGCTTGTGTTCATACCTATTTTCCACTGATTACTTAAGAGTCAAATAAAAATATTGACCATCCAATTTGAAAGTTTTGAGTAGTATTCCTTTAAAAAATAACATTACAAGCACTTTATGTAAACCTCAGAATTCTCGAACAACATTTTTTAAACACTAATTTGTAAAATATCTTGACCTCATGTCATTCTGTACCAACATCTGTTTTCATCAGTCACATTGATCCATATTATGTGAAAAACATAACAGGACAGTGAAGAGATTTTAAATAGGTAGCTCAGAGGGCTGATAAAGGACTACAGATATTTGCACTTTTAAGGCACTTTTTTTAATTCATTCTGGGTGGATGGGGCATGCTCTATGTGGTCCACAGGTGGGAAATAAGTTTCTTCTGAGGCCTGTTGTTTTCTCTAATGGCCCTGTCATAAATATAAAGGGAAGGGTAAACCCCTTTAAAATCCCTCCTGGCTAGAGGAAAACTCCTCTCACCTGTAAAGGGTTAAGAAGCTAAAGCTGGCACCTGACCAAAATGACCAATGAGGAGACAAGATACTTTCAAAAGCTGGGAGGAGGGAAAGAAACAAAGGGTCTCTGTCTGTCTATATGCTGCTTTTGTCGGGGATAGAACAGGAATGGAGTCATAGAACTTTTAGTAAGTAATCTAGCTAGGTATGCGTTAGATTATGATTTCTTTAAATGGCTGAGAAAAGAATTGTGCTGAATAGAATAACTATTTCTGTCTGTGTATCTTTTTTGTAACTTAAGGTTTTGCCTAGAGGGATTCTCTATGTTTTGAATCTAATTACCCTGTAAGGTATCTACCATCCTGATTTTACAGAGGGGATTTCTTTACTTCTATTTACTCCTATTTCTAGTAAAAGTCTTCTTGTAAGAAAACTGAATGCTTTTTCATTGTTCTCAGATCCAAGGGTTTGGGTCTGTGGTCACCTATGCAAATTGGTTAGGCTTTTTACCAAACCTTGTCTAGGAAGTGGGGTGCAAGGTTTTGGGAAGTATTTGGGGGGAAAGACGTTTCCAAACAGCTCTTCCCCAGTAACCAGTATTTGTTTGGTGGTGGTAGCGGCCAATCCAAGGACAAAGGTTGGAATATTTTGTACCTTGGGGAAGTTTTGACCTAAGCTGGTAAAGATAAGCTTAGGAGGTTTTCATGCAGGTCCCCACATCTGTACCCAAGCGTTCAGAGTGGGGGAGGAACCTTGACATGGTGGCAGAGTGGTGGGATTAACCTGAAATCATTTTGAGATATAGTTGAGATTTTTTGAACTAGAAATACAGATTTTAAAAAGGAAATTTTTTTTCCTTTGGAAAGGAAGTCCAGAAAGCAGCTGAAACTGAAAGCAGCTTGTTTTTTCTCTGCTTTGTGGCCAAGCAGAGACAAAAGGGGATTATCTTTGTGAATTGCAGGTTTTCTTTGCCTGGAGGCAGGGTACTTAACTCCTGCAGGGAAATTCACAGTCTTCCAACCCAGAGTTTTTTTTCCCCCTAAAAGTAAACGGGGGGGGGGGGGTGTTCTACCCATTTGCCTGGAGACAAAAGTGGCAGGGGTTTTTTGTTTTTTTTTTAGGATTTTGATTTTTTACAAGGAGCACAAGTTTGAAAAGGAATTTTTTTTCCCTTTAGGCTGCTGGTAAGCAGGTTTCCAAGTAGTTGGAGGTTTTTTGCTTTGATTTGGGCCCAGAGCAGAGACAAGGGAATTGTCTTTTTCTGTATGCTGACAATCACTGTCAGAGAATAGGTACTCTGTTCCAGCACAGCAAAATTTTACAGCCAAGTTTTGTTTGTTTATTTCTAAACCTCGGGTGTAAAGTTAGTTTAAAAACAGAGAGGTTAGAATGACAAAATCCACGGCTCGACAAAAGCTGGAATTAGCCAGATTTCAGGCTGAGGAAAAACAAAGGGAACATGAAAGACAGATAGAACTCATGAGGCTGAAGGAGGAGGAGAGGGAAAAAGAGAGGAAGCATGTCCTGGAGATGGAGAAGGTAAAGGCTCAGCAGAATATACCAACAAACCCTAGCAATCCTTCTCCAGGTACCACTCCCCATCCCAGAAAGTTCCCCACCTACAAGGCAGGCGATGATACTGAGGCTTTCCTAGAAAACTTCGAAAGGGCCTGCCTTGGGTACAACATCTCTACTGACCAATACATGGTAGAGCTGAGGCCACAGCTCAGTGGACCCTTAGCTGAGGTGGCAGCTGAAATGCCTAAAGAACACATGAACAAGTATGAACTGTTTAAATCCAAGGCGAGAGTCAGAATGGGGATAACACCCGAGCAGTCTCGTCGGAGGTTCAGAGCCCTAAGGTGGAAACCAAATGTGTCATTTACCCGACATGCCTACCACATTGGGATGGCTGGATATCAGGAGCAAGTGTTGAATCTCCAGTAAATTTGCCCTTCCTAATGCAAATGGAACAATTCTTAGAGGGGGTTCCTGAGGAAATAGAAAGATACATCCTAGATGGGAAGCCCAAAACTGTAATCGAGGCAGGAGAGATTGGAGCCAGATGGGTGGAGGTGGCAGAGAAGAAGAAAACTGGTTGCAGTTGGAGCGGAGACCAGAAGAGACAACCCCAGACCACACCCTATTACCGGGGGCCGCCCAAGGCCCCACCTACCTCCCAAAGAACCCTCCAGACACCTTATCGTCCCACCACCCCGTTCTCCAGCAACCCACCTCGCCCCGGTGACCTGTCAGCTGGACGATGTTTTAAATGTAACAAGCTGGGGCATGTAAAGGCCAACTGCCCCAAGAACCCCAACAGATTACAGTTTGTTGCACCTGAATCACACCAGAGGTCCGCAGGCCCAGATACCTCCCAGATACCCTTGGAGCGGAGGGAAACTGTGAGTGTGGGCGGGAAGAAGGTCACCGTGTGGAGGGACACCGGAGCACAAGTGTCAGCTATCCATGCTTCCTTAGTGGACCCCAATTTAATCAACCCAGAGATCCAAGTGACGGTTCAACCCTTCAAGTCCAACTCTTTCAATTTGCCTACAGCCAAGTTGTCTGTCCAGTACCAGCGCTGGTCAGGAACATGGACTTTTGCAGTCTATGATGATTATCCCATCCCCATGCTGTTGGGAAGACTTGGCCAATCATGTGAAGCGGGCCAAGAGGGTGGGAATAGTCACCCGTAGCCAGGCTAAACAAGCCGTAAGACCTAGCTCTGTTCCGGAAACTTCTATAATGACCCGGTCAGAGGTGATGGACCCGGACCCCAGGCCAATGTCTGCAACAGCAGTAGTGGATCCAGTCCCAGAGACCCAGACGGAACCAGTCCCAGAACCGGAACCAGCCGAACAACCAACACCAGACCCATTGTCAGCACTGAATCCAGTACTTGCAACCTCAGCACCAGAGGGCCCCACCGAACCTGAACCGGCAGCAGCCGATAACCCTACACAAGAGGCTCAGCCGGAGCCTGAATCCCAACATAGTGCACCAGCGGAAAGCGGTTCACAGTCAACGGAAACAGCCCCATCCCCTACATTGCTTCCAGAGGGACCAAGCATAGGTCCACAATCCAATAGGAACTGATGTCTCCAGCATCAAGGGAACAGTTCCAGACCTAACAGGAAGCAGATGAAAGCCTCCAGAGAGCTTGGACGGCGGCACGGAGCAACCCACCGCCTCTCAGCTCTTCTAATCGATCCAGGTTTGTTGTAGAAAGAGGACTTTTATACAAGGAAACTCTTTCTGGTGGACACCAGGAAGACTGGCATCCTCAGAGACAGTTGGTAGTTCCAACTAAATACCGGGCCAAACTCTTGAGCTTAGCCCACGATCACCCTAGTGGCCATGCTGGGGTGAACAGGACCAAAGACCATTTGGGGGGGTCATTCCACTGGGAGGGAATGGGCAAGGATGTTTCTACCTATGTCCGGTCTTGTGAGGTATGCCAAAGAGTGGGGAAACCCCAAGACCAGGTCAAAGCCCCTCTCCAGGCACTCCCCATCATTGAGGTTCCATTTCAGCGAGTAGCTTTGGATATTCTGGGTCCTTTTCCGAAAAAGACACCCAGAGGAAAGCAGTACATACTGACTTTCATGGATTTTGCCACCCGATGGCCGGAAGCAGTAGCTCGAAGCAACACCAGGGCTAAAAGTGTGTGCCAGGCACTAGCAGACATTTTTGCCAGGGTAGGTTGGCCCTCCGACATCCTCACAGATGCAGGGACTAATTTCCTGGCAGGAACTATGGAAAACCTTTGGGAAGCTCATGGGGTAAATCACTTGGTTGCCACTCCTTATCACCATCAAACAAATGGCATGGTGGAGAAGTTTAATGGAACTTTGGGGGCCATGATACGTAAATTCGTAAATGAGCACTCCAATGATTGGGACCTAGTGTTGCAGCAGTTGCTCTTTGCCTACAGAGCTGTACCACACCCCAGTTTAGGGTTTTCCCCATTTGAACTTGTATATGGCCGTGAGGTTAAGGGGCCATTGCAGTTGGTGAAGCAGCAATGGGAGGGATTTACACCTTCTCCAGGAACTAACATTCTGGACTTTGTAACCAACCTACAAAACACCCTCCGAACCTCTTTAGCCCTTGCTAGAGAAAACTTACAGGATGCTCAAAAAGAGCAAAAAGCCTGGTATGATAAACATGCCAGAGAGCGTTCCTTCAAAGTAGGAGACCAGGTCATGGTCTTAAAGGCGCTCCAGGCCCATAAAATGGAAGCATCGTGGGAGGGGCCATTCACGGTCCAGGAGCGCCTGGGAGCTGTTAATTATCTCATAGCATTCCCCACCTCCAACCGAAAGCCTAAGGTGTACCATATTAATTCTCTAAAGCCCTTTTATTCCAGAGAATTAAAGGTTTGTCAGTTTACAGCCCAGGGAGGAGACGATGCTGAGTGGCCTGAAGGTGTCTACTACGAAGGGAAAAGTGCTGGTGGTGTGGAAGAGGTGAACCTCTCCATCACCCTTGGGCGTATGCAGCGACAGCAGATCAAGGAGCTGTGCACTAGGTACGCGCCAACGTTCTCAGCCACCCCAGGACTGACTGAACGGGCATACCACTCCATTGACACAGGTAATGCTCACCCAATTAGTGTCCAACCTTACCGGGTGTCTCCTCAAGCTAAAACTGCTATAGAACGGGAGATCCAGGATATGTTACAGATGGGTGTAATCCGCCCCTCTGGAAGTGCATGGGCATCTCCAGTGGTTTTAGTTCCCAAGCCAGATGGGGAAATACGTTTTTGCGTGGACTACCGTAAGCTAAATGCTGTAACTCACCCAGACAACTATCCAATGCCATGCACAGATGAACTATTAGAGAAACTGGGACGGGCCCAGTTCATCTCTACCTTGGACTTAACCAAGGGGTACTGGCAGGTACCGCTAGATGAATCTGCCAAGGAAAGGTCAGCCTTCACCACACATCTCGGGCTGTATGAATTTAATGTACTCCCTTTCGGGCTGTGAAATGCACCCGCCACCTTCCAAAGACTTGTAGATGGTCTCCTAGCGGGATTAGGAGAATATGCAGTCGCCTACCTTGACGATGTGGCCATATTTTCGGATTCCTGGGCAGACCACCTGGAACATCTACAAAAAGTCCTTGAGTGCATAAGGGAGGCAGGACTAACTGTTAAGGCTAAGAAGTGTCAAATAGGCCTAAACAGAGTGACTTACCTTGGACACCAGGTGGGTCAAGGAACTATCAGCCCCCTACAGGCCAAAGTGGATGCTATCCAAAAGTGGCCTGTCCCAAAGTCAAAGAAACAGGTTCAATCCTTCTTAGGCTTGGCCGGTTATTACAGACGATTTGTACCGCAATACAGCCAAATCGCCGCCCCACTGACAGACCTAACCAAAAAGAAACAGCCAAATGCTGTTCAGTGGACCGAAAAGTGTCAGAAGGCCTTTAACAAGCTTAAAGCGACACTCATGTCTGACCCTGTACTAAGGGCCCCAGACTTTGGCAAACCGTTCCTAGTAACCACAGATGCGTCCAAGCGTGGTGTGGGTGCAGTTTTAATGCAGAAAGGACCTGATCAAGAATTCCACCCTGTAGTGTTTCTCAGCAAAAAACTGTCTGAGAGGGAAAGCAACTGGTCAGTCAGTGAAAAGGAATGTTATGCCATTGTCTAAGCTCTGGAAAAGCTACACCCCTATGTTTGGGGACGGCGTTTCCACCTGCAAACCGACCATGCTGCACTGAAGTGGCTTCACACCGTCAAGGAAACTAACAAAAAACTTCTTCGGTGGAGTTTAGCTCTCCAGGATTTTGATTTCGACATCCAACACATCTCAGGAGCTTCTAACAAAGTGGCTGATGCACTCTCCCATGAAAGTTTCCCAGAATCAACTGGTTAAAATCGTCCTTGAGATGTGGAAAATATTGTTAGTCTTTATGTACTTGGTAGTATATTTAGAGATGCATGTGTTTTATTAACTCTGTTTTTCCTAGAGCTCCAGGAAGAAATCCCAGCCAGTGTTTCACCCTAGCTGAGATTTGGGGGGTGTGTCATAAATAAAAAACGAAGGGTAAACCCCTTTAAAATCCCTCCTGGCCAGAGGAAAACTCCTCTCACCTGTAAAGGGTTAAGAAGCTAAAGGTAACCTCGCTGGCACCTGACCAAAATGACCAATGAGGAGACAAGATACTTTCAAAAGCTGGGAGGAGGGAAAGAAACAAAGGGTCTCTGTCTGTCTATATGCTGCTTTTGTCGGGGATAGAACAGGAATGGAGTCTTAGAACTTTTAGTAAGTAATCTAGCTAGGTATGTGTTAGATTATGATTTCTTTAAGTGGCTGAGAAAAGAATTGTGCTGAATAGAATAACTATTTCTGTCTGTGTATCTTTTTTGTAACTTAAGGTTTTGCCTAGAGGGATTCTCTATGTTTTGAATCTAATTACCCTGTAAGGTATCTACCATCCTGATTTTACAGAGGGGATTTCTTTACTTCTATTTACTCCTATTTCTAGTAAAAGTCTTCTTGTAAGAAAACTGAATGCTTTTTCATTGTTCTCAGATCCAAGGGTTTGGGTCTGTGGTCACCTATGCAAATTGGTTAGGCTTTTTACCAAACCTTGTCTAGGAAGTGGGGTGCAAGGTTTTGGGAAGTATTTGGGGGGAAAGACGTTTCCAAACAGCTCTTCCCCAGTAACCAGTATTTGTTTGGTGGTGGTAGCGGCCAATCCAAGGACAAAGGTTGGAATATTTTGTACCTTGGGGAAGTTTTGACCTAAGCTGGTAAAGATAAGCTTAGGAGGTTTTCATGCAGGTCCCCACATCTGTACCCAAGCGTTCAGAGTGGGGGAGGAACCTTGACAGGCCCTTTAACCTGAATGGGCCCGTCCCAGCCAGCCATCTAAACTGAGAGCCTTTTGCCTAGTGGGCATTCCCCAGGTGTAAACACATTTGAAATACAGATACATAATCAATATTCCTAACTTCAGATACAAAAATTATACATGCATATAAATAGGAAAATCATATTCAGCAAATCATAACCTTGTCAATGATATCTCACATGACCTATGTTGCATAAAAAACATCATAACTGTCATCGTATCATAATATCACTATGAAGAATATGAGGTGCAGTGTCATAATGTCATTTTTTATTAATATAAAATGGTATGCACAAAGACTGATCTCAGATGGACTTTCCCAAACATTTCAATCCAAGCACACTGGTTTAAATAAAAACAAGTTTATTAACTACAGTAAGAAAGATTGTAAGTGATTACAAGTAATGAGGCATAAAAGTCAGAATTGGTGACAAGAAAACAAGTAAAATTCAACTAATACCTAAATTAACAAGCTAAGTGGATTCAAAGCAAAAGTCTCTCTCATCACATGTTTTTAGCAGTCTTACTGGCTGAATCTTTCAGTCAAGCTTCCCTACCTCAGTCCAATTATGCTTCCTTTGTTGTCACTGTCATGAGTAGAGATGGAGGGGGGAGAGAACTTGGGGTATCTGTACCCCATTATTATACTTTTCCTTGTCTTTAAGAATCATCTTTAGTTGTGGGAACAAGAACTTCTAGTTGTTTCTTTGCCAAGATGTAAATATCTTGCTCTCACCTTTTTCCTGCCAAAGAATGGCCACTTAGCCAGCTGATGGTTCATTTGATATCTGTGACACCTGGCAGAGGCATCAGTTTGCTTTTTGTCTCTAATGAACTGATGTGTGGCTGCTTCCCTAGATTTGGAATATGACTTAGTAGCATCATACAGTAGACTTATAACTTTACATACAATGTTGCCACACATATTTTACCAGGACAATAATGATCAGCAAATTGAGTTTTCAAATGATACCTTACAAGGTATAATTTATACAAAATGTATCATAGTTTTGAAAAAAGTGTGAACATAAGGTTACAGACTGTCAGTTGCCTCCTATGACTTTCCTCATACAGTTGGGTTTTTTCACTAACAGCTTTCATCCCTTTCCTTTTATTTAGCTGTGATTGTGTGTCCTTTCTTTTTTTTGTCATGTCACTCCAACAGTACAAAGTTTTAATCAATTTTAAGTGTGTTTCCTTGGCTAATTGTTTTTCCTCACTGATTTCATTAGTTTGTGTTTAAAATGTTACCAAGTCCTACATAACTATTCAGTGGTGAATAGAAAACCTGTTGTTCTAGATCATGTGTTATGTGTCTCTCTTTATGGCTTGGGAGTATATAACGTTGTTTTCTCAGTCAGGCACTCTTTCCCTAAAATGATTTTCACAGCCTGCATTTTGTGTGCAGGCGAGCAGACATGTGCTGTTTTTCAGTGTAAGTGCCTGTTTTGCCAGGCTGCTCTCCTCTCCCTTCCCTGCTGGAACTCTGAATTGTTGAACTTTTGAACTACTGAAGCAAAAAGGAAACGAGCATTTGTGCTGCATTTTTTTTTTTTTTTTTTTTTTTTTTTTTTAGAAAAGTTGTCTAGGGAAACAAAAACCAACAGAGAAACACTGTCCTGGTTGGTTAAAGAGCTGATGGTAAATAAGAGCCTTTTCTCTCAAGCGTCTACTCTCTTCCTCATTGTCTCAGTTATGCATGACTCTCTATATAAGTTTCCTGTCTGTTGCTCAGTATTTTTTCTATTTCATTTTGACTTGTGAAAACTCGAATAATGTCTGCCAGGTATTCCATTAAAAAACTGACACTCAGGATATAGAGCTTAAACCATTGCCTAAACTAACTGTTGTAAGATTCTGATGATCTAGCCCATTTCTGATGAGTCACGCATGCTACAAAGATTATAATAGTCTGTAAGGAACTGGAAAGGTAGCAGGCTGAATTAGGAGCTTATGGAGTTTGTTGGGGAAAAGAGACAAGATAATTCATTTGTACAGTAATGTTCGTTCTTTATCCAAGCCTGCAAATAAACAATCATTTTAGGAAATCAGCCTATTTGCTGATGTGGTGTTATTTATTATTTGTACTAAAATATATTTTAAATATATGATGTGCTTTTTATTATATGTGTCAGCCATAACATCCATAAAATTAGGTCAGACTGATAGTCTGACCTCAGAATGCTATGCTGCTAGAATGCAGCAGACAGGAAAGATTAAATCAAATCTTAGTCCAAGCTCATCCTATTATTAGGGCCCTACCAAATTCACAGCCATGAAAAACACATCATGGACCGTGAAATCTGGTCTCCCACCGTGAGATCTGTATAGTATAGGGTAAAAGCACATAAAGGACTAGATTTCACGGGGGGAGACCAGCGTTTCTCAAATGGGGGTCCTGACCCAAAAGAGAGTTAGGGGGCATTGCAAAGTTATTTTAGGGGAGTCACGGTATTGCCACCCTTACTTCTATGCTGCCTTCAGAGCTGGACAGCCGGAGCGTGGCGGCTCTTGGCTACATGCCCAGTTCTGAAGGCAGCACCCCATCAGCAGCAGCGCAGAAGTAAAGGTGGCAGTACCATATTATGCCACCCTTTCTTCTGCCCTGCTGCCTTCAGAGCTGGGCAGCCAGAGAGTGAGGGCCCAGCTCTGCAGGCAGAAGAGCAGAAGTAAGGGTGGCAATAACATACCATGCCATCCTTACTTCTGTGCTGCTGCTGGCGGCGGCTCTGTCTTCAGAGCTGGACTCCTGGCCAGCAGCCACCGCTCTCCAGCTGCCCAGCTCTGAAGACAGCACCGTTGCCAGCAGCAGTGCAGAAGTAAGGGTAGCAGTACCATAACATGCCCTACAATAACCTTGTGATCCCCCCCCACACACACACACTCATACACACACACAACTCCTTTTTGGGTCAGGATCCCTATAATTACAAAAGCATGACATTTCAGAAATCATGGAAATTTACTATGTTTAAAATCCTATGACCGTGAAATTGACCAAAATGGACTGTGAATTTGGTAGGGCCCCACTTATTATCATATTAAGATGAATGCATGAGGAATTCTAATCTAGTAGTTTACTTACTTTATAAACAGATTTTTGATGGATTTCTTCTCACTTGACCTAAACATAGCCGAGAACTCCTTGCATGCCTTCTTCAGAATGATGTCCACATTTGATGAGATATTACATCTTTTAAAAGGCGAACCGAAAAGACAAGTTATGCCCTCATTTCTTAGGTGAAAAAAGCATGGATTCAACTTAACTCAACAAATCCTGGATCGGCCACAGAGGGCCTCCTTTTAGGTTTATTTAGTGAAGCTGCAGACTATGCTTTTTAATTCCAGTTTCGCTAATGGGCAGAATAGATAAAATGAATTCCGTCCATCCACTGGAAAAGGTACTTACTTTCACCAATTGATGAATCTCCAATATCTGGTCAATAGTTGTTGGAAACCACACTTTGCTTAATTCCTTTACCAATTCTAAGGCCATGTGTATACGTACAGTGCTGCCTGCAGCAGTCCTGTTGGCATAAAAAAACCTGCCACCTCCTTGAGCAGCAGAAGCTATGTCGGGAGGATAAGCTCTCTTGTGGACATAGCGCTGTGCACATGAGCACTTATGTCAGTGAAACTATGTGACTTGGGGGTGGAATATTCACAGCCCTGAGTGCCATAAATTTTGCCAACATAGGGTGTAGTGTAAACATAGTCTCAATGGATAGTCTCTCTGCTTTTCCTTCCTAGTGACTAGAAAGAATTCTGCTATATTCTGCATTCGCTCACCTCTGCCAGGAATGTGAATGGTTGATGAAGTTGAAAGCACAGTTGTGAAAACTACCGTAGCAGTTGACTTTCTCTTTTTTCTTAACACTATATTAATGAATCTTCTTTAGGATAAGATAAGGTATGTGATTTATACAGCCCTTGACAAATGGGCATCTGGCTACCTTCCTGATTTAGGGTTGGTCTATACTGAAAAGTTACATCAGCATAGCTCTGTCTCTGAAGGGTGTGGAAAAATCCCCCCTCCTAGGAAATTTATTTAAGCCCACTTAACCCCTGGTGTTGACAGTGTTAGGCTGATGTAATAACCAGCTCTCGGGGAGGTGGATTACCTACGGTGATAGCAGAACCCCTCCTGTTGCTGTAGTAAGTGCCTGCACTGTCCCTGAAACACTACAGCAGCATAGATTCAGTAAGGTATTTAAGCACTTGCCTAAGGCCTGGTCTTCACTAGGAAATTAGGGCAGTATAACTGTGTTGCTCAGGTGTGAAAAATCCACACCCCTGAGCAACATAGTTAAACTGACCCTACCCCCAGTGTAGACAGCACTGTCAACAGGAGAATTTGAATTCCAGTGTCAGCTGTTCCACTTTCAGCAGTGTCAACAGGAGAATTCCAGCTACTGCCTCTTGGGGATGTGGAGTACTTATGATGAAGGGAGAATCCTTCCTGTTGACATAGGTAATGTCCTGACTGAAGCGCTACAGCTGTGCCATGGCTGTATTTTAAGTGTAGACAAGCCCTAACTTTAATCATGTAAGTCAGTCAATGGGACTACTTATGTAGTTGAAGTTAGGCCCATGCTTAATGCTTTGTCGAATCAATCCAGTCCTGAGGACCCAATCCAGTGCCCTATAAAGCTGATTGATCTTTCATTGATTTCAATGGGCACTTAGGAACTTCTTCTTCTATTGGTTGCCAGTTCAGGTCAAATGATAAAATTTGCCAAAAATGCAATTTTTTATCTTCATTGTTCTGTTTCTGTGGAACCCTTTGGCCCATGACATCAGGAACACCACCATCACCTCATTGTTAAAAATCTAAACTTAATTCATCCTGTAGAGTTAATAATTAGTTGAAATTAGCTAATAGCCAGTGAAAAGCAACAGGCCACATTCCCTGCTGGCACAGCTCCATTATGCATTAACTTTTTCATTGTTACATGATTTTTAAATACCTAGAGATGTTGCATCATGACTAAGTCCTATAAAGGCCTATGCTGCTAAACCCATAAAAGCAAGGACATTTGGATTTAATGTTTTAGCTAGGGCATTAACTTGCCTCATTATGTTTAAATGAGAACTTTCACATTGGTGCAAACTTGAAAAGAACACATACAAAAATAAATGTATACTTGACAAGTATTTTTCTTGGTTGCCTAATTTATCCTCCCCTTATTACCCAGCTCCTTCACTGGCTGATAGCTGGACTCACTGATTCACTGCTTCAGGAAACAGATTACAAAGAAGAAAAAGAAATGTGCCAAAATTTGACACACAAATCAATAAATCATATGGTCCTTTAAACATAATGAAGGAAAAGACTCCCATTGATCGTGGCTGACAGTGATTAGAAATGCATGTTCCCTTGAAAAGGGCAAACGAGCTGTTGATGAGAGAGTTATGGACTGCAGATATTGTATGTGTAGCTTACACTGTAGTGTATAACAAAAATTAATGAGTCAGACACGTGACATGTAGGATCCTATGGGATTTCACAAATTTCTATAGAATTGTGTTGGTGAAAAACTGAGTTTAGAGTGCAAGTTTCACAAAGCACATGTTTGCCACACTTTTCATTTGCAGGAAACAAATAGCCAAAACATAAATGGTAGTTGGAAGATCTATGTGAGCAGATGGAATACTATGGTGACTTTGCATTTCATCTGAGTGGGTTTTTGTTGTTTGTTTTTTAATGAAAACATGCTAAATCTGCTGTAATCTGATTTAGGTCACTGACATTCGCATAGAGGAAGTAAAATTGACCTTAAAATAACAGCAACCTCCTCCTTCCTGTAATAGTCAGAATTTTTTTTCAAATATAAGTATTTCCCCTGGCTCAGTACCCATTTCAGTAGAACTAATTTTCAAAGGTGCTGAGACGTGCAGCTCTCATTGATTTTCGGAGCTCAGCACATCCATCCTTTCTTCCTTAAAACTTTGTGGTGTCTGAAAATCAGACCACAAATTAATAGTCAGAGAGCAAGCTGTTCAAGAAAGGTTAACTAGCCTAGTTCAAAACCAGGCTATCTGTCGGCATTTCGTGTGTCAGCATATCCAAGTGTCGCTGGTGTGTTTTCTGTATCTTCCTTTGCAGCGCATTAATATTTTTATTTGTGATTACTTGCTTGGATTGAGCATAGGAAATGCTCAGTTTTTCTTGGTTTGGAATACAATGAGCATGTCTCACTTTATCAGCATAAGCTTATTGACACTGAGTTTTATTTTGCCTTTGACTGCAGACCTCTATTTGATTATCTTCCCATGGTTTTTGAAAGATGAAATATTCAGAAATGATTTTAAAATGACGACTGTGGAACAGACAGAAGATCATTGCCAGCTGCAGGAAGAAGCTTTCTGATGCTGGTGATAGACAGCTATGGCTGCAGTAGAAAATACAAATTCTCTTTTGGGGGGGGCTCAGTGTTTTGCTCAACAGTGCAAGTCTTCCATTTGATGTGTGATGAACAGCATCAACATGCCCACTTGGATTTCCTTCACAAAATGGTGAAGTTCTATTTAAGATGTAGAGAAAACTCTAAGGAGCACTTTTAGAGAGTAAATGAATACCAGATGAGGACAGAGGGGGCAGTGCGGATGGGAGACAGTGGCTCCCTGGTATCATCCTCCTAACACATTCTCCTCTTAACAGTGTGATTACACATCGGAATTAAAGGTTGCTGAGCACCATAACTACACCTGGGGATGTATAGAGAGATGAGTAAGACTGTGACCAAGGACAGAAAGAGCAGTTTTTGTAGCACTGCAGAAAGGCAGCAGACCACGTTCTATTCTCCTCTGCTAACCCCATTGATTAGGTCAGGGGTTCTCAACATTTTTTTCTTTCTAAGCCCCCCCTCTACCCCCAGACATGCTATAAAAACTTCATGGTCCACCTGTGTCACAAAGGCAGGTTTTCTGCATATAAAAGCCAGGGACAGTATAAAGGGGTAGCAAGCAGGGTATTACCTGGGGCCACACACCACAATGGGCACTGCGTAGCTAAATTGCTCAGGCTTCTGCTTCAACCCCAGGCTTCAGCTCCGTGCGGCAGGGCTTTGGCTTTCTGCTCTGGGCTCCAACGAGTCTAACACTGGTCCTGCTTGGAGGGCCCCCTGAAACCTGCTCGCAGCCCCTCAGGGATCCCTGGTTGAGAACCACTGGCTTAGGTTGTTGCTGCCTTTCCTCACATATCCCAGGGACCCTGAGGATGTGTCTACACTGCAATAAAAAATCCACAGCAGAGAGTCTCAGAGTCCAGGTCAACTTAAGTGGCCAGTCATGCATTCTAGCAATATTGGCCATTCCGGTACTTCTGCGAACAGCGTGGGCCCAGCACTGCTGGTTTGATCCAGTCGCGACCAGTGTGACCCTGCACACATAGTGTGTTTTGAGGTCACACCATGGGGTGGAGGGCTGCAATTTTGAAGAGCTCACCACTCTGCCCCCGTTGGAGTGACACACGCTGGTAGTGGTGGTAGTAGCACCCTGTCCGTTATGGCAGGGGTTCTCCACCTTTTTCTTCCTGAGGGCCCCCCCCAACGTGCAGCGCTTCGGCTTTCTGCCCTGGGCCCTAGTGAGTCTAATGCAGACCCTGCCTGGCATCCCTCCTGAAACCTGCTAGGGGGCCTCGGACCCCTGATTGAGAACCACTGCATTATGGTGTTCCCTGCCTGATACGTCCAGATTTATCTCAGTACCAGAAGGGGGAGAAACATTACAAAAGCAGGACTGTCCAGTTTAAAACTGGACAAATGGCCTGCCTAAGTTAAGTGACTTAGGCAGTGGGGCTAAAAATAGCACTATAGACATTTTGGGCTCAGACTGAGCCTGGGCTCTGAGACCCTCCCCTCCCAGGTCCAGCCTAAGCCTGAACGTCTACATTGCTATTTTTCAGTCCTGCAGCCCAAGCCCCACAAACCCTAATCTGTTGACGTGGGCTCTGAGATTCGCGGATGCAGGTCTTTTATTGCAGTGTAGACTTACCCTCAGAGGCTGGAGGCCATACTTCCTGACTTGCCATGGGTTCCCAAAGACCAGCTTTCTTTTGGAATTAATATGCAGGAAACTCTGTGAGACGAGGCTCGAAAGTGAAACAAAGGAAAACTGTCTCCCTTCCCCAGTTTTTATCATAGGGGAATGATATAGTGCTCTGTTGTTAGTCCAGAAGCCAGCACAAATATCTGCTCTTTAGAAGACAAAACCTCACTTAACAAAAGGTGCAAATTTGAATACTGCATTTGCCACAAAGTATCTCCTTTCAGCGTTCCCTGATGTCTTATAACAGTGGTAAAGAATCAAATAAAGAGTTTTTCTTCTAATGCTGAACAAGGAATTTTATTAAAATAAAGGAAACACTTCTCCTGTCTCTCTGCTTCACTGGAGAACTGTCACTTAGAACTTCCCCATCCCACTCCTCTCTGGCTCCCTGCTACAGCTTTAGATAAATAGTACCAATATCACCACACTTGGCATCTCTAGATCTTCTGCTGAGGGTCCCAAGGCAGCTGCCACTCTGTTGTGGATTTCTGTGCCTGCGGGTGTCAGCCCCTCAGGGCAGGGATCTGCTGTTCTTTGGTACACTCGGTGCTTAATTTGCAATGAAAGAGGTGCCAGGCCTCAAGCAATTTTTTTTTACTTTCATAACTGATGTGGCAACTGGGCAGCACTACAGATACATGGACTCCCGCTTAGCCCGTGTTTATCCATGCTGAGAACTTCCTAATACCGTAGTTATTAGACCAAACCATAGCACGGTACCTAATGCTCTTCTCTTGGAAGTTGTCCAAGCATGGTTAAGACATAGATACTGCATCCCGTTTTTATGCTCGTGTAGATTCTGAATGAGTCTCTAATTCAAATGTAATGCTATATTTATTACTACTGGACACGTGGCCACATTTGATAAAAGTGTTTTTTATAATTAAATTCATAGACTCATAAAAGAGAAGATTGTTTCATGACACAACAGTCTCTGTCTTGTAGGATGATGGATTGCTTTCCAACAATGTAAGATTATTGATCTATGTTTGGGGATGAGGGAGAACACACTCACTGAGGTGTCTTGTTATTGCATTATTCAGAGCATAAATGGAACAGTATGCACCAGAGTGTCATACATGTAAGTGTTGCTGTTTACCCCTCTACATTCCATGTAGCTAATACCAGGTTGTAGGAGAGCTGGAGCAATGCTTTATGAAAGAAATGTGGTTAGATCTCCCATCCATCCCTGCCTGTAGTCCAGGTGGACTACTCGTGTTGTTCTCATCACATCTTTTTCTATAAGTTCTCTATGATTTTGTTTAAGCGATATCTTATGATTTTCAAATTATTCTCTGAGAAAGGTAGGCAACTTGATAGACCACAGTTAGAAAGAAGAGGAATTGAAAAAGCAACAGGCCTCTTTTCCTTTCATCAGTGTGGATTATCTGTGCTGTATATCTGAATAACAGGTACTGTAAAAGCTTTGATTTCTTTAATGTAGTTCTCTGTATCTATAAATTAAAATTCATTTTAAACTGATTATGAACATCAGCTGCCCACAAAAGATTAGGAATCCTTAAGGAGCATTTAGCCAAGCTCTAATCTTGTATACAATTAAAATCCTCCTTCAATTAGATCTAGGCTTTGAAATTCAGATAGATTAAGACAAAAGCTCCTTAAAGAGAATAGTGAGATATTTTATTGTATGTAAATGGTATATAAGCTCAAGGGCATGCACACACTCACAGGGAGAACATGATGGCATGCTTCAATGTAATGGTTTGATTGGAATGAGTGTGAGCAGTCCTCTCACTCACTCACTAGTCGTGAAGGGAGTTTGTATGAGAGATGCTTCGTCATGCCAATAAAATATTTATAAAGACCAGCACTATTGTATATTCCATGTACGTTAAAATATTTTATGAATGTTTTAGAGAGTTTAAAAATAAATGTATTCGGACTATGTTTTGTATCCTTCCACATGCAATAGCCTTCTGCCTTAGTTGCTAAGGCTGGGAAATAAAGAGTCTGAGAGGTAGGTGCCCAAATGCCACTGAAATTCATTTAGTTGGGTGCTTAATTCCCTTAGGCCCCTTTTTCCTGTCCAAGAGCCTTATTACAGGAAGCCCAGAGGAAGATGTAAAAATCTTTAAAATTACCAAAAATAGCTTTGATAAACCTTAAAATGACATGATTTTAAAGTCCTGTATCTCAGGACTTTCCCCTTTCTCATGGTATTAAACACCCATTTCGAGCCCTGGAATGCAGTGAGATACTGTGCTTTAAAGCTGTAACATATTTTTATGTTACAGGCTGAGGGATGTGCTGGCCGCCGCTTCCCACAGCCCCCATTGGCCTGGAGCAGTGAACTATGGCCAGTGGGAGCTGCAGTCAGCCAAACCTGTGGATGCAGCAGGTAAACAAACTGGCCCGGCCCGCCAGGAGGCTTACCCTGGCGGGCTGCATGCCAAAGGTCGCTGATCCCTGGTTTAGCACATGGTTCCACAGTTTATTGCACTGATATCATCAACAACACCCCCACAAAAGTTAGGGAGCATAAAGGATCTTTGTCTTAAAAATAACCGTGAAACAGAAGAACGCTGCCATGGAAATCTTCCCTGCACTGGTATAAGCATAGGAAGCAACCACCCTTGTTGGAGACACTCATGATAAAAACAACGAGGAGTCCTTGTGGTATCTTAGAGACTAACAAATTTATCTGGGCATAAGTTTTCGTGGGCTAAAACCCACTTCATCCGATGCATGGAGTGGAAAATACAGTATCACTTTTTCCTCCCTTGGTATTCACGCCTTCTTGTCAACTGTTGAGAATAGGCCACTTCCACCTTAATTGAATTGGCTCGTTAGCACTACCCCCCCACTTTGTAAGGTAACTCCTATCTTTTCATGTGCTGTATTTTTATACCTGCCTACTGAATTTTTCACTCCATGCATCTGATGAAGTGGGTTATAGCCCACGAAAGCTTATGCCCAAATAAATGTATTAGTCTCTAAGGTGCCACAAGGACTCCTCATTGTTTTTGCTGATACAAACTAACACAGCTACCACTCTGAAACTCCTCATGATGTATCCCTCAATATCTCTGAGGTAAAGGTTTATTTGTGGTGTTATACAGACTGGAATTCCGAGGTTGTATTCACATAGGAACCACAGTGTAGACACAGATGTCACTAAGGAACGTGTCTTTTCCTGGACAAATGGCTTGATTTCCTTTTTCTGTCCCAATATCCAGTTGTACATTGCAGTCAATATTTGCACGGAACTTGTTTCTTTGAACAAACTGAGTGTCTGTCTCTTACAACTCCCAAGTTTATATAATAATCTACTTTGAATTTAGAACACAAGAATGGCCATTCTGGGTCAGTCCAATGTTCCATCTAGCCCAGTATTCTGTCTTCCAACAGGGCCGCTGCCAGATGCTTGAGAGGGAATGAACAAAACAGGGCAATTATAGAGTGACCCATTTACTGTTGTCCAGTCCCAACTTCTGTCAGTCAGAGGTTTAGGGACACCCAGAGCATGGGGATGATTGTGGGGAGTAAGACTTCTCTTTGGAGACAGAAGAATGAAATAATAGGTCTTTTCTTGGTTAGGACTGAACTCACACAGGAAAAATGATAAAAGTCAAAAACACCCAATCACCTGTTGGTGAACACTTTTCAAGAAGTGATCATTCTATATCTGACCATTCAGTCCTCATTCTCAAAGGAAACCTGCATAACACCTTCAAACAATGAGCTGGGGAGCTTAAATTCATAACTTTGCTAGATACTAAAAATCATGGACTGAATAGGGACACTGGATTTATAGTTTATTACAACAATCTCTAACCCCCTCCCCCGCTGCTTTTTTTCTTACCTTTGCCCCCTATGACCGGAGAAGTGTTAACTGGCCACTTCATCTTAAAGGGTCCCTTGAAATATGTGTTAACTTACACCTTGTCTTTAGCTGTGATATTTGAGTACATTTCACAGTCCTAAAGAAGAGCTCTGTGTAAGCTCAAAAGATTGTCTCTCTGACCAACAGAAGTTGACCCAGTAAAACGGTGGCCCTCAATCTTTACAGACTACTATACTTTTCAGGGATCTGATTTGTCTTGTGTACCCCCAAGTTTCACCTCACTTAAAAACTACTTGCTTACAAAATCAGACATAAAAATACAAAAGTGTCACAGCACGCTATTACTGAAAATTGTTACCCTATAATTATAAACTAAATCAATTGGAATATAAATATTGTACTTACATTGCAGTATATCATATACAGAGCAGTATAAACAAGTCATTGTTTGTATGCAATTTTAGTTTGTACTAACTTCGCTAGTGCTTTTCATGTAGCCTGTTGTAAAACTAGGCAAATATCTAGATGAGTTGATGTAACCTGTGAGTACTCCCAGGGGTACATTTATCTCTGGTTGAGAACCATTGCAATAAAAGATATTACCTCATCCCTTTCGTCTCAGTGGAAGGTGAAGACATTTTGGGGTAAGTTCCCCCCCCCCCATGTTTTTATACTTATAGGTTTAAGTGACTTGTTCAAAAGAAAATTCTTTTTTTTCTCTGATGGGGCACAAGGGGGAGAGGGGCAAGCAGAGACACAGTCCCCCACCCCCAAAAATTGGCAAGGACACAGAACTCCTTCAGTCCCAGGACTGCCATGGGGAGGGGGATAGCTCAGTGGTTTGAGCATTGGCCTGCTAAACCCAGGGCTGTGAGTTCAATCCTTGAGGGGGCCATTTAGGGATCTGGGGCAAAAATTGGGGATTGGCCCTGCTTTGAGCAGGGGGTTGGATTAGATGACCCTGATATTCTATGAGGGCCAGCTCTTGGGGCCGTGGTGCAGGGCACAGAATGTGCATTTGCAAAAGTGGCCAAATTTAAATTCCTGCACAAGCCCCTGATAAAAAAGTAGACTTTTCTATACTGTAATCTTATTCCTAAGCAAAATACAATGTACATTAGTGGGCTTGAAGCATGTCTCAAAGTTGACTGTGCACTGAGCCAATTCCTGGCATTTGTTTTAGTTTCCTTGCAATATGTCTATAAATGTGGTGATAAGCTTTTTGGAGAAGGATTTATGAGCTTTCCTTGGTAGCCTGGGTTTGTCATTGTATTACGTACAATGTTTTATTGTACTTGGTTTTACATTGATTGCACAAGTAGTTGGGGAGAAAAAAAGTTGGATTTCTCATATTGTTTTTTTTTCTAGCTGGTGCAAATAGTGGAACCCAGGCAGGAATTGCTGACTTTGTGTTTAGTATTTGAAATACTGAAAAGCTCCTGTAATTTTTGGATAAGGTCTTCTATCTTCTGTTTTCTTTTCCTCATTGTTAATAGGAAACTCTTTGTCCTGTTTCCTAAAGTGAAGAAATCTACCCTTCATTAAGTTTGCAATTGTTTAGAACTCTGAAGCATAAATTGATTAGGAAATACTTCACAATCGCCCTCAAAATGCAAGCCTTTAAATAAATGTTTTTTTAAGCTATTCTTACACTTTCTAGTGCTTTTTATAGTGTCTAAACATGCTTTGTACACTATTCTTTGACTCTGCTTGGCTCCTGGAGAGGAATGAATCAGAATATTGTGAATGCCTTATATAATATATTTAGAGAACTTTTTTGTTTGTATCTTTGTCTGAACTTCTTGGACTGAATTAATTAATGGCAACGTACAAAGGCCAAGCTGAAATCCTAGTTGACTTAACACTGGAGCTCAGTTTGTATTCTACATCAAGGAAATGTTTGGAAAGAAGAGCACCATTATCAAAAAGATTTATGCAGACAGTTCTGTTCCTTAGAGCAGTATATCTTTACGACCGGAGTTAGGGTTTAATGTTTGAGTAATTGAAAAGGAAATGCAGTCTTTGAGAGAACAATTTTATTGAATTGAATGCTGGGGGCTGGGGAAAGAAATCTGAAAAGTATGACTTCTCCCCAACCCATGGTAACTTCATGGAGTGAGTAACTAAAGCAAATTTAAGAAGCTGTCCTTTTCCTAAAAGCTGCCACAGGTTTTAGATTTGTGCAGGGCCATAAGGCTATAAGTCAAAGGTTCAAAGATGTCTCAACTTAGACTCTAAATTTGTGTGTGCAGTTTTTACAGATGTAATCATTTGTGGGGCAAAAAGAACAGTTTTGAGGGGACAGATTCACAGCTGGTGTAAATGATTATGGCTTTATTGAAGCTAATGGAGCTATGACAATTTATACCAGACGCGGATCTACCATGAAATGTTTGACTGAGCACTCTTATGGTAAGGATGTTAGAAACTGGAATCCTGTTATTTGATCCACAAGTGTAAGTGTATTCACAAAACTGCTGGTGAAGTTGTAGGGGCTCATTTTGAAAAAAATGGCCCACCGTATATTTAACCCTATGTTTCACTCCATTTTGCACCAGGGAGTGGAAAGAAATGGTGCTTGCTCCAGAAAATTTGTGTTAAATCCAGGGTGGATTGATTTAAATCAAAGAGATTTTAATCGCCAATTTTAATTATGATTTAAATCAGCAGCAGGACCTTTGATTTAAATAAGTGTTAATGTTTTGCATTTATACTTTTTAGGAAATTAACTAAAGCAAGGTTTATTCTCACTGGATGAGATACATTAAAACATGGTGATTTGCAGTTAAATATAGCCTTTACGATACTTTTCTTCTAACCAGGAGGATACACCAGATCTATACACATTTAAGCAATTATATAGCACAACTTATATTTCTTCAGATTCTTAATGTTAACCTTTTTAATGTTAGAAAATGGTGAATGATGCATTTCTTATTTACTAGGGCCCAGATTTTAAAAGATATTTAGGCATTGCGATGCTGTGCATCGCAATGCCTAACTGATCAAGGAGCCCAAATGTCATTTTCAAAAAGAATTTAGTTACTTAGGAGTCTAAATTCTAAAGTCGATGAACTTTTTAGGCTCCTAAGTGCCTACATTTCTTTTTGAAAATGAGATTTGGACTCCTAAATCACATAGGCGTTGCTTTGCTGAGCACGAGCAACGCCTAAATACCTTTAAAAATCTGCACCTAGATGATGTCTGTTTTACTTTTGATTCTCTATTTGGATGGAAATTCAATTAAAAATGCACAAAAATACCATTTAAAAATTTTTATTACATAAAACTACCTTAAATGTGTTGGATACATAAGAAAAAAAAAGTTTACCAAAACATGTTTTGCCTTTAAAAGTGATTTATTAAACAAAGCAATTGTTATCTGTAGTTAATTGAAATGATTCTGGTCACCACAATCTTTAGAATTTTAGAACTAGCAGATCTCATCCACTCATACCTAGTTTTTATTACTAGATTGAAAGGAAAACAAGTTTTTCTGCTTTTTTCAAATTCCAGTTGGTTTCTTAACTTGGATGAATTAGTTGAATATGCTGAAATAAAGAAGATATTTATCTGCACCTGCAGTAGAGGCTATTGCTGTCAAAAGCTGGTTTAGCACTTCAACAAACTCTGGTTCCAGATGACTTCCACCAGTTCAGTAGTATGACTTTTTTTAAAACGTGACAAAACCATGAACCGCTTAATACTTTCTTGAATTTAATTTAAATTATTTGACTAGATCATCATATGTGTAGGCCTTAACATAACTTATCAATTTCAAATTTAATTTTAAATAGGTTTTTTTTAAATAAACATGTATTTAATTTAATTTTTCAAAAAATCCATTTTTAATTTAAAAAAAAACACCCTGATTTTTATCCACCCTGATTAAATTGCAGAATGTGTGAGTGCCATGTACAACGTGTAAATGACATCTATACTCATGCAAGGCCTTCAACATGGACAATGCAGTTGTGATTTTGTGGGATACCAGTGGACATGTCAGGCCAGAATTGGAATAAGCCAAAGTTTCCCTCTAAAACTAGTGGATTTTCTCCAGTGAGTGCCATGGAAGCAACAATAATTTCTGCTCTATGCTGTGTGAGCCCCATTGGAAGTGTGATGGAGAGCATGTGCAGAGAGGGGGGAACCAATGGCAGTGTGGACATAGAGCCAGGCAGTAGAAAGGAAGGCCAAGGAAGGTTTCTTAATGCAGTTAAGAGCAGAAAATTTTCAAACTGTGAAGAGCTTCCTTGCCAGTCCAGAGATCTTCCAGGCTGATGACGGCTATCCCTTGTATTTCTTTCGATTGCCTGGGCCTGATTCTCCACTTCCTTGCACCTTGTATAGTCACTTAATGCCGTGTAAGGTGAGTACAATGTATTGATGGCTACACCAGGTGCAAGGCAGTAGAGTATTAGTCCTTTTGTGTGGATGAGACCTTGTTTTTATCCGTTCCGTGCTAACACTCATCCTTCTGGCTAAGAGGAGATTGACATTAGTGGTTTCTGAGCCATGGGAACGTAGATGTAATTTTCCCTTTAGGAACATTTGTATAGAAGAGGATTGTTTGGCCTTTTATATTGATTTAAAATAGAAACATTCTCACTACTGCAAGGTTAAATAAGTGACATAATTCAAAAATTAGGAAACCATACCAAGTAGTGACCTCAGTCTAAATTTAGGACAGCCCTAAACCTCTGACTGCCAGAAGGTAGGAGGGGAAGACAGTGGTAGATCACTCCCCTGTATACTCCCACTGAATTCTGTATACTCCCACTGAAGCTCTGGTATGGGCAACCGTCAGAGACAAGACACTGGGCTAGATGGAGCTTTGGTCTGACCCACTATGCCCGTTCTTATGTTCCTGTTATCTCTCAGAGAGAGTAATTAACATATGGAATAAATTAAACAATGTATTTTTGCTTTCAAGAGAAATGTACATTAGAATTGTTTCTGGAGGAGGAGATGGTGTATGGTGAATACGCAGAAAGATGAGGTTATGATCAGCCAATTGAGAATAGGTGTATTGGGCTAAATGGCTGTTTTCTGTTCTAAAAATGTTTCATGATCTCATGTGGAAGAATGTGTAAAATACTATCATCTACTTGTGCAAATTCACCATATGGGGTGAAAATCTACCACAACGGTCGGACATGTTTATGCATATACAGTAAAAACAGTGAAACATGTCAAAACCACTGTCAAAAACCACACCCAGGTAACCTTATATGGAAGTGCAACTTACAAGCTGAATGGGCAGTTACATAGCCCCGAGCTGCTATGATAATTGCGGGTACTGTATTGATAAATGCTTTTCTCACTAAGGCCAAGGTCTTAGTGCATGACCCTCTTCTTGGGTCTGTCAGGGGAAAGGACATACATATGCCACGAAATCTAGGTGACAAAAGAGAACAAAATATAGGAAGCCAGAATGTATTGTACTCATTTGTCACTGAAAAGAAATAGGTAACCAGAATGTACTGCATGAAGAACAATCATGTGAGCCTTTTGGCTGGAACTTCTGTAGCTTTAATCTATTTGTGAAGGTTCCTGGGGAATAAAATTCCTTTGTCTGGCTAGAAACCTTCAAATCATGTAGCATACAGAAATCTGAGTCTGATACACATATGTGAAACTCAGAAAAAACACACTAATTGTGCTCAGCTCTGTCTAGGCTATTGTTCAATGCCAGTAAGAGATGGTTTTTAAATGTCTCAAGACCTTGATGTATGAGTTTGCTTTTCCCCTAGCAACGTAGCCCCTGAAGCATTATAGATGTAGCTTCAGGGGATGCAACTGCTGCTCTGGCGTCATCAATCAGCTCAGATAGCAGGTGAGGAAACGGAGTATTCGGCCCCTGAGGGAGACAGGAAGACTCTGAATCGCTCTCCAGTGAGCCCTTCTAAACAAATGAAGGAGCAGCAGCAATTGGGACTGGAGAGAATGAAGTCCATCCCTCTTCTCTGGAGGAAATGTGTTTTGGTAGGACCCCTCTTCTGAGAGCGTGGAAACGGGAAGAAATTGCATAATCTCAGGTGATTTTTGATCACCGCCAAAAAAAGCTCACCCCAAAGGCACCGCAAGTCTTGTCCTCAGAGTCTGGAAAGTGTTAAAAAGCATGCAGTGCAAGACTCTGACTTTCCAATAATGGGTTTTTGCTGAAGGGCTGTGTTTTCAAAGGGGCTTGTGCCCTGTACAGACACCTCCATTTAAGCATGCAAATGTTTGTGCAAAGAGGTCCAATAGTTATGTTGCTAACTTGCTCAATGCGCATGAGCAAACAGTTAACTTGTGCAAATAACTGCGTGTGCAAAAGTGACTCACCACTGCAGTGCACTTAACCCGCTTACTTCCCTGGTTGTAGTGGCCAATTACATCTTGGGATTTTGTCGTGGAGTTTGGTCATTTTCAGGTGAGACACCTGTGAATTGTATGAATGGGGGTAGGCTCTGAAGGCATTTAGGGGGAAAAAATTAAAGCATTTATCATTCCTATATTGTGTACAGTTCTGATCATTAAAAAGCAGGAGTGGTTCCCCTGGGATATTTTTACTTTAATTACGTTGACTAAAAAAAACCCCAACCACTTATGCTCAAAAGAATAATTTACCATGTGTCTCTTTCAGTTCCTTCTTTTCCCCTCCCTTTTTCTTTTCTTTTGTATATTTTCCTATTATATTTTCTAAAACCTATTTAAATTTGCTATTTACTTTGTTTGCTCTGTTTGTCTCATCTGATTTCTGTTATATTTTTCTCCTGTGACTATCTCTTTTCTCCTTAGTTTTTCATTTCTATAACACTTTCCAACACTTTTATGTATTCAGTGATTTTACGTTAGCTCTTTTAATTTGCATTCCCCCATATATTTATTTTAATTCCTTTGCCTGAATTTTTTTTCTCCCTGTTCTCTTCCTCTTTTCTCTGGTCCCTTCCTTTTTCTCCCAGCTTATCTCTCACCACAATGCTGTGGGAAGGACATGTGCCATTGAGATGCTAAGCCCCCTCCACTCCCATTGACTTCAGTGGCAATGCAGTGTGCTCAATCCCTTGTAGCATCAAGAACCAAGTCAGAAAATGTGTCCCAAACACACGAAATCCAATAGTACCTCCTTTTCTGAGCCGAAAGGACTTCCCTGGTCCGACAGAAGCTAAAGAATAAAGACAAGGAGAATTGCTGGCTCATTGAAATTGGCGTGCCCCATCCTCTTTAACACTGGATGGCCATGGATTTCCTCCAGAATTATAGCGAAAGCCCTGGACAAGTCAGTGCTTACATTCCTACAGTACAGTGTGTGCAGTGACACAGGGAGTCAGTTGGGCATGTACCAAAGGCCATAACAAAGGCCAACAAATAATTTCTATGTCATGAGAAAATCATGACAGCTGGAAACTGTGCAGTTTGGGTACAGAGAGACCTCCTCCACCCACAGCCCACCATGATTGGTAGTAGGGAGACTGTGAGGCCCTCTGCAGAGGAGAAGGACATCAGAAGCACTGAGTTCTATGAAAAGTCAGGGGTGCATGTTATCTTAATAATGCAAATCCC
The DNA here is from genome assembly GCF_965152275.1 of Natator depressus. Taxonomy (NCBI): domain Eukaryota; kingdom Metazoa; phylum Chordata; order Testudines; family Cheloniidae; genus Natator; species Natator depressus. The sequence goes on from NC_134240.1 coordinate 75,134,054, forward strand.
AGACCCAGATCTGCCTAGTTTTTTGCTGGAAACAATGGCTTTTCAGTCTGTTTTCTGCCCCCATGCTCCCAAAGCAGGTTTGTCTGGCTTTAGCTAGTTGCCAAGGTGGGTGGAGCTGGTGATTTTCCTTGTCAGCCAGTCAGGCTGCATTCCCAGCTTCAGCAATGCCCCTGTTCTCTAAGGATAGTTTCAGAGAAAGCTAAGGGAGGAGTCCAGGTCTAGATGAGCTGAGCACAGTCAGCAGGGGAAGGAAAAAAGGAGGGAGAAATGCCCACCAACACCAGCAAGCTGAGCAACTGCATCTGCTAAGCAAAGAGGCCAGCCAGCCAGCCCTGCCTGAGTATTAGGTAGTGGGGTAAAGGGGAGGAGGGAAAACTGAAGGGAGGAGAGGAAAGGAAGGCTAGGGAAATGGGAAACTGGGGGACTAGAAAGGGAAGATGGATCAATAGACCAGGGGAACCAAAATAAGGGAGTTGGAAGAAGGGGACTGATGGATAGTAGGCAAAATCAAATTGATGGCGGAAGATAACTAATGGATGGAGGAGGAGTGGGGAAAGAACTGATAGTGGGAAGGAGTGGATTGATGTAGTTGTGTAGGGATAATTGAGGGATGTGGAGGGTGCCAACTTCAGAATTTTAAAATTTGCATATACAATTTTTATGTGCATTTTTCTTAGGTTTTTTCCTCTGTCAGTGTAGGCAGGTTTTGTCTGGGGAAAATCTCAAGTTAATTTACAATAAAATTGCACCCCTCCCCCACATCTCCATCCACGCTCAAAGTAATGGAAATAGGTTGGAAACTTTCCTAAAGGCAACTTTCAAAGGCAAGTGTTTTCTTTAAATCAACAGGAGAGAGATTTGCTCCATATCAACTCAAGTTTCCCATCCGTTCATAGATATATGGCTGCTTCTGTGGAATAAGTAAGTTTTACTGATTTTTTTTTTAAATTGTCTGTTTATGTAATTGTATGTGTATGTATGATGGGGAGGAGGGGGAGAGACTGAGATGGTGCCCTCTTCTGGATGGAAGGCCAGACCTGCTCTCAAATATGTGTCATAAGCCCAAACACTGTTATGACTCAATAATATTTCTTATTTGTATAACTGGCACCAAACTCTAGGGAACTCCAGATGCTCAAGGACAAGTGGTTTTTCTAACTGGGCCTTCTACTGTACTGGTTAGTGTTTACATAAAACTGTGTGCGCTACTGGATGGAATGTCAGACCTACTCATGTGACCCTTAACTTGAGAGGTAGATGCTTGTATTTTGGAATTTAAGAATATAAATCTTATGCCTCCTTATGATTGTAAAGTTCTTGGTGACCACTGAAGCACTGGAAAATAAAGATTAAATAGTACTCCTGAAGTAATACTTATATTCAGCCATATTATTACCTTAAACACATTTTATTTTCATTTTCTGTATGTCTAATTCACATATATACTGCATTAACAAACATCTTAATCTGATATAGGTCAGTGTGTGTGCATATGCTGTTTGTTTTTTGTATTTAAATTCATATTGGAATGCTATATATGTGTGATATTGTGTCCTTATTTTGATAGTGTTTAGTATTTGAGAAAGTGATTGGCCTCAAACTTATACAAAAAATCATATATACAAGGTACTTTGTATTTCAAATCTTATTTTACTACATTTGTTCAGGCATGTTGTTTCCGGAATTCATTTTGGTGCTTGGAATTCATGTCTGTGGCTTCTTGAACCAATCAAATGATATTTTAAGGCCTTGTTCTGGAGTTCCAATATGCACAGAGCTTTTAATGAAGTGAGAATTCTGAACATGGAATGGACTAAATACAAAGGCCCTAAATCAGCATATAATCATATAATTGAATAATCTGAAAAAGAAAAACATTCAGGGTTCATAACTGTGTGTATATTTAATATTGCTAATGAAGCCTTCACCATAGTATTTTAGATATTGTGAATGATAAGTGAGTCAAAATCTTTGTAACTAGGGGAACCATAGGAATGGATTCTGACTTTTTTAACACTACCTAAACAGGTTTATTTGACAGAATTCAAATGTTTCATGAATAGTTGACTGCAAACATGCTTTTGTTCATACTTAACATTTCCCTATCTTTAATAGAAACCAGCTGGCTCACGTGTTTGCAACAGTCTCATTTTCCAGAGCAATATTTTTGAAGCCTGGGGTTGTAACCCAAATGTGGGTTGAGAATCTGTTGTCCTGGCCTCAACAATTTTCTACAGACCACCATTTTCTATTTTCAGTGGGGGAAAATGTTTCTCTCCTTTATGTTTGTGACGATAATATTCTAATGTAAATAGCTGCGTTAATTAGCCTATTATTTAGCCTTAACTATATCTCACTAGGGAATATGCAAGTCATTAAATTTTCAATAAGAATGTATAAATTACAGGTTTTGATATTTTAATTGTGAAATTATCACATTTGTATGAATATGAATATAAAACCTACTTTGTCCATAATATAGCATTGGCATTTTTTAGTTTTGTCGGTTTTCTTTTAATATTAAGCAATATTAAGCAATATTAAGATTTCTGTCATAAGGTCACAAAAGGAGTTGCAGATATAAAGCCATGGAAGAAAGAAATTGAGTAGTTTAGTAGTCACAGAAGTAAAATTTTGGTGGCAGGTGGAATAAAATTGGGAACCCTTGCTCTGGTGGTTAGCCTAACAAGCAGATAAGCAATAAGAAAAGGAGTACTTGTGGCACCTCAGAGACTAACCAATTTATTTGAGCATAAGCTTTCGTGAGCTACAGCTCACTTCATCGGATGCATCCGATGAAGTGAGCTGTAGCTCACGAAAGCTTATGCTCAAATAAATTGGTTAGTCTCTGAGGTGCCAAAAGTACTCCTTTTCTTTTTGCGAATACAGACTAACACGGCTGTTACTCTGAAACCAGATAAGCAATGTTACTACTTAATGTTAATGGAAATTCCTCTTCAGTTCACTAAATAGTAGCCTGTATTTATGCAGCTGGAGGTTTTGAATTCAACCTCTCAATGCATGTTTGTAGTTTAGCTGGTGCTGATGATTAGCTGTGGATTAATGGTGAATTTTTTCAGTGCAATTTTGTCTTGTCTTTTCTCTGTGTTAAACATTCAAATTCCATATTTCTTGTGCATAGGGGAATCAAGATGCAAAATTAGTGGGTAGCACAGTAAGAAAGTTCACTTGTCTTATTTTTCTAAGTCAGAACTTTTTCATATGCACTGATTAGGCTTAGTGGGATTCAATTTTTATTTTTTTTTATAATTTTGACAGGTCACATGGATTATTTTAAAGCTTATTTTTTTCCCCAAGTTTTATCCTTTTTAATTTCCACAGCTGTGGAAAAAGATGGGTTTTTAATTTTTCCCTGAGCTATATTGATTTCAATTTTCAAAGTTGGGGGGAATTATGGGGGTGGGGTGTCAAACAATGGAGGGGGGGGAAGACAATAATTATTTAATGACATTAGACTCTGAGATTAAAAATATTAAACCTTTATAACCATTACAAAACAAATTATCACCATCACAAGTCAAAATGTACCAAGTAAATATCCTTAAATCAAACACTAATAAGTTCTCAAACAGCATTTTTTTAAATGTTGATTGTCATCGATGCAAATATTTTTTCATTGTTTCATTGTATGTGTGGTGAAATTGATGTTTTCCAACATTTACTGATAAAAACCTAAGCCTTCCAACCCCCACTGATAATAAATATCCACTGTTGCATCATCTTAATATTTGCAGCGTGGCCATTTTCCATAAAACAAAATGGAACCAAGGATTAAGCAAGCTCTATCCTGTACGTTTTACACTCAAGCCCTGTGAATGTTGCAATTTGCTGCTCTCTGTGCATCTTGTCAAAGATTTTCTATTCCCTGAACAAGTTCCCTTTAAAGTGTTAATCGTGCTTGGCCCTCCAAAACGATGATGTTGTAGTTGTTCGTGCTGTTATAGATTCTCATGATAACACATTGAACTTATGAGAGTGCACTTGCCACTGGATGACCATCAGTAGCGTGGGTATAGAGTTGGGGGAGCATCAGGTAGGAACTTGAGAGGTAGCCTTACCAGAAGAAAACTCTTTGTGGGAGGGCATGACAGTGTGTGGGAGTAGAGAGGGTAGCAGAGCTTAATTTGTGCCAGGGCTGAGCCCCACCACCGCTAGGCTTGGCAGTTCATAGCCCTGGCACTTCTGAGCTTGCTGCATCAGTTATGAATGTTAAAAAAGAGCTTGAGCCCCAGCACCACTTTCATTACAAATTAAGCACTGGAGGATAGTCACAGAAATAGGGAAGGGTGTCTAAAGTAGATGGAGGAGGAAGTATCTTCGACAGACAGACATAGTTCTCAAAGAGAGAACTTGATCAGAACAGAGAGCTCCTGGTCCAAAACATGTTACCTAAGGACCCATCTCTAGAAGAGCTAATTGCAAGAAGTAGTTTTAGAAATACATTCTAATTGCATTCTTTGTAATTTTCTAAGTTGTGAAAAGTACTAGACTTGTGTGGAATTGATAACTTCTGAAGGTTGCCCACTCATATAAACAGTTACTGTGAATATTTATGTGGCTCTTACTTTTAAAGTCTAGTGTTCTTTAAAAAGAAAATGTACTAAGCAACTTTAGAGCTCAATTTAAAAGAAAAAATTACATACAAACTAAATATAATATTAACAAAACATTGTCAAATGATTTTGACAGCACAGACATGTTTTCTCTTAGGGCTTGAATCATCTGAGAAAAACCACCATAGCGAGCATTACACCATTTTTCTGTGAATATTTTGTACATGAATTATCTTTTGCTGTGTGCTAGATTTTCAGAGGAAAAAAACTTTAAAAACCCTAAGAATGCATGTTGCCATTTGAGTGGGATTTACATAAAATCCTGCCTTTGGCACAATGAAATACTGAGCTTGGTTCTCCAAAAGGCTAGCCAGACTTAAAAAATGGACTGAGATTTATTGAGTCAAATGTTAGCAGCTACCATATTGCTGTATTCCCACATTAACACTAATATTGGCAAAATCTGCCATACCAGCTGCCCACAGATACACTCTAGTGGCACCTTTGTTGTTCCTTACATCTGCAATTATCATTCTAATCCAGTTAACCCTCAAGTACCGTTACTTTTATGTCTTTGGTTTATTTAACAGAAATGAGCTGGCTTTCTTAATATGAAAAAGATAAAAGATAAAAAGCATTGTTAAAATAGACGTAAATCAAGTAAGTCAGGATTTTCAGATTTAAAACAAGCATGAAGTGGTCGCTAAAAATATTCTCATAAAATATGATGAGCAAACATTGGGGTAGTTTAATCTTAATTAAAATATCCAGTCATAGTAAATTGAGTCTCTCCCCTTTGCTTACATTTTTCCTAAAAATTGTTCTTCCATTAACTAGTTTGTAAGATTGGGGTAATTTACCAGAGTGACTATTGGTGTGATGGCAAGATAGATCTATTTGACCCTTTTTATTTTTAAAGGCTTTTTACGGTTCTCATCACTCTAGCCTCTAAACACCTCACCCAACATTAATGGAATTATGCTTGCTACACCAACACTGTGAGATAGGGAATTACTACTAAAATTATGGGAAGCTGCTGCAGAGTTTAATTAAGGGCTTGATCCTGAACTGTTGAAGTCAATGGGAGTTTTGCCTTTGACTATAGCAGGAGCAGAGTTCCTCTGGGCGGCGTCCACCGACTCCCTTGACGCCTTTGAGGAACGGTGGGCGCTGTCCGGGGTCCTCTGCTCAGTGTCCCCGTCCGGTTCCCTTTTTTTGACCCTCTGACCGCACTCCCGTTCCTGTTCTTCATTAGTTGTCCCACGTAATCATTTGGTTTCTAGGTCCTGTGGATCCCCCCCTTAGGCTGGGGGGGGATCCTTTAGCAGTGGGCGAGCTTTGCCCGCCCACTTCCTGGATCCCAATAGGACTATAGCAGGAGCAGAATCAAGCCCTAAGTGATTTGCTTAAGACACAGGAATGTCTGTGGCCGAGCAGGGAAAGAACTCAAAACTCTAGAGTCCCAGTGCAGTGCCTTAACCATAAGGACATCTTGGAAATTCCTGGTTTCTTTTTAGCATTTCCCCCTCTTCATTAGTAGTGGATTCTTTGCTTTGTTGCACATGTACAACTGCATTTGGGGGGTGGGAGGCATCTCTTTCTTTAGTTACATCCATGCAATCCCATAACTGCCCATGTACTCTTTGCAGAAACCCAGTCTTGAGGGTACACTTTGGACCAATCTGGAAACTGAAGCTGGTGCAGAATGCAGCAGCTTCGCTGTGAAATTGTGCTTCTCAATGACAGCACGTGTCACCTGTGCGCCAAGATCTGCTTCAGTTTGTGGACTGAATTTAACATGTTGGGTGTGATCTATAAAGATCAAAATGGCTTAGGACCAACTTGAGAGACCACTTCTCTCTTCAGGCCATACTACCACACTGCAATCAGCAGTCACTGGACCTGCATTCCCCTGGCAAGGAAAGTGATAGTGTTATCTGTCTATGGTAGACAATTCTGAAACTAGCTTTCTCCCTGGTCCAAAATGGCCTAAGTCTGTTGACCATTTGTGACACAGATGCTTATTGGTGGTTCACTACTCTGTCAGCAAATCTTGTCAGGGCTGGCCTACTCACTACATCTAACACACTGTTGTCACAATATATTCCCAAAAGGTGGCATGTAATATGTCACTGAAAAACTAATAACTCACTGATCATAATATTCTTGCATGACATGTGTACAGTCAGCCCACAAAAGATTATACAGAGGTACTGGAATTATGACTAAAATGTGTTTAAACCAGGTATGTCAGGGGGAGTAGATAATCAGTTTTTTTCCAGTCAGAGGAATGTGTTTCTGCCTGCTTGAAGGTGTGACCAAAGAAAATCACAATTACATGCCAAGCAAACAAAGCCATTGGGTCAGCAAGTAGGGAGAAAGTGATCACTTAACAATCTCAGTGTGGAATGAAGACTGTAGCCCTAAGAATCCTTCCTGCATCTTGAAGCAGGGTCAATGAACTTTGACAGAGAATTTTCAAAGGTTCACTGGACTATAAAGATAGGCGCAGAGAGCTGCTAAGTTCTCCTTCACCTGAGGAGACAAGGAAACCCAGTGCCTTAAACTCTGTGGGGATCCTGACTAAAGGTCTATTCAGCCATTGTTGTAAAAGGAAGATTGGTGAGGAAACTACCTTGAACAAAGACAGTAGCTTGTTAAATTTGGTCTTAGCCATTAGAAAACCATTTTTACTTTTGTTTGTAACCCTTTCTGTCTTTATCCCTTATACTTGCACTCACTAATACTTTGATTAAATAAATTGTTTTACTTTTCATCTAAACCAGCCAAGTACTTTGACTGAATAGAAGTGATTGTTTAATTCCAGACAAGATAACAAGCTGCTGTTTCTGTCTCTTTAAAGGAGCAGGGAACTTAACTTCTGTGGCTGTTCCAGGAAAGACCTGGACACTGGAGGGAGGGTGAGAGACAATTTTGGGTAAATTTGGGACTAGGGAGATGTTGGGGTTACTCTGCAAACAGTAACTGGACAGTGGAAGCCAGGGTGTGACCTGTATGCTTGTGTGTTGGCTGTTGCTCTCGGGGCTGTGAGCACAGCAATGTTTTATGTAAGGCACCCAGAGTTGAAGGGCAGGTGGTGATGCAACCCCTTACTGGTCTGGGTTGAACCCCCCAAAATCAGATCTTTGGAGCATGCTGCAAAGTGCATTTATTTATGGGGGCTGCTGAGGAAGTGGCATCTGAGGAATATCAAAAACAGGGGAGAAGAGAGGGAAGTTATGATTCACTGGTGTAGAAGGAAAAGCCAGAGATTAAAAAAGCAGAAAAAAGCTATTAATTCAGTGTCCAGCAAAGCAGCATCTTTGATTCTTAACAAGGTAATAACATCTACAGAGGCATATACCAAACAAAATCAGCCATCCAGTGACCACCAAATGATATTGCTCTACAGATGATGCCTTCGAGACAAATAGCTCAACACATTCAAATATTCTTATTGGAGGCAATGAATCATCTAGCAAACAGAACAGTCATAAATAAGAGCTTCCATTCATATAAATTCAGTTATTTCCTCAACCAAGCTGCATTTTCAGCCAAAGGAAATATTTGGATAACAATGTCATGCAGCTAGAAGGAAGGGTGTAGGGAATGCAACAATATTGCCAATTGACAGCATAGGTCGTGAAATAATTGACGTCCAGAATTCAGTGCCTCGATGCAATTTTTCAGAGCTGAAGCATTACCATTCTCTGTAACCTTTCTAACGATGTTGGCACCTTAGGCTTAAGTACCCAAATGTCACAAAGAATACAGATATCTGGACAGCCAGCTTATTGCTCTTGAAGGAAAACAATTCAGCAAGTGGAAATAGAACACTGAAGTCATATTCTTAGGAAGCATAGTACGGTTTAAGAGTAATTTTTAATATGAAAGTCTTTTTTGAGCATAGAGCTATCTCGCTAATGTTGTTCGTGTCTCTTCATTTCTCCTGTTCAATGTCAAATTTGAGAAGAAATGTTTGAAAGTCTAGAGATTTTCGAAAAGACATCTATTTGTCAGCAACATAAACAAAAAGTGTTTTTATATTAGGAATAATTAGAATAGACATTCCTATGCCATGCATTACTCTTTTGTAAGCTCTGTCTTTACACTTTTTAAATAAATCATGTTGAATTCACTTGCACTTTTTACACATGGCACCATGGAACCTCGTTAGCAGGCTTGCTCTGCACTCCTTACAGGATATGTGAGGGCAAAATGGGAAACTCACAGTAGTATTGTGTGAGCCAATAGTACTAATGTTAATTTGATCGGTTACGATCCTAGACTGTGTGATCATATTGGATCATCAGTACAATGGCAAATGTGCTAAACCAGCATTATATATTTCTTAATTGACTGATTCTGCTTTGGTCATCAATACAGTTCAGTTAGTTTTTTTTTGATCTGTGAGATAAGAACAAGGAGAAATTTCAAGAAGTTTATCCATTTTTATACTCTTTCCCCTTAATTACTTCTCTTCCTTTCTCTCTTTGGCCATTCTCCAAAACTTTTTGCTTCAGAGCTAATCTGAGAGGATAGAGAGCATATTTGTAGAATTATGATATGTGGATGTGTAGTAACTTCGAAATGTAGCTGAATTTGGGAGCTTCTTCCATATTCTTCTTGATCTCTGCTGTGACATTGCACCCCATAATGCTTTATAGAAATATGCTTATGAGTGTAAATATGACATAACTGGAACATGTTTTATGCTATATATGCAATGTAACATATCTTTGCAAAGGTTATGATCTACTGAATATATTCATCCTATTTGTATGCATGTATCATTTTTATATCTGAAGTTATGAGCGTTGGCTCTATGCTTGTATTTAAAGTGTTTGCTGTAGGAAGCACATAAGGCAGATTTGGTCAACATAGTGTGAAGGGGTTATTCAAGTAATAGGGAGTACTTAACTAGCAATGGACTTTGGGAGACACCAATCCACATCTGAGCTTCCCTGGGAATGTTCAAACTAACATGTAAGCAATGGCATCGGCCTGCAAAAAGCTGAATCATTCATAGACATGTGACTTTCCCAGGTGGCTACAGACTCCATCTTGTTGCTGTGATTTTGCACAGGAGAACAAAGGGGTTTCTGCCCACAAGAGAGAGAATATAAAAGGTCCTGGAAACCCCTCCATTTTGTCTTCAGCTGGCTCAAAAGATAGCTTCTGCACCCCAAAGAGATGCCTGAAACAAACTGGAGCAAAGAACAGTAACTACAGGGGTGTGAGTGATTGCTGGACCCAGACTAGGAAGGAGTCTGGTCTGTGAAAGAAGCTTATTGGCACATATAAGGGTGAGGGTTAGAGGTTGAGGGTGAGAGTTACCTGCATTTAGTTTCCTACTGTATTAGGCTTAGACTTGTGTGTTTTTGTTTTATTTTGCTTGGTAATTTACTTTGTTCGGTCTGTTATTACTTGGAACCACTTAAATCCTACTTTTTATACTTAATAAAATCACTTTTTGCTTATTAATTAATCCAGAGCAAGTAATTAATACCTGGGGGAGCAAACAGCTATGCATATCTCTCTATCACTGTTATAGGGGGTGAACAATTTATGAGTTTACCCTGTATAAGCTTTATACAGAGTAAAACGGATTTATTTGGGGTTTAGATCCCACTGGGAACAGGGTGTCTGGGTGCTAGAGACAGGAGCACTTCTTAAGCTGTTTTCAGTTAAGTCTGCAGCTTGTAGGGGACATGGTTCAGACCTGGGTCTGTGTTTGCAGCAGGCTAGCGTGTCTGGCTCAACAAGAGAGGGTACTGAAGTCCCAAGCTGCCAGGGAAAACGGGCTCAGAGGTAGTCTCAGCACATCAGGTGGCAGTCCCAAGGGGGTCTCTGTGACCCAACCAGTCACATCTGCCTTAACCTTACAAAAATTAAATGAAATCTTCCAGTGTTTTAAATTTTCATTAAAAATGAATACAAACAGAAAAGCGTAGACAAGTTTGTTACAATTTGAAAGCACACGTGTAAGTTTTGCAATTGGGCAACAAATGAAATCAGTCATGAAACACATTTCAGAATTCTTCTAATAGTCCTTCAGTCTATAATACAGGGAGGCACGGGACAGGGGTGAAATTTCTCAATTTATTCTTACCATTGGGAATCTTCTGTCTTAACCTGCTCATTATTCAGAGATAATTTGCATAATGCCTTCTGTTTCTGCAAACATTCTTGCCAGCAAACATCACTAGAATGTATATGAAGAGCAAATACAAAATGGGGCATGAACACAGTTGAAGTTAACTCACAAAGTTTGAACAAAAATCAGTTGCATTTTTGTTGCAGTATTTGCTCACCTGTATTCAGGCCTGATTCCAAGTGCATTGGAGTCAATGGAAACACTCCGAGTAGTCATCTTAAACTGACTTTTGCAAACAAGGTTAAAAGTCCAGATTTATGCCTAGTAATAACAGTCATCATGAGGAAGATTCCTTTATGGTTCTGATTCATGCTACATGTCTGAAGCTTACAAAATATTAAGATCATTGTTTTTCTTCTGAATCTTCCTCCTGGAAAAAGAAACTCTCCTCAAATCACTATCTGCCACCCCTATCCCTGAACACTGCTTAATCTCTGAGCTGTTCAGCGGCTACACATGTACTGGCTTGTTGCCAGTTTATCTGCACGCCAGCCAGCCATTGCCTATAGTGACAAAAGAGAGTGGAAAGAAAGACAAGGAAAGAAAGGAATAGAGTGGGAAAGTGATAAATATGGAAGAGAAGGGAGAAAGGTTTCTCATCATTTTCTCTTTGTTCCTCTAATCCCTTCTCTGATAGTCTCTTCATTCCATTTTTCCATTTCACTTATTTCATGTTCTCCTCTCCCTCCTCGCCTCTCCTCCACTAAGATGTTTAACTTATTTTGAAGTCACCCACTCTGCCCTCATTTTTCCTTTGAGCCTGAACGAGGATGACTGAGCAGTCCTGGATGCAATGCTGCTTCTTCGTAGCAGACAGTCAGAAACTTGCAGTATGAGATGCGGATTCAGCACATTTGAAGACCTAGGGACTTAGTAGCATGGCATGACTTTATCAACCAGCATGCTAAAGAACTGTCAGTGTGCGCCATTAGGGTTGAGCAGGAGGGACATTTCTCATTAGTCCTCCTCCCACCTGAATCCAATCCTAAAACAACCCTTTTCAATTTCCAGCATACAATTTTTTTTTTAATTTAGGATGTACATTATAATTTCCTATGAATCAGATTTGGTTAACTAAAAACCAGGCTGTGGATTATCTGTGTCTGTACTAAAGGATTCTGTGGCAAGATACAATCCTTATTTAATTGCCTCTCTCAATATATAGGTAAGGACATGGGTCATTTTTATTTTATTTATGGATTTATTAGCTTTGGATGCACAGCAGAGAGGACGTTGGGGAAGGCAATATCCAGGCTGTAATGAGGCATCGATCCCTCTGTATTTTGCAGTTCAAACTTTGCACTTTACACATGCCTTTTCCTTGTTGTTATATAATGTGAGATTACATAATGGAGAACTGTAATTTACATAATCATTAACCATGTTATACTGTAGCTACAATTGGTGAATCATTATCAAATGCCTGGGGTTAGAAGGGGGCATGTACATGCTGGAAACTGATTATGTTTGCTCATGATTCATGAGTAACATTGAGGAGAAATGGTAGATTTTTGTCAAATGTCTTCATACATCTCTGAAAATAGAATCAAATGAGACAGGCAATTCCTTAAATAGTCAGTATATTACATCTAAACTGCATAACCCCTTGCAGTCTATTTTTTGTTATTGCCTCATTTGGGGCCTGTTTCTGCGCTCTTATGGTAAGAAACGATCACTTGCATGAGTGCTGCATTGAAATCAGTGGATGTATGTGCTGCTCATTGAGTGAGGATTGTAGGGTTTGGCCATTGTGACATTAACACTTTTGTGTTTCATTGTCACCTACATTGTGACTTGCCTCTGTGAGAGGCATTACAGTCCGTGTACAATTGGGGAACTAAGTTCCCTGACTAGTGCAGCATTTTCCCTGAAAGTGGAAACAGTTGCACTTGCTCCCTGATGTTCCTCCCTGTTTCCCCAGGTGAAGCAATGGTGAGTGAGAGAGAACAAAGAAACCCAAGGGAAGAGCAAAGTCCTTTTTTTTTTTTTTTTTTTTTGGAAGGAACCAAGAGAGGCAGAGCTCAAAGGGAGCTCTCTGCAGCCTCCCTCTTTCAGCTGTTGTTCTCTGCTGTGGGAGGGGTGAAAAGAGGCAGCACAGCCTCTGAAAGGTTGCACAGTACAAAGTGTCTTCTGCGTCCTGAACCTGATCCCCAGTTCTTGCTAGCCTACTGGAAAAGAAGAGCTCACTGCTCTGACTGTGAACACTCTCTTAACTGCTGTGTCTAGTGGAAGACAACTACCTGCTGTGGTTCAAGGGTCAAGCGTTGACTGAAATGTGGCTCTTCCAGCATGTGCACAGGAAAGGGGGACAGGCTAGAGAGCCTCTGAATTTGTACAGGACTCGGACAGAGTGTTAGCGCTCCTTACGTATAAGGAGCAGCTGGCTAGCACCGCTTGTAACACACTAAGCCTCAAACAGTGTCCACCTGACTTAGAATCATAGCCTGTGCCTTGAATCCACATTGCTAGTCACCTGCTGGCATCTGACGCCAGCCAGCAGGTGTAGAGAAAGGAGACAGCTGGTTATACCACTTAAAAAAAAAAATTAGTAAGCACTGTGAGATCACACTTGCCCCAGCTTCCATGCACCCCTAAAGCATTTTGTCTGTATCTCCACTTAATAAGCAAAAAGCTACAAGTGGCTTCTACTTAGCCATCTGACCTATGCAGGCCCCTCCCACCATAGTGCAGCTGCTCTGCTTACAGCTGTGATTCGTGCACGGTTCCCCCTGCCCACCCCAAATGTATTTCTCGGGCCTCCTGGAGGTGCAGTGTTTAGTGAAGTTGTGGTGTTACTGAAATACAAGACTATACCGCAAAGGTCACCGTAGTTGTTGATGGGATCTATCTTATTTTGTTAAAGAGATTTCTCTTTGAGAATTGTATTATATTCATAAAAAATATGCATTAGTAAATGTGATCGCTCCCAGTCCTGGAGTGGCAGAAGAGGGTCTGCATAACCTCCCTCTACCCCATCTCCCACTCTGATTCTGTGAAAAAGACTTCTCTGAGACAGATGGCTGTGGTCATCTAACGGTACATTCTCTGCATGTACCCTCTCCCCACTTCCCTCAACCACTACACAAATAGGGATTATGCTACAGAAATTATTTCTATGCCATAATCATCTTTTGAAAATAGGAATGATGGGCTGCATTGGTTATTACCTGAGCTTATAAAATATGTTTTATCTATCTAGAAGTAATCTTTTCACTTAGGGGAAATGGTGCAATGGAAAGTTTTGTGACATGAGGTTTTTGTTTGTTTGTTTAATTTTTCTAGTTCTTGCTCATTCTCCTTGAGAAGCTCGGGTATGAGATCGGGTATAAATTTGAAAGAGCTAAATGACTTCATAGTGTATTACCATTTCAGGATGAATAAGCATTCAGGAAGATAGCCTGAGGCAAGGGGGAATTGATGTGATATTTGAAAAGCATGGCTTTATAGTTGATAGGAAAATCTCTCTGTGGGAGCATGCCCAGTGCTGACAGTTTTGCCATAGGGTTCCGATAGATCAAATGGTAGGAGAACTCTGCAGCTGGTAAAAGTGGGGAAAAATACAAAACCACAATTTTATAATGACTGAACGTTGATATGTGGATTTTTCATTGTAGCAAGACTTCCAGGGTCTGTGGAGTTAGGACATAGTACAAAGGCTTAAGGAGAAGGCTGCTCTGCTCAGAAAGCCTGACTGTTTCAATGACCAGTGCTGACGTAGCCAATCCTACAAATCCGGGGGGCGGGGGGGAATCACTATATGAAACTTCATGGGAATAGGCCTAATAAGGCACCCTTTCCTGAGGCAAATCACCTGCTGGAGTCACTAAGAGTTTTTTGTGTGACTAGGGAGCACGGAGTTGGACCTAAAGAGTAAGGGAGAAGTCCAAATATTGTCTGAAATGGTGGCCTCCGATTTAATCACAATCACAACCACAATACAGTTATCCATAATTTGTTTTCAGTGGGGTTTTCCACTGAGTTGCATTCACAGCTCTGTGGAAAACTTGCATAATGCTTCCTTCTAGATGTACTATGTTCACTGAGAACCTCGAGCCCTATTGTAACAACCTCACCACCAGCTCTCATCTTTTCATTGGTCCTGTTAGCATCCCCCTAGGTGTTTGCCTGCTGCTTTTGCCCATAACTTGTTTACAGAGATGAAAATTGAGGAGTAGAAGATTAGGCTCCAAAATGTCTCTAGTCTCCTGTACCCGTCTTACTTGAGGATGCAGGGTGCCTTTTTTGTCTTGAGGATGCACTGAGAAAAACTTCTCCCCCACAACTGCAGATTTCTTAATAACAAGGTTTACTGAAAACAGAAAATGGAGTAAAAACAAAGAAATAGTTGGCGTAACATACCTAGATTTACACTTCACTTAAACTAGGCAAGGCAGTTTTAGTTGATAGAAAAGAAATGCAAATGCTTGCACATTCCAAAAATCAGTCTGTGACTCTGGCCTCAGTGTTGGACTTCTAGCAGTCCCTAAAGAGAGGTCCTCCTCTGTCACAAAGCTCAGAGCTCTCTCTTTTTCTCCTGTCCTTCCCTTACTCTGGGTCTCTTTCCTTTCCAGACAGCAGTCGCCCATCATCTAGGGCAGCCATGCCCATTCTCCAAACATATTTTCCCCTATGACCTACTGTACCATCAATGTTTTTCATTTTCTTCTTTGTCTAGCCAATACCTAAAAGATGATCCCTTGAGTATACAGTGGCTTTTAATACCTGCCTTTCAAATGTGTATTGTCCCCCTTCAGCAACTGCATTTCAGAGACTTGGCCATCAAATAAAATAGTTTCTGATGGGCCATACATTGTGTTCATTTGAGGAAGGTAGTTTCATCTGTCTGGGTGGAGCTTTTCTAAAGATGAAACTATTCTCTGGGCATGTCTACACTACAAACTTTTGCTAATGCAGTTAGTACATCACTTGTGCATATGCATACTTGGCTCCTTGTATCAGCGCTGCGTGTATCACCAGGTGTTTTTGTTGCACAGTGTGTGCACCATGGGTAGGTATCCCAGTGTGCAATTCATTACCATCCAGCACACTGTCTTTTGGGAAGTTTTAGCAATGCGTGGTGGGGAAGAATTGAATCATGCAGGGGTGACTGGGATTCCGGGGTCAAGTTCCCATCATGCAACATATTCACCCCATAATGCTATCTCTATCCCCCAAAATTTTTCACTTATTTTGAAAATCCTAAAAACCCATGTGTGATTTGTTGCTGTCTGCCACCTCTGACAGAAACATGGAAGTTGCACAGCTCTACACTATTGTCAGAAACATTGTGGGCAAGAATGCCATGATCCTCCGGTATCTGTAGCGTCGTAAGAAGAGCCACAGGAAACGTGACAGTTTCCTGGAGTCTGATTGCTGGGGACATAGTTCAAGATTGTTGGTGGCATTCTCTGAGCAGCTGCAAATGGTGGAGTGTCATTTGTGGGCCTGAAAAATGAACACTGACTCATGAGATTGCATTGTAATGCTGGCTTTGAATGACAAGCAGTGGCTGCAAAACTGTCATATGCACTAGGCCACATTCATTGATGTGTGTGCAGACCTTGCCCCAGCCTTCCAGTACAGACACACCAGAATAAGAGTTGCACTGACCATGGAGAAGCAAGCGGTGATCGCGCTGTGGACTTGCAGTGCCAGATTGCTACTGGTCAGCGGGAAATAATTTTGGAGTTGGAAAATCCAACTGTGGGGTCCATTGTCATGCTAGCATGCAGGACTATTAATCATCCCCTGCTATGCAGGACTGTGAGTCTTGGCAATGTGCAGGACATGATGGATTTGCCACAATGGGGCTCCCAAACTGCAGTGGAGTGATAGATGGCACGCATGTCCCTATTTTGGCACCAGACTGCCTTACCACAGAGTATATCAACAGAAAAGGCTATTTTTTTGGTTCGGCAAGTGCTGGTGGATCTCTGGGGACATTTCTCCAACATCAGTATTGTCTGGTCAGGGAAGGTGCATGACACTGGCATCTTTAAGAGCACAGGACTGTTCAGAAACCTACAAGCAGGGATTTTCTTTCCCAACAGGCAGATTACCAGTGTGCCAATAGTGATCCTGAGGGACCCAGCCTAACCCGTGCTCCCCTGGCTCATGAAGCCGTATACCAGCCTATTGCAACAGCACCAAGGAAAGATTCAATTACTGGCTCAGCAGATGCAGGATGACAGTTGAATGTGCTTTTGGTAGGCTGAAGGGATGCTGGCATGTTTACTCACAAGCTTGGATCCCAGTAAGAAAAATATCCAAATAGTTGTAGCTGCCTGCTGTGTACTGCATAACATCTGTGAATCAAAGGGGGAAAAGTTGCCACCAGGGTGGAGGTGGAGCAGCTGTCTGTTGAGTTTGAACAGCCAGATACAAGGGCTATCAGAAGAGCTTAATGTGGAGCTGTGCAGCTCAAAGAGGCTTTGAAAGAGGACACTAACAATGAGCCCCAGCAATGCATTGTGGTGTACTATGCTTTATTGAGCTCTGAAGTTAGGAACCGAGTGATGCTTGGCAAACATCTAAGAATGTAACCGTGCCAGTGCACCTATTAATATTGTGGTGTTTGCTGTACATTTATGATTATTACATTCTGTTGGTCACTGATCCTATGAGTTGTGTCGAAGTATACAATCACATGTTAAGTGGGTGCTTTCAGTACTGCCAGCCATTCTGCCGGATATGTTGGGAACTAATAAAGATAATTCATCTTCCAAACAGTAGAGCTTTTTTGAGTAACAAACACTTTAACAACATTTTGTGCAAGTTAAAAGCAAGTACATTAAAACCTTACTCAATTTATGGAACTGGGCTTAAAGAAGGAGAAGGAACATTCTTTTCCATTTTAGCTACACATACACTGACCTGAGAGACCCAAGGCTAATGTATGTGAAGCTGTGGTTGTCCTTAACGTACCCCGGTATGGAGATGTAAGGATAGGGATGTGGCTCCTGCTGCCATGTGGAATGTTGGTGAGTGGGGAATGTAGAGAGATGCTGAAATTGAGTTCTCCATGAACTTCAAAGGGAGACAAGTCCAGGATTGTTGAACCTGTACGTCCACAAAAACAGCTATTGAGTATAGGGTGATGGCCTTGAACACTGGCATCATTTTTCACAGGGTGAGGGTGATTTTAGCTGGTATCTCACTCCTGAGGGTAACAAAGACACAGAGAGCACAGCTGTTGCTGGCATCCCAAAGCCGCCCTGGCCCATGTACTGCGCCATATACTGGTGCCTGCTGAAGTTATCACCAACTGGTGTGGGAAAGTGTCTTACCACAGAGGAAGAAATAAGGCTGCCATCCCCAGGAGCCTTCAGGAGACGATTACAGAGTGCCTCCATGGAAGTTTCATCGAGATCTCACTTTGTTCATAAACAAACTGCTCTTCCCATCTCCCCCCTCACTCACCCTCCGCCCAACTCTGTAGGAGAATGAAAAGCTGATAACTCTACCTCTCTTTACTCATACTAGAAGAGGTAGTGGTACAACAAATTCATGAAACGTCTATAGCGGTGTCCTGCTAAGTTGGGGGTGTTATCATTGTAATGGAAAATATATTTATACACTTACCTGAGGCTCCTTCCCCTGCATCGGGCTCATCTGTGCTCAGCTGCCAGGATTGACTAGACTGTGGAGTCTCAAATGGATCCTGACTTGTGGCATAGCTGGACCCCTCAGTCACATGTCCCCCATCCTCCTCCTCTTCCTCACTGTTCATGGCAGGGGTCTGTGACTCAGGGTCCAAAAAGGTAGCCACAGTGATCTTGCAGGATGGTGGAGTCTCCATCAAATATGGTGAGCAGCTCATTGTAAAAGTGGCAGGTCTGCGGCTCAGCATCGGATTGACTGTTGGCCTCCCTGGCCTTCTGGTATGCCTGCCTCAGTTTCTTCTCTTTCATGGAGCACTGCTGCTGATTCCTGTCATACCCCTTTTCCTGCATTCTACATACAATTTGCTCATCAATGTCCACATTTCTGTGGCTGGTCCATAGCTGTGCATGCACAGCCTTTTCTCCCCACATGCCCAGGAGCTACAATATCTCCTGTCTACTTCAGAGCGTGTGGGTATCTGGTGTGGTCAGCTGTGATGAGTTTACATTGGTGGGAGACAAATTTAAGTGTAAACACACGCACAGCTAAGTTGATGCAAGGTGGCTTACACTGACCTAACACTGTAGTGTAGATCAGGCCGCCCTGATGCCCCTTGGTTCTCAGATATTTTTATTGGCTGATATTCAATCTATCGTACTCAAATTCTTTCAAAGGAAAAATAAATGCATGCAATATGTTCTGTAGTACTGTCTATGAACAAAACTCTAGCAATGTGTCGTCATTCTCAGGAGATAGCTTGTTAGTTAAACATAAACAGCCTGCTCATCCTCCTCCTCTGTTTTTATTCCCAGCATCTACTATAAATGCCATATAAATTGCATCTTTTACATTATTTATTATATTGGCATCTTCATCTTTGTAAGTTTTCATAACTGATTTAATTTGACTGAATTGGTCTGTATCTGTTTATTTCTTTCTGATTTTATATCGTTGCCAATTTTTAGCTTAGTCATGATCTTACCAGTTCCCTGTGGGTCAATTGTTCTGCTCATAAATAAATAACTCCTGCACTGGTTCTTCTTTCAGTGCTTGCTCATGTCGATTCCATTTTAGGTGTGCATGCGCCCACGAGTGCGGTCGTTGAAGATTTTTGCCTTAGCGGTATCCGTAGGGCCGGATGTGGTGCCCTCTCGAGTACTGCGCTCATGTGCTGGTATATCAGGTGCCGCCAGCCCTACGCCCTCTCAGTTCTTTCTTATCGCCCATGGTGGTTAGTCGGAGCACTTTTCCTTGCTTAGCAAGGGCTAGTGGTTTTCGTCTTTAGGCTTTGTATATAGTTAATTCTTTAGTAGTTAGTATTAAGTAGGTCCATGGTCAGGAGCCTTCCTGCCAGTGCTGTTGATTCACAGGGTCCTTGTAAAAGTCAAGCAAGACAGAGCAAATATTATCCCGGTAGCCCCCGCATGGCCTTGCCAGCACTGGTTTGGCATGTTGCTGAGCCTTTCGGCAGCCGCCCCACTACACCTGCCTCTGCTGTCCCAGAACCACGGCAGTCTGTTGCACCTGAACCTGGTGGTACTGCACTTGATGGTTGGCTACTGCATGGCTAAGCGCGGATGAACGGGCATGCTCGACCCCATGTTCAGCAGTCCTTCTGGGCAGCAGGAAACCCTACACCAGGGTGACCTATCTGGCAAAGTGAGAAAGGTTCATGTGTTGGGCCTTGGAGCGGCATATTCAGGCCTCAGAGGCCTACCTGCAGGACATCCTGGATTATCTGCTGCACCTCAAGCTCCAAAACTTGTCCCTCTCTTTGACCAAGGTCCACCTGGCCACCATTTCAGTGTTCCATCCGCCGTACCAGGGCAGGTCTATCTTCACCCACCATATGATGGCACAGTTTTTGAAGGTCTGGAGCACCTCTATCTGCACGTCCGGGACCTAGTTCCCCCCTGGGACCTGAATCTTGTGCTGTCAAGGCTCATGGTATCTCCCTTTGAGCCTTTGGCTTCCTGCTCTCTCCTGCTTCTCTCCTGAAAGGTTTCGTTCCTGGTCGCGATAACATCGGCCTGCAGGATGTCCGAGATCAGGGCGCTCACCTCGGAGCTGCCCTATACGGTCTTCTACAAGGACAAGGTCCAGCTGCGCCCACACCTGACATTTCTGCCTAAGGTCATTTCCCGGTTTCATACTGGCCCCGACATATACTTACCAGTCTTCTTTCCAAAGCCTCATGCATCAGATGAGGAATGCGGGCTACACACCCTGGACATCCGGAGGGCACTGTCCTTCTACACAGATAGAATGAAGCCGTTTCGTAAGTCAACACAGTTGTTCGTTGTGGTGGCAGACAGGATGAAAGGTTGCCCAGTGTCTGCTCACAGGATCTCATTCTGGATCACGGCCTGTATCTGGTACTGCTATGAGCTGGTGAAGGCAGCTATTGTGATAGTACGCTCGACAAGGGTACAGGCATTCGGCAGCCTTCCTGGCACAGGTACCGATCCAAGAGCTCTGTCGGGCCACTACCTGGTCATCCATCCACATATTCGCTTCTCATTATGCACTGACCCAGCAAGTTTGAGACAACGCTGGCTTTGGCAGAGCAGTGCTGAAAGCTGCAAGACTGTGAACTATGAGCCCAGCTCCGTTGATACTACTTGTGAGTCACCTAGGTCGGAATCGACATAAGGAAGCACTTGAAGGACCAAAAACGGTTATCAACCTTTTCATACCTGTTGTTGTTTGAGATGTGTTGGTCATGTCCATTCCATTACCTGACTTCCTGCCCCTCTGTCGGAGTTGTCGGCAAGAAGGAATCGAGAGGGCGTAGGGCCGGCGGTGCCTGATATAACAACACCTGAGCATGGCATTCAAGGGGGCACCACAGCCAGTCCTACGGATACCACTAAGGCAAAAATCTCTGATGACTTTACACGTAGACGAACGTACACCTAGAACGGAATGGACATGAGCAACACATCTTGAAGAACAACAGTACGAAAAGGTGGGTAACCGTTTTTTATGGAAATCTAGTCTCATCATATTTAGGGTTTTATCATTTACCTCTTTAGCATAATGTATAGCAAATTGAGGAATATACCATTGCATTTCTGAATTTTGACCAAATTATTACATTTCATGACTATCTAGTTAATGTATTTGTTCCTTAGATGATTATATGTACTTCCTTCCTTCCTATAAAAAGAATATCATCCCAATGAGCAGCAAAACTCTGAATGTTGCAAAACCATGTTTTAGTGTATAGAGAGCCCCCACTTATCAAGAGTGGAGTTTGTGTTCTGGTGATGCTACAAGGTAGAGAATGGCAAAAACTGAGTCTAGTTGCTGTCTTTAAATCAGAGGAAAATACAAAATGTAAACTGATGCATGTTACAATAGAAAGAAAAAGCACAAATATTAGCAAAGCAATTGCTCTGAGAATGAAATGATGGTTTAATACACTGACGGGTTCTTTAACCATATGTAGGAAACTTGAAATTTCCTTTCTGGCACTTAACTCAAACTTTAGATGCCTCTTTGCTGCACAGGGAATCCAAATCATGATAAACACGGGGTATGACTCTGCCTAAGGCAACCAAAAGGTAAGGGTGATTTCCCAGTCTTTAAAGGAGCACCCCCTTTTCTGGATACTACTGGATCACCCCTGCCAGAGATGAGTTATTTCCAGTACTGGGTTATTACCAAGTTAGGGGGTGGTTTTGTCACATGGGCCAGATGTCCACTACATAGTATCCTGTTCTTTACTATAATTTCAACCACTTTGCCTGGTACTGAAATTAGGTTTTCCGGCCTGTAATTGCCTGGATCACCTCTTGAGCCTTTAAAAAAAATTGGTGTCATGTTAGCTATCCTCCAGTCATCTTGTACAGTAGCCGATTTAAATGATTGGTTACATATCAGAGTTAGTAGTTCGACAATTTCATATTTGAGTTCCTTCAGAATTCTTGGGTGAATACCATCTGGTTCTGTTTTATCAATTTGTTCCAAAACCTCCTCTAATGACAACTCAATCTTTGAGTACATGATTGTGCGTTAGCTGAATTCAACTGATTAAGACCTAGTTAGGAACAAATAGTTGCACAGTATGTCTAATGGTTAGAGCAGAAGAGTCGGAGTCAGGAGGTCTGGGTTCAATCCCTTGCTCTGGAGGATGTGTTGACATTGAGCTTCCTCTTACCATTTCACTACTACCTGGTCAGCTACGCTCACAGTAGATTGGTGGTAGTTTTAGCATGGACAAGGTACCACTATTTTTACCACTGTTTCATCTAACCCTGCTCAGTGGAAATCTAGATGGCATGATGGTAACAACGCTGGCAGCCAACAGCACTTTGTCTACACTGGAGCACCCACTTGTTGCCATCAGTGGAGCTGCACTAGTATTAATGCAATGGTGGAAGAGAGTAAGAAAAAGTAGAATGTAGGCAAGGCCACAGGGTGATCTCAGGTAAAGCACTTAACCTCTGTGTGCTTCAATTTGTCCATCATTAAAATGGGGATAGCAATTCCTACCTCCCTTACAGCTGTCTTGTAAAGTGCTTTGGAATCTTCAAATGATAGAATCGTAGGACTGGAAGGGACCTCGAGAGGTCATCTAGTCCAGTCCCCTGCACTCATGACAGAGCTAAGTATTATCTAGACCAAAGAAAGGGATGACATAGCTACAATATTATAAAATAAACTTGGTGCACAGAATTATTAGTGGCAGACTACAACTTTTAAAAATATCTTTGTGGAAGGAGGAAAAGAGGGAAAGGAAAGGTTCTAAAAGGTACTACAAGGGAAACTCAGCAGGAATTTACTATGCTTCAGTGAAAATGAGGAAAATTGAAGACAATTGACCACAGTGTGCTTACAAAAGTAACCACAAAAATTAATTGCAATAGAAAAGAAAAACTGAAGACAGCAAAACAGGCTTTTATATGGCAGGAGTTGCATCCTGAAGGAAAAAAACAAGGGTAGCAAGATGATGGTATTTGCTATGTGGGGGTTAAGGTGATACATATTAAGTCTCCTTGTAACTCCTAAGGGGACAATGCAACAAAATGTTTAACCAAAAAAAAACTTTACTTGAAAACTTGGTAATAAGTAGATAAAATTTGGAACCAGGTCATATTCGTACTAAAGTGAATGGGGCTTTTGCCATTCACTTTAATGAGAGCAGGATTAGACCCTTGAATAATGACTTGGTTAAGAAATACACAATGTAATTGTGAATTTCTGAAAAATAGGAACTCAGAATTACTTAATTAAAAATAAGCACTTGAACAGGCCCTTGTGAAGTGCACCCTAGGGTATCTATAGAATTTTCTAAACAGCTAGTAATTATTTTTTAAAAATCAGAGAATTGGAGAGGCATCAGGGGACTGGTAGAGTGTGAGCATATCACAGGTCTTTAAAAATGGAATAAAGAGTAACTCTGGAAACCACTGTCCTATGAGCATAACTTTCAGGCTCAAAGAAATGGAGTAACTATTCAAAGAAAAAAAAAGTACTTGCATAGAGGTGAATAGCATCATGGGATCAGATATAACAGAATAAATCAAGTTAGACAAACTAGATAGCCTTTTTGGTAGTTTTTTTCGTAGACAAAGCTAGAAGATATACAGAATATAGAGTTACATTTGGACTTCAATAAGGCATTTGATACAGTGCTGCATGATAGCCGAAGGGAAATAATGAATCCAGTTGGTCTGAGCAGAAATACGATTCAATGGATCAAAAGCTCATCACTGAACGACAGCAAGTAATTATAAATAAGGCTGCGTTTATGTCACGGAGGTCATGGAAGTCATGGAATCCGTGACTTCCAGAGACCTCCATGCAGAGCCGTCCCTAGGGCGGTGCGGGGCCCAGAACATAAGCGCTGAGTTTCTAATCTGCGGGGGGGTGCTCCCCTCCCTGGCTCTGCCTAGGCCCCCTCCCGCCTCTTCCCTGCCCAGTTCCGCCCCCTCTCCCGAGCACACCGCGCCCTCGCTCCTCTCCCTTCACCCCCAGCACCTCCTGATGCCACGAAACATCTGATCTATGGTAGATGCTGAGAGGGAGGAGGAGGCGCTGATCAGCGGAGCCTTCCAGCAGGCAGGAGGCGCTGTGGGGAGGGGGAGGTTCTGGTAGGAGGGCTCCTTGCCTCGCCTCGCCTCACCTCCCCACCCGCCTCCTGCGGGGCCCCCCAAAGCATGGGGCCCCCCAAAGCATGAGGCCCAGAGCAGTCTCCCCGATTCGCCATACCCAAGGGAGGGCTCTGCCTCCCTGACATTCTCTGCTTCAGCCCCGGGGCTGCAGCACTCTGGAGCTAACAGCCAGTGGGGCCCTGGCAGGGTTCCAGTGACAGCAGTGGCAGGGGGCTCCCTGCAAAGTTCCAGGGACAGGTGACAGACTCCTGAGGGGGCCCTCCTGAGGGTTCCAGCGACAGGTGACAACCTCACACAGGGGAAGGGGGATGCCTCAGGCAAACACCTGGGGTGTCCCGTTTTCTCTTTGGGAAATATGGTCTCCCTGCAGCTCCCAGCTGCCGTGGGCGGATGGGGAACCCCACAGCTCCCAGACACCACGGTGGTGGGGAAAACCATGGAGCTGCAGCAGCAAAAGTCAGACAGTTCACTTTTCCGTGAATTTTTGTTTATTGCCTGTGACCTATCCATGATTTTTACTAAGAATAACCATGACAAAATCTTAGCCTTAATTATAAATGATAGTCCACATAGCCGAGGATAAGCTTTCCATGGGGTCCTAAAAAGATTGATGTATGGTCCTATTTTGTTCAATATCTTCATAAACTATCTGTAGGGTAATGAACTAATTAAATTTGCAAATGATACTAAACTAGGAAGAGTGATAAACAATACAGGGGATATAGAAAAATTATAAAAGGATCTAGAGGTTCTCTAAAGATCTAGGATTAATAAAATGAGGTTTAACTTGTGTAAAAGCAAAATAATAAATTTAAGGAATGAGATTTCTAAACAGCAACACAATCTCTTGAGGACACTGTGTTCATAAACCAATAAATAGATTACATGTAAATAGAAGTATAGGATTTTTGTTTGACTGACCTCCTCTTCTTCCAAAGTTTGTTCAGGTTTTATAAAGGAAAACTGACCTTCACATCAGAAAATTGAAATTTCAAAAGAAAAGAAGCATCTTTAAGTGGCATGAATACACTGCTAATTAATTTGGCATCTTCCTGTATGTCTGAGGTGAGCAGAATGGGTACCGTTTTCTTTTAATTGCTTACAGTGCTCACACTGGGATGGAAATTGGATATCCAGATTACAGAATAGGGGTTCAGTATTTTGGGTCAGGTGTCATGTATGTCATTTGAATAGGAGGGCCAGATTAAGTCATACATACTATATAGGTTTGTATATAGGTTTGCTCTCCCCCAGCCTGAAACAACACTTCAAGATGTGTGCATCTCAATGGAGAGTTAACTACACCTAGGAGTTGTGAACCCTGCAAACAACCACTTCAGCAGAGGACTCTATATGTGGCCAGCCCACCTACCCAAGTAGGTACACCCTGGCTGCCAAGCTAAGTACTGGGGGGAGGGACAGGGGCTGCTGCCACCTCTGAGGGAGGGAGATGGGACTCTTAGTGCTGCACCTCAGGGGAAAGGGTCCTCTGTTGCCATTCCTGGAGGACGAAAGGGGACCCATGCCACTGCCCCTGTCTCTTTGAGTGGAAATAGGGGCTTCTTTCCATTCCAAGCAAGAGAGTAAAAAAACACAGGAGCCTCATGTCATGGCATGTCTAGGGCCCTTGTGTTCATGCTATTTTGACTGTGATGTGAAAACTAGGCTTTCTTATGCCATAAATTAATTGTACCCAGGCACACCTTATATTAAGAGGTCTCAAATTTTCTTCTTGTGATGCTATCAGCTGTCAAAGTATCTGGCTTTTACCCTAATCTCAAAGTATTTTGTGATTACATCCCCCACAATCCTTTGGAATGATATCCCATAAACCATATTGTTACAATGTAACTGCTGCTAAAGATGAAGAATGACTGTAAGATAGCAAATATTTATTCCCAGGTAAATAAAATATAACATTTGATTAATAGCTGTTAGGGTCCGTCCTAAATGCAGGACCCTACCTTTGATGCTTTCCACATTTCTGTACTTAATTTTTTTATCCTAATAAAACGGAAATACCAATATAAACAGAAAACGAATATAAAATCCCTTTCTTCCACTCCCCTGCAAGCCATCTATGTAGCTTCTGTGCACTCTCTGCTTCCACAGCCCACTGCATAATAAATAGATGCCTCTCTTACCTGGGGGCAGGGAAGACCTGGGAATTTGGGGTCATGCCATTGCCTGGAAAAGATTTTTTTTTTCCAACTGTAAATGAAACCTGAAAATATGGAAAGGAATTGTTTTCTAAATTACAAAAATTCAGTTGCCCCACGGAGCCCCCTGCCCCACTCAGCCTCTGAGCCCACTGAACTCACAGTGGTGCCAACTGTCATGATTTGTCCTGGGTCTCTTGATAATTATTGTTTTCCTTAAAGGCGCAGCTCCTGGAGTCAAGTGTGTGTGGGGGGGTGATTATTTCAGCCTTCATTTTTAAAGGAAAAAGTACATTTCTAGCCCTGATGACTGTGGAGAAATCTTCAAAATGTGACCCCAGTGCATCCTAAAGGCTCAAAGAGCAGAAGGTAAAATAAAAAGACCAAATCTGTTGTTTTTATATAATGTCATGATTTTAAAGCCAATCTCATGGTTTTTGGTGAGTCTGACTCATGATGTTTGAACATTTGGGGTTGGCAATACTGGTAGTGGTAACCTAGCATATGAAAAGCAGAGCACAGTAATGAGAAGGAAAGGGTACACAATCTCATTTCCCCCCATGCTTCCTAATCCTTGGATGGGACTGGCTTTTCTGCTAGGAAGCATGTGTGTAGAGGGTATGTGCCCAGATCACAGGAGGGCAGTGTGAATTTTTCTTTTAACTGGAAACCCTACACCAACAGCATTGTGACCCACCTTGAAAGTCATGGCCCCCAGGCTAAGAAACAGCAGCGGAGATGATTTACCATAGCCAGAAAAACTGTGTGACATGTCTCACGTTTCTCTGATACACGTGACACGTGCTACCAAATGCTGCCTCCGCTACTGCATAAAGTTGCAGTGCATAACAGGCGCGCTTCCTCATTCAGCTGTATAAATCACTGTCTGGAAATATCCTGTTACTCTGTTGGTGAAAATGCTAAAAGCTAGCTAGATTGATGTTGTGGCAAAATCTCTGCAAGCTCTTGCAGTCCTAGGTACACAGCACTGTACTGTCTCTAATATTGTACTACCACTGTCAGCCCTTCCCTTACGTAATGTTGACCCATATTTGTGGTATGTGACATTTTTGCTAAACACTGTCTGGGATAATCTGTCATGGAACAAACTTTCTGCTTATATGCTGAGACTTTGTCTTCTTTGACAAACATAAATGGGCTTGAGTGTTACTCCTTATTAGGAGGACAACCACAGCACCGTACTTTCTCAGGTAAGAGAAATATTAAGGAAAGTGCTGTGTGCTTTGAGACACTTTGGGACAAATTATTCCCTGAAGTGATTCCATTAAAGTCAGTGGAGTGGCCCTAGGGATGAATTTGTCCCCTGGATTTTAAAAAATGCTTTGATGCCCGTCCTTTTATGGGGCTGGCTATTGGCTGTACACTGGCAAGTATTTTTGAAGTGCCCTCAAAATGCTGCCACAGCCAGATCCAGAGAGTGTGTGCTCCATGCTTCTGAAAAGAAGAGCTGTGGTAGGTTTGGCTGCCCTAATAATGCACTGAGGTCCACCAGTATTTGTGGCTTAACCATTCTTTTCTTCAAAAAGGCATACTAGTTTTGGTATAAAAATGGATATAGATAGACTGGAGGCTGTTTGCTAAAAGGCAGCTGAGAGGCTAATGGCCTTGGGGGAATTGGAACACACCCAAGGCTGGCTGTTCTCAGAGCTCAGTACAAAATCCATCTTTGCTCAAAAGTTTTCCGTAGGTAACAGAAAAGGGGAATGGGGGGGAAGAGAAGGAAGTAAAGACCTGTGTGGGAGGGGTAATGAGGCGAGGGGAAATAGGAATTCTCCAGGTATTCAAGAACAGGAACAACTTCAAATTAACTGTAAATTGTAATACTGTGTTTGAGAACTAGGTAATATGATTGTGGGGGCTGTATAAATGTCTTTCATCGCTGTAGAAATGAATTAATAGAGGAGGAGAGATTGAGAGACTAAAGAGCATCAACTTTAAGGAATGAAAGAAGTTCTTCAGGGTGGTGCAGGAAGGAAATATCTGGAGCAATTACGTGAAACTGAAGTAAGTAAAACTCAGCCTTGAAATCAGGAGAGTTTTGTGCAGTATGAACAGTTACAATAGCATGGAGCAGGGATGGCCAACCTTTGGCTCATCACGAGTATTTGCATAAATGCAGAGTGAAGTGCAACATGGGTAGTTGTCCTACTGTGCAACTAACCACCATCCAGCATGGGGTGTACTGACAAGATTTTGCAATGCCTCTTGGGGCTGAAACAAATTGTGCAGGGATGACTGATACCATGGGTTACACTTCCCATAATGCAGTGTTTTTCCTTCCTATAATTTCAACTGCAATCCATAATATTTGATACCTCTTTTCAAAATGCCTGCAAACCCACGCATACCTCCTCACTGTCTGCCATCTCTGACAGAAGCATGAAGCCTGCACAGCTCTGCACTATTGTCATGAGTAAGACTACGTTTTAGTCACAGGTATTTTTAGTAAAAGTCATGGACAGGTCACGGGCAATAAACAAAGAGTCACGGCTCCATGACTTTTACTAAAAATACCTGTGACTAAATCTTACCTGCTGGGAGGGGGACGCTACTGAAGACTGCTGCTGTGGGGGTGGCGGTGGCAGCCCGGGACCCTGCCGCTGCTGGTCCGGGGGGGAGGTGCGGGCCTCTCTCCTATCCCCCAGCAGCACTCTTCAGGAGCTCAGGCCCCTTCCCCGCCGCCACCACCAGTCCGGGTGGGGGGACGGGCCCGGGCCTTCCCCCCCCCACTGCTGCTGCTGGTTGGGGGACGGCCTGGGGCTCCACCATCACTAGGGCCCGGGGCTGCACCGCAGCCAGTCTGGGTGGGGGGGGGGCTGGGGCCACGCGGTTGCCGCTGCTGGTCTGGGGGTGGGGGGGTGGCCCGGGGCCCCTCTGCCACTGCTGCTGGTCCCAGACCGCTGCTTCAGGGCAGCGAATGGGACCGGCTGCCAGAGCAGCGACCAGTGCGGCTGGTCCCCAGGCTGCTAGGGTGGTCGTGGGGTCAGTCACACCTGCGCTGCAAAATTCATGGGGGTCACGGAAAGTCACAGAAGCCGTGACTTCCATGACCTCTGTGACTGATTCGCAGCCTTAGTCATGAGCATTGCAATACAAGGTGATTGATCCTGCAGTATTTGTGGAGCTGCAGGGAACATGATTCCTTGGAGGCTAGATTTCTGTGGGACATGGAAAAAAACAATTCAAAGTTGTTGGTGGCATTCATGGAGTAGTTGCAGATGGTGGAGTGATGGTTCTGGGCCTGAGAAACAAGCTCTTACTAGTGGGTCGCATTGTCATGCAGGTTTGGGATGATAAAGTAGTGGCTGCAGAACTTTTGGATACACATTCCTGGCAACATTCCTGGATCTGTGTGCCGAACTTGCCCCAGCTCTCCAGTGCAGTGACACCAAAATGAGAGCCATGCTGACAGTTGAGAAGTGAGTGGCGATTGCACTGTAGAAACTTGCTACACCTGTTTTGTGAATGGTCAGTCAGGAATCAATTTGGAGTCAGGAACTTCACCACGGAGCAGTTGTCATGCAAGTGTGCAGGGCCATTAATCACCTCATGCTACTCAGAACTGTGACTCTGGGCAACGTGCAGGCCATAGTGGATGGTTTTGCAGCAACGAGGTTCCCATTTGGGGTTCCCAAACGGCAGTAGGGTGATAGCACCCAGATCCCTATTTTAGCACCAGACCACCTTGGCACAGAGTACATTAACAGAAAGGGCTACTTTTCTATGGTAATGCAAGCGCTGGTGGATCACTGTGGATGCTTTACTGACATTGGTGTGGGCTGGTCAGGGAAGGTGCATGACACGCACATATGACAATACACAGGACTTTTCAGAAAGCTGCAAGCAGGGATTTCCTTTCCCAACCAACGGATTACCATTGGGAATGTTGAAATGCCAACAGTGATTTTGGGAGACCGAGCAAACCCCTTGCTCCTGTGACTCATGAAGCCATACACCAGCCACCTTGACAGCACCAAGAAGCGCTTCAACTACAGGCTCAGTAGGTGCAGAATGACAGTTGAATGTGCCTTTGATCATCTGAAGGGTTGCTGGCATTGTCCATTTACGAAACTGCACCTCAGTGAGGAAAAAACATCCCAATGGTTATTGCTGCTTGCTGTGTCCTGCATAATATCTGTGAAGCAAAAGGGGGAAAGTTTCTGCTGAAGTGGAAGGTGGCAGTGGAGTGGCTGTCTGCTGAATTTGAATGGCCAGATATAAGGGCTATAAAAAGACTTCAACAAGGAGCTGTATGGCTCAGGAACATTTTAATAGTGAGCCAGAGCAGTATGTGTTGCTGTAGTGTGCTCTACCTGGCCTTGTTCTTTTGGAGCCCAGTATGAATCTTGCAGTGAGTGCTGTGTGCATAAGAATATAATACTGCCAATGCACCTATTAATATTGTTTGAGAACGATGTTATGGGTTCCATGTCAAAATGAAGTAACAGGAGATTTGGGGGTGTCAGATCTGCTCTGCACCAGCCAGTGTATGTTGTGACCTAATAAAGATGAATTATGTTCCAAAAAATAGAATTTAATTCTGTAACATGAACCAGGTAACTAAAACACATTTAGAACTTTATAAAACTTAAATTGAGTTGCTTTAATTTATTATGAAGGGGTAAGAACAGTCACTTCCATTTTCAAGTACACCTACACCAACCATGTCCTTTTCACAAGTCAGTATATGTGGAGCTTTGATTGTCTTTAATGTCCCCTGAGGTGGAGTGGTAGGGGTAATGCAGTGATTCCTGATGTCACGTGGAATGTTGAGGAGGGAGGTGTAGGGACATCCTGACATTGAGTTGTCTGTGGGCTGCAGAGCGGTGAGCATGGGATTCTTGGACCTGCAGGTCTACAACAGCATCTTTCTTTGCTGCCTGAGAGGTCCCATTATGTTCTGGGGACTCTCCCTCTTCTTTCCTTGCTTGGATTCCTAGGCTTTTTTCCTCTCCACTCTTTCCATCTCCATGCTGTCTGCAAGGGTCAACCTCCATGCCCTGGTCTCATTCTCTGATGCAGCACAGGCTTGCAGCCTCTCCTGGAACGTGTCAACCTGAGTTCTCTTCTTTCTTCTCTTTATCTGGCTCATGCCTTCTGTGGGTGTGGAGGGGAAACCCTCAAGGCTACAGTAGCATCAGCTGCAGATACAACCCAACCCGCAGAGCTACCATTGTTAGTGTATACACAACAGAAATCAAAACTTAGGATACTGAACTCACCCCCTTGATCCCCAAAAGTTGTAAGCACTACATTCTCACTTCTCCTTGGGACTGACACAGCATGGTGCCAGTCAGAGCACCAGCCTAGTGAGTATGGCTCTGGGGAGAGGAGTGTGGGGTTAGCTCACAGGCATGAGTATATGTTTATAGGACAATGGGGCTCAATACAGGCACAGTTTTCCACAGGTAGTGGTGATTTCAGCTGATATCTCACTCCTGAGGGTAACAGAGGCCAAGAAAGCACAGCTGCTGCTGGTGTCCTGATGCTGCCTGGGCCTGTATGCTGCTAGCCTGTGTACTGTAATGATGCTTGCTGAAATAATCACTGAATGACAGGAAAATATCCTACCACAGCGGAAGAAATAAGCAGTCCTCCCCAGCAACCTTTGGCAGAGGATTACAGAGTACCTCCATGAAAGTTTAATTGAGATTTCTACGGAGGATTCACGGGACATGCCAATGCACATAAACAAACTGCTCTGCGTGGTTCCCTCTGCTTAACTCTAGAGGGAAAGAAAAGCAGATAGTAACTCTATCTCTCTCAAAAAGAAAAGGAGTACTTGTGGCACCTTAGCTGTAGCTCACAAAAGCTTATGCTCAAATAAATTGGTTAGTCTCTAAGGTGCCACAAGTACTCCTTTTCTTTTTGCGAATACAGACTAACATGGCTGCTACTCTGAAATCTATCTCTCTCAGTTGTTTCACTACCTCTTCTAGCAGAAGTTAAAAGAAAAAAAAAAAAGGTAAATCAACAGATGTATCCTGCTACTCTGGGGGTTCCATCCCTGTAATTTCAAAACAACCTGCATACTTACCCAGAGGTTCCTTCCCCTGCATCAGACTTGTCCGTGCTCAAGTGTCAGGACTGGCTGGACTGCGCTGGAGTCAAAATCATATCCTGGCTCACTGCATGGCTGTATCCCCCCTCACCTGTCCCCCATACTCCTCTTATTGCTCGTCCACTCTTCCTCCTCGCTGTTCATGGCGGAGGCTGTGATTCAGGCTCCTCCAAAGCATCCACAGGGCTCTTGCGGATAGTGGTGGGGTCTCTGCTGAGGATGGCACACAGCTCTTTGTAAAAGCAGCAGGTCTGCAGCTGAGCACCAGATAGATTGTTGGCCTCTCTCGCCTTCTGGTACGCCTGCCACAAATCCTTAGCTTTCACATGGCACTGCTGCTGGTCCCTCTTGGAGCCCTTCTTCTGCATGCCCCGAGCAATCTGCTCAGAGAGATCGATGTTTCCAGGGCTGGAGCAGAGCTGTGCCTGCACAGCCTCTTCTCCCCACAGACTCAGAAGATCCAACATCTCCTGTGTACTCCAGACAGGAGTGTGTTTGCAGTGTGTAGCTGCCATGGTCAGCTGAGCAGTTGCACACAACAGTGGGGAGCTGCTAGCTAGGCAATCAGGACAAGGAATTTAAAATATTTATGGGACTTTAAAGAAGAGGGGTGGCCACCTGGCCCCTGGGCAGCAGAGTTCACAGCAGTGACCAGAACGGTCACTGATGGGCATTGTGGAACAGCTCTTGGCGGCTAATAACAGTCGATGTAAGTAATGCAGTGTCTACACTGCTATTGCATCTACCTAACTACATTGCCCTTGACGCTACAGTACTTGGAGAGGTGGTGTTATTAAGTCAGTGTAGCAGGGGAGTTATGAAATTTAAGTGTAGCTGCATTTATAGCTAGGTTGAGGTAAGCTGCCTTGTGTAGACCAGGCCTGAATGTGTATAGTGCAGTGGTGGGCAACTGACAGGCTGCTGGCCTATCAGGGTAAGCCGCTGGCAGGATGCCAGACCATTTATTTACATTTGCATGGCTGCCTACAGCTCCCAGTGGCCCACCGCTGGAAGAGTGCTTCTGCAGTTCACTGTAATTTTGGGGTGGTGTTAGTAATATATTTGTTCAGAAATGGAAAATCAATACAAATACATGTGTGAGAGTAACCCTGAAATAAGAAACCACACTGTGTGGAAGAGGGCCAAAAAATACAAACCAAAACCAGAATGAAGTTTCCTATGTCCACGTAGGGCTACCTAAACTTTGTCTAGTGAGGCTAGCGGCTACATGGACTGCACTTAACTGACCTAAAATGGAGGAAATTGCACCCACCCTCACCTTTGAGTTGGAGATACAGCTTGTGGAGACACCATACCCTAATACCGCAGCTGTCCTTTTAATCCCCAGTAGCTTCTGCAGCATCACATGAAAGGGACCTGAGGTCTCTCTCTATTGTACACATGGGCTGCAGTTTTAAGACTGGAGATAAAAAAACTGGAGATAAAAGTGAATCCAAGTGCTGCAAGGGTATTTAACCCCTACTCCAACCATGATTATCATGGGGATTGTTCATAGCATTTTGGGGGGTTATTTTGTTCCTGCCCCTCCCTTGTACTCCTAGAAGGCTGTGAGGGGCCAGACCTCCCTCCCTCAGCACACAGAGCCATGTGCAAAACGCCTGAAGATTGCAAGGGCAAGGGCGTAGCAGGAATCCTGGGAGCACAGGCTGCTGGGGTGAGCTGTACCAGGAGCAGGTCAAGCCCCTGGCTGGGCTAGCTCAGGCTGGGTGGCACTTCAATGTCCCAGGGAGGCTGTTTTGCTGCCTGGCCTGGCCCTTCCTAGGATTTCTGCCTTGCTTCCCCCTCCGGCTGGGACATTACACCCACGTGTGGCAGGGGCCTGGCCACGTGAGGGAGGGGCGCTCACATGGTGTGTAGTGGGGAATGCTTGGGGCTGGCCGTGCGCGCTTGAAGGTGAGGCGGGGGCCTGTCGGTGTGAGGAGGGAAGGAGTGAGGGGTTGGGGTGAGTGGAGAGGAAGGAGGGGGTGCGCTGGGGAGGGCCGAGCGGTGCAGAGGGGAAGGGAGGAGATGGGGTGAGTTGGGGAGCGGTGCAGAGGGGAAGGGAGGGATGACGATGGGGGAGTGGATTTCCTCGCCTGGGAGCCAGGTCCTGGCAGGCGGGGAGCTGTGCACTGCCAGGGCTGGTCTGTGAGCTCCGGAGGAGATGGCGCCCGGAGTGTCAGCCGCGGGGACCAGGGCTGCAGCCTCCCCGCCCAGCGCTCCGGGGTGAGCCCGGCCTGAAGCCGCTGCTCGCTGCCCCGGGCCTGGGGGGACAGGCTGCAGGACCCCTCCCCCCGCGGGGCGGTGGCGCCCGGGGAATGGGGCGGGGGGCTTGGTGCTGGCGCAGCTGGGACTGCCGCGCCGCCAGAGCCGTCGCATAGGCAGCGCGCGGGAGAGGGAGGCCTTCGGCCGCCGCCCGCTGCACAGCGGGGGGTTTGTCCCGCTGTGGCTTTGACTCAGCAGCCCCGGGCGGCGGCCCCTTTAAATGCAGAGCCTGGGGTGTGATGAGTGCGCGTCTCTCTGCTGCCCCCTCCCCGCTCCGCTGCAGTGACAAATCCGCTCGCTCCTGCTCTGCCTCCACCCCCTACAGCGCGCAGCTCTGCACCCACCGCGCCAGCTCGTCCGCCCGTCTCCGCCGGGAGCTAGAGCCGCTGCCCGCCGTGCGGCCGCCCGCAGAAGCCAAGGGAGGAGAAGGAGAAGGGGACAATGGAGGTTCCGCGCCTGGATCGCAGCAGCATGAGCAGCCCCACCAGCCCTTGCGAGGATGTGATCAAGAATCTCAGCCTGGAGGCGATTCAGCTCTGCGATAGGGACGGTAAGTCCGGGCTCCATGGGGCTAATCCTCGCAGACGCAAAATGCTGCTGCCCGATGGAGGCTAATACAAATTAATCCCCGTGGCGTATGGTCCTTTGTTACCCCCCACCCATGTATTTGTAGTTGTAAGGACCCCCCTCCCCACACACACACACATCCTCCTGCCGTTGGAGAACAAAAGAAAAGGAGAAGGTTGCACCTTATTGGGGGAAACCCATCCCTCTTTGAAATCTTCCCTTACGATGCAGTGCATTTACCTGTGGGGCTGTCGGCTCGCCTGCTTCCCAGTCTTGCTCCTTAACATGAATGTACGTTGTGGGTTTTATTCCAAGAGAGACATTAAAGAGCTAGGGGTAGATTTGCAGCGAGAGTCGGAGTCTAGATACTGGATATTGATTGTAATGGTTTTCGTTAGCCATGATCGAGGCTGAGGCTCAAACTCCTTTGTATCGTTTTGTATCATTGGGTAGTTCTTGTACTGAACATAGGCATGGGCGTCTGCTAGCTCTCGTTGCCTAATGCAGAAACTTGTTGCCAATTCCTTTTTTTGTTTGTTTGTTTTTGAAGAATAACCCAGAGAATGAACTAACGATCTGTTTCTCAAAATGGGGTTTGGAGTGGTAACGCGAAATTGGGAAGGAAGGAGGGGTTTACATATTTCAGCACCATAGACAGATACAACCTTCATCATTCTGGGCAGTGTTTCAAAAATTGCCAAGCATCTGCACTGAATTGGCCTGGTACGTCTGGTATAATGCATGACTGATGCTATACATTTTATGTGTTAATATTAAAACCTTTGTTCTGTAC
This sequence comes from Natator depressus, assembly GCF_965152275.1. NCBI lineage: Eukaryota > Metazoa > Chordata > Testudines > Cheloniidae > Natator > Natator depressus. The sequence goes on from NC_134240.1 coordinate 75,170,372, forward strand.
ACAGAGTTCTAAGTCTAGTGCTCAGTAGAATTGGAGAAAACAGATGTGCAAGCTAAGTAGGAACAAAATTGGTGTACAATGTAGGTAGTTGTGCTAAATGGCATAGCTGGACTGTTAAACAAATGAAGTTTTGTTTTACAGTGCAGAAGCAATTTTAAGGATTAGCTGACTTGAAGTAGCCCAAACAATTATAAGGTTGTAGTGAGGAGCCAGGAAGGAACAGTTTATATACTGATGCACAAATACTGAAGACTGGAAATTATAAGTGAGGTTAATATGAATTATGTACAGTTATGTCTGACTTCCAAGAGTGACATGATACTAAAAGAACAGAGAAACTTGTGTTCAGAAAAATGACCTGAGAGTATTATCTTGCAGAACAGAATTTAGTCTTGTGTTCAGTTAACTGAATTATTCTTGTCTTCTTGCTTTGACATAAAAAAACATTAATAATTTTAACATAATTTGATAGTATTTTTCAGTTTAAGTGCTGAAAGAACAGAACTGAATTTGGCTTATTTAGTGACTTCACTGAACATCTGGGTTATTATGGTCAGAAGTTATACTGCTTGGATTAATTTAACTTTTTTTTGACAGAGATATATTTTTGCAGCAAAATTACTGTAGGTATCAATTGATTATGGAAATAATCATTCTGATTTTCTTTACTATTCTGTTAAAAGCATGTTATTGTTAAATGTTTCAGTACTTTTGATTTAACCAGACTTGATTGTCTCAAAGTTGAGGATCTGTAAAGTCTTGATTTTTTTAAAATGTTGTTAAAGAAAGTGAGAAGGTATTTCAGTAGAGCTTTCAGTTACTTTTATGGCAACATAAGAAATTCTTTTTGTTTACGTATTTTAAATTCAAGATAGAATGTGTGCTTCTATCGCTACATTTATACCTAAATCACTGGTTAGGGAAACTTAATTGTATATATATATGTGACTGGATCACAGATAAAATAAAGCTTTTGTTGTATGTTGATAGATGGAGCAGCATACTGTGACAAAATTAACTCTACAGTTACAATTTCCCCTAAATCTGAAGGAATAGATTGCTGTTGTTTGACAAAATACCCTTATGTGTGATTCCCTATATTGGAAATAAACAAATTACGTAATCTTTAATTTTTGCCTGCCCCAAACTAGGCTGATAAAGTCTGCTATGTTAATTGCTGCAGTCTTCTAATTGATTTAGCATACTGTAATTAAGCAGTGCTCAATTTTTATGGAAGAGTCTCGTGCAGACTAGCAAATCCAAATAATTAATTTTTCTTTCTTTCTTTCTTTTTTTTTTTAATCAAGAATTTCCTGTTTAAACTGTCATCACTGGAAAACAACAACTTTCATTCTGTAGATCTGGTTTTACAAGCTAATCCCCATGCGTATTAAGCCCCAATATGAGATTGCGTCATTGCTTCACGCAATACAGATCTAAATTTTAAAAAGATGCACCTGCATTGCCCCTGTAAAGTCTGCAGTTGTGTGCCTAATTGGGCACAGAATTGTACTTGAACATACTTTAGTATTTCCAACAGGTGGCACTTAAAAACCAAAAATTCATGCTTTAATGTGAACACAGAAACAAGTAGATGAGCCTGGGGACGTTGAGCTGTGTAGTTGAGAGTGCAAGAACATATTTAGGCATTTAAATTGGAAATTATATTTAACCCGTGCATTTGTGTGTATACATATTATTTGATTTATTTTAATACACCTTCTTGTAAGGCTTTTGGTGCTCATGGCAAAATGTGCCCCCATTGAAGTCAGTGAGGGTTTTCTCAGACAAAGTGTCTTACAGATAAACGTGACTTTGAATCCTTTAAAAATGTCTTTTTGTATGCAAATTATATAAAGCTAAAAGAGTGGGCACTCTTTTTAAAAAAAAAAAAAAAGTGTGGAAAAAAACCTATGAAAAATAGAACTATGCGTGTGCCAGCAGGTTCTACGTGGGTCAGCTGGAGCACAACACATTAGAGCGCTTTTGCAGTTGCACCCCTCTAATGCCTTTGGCTGGGGATTTGTAGACAAGACCTTAGTGTAAGGAAGTTTTTTTTCTCAATAGTTGTACAAAATGTCCTCTTCTTTATTCAGTTTCATCATTTTTACCATAATATTCCTCTCCTTTCCCTCCTTGTTCGTCTCCCTCAATGCTGTATACACACTTCAGATATGTGTACAGGCAGTCCTCAGACTTACGACACAATTGGTTCCTTACAATTGCGTCATAAATTGGAACTCGGAACCGCAATCTCCATTGCGGGACCGAGCATTGTAAATTCGAAACCTATAGTCATAAGTCTAATCAGGGTGTCTACGTAGACACGTTGTAAGTGCCGTTCATCATAACTTGAACATTGTAAAGTCGAGGACTGCCTATAATTGGTTATTAACCACATTAGCTGTCTTGTAGCCAAACTATACGTAATTAGCTCTTTTACTCTTTCCTCATTAATTAATCCCTTCACTCCCCTGCTCGTTTCTTTTACTCGTCTCTGAACTGCTTCCAGTTTGTCTGTAAAGAGGTGCCTGAACTGAATGAAATATTCCACGTATAAACACAGCAAGCCACATGGGGTATGTCTGCACTGCAGCGGGGAGCGTGCCTCACAGCCCAGGTAGACAGACATGCTAACTCTGCTCAGGTGGGCTTGTGCTTGGGCAGCTTGTCCATGCTGCTGCCTATTCTGCAATATCCATGCCACTATTTTTGGCATGGTAACTTGAACAGAGCTAGTGTGAGTCTCTACCCAAGCTGGGACTAGATGCCAGTTCATGCCCAGGCCTCACTGAACACTTACAGATGCATAACTAGAAATCAGTCTTGCTTACCTGTGTGAGCATTACTAAAATAAATACTAGATGTTAAGTTGATTAGAATGAGTTTATCGTTTTATAAACTGTTTGTGGGAAACTGTATGTATTCTCACTCAACTATACCCCATGTTATAGTGTGATACCTAGCATCTGCATTGTAAACCTCTGTGACTACATAACTCATCAAACTGGGAAAAAGCCTTGTGTAATGCAGATGATGGTCTGTAATAAGATGTTAAATCCTGTCCAGTAAATGCAAATGAGCCATTGTGCGAGGTCAAGGATAAAAGACTTAAGCGCATTCCTCCCCATCCCACTTCCATGAAGAAGGGATCTCCGTGGGAACGGTTTCTGTCAGCTTGATGTCTGGGGGAAGCAACCTGAATATTTTGTGATTTTTGGTGAAAGTGACCACTTACCACAAAGTCCACCTTGCCTGGGTTGCAAGATAGACTGGAGTGCCCAAGGCACTGTCTGTGACTCCATGGTAAGACTGGTATAGTGATCCAGGAGTTCACATTTGTTACTGGATTGGTGAAATCTAATTATACATACCACCAGTTTGGGTTGTCTGCCCTGTTTTTGACTGTCTGCCCTGAGATAGGCACTCGTGGTTGTGAGCCACTCCAGACAGCGTGACAGGAGGGTCTGTCCCAGCTGCAGTGTAGACACACCCACAGAGAGTGTGTGTCACTTCCCTACTCTGTAATATATCTTTGGGTTCGCAGCTCAAAACTGCATTATCTTTTTTCCCAGTTAGTCTGCAAACTTTTGTCTAATTTCTGTTCACTATTTATATTTCGGACTTTTTACTGCTTTCCATATTTCTCCCTTCCACTGAGTATGTTTGTTTCAGATTATTTTTTCCCAGATGTATTATTCCGCTTCTTCCCTAATGGAATATGTTTTGTCATTTTCTGCCCACGTTTCTAAACTCTTAAGTATTTGCAGCTCCTCCTAATTTAATATTATCTATTAATCTCATTAATGTGCCCTCTCTTCCAGATCATTAAGTAAGACGTTAATTAAGACTGGAGCTAGCCACAAGTTTCGTGGTACCCCACTAGACATCTGACCCCATTTGACACTTCGCCATTTATCCTTATCCTTTGTTTACTGTCTCAGCCAATTTTCAATCCATGTATCTGTGTTTCTGCTGAGTAAGATTTCATGAGACATGGTTTCACAATGAATCATTTTTGGGAGAGGGCATCTACTGCCTTCTGCGTCTGAGGATTAAGAATCTCAAACCATCCCATAACAGGAATCTTGGATAATCACGAGATGTTTTGTTTTGTTTTGTTTTTCTCTTTTAAATAAAAGACAGATACGCCTCTCTCCTCTTTTCTATCTGTCTCCTAGTGCTTGGTCATCTTATCTCTACCTTTAAACTTATCTCTTGTACTTTGATTATAGTAATTACATATCTGTTATCACCTCCTCCCTGTTCAGCCTCTCTGCCCTTTTTGATCACTTAAACTTGTGATTTCTTTTAGCTCTTTAAATTAAAAGTGTTGAAAAGGCAGAAGTACTTTTCTTGGGCAAGAGAAGCATCTTCAAACACATCTTCATCGCCTCTCTCTTCCTTCTTGATCTGGACCTTAATTTAGATCAGAATCTGTCCTTACATGTATCTAAATGTACATGTCAGCACTTTTTGGATTCCACCACTGGTGAATCTTCAGTCATGTTCTTATTGCCTCTCACTTTGACTGTTGCAGCTGTATTCTTATTAGCTTCTGAAAATCCAGATCTGTAGACTCCAGAGTGTGCAGAAAATAGTATTACCTACCATGTAGCACGTGCAAAAAAGTGTGGCTACATCACTTTGTCTTCAGTCCTCTTCAGTACCTCCCCATTCATTTTAGGATCTAGTTCAAGTAATACATTGTTTTTAATTTTTTCCGTAGACTTGCTCTCACCTATCTCGCTGAGCTGGACTTTCCATTGGTCCTCTCCCTTCTCTCTTTGTTCATAATACTACTGGTTTTCTCTCTCCACTCAATTGCTTCAGACAATCTCATGGCCTTTGGGGGTTTCTCTACCTCATTAATTTTCCATCTGATCTTTTTTTCAAATCTGGAAAGATTTCTCTTCTCATTTACCTGTTCCTCTTAATTTCTCTTCTTTCTTATTATGAATGATCTCTGTACAGTATGTTGGGTTACAGTTTGTATGACAGGTATTATACCCTGTTCCTATCCCCTCGTGCCAGGGACAGCTCGGGGAGTGTTACCAGGGCATCAGTATAGGGAAGAGGACCAGCCACAGGAAAAGGATATTTAGGGTTGAATCTCAGCTGCACTGTGCTCAGGCTTGGTGCGGGTGCGATGTGGGACAGGGCAAGGCAAAGCTGCTAAGCAAAGGTTACCCTCAGCAAACGTTAGAACCACAGGCTGGAAGGGTCGCTGGGCACTCTTGCTGTGCCCCAACATACACCAGAATGCTGCATATGGAAAAGGGGTAGGAAATGGGTGATGTGAAGTAGTGTAGCCAGTATCAACCAAGGACTTGCTGTGCTGGGGGACTCCTCAGCTGTCTGATTAAGGCAGCTTTAGGTCCTCTCTGTGCTACTGGAATGGAGTGAAGAGGACTTAATCAGGACTGAGGATCTGACCCATTGTGAGTGGGAGATATGTTCTCCAAAACTCATTACAGCTGGATTTTTTTCTGTCAGTCTACAAGGTACAGTGGGTAGGCCCATTGTGCTGCCAGCATACATGGCCTTCTGTGTTTTGTGTGACCTAGAAACCCACATTTAATTCTGGCTGAAGAGACCAGAATCAACCACAGATTTACTTTTCATGTTCCTGTTTGAAGTATGTTCTGAGAATATAATGCACAGACTGATTTTTCCTAATATTTAGGAACATATTAAAATTAATTGTGCCATCATTGTCAATATGATATACCACATATAATACTTCACTGTTGCAATTGAAAAGAATGGATAAAATAATTATATTGGAGCAAAAGAAAAAGCTTTCCCAATGTCAGTTTCTGAGGTATTTGTACTGTATATTGTTATGCATTGTCACACCTTTTATTTGACCTTGAAACTCTTTCTTTTAACATGTTAGACTTGGTTAAAATTCATTGTAGTGTTTGCAGTGAATCAATTTTCATTGTGGTGCTTGTAGCTGAATCATTAATCAATTTTATTTTATTGTTATCACAAAGTGTTCTTGTTTTATTTATGCTTCAATGCATAAGCTGTTTCGCATGGATGTTTTTAAAAACAACCGTTGGCTACATTGTTTTTATAAACTACTGAAGGCTTCTCTGAACCTTGACACTTTTAGCTAGTGATTAAAAAGTGAAACCATGAAGCTAGTTTGGTCTTACTTTTTTACTTCATTTTTCTGTTGTTTTACAGGTGCAAGTATTACCAGAACTGCATTCTCTCACCTAGTGTTTGGTATTGATTGACATCGGGAATTTGCTTCTCTTATGCTTGCTCAGACGGACGAAAAATGGTAGCTCTGGGAGGAGAACCATGGTTTGAGAAACTACTAGGTTCTGCACTCCAATGGACCCCACTAAATTTGTGAAAGTTGCAGGCCCCAATCCTGCAAACATGCATTGCATAACTTTACTCACCTGAGCAGCCCCATTGATTTCAATGAGCCTTCTTGCATGAGTAAATTTATGCACATCTATAAGTGTGCATGATCAGGGCCCTAATCCCGCCACCTTTTCCTATAGATTTGATTTTGTAGCGTGTACTCTTTTTTGCTTCTGCTTTATTCAAGTATATTTCTAATATTGCCTTCCCCTCTCATTCCTTTCAAGTTATTATTCAGTGGAATTTTGTCCAGGCTTGATTTCTGACTGAAGATATATTTCTGAAGGATTTTTTGTTTGTTTGTTTTTTAACATTTCATTTTTATGTGTACTCTTACCTGGAGACATCTGGAGAACAAAATTGGCAATATAAAGCATGGGTTAAATGTTTCATTGCGGGTCAGCTAAAAGAATAAATGCATCAATGGAGTGTTGCATACTGTGTTTTTGGTCCTTTCTTAACCTGATTAATGTAGCTTCTACAGAGAGAAATTATGCACGAGTTTGTACCAACTTCAGCATAAAATTCAGAAAATAGTGTGAAAGCAGATTATACTTTATGAATCTGCGAACATAAAGTAAATAATATTCAACATGCATGCTTTTAGGATGGAGTTTATTTCAGTGATTTAAAATAAAACTCACCTGGAGATGAGAGTAGATTTCAGATTTTTAATGTGTTTGATATGGTTTTTGGCTTTTAAATTTGCAGTGTCATTTTAAGAAGGACATTGGATCATGGCAATTAGAGATTGAAAAACCTATCCGTTCACAAAGTCCATTACTTTGAAGAAAAGATATAGTTTGATATAGTTTCCTGGCATAGGACACTTCTGATATGATATTAAATTTTAGTAAGAAGATTCTAGTTATTATTCAAAATTCTTATCTTTCATACAGGGTCATATTTTTAGAAACAGGACTTTACAAAAAGAACTTTATGCTGTTATATACTCTTTGAAAACATATCCATACTTTAAGGCTATTCTGTGTTCCACCAGTAGTTCGAGACATCTGAAACACTAGATAAATTTCATTTGCTTCATCTTTCTTTTCACTACCCTAAGGGTCTTTCTTTTCTCTTTCCTAAGTTTGTTAGTCTCTTAGAACAATATGGCTGTATGTAGGGTGACCAGATGTCCCGATTTTATAGGGACAGCCCCGATATGCAGGGTTTTTTCTTCTGTAGGTGCCTGTTACCCTCCACCCCGTCCCGATATTTCATACTTGCTATCTTGTCACCCTACTGTATGGACACCATCTGATGATCTATTGGATGTGTTATATATGTCTTTTTACTTCACTCTGTCATTCTGTTTAGGGAATATATGGAGTTTTTAATGTTTGGTTTGCCAGCATGTAGACGTAGAATACTTCCCAGAATACAGGGGCCTAATTATATGTTTCTCTGCATCTTGTGCAGCCATTTCCATCTGTACAAAGTAAAATGCTGTCATTCAGATTTGATGTAAATAGATTACACAAAGTGCAGGATGGAAGAGAATCAGGTATACTTTCTATTTTTGTATATTCTGTGTTCACCTTATTTCAGGATTGTTCGCTGGATCAGGGAGATACAGAAGGTAAAGTAAACAAAGACCTCAGTCTTTCTACTGAGGCTCTCAGTCCCAATGTCATTGTGTTCTGGTTGAGAGGAAAGTGTTAGGCCAATACAGAGAACCTAAGTCCTTTGAGGTCATTCTGTTTTTCCAGCGTATTGTAGTGTCTGTTGTTTGCACAGTATGAAATGTGAACTGGAAAATATTATCTAGGATGGTTTGAAAGAACACAAATTAAAACCATGCACTGTGGATCTGAATATTAATAATTTTAAAGGAACGTATTTATCCAAGGGGAACTAGATTACTCAGTGAATTTGTAATGGGTTATGCAGCTTTCCTCTGTTGGATGGATTTGAACTGGTGGCCTAAATTGTTAATGAGAGAAAGTTGTTACTATCTGATGGCTTTTTGGTGGTCAGCATGATATGAGTTGTGAGGGTTAGTTCAGTTTGAGCTGATGGATGTTCTAAAAGGAAGCTCTTTATGCAAAACATTAAACTGAGGTACTTCTTTTTTTTTTAAACTGTGTCCTTCATGTTACAGTTAGAGTGACAGAGATGTTTAACCATTCAGAAAAAATGAAGTTTAGTGTTGGTGTAAAGAAGGTGTAGTCTTCATTTTACACAAATGTTTTGGAAGCGAACTACAATTAATCAGTACATCGATTTGCAGACCAGTGTAAATCATTGCTCAGGGCCAAATCCTATTCCATGGAACAAGTCTGGGTACACAGGCTGGGTGTATTGAAGTGAAGAAATGTTCTCCATGCAGGCTGCAGACTGCCAGTGAATCCTGTGTGTGGCAGTAGCTCGCCCACATGGTGCACCCCCCTTTCCCAGGAGAACAGCTAATAGGTCCTCATAGGTTGGGTTCCAGCTGCTCTTCCTCCGTCCACCTCACCTTTGCTGTATCCAAGTGACAAGTCCCACCTCTCACTTTGGTGTTGTCTTCACTGCAGAAAAAAGGGTATGTTCTTAACTCAAGTTAAAATCCTAGTGAGGACAGGGAAGTTGGAGTTTACTCAGGAGTTAGCAGGTTAATTTAAGCCTACGGGGAAGCACAGGTTTTAACTCAACCTGCTAACTCATGTGTAAGTGACAACTACCATGTCTTCACTAGGGTTTTAACTCAAGTTAAAAACACCATTCCCCTACCACCACCCCCTGCCCCCCGTAGTGCAGACAAGGGGCAGGGTTTGCCACTTGACTGGTAAAATTGTGCAAACTAGTGTTAGTTTGTAGTAATGTTAACATGAAGTAAAATGAAAGAATACATGGCTTACAGGTATGAAATGGCAAAATCTCTGTGTATGGACATATACATAATGTTAGTGATGAATAAATTAAACACAAATGATGTGTAAATGAATGATTATGTCTATAATGTAATTTTTAAAGTTAATTTTGCAAGCTGTAGAAAATTAAGGGCCAGATTCTAATCCCATACTCTGGTCTAAATGAAGAGTTACAATGCTGTTGCTCCTGATTACTCCCAAGGAAGCTTTTCTTCAGAAAAGGATCTGGGGGTTGCAGTGGATCACAAACTAAATATGATACTCCTGGGGAAATTCTGTGCAACTGTGTGCATGCAGAATTCATGTCCCCTGCAGATTTCTCTGCTTCGCCTCAGAAAACGACAGGGAGGCAAGTGAAAACTACAAGAGTAGTCACACGCCCCTCCCCAGTAGCACGGACACATCGTTTCCCCCCAGAAACCTCCCCTGGATGCAGGAAGCTCTGCATCTCCCACTCCCTCCCTTGCCCCCGCTTCCTGCCCTCATTGCTCCTCAGCTGCAGAGGAGGGGGTCACTGTACGGGAAGCTGATCCCCCATCCTCCCAACTCCCATGCATCCAAATCCCGCCGAGCCTTACCCCCTGCACTCCCACCCTGCTGAGCCCCTCCTCCTTGCATCCAGACTTCCCCCACACTCGAACCCCCATCCCAATGAATCCCACCCCCCCACACCTGGACCAGCCCAACGAGCCCCGCACCTGGACTCCCACCCCACTAAGCTCCAACCAACTGCACCCTCCACCCCACTAATCCCCTCTCCCCCAGCATCTAGAGCCCCTGCTGAGCCCCCTCACACTGCTGCCCCCCACTGAGCCCCAACCACCTTCATTTGGACCACCCTGCAGAGTCCCATTGCCTCTGCACTCAGAACCCCCCAGCAAGTCCCTGTGCATCCGAATCCCCCCACACCTGGATCCCCCACGAGCCACTCACAGCCAGATTACCCCATACCTGGATCCCCACACACTAAGTCCCTCCACACTTGGATCCTGTCGGGCTGAGCCTGCCTGCCCACACCTGGTGTGCCTGGTGCAGAGGGGCAGGGCTCTAAGGTGTTTCTGGGGCAGGCCCAGCTCTTGCACTGTGTCAGGGTCTGGTGCAGCCTCTCTGCTGAGTCCCTGTCCCGGGGGGTGGGAGCTGCAGGGTGATATGCCATCTACATGCAGCCAGTGGTCTCCCCACTGCCATGCTGGACCTTCCACGTTTATTTATTGACAAATAAAATGTTCAGAATTTGCCAAATTTTAAAATACTGTGTGCAGATTTTTAATTTTTTTGGCACAGAATTCCCTCAGGAGTAATATGAGTCAACAGTGTAATACTGCTGTTGCTGCAAAAAAAAAAGCGAACATCATTCTTGGATGTACTAGCAGGAGAGTAGTAAGTAAGACATGAAAAGTTGTTCTTCCGCTCTATTCTGCACTAATAAGGCCTCATCTGGAGTATTGTGGAGTCCAGAGGTGAGCACAAAAATTATTAATAGCACAGAAAACTTGACCTACAAGAAGGATTGAAAAAATTGTGGTTTTTTTTTAGTCTGGAGAAGAGAAGACTGAGGGGGGACATAAGTCTTTAAGTCCATAAAAATTCATTATTAAGAGGAGGGTGATAAGTTGTTTTCCTTAACCACTGAGGAGAGGGCAAGAGGTAATGGATGTAAATTGCAGCAAAGGAGATTTAGAATAGACATTAGGAAAAACTTCCTAACTGTAAGGGTAGTTTAAACACTGCAACAAATTAGCTAGGGAGGTTGGAGGTTTTTAAGAACAGGTTTGACAAACACCTGTCAGTTACGGTCTAGATAATACTTAGTCCAGCTTCAGTGCCCGGGACTGGATTAGTTGACTTAGAGGTCCCGTCCAGTCCTACATTTCTGTTATTCTGTGATTTAGACCAGTATAACTGAGATCAGAATCTGGCCCTAAGTGGCTTGCCTGGGATCACATATTCACAGCGTTAGTCTGTTACATCAGTTTTTCTTTGTTATTAATCTTTGAGACATATTCTTAAAGGATGGCTGTACCATTTTATTCATCACAGTAATCTGAAAACTCATGTCATGAGAAGCCCCAAGCATTTCACATTTTACAATCTGCACCTCACTAATGCACACAATTGATAACGATAAACATGACTCTTCACTTTCCAGACAAGATTTAATAGTGGAGAGTTCCAGTGAAGTCTTGTATTACTAAAACATCTTTACTTTACTTTAAAAAAAATTATAGTACAGACCATTTACATGCTTATTCTGAGGTATTATCAAAAATAATTAAAGTTCACTTGCTAATAAATGAACAAAGTGTATGTTGTGATGCATTATTCTCACTTTTTAAAATGTTGTTTCTTGGCTTAGTTGCTCATTTGCAAAATTCAGTATTTACCAGTGATTTCCAGTATTAGTACGAGTTGTGAAATTCTACTGTTTTTAAATAACTATATAATTCATTTCATTTTAAAATCACTTTTAAAGTAGAATAGAAGATGGTTTACACTGGGATTCCTTACTACCTTTGATATTTTTCAGCAGTGCAGAAATTCCAATAATAATTAAAACTTTTTTAAAAATACATCTTGCAGTAAATAAATGCTGAGAAGAGCTGCTTACAGTGTACTCTGTTTGCTTCCGGTGCTGAATAAAATAGGAGCATTACTTTAATGAGGAGTGAGTATTGAGGTGGCTTAGTATTATGGACTGCCATGAGGTAGACTTAGGTTTGATTCCATGCTATGTCTACACTACAGACTTCTGCCTACATGGCTGTGTCAGACGGCGTGTGCAGAGGTATGATCCCTGACCAACATCTCTATGCCAGCAAAAGGCTCTAGTGTAGATGCAGTTGTACGGCAAAACTGCGCTTTTACCAGTATAGTTTGTTTGCTGATAGAAGTGGTGTCCATACTAGCAACACAATGCTGCTGTAGTATACCTATACTGCTAAAGCGATTCTAGTGTAGACTTGGCCCTAGTCCCTTCCTTGTGAGATCACCTGGAAGTGGTGTGGATGCAGAGCATTGTGTTTGCAGCTGGAGTGCCTTGCTGCTCTCACCTGCAACTTGCTGGGCTAATTAAGGGAAACTACTTTTTGGCACTGATGAGTTACAAAGGGAGTCCCAGTCAGTCCTCTTTAGCCTTGACATGGGGCTTTGCATAAAGCAGGGGAAATCTCTGCAGATCCACATACTTCTGGTAAGGATGTAAAGTACCTCCCTTTCTCCCCTGACCCCTGGGGAAAAAAGAGATATTACAACATATTGACTTAATCTCCAAGATTCATTCTTTTTATTGAATTATGGATTTTCTTGCACCTTAGTGGAAAAATGTGCACCCACAGAAATTGTTCAAGCTTCTATTCACATGTCCTGTTCCACATTTAAAATTCTCTATTTGGAATTTCTCTCCTATTTTTAGTGCAAAAGGGAAGAATTTGTGTGTGTGTATAGCATAGCAACTTCATTGAATTTTAAAGTGACACAACTCAATTAGAATATTAAAAAACAAAAGGAAACAAAACCCCCCATAATGATACAGTAGACCTGACTTCATGTGATAAACAATACTTAATAGAATTGCTGAGGGATCCCATTATCAGAATTTCTATCTACCAAAATATATAAGGTAGGGAGAAGCTTTAAAAGTCTTCAAAAGTAGCTGCAGGGACTTGCTTGAGGTGCCGTTTTAGTACTCACTCCATTGAATTCTCCTGGCTGCTTTTGATTCTTTAAAAGCTTTGTTTTAGATTTTAAACGCTTATTTGAGCATTATTGAATAAAAATTTAAAAGCTGAAAGCTTTTAAGGCTTTCAGAGTATCCACTGTGTCCAGTTTTGGGCCCCACACTACAAGAAGGATGTGGAAAAATTGGAAAGAGTCCAGCGGAGGGCAACAAAAATGATTAGGGGACTGGAACACATGAGTGATGAGGAGAGGCTGAGGGAACTGGGGATGTTTAGTCTACGGAAGAGAAGAATGAGGGGGGATTTGATAGCTGCTTTCAACTACCTGAAAGGGGGTTCCAAAGAGGATGGCTCTAGACTGTTTTCAGTGGTAGCAGATGACAGAATAAGGAGTAATGGTCTCAAGTTGCAGTGGGGGAGATTTAGGTTGGATATTAGGAAAAACTTTTTCACTAGGAGGGTGGTGAAACACTGGAATGCGTTACCTAGGGAGGTGGTGGAATCTCCTTCCTTAGAAGTTTTTAAGGTCAGGCTTGACAAAGCCCTGGCTGGGATGATTTAATTGGGGATCGGTCCTGCTTTGAGCAGGGGGTTGGACTAGATGACCTCCTGAGGTCCCTTCCAACCCTGATTTTCTATGATTCTATGATTCACTGGGAATTGTTTCTCAATGGAATAAGTTCATTATAGCCACCTTGGTCACTGTGTGCAGGATTTTGCTAACCAGGTTTCATCCCAGCCTCTGGTTTTATGGGTTCTAATTTTGTACCCACAATTCACTGTGGGTCAAAAATACAAGTAGTTGGACATCTACGGCCAAATTTACAAATGTACATACATGACTAAGTCACCCATTGACTTTCAATGAGACTTAGGTTTCTAAGTGCCTAAATCACTTTTGAAAATGTGACTTAGGCTCCTAAGGCAGTTTGATGCTTTTGATACTTTTACACCTAATAGTTCTTCTCCCTTAATAAATAGTGGGTGCAAAATTGAAGGTACAAGTACTTGTTAACACAGAGGCTATTCTGCAAATAGTTTTTAAATAACTATTTATTATAGTTATAATTGCATTATAAGATCTTGTGAGGCCTGTGGGTTCTGTGCTCCCTGAAAGGGACATCACGGAATTTAATTTATGTTAATAAAACAGCAGAAACAATTATGTCTAGACTAAGTTTAATAATACTAAAACAAATTGTACATGAAGTGAGTTTAAAAGGACATTTACCGATTAGAGTGGAGTTGGGGGAATTGTGTTTCTCTTATGATCGCAGAACAACATTCCGTGGGAAGATGGTGAAGGTACTTGACCCTGAAATTCATAGAATCACAGGGTTAGAAGGGACTGGAAGAGTCATCTAGTCTAACCCCTTGCCAAGCTGCAGGATTTGTTGTGTCTAAACCATCCAAGATGATGGCTAGCCAGCCTCCTTTTGAAAACCATTATTCAAAGTAATTGTTCTTGGAAAGTTCATTGCTTTTAAAATATAAGTCTCGAAGATATTTCATTAGCAATATCATGTTTGTGGTGTTTGTCAGGTAATTCAGAAATTTGCTTTATTGTGAAATATGCCTTATTTTTACTTGATTTTCTTCTTGTTTCTGTTTACAGAGAGTCCTACAAATTATTGAAGCCGATTGTTGTAAATAATCATGTCAATATACAAGCATAATTTAATGTCTAGGATTATTAGTGGTTTATAGGGTAAAACAGCATGCTATTATTATACTCTACTGTAAAAAATACAATTAATCTTTTGGGTAACATTTTTCACTTTTAGATTAGAACAGGGGTTCTCAAACTTCATTGCACCATGACCACCTTCTGATGACAAAGTTACTATTACATGACCCCAGGATGGGGGGGGTCGCAGCCTGAGCCCCACCACACCAGGTGGGAGGAGAGGGGGCCGCAGCCCAAGTCCGCTGCCCCGGGTTGGGGTGGAGCTTGGGTTTCACCTTTAGCCCTGGGTCACAGCAAGTCTACTGCGGGCTCTGGTGACCCCATTAAAATGAGGTCATGAGCCACTTTGGGGTCCCGACCCACAGTTTGAGAACCACTGGATTAGAAGATGTCCCTGTTGTACTTCATGTATTACATTTACCCCTGGTGTATTTCAACTGACCACAGTGGAGTTGCCCCAGGGATGAGTTGTTCCTGCTTTTTTCTTCTTAGTTTAAATATTGTCACTTTTTAAATATATAAAATCAAACTTTCCTAAAAAAATACTGGCTTTTATCATCTTTAACTTTTAAATGGAAGGGGTAAATATGCCCTGGAAGCAACAAATCTTCTCATGTAAATTAAATTTTTAAATTAAAATTTATGTTCCACAGAAATGTTTTAACTATGTTATTTGATTTTGGTTGAGTAATTAGAGTGATTGTCTCTATGAACAAATATTTGCTTCTTGTTTAATCTAATCTTACCTTCACCCTGCACTGATTAAATGCATAAACTATAAACCAAAGCCCTGCAGCTTTGCTGATATAATTGTATTCTAAAATCTAAGAAATATATAAGTGTAATCTTTTGATTTTATTTACTACTACAAGCCTGATTCTTCCACACTTACTTATCTGGTGTGTTCCCATTGATGTTAGGGAAACATGCTTATATACATTTAAGGAAAATAGACTCCTGATATTACATCTAAGTGAACTTGCAGAATAGACTCTGAAAACAGTATTCAAGCACTTTTGTTTAGGAAAAATAGCTGTTTGAATCCGGTTGGTCATATACCAGCTGACATACCGGTACCTTTTAGACTTTATACTAAATATATTTCTTTCATTAAAAACTAGTCATGTAAGGTTGGATGCTGCCACGAGGTTGCCCATGGAGTAGTAAGTTATTTCACGAGCGGTCCTACTGAAATCAGGACTTCACTGTCCACGTGTATGTTGGCAACTTCAGGACTGAAGTCCATGGTGCTCTGCATGGGCACAATAGTCCGTCCATATTCTGTCAATTGCAGGATCAAAGCCTCAGTCTGTAATTAGTCCTGTTGAGTTATGGGAGCTAGTCATGGAATGAGTTACAACTCCATAAGAGAGGTGGTGGCAGAATTGAACCCTACAAGATTGGTGTTTAATACAAGAAGTTTCTTCACTACAAAGTCCAAAAGGTTTGTCACCTTACCTCATATCAGACCAATCAGATTGAGAGTTTATTTGCCCTGGACAAAATTTGCTTTGTAATATTCTTGAAAACCATTTTCAGGTGTCTTATTTGGAAAGTTCACTTTGATGTAATTTCTCTATTCTCCCTAAATGTGTATGTGAGTAATTCCACTAACATCACTTGGAATACACATGTATCAAGGGGAACATGTAGACCTTAGTGATAATCCACCAAAATGATTAGTATTGGTGCTTTTCAACAATAATCCACCAGGTAGGCAAATAAATAAACTATAGAACGCTGCAAGATTCCGTCCATGTGTCTCACTTGTATTTAGACTGTAGTTACATTGTTTGTATCTGACTTAGACTGTCAGATTAGTATAACAAGGATCCTGTCTTCTTTGGGCTAAAACTTACTTACCTTTTGCTGCATAACATGAATGCAAACTTGTGTATTCATATTTTGGGCATGGATCTGTGCACCGTGCCAAAAAAAAAAAAAAGACTGGAACTAGGATATAGTTTATATTTAGAGCCAAATTCTGCTCTTGGTTATAGCAGTGCAATCCTGTTGAAGTTTCTGGGGTTGTATGGTAGGTATGGGCAAAATTTAGCCCTTAGTTAAACAAGGTGACAAGAGAATACAAATATGTATGAGATTTCCACGACCATTCATTAAACATATTGCTAATTATTAAGACTGTTTTTTATTTAGAACATAAAAGGGAACATACCGTATCACACTGAGAAAAATACAACAGTAATATTAAACATAAAGAGGAAAACAGGAAAAGATTTAGAAAGGTTTATCTTTCTAACAGGATTTATAGAGGTAGCTAGGCATCCTTTTTTATCTAATGTATGAATTGGCATTACAATGGTACTGATTCAAAAAACAAGCTTTATGTATGTGATCTCTGTTAGGAGCTCATTTCCCAGGATTTGGGGAGACTTTAAGCAAAAATTACATCCATTTTTGGTAGGAGGAGAATTATTTAAAAATATTTAAACCTTTTTTTTAATCACTCTGGTGCTAAATTGGTTGGGATAGAAAATTGAAGTTTGACATGGAAACAGCTGTCTTTTAGAAGAAACACCTTTGAACCATATTCTAGTGAAAATTTGCTTTGGTTTGACCAAGTTCTGAGTCTTTGTTATTATACATCCTGTATGTGATTCTACTTGTCTGACACACATGGGCTAGGGTATAACACTGAAATATTTGGGATATAAGCACATATTTAAAGTTAAATGCTTTCCTCATTTGAGATGTATGGTGTCAATCCTGTAAGGTGCTCTGTGCAGCTAGGCTTGTTTGCCTGCCCAGAGCTACATCATCTTCAGATTGTAGAAGGAAAGGTATCATATTGTATTGTGCAGTTAACTTAACTTTAACACATACAACCTTAATTTGCAGTTTCCTGACCCTTGCCTCTCATTTCCTGACATTTAGAAGCTTGACCTTGCAACTTCAGAGTCCTCTTATAATTCTTTTTGGAATAGTAAGTGGTTTTCTCAAAACTTAATCGTGCCTTTCTTTTGTTGTCTTGTGTTGGCCCTTTTTGCCTGCTGTAATGTACCACTTTTCTATCTTCTCAAAGGTCTGATTTGTGGGGTCCTTTCAAAACAGGTCTTTAAATGTATCAGCAATGGTGAAAACAAAGATGGGAAAGAAGACTTTCATACAAAAGATGGCACAGTCCTTCTATAAACAGTAGTTTTATTTATTTATTTTATGAAGCTGGGAAGCCCATTTTGGATACGTGGTCTTTCGAGTGTTTGAGAATCCTCGTTGCTTATCAGAAGGGGCTTCCTCATCCCAAAATACAGATGGTCCTTTTTAAGAAATGGATTTCCTCTTATCAAGCTCTTTTGCTTATAAGGAGTTTAGGTAATGTCCCTCATCCTTTTGAGACTGGAGACAACATTTTCTTTTTCCCTCAGGCTAGCATATTTATTATTTGAATGTGATGCCATTAATTCCTGATGAAAGTTTGCCAGAAAAGACTCTTGTTGATAGCTCTGTTTGTGCTTGTTAATGTGATTCTCAGAAGGGCTATTGATATCCTAGTGCACTGTAGCCTTTGTCTTCAGGGTTTTAGATATTTACTTTTCCTCTACAAGGAACCACTCTTTACTTCTTATCTCTAAATATTTATTTCAACTTTTGATTTATAAATCTCCTTTCAGAATTTATTGAGTATATAGGTTTAGCTTTTCATGTTGCCCTGAATGGTTAATATCTCCTCTTATTCATTTTCTGGCTCACTTTCTTAAAGCCCTTAGATAGTGTTTACTTTGATCAAGTCTCCAGTTGTCCATGGGACTTGAACTTCATGGGACAAACCATAGGCCACTTGTTACTTAATGACTCCTGTTTCTTTTTAAATACTGACTTCAATCCTGAGCTGCATCAGTTCTGCATGTACTATACCAGTGTCAGAAGGTGGCCCTGAAGCCAGTTCAATTAGCTGTGCAAGAATCAACCCAGTATAGGGAGATCTTCTGGTAGCATAGAGCTGGCATAAAGGCTCTTCTGCTATTGCTGGTGTGGGGGTATGGACGTTCTTGCTGCAATGGCTCCTCGGGGGATTGTTAGACACCAACAGAAGTTAGAGCAGTCCAGAGAATGCTTTAAGTTGTTCCAAGGGGACCAGCTTGGCACACAGTCAAACCAAGATCAGGTGAATAAAAAAAGCTACCTTTGCACCCACGTTTCTTGAGTTATACTGAGCGCCTCTTGGCCACAGCTGAACGGTCATAGTCAATATTTCTTCAGACTGCTACTGTGGCAAGGAGACTCAATGTGTTGTATATGACTAACTTTCCTTTTATTATTAGCCTTATCCCTGAATATCAGTTTCACATCACCTTATCTCCTTCGTTCTTCATTTTGCTCACAGTGGAGCTATTTTTCATCATATAAATGTCAAAATGCCTCTTATTTTTTATTTTTATTGAAAAGAAATAGCAGAAACCTGTTTTCTGTTGCTTTTGGAGATGAACCCAAAATAGGTCAGGCAAAATAGAATCCAAATAGAATCTGGTCAAGTGGAGTCTATTATTTACTGTATTCATTTTTTTTCTGTGCCTTTGATTTTAGGACAATCTTTTAAAAAGTGAGTGCCTAAATTAGGCTCCTAGATCAATATTTAGGCACCTAAATGTGTGGCTTAATTTTCAAAAGTACTGAGCATTTAACAGCACCTGTTAAAGTAAGTGGAAGTAGTTAGATGCTCAGCATTTTTGAAAATCAGGCAATTTATTTGGAAGCCTAAACTTACATACTCACTTCTGAAAATTCTGGCCTTATTCTCAGACTAGTCATTTGATCAGAGCTGTTGCCTCTTTGGCTGCTGTTAATGCAGCACTAACTAGAAAGAGGTCAGTCCACATATGGTAAGACTTGTTCTTAGCTCTCTTTTTAACTGGGATTTATTAATGTATTTTCATTTCTTGGGTGCTTCTTATTAGTCTACCAGA
Organism: Natator depressus; assembly: GCF_965152275.1. NCBI lineage: Eukaryota > Metazoa > Chordata > Testudines > Cheloniidae > Natator > Natator depressus. The sequence continues at coordinate 75,189,900 of NC_134240.1, forward strand.
GAGAATTTATGAAGAAAGCAACACTTATAGAAGGTGAAAGCTAGGTGGTCCTTTGAGTACGTCAGTGTGGATCCCACTGATGGAGTGCATATGCCTCAGGCGTGGGAGACTGGATTCTTTTGGCTAGCAGTATCCATCAAAGGCTTGTTGGTTGGGCCTACAAATTTACCTTACTTGTGAACTCAGCTGTGAAAATTGAGTTAAATTTCATAAAATGTCACAATAACCTATTACAACAAATGTTGATGAGCAAAGGTGCAAAAGGGAAAGAGACAAAAAGGCCTACTGATATAACTCAAGGGTTTTGTTAAGCTCATGCCTGGTAATCAAGAAAAGTGTGGGCCCAAAAACCAATGGATCAAAATTGGTGTGTCAAAAATTAGGCCGAATTAATGAACAAAATAATGAGGGGATGGGCTGTTTTGCCCATCACTCTCCTCTTGGGATCCTTAAACAAAAAGTTATGATGGAGGTGTGGGGGGAGAATCAAGAAACTGTCTTCCCAACAACCAATGACTGAGACACAAGAGAAAAGGAAAGGTGTGAGCTTTACCATCATTGCTGCCAACCCCACCTATCTGGGACCCTGCCATCCAACATGATGCTATTTGGCCAAATTGACCTGATCCTGAGAGATGTGCTGACCAGACTGGGCTCTGGCTCTGGCTAATCCCAACCACCACCACCTGGGATGTGAGACTTTGTTCTCATCTCACCCTCATCTCCCTTTGTGTTCTTCCTTTCCCCACCTTATTTCTTCTCTTCCCTATGCCTCTCCTTTTTCCTTCCATCTAATAAGAGTCATCCAAGACTGTGTATTTTGCAACCCTGCTATTAGTCTGTGAGCAATGAGGCAGTTAAAAGCAGTGCCCTAAACAGTCTGATGCTGGTACTAATTTGCCACATCTCAGATTGGTTAATAAGACCATGAGCCATGCCTGTGTCATTCCAGCAGTGAGATTGAAAGTGAGAATCAACACCAGAAACAGAAACTGTATTTTCTTCTTTGCTGTTTTTTTCTTTCCCCTCTTGCTGTTTTAGTTATGAATTAGAATCGGACTTTAACAACAAGAGCTTCAGCTCATCTCAATTAACTCCTCCTCCCAGTTTTTCCTTCTCGTTTGTATTTTTAATAAAATATTTTTTAAAACTATGTTTGTCTTGGTATTAAGCAGGCTGAGGTATCTGTATAGCAAATCCCAAACCTTATTTAAAGGTGTTGGACAGTGACAACATCATGTTGATGCCTTTGACTCTTTGGGCCCAGTAATTCCATCAAAATTAATACAACAGGCCACATATACACCCTTTGCTTCGTGTGCGAGTGGCTGTGGCCCCAACTCACTGGAATGCTAGCGCAAGCTGTTCTCATTTTAGATTTCTGAAAACCTTCAGAACAGCCTTTAATTTCAGCATCATGGATTGAACAATCCTCATCTGGATCACCCAGCACCTCCCCCCTTCCCTCCCTCACCATGGTGCAGACCCCCTGTACTTCAAGAAGGACGTTGAGATGGCAGATTGAACAGACTAATTCTTCTTAAAGACAGGCACAGCAGGTGCCTGTTTTACCTGGATGAATCCCACATCCCAAGCAGGTACTCAGTTTCCCTCTCGTTCTGAACTCAAATTCGAAAGATGCAAGACTGAAACTGCATCTCTTAGAACAATTTATGAGAGTGGTGTCAGCTGCAGAAGACTTGGGCTCCATTGATTAGATACTCTAATGGTCAAACCTGCACTATCCAGTGCTCCACTGAGCTGGCAGATGATGCCCAAGACCTTAGTGGAGAAGTCTACACTGAGTAAATAATCAGCACCAACCATGGCACCAGACCCATCAAGACCATCAACACTGAAGGCGATGCCCCAGATGTCAAAGCACAGCACAGAAAGACGATGCCCAGAACACAGGGGCAGGAGAAAGAGCACAATGTCCTCTCACATATAGAGATGCAGAAAGGCATCGGGGGAAGAGGGGATAAATCCTTCAAAACTCATTCAGCACTGAAGCTGAGCAAAAAGGAATAGACTACATGGCAGCAGACTCCATTGGTACCTTGCCCAGTGTATCATGCTCCTGTTCAATCACATTCCATTTTCGCATACATTCTAGTGTTAGATACCTGCAGGGCCTTCTTCAGACCCCAGGGCCTTCTTCAGACCCCAACTCCAACCTGGGTCCTCAGTGGGGTCCTCCTTTGGCTCACGGAGCCCCATTTCGAACCTCTGTCAGATTTTTTATTATACCACCTTACCATCAAGCCAGCCTTCTTAGTTGCCATCACATCAGCACAGAGTAGCGAGATCCAAGCTGGACTGCTGTACTAGTCACTTTAGAGGGACAAAGTGGTGTTAAGACCACACCCAAAGTACATTCCCAAGCAGTCTCAGAATTCCATCGGAATCAGTCAGTGACCTTACCAGTCTTATTCCCGAAACCTCACTCTTCTCCTCCAGAAAAGAAACTTCACAGTCTGGACATCTTCAGAGCTTCACACTCTTACTAGATAGTACTTAATTCCTTCTCTTTATGGTCATATCAGGTGTATTGAAGGATCACGCAATCTCTTCCCGGGGACACTCAGAGTGGATTGCATAGTGCATTTCCACCTGTTACCAGTTGGCTAGTGAGTCTTTCTCCCCAAACCTCAAGGCTCTCTCCACTAGAGTACAGGCAACATCATCAGGCTGCATCATAAATATGCCAATCTTGGAGATTTGCAAAGCAGCCACGTGGAGTAACCCACTGACCTCTGTTAAAGATTATGCACTTGACATGGCAGCCAGGGCAGATGCCAAGTTTGGAATCTTTGTTTGATTGATCAACTATGACTGCTCAGTCCCACAATCTGGAAGAAGATACTGCTTGCCTGTCATGTACAGTGGGATCCACGCTGACACATACTCAAAGAGAGAATGGTTACTCATTCTACAGTAACTGTGGTTCTTTGAGATGTAGTCAGCATGGATCCCTGGATCTGTCCTCCATTCCTGCTTTTTTGAGGCCTTAGCACCACAGACTTTGAATTGTGAAGAAACTGAAGAAGATCGCAGCTGCCCTGCCCGTTATGCCCTCGCACAAGAACATGGCAAGGCCCCAGTAGATAATGGTACCCAAAAGAATCTGGTTTTGTGCTCACGAGGTGCATGGGCACCTACCATGGGATCTACTGACTACATCATCTTGAAGAACCACAGTTACTGTAAGGTAAGTAATTATCCTTTACCCTTTGTATGGAGCAGATAGACTTTTCTTCTTTCAAATAGAAGGAATTATACTCCTAAATCTTTAGGAAAATGTGTGTCTGTGGTAAATTGAATTGCTGTACATGTGTGGAATGCACTTGCTTTTGAAACATAACTGCAGAGAAACATGCTGTTTGCAAAATATTTACTGAATTAGGAATTTAAAACAATGTAACAATAACTATGTGATGTTGATGTTTGGTTTTGTCAGTAAGAGTAGTGCAAGATGCCTCATGCCGGGGTATTTGTATATTTTGTTGATGCCGTTTTCAGTGTTCCTGAGTTATCCTGGAGTGGATTTTTATGTTTAAGATGTACCAGTATAGCAGAGGGAAAGCTTACCCCTAAACAATTCTCAGTCTTCTGGTTTGTGATTTGAATGCTGATGCACAGTGTTAGTAGCATCTGGTGTACCATTTATGGAAAAGAGCAAAAATTATCGGAGAATAGAGAAAAAAGTTTAAGTAGAGATCATTTTTGTTGTATTGCTGTTTTATGTACACACATGCCAGATGCATAACCTTATAATAAAGCAATTTAGTGTGATAACAGATTGGTTGTTCAGTATATATTCAGTGACACTTTAAGAAAACGATCAAGTTAGGGAAATTTACAATAGCAGCGCTCTACTCCCTGAAAACATACTTGACAGTTTGCCACAACAGACTGCACTGAGCATTGTCTTTCTCTGAGTGGTCAAGGTAAGTCGGACTAGTGGGCTTTTGCTTACATCCCTCTTGAGCAGGCATGAATGGTTAATAGAACTCAGCATTTTTAAGCCCAACCAGGTTATCTCAAGGCTTCTGTTGAGTATCTTAGTCTTGATCTTTCTTCTAGAATGTTCACTGTTGTGGTTTTCCCAGTTTCATTAGGTTTCTCTCTCTTAATGGGAGGCCAAAGAATGCTCAGGGACAAAATCTGTGTGCTCATTTGTGGTGAGGCTGACTCTGTCATGCCAAAAGTCTTAAACAGTGCACAGGTATCACCGAGGTATCGAAACCTCCAAGCCACTCAGCACAACTGCAGCTGGAGAGGAGCAGCCTTTCACCATATAAGATTCGCTAGTCCAGTTCGGCCTGTGTGTGACCTTAAAAATGGAACTCACTTCCAAGACATATTTCTTCCCTCTTCTTTTCTCCCAAACTTATCTTCTCTTTTGTGGCAGTCAAGGGAGTTAGACCTCATCAGCTTTGTCAGGCAGAGTGAAAGTAACCCTAACTCACCTGTCATCCCTTTCTTACTTCTTCATTCAAAACAGATGTACTGATGTCCATCATATTGATAAGGACTGTCTCTTCAAGGAGGTTCCTGACTGGATAGGCATTTTGTCCTTAAAGAGCTTCCAAAGCTATCCCAAAATATCACAAAGATACGAAAACGAAACACTTTTGCACTACCTAAGACAGGACAGTTACCTCATAAATGTTGAGGAAAAAGTCAGATTATCCTGTCCAATATATTCTCTCCCCCTAATATCCTGGCTGATTTCCAATTTGTAGGATATATAGTGTCGGAATACTTGCGCGTTGCCTTTCAAGATTCCATATACCAGTGGCAATGCTGTACTAACTGTGGCCCGCAGGGCAGTTTATTTGGAGGGGAATTTAACCAAATGCAAACTTACAGCATTTCTAATAGTAGTGGATACCTCTTTAGGGAACTCATCTGCCAAGGGCAAGTTCTTTTGGCCCTAAGGAAGCCAAATGATTGGCTAAAATGATCCTCTGGTCCCTTTGGTCATGCCTTCTATGGGCTGAAGCAGAATTTGGACCAACTAATAAATATTGTTGCCCAGCATCCCCTCATGGTGGCGGCGTCGGGATTTGAATCTTTCAAAGGGAATTTCTCTGTCCAATCCCTATTTCATTTCTTGTTCTTTCTTGAAGTGCAAGTCTGACAGTGCTCAGGAGAAATGGTCTTGCTTTGAGTCCGCACAAAAGTTACCAATATGAAACAAAACAAAGCTCCTGTTTGCACCCGTAAGAGTTCTGTTAGGCACAGCAATATTAGGACTAGTCTACACTAGAAGCTGTAGCACTTCTAGTGAAGATGCTCTGTGCTCACGGAAGAGAGCTCTACTGTCAGCATAATAAATCCACCTCCACAAGAGCCGCTAGCTATGTCAGCAGGAGAAATGACGTAAATTATACCAAAGTAGGTGGTAGTGTAGAGCTGGCCTTAGTCTAGTCTGACTATTCATTCGTAGTAACTTATCTAAAGAGACAAAAGAGAAACTCTTCTCTTCAGATTAAGCTTGTTGTTCCTTTGGATGGAGAAAACCCCTCTTCTCCCTAAAAATAGGAAAAGGTGGTAAGCCTTTTTGGGGATACTGTGAAGAGTCGCTAAGCTTTCCCCAGTGAGTCTACTCTGATTATGGTTCAAATTATTCCAAATAAAAGTTATTTACATTCTATTGAGTGAAATGAATTTATTTCTGTAGCCAGTTTGCCTCCCACTAGGGTTTTTTATCTCCCAACCTATAGGTATATCTTTTTGTAAGTGCTATGGGTTTCGGGAACCTTAGACAACCAGTGTCAGCTTTTTAAAATTCTGCTGTTTCATTAGTCACTCTTGCCTGTACAAACACAAAACCATGTAGAGAATGATTTTGTCTATTGGAAGAATATGCAAGAAAAATATCTGATGTGCCAGTTCAAACAGTAGATCTCTATTCTATTGTGTGAAATTCACCCCTGTGCAGAAGGCCAGCACAATGACCTATGCACCATTTATGTCACATTTAAACCCTCAAAATTGGGCTTAAGTGGAATTTAAGTTCTGCACCTGGCTATGTTTCATCTATTGTGCATATTATCGTCCTGCAACCACAGTAAAATGATTCAGTTTGATTTCCTTATCAAGCTTTTATTACCTCACCTAAATGCCAGTTTTATTTATGGGCTAAGGTTTTTTGTTTGTTCATTTTAATATGCTATATACAAACCTGACTCTTTGACTAATGCGAGTTCATCTTTATGTATAAAATTCCATCCTCATGAGTGGATCAGAGATGAGGAGTCATGACATTGTTTCTCTTTTACAACTTGGAAAGTGACTTCTCTATAGATTTTTTTTTTTCCTGCTCCAAATAAGGATATCTGTTTTCTGAATACCTAGGTCCCAGGGGATCTCGGCAAGGAAGTGTGATCGGACTGAAACTGGGCACCCCAGTTTTGAAGTTTGTCAAAATGCAGGCCATGTTAAATGCAAAAGATATTCCATTCCCTTGAGCAGAGGAAATGATATGCTGCAGACACCTTAGATGCAGACACCAGGCTCGTGGATGGTCACATGTATATCCACATCTAAACTGTAACATTAAAAGTTACAACTGAACAATAAGTAATCCAGAACGCCAAGTCGTTTGTTGACGCTCCCTAAATGACATGTTTTCCAAGATCCTGTGAAATTGCATTGCAGGTTGGGAAACATGTAATACTGTTCTCACGTTTCTCATGGAAGATTACAGGAAATTGCAATCATGTTTCGCACATCAGGACTCAAAAATTACCAGAGATTTACCCTTGAGCAGGAAAACTTCAGAACCAGATTACTTGCCCTTATCCCTTGCATATTAAGTCTTCAACAAGAAGTCAAATAAGGCACTGGAACTGCACATGGTGGGCCAGATTCAGAGGTGATGTAAATGGTAATGTACACTACACATTGTTAAATAGTTATAATTTACTCACTGATGGGGCATGAGGATGGGATTGTAGCAGGGGAAATAGCCAACAGGAAGGTTTAAAACAACACGGAGGGCCCTTTTATCACTTTCTTACACCCTTCTGTTGGTTGCTTTTCCTGGTTTAATGCTTGCTAGTATGTAAATTGCACTTCTATTTATACTGGTTTAGAGAAGTATAATTATCACCATTATTTATGTTACCTCTGAATAGGTGAGGTGTTTCACAGGAAAACTGCTTAATTTCAAATTCTGTTCTGATATTACAGTTTAGCATATGTAGATACACATAAAATCCTAGACACAGATATGGAATTAACTATGGGTTGAACACTAATCATGTGCCAGGGAATTATCAATATGAAAACGCCTCCCACAGTCCTCCTAGAAGCGGAATCACAACATCTAGGTCCAGGGGGCAGGCAGAGGACGATTTTAAAAGATATCCACTGGTCTTTTCCTGCATGGCCATCCATAAACAACAAATAGTATGTTCCACGCAGAAGGATTCATCTTAAGTGATTATTATGCCTTCTTTTTATTGTCTCTGCTTTAAAGACTGCCATTGCAATTGAGTGAATGTTTCAGAAGTTTGTTTTGCTTTGAGAATACAAACAGTCATGCTTATTATTGCTTTAGGGTTTTTTGTTTTGTTTGTTACTTGTTGATAGGTACTCATTATTTCATTGTATTCAATCATTTCCAGGTACTGTTTTCCATGGGTTTGTTTGACTGATGGATAATTCTTCATGCTTACACAGTATAGGAGACTGCACAGTTACTGCTGTGAGAGGTGGTGGATATCCTGCAAGCTGAGCTATTTACATTAGGGATGGAGTTATGGAAGTGAAAGCATGATTTGATTGCTAATACAAATCACAGCAACTCTGTAGCAAGTCTGAATGCTCAGTAGTCTCACTTCAGTGTGTCTGGTGCGTAGCCTTCCAGCATGAGTGTATATTTTAATGTATTGTCCAAATGATGAATTATATGCAAAATAGAGGTGGGGAAATCGTATCATATATATGCAAATTATATAGGGACTTGCTTGCTAGTCATGCGATAGTTAAATATCTTTCCATTGTTAATGCCTCATTTTAAATGTTTAATTTGACTGTTAGGGTAATATCAAAGCCCAAAAGCAACTATTATTTTATTTTTCCAGTTTTGTAAAATATTTCTTCCGTGTATATTTAAAAAAAAATTATTAGAAGTGAATGCCTTCAGGGTCTCCTTGTGGATAACTTAAAAAGCCTTTGTGTGTTGAATGAAAAATCAGTAGGCAGGTTCTCCATGCTGTGGACTTCTGTCTTTTGAGTTTTAAGGGGAAAGTGAAGGGTGCTCATATTACTAAAATCAGATAATGTAGTTATTGTGTATGCTCAATCACCATTTTTCAGCAAGAGGTTCCAATAGGATTTTTCTGTTTCAGTCTTCCTCTACTTCAGACCTAATGGTTCAGCTGCTTGTTTTCCAGGTAGTGAGACAAATTCAAAAGCAATCCCAGACATCTTTCAAGTCTTCTTCAGCTTGGTTTTATCACTTCCCAAGTTCTATCATTTGTCTCCAACAGTGGCAAGTGAAAAGCCATGAATGGTCAACAGAAACGTCAGTGCTATTTTCTTTCTTTCATTTATAGCTAATTTCTGAATTGGGGATATAATGAAAACACTGAGTTAAGTATGTATTTTATATAATTTGTTTCTACTCAATTGCCAGCATTTTGGTTCGGCTTCAGTAGTGACAATCACAACTGCTTTAAAATTGATTAGACAATTTAAGTTGAAATTTAACTCTGGATGTGGCAGAGAGAGATAAGCTTGTGAATAGGAGCATAAAGCATTAATCTTGTGGTTCTCCAACTGATGTCAGTGAAGCTGGCATTTCGTGTTTATTCTGTGGCTTTGAGCATAAGATTTTAGTCTTTCAAAGTGTGAACAGTACACAAATTAGTAGCTTCCTTGGCTTCTCGTGAAAGAATCAAGAATTCCTTGGACTGTTTAATTATTAAATAACTAAACTCAGACTTTGTGAAAACAGATGTTTCTGAAGTGTCTGGTCTCTAGTTCCAGGGGAAGACATTTCCCATTATGTGACACTGGTGAGTGGGTTCATTTGGTTGTTAGTCTTTTCTTTTGAATTTTGACCCAGAGGACATGTGACAACAGTATTGTTTTCATGTTTCCCTGTTGCCGTTCCCAGTGTTGGAGCATCAGGAAAATGCAAAATGAAAGGGGTAGCTTTAAACAGAAGCTGCCTCATTTTAATTTTCAATTTACAGCTCGCCATTCCAGCATTATGTAGGTTATTTTCACTTTTGCTTCTAAGTGATGTTTCAGCAAGGAAAGATCAAGTCATCCATAAAGAACTGACAGAGAGGCAAATACAAAAACAGCTGGCTACCAAACCACAGTGGTAAATTCTTTTTAATTGTGATTTTGGACTACCTCAGAGCAAGTATCTACTGGTTAAATTGCGACTTCTGTTTACCCTAGCGTTTATTTCCTTTTGTTAACCTATCCTTTGAGTGGTTCACTACTAGATTTCAGCATGAATGGGTGGGCATGTATCAGTAACATCCTGAGATGAGAATAAAGGGGCAAATTAGATGCTGGATAGAAAAATCACTCAAGAGTGAGTGGCAATGGGAAGCTTTCAATGGAAATTTACAAGTGTGATTGGTCAGTTGTAGAACCTCGCATATTCATAATGCCTATGCTCCATTTAAGTGTGTAGGCTCCACTTGAGTCCCACTTAGCTTTTGCATACCCCTCATACTACCCCTCAAGAGGGCTAAATTTCATCAAACGTGTCGAAGCAATTTGGGTGACAATATTGAAAACAACTTCCAAGTTCCCAACGGTGAGGTCTGTTCCTCTTGGAGACTGTTCTGCAGTTTACGTAGTTGAAGCCTCGTTGCTTGAGTGATTTAAAACTGGATTGAACAGCATTAGAGAATATATTGTAAGAAGCAACCCTTCACTAAATGGTAGGAAAATAGACAAACTAACGTAAAAGGTCTTTTCCATTTCACTTTCGTCTGCACTGAATCTTATGTCAGTCTTATAAAAGTGAAATAATTATTCTGGGTGCAAAGAACCAAACTAAGGAATATGTCCAGTTAACTAATCTGGTATAATATATCCAGTTTACAGATAAGTAAAAATAAAAAAATTTTGAGGGTGGGGAGGATATTGTAAAAGAAGCATTGAAATAATTCTCACAGTGCACAGCTGCAATAAAATGGGAAAACTACCAGCTTGTACTAGCAGAGTTTTTGAATACAAATTGGAACTGTATATTGAATATATTATATTTAACCGTTGCCCTCTAGTGGATGGGATCAGAACTTGCTCGACTGTGTGTCATGCTCGATATTGCTAATTGCAGAGGCCTTCATCTTGCAGTCTGATCTTTGTGGATGTAAGGATCCATCTGAACAGATTCAACTGCAGGATTTGGACTCTGAGTTAGTACTTGGGTTCAAATGGCAGGGGCTGGCACTTTTGGAAATAGAGGATCTGAGTCTATTCCCACTGTTGCAATGTTGTTCTGAATGGCCATGGTGTAAAGCACTATGGCAGCCATGAAGTTCATAGGTGGTAATAGATTTGTGAACTACAAAATACTTTTAGATTTCAATTGCAATGCTGCGTATGTGGTATTGACCACTGCACCAAAGAAAAAATATGACTGCTGTGAAGGAAGTGTAGACTGTCCAATATGATACCAATTCTTGATTATCTAACATGAGGAAAAAGTTTAGTTGGCCTTCTTTTCTTTGGGAAAGAGGAGACTTGAAGTTGTCTTAATAAAAACTACTAAATTAGTGAAGAGATGGATTCACAGTTAATTGAGATAAATCATTCATACTTGTAAGGACTTAGATAACTAAGGATCTTAATGTAAATATTAGAAAATTAAGGGTCAATATGGATTCAAAGAGAGCCATTGTATTCATTAAACAGAAAATGAAAAATAGGAAAGAAAATTGCAGGATTAGCTCATACAACTTCAAGAGACACCTAGGTTTCGTTCTGGAGAAGGAATGAATTGAAGGATTTAATTTTTGAAAAAAGAAGGAAGATGCCATTCAAATCAACCAGATAAGATCTGATTGATGCCTTGATAGCCTTTTCCTGTTACTAAAGTGTTTTACATATTTAGGGGTGTTTATTTTGGAAGTCTGGTCTTAATGAAGAGTGTGAGTCAATAGTGAAACATGAAATATTATCATGTTCATAAACTGTGTCTCTTCATTTTTTTCCGATGTAGATAATAACATATAAAATATACATTTGCAATTCAGATGGGGGAATGCAGTGCCCTGGGGGAAAGACCAGATCTCCAGAGCCATCATCAGCAAAAGAGTGGGGTGAAATAATTACATGATAAAGTAGAGCGTCATGGCTTAGAATATTTTTTTCAGTCTCTCACAAGGCCTCATTGTTTGCAGGAGATGTGTTAATTGTGTTTACATCTGCATGGTTGTTAATTTAGGTATATTAAACTCAATATTGAGTTAAGAAAAGAAATAGCAGTTTACACTACACAAATGTTGACACTGGGAGTAGCATGTTTGCAACTTCAGTAGAAAAGGTATTTTTAGAAAAAAAATATTATTTTTGGAAAGCAGCCTTTTTTTTCGTAACTGACTTTTGAACCTCAGAGGAGGGAAAATAATCTTTTTTCCCCATGCGTTTCTTTTTTTGGAAACACCTATTTTTACAGTCACATCAATCTAAAACAACTACCAGACTTGGAATTCTAAAGGTTCAGCTTTCAGTTTCAATGCTGCACCGGTACAGGTTGTCAAGGCTTCTGCTACTTTTACAATCCTGACAGTCTTTTTCATTTAACTCTTCATATATGGTATTAGTGGCTATCCCTGTGCAGCTTGTTCAGCAGTATTTAAACTAATAAGACAAAATTAATTTAAAATAGTTAAGAATTGTATTTACATAGGAGTAAGGGGCATGACAGCAATACTTTGGAACATCTTATTATACAGAATATTATAGGTACTTCTGACTTTTGGATCTCCCATTTCCTGTGGTGTGGACTTTATAGGAGAGGTAGTGTAACTTACGATGGAGGTATGTGTTTGCCCATTTTATCAGGAGTTATTTACATGTCAGCTCTGCTGCTGGATTTTCATCATGTGTTGGTGATTACAGATTTTTAAAAAATATTTTAACAAACATTAAAAATAATTTTGAAATGAGTGTCACTTTCTGACAAAGTTAGAAAAACCTACTGATACACTTTCAGGTATGCCAGGGAACCCTTAAAGACAAGTGAGTACTTGGTAGAGTTCTGGTTTCAGTCTTTGTGTAAGGAACACAGGCATAAGGCTAGGATCACTATTTGCGACATTTAGTTCAGTTTTGTATACTTAAATAAAGAAAATATTACTTCCAAGTCTTTTCAGTGCACATTTAACATCATAACTTGTATATTCATTTTATGTAGGGAAAGCAAAAGTACCAGTAGTACATGCACCTGAAACATTCACACTGTTTCAAGGGACTCTAGGGTACAGACACAGCCCATTGTTAGGAGGGACATAGGCCCCTGTACTGGTTTTCACTTGTGTGAGGTTCAGAAGAATATATCTTATCTCACTGCATTAATCCCTTTTCTGTTAGTTTCCATCACCAGACAGAACCATTTCTGACTCAAGTAGCATCTGTGGTAGAATGGGCTACATGTGCCTCTCCTTGATCACCCTCTTCCCCACTTTGTTGATCTGTTGGGACCAATATGTATAGGCTATAGAAATCCTTCACGGGAGCATGGAGCTGCCTGTGTTAGTATGGCACAGCCCCATGGAACATGGTTTGCCCGGTTAGTGGCATGGTCAGGCCCCCCAACCGACTATTAAACATGCTGTGATCAAGGCACACACTAGCTACTCCCACCAGTCAGATAGCTCTAGGAGCCTCCATATGACCAGCACCTCTCCATATCCCCCCCAGTGTAGAGCATGGCTCCAGTGAGCACAGGCACAGTTCGTCCTTCAAATGCAGCTGGTGGAGCCTTCAGTAGCTTTTCAACTGCACAATGATCATAAAGGAAAGTGGCCGCTATTACGCCACAGTCAGCTATCTGAAATCTCATATGGTAGGAAGCATTTCCCATGGACAGACTGAATTGTATTTGAAAAGAAAGTTATTAATACTGGTTGGTATTTCTGCTTCTATTGCTGGCAGTGCCAGCTTGCTGGAACATGGCATGATTTGTGATACAAGCTGTGCATGATTTCTGAGCCCTGCTTTTTTTCCTTCTTTTATGTGAATATCATGTATTGGTCTTGCTCCTCTCTCTGCTCCCTTCTCATGGTCTTAGATATTCAGTGTACAGTGTACCAGGACCCTTCACCCTGTCCCCTACCGCTTAGGCACTTTACAGGCTAGACTCTTCTATTGTTCATTGCATGTGTGTTTATTTGAAGATTACAAAGAAAGCTAAAATATTTTTACTGTGGTTTTAATTCTTACATCCACCACACCCCCTAACATTATAACTGTGTGATGATATCAATAATAATATTTATCAGAGAAACACAGCTAACAAATCAGAGGTTGTCATATTCTGTCTTAGATTCCTAAATTCTGCTCATATCACACTTGTATTTTGAATTCCTGATGAACAGCTTAACATTTTACTAATATGAACAATCCGGCCCAAATTTTCAAAAGCGTGTGAACAGGTTTTGTCTGGGACCAACAGTAAATACATAGTACTGATGCATAAGCACAGATATTGGATTTGCACACATAAAACAACCTCTGCTTTACTGCATAAACTTGGTGTGCACTTCTGTAAGTTTAGATCATGGTGTCCAAAGTTATGTACTTCATCTAGATGGAAGGGCATCTGGGTCAAATTTCAGTGGCGTTACTATCAGGTAGCCGGAGCAATGCTCCAGCAGCAGTCGTATTGATGCTGTATGGGACCACAGCTTAAAATGGTCAGGCCATGCCCCTCCCTACCGTCTCCTAAGCGCTGGATCCTATGAAACTTTCAGCAAGGGCAAAAACCTTTTGCCCTCCCACTAGCCTCCCCTAATTGGTACCACTGCCTCTAACCCCAGTGCAGTTGTCAGTGGTAATTCCCCCACACTCCTTTTTTCCTCTTCTCTTTGTCTTTCTCCCCATCTTTATCGTCTTGTTTCTTATCCTCTGTCTCTTCCTTCACACCATACTATCTGTCTATCTTCACTGCTTTTTAGCTGTCTGTGCTGTGTCCTTTTCTCTGTTTTTCTCTTGCTCTTTTCTGTTGTTGATTTGCATCCCTCTACAGTCTTATGGAATGTGAGTCTGGCAAAGATCACCTCATCCCTTAACACTTGCTGGCGGCGCCACTGCAGGGAAGCACTCGCTAGGCAGGAGTGCAGGGAAATACCTAATTTTAGTTCAAGTGTTGCTTGTGGGGTCAGTGGACAATTTGTTCTCTCTCTCTCTCATGTGCATTTGTAGAAGTTAGAAGAAGCTTCCTGATGAAACTGCAGTGAAGTTCAAGTGTACAAACATTACAGATAGAACCAAGGGACGAATTGAGACTATCACAATGTCAATATTTGATGCTTGTTGCAAGTACGACAGTATCAGATTTTATATTTTCATGCCTCTTGTAAATGTTGAAAGCGTTGTTTTATACTTGATGTTTGAGAATCATTGCTAGGACGAATTCCATTTCTAATCATATTTCTTACATTTGACAGTCAATAACTGCACTATGAAATTAAGTCATTTCTGGTCCTGTTAACTTTTCACTATTGGCCACCAAATACTTCATATGTCTCTGAGGAACCATATATGTAGTGGCACAACATCTTTGTTATATAATTTACTATGATCCAGATTGTGGAGCCCTTAACTCATATTGATGAGCATTTACTAATGTGAGTATTTCCACTGACTTCAAGGTGACAGCTCATGTGAGCAGGTGCTTCTCCCCACCCCCAAGTATGACTTACAGAATTGGGCCTTAGTGTGCTCCTAAGCTGTGTGTATGTACTTTTGTAAAAGAATGGTTGGAAGGGACCAGTGTTTGCCTGTGTTAAAAGTTGAAACAGTCATAATCTAGTGCATATTTGTCTAATGCAGTCAGTGTTTATTTTTACACAGGGAATAAATCACAAGATAGTGGGATCGCAGAGATGGAGGAACTTCCAGTCCCACACAACATCAAAATAAGTAACATCACATGTGATTCTTTCAAGATTTCATGGGACATGGATTCTAAATCCAAGGACCGTATTACTCACTATTTTATTGATCTAAACAAGAAAGAGAACAAGAATTCCAACAAATTTAAACACAAGGTAATTTTTTTTTAAATAGCAAACAGTGGAAATGCATGATCTTAGAATAAATAAATGTAAATGTTGTGACAATCCTCCTGACTGCCCCAGAAAGCCACATGCTGAATTCACTAGAAAGCTGGAATTTTTAATAGAGCTGATTAAAAAAATTCCAACAGAATATTTTTGGAAAAAATAAAGAAATTTTTTAAAAGAAATTGAAATGAAATATTTTGATCATGTTAGAACATTCCATGTAATTTGTATTATATTATCATTCAAATTTAAAAGTCAAAGCAACAAAAAAACATTTCAGTTTTATAGAAATGAAATGTTTTGAGTCAAAATAATTTTTTGAAAATTTCATTTTGCAGGTATGTTGAAATTCTTTGTTTTCATTCCAGTTGAGACCTAAAACAGATTTTAAAACTGAATTTCCTGCAAAACAGAAGTTCTGGTTCCCCTACAGCTCTTATTTTTTGTTACACAGTTTGTGTATTGTGCACCTCTGTGTATCCATGACGTCCAACACAACAGCAGTATGTGTCTTCGTGACACAAGACTCGGTAATTGGAATTAACTTTTTGGAGGGTTTCCAGAGGTCCTTCTTCGCCTCTTAATGCTTGTTCAGAATGACTTAGCACACGTGCTCACACATTTCAGCAGCTTTGACCTGAATACTTACTCTCCATTCTTTCCATTAGTTCTCTATACGGTGGTACATTGAATTTGTTTGCACTCATGGGGACTGATCCTGTATCCCTCAACTCAAGCAAAACTTCCATTGACTTCACAGTATTTTAAAGTGCCGTTAGAAATGTAGCGGGATGGACTGAGATGGAAGTCAAGGGAGGACAACCTTATCAAAGGCAGAATCACCTGCTGATTTAAAATGTGTCAGGAGGATCAATAAAAGATGAGTGGTATCAGAGCACAAATACCCAATGGGACAAGATCAGAGCATGATATCTTTAACGTTACTCACACCTGTACCACTCAGGGCTTATAAACTAATGGGGTAATCAGGAAATTTCCGCTAACTTATGTTGACCTTTTTACCTTCAAAAGTATTTTTACTGTGACCACGGTTATCTTTATATTTATAACCCTTCTCTCCTCCTTCATTTTTCCTGTTTCCTTTCGTTTTCCGTACTCCTTTGGTTTTAAGAGGATGGTTGGAAGTAATGTTTTGTGTGTGTTGTGTACGTGAAAACCATCATCGCAATTTTAAACAGTGAGTTTTAAAACATTATCTAGTCCCTATCCTCAGCTGGTGTAAATTGGCATAGCTGCATAGACTTCAGTGCAGCTATGCCAGTTTGCACCACTGGATGATATGACCCATTTATGGTTGTGGCACCAAATGAATTAGAACAGGGTTTCTTGCTGTTTATCTTGCTTTTGCATTGGCAGCCTTTTTAAGTTAAATTCCCACTTTATGCTGCAAGAAAAAACATACTTTTCTTCTAATAAAATGCTTAGTTAGGTGGATGCTTGACTTCTGGGTATCTCTCTCTTAATTCATATTTTTTCCTCTAAGCACAAATTAATATAGATGTGTTGATATAAAAGCTGTGACTGTCCAGAAAGGATCAATAGCAAATTAGTGTACCTGTTAACGTCAACATTTAAATCAGTTTAGAAACTGTTTTTAGATACAAGTAATGTAATAAGGATAGGCCATTATTTTGTTTTTGTTTTTCTCAGCAATTGCCTAGCTCCTCACTGAGGTAAACTACTTGGTCAAAAGGAAGCGAATAACTGCTTTTGTAAAACAGCAGAGGGGGGGTGTTGGTGTCAATTAAAATGATGGGTAAATAGGATCTGTTTTGTGTTGCATGCAACTTGAAACATGTTGATACTAATTAGGTTAGTGAGCGTGTAAAAGCTGGATTTCTTCTGTTCAGATGGATGGAAATAAGTACAGTTAGAAGGGTTTTAGTGGAGAATTCTAACGACCATTATTTTAATAGTTTAATAATAGTACATGTCAAAGGACATTGTGGTTCATTTAATCTGTCTTTAGTGCTAAGAACAGTTTCAAGCTACCTACCATATCTACAAATAAGTTTGTTTCAGAAAAGCATGGCACAAGCTTAAGTACTCTGCTAAATAGGAATAGGGGATTACTCAGTGTGTTTTATATGTTGACTCACAACTTCCATATATTATTATTTGTAATAGTTTATACTTATAGCCCCTTTTCACCAGAGTATCCCAAAGCATTTAACCAAGGCGAGTAACTTATTATCCCCATTTTACAGGTGAAGAAGCTCAGGCACAGAGAGGTCTACACTTAAAATTTAGATTGACCTAACTAACATTCACATCCCCTGAGTGGCGTAATTAAGATGACCTAATCCTTGGTGTAGATGCAGCTAGGTTGACCAAAGAATTCTTCTGTCAGCCTAGCTGTTGCTGCAGTTCCTGTAGAGTGGGCTTGCTCAGAGTGACAAAGCAATGAGTAGCAGGGTAGGAACATAACTCAGTTCTCTTGACTGCTCTACCCACTGATCTATCCTGCCTTTCATTGTGAAGAGGAAGATCTTGACTCCCAGAAAGCCATAACAACATATGCAAATAATAGTTTTTGAATGAAGTTTTGTTCTTGTTGTTTAGATGGTCACGTAGCCTTTGTGTGGCAGAGTCTACTCACCACAATGGTGCCTCCCGCTGGCTGTCACAGAGATTAGCTCTGCCAGCCGGTGCGCCCACTCCAGGTGGTGCCTCTCCTGTTGTTTCCTCCACCTGCAGACCCGCCTCAGTCCAAGTACCACAGCATGCTCTTCATGACTCGGCCCCCGAGTTGTGTCTCCATCTGGGTTTCCCCCTTCTAGGTATCACTTTCCACCAGTCTAGCTACTTCCCCAGTGGCTCCCTCTTGCTCCCCCCGATCATTGCCAGCAACTACTCTGTCCAAGATGCTACCCTTGCTGTAGTCTACTAGGAGCACAGTCCTTGCTCCTTAAGCTCCCCACAGCAACTGACGTTGCGCTGCCCTGCAGCTCCTTTTGTACTAGTCCACTAGGCCCTCATGGGCAGCTCCATGCAGCCTCCCTTCAATTGGCTGCTTCCTGTGCAGTCTCCCTAGGCTGCTAGGAGGACTGACCTCCCCTACTCCTTTCTGGGAGGGGCTATGGCAGGCCCTGGAGGCCTACATTAACCCCTTCCACTTAGGTGTGGAGTGAACACCCCATCACACCCTGTTCCATAGCCCACTGAAGTTAGTCTTTCCGTTGTCCCCAGTGGGCTTTGGATTAGGCAGATAAAGCACGTACTTTTGTATTCTTATTTTAATGCAGTGGTGCTGTCCAAAGGAAGGTCACTAACTCTTCCTCATTCATCACTCTTCAAAGGTCCCATCCTCCAGGACCTGGGATAAGACATACCATATGCCGCTAGCCAAATGGGGAATGACACCTGCAGAACAATTTTTGTACTCTGTTGCTGCAGCTGCCTCAGTATACTTTAACCAACTACACTTTTAAAAGTGAACAGAAATTGTAACGATAGAAAATGAAATCCTTGAAGAATGAAGTCCCCCAGATGATTGCCTGGTTCTTTAACGAGGGGCTATAGCTGTGTTGATCTGTCCACACTATGAACCAAAAATGAGCTTGGATGTAGACATCTTGAACTTTGCATAACAGTTACGAGCTGCACCTCTGAAAAATCTGGTCATTTATTTAGATGCCTAATGAGTCACCCATACATAAAAACTTGCCCTCAACTTTTTTGTGTCTGTTTCCCTGTTGGTAAAAATGACATGTTATTTATCCCTTAGGAGGATGTTAAGCTTTAATTTATTAACATTTGTAAATCACACTGAGTTCCTAAGATAGTGCATGTTGTTATTTATTACTGTAGTGTCACCATATTTGTGGAAAATGGAAATGTGTACGTGAGGAAGTCTGTAGCTACTAAAATAGATTTAGCAATAACAATGATAATATTTTATCTTCCATGAGAGGATGTCAAAGCACTTTACAAGCCTTGAGCCTTATCACACCTTCTTGAAGTATGGAAATATTGTTATTCCCATTTTACATATGGGGAAACTGAGGCACAAAAGGTTAAGTGCCTTGTCATGGTCACAAGTAAATTTTTGGCAAAGCCAGGAATTGAACCTAGCTCCACTGTCTTCCACTCTTGTGCTTACCAAGAAGAAATGGAGGCAAAAAGGAAAGCAGGCAAAAGCCCTGGTTTTCAGGTGCATTCTAGCCCCCTTTTACTCTTCTCTGGCATAAAGGGGCTGAAAAGCAGCCAGATCTCTCCAACAAGGGGAGGGAGGGTGACTTGCACACACTGTGCTCTCACTATTTTGTGCCATCAGACTATTTCTTGGGGACTGTTGCAGCCCCTCATATACTAGAACTGTCCTATCTTATGCTGATAGCCAAACTAGCCTCTGGTAACCACAGAATCCTGATGGTGCAAAGGTGACATTCAGCTCCTCTGCACATTGTCAGACTCAGCTGACCATTGGGGCCAAATGGCAAAGGGGCCAAAAAAAAAAGAAATAGTGCCAAGTGACATCTCAAAGTGAAGATTTGTTTCTGAGGTTAAGGTAACGGTCTTGAAGAAAGTCCCTGGATTAGAAAAGTGATCATGTTAGTCCTTTTTATAAAGGTTATTATTTCCCATAAATATAGTAGAGGTAATTCCTTTTTTTTTCCATTTAGTGACTGGAGGTAGATAGGGCCTTTCTGGTACTCTAGAAGAATTTTCTGATATACACTAATGTGATGGCTGTGAATATACATTTTAGAGGCATGAAGATGTAGAGCCTTCAGTGGCAAGCCCAAGAAAGCAGCATTAATGGTGGCAATAACCACCTCTATGACATGTGCACAGAAACTAGATCCAAGATGAAGACAATTCTTGTATGTCCCCAGGAAATATGATAAGGAGGCTAAATAATGATTGCATCGCTAGCAGACTACTGAGTCCATTAGCTTTGCTGAGTGCAGTCTGGCAAGAGTCCTATAATAGCTATTTAAGATGTAGTTTTGTGTAAGGTCTAGTGCTGGGGACATGAATGTCATTTTTTAATTCTTTCCTTGTTTTGCTTTCTCATCCTTGTTTTTCTGCTTCCCTCTCGCTGTGTTTCACTTAGTTAAGGGGAAAATCCCATGAGTGAACATTGTAGTTTTCTCAAAACCCACACATTTCAGTCTGGAGACTCAAAGTTTAAGGCTGCACATTAAAAAATAAACCCAAATACTAAAATATGAAAATGCACAAATAAGGTTACCAAACAACCTTTACTGTCCCATCCTGCTCATTTGTTGCTGTATGCTGAGTAGTGACATGATGAGGTATGTGTGGAGGACTTTACAACCTATGACCAGGGACATCTTAAGTCTTTATTTGCAGAGTTTGCTAATAGAGTCTAGGACTCTGAAATGTGTGACTGGTTTTGTATGGCAATGGCTGTGATTCCTTAACCACGCTGTACCCCTGGCCTGGATTCCGCATGTTTTCCATTTATGAAAGAGGACGGACACCCATGACCATGTCAAATTTCACAGTACGACACCAATTTACAATTGAAACTTCCCACATTGGGGTGGGGGGAGAATCATCCCCAAAACCATAGAAAAAACTGGAACTGGAGCTTTCTCAGCCATCAGTTTAAGAGATGGGGCAATTGAGTCTCTGACAAAAAGAGTTTTTCCCTCAACAGGTTGTTAGGAGGCTGAGTAAAATAAGTATTAAGGGGGGAAATTTTCTTGATGTGTCACATTCCTGCTAGTTTTTCCATTTCCAAATAGTCCTCCTACACAAACAGGGAAGACAAAATCTGTTATTTCTGATATAAAAACAACAGGAAAATAAATCTTTTTTCTTAATTTAAAAAAATCCTTTCAGACCATGTTTATCGGTCATGCAGAAGCAAAATCTTGTGGGTTTTTTTTTTATTTCTAGCTAGCTGGCATTTGTGCTTGGATGAAGCTAGGTTAATTTAAAATGTCCACTGTTCATATGGCAGCAGCCACTTTAAGATGCTGTGGCTCCCATCTGCCACCCAGTCCATGCGCAGGGAATTCCTTCCACACTCCATCCCAATTCACAGAATCATAGAATATCAGGGTTGGAAGGGACCTCAGGAGGTCATCTAGTCCAACCCCCTGCTCAAAGCAGGACCAATCCCCAACTAAATCATCCCAGCCAGGGCTTTGTCAAGCCTGACCTTAAAAATATCTAGGGAAGGAGATTCCACCACCTCCCTAGGTAACGCATTCCAGTGTTTCACCACCCTCCTAGTGAAAATGTTTTTCCTAATATCCAACCTAAACCTCCCCCACTGCAACTTGAGACCATTACTCCTTGTTCTGTCATCAGCTACCACTGAGAACAGTCTAGAGCCATCCTCTTTGGAACCGCCTTTCAGGTAGTTGAAAGCGGCTATCAAATCCCCCCTCATTCTTCTTTTCCGCAGACTAAACAATCCCAGTTCCCTCAGCCTCTCTTCATAAGTCATGTGTTCCAGTCCCCTAATCATTTTTGTTGCCCTCCGCTGGACTCTTTTTCCAATTTTTCCACATCCTTCTTGTAGTGTGGGGCCCAAAACTGGACACAGTACTCCAGATGAGGCCTCACCAATGTCGAATAGAGGTGAATGATCACGTCCCTCGATCTGCTGGCAATGCCCCTACATATACATCCCAAAATGCCATTGGCCTTCTTGGCAACAAGGGCACACTGTTGACTCATATCCAGCTTCTTGTCCACTGTAACCCCTAGGTCCTTTTCTGCCGAACTGCTGCCAAGCCATTCGGTCCCTAGTCTCTAGCGGTGCATTGGATTCTTCCATCCTAAGTGCAGGACTCTGCACTTGTCCTTGTTGAACCTCATCAGATTTCTTTTGGCCCAATCCTCTAATTTGTCTAGGGCCCTCTGTATCCTATCCCTACCCTCCAGCATATCTACCTCTCCTCCCAATTTAGTGTCATCTGTAAACTTGCTGAGGGTGCCATCCACACCATCCTCCAGATCATTTATGAAGATATTGAACAAAACCGGCTCGAGGACCGACCCTTGGGGCACTCCACTTGATACCGGCTGCCAACTAGACATGGAGCCATTGATCACTACCCGTTGAGCCCGACAATCTAGCCAGCTTTCTATCCACCTTATAGTCCATTCATCCAGCCCATACTTCTTTAACTTGCTGGCAAGAATACTGTGGGAGACCATGTCAAAAGCTTTGCTAAAGTCAAGGAATAACATGTCCACTGCTTTCCCCTCATCCACAGAGCCACTTATCTCGTCATAGAAGGCAATTAGATTAGTCAGGCATGACTTGCCCTTGGTGAATCCAGGCTGACTGTTCCTGATCACTTTCGTCTCCTCTAAGTGCTTCAGAATTGATTCCTTGAGCATCTGCTCCATGATTTTTCCAGGGACTGAGGTGAGGCTGACTGGCCTGTAGTTCCCAGGATCCTCCTCCTTCCCCTTTTTAAAGATGGGCACTAGATTAGCCTTTTTCCAGTCGTCCGGGACTTCCCCCGATCGCCCTGAGTTTTCAAAGATAATGGCCAATGGCTCTGCAATCACATCTGCCAACTCCTTTGGCACTCTCGGATGCAGCGCGTCCGGCCCCATGGACTTGTGCTCGTCCAGCTTTTCTAAATAGTCCCGAACCACTTCTTTCTCCACAGAGGGATGGTCATCTTCTCCCCATGCTGTGCTGCCCAGTGCAGTGGTCTGGGAGCTGACCTTGTTCGTGAAGACAGAGGCAAAAAAAGCATTGAGTACATTAGCTTTTTCCACATCCTCTGTCACGAGGTTGCCTCTCTCATTCAGTAAGGGGCCCACACTTTCCTTGGCTTTCTTCTTGTTGCTAACATACCTGAAGAAACCCTTCTTGTTACTCTTAACAGCTCTTGCTAGCTGCAACTCCAGGTGTGATTTGGCCTTCCTGATTTCACTCCTGCATGCCCGAGCAATATTTTTATACTCTTCCCTGATCATTTGTCCAATCTTCCACTTCTTGTAAGCTTCTTTTTTGTGTTTAAGATCAGCAAGGATTTCACTGTTAAGCCAAGCTGGTTGCCTGCCATATTTACTATTCTTTCTACACATCGGGATGGTTTGTCCCTGTAACCTCAATAAGGATTCTATAAAATACAGCCAGCTCTCCTGGACTCCTTTCCCCCTCATGTTATTCTGCCAGGGGATCCTGCCCATCAGTTCCCTGAGGGAGTCAAAGTCTGCTTTTCTGAAGTCCAGGGTCCGTATTCTGCTGCTCTCCTTTCTTCCCTGTGTCAGGATCCTGAACTCGACCATCTCATGGTCACTGCCTCCCAGGTTCCCATCCACTTTAGCTTCCCCTACTAATTCTTCCTGGTTTGTGAGCAGCAGGTCAAGAAGAGCTCTGCCCCTAGTTGGTTCCTCCAGCACTTGCACCAGGAAATTGTCCCCTACACTTTCCAAAAACTTCCTGGATTGTCTGTGCACCGCTGAATTGCTCTCCCAGCAGATATCAGGGTGATTGAAGTCTCCCATGAGAACCGGGGCCTGCGATCTAGTAACTTCTGTGAGTTGCCGGAAGAAAGCCTCGTCCACCTCATCCCCCTGGTCCGGTGGTCTATAGCAGACTCCCACCACGACATCACCCTTGTTGCTCACACTTCTAAACTTAATCCAGAGACACTCAGGTTTTTCTGCAGTTTCATACTTGAGCTCTGAGCAGTCATACTGCTCCCTAACATACAATGCAACTCCCCCACCTTTTCTGCCCTGCCTGTCCTTCCTGAACAGTTTATATCCATCCATGACAGTACTCCAGTCATGTGAGTTATCCCACCAAGTCTCTGTTATTCCAATCACATCATAATTCCTTGACTGTGCCAGGACTTCCAGTTCTCCCTGCTTGTTTCCCAGACTTCTTCATTTGTGTATAGGCACTTGAGATAACTTGCTGATCGTCTCTGTTTCTCAGTATGAGGCAGGAGCCCTGCCCTCTCGCGCACTCCTGCTCGTGCTTCCTCCCGGTATCCAACTTCCCCACTTACCTCAGGCCTTTGGTCTCCTTCCCCCGGTGAACCTAGTTCACCTCCACCTCCCACACCACGCCAGTGCAGGGAATCCATTGCCACTGCCTCTTGCTTGGATTCCCTCCTGCCACAACCCAACCAGTCCTCAATTTCCCTGATCCCTTTTCACCATTTGACCTTGATACACTGAATCCCTCATTCACAGCCATCCAGGTGAAAGCAACCACTCTGCCCATTTCCTTAGGCAGCGGTTCTCTCCCAGCAGTTTCTCAAATGCAGATTCTCTCACCCCAGTTTCTGCTCCCACAATGACAGTCAGCCCTTGTAGCGTTCAATTAATGAATACTGACGGTCTCTATTTGCTATTCTGATGAATGGAAACATTGTGAATACATCACAGCTCTTTTTTATTCAGTGCTCTGGTAATAAAAATAATACTAATTCTAAAATTACCTGCCTGTTCCCAAGCATGCTGCTATTCTAATATCACATACCATTAAGTTTGCTTACACACAAATGGGGAATAGAAGATTACAGTTAAGTTAATCAATATGGTCCGTTTAATTATTATTGCACAGCTTGTTCCCGAGATCAAGGCTGTTACCATCTTCTGCAGGATTTTGAACGACACCAGAAATCAGCCATGTTTCCTGCATAGTACTGGCAAGGAAACCTTTGCATACCAGCTATTCCCTTGTGGCGAGATCTAAGCTGCAGTCCTTGATGTTGTGGAGTTCAAGCATTTCAGCATCTTGTGAGCTTTGCTAGCTGCCAAAGAGAGTCTTCATTATCAGCACAATGTAGTTTGAAGCTCTGCCACAGCAAAAGAACAGCGGGGGGGAAAATAGAACCCAGAAGACTATAGGGATAGACACAAAGCTTACAGCCCAAATTCCGCATAAAGGCATGCATTTGCCTTTCCCGTGTGCTATTTTTAAACAGGCTTGTTGTGAAAGAAAGAAAGCAGCACTGGTTTTGAAATATTTAAGAGTCACTGTCTTTATTTTGTGCTGAGCTGTGCGAAAGGCTGGTCTTCCCTAATGCTGATGTAAATCAAGCAGTAAGCTACTAAGGTCAGTGAAGCTACATTTAGTTAAAAGCTGTGAGAAGAGACATTTTTAAGCTTATGTTTTGACAGCCTTAACTTTTCCTTAGCAGGATAGTGTATCATGATCAAATTATTGTCTTCACCCCCACAGGCTTGCATTTTTAAGTACAAATTGATATCCTTGATCTATAGTGTATATTCTATGCTGCAGGTAATATTATTATTCTATGTTCACATAGACCCAATATTAAAAGAATCCACTTAGCTAAAGGCTAAATCTCACTCCCCTTCCTATTGTGTGTGTCATCCTATTAACTTCACTGCGGTACTTGTGTGAGAAAAGTTAGCAGAATTTGGGCCTAAGGGGTTTAAAATAAGGTTATTGAACTTCATCCCCCCCAAAATTAACTTATATGACTTTCTGAATATAGGTTTCAGAGTAACAGCCGTGTTAGTTTTTCTGAATATAGTTTTGCTCAACTAACTGATCAGACTTTTTTGTCCCATTAGGATGTACCCACTAAACTGGTTGCAAAAGCTGTTCCACTCCCTATGACTGTTCGTGGACACTGGTTCTTGAGCCCAAGAACGGAATATACAGTAGCAGTACAGACGGCATCAAAGCAAGTTGATGGGGATTATGTTGTTTCTGAGTGGAGTGAAATCATAGAGTTTTGTACAGGAGGTAAGATTGCTGGGAAAAGATACAGCACATAGGGACAGAAAGAAAGCAGACATGCTGTATGAAAGGGACTAGCTTCCGTCTGGTTCAGCTATTGCGACACAGAATAATTGGCAGCAGTCAGTACCTGTCACATCTGGAAATGGAAGGGTTGGTTTAGGCTGCTTATTTTCTGTTCAAAATGTATAATTCAACGGTTGTTGGTGCCTTGTTGGGAGGTGGGGAGGGAGACACAGAGACACCTGACACACTTCACACACTGTCCTCCTAGTGTACCCGCATACTGAGCAGTTGACCAAACATTGCACTTGGTGGCACTCTGGGTGCGTGGTGAACCAAACTGAAGCAGGGCCATCCTTGCACCTGTCTTTAGCCTCAAGAGCTATGAAGCTTCCTGAAAGTGCTCCAAGTGCTTCTGTTCGGTGTGCTGCACCCAGCACCCCATAGCCCTTAGGCAGTCTGCCTGTGGAAAGCCTCAGAGCACCACCATCTCCACCCCACAGAGCATACATTTGTCTCCTAATTTACTAACACACATCTTCATTGGGATGAAATTCACCCCAGCGCACAGAGCCTGCCTGTAGGAAAGCCCTGTACTCCTCATTAAGAATTTTAGTGAGACCTTGTCTGTGCAACCTGCACTGGAGTGAATTTAACCCTGTATTGGTTGGGCTGTATGAGAGCCCTAGTACTTCCTCTGGGGTAGTGTGTTGTGCTACCAGGTTATAGGCACATGGGAATTAGGGAGCAGTTTCTAATGGAAAATACCATTAGTAGGAGATAATGCTGACAACCCCTTGTGAAAATTATCACGTATCACAGTCATGAGAAGTAGTGTGGTCTGGTGAGTGGGGCTTCTGTTCCTGGCTCTGCCACTGACCTGTGGTGTCACTTTGGGGCAGATTTTTGAAGCTCTAAGTCCCAAAAATCTGGCCCTTTGCTGCTCTTTGCCTTCCCACCCTTTGTCTATTTTGTACAAGTCATCAAAATAAGTTTAGACTGTGATTTAGGAGATGATGATGTTTCTTTCTTACTAGCAGATAGTCTTCTCTTCACAGATTATTCAAAAGTTCATCTAACACAGCTTTTGGAAAAAGCTGAAGTGATTGCAGGACGTATGCTTAAGCTTTCTGTTTTTTATCGGAATCAGCACAAAGAATACTTTGATTCTATCAGGTAAGAAACAAACACATGCAAAATTGTCCACATTAAGAGAGTAATTCCATCTAAGTATTAAAACTATACACAAAAGCAACTCATTTATGTAAGTTTGTACAATTCAGTACTGAATCTCAATAGGAAATAAGTTTTTGGAGTAAAAACTGTGTTTCCACAGCACCTGCTATAATGAAATTTCAGGCCTGAGCAAGCCTCTAGGCACCATCATAATCTAAAGACTAAGTAATGATGATTGATGATGTACTAGAAATTAAGAATGAGATTTCTAAAGATAGGGGGTGTACAATTTTGCACATACATTTGCCTGCAAGTACTTGATGTATACGTATGTCTCAAGTATCTGCATGTGCACATTGTAATCAAGCATATGCAACCTGAATACTGTCATTTAAACTCAGATCCACAGAGAAACGTAGGTGCTGAAATGTCTACTGGATCGGGCCTCACAAGTGCGATAGCTAGGAATGCCTACCCTGAGGCTCCTGCAGGGACTTAGGCTCCTGATTCCCTAAACTAAGCTGGCTGTGCACATGTTCACTGGCAGAAAGCCAGGTGCCTAGGGATCGTTAATGGTGGAAACTCCAGCACATAGGGATTTTAGGTGCCTCCAGGGTTAGGTGGCAGCTGTGCAGGGAGTTTGAGGATCACAGTGGTGTCTAAGAGTAGGATGTAGATGCCGACAGTGGCAGTCAGGCACCTAAGTCTTTTTGTGGATCTGTTCCTTACTGACTTTTGAATGCCTTGCTGTGCAACCTTAATGGTCTCTTGTTGTGTTTTTTTTTTTATTAACTTCCACCCATACAATGTATTTGCTTATTTTGTGTAATAGTGCTGAGGTTACAATATTCTTCTGCACAGGCAGCAAATGTAGATAGTTATCCAATCAAAATATAGATGCCATCACCCCCTTACGCTAGAGGTTAGCGTTCAGAATATTGACTGATCATGAAACAGTAAGACACCATGAAGTGGCAAGAATAGTATTCTAGGAGAAAACTGGTTTGGGGGTACATTGCAATCCACTAAGCAATGCAGTAGAGCCCTGTTTTTGTACTGCCTTTCAGAGTGGTAGAATCTCTGATTACTTGCCTTAAAGAAATTTAAACACGCTTATTTCTTATATTTTAGCATATGTTAAAGATTTTGGGCCTTTGTCAACACTGCATTACCTCAGTTTTACTCAAATGTAACTCAGCTGCTCCAGTTTTCTGCAAGTGGTACTTCACTCAAACTGAGTCCTGTAATAAGAGCACATCATCCTTTTGGAATGCCCAGGTTTACATGATCCTCATACCTACTGGGTGGGGTCACATGGGTGAATCTGTCATAGCTCACAGTATGTGCACATTTGAGTTCACAGAGCTTTGAAAGCTCTGAAGGTAGCCAGATACACCCCTGCTGAGCCCAGCCACCATCACCTGGATTCCCTGCAGAGTCCCATTGCCTCTGAACCCCACAACGAGCCCCTGCGCATCCATATCTCCCACTGAGCTGCCCACACACAGAAACCTCTCACCCCATGCCTGGATCCCTCCACACTTGGATCCTGCTGGGCTGAGCCTGCCTACCCACACCTGGTGCGCCTGGCACAGAAGGGCAGGGCCCCAGGGTGTTTCTGGGGCAGGCCAAGCCCTTACACTGTGGCTGGGTCAGGTGCAGCCTCACTACTGAGTCCCTGTACTGGGGAAGGTGGGGACTTCAGGGTGATCTCCCACCTCAATGCAGCCAATGGCCTGTGCTCCCCACTGCCATGCTGGAGCCACATTTATTTATAGACAACATTTGCAGAATTTGGGTGCATAATTCCCTCAGGAGTATAGAATACATGAAGATGTTCAGAAACAGGCAAATTCAGGGTCTTTTACAGTTGGCAAAGAATTTCTGTCTCGAAAGGTACGATGTTGTGCTCTAGACTAAGCTGTTGGTGACCACTAAGCCTGGCAACAACGTTTTAAAAAACAAATCATTCCATCACATGTAACCGTTTAACGAGCATTCCCTGCCTCAAAGTGTTGTTTTGCCTTATGATTTAGAAGACCTCTGATGGGCTCCATGGGTTTTTAAGTAGTAAACAGTAGTGCACAAAGTGGTGCATTTAGAGTGGGAGGGTGCCGATGGGTGTCTCAAGAGAGTGTACAAGACCTTGGCCTGTTTACTAGGTAAACTTTGATCCTGCAACACCATTACAGGTTGTTTTTTTTTAATGTGGCATATAATTAACGTACACTTTAATCATGACTGCTTCCTTTAAAGAAAGTGTCAACTCCCTAGCGAATACTAACAATTAGCGTAATTGGCCACTGGATGTCAGTATCTTGTCACAGAAATATAGCTTCAAGCACATTTTGCAGGTTGCAGCGAAGGTGACCTTTATCTTTGGAATTTGTTTGAAAAGGAGAATAAGTGGCTATGAATTAGGCCCTATCTTCCCAGAGCATTACTTCTGCAGTGATAAAGGTGGTGGTCTTGAGAGGGTCAGAAAGCTTCTGAAGTTTGCCTCACAGCTATATGAAAAATTGTAGTCGGAAGAAGGTATATGATTCGAAATGGTAAGAATTCTCAGGTGCTAGCACTAGAGGTGATAAAGCCATTGTTCCATATGCCACTTAAAACCATCTTTGCACAGCTAGGATATTTACCAGCATCATGGTTAACAATTGTCTTACAAAGTAACTATGTAAGAACTGCTTCTGTTGAAATTAGTAGCATAGCTCCCATTCACTTCAGTAGCAGCACGGACTAAACCTGCTTTCCATGAGCATATAAAAAATGAAGTAACCTATTGTTTAGCTGAAAACAAGAATTTCTAGTCGGGTTTACCTTGGACTGTCGCAAAAAATAAAAATCCACCCCACCCCTGAAACTACAGTATGCCAAAGCAGTGAGCAACCGGTACAAGTCGTCTGTTAGCCTGTTGGGTAGTTCAGTTTTTACAAGCAAACAAATTTTTTCCTGTGCCGGTTTACAGATAAATCCGATGCTGGGTTTGCCTGATGTTTAAATTCCTTACAAGAGTACAGCTGCCATTGAATTCAAAGGGAGTTTTGTATGTGCAGTATTGGGTGCTAGCTATGGCAGGTGGGCACTAGTCTAAGGTAGTGCACATGCAGCTGTATTTGCCTGGCTGAAAACAAAATTTTCTCACAAAGGCTGTGTGATGGGTTTGGTCACAGATAGCCCCTTGGGACTGTCACCTGATGTGCTGAAATTACCTCTGAGCCTGCCAGCTTGGGACTTCCAGAACCCTGTCTTGTTGAACCAGACACACTAGCGTGCTGCAAGACAGACCCAGGGTCTGGTCCACACCCCCAAAGCTGCAGCCTTAACTGCAGACAGCTCAGCAGGTCACCTAGCTCCAGCACCCAGACCTTTAAGATCTGTATGAGCTTTATACACTGTATAAAGCTTATACTCCACCCAGTAGGTATGAGGATCAGGTGTGCAGCCCTTTCCTGGACAAATTGCGCATCAATTTCCATTTGTCTCCCCTCAAGACTGTCACTCAGTGAGCTGGGATACCACTGAGAATAACCCTCATGCCAGCACAGGTGCCCCTCCACTCCTGTCTTGCTGAGTTAGACGCTCCATCACAGACCCAGAGTTTGAGCCATACCTCTCTGCAGTTCACTGAGATTCACTCAGGAGCTTCTCAGTTAACAGGGACTTTCCCAGTGTTCAGCCTTCAGCTACATCAGGTCAATCAGCCATTCTGTTTGTCCTTATACTTAGAGTGTGTGACTGAAAAGCGCTCACGTGATATTTATAGCACAGTGGCATTGGAGCTTCACTCGCTACCACCAACCTGAGAAACAGCTCGTGCCCCACACTACCACACGATGGCCTGAATTGGGCGTGGCGTTCTTAACACAAGCAGTTTTCGTTGGTGAATTAATGTTAGAAAGCTTTCTGAAAACTGTTTTAAGACTGGTCAATTTGCATGAAGGGATGATGGCGGTTTAGCACACCAGATAGGTGGCAAGAGTTCTGTGAAATGTAAAGGAGTAGGTGGACATGAGACCTGGGATGGAATTGTCTTGTGGTTGAGACTTAATAGCCTACAACCAAGGCAGAAAACAAAAGGAAATCAGTCATAGCTTTGACAAGAGAAGTGACCTAACCCAAGTGGTGATAGTAAAATATTTTTTCTAGATATGAGGGTGCTGAAGATTCATTGCACTTTGAAAGCATTTAGGCAAACAGAAAGTGTGATACACCGTGGACATGTTTGTGTATGTATGTGTGTATATATATAAAAAGTCTGTGCACTTCACTAACAGTTGAACTGCAATGTAAGGGATTGGATGTGTGTATTTTTGGGTTTAGGATAATTACAGTTGGAAAGAACTAAATAATATCTCGTCTTGGGCCCAGTCCTGCTTCCACTGAAGTCAATGGCAGCCAAATTGGGCCATGTATTAGCAATGTGGAGAAAAAGATTCTGTAGAAGAAAATGAAATGGGGTCTTAGTGGGGCCAAAACTGATTCATTCTCCTCAAATTTATTAGACTGAGATTATCATCTTATTATCACCACTTCTAACTTCCAGAGCTGCACAAGCAGGACTCCACAGTGGTTAAGCACAAAATCTGTGAAGACCTATTTAAATAAAACAGAGAGAAAGACTGTTTGTCTTTCCGCTTAAGTTACTCCCGATCGGGTAAATAGGAGCACAGTAAGCCGCAGGTTTTGGAGGGCATGTGGGTATTCCCCTGCCGTAGTGTCACTGGAAAAAAAAAAGGGGGGAGGGGGAGTAGCCATCATGTGAATTTGTGTACAGCATCCACTGAAAACGTTAAAAAAATATTAATTTGTAACTTTCAGTGTAGACTTAAAATCCCACTATTGTTACAGTTGCTGAGAAAATATATGGTGGGTGGGGTTTCCTGTACTGTTTTTGCCTCCTCATCCACACAACTCACCTCCAGAAGCAGAGACAAGATGGAAAAGCAATTCCTTCTCACCCTGGTCATGTCTTCATTTATTTGTCTTTGCTTTCCCTTGAGAGTGGGGTGGCGTTAACCTTGTTTTTCAGATGACTGGCTTCTCTTTGTGTCCCTTGTGACACGGTGGTAGTCCTATAAGTAATCAAACTTGTACTCTTCACAACAAACAATAATAGTCATTCATTTTTAGAGACCAACATGGAAATGCAATGCAGCTTTCTGTCAAGGATAACAGTGGTAGCCATGGCTCTCCAATCAGTGGGAAGTTGGAAGGCATCTTCTTTAGCTGCAACACTGAGTTTAACACGGGGAAGCCACCACAAGATTCACCTTATGGAAGATACAGGTTTGAGATTGCAGCTGAAAAACTTTTCAATCCAAATACTAACTTGTACTTTGGGGACTTCTACTGCATGTACACAGCTTATCACTATGTCATTCTTGTTATTGCCCCTGTTGGGTCACCAGGAGATGAATTCTGTAAGCAGCGCCTTCCTCAGCTAAATTCAGAGGATAATAAATTTCTGACCTGCACCGAAGAAGATGGCATCATGGTTTATCACCATGCCCAGGATGTTATTTTAGAAGTAATTTACACTGATCCTGTGGATCTTTCCCTCGGCACAGTTGCAGAAATTACTGGTCATCAGCTAATGAGCTCATCTACTGCAAATGCAAAAAAAGATCCAAGTTGCAAGACCTGCAACATCAGTGTTGGACGTTAATCCCTACCCCAGTATATAGGAGCCTTTGAACCTCTGTTGTCCATTTCCATTGTCAGACGTTCTCTTCAGAAGCATGCACATGCCGCTGTCACCAAAAGCAAACACCAGTTTTTCAAATTCATTAATAGCATTTTTAGTATAACTTTCCTCCTTCCTTCTAATAGTTTATAGCATTAGGGGAACAGAAATCCTGGATTTTCTTTCTGACAACATTTACACCTAGATGCTGCAATTTTTGTTTGTTTGTTTGTTCCTGACCAAACATAACAAAAACCTATATAAACCGCTTTAGCAAAATAAAAATAATAGCTTATAATGGTGTTTAAATATGCATTTATTTTAAGCTACTGAACAAACACTGGGATAACTCCAAACAGCATGAAAGGTTGTAATTGCAGCATGATTTAAATCTCGAAGCCTAGAAATGTCAGCACTTCCAACTTGTTGTTTGACAGTGTTATTTATATTAGCTAACTGGAAACAAAAATTGTGTTTAAACATCACAAATATAATAGAAAAATATTTTATTTGTACTGTTGTATAAAATATTATACAATCATATAGAATATATAGAGTACATTTTAATAGCAATTGTATACATATGTCATGAAACCATTTTCCCTTATCAAAGATGTAGTTTGTAAACTTCAAATAGTTGTGTATCTGTTCCTGTTGCTCTTAGATTACTTTAATTAAACAGATTTAGAAAGGAGATCATTCTGAATCATAAAAGTTATAAATTGTCAAGTCAATACAGTGAAACAGCAAACCTCAGAAATAAAAAAAAAATCCACATTGTGTAGTGGTCACACTTTTTTCTCCAAACCATTTGAAAATGTGTACTAAACATTACATACAATAAAAATACAAACGTGGTTGGTATAGAATAGACTTCAGAAAATGAACATTTCCTTAAGATAGCAAAACAGGTGGCTTATATGCAGTTAATACAAAATGGCAATTTAAACAAAACACTAAACATGATGCAACAATTTCCCTTTCAAGCTCTTCCTTCATGTTTGGTATAGACATTTTCCCATTATATGTCTTTGATTTGTAATGAAAAATACAAAATGCTGACAATCCTTCTGTGAAATATTGCACTTTACTCAGAAATGATCTATCACAAGAGTGAGGAAAATCCCTTTACATTACAAAGTGGGGTGTGCTGAAGGATGTATAATTCCAACAGAAAAATATTTTTGTAGTCTTATTTTTAGGAAGCAAGGCAGCCAGAGTTCCTCATCTCACAACCATGACTTTCAATTATATACTGCATACATTTATCTATCCAAAATATCTTGTCAGAATACAATAAACTATTCTCCTCATTATTTTAATATAGGTATCTAACACAGGAAATACTTTAACATTTTACAAAGTGCATGCTTCCAAACAAGCTTTGGTAGTCAGAAAAGCAAAATTTTATAGCATCAGGCAAAATAAAGTGCTAAGTTTAATACAGAACTAAAAATCAGCGTGTATGATCAATTTATTTTACTGAATTTTGTTTAGGGTACTATAAAAGTACTGCCAACCATATTTAACAGCCCAGCACCTAGTGCCTTTACATTGTCTTATACTCCTTTGGCAAACCTGAAACAAGCATTCCTTCCCTAACCACTGAGTCCTTGTTGCTTTGCCAAATAGATGTTTTCTCATTTGCAAAAACTGTGATTGCATTTGGCAGTTATTTTACCACTTTCTTTTTCTCCAGCAGCCTCAATTTACTCGACTCCAAGAATTCAGGGCCCAATTTTGTCCATGTATATGCACCTCTCTTTGAAGCCAATAGGAATTGCACCTATGTATCTAAGGGTAGAATTTGGTCTACAGGTTTTTAGTTAACATATGATGTTCTAAGTTGTTTTGCCTACAGAAATAGTGGATTATACTGCTTTTGAGTGAGACAGAGTGGTGGATTTCTGATTATTTTTAGAATCTGGAGGGCATGCCCTAATGGTTTATAAATTTTAAGATAAAGCGGGTTAGACTAAGGGCCGAAACAACTTTACAGTGTCCCTTTAACTTCTAACATTATCATAGTGCACTTCAAGGCTATTCCAAAAGGAAAAATATAGTTCACTCCCTCCCGTTTACATACTCTTACACACATTGCCATCCTCTCCTAGTCTCAGTTAATAAGATTATTAAAGTGCATCAGATTCTCAGTGTGTCTAATAACTGTGCAGAAAGACCCAGACCTGTAAAATTATTTTTGTTTGTTTTGGTTTTTGCTAGCAAACACTAGCTATGTATTTCATTGACTTCAAATTGCTTTAGAGACATCATGCTTAGTGATGAGAACCTCTAAGAGCCTGAGTTTGGCTTTCGTGTGCTTGTATTCAGAGTACTCTTCAGCCATAGGTATGCGATCTTCCTTTTGCGGACTCCTGAAACAATCAAACAGAGCTCTGTCATTTTATGACACAGAAGAAAAATGAGGTTTAAAATGATTTCTGCTGTGATTTTTTTTTTTTTTACATTTTTTTCTAATTTTAGATGCCCACAGACATATGAAAAGAGCACACTATTGTGAAGTAGGATTATAGGAATGGCAATTAAAATACTGAATTCTGAGGTTTAGATTATACAAGGTAATCACATTTCTTGTCAACTGTGTAAGTAATAATTACTTCACTCCAAAATATGCAGATATGTTGTTGTACAGGATTATGGAAAATATAACTACCATGGTACTACACTATGGTTTTCTTTTTGAACCATATATAGGCTAGCCCCAATACTCAGGGAAATCCATGGAAAAGCTCCCATTGATCCAAAGGGCATTGGACTGAGCCCATAGAGTCTAAGACCATAAACGTTCTTTCATCACAATAGGAAATCATCCTGACCTACCTGAGATCACTCAAGGAGTTAAAGTTGTTTTCATTCAGGGACTTGTCATGAATTCAGTAGCATTAAAGCAGATTGCACAATTTAAATATTATACCCTCACACATTGCTCCTCTTAAGATGAGCAATATTGTGATGTGAAAGTGTGAGCAGGCCACATTTTTGAAAAATCTGAATGAAAGCTCACCTTGTTTTAGGTATAATCTGGAATTTACCAATAAACCCCCAGAAAACACCCTCCTCCCCCAAAAAACAAAAACAGAAAAAAACCTCATCGGTAAGGTCTGTGTTATAAACAACAAAATGGCTCCTCTCTGCTCATAGGGACTAATCCAAAGCCCACTGAATTCAGTGGAAAGACTACTGATGTCAATGAGCTTTGGATCAGGCCCACACTACCTGCACCTCTGGCCACACCTAGCCCATTTAAGAAAGGGGAGGGGTGGGACAGAGCTGCCTGCCACCAACATACCAGTCATGGTAAAAAGTCTCCAGGAAAATGACATTTCAACTTTACATTTATCAAAAAACACTATATGTATTTGTCTGCATATGAGTTCTGTAAATCAGGAGATCCTAATAGTACATGTGTGGCAAACACAGCTGCTGCTGGGCTACCCCAACCCCTGACTAGGGGTCACATTGCTCCTTCTGTCAGTAAGTCTAGGGAAGGAAATTTCTGGACTGATCCTCTGGCAGAGTTCCCTGTGGATCTTTGCCCTCTCACAGGATATGTTATGGGGGCTATCCTAAACCTGGAAGAATTTCAAGGATCTGCATAGATCCTGGAGGAATTGTCGGAGCAAAAAATCATCTCCATAGAGACCCAATGCCTCCACGGTGCTCCCAGCAGTCTCCTTCCAATCCTGGGCTGTAGCTACCTTGGGACTCTGAAAGCACAAAAGATAACACAGTCCCGTCCCATCCCCTCCCTCCCCCCAGCCCAATTACTACAGGTAAGTCCCTGCTGCCTAAGAATATGTTCTTTAATGGAAACATAAGCATCTGCTTAAAATACATGAAAGAGGTTTTTGTTTACCTTCCTGTTTGTTTAAAGAACTGTTCCTCAAATTCTCTTAGAGCTTTGCGAAGCCTTTTCTTGTCAGCTCTTGTTTCTCTGAGATGTTCAAGAAGCACAGGCCTACAAAGGAGGTAGAGGCAGTTGAAGCCTATGTGGACTTAGAAATAGTTAAAACATTAGGGCTGGATGTGGCCCTTCAATATGTGCACAGTGACAGGTGTCACCTGAGTGCAGAATTTGACCTGTTAAGTTCAAGGAATCCTAAAATTTTCTTCCAAGTCTGAGTGTAATGGACTTATGACAGCACAAGTGTAAATCTACAGCATTTCCTTGCTTTTGGTGTCATTCACACTCCTCTGATAAAGGGAATGCAGAGAATCTATGGAAGGAAGCAATAAAACACTCTGACCCTAATCCTGTGGGCACCCTTAGTTCTATGTGGAGTTCATGGTGCTCAGCATCTCACAGGAAGCACTTGACACCTTACAGTTTCAGGCCCGTAAGTAAAAAAGGGGATACACGATTAGCAGCATAGGACCTGATCCTGCAAACACCATCAAATGCAGTGCTGTTTATTGTGAGTCAATGGAACTGCAGACTGTAGTAAGAACTACGCTGGGCAGTGTTTGCAGGATAAGGTCCTTAGGCAGAAGATAAAACACTTTCAGAATATGTCCGAAAAGATACTGTTCCATAATAACGTGATGCGCTGAGAAATCTCAGCAGCACTTCTCCATGCTGCATCATTTACACAGTGAGAGTTCCACAGAACAACATACATTCTTTTTATCTTCACTCACTTAATAGGACCTAACTGCCTTTATTCATGTCTCTGACTCTCAGGTGTCAATCAAAACACATGGGAAATATAAGGAATAGTATAAGATACAGTAACTCCTCACTTAAAGTTGTCCCGGTTAACCTTTCTTTGTTACGTTGCTGATCAATTAGGGAACAATGCTCCCTTATAACATTGTTTGGCAGCCGCCTGCTTTGTCCACTGCTTGCTGGAAGAGCAGCCCGTTGCAGCGAGCTGGTGGGGGCTCGAAACCAAGGCGGACCAGCAGCTCCCCGCTCCCCTAAGTTCCCTGTGCAGCAGCTGCCCAGCAGGCTACCAATTGCCGGCTTGTTCAGCTGTCCCTCCCCCCACTGCCGTGTGCTGCTCCTGCCCTCTGCCTTGGAGCTGCTCCCAGAGACTCCTGCTTGCTGTGGGGAGGGGAGAGGGGGGGGGGCTAATATCAGGGTTTCCCCCTCCCCTCTGCTTCTGACCCCACTTACCCCTTCTCCATATAGAGCAAGGTGGGGACTGGACAGGGCTTAGGATGGAGAGAGCTTGCTGGCTGCGGCTGCTATCTCAACTTCCTGATCTTTTTAAAGGCAATGTACTTAAAGGGGCAGTACACATCTCTCTCTGTCTGCCATGCTGTCTCCCCTCCCTCCATTCATGCTGCCTTGCAGAGTGAGGTTACATTAACAATTTGTTAACCCTTGAGGGCTTAGCCGAAAGCTAGTTAATCATTTAGCAGTAAGGCATTCCCTGGGAAATATCCCACCCTCTTCCACCCTCTAACTTCACCACCTCAACCAAATTTTACAATCATCATTGCTGTGTACAGTATTAAATTGTTTAAAACTTGTGTGTGTGTGTGTGTGTGTGTTTTGTCTGGTGAAAAAAATTTCCCTGGAACCTAACCCCCCATATTTACATTAATTCTTATGGGGAAATTGGATTTGCTTAACATCGTTTCGCTTAAAGTCGCATTTTTCAGGAACATAACTACAGCGTTAAGCGAGGAGTTACTGTATGAGATCACATTCATCCGTAGGGTGTGTTTTCATCAATGAGCACCAGGGCTGAATGAGATCAGCACACGTGTATCCCCACAACTAAACAACTTGACCATAAACTGCCCTTTTCACAGAAATACAAAACATAAGATTCCAAATCACTGTCTGTATCACTTATAGGAGTTTGTTGACCACCCTTGTTGACAGCAATAATTTTCTTCAACAAAGATATAGACAGAATTATGTTAACACGTAGTGAAAATACATGAACAATTATACCAGGCCAGACCGTGAATTTACAATAATTCTTACAGTCTACTATTGTACGTTTTAGAAATGTGATAATATAATCAAGATTCTTCAGTTGAAAAGGTGTCCTTTTCACACCAGCGACACTACAGTTATGAAATATGAAATGTAACCAATAGAACTGCAATTATAAATGAAAAAGAAAAAAAACTAGCCTGGTTGGTCAAGCCACCACTAATACTGAAGCCTCCTCATCCAACGTGTGTTATTCCACAAATACCTTTTAAGAAACTAAGTAGATAAATGTCTAAACAAAAATAGGTAAGTCGACAAATCATTTATATTATGTCATCATGTGGGCTCTACCTATTGGGGGTCTCTACCTATTGGGGGGAGGGATAGCTCAGTGGTTTGAGCATTGGCCTGCTAAACCCAGGGTTATGAGTTCAATCCTTGAAGGGGCCATTTAGGGATCTGGGGCAAAAATTGGGGATTGGTCCTGCTTTGAGCAGGGGGTTGGACTAGATGACCTCCTGAGGTCCCTTCCAATCCTGATATTCTATGATTCTATGATTTGCATATATCATTCTCTCTCATATATGTATATTTCCCTGCCTCTCTCCTTCTGGATTTAGGCAATTCTCTCTAGAGCTGTCTGAATTACACAAAGTATGGCAAAGCACAGGTAAGTTGATCACATAAATATCCTGTCTCTGCTTTCTCTCATAAAAAGGATATAACTCAATCCTTAAGGTCTAGAGCTTCCTGATCCTTGGGAGATTTTGACAGTAAGTACAGATCATGCTGTGACTAGAACATGTAAGTGTGTGGTTGGGTTGTTTTTTTTTTGGGGGGGGGGGGGAGGGGAGAGAAGATCAGGAAGAAAAATTGCAACACTCACATTGTGGCCTCATGTAAATTGGACAGAGACAGGGCTGGTTGTTTGATTGCCTTTTTTTCATCCAGAGGTGAAACAATTGCAGGCTCATTCTCCTCATCTGAGCAACACAGATAGTCATCTACAGGAAGGTTAGATGCCGGACTGGATGATAATTCATGGCTGCTTTGAGAACGGTCTTCATCTGAATCTTCTTCCTCCTGCTTGTAATATGTAACATCATCACCAAATTAGCTGTCTACATACTATTTATTGAAAATACAAGAGGTTACAGGTATTAAAACCAATAGCTAAACACACTTTGAGATTTCTCACTACAACCTCTAATGGGGCAAATTGCGTTGTAAGGCATTACTTGCCATGACTAAATGTGGCAGAATCTGGCCCTTACTTCCATAAGTAGCTCTACTAATTACTTACTGTGGATTACTCATACAACAAAACGTTTGCAAGAGCATGCTTTTAAATAGGATATAGGGCATGATCCTGAAACCCTTATTCATTAAACTAGTCCCACTGAAATCAATTAAACTCCCCATGAGTAAGGTTTGCAACGAGAGAGCCCTTTGTTTAATTCTCCGTAAAGTAAACTTGTACCATTTAGTGTCAACAGTTCATAAATTAAAGCTACAATATGCATAAAATAATAATTCTAGAGGTATTTTTAGAGTTACAAATGGTTTTAGCAATCAAAAAAGAATGACCATATTGCAACACATTTTACAGTTGTACTACAGTACAAGAAGATGATGAAATTGTCCACTTCTTAAAAACTGTTGTTTATAGATTTTAAAAAATGCATTGACCAAAGTTCATTCGAAGTAACATGAAGGAAGCGTTAAAGAGATTCTGAAGTAATAAGGTTATGGCTGGGATTTTCAAAGGAATCAATGAACCCCATTGAAATTCAATGAGAGTAGGGTGCCTATAACTCCCTGAAGCTCATGTGCAAGTCCCATGCTAACATTACCACAAGATGTGGAACAAGGCTTTGTAATTAGTATTTTCTTTTATAGTGACAAGACAAGCGATTTAGAAAGGGCTACTGCAGCTCACATTCAGTGGTACCTCATCCTGCAAGAAGTGCTACTGAAATGGGGAATTCACAAGGTAAAGCACTACCCAATGAGAGTAAAGGCACCAGTTCTGGACCAGTTCTACCTCATCAATTTTTGACATGTATTTTATTTTTTTTTTAAAAAAACATCGTTATTTTTAACAATCAGAATCACATACATGAAAAGCTTTTCTTTCTTTCACACTGGTATAGCATTGATCAAAATGTTATGCTAAGATCTTAATGTGCTAAGTAATAATGAAAGTATTTTCAACAAACAAAGATCAAGGAGGATATATTAACAGTATAATACAGATAGACACAGCTTTCATTTTGTGGCGTAGATTTGTTTGTAATGGTGAAGGTTAAAAGCTGAACTCCCTCATCTGATCCCGTCCCCACCCATGTAAACTGATTGATTCAGAAATTGATGGTTTACATCATGACCTCTGGCATGCTTTGGGGTTGAATCATGTAGGATGTTTACTCCTCTTTAAATATCAACTGGATGATTTGATCAATAAGCATTCTATAAGCCCGGCATGTGTAAGAGTGATTAGAATGTCACTAAACTGGCATACAAAGCACAATTCAGAATCTCGTATAGCTTCTTTACAATAAATACTAATTCTTTCCAACTTACAATTGTTGTAATCAAAGATGGTGTCGAGAGAAGTTGCTTGATAATTCTGTATCTGTCATAAAGAGGCTTCATAAGACTCCTCTCTTGTTTAGTTACCTAAAAAGAAACCGTAAGAAAGTACATTCTTCTCAAACACAAGCATTATGGGCCATATTCTGCTCTCATTTATACCAGTGTAGCTAAGGAGAATTTGGCCATACATGTAATATTGCTTCAGTTAATATTTATGCGTATTTATGGTAACAGTAGCATAATTCATAAAACATCACAGTACAATTTGAATACAATAGTACAATTTGAAAACAAAAGTGTAATGTAATTTTTCTAATGAAAAATATACCAGGTGGAATCTGCCTCCTTGAGGTATTCATTTTGGGAAAAGGGTGAACTGGTTACAGTTTCCCTTCTGAAGATGCAGATATTGTTAAAGGAGTTAGTTTTCTCTGTTCTCTCTCTAGTTAACCCCTGAGCATCAGATGCGCCTAATTTAGGGATAATGCTTTTTTTTTTTTTAGTTTTTTTTTTAGTTTACTATGAACTCAATCCAACCAAAAATACTTACAGCCTATCAAATTGCATGTGTCATGTATAAGGCTATGGATTCTGGCTGTACAACAGGCCATCCTACTCTATTAAAAGAAAGAGTTGGCCAGTCACAGTAGCCCAAAGAGGAAAAAACATACCTAATTTATTTAACTGTGTACGATACCTGCATCTTTGGCAGGGGATTAGACTAGATGACCCAACTCTGTGGTTCTATGATTGCATCATACCTGTTGTAGGGCAACATTGTCAGAAAGAACGAGGAGTACTTGTGGCACCTTAGAGATTAACAAATTTATTTAAGCATAAGCTTTCGTGGGCTAAAGCCCACTTCATCAGGTGCATGCAGTGGAAAATACAGTAGGAAGATAGACGCACACACAGAGAACATGAAAAAATGGGGGTTGCCATACCAACTCCTAACGAGACCAATCAATTGAGGTGGGCTATTATCAGCAGGAGAAAAAAAAAACTTGTGTAGTGATAATCAGGATGGCCCATTTCAAACAGTTAACAAGAAGGTGTGAGTAACAGTAGGGGGAAAATTAGCATGGGGAAATAGTTTTTAGTTAGTGTAATGACTCATCCACTCCCAGTCTTTATTCAAGCCTAATTTAATCGTGTCCAGTTTGCAGATTAATTCCAGTTCCGCTGTTTCTCATTGGAATCTGTTTTTGAAGTTTTTTTGTTGAATAATTGTGACTTTTAGGTCCGTAATTGAGTGTCCAGAGAGGCTGAAGTGTTCTCCGACTGGTTTTTGAATTTTATAATTCTTGACGTCTGATTTGTGTCCATTTGTTCTTTTGACATAGAGACTGTCCGGTTTGGCCAATGTACGTGGCAGAGGGGCATTGCTAGCACGTGATGGCGCACATCACATTGGTAGATGTGCAGGTGAACGAGCCTCTGATAGTGTGGCTGATGTGATTAGGTCCTATGATGGTGTCCCTTGAATACATATGTGGACAGAGTTAGCATCGGGCTTTGTTGCAAGGATAGGTTCCTGGGTTAGTGTTTTTGTTGTGTGATTGCTGGTGAGTATTTGCTTCAGGTGGGGGGCTGTCTGTAAGTGAGGACTGGCCTGTCTCCCAAGATCTGTGAGAGTGAGGGATCGTCCATGCTCAAATAAATTTGTTAGTCTCTAAGGTGCCATAAGTACTCCTCGTTCTTTCTGCTGATACAGACTAACACAGCTACCACTCTGAAAATTGTCAGAAAGGAATCACCTGCAAATGAGTTCATCTCCTCCCTGTGCTCCTTAACACCCTATTCTCAAATCCCTGTCAATCCCCACAGTGACCATTTAAGCACCCATGGGAGTTGCTGCCACTCTACTGTGTAGAAATCATCTCCACAACTTCAGGTGAGTATGTGGGGGCAGAGGTGGAAGGATATGGACAGGCTGCAGGCATGGGCAATAGCCCAGAAATGGAAAGTTATCGAGGTATATGGAGTAAGGAAGAGAGAGCGGTGGAATGCTGCTGTATGCCATCAGCCTGTCTAATCTAATCCAGTTATAGAGTATCTCTAATGTATCCTTCACTGTAGTCTGTGAGTGCTACTTCTACCCTAGCTTGTTGCCCTCTGTAGGGGAAGGTGGGTGCTGTTTTTACTCCCAATCATCACATTCAGTTTCATTGCAGTTGACAGGCCTTCTTGCCCTTGACCTACAAAATGGAGAAAAATATTTTTAAGGCTACAGCCCCTTTTAGCTTCTCCTCTGGCTGACTTTTCAGA
Source organism: Natator depressus (assembly GCF_965152275.1). Taxonomy (NCBI): domain Eukaryota; kingdom Metazoa; phylum Chordata; order Testudines; family Cheloniidae; genus Natator; species Natator depressus. Next base: position 75,233,513 of record NC_134240.1, read on the forward strand.
TAAGGAGGGAAGAGCTATCCCTCTCTCTCATTAAGACATCATCAGACTTTCCCAGCATGCTCACTGGTGACCCCAGTAACATTCCTAAGCCTGCTGTTTAATAGTAATTAGCAACTTGGCCGCTTTCTTTAGTGTAGTCTTTCACTGCACTCCTGCCTCCACAGTGAAGTTTGTAGAAAAGTGACATTTTGTTTATGGCTGATTTTTAGTATTTGCTAAAAATATAAAGGTAAAATCTTATTTGTAACAAGTTGAGTTTCTGAATTTTTTCACTGAATATGTTTTTAATTAGTGTTTTCCATTTTTAAGCAGTTAGTTAGCCTTTAAAGGTAGGTACTTAGAAGTACATTCCTTACATTTGATACAACTGTTTGATACATACAAATGCATGTGTTGTGCTGGTTGCTAGGGGCCAAGTTTTCAGAAAGGGACATTCTACATTTGTGTACAGTTCTATATCTATATATGCACAGGCAGTTGCCACTAATGTGCATTCATGGCACAATAACTACTAAGGCTGTATGCCTGCACACACAATAGCTACTAAGGCTGATTTGCCCTTGCAGTCGAGTTAACTGTACATATAGCTGTAATCACACAATTGTGTAAGGATCTTGGGCCTGCTCTGACAATTTGGCTGTTACCGTTATGAAGTGTAAGATTTTCAGTAACTGTCGTATGGTGCGAATACAGACTAACACGGCTGTTACTCTGAAAACTGCTTAGAATGTTTTGTTATCCAATCTGCATGCAGGATTTTCTAATATGATGCTATAATGTTTACTAGGTAATGTTCCGTTATAGTGCTGTCTCCAGGTTCTGGTTCTAGCATTACACGGAAGTATTCCTCAATCTATGTTGTGCAGTTGTGTGCACATCCTGCAAAAAATCAGCATGGAACACGCAAAGTGAGTTGGTGTAGCAGTTGCCCTTGCAAATCTTTAAAATGATACCTTTTGACTAATTAAATGTAAGCAGTATTTGCTATACTTAGTAAAGGAGATACTGGTTGAAGTTTACCCCTGTGCACATGGCCTACACACTAATTAAGTCCCAGGTAAGCCTCAACCTGCACGAGAGGGGATTTCACCCACCCACCACCATGAATAGAAGGGTAACATTTTTTACTTGAAACAACTGTTGTAAATATCCTCATGTTGACTAATACACTGTCCAAACTTCTTCTTAATGGTATTTTTTTACTGTAAAAAGTGAGTGAATACAAAACACCTGGGTATAATTACAGATGGTATAACCAAGTAACGGAAAGGAGAACTGCATTCCACCCCCTCACATCCATATGATTATCATAGCGGATATGATAGCTGCTCTTGTAAGTATACTTGAAGAAATAATGGGCGAGATCTTCAAAAGAGTTCAACGCCCAGAAAGGACAACAAGGGCAACTCAGCAAAGCAAAATATCTGTAAAGAGACCCTGCCAAATATTCTGGGCTAGCAGTTGATTTTTAAAAGAGCACATAATACAACCCTACAGTACTAGAAATGTTTTTATTAAATTGCTGAAAATGTCAATGAAGTCAGATTTTATGGTGGTATTAACACATTTTCCTGCATGGTTAGCAACCCAAACACTGTAGCCTTGTGCCAGATCCTCTACAAGTTCACCCTTGGTTCTCCAACTTCTGATATAATTAAAGTTATGACTAGCTTGTAAAAAATAAATCATGGATTTTATTAGGCAATTTAATATCTTAATGTCAGCACAATGTTATTTTCTTCCTGGAAATAAACACCTGACTTCATAATTGGTTAGGCTGGCATGGCAGGCAAACAACTCTTCTGTATTTGAAAATATTAGTAAAGCAGATTTTAGGTGGGAGACAGTAGCAGTAAGCAGCACTACACATACTAAATTAGCTGAACTGAATGTAGGGCAACAGCTCTCTCATGTCTCGCCATGTTTAGCCTAATCTAAACATCTTTTCTGCACCCCATTGTACCATTTCTCAAAGGGCCTTTGATACTGCTTGTGTCATAGATGGCACTTTCAAACAAAATGATCTCCGCCAGCTCTTATGTTCGAAAGGCCAATTTAAATTAAATACTTTGGGCCCTCCGTTTTGTGTCCTCAAAACATGTGGGCACACATATCAGTAGTCAGTTCTGATGTAGTTTGTAGTTTCTAACCCCTTTTTCTCCGCTTCCCCCTCCACCCTGATTTAGGGGGACAGAACCCGGTAGAGATCTACTAATAATTGCACCTGAAAAAATTTGGCCAGTTATCACATCACCAAGAACAGAGGCTGGGCTGAGACCCTGCTGAAAACCAAGCACATTATTTTCAAACTCATTTCACATAAGTGAAGTACAGCTTTACTACATACAACTGTAGGATAAGTAAAGAATTAAAGTTAGCTTAAGTTTGGTTAAGGAAATATATGACTAAACTAGAGGATTACAAAGGTCCCTTCTGGCCTTAAAGTCTGAGTCTATATATGTGTTGTAAAGAAAGGCCCTGACCAGCAAAAAGAAAGAAAGCCTTGAAAATAAAAAGTGGTAAAGCCAGAAGGAATAAAGCAGGGAAGACATCTGGTTGAAAGAATAACTAATGAGATAAGGGGCAGTTTCTAAAAAGAAGGCCTCTGACCATAGGGGTGACTGCAAATGGCTTTAAATCAAATACAGAGAATCTGTCTTAAAATGAGCCAAAATGCCCCTTTTCCAACCCACACCCCAGTGTTAAAGTCTGTGTGAACCGAGGTGGAATGGGAAAACTGTAGGTCAGCAAGAAGGAGGGGAGGAATGGAACTCTCCAGTTGGTTTTTAGCTGAAGTCAATAATTGGCAATAACATCCCTTGATTGTTAAAGGGTATAAAAAGTAAACGCTCAAAGGGCTCATTGCTAATGCCTGCCTGACCACACTGGAGCCAACCAATATGGGTCTAAGCACCCTTGGGCTTAGCCTGTTTGTAACTATCCTGCTTATAAATGTTTTGTTACTGTTTGGATGTAATAAATTGCTTATTATTTAGGCTTTTTAGACATGTTTCGCGCAACTGTATAAAATACCATTTGGTCTCAGGACTTAATAAAGGAATTTATGCTTAAACTGGTGTTTGGTGGTTTCCCATATTAATAATTTCAAATATTTATTAATAATTCCAACAACAACAACAAACTGAAAACAATTTTGACAATAGTCAGTTGTATCCTTTTAGTCACAATTTTAGGGTTACATAGTCTACTTATATTGTAGCTAAACTCAAATGTAAGAATACTTTCAAGATTTTAAAACTGAAAGGACCATAGACCACATTCTGCTGCCAGCCATTACAGAGTAAATCAGAATATCTCCATTAAAGTGAATGGCATAACTTCAAATTCACACTGGTACAACTGAGATCATATTCTAGCCCCAAGGCTAAACTGTCAAGGCCTGATTCTCCTCTCACTAGTGTAACACTATTGATTTCAGTGCAATTATTCCCGATATACACTGGTATAAATGGAAGGATAATTGGGCCATGTGATGGTAAGAGGCCAGCACAATTCATGCTTATAATTCTGGGGGGCTTCCTTTCACAGATAAAAGGCCAGAGAGGTCTAATCTATTTCCACTGAAGAGCACCACGTCTGATGTTAGAGTCAAGTTTCTGTCTCACCTCTTTCAGAACAATGTGCTGTGGTAAATGTAGGTACTGTTAAGGTCTCTACGAAAGGCAAAGAATGCCCAGCTTTGCTTAAGACTTTTCCATCTCATTGCTGTACATTATTATCCTACTAAAAAGGGTTGTCATTCAAGGAGTCTGTTGCCCAGGATGCTTTATTTATTACTGTATATGACAATATTTTCCTGCCTATCCAACAGTAAGTAGATGTGTGAACAAAACCATAATTAGCAAGGGCCAAACACATCAGCCACAAAACCAAACCATTTTGCATGCTTGCCACTGAAATTAACCACCCTTCCATTCCATCTCCTAAAAAACCCAACCCAACCCAAGACAAAAACAAACCGCTCCAACAGGTTACCTGTTTGTATTATGTCCTAAAGCAATCGGGGGGAGGGTTGCAAGATAGCAGAAATTTATTCCAATCTACAGCAAAGAAAAACTCGCTCCCCTATACGCTTATCCTTCAAGGTCAAGCATTCTCTGTCAACCTCTCAAAACACACAAATTATATATAAGTGTATCATTGTTATAACTGAAACTTTTTTTACTCTTATAGTAAATGTAAATAGGGGTGCAAGTCACAAAAATGACTGCAAATAAGGGATTGTTAACCTGAAAACACAGTTTTAAATGTTGCCAAACTCTTGTTTGGCAGACCAACAAAGGTCAAACTTTCTAGAGCTGAGGATCTACCACTGAGAATTCATTGCCACTTACTGCCAGGAGTTCAATGCTAGGGATATACAGTAAGAATATCTTAGGCAATTGCAACAGCTAAGAAGGGACATAGCTGTTTGGGAAAGAGTTGGATCTAAGGCCACTTTATAGAATTGCTTCTAGCGTGCATGTCTCAAAGCACCATTGTTCTCAGCACAAATATGGCACATGATAGGCAGACTATCAGATGTGTGGATTTGCAGATCATGCACCAGAACATTTTGGTCAGTCTGTGGCTACTGAATAACTCTATTTGGGGTACAGGATGGACATCATCAGCTTTCTTTAATACAAAATCCCACAATTCTAATGCAACCATTAGTGATATCCCTTATCATAGAATCATAGAATATCAGGGTTGGAAGGGACCCCAGAAGGTCATCTAGTCCAACCCCCTGCTCGAAGCAGGACCACCCAGTTAAATCATCCCAGCCAGGGCTTTGTCAAGCCTTCCTGTAAGCCAACATAACATTTACTCTGTACAAAAGGACTTGGTTTCCTTGTCCTTGGTAATGAGTGGGGACATAAATACAATCACTTCCTTTGATGCCCTTCTGTGTCTTTAGCACAAAATGCTCCAGTTTCACCAGTAATGATTCAGCTGTGGTTTTATTTTTTGTCTTTTGTGGAAATGGTGTTATTACTCATAACTAGATCTGTTTGAAAAATGCAAATTATTTTGTGTGGGATTTTTTTTTAAATTTCCCTTTTTTCAAAATTCTCCATAATCTATTTTTCTTCTTTCGACAAAAATTGAAAAAAGTTGGGTTTTGAAAAATATTTTCTTTAAAAATCATTTTTTGAAAACCAAATTTAAAATTTTACTGAAAATTTTGGTTTTCCATCAAAAAGCTCCAACATTTTTTACCAAAATAACATTTTTCTATGATTGTCTATAAATTTCTATACCAAGAAAAAACTGCTTGTTTCCTGAAGGTGACACTTTCATCTTTGCACGTCCATTCCTCACTGGTTGTAGCTACCGAAATCTATCAGGTTTCTACACTAACTCTCACTTTTTGTCTTTCTCACATAAAGAACCCATGTTTCGCTGGGTGCTTTTCCTATCTGGGCTTTGGACTATGTACTTGAAAACCTAGAGATGTTCCAGAAATCTTAGAGTCATCTGCTCCACAAACACACAGGGAGGAAGGGAAAGGACAAGAAATATCCCCTACTTATGCTTCTGTGCAGCATTCAGGTATGCTTTTCATGGGGCAATACACATACTACAGAGGGTGGAGACAAGGTGGGGCAAACATGGGCATATACTGCACCTCCTAAAGAGGGGTAGCATCAGTGCACTCCCACAGTACCCTGAAATGGAAGCCCCACTGGGAACATGTAGCTCTGTGCTTCCTCCAACAGTGGGGCTGTGTCTCTGACAGACAGCAGAGCCCTTACAGAGCCATTTGATATTTCAACAAATCTGTTAGTGCTACTTCTTCGAGACTCACTTTGGTGGTAGGCTGTTCTTGATCTTGCTCCCACGTTAAAAGGGAAATTGTGGGACCTTCCTTCTTACAGCAACAAAGAACTGCTTAAATTAGGTGAATTTGAAAAAAACAGCTCAACTTGTACAAGCTGCTGACTCTTAAATCAAACATAATGAGAGGGCACCCTAGAAAATGTTACATATCCTTCTAATTACTGGCTCTGAAGTGCAGCACTGTGATTGATAAATTCTCACCTTATTAGGACAGCTCTTCATGCTCAGGGACTGATGGTATCAGCAGCATTTATGATCAGTGCCAGAGCATGAAATTTGCCTACTAAGGTATGTAAGTCCATTTTTCCCAACAATATTCATTAGTTGTCTAACAGGCAGATTCTCCACTGAACAACATGCTTCCAATAAAGTCGTGAGAACACCACCAGTTTACTCCAGCTGAGAATCTGGCACAATAATTTTCAATATTTTTATATATATACCACCAGGTAAGAAGCAGGAACATGTAATTGCCGTACCAGTTAAAATAAGCAGCCCATCTAGTCTGGTACTCTGCCTCAGTCAATAACTGTTACCTGATGCTTCAAGGAGGTACAAGAAACTCCCTAACTGACAATTATATAATAACCCCTTTTAGGGGAAGTTTCTTCCAATCCTAGACAGTTAGTGGTTGGATTATGTGCTGAAGTATGAGGTTTTTAGCCTCTTGAGTATAATTATTTTAAAAGCAATATACAATTGCTAAATATAGAAAAAACTGTCTAACAAAAATCTTATCAGCACAATCTTAAGGTATATATTTTAGTAGTTATCCTAAAAAATCATTATATGGTGACTACTATTAAAAAGGCAAGTTTTGCCCAGCAGTAAACCACAGTAACTAAACCACAGTAACTAGACCACAGTACTAAACCACAGTAACTATGACAATGTAGTTCTGAGACTACCGCTCGTCTCAGAATAGGATAATGAGTGCCACATTTCAGATTCCTTTCTGTGGTAACTAGGTCAATAACAACTTCCTAATGATGACCACTGCACATCTAGGAAGTATCTTTAGATGGTAACACCTGATATCTGAAAAGAAAATGAAAAGATACGATAATATATCTTCACAAAATGTCAACTGCCCATCACTTTAGGCATATTTATCTCCAACACACATAAATTTGCCATTCTCACAAGTAGTTACATCAGAAATGCCAAATCATGAAACTGAACATTTAATCAATATAAGTTATATCAGAGACATCAATCCCACATCCTGTTAAGATTCCTGCACCATTAGCCTTGGTTAAATAAAGTGCTTAGGCATGTGCTTAACTTTAAGCATGCAAGTAATTCCACTGACTTCATATTCCATGGAGCTTTAAAGTTAACCACGTACTTGAGTGCTTTGCTGTATCTTGGCCTATTTTAGCAGGTTTCTCGGCATAGGGATAGGCTTAACATCTTCAATAAATAAAGGAAAATGTAGGTGATAACTCATAACATTGTCACATTCTGTAGTGTGGTCTGACTTGTAAAACTTTTCTCCTATGCTGTTAAATGCTCTAATAATGTATAAATTTCAATACCAAATTACAGGTCAGACCGCACACCACCTAAGTCAAGGTGCAAATTGTGGAAGATCAGAACAGGGTCCTGAGCATTGTTACCATTATGTTTGCAATATTTTGCTATTGAAGACCAATATAATGCCACCAAACACTGGCTTTGTTATTTTATTTCTAAAAAAACTTGGTCACAGTTTAGCATTTTCAAGCAATGAACATTTACATCTAAAGATTGCTTTGAACCAACTACAGTAATGTTGAATGTGTAAGAGTGATCTAAATATATTTAAATGTGTAATCTCAAAAGTATTTGTTAAAGAAATTCTATGTAATATAATTTGAAATTTACCTATCTTTCCATGGCATACTTACAGGTCGTCCATGAATACTCTCAAAATATAGCAGACATTTCTGAAGACTGATTTTTTCCAAAGCCATTTGCTTTTTTGTCATATCCTATTTAAAAGAGTTATTTATAAGGTTATGAGTCAAGATTTCATCTCAAAGATGTAGGAATGTATGTTTTAAAATGTATTTTTCCCAAACACTGATATAAAAGATCCTGTTCCTGCTCTCATTGAAGTCAATGGGAGCTTTGCACTGAAATCAGTGGGAAAAGGCTCCAATTTTATGTGAATCACATGTATGTATTAATCTCTTGGGGACTGATCCAAAGCCCACTGAAGTCAATGAACAGGACGTTGACTGCAATGAGCTTTGGATCAGGCATTTAGACGAGAAATAATATATTATACTCACTTTGCATTAGGGAAGTGAAGTCTTATTTAGGAAAATCCCCATGGACGTCAATGAGAAGTTAAAGAATGCAAGAGCAGACCCCAGAAAACGTATTTAATGATCAGAAGTTTCTTTGTTAAGTATATAACTTTATAAAAATCTGAACCTTTGATTTAACTCATTTTCTTTCAAGATATCCAGTTTGTAAATGAGATTAAGTACCTTGCAACCTCCAAAAAGTATATTGGGACAATTATGTCCTTACCAGTAAGTAAAATTTTCTGAGGACCCTGATTCAGCAAAGCAGTTACACTCATGCTTAATGACAGGTTTCAGAGGAGCAGCCGCGTTAGTCTGTATTCGCAAAAAAAAAAAAGGAGTAGTCTCTAAGGTGCCACAAGTCCTCCTACTCATGCGTAAGTTATTTGCTGGATCAGAGTCTAAGTATGGGAAATTGTGCAGTCAGTGCTCGATACAGGTGAGGAAGAGGTACAAGACTAGCAAAGACTTTGCTTGAATCTCAGGTATTAAATCTGTGTTGCAGATGCACGAGGCACAGTTCATACTTTTTTTTTAAATTTTGCTTTAAGCACTATCCTAAGCAAAACAGGAAAGCAATACCCAAGAGGCAGTATGTGGGCTATTGAGAATCCAGCGACATTAGTAAAATATTTTCCCAGAACCCTTTTAAAATGCTATGTAAGTAGGTATTATGTATAGATGCACACTCCTGGAGACTAAAGAGCCAAAGTGAAGTTGTCCTTATCAGACTAATATGCGGAAGGTCAGAACAACTAACATTAAGGGACAAGTGGTACACTTGACCATTTTAGGAAGGAACTTGCTAAAAGAATGTATGTGTATTATTACCTTATATTTACATTTTTGTGTAGGCTAGATCAGTTCATATTAGCTGTTAAACAAGACCCAATGATTGAAAAAGGGGTGAGGGGGGAACCAACAATATTCCAGATACGATAGTTAAGCTTGCAAGAATCCAGTGGTTCAAATAAAAACTTCCCTCAATTTTCTAACCATCATCAAAAGAGAAAACAGATCTGCCATGCTCATTAAGGGATGTTAAGACAACTTCTTTAGAACCAGAATGTATTCAGTGGAATGATAGATGAATCCACACTAAATAACTTGTATATCCAACAATTGTAATGCCAAAATAGGCACAGCATGAATTGTTGAACAAACATATTAAGAGCTGGCAATATCTGTAGGAGGGAGTTAAAATGGAGGAAAAATAATTACTGAATCAGACAGCAGGCGATCATGCTTGGATAATATGAGTTTGTAGCATAGTTGGGACAGCCCTGTCAAAAATGTACAACACTTTTCCAACAATTGCAGTGGATCTGGGGCTCTCATTCTCTCGCACATGGCCACGGTTTCTGTGGTCTATTGATTATATTGAACACCCAACACTATTCATTTTCAAAACTTGGGAATTCTACTAAACAGAGACTCACTTGAGAGACTGTTCAATACTGCCAAAGACATCTCTGCAGATCACTGATACCAGTGTCATTCCCAAGAATGCAGGGAAGCTGATTTTTTTCAAATACAATTTGCAAATGCTAATCTACAAATATTAATATTTGTGTCTATATGCTGCAGAGTGAAGGTCCAGTCCTGCACTCCTTACTCAGGGAAAATCCCATCTGAGTCCCATAGAGTTTTGTCTGAGTACAGGCTGCATAATTGGGCCTAAAATGTGCAATCCAACACAAAAACAATTTTCTTTGCATTTCTGCTGTAATTTTGTAAATCAATTATATAAGGCCAGAACCTCAGCTAATGTTAACTAACACAGATCCACTGAAGTCAGTGGAGATATACCTAATATACGCCAGTTGAGGATCTGGACCGTAGACTTTAGTAATTATCCAGATTCTAATTCATGGTGAATGACACTCAGTATAAATGGTTATGAAAATTACTTTGGAGCGATCGTTCCCACAAGAGCTTTGCACAGAGGGCCTCTGCACAAAACAGGATAGTCAGTCTCCTCAGCAACATTGTCCCCCCCACCCATGTGGAAGCACCCTCTGTGGCTCCAGGGATCTGTGGGTGGCATGTGGAGAACAAGGAAGAAGTAGGGAATCCACAGAAATGTTAATTCATTATGAATCACCTGTCCCCCCTCCAGCCCATGAAACCTCTCTCAATGGAGCGTTCAAGGGGGAGTCCTGAGCAGGGCCTAGCCACAGTCTCTCAAAGTGCTGTTCTGTACCACTAAGTGGGGCCACAGTAGGGAGCAGCATGCAGAGCTGGTGCAGTTTGCCATGGCTTCTGGCAGATCCCCAAGATCTATGGGAGTTGGGGCCAAACCTCCTACATTTTCCATGTCAGGGAGGGGAGAATTCACCCACTACATAGGAGGAACTGTGTGATGGGAACCTTTCCTCTCCTCCCAACGACTGCACATGTGCTATATTTCTGCTGAAGAGGGTGATTCCCCACTCAGTAAAGTATTTGCTGATCACATAGAGTTGTATTTAGTGTGAAGCTTTTTAAAAGCATAGTGAAACGTGGCGTTTAGACCTGTATCACCAACCGCTAAGGGAGCCATCCTGGTCCTGCTGATGTCCAGGAGAGTTTAGTCCTTCATTTCAATGGGAGCAGATTTTGATTTATTTACAGACAATTCCAAGTTATCTCAGTTGGCCATCCAGACACTAAGGCACCCAAAAATCATTTATCACTTTAGAAAACCTTGGTCTTAAAACTCTGCACAATTTGATCACTTAAAAAAATTCCTATTCATTTTTTTTTCTATAATAGGCACTATTTGGCATTCAGGCACCTAATGAAAGTGCAAGCTGCCCCATCACTAGTTTAACACGTAACACAAGTTAATTCTTCCAATAACTATTATGTCTATCCTCCTCTGAGTGTGCCTCAGATGATTAACAGTAAACAGAGTGTGATCAATAATATTGAGTCCTACACGCGGGGACCAATATCAAAAGGGATACTGCACAGATCACCCATGTGGACCTATATTATTTACTACTTTCATTAGCAATCTAGAAGAAGGTTTAAATTCAACCATGATTGTATTTGCTGACAATTTTAAAAATCAGAGGGGGAGCAAATGAGAAGAAAAAGCCCAAACTGCAATGGCTTAGAACAGTAGGCTGCATGCAACGGCATGAGATTCAATGCTGATAAAACAAATGCACAGTTGTGCAGTGAGGGAGAAGAATAAATAAAAAGCACAGATATAAGCAGGGGACAGATAACTAGAAAGTAGCCAGTTTGAGAAAAGCCTGGGGTGAGAGATGACAAAAATAGGGGCAAGTTTGCTATCGTTATGTTGCCTCTGGCACTCCTCTGCGTAGCAAAATGTGAGACAGCACAAAGCTGGGCAACAAGTAGGAGGCAATGACTGGAATTTAACAGAATGAAGAGAGACTACCCGGATCGGCGGGTAGTGATCGATCTATCGGGGATTGATATATCGCGTCTATCAATCCCCGAATCAATGCCTGTACTCCACCTCGGCAGGAGGAGTAAGAGGAGTCGACAGGGGAGCTGCCGCGGTCGACTCGCCACCGTGAGGGCGGCCAGGTCAGTCAAACTAAGATACGTCGACTTCAGCTACGCGAATAGTGTAGCTGAAGTTGAGTGTCTTAGTTTAAATCCCCCTGCAGTGTAGTCCAGGCCTCAGGTCCTGATCCTGTGAGATGCTGACTTCACTGGAAGTTGAGGAGACTCAGAATTGTGCAGGAAAAGGCTCTAAAATAGTAACATTTATATAACCCAGAAAAGTAAAGGTGAGAGCAAGAATGAGAGAGCGTCACCATCTCTGAAAATCTTTTAACTAAGCATATACATGAAGACAGAAATTTAATTTATAGTCTCAGAAGAGAATGAACAATGGTCCAAGTCTAAGGAGGGAAAAGTTTAGGCTTTTGTCAGGGAAAGTTTCTTAAGAGCAACAGAAATTGGGAAGTGGAATAAACTAAGAGAGCTCTAGATATTCCAGAGCAGGTTTGACTTAGAATAGTCCTATAAAATGCTGCCGGGTGGGGCCATTATTTGATTATAGTGTTTTGCCCATCCTATTTTCCAGTATTCTCCTTCACCATTCTGGTCATATAGCAAACTAGCCCTGAACCTAGTAGTCAGCCAAGTTGCTCAGTTATTCCCATTTTATAATTATTAGTAATAAAATATCACTAAAATCAAATTGATTAAAACATTAAGAGCCAGATTCTGATACATTTGCTCAAGTTGGGCAGTACCTTATTTCTGGAGTAGTCTATTGGTTTCAGTGGGACTCACTTGGTTTCAGTGGGGCCATTTGTGGAGTAAAATACTATTCTGAATGAATAAGAGAATCAGAAATTGGCCCTTAATGTTTGGCCTCAATCAGTTTGGTCTAAAATAACTATGGTTTGCAGCATAGAACATGATCTCATTAAATCTTTAGACCTCATTAGATCAATTCTATGTTTCATCCAATTAAAATAACAAGCAAATAGTCTTCTTGACTTCCTGTTTCTCAGTTGCTGGTGCTGTTACTTAGACTTGCACCCCAGAAGTGGCTGCATTTAGGTGATAGATGAAGTGATTCCAATAATATAGTTTTATAATTCTGCAAAGCACTCTGAGACTTGAGAAAGACCCTGGAGTATTACACTCAATAAGAGAGAAGAGAAAGAAAAACAAGAAACTGCGTAATGACAGATAAATACCCTAAATGGATTCACAAATATAGAATGAGCAGATTTGCAGTCAGGAGAAAAAGATGGGGTGGAGTGTATTCAAAGCACATGTAGTGCAGATCTAACTGTTGAGCAACGGGAGCAAAATGATTAGCTCACTGTCCTTTGAGATGTGCCCCCTGGAGCACAAGTCAGGATATTTGAATTCAGGTTCAAACTTTCCCAGTTCAGAGTTTAAAATCCAGTGCTCTAGTTCAAGCCCATCTTTAATTATACTATTGATTTTAGCCCCCAGGGCCACATACTAGAGGCCATGTGACCTAGTCATGGGGAACTACAAATAATACAAAAGAGTAACTTGTTTTCTGCTCAGTGGTTTAGTAAGTGCAGGAGACAGCAAGAAAACAGTTTATTGTAGACACGCTGGAATTGATGAGCTAGTAGTCACTTATTTTTTGATATATCTGGCTCTGCTCAAATATTTTACAGCTCTGGATAAAGAAGTCTACTTGCAAAAAGACAATCTAAAAAAGAATTCCTTCAGCCAGATTCCACTTTGAGTTACCCCCATAAAACCCCTTTAAAATCAATGGGGCTATACAGATGTAATAAAGAGCAGAATTTGGCCCCTTATCTTTAAAGAGGAACTGATCACAAAACTAAAATGTAATAGTAGCTTAGGTACAAGTACTCATGACTTGATCACATTTATAACATGCAAGCAGAACAACAACTTGGGTTTAGAGGGGAAGTGAAGGTATCTATAAAAATAATATATAACAAAGGGGAAATTCATAGGAATTAATATAAATCAGAAGTTTGGAACTGTAGAAAATGGATAAGGAAAGCAAAGGGTCACAAGGAGAAATCTATAGCCAGCAGAGTTAAGGATAATTAGGAATCTTTAAAATAGAGAGAGAGAGAGAGAGAGAGAGAGAGAGAGAACAAAATGAGTCCTGAGAATGATATTGGTCCATTACTCAATGGAAATGGTAAAGTTATCAATAATAATGCAGAAAAGTCAGACGTGTTCAATAAATACTTCTGTTCTGTATTTGGGAGGAAAAACAGATGATATAGTCTCATCATATGGTGATAACACTTTTTCCATTCCACTAGTATTTCTGGAAGATGTTAAATAGAAGCTACTAAAGTTGGACATTTTTAAATAAGCACTTCCAGATACCAAGAGTTTTAAAAGAGCTGGCTAAGAAACTTGCTGAACCATTAATGTTGCTTTTCAATAAGTCTTGGAGCACTGGAGAAGTTCCAGAGGATAGGAAGAAAGCTAATGTGCCAAGTTTTAAAAAGGGTAAACAGGATGACCCTGGTAATTATCATCCTGACAACCTGACATCGATCCTAGGCAAGATAATGAAATGGCTGATCCAGGACTTGATAAATAAAGAATTTAAGGAGTGTAATGTAATGGATGTGAACCAACATGGCTTTAAGGAGAATAGATCCAGTCAAATTACCTTGATATCTTTTTCTGATGAGATTACAAGTTTGGCTGATAAAGGTAATAGTGTTGATGTAATATACTTAGAGATCTCTAAGGCATTTGACTTGATACCACACTACATTTTGATTAAAAAGCTAGAATAATATAAAATTAACATCACACACATTAAAAGGGGTAAAATCTGGCTAACTGGTAGGTCTCAAAAAGTAACTATAAACAGGGAATAGTCATCGAACAGGTGTGTTTCTAGAGGAGTCCCACAGGGATCAGTTCTTGGTTCTACATTATTTAACATTTTTATCAATGACCTGGAAGAAAACAAAATAGTCACTGATAAAATTTTCAGATGACACAAAAATTGGGGGAGGGGGGGTAAATAATGAAGAGGACAGGTCACGGATTCAGAGCGATATGGATGGCTTGGTAAACCTGGTGCAAACAAACAATATACCTTTTTAATACAGCTAAATTTAAATGTATACAGCTAGGAACAAAGAATGTAGGCCTTTTTTACGGAATGGAGTTCTCTATCCTGAGAAGCAATGACCCTGAAAAAGATTTGGGGGTCATGGTGGATAATCAGCTGAATGTGAACTCCCAGTGGGACACTGGCCAAAAGAGCTAATAAAATCTTGGGATGCATAAACAAGGAAATTTCAAGTAGGAGTAGAGAGGTTATTTTACCTCTGTATCGGCACTGTTGCGATTGCAGCGGGAATACTGTGTCCAGTTCTGGTGCCCACTATTCAAGAAGAATGTTGATAAATTGGAGAGAGTTCAGAGAAGAGCGGAGAGAATGATTAAAGGATTAGAAAACCTGCCTTATAGTGATAGACTCAAAGAGCTCAATCTATTTATCTTAACAAAGAGAAGTTTAAAGAGGTGACTTAATTACAGTCTAGATGGGGAACAAATATTTAATAATGGGCTCTTCAATCTAGCAGACAAAAGGCATAACATGGCTGGAAGCTGAAGCTAGACAAATTCAGACAGGAAATAAGGCGTACATTTTTCACAGTGAGGGTAATTAACACTGGAACAATTTCCCAAGGATTGTGGTGAAATCTTGATCACTGACCATTTTAAAATCAATATTGGATGTTCCTCCAAACAGTATGCTCTAGGAATTATTTTGGGGAAGTTCCATGGCCTGCATTATACCAGAGGTCACATAGATTCTGGCCTTGGAATCTATGAAAATTAGAAATAGTGGCCTTTGGTGTGTATACTTTACCTGATGGTAAATGTGGTATTATGATATAGCTGTATATATCTTGTATGTGCCACCGACAGACAAGTGGTGGCATCACTATCTACTTTGCTGTATATACTTTATCACTGGCTGGTAAGTGTGGCATTTCTTCTAGGTTTTAACAACAGAGTAAGATTCATCAAGTGTCCAAATTGGAGTGCATTTTAAAATGGAGAAGACATTTTTTTTAAAAGTTGCACAAAATGGTCCTTTTCTCTAACTCATAGGGGTCCCGCAGAGCCCATAGCCTATAAATACTAACTGCACACCACAGTATCTCGCCAAAACCCATGGTTTTCAATGACGCTGCTTTGCGTGTGCCTCAGGGTGTGACACAGAATAGACACTTGAACCTCTTCAGGCTTGTCTTCAGCGCACAGCAAAGCACATTAGAGGGGTGTGATTTGTAGCGCGCTCTAACATGCTTCACACTAACTGCCCCGAGTAGACCCTGCTAGCATGAACTAACAGGTGCTTAGTTCATACCAACAGGGTCAACATGGGACAGCTAGAGCGCAGCATGTTAGAGCTCTATAAATCACACCCCTGAAGTGGGCTTTACCACACCTTCTAAACAAGCCCTTAGTGATTCTTTGTCATCACACAGTCTGTGTGGACTGGAGATATGGCTGCCTGTGCTCTATCACCAGCTTTGATAGATTGGAGAACATGCTTTTCATGTACCTGTAATCTGAAACAGTGAGGCTATTACAATTCCTTTCTAATACAGATATTGACATTCACCTCCAAACACGGTGCACTCAGTGCTACCTGCAAACCCTGCTGAAAAGAATGGACACTTCAGGCTAGATTCACAAAGAACTTAGTTGCCTAACTTCAGGCAAGTAAAGGCTCAACACACTCTGCCATCTGTCCAGTTTTATGGGCTCAGGATCATCCTGGATGTCCCAATTTTTTGTACTTCAGAGGTAGCAATGCTAGAGAAGAGGAGAAGCGCAGTAGTGCATAACTAGCGCAGTAGTGGGAGTGGGAGACCCAGGATCCAGTCCCCCTGCTCCAACTGCTTCAACAGGAGAGCCTGAGGGTGCCTTATTTCAGAATATCCCATAGTGCAGTGGTTAGAGTACTCACCAGAAAGGTGGCAGATCCCAGTTCATATCCCTTCTCCCCTCAGGTGGATTGGGGACTTTAACTCTAACCACGGGGCTAAGAGTTATGAGGGAGATGGTACCCCCCGCCCATCGTCCTCCTCCATCCAACTTCTTGCAAAAACAGCATAGGTGCTTAACACCAAGAGAGGGTTTGCAGCTGGGAATCCCAAGCCGAGGGAGGCATCTCCCTGCAGCCTCAATTTAGGTGCCTATCTCTGTGAGAGGGTTGGGGTTTATGTCACACACTTGGCATCTCCCATTCTCTAGTTCAGGTGGGGAGCAGCCTCGCCTGCTGGTTTACGTGAATCCCTTTTGAGGTGCCTCTCTCTCTCCGTTCATTGCGTAGGAAGCCTAGGCACCTAACTCAGGCTTCGTGAATCCCAGTCAGTGATATTCTAGGCATCTAAAAGTTAGGCGTGGCGATGGTGAGCATCACCACGCTACGTTTCTTTGTAAATCTAGCCCTTCTTTGTCTTTGCAACTCTTCCTAGAATCGTCACTCCAGAAAAAGTGCACTAGGGTCAGTGATTTTGTGAGTGCAAAAATATGCTGTCGGGGTTGTGCTACTGTGGTGCAAGACCTGTAAGATACCAGTGCAACATGGCAGTTCAGAATACACCGAGTAGGGTACTGACAGCTAAAAACAATATTTGATGTCTTCCCCAGATGCGATTATTCTGCAAGGAACACACATACCTTTATAGTCTCAGGGAGGTTAAGCTGTTGTCTTTTCTCCTTTAATCGCTTCATTACGATATCCATGGTTTCTTCGACGGATGGACTTGGTTCAGTACTTGCTGCTTCTTGCTTCCTGGTCTCCTTATATATTCCAGTGCTCTCCTGCTGCACAATTCTTTTGGGTGCTTTAGGGGTACAATTTTGCTCTTCTGACATTTTGAGTTTAAGCTCTGTTCAAAAAAGCAAGTTACTTGGCAAATGAGTTTTTAAATAAATATTTGTCAAAAGGTTTCTTCTGACACTATAGGAAAAACACCCCAGCTCCTGTGTTAGTTTGTTAACATACCACAATCATTTGGAAAATTAATAATCCTTAACTTGAGTTTTTAATTCCCCTGCCCCTCATCTGAGAGCATTCACTCAAACAGGCGGGAATCAGGTGAAGCATAAACAGCAGAAGTTGCCAGGTGGCATAGAGCTGCCACTACCCCATATCACCACCCATCCAAGCCCCTTACATAGTGGGTGTGACCATGGGCAAGGAAGTAGGCCAGGCAGCCACTATGCCTGGCTGATCTCCACTGCCAGAATGATGTCCAGCATCAGACAAGGCATCCATTATATTATTGTAACATGATGTTACAATGGGGACCAGCTTGGACCCTGGCCAGCCTTGGATTGAGTCTAAACGTGACTTAAAGACACCCATAGTTCCTAGGATGTGGGAAGAAGTGAAGAGCTGTGGACAGGGCACTGGCCTGAGCCTTCGGAGCTTGGACTCTATTCCTGAATCTGCCACTGGTCTACTGGCTGACCTTGGGCAAGTCACTTCACCTCTTTCTGCCTTACTTTTCCTGATTCTAAAATAGCACCAATGATTCTTACTTTCTTTGTAAAAGAACCCAATACTTCAAAAACTCACACAAGCATTTAAATTTACTACTGCGAGTTCTCCCACTGAAATCAATGGCACTTCTCATGGTAGTAAAGTTAAGCATGTGTTCAAGTGTTTGCCGGATCAGGGTCTTTAAGGTGTATGAAAATTTACGTATGAGAATTGGGTTTTATCATTTTGAAAGATAATCAATTCAAAGTGGCAATTTACAGGAGGTTACGCGTGTAGTTTGGCCATTTTACAGCTATTTTGCTTTTCTTTAGTTAAAAAAAGGTTTATTTTAAAAACGTCTTGTGACAATGCAGACTAATCACTTGATATTTAAGAGAGGGATTTTCAAACGAGTTCAGAGAGTTTGGTGCCCACCTCTCACTGGCTTTCAATGGGAGTTGAGTTTCTAGACCCTTTAAGCACTTATCAAAATCCCACCCTACAGTACTGAAGTGTAATACTATGATTCACTTACCGGTGAAAATGCATCTAACACAATAATGATTCTTTTATTACTTAAAAATAGCTTGTGTTTTATTTTATTTTTTTTTTTAAAAAAAATCAATAGTGGCTACATTTTCCCCTTGGTTACGCATACGTTGCTCCCCAGGGAGCATGGTCACGTACAGGCTGTCAAGGGAAAAATCTGACCTTTGGTATTAAATCTCATTTCAGGCAAGAGGCTATTTTTATGCCCAAATAATATGTGCTTTAAAATGGAGTTCTGTAATGTAAATTCAACAAACCCCCTTTACCACTGCAATGTGAAATGTATCAGTATAACAAACCCATTAACTTGGCAATTATGTACAGTATGCTAATGCTAATGATGCTGACACAACAATCAGACAAACATTGAGGCTAATATTTAAAATTGTATCTCTGTTTGCAAGAATGTTGATAGTTACGAATAAGCTCTCTCTTTTTCAGCTCTATTGAAAAGGGTTGAACTGACTCTCCCCAAGCATGGCTGGGAGAGATTGGCGCTGCATATGCCATTTCATCTTTCTTTTTGTCATTAGGGAGCCTTAGTGAAATAGAAGTAGGGGGCAAAGAGCAGAAAACAAATACTAAAATGCTCCTACTGCATTAGCACTGCTTTACAAAGTTTCCAGTATTATGAAATTCCCCACTGTGCAATAAAATGGAACTATACGCTATTATGTACCTTTGAGCTGTTTACGACCTTTAGCCAAGTCATTCATCCATTTCAGGACTTCAGGATTGGAAGTTTTGTCACCATGTGAAGGCTGCACATAAGAGAACAGAAAAGAACTGATGATGGGACTGTTCCTTTTCCTGTATTCTCTATGGACTGATCCTGCAAAGAGAGTCAATGCACAGTGCATAAGGTTCAGCATGTGCGTGAGTCTTTGCAGATTCAGGCCTATGTTTGTAAAAATCAAACTTCTGCTTCATGGAGCAGGAATTCTGATGATACTCCCAATATACTTATCCAATAAAGAAATAGCTTTTTTAAAATACAAAATATTTCAGAACATAGATTCCATGTTAATGAGAATCATAGTGAAGGATGAGATATATTTCTTTCCCTTATACAAAAAAGAATAGGCATCTACCTAATCCTTCTACACCCCTTCCCCCAATAGGGTGGTCATTGTCAACATTTCTATTCAAGGATCCCCTCCCAGGACCTCATTGTTATTTATCAGGATCTATTCAGGACCCTCTCCCATTTAACAGTATGAGAAGGGCAGGGTGGTCACAACAGCCTGATACCAGTTTGTGACCGGATACCTTAGGTCAAAAAAGTATTCCCTAGCGGAACCCGGAAGATCTCCCCCATTCACAGCCACACTCTTCCAAACTGAAGGAGATTGCATGGGATTCACTTTGGTGTCTATCCAGGTGTGAGGAACTGTGACAAGGTGCCTTATAGTGACAGCCTATATATGAGCCACATCAGGTTACCGTGGTCCATGTAGATGGTGATTCTTCCACACATCATATGGCCAGAAATACTTATGATCCCAAATCACTGCTAAGCGTTATATTACATACACTGTCCATTTGACATGTTTGGCTCGATTATGCTATTAATCTGTCATGTTTATTATCTTCTTGGATTGGGGCTCGATAATGCAAAGTGCTGAGCATTTTGCCCCTGGTCTTACACACATGCTAAACTGTATGTGAGAGTAGTCTCATTGACTTCAGTGAGATTACTTACATGCTTAAAGTTTAGCATGTGCAGGATTTGCAGGATGGCAGTCCAAATGCTCAACACTTTTCCAGATGGAGCCCTTACTGCAGTCCTTAAGACCAGGGTGCCTAAAATCTTTGAAAAGTAATATTTTATGCATTTCAGCTCAAATTTTTCACCCAATTTAATTGAAAAACCTGTAAAATGTGATTTAAATCTGTGCAAACACTGCTACCAAGATAATCTTCCTCTCCTACTCCAGCCATGTCTTCTTCTCCTTGATCTCTACTGGCTTCCTTTCCACTTCCCTCCTGTATGTAGTTCAAGCTTTTCTCCACTGTCAAAGCAAAAGACTGCTCCTGACTACAGCCTTTCACTGCCTTCATCTCCTCCCTCTTTTGATTCCTGTCAGCATTTACTGTACAGTGGTAGTTGCACAGAATCAAAACAGAAACTTTTTAAAAAGACTGAACACCCACAGTAATTTAAACATATTGTGTAGGAGAGAACGGCTTTGGGAGGGAGTTAAGCAGGGGGGAGGAGGGGGGGATGCTGTGAGCCTTCCTGCCTGCCTAGATCATCTGCCACACGCCTGTTTTTAAAAAAGTCATATAGTGACTTAACTGCTTCCCTTGCTGTATGTGGCAGTGAGACTAGTGATTCATCCACTCTCCTTCCACCTGACCGAGTCTTAAGGTCACACACTCACTGCTCCCCTCTCTGTATCTGGTACTATTAATTCACTCACTGTACCCAGTGGGACTGCTTACATATCCCAGCTCTTTGTGAGGTCACTAAGATGGACACCCCTCTATATCCTGAAGGACTGCTTACTTACTCAAGCCTCTATGAGGTCAGTGATGTGATCACCACCATACCCTTCAGGATTGATCCTGATGATTTATATAACAGAAATATTATCTATGTGATTGCCCTGTGCTTTCTTCATCAACTCTCCTGAAGGTCAGAAGAGGATTATTAATTTAGCTGTGGTAATATTAAGAGTACTACACTTGACACTCTCTTCTGCTTCCCAGATCAATGGTTTCCCCCAACCCTATTCAAGTATCTATACAAAAAGGGGTGGATGAAAATCTTTTCATTTTTATTACTTCCAGGGTTGCCCCGGTGTTTATTTGGGTTTACCAACTAGTAAGCACAAGTGTTATTCAAATCCCAATGTTGGCCATCTAGCTATACACACACACTTGGCAGAAGGATCTTAAAATACCTTTTAAAATGACTGCAGCAATACAGGGCCTAAAAAATCATAATTCTGTGAATAGATATAGACCACAATGAAAGTTGTTCATGCCCACTACCTTTCATTGACTATCACTTATACCAGCCCCATGACATACAAAATGGGGAAGTAAACCCCACTCAGCTCCCTGACTTCCCCTTTTTAGACAAAATTCCAGGGAAATCTCCAGTTTGAGGGAGTGGAGTCTGTTGATCCTGTGCCTCTCTCTGTAAACTACACAGAGGTGTAGCCCTGAAAAAGGTTGCTGAATAATGACCAGTGATGAAGATGATGAATCCCAAGGTCTGGAAGTGGGGTCAAGGCTGTGGCATAATATTCTGATTATTTAATTTATTTTACAACATCTATCTCTACCTAGCTATAAGAAGCTCAATATGGAAAGGGATAAATATGTCTGTTTTTTATGTTCCATGGCTGCCACCAAAATCTCATAGATGCAGCAAAGTTCTTCTGCTTTAAAGAGTGCTGTCTTCCACCATTTGAGCTGAAGGAGAATCTCTATAAGATGTCAGTAATATTAGGGCTTATATTCTCTTTACTGACCAATCATTAGAGAGCAATATAATGTCAGACAGAGAAGGAGGTCTGATTCCAACAAAGTAAGGTTGGAAGGTGCTTATTATTTTTACATACTATAGCAGTAGCTGTAATATACCATAGTAGTAGCAAAGGAGCATCATGGCCTCCAAGGAAACTGCTTTCCCTTTCAGACACCAGCGGAATTCTCTGATAGATGATGGGATACTACCGAGACACAAATGGGGAGGATGCCACAACTTGTGTATGGGGAAACTGCACAAGAGGGTGAAACCTCACAGACCTCCACTCACACCACACAATATCCTATACCCTAGAGATGAATGGCTCCTTAGCTTTTGCTTTAGCCAGAGTCAATACTTGGGGCTCTCTCTACCATACATTGTACATCTCAGGACAGGGATACCACTTAGCCACACACCAGAGCCTTCATTTTTTATTTGACAAATGACTTCTAAAGAATGTTATTGTTTTGTTGATTTTTTCAAAAGATAACTCAGTCTGCATGAATGAGAAAAACTACATAGCAGAACAAAGTTGCCAAGCAAATAATTTTATCTACAATGCAAGTAAGAAGCTATTTATAAGTATCAGAACTTTCCTTTGTCTTACAGATTTCCAGGATATTTTAAAGTAGTTAAATGTTACCATCACCCATCCTGATTGATGGATACTCCCCAATGAAGGTAACTCAAAATAGAGCTTCACAATTTTAGCCTGTAATCACTCAGATATTGTTTTTTTCCCTATTATTTTGCAAGAAGCAATCCTTCCTACACCTTTAAGGACGATATCCGTAATAAATGGAGCATTCACCCTGTAGCATTCACCCCATCTTATTTTCTCCAATTATTTTCTTACCCGATATTTTTTTTCTTCTTCAAACTTTTCTTCAAACTTCCTGATTTTTCTCTTCAGACTTTGAAGATGTTTGGTAAGTTGCATTACTGTCTGCGGTTCTTTGCAGTCCTCACAATTACACCTGGAAGAACTTCTTGGCCTGCAAAAGTAGAAGTAATAAAAATCTCTGTTAATGCAAATAACACTTCTGAACTCCTCCCATGAAATCAGAACTATAGCCACACAGAACCATCTCTAGTCTAAATCACATGTAAATTGTGTTAGAACTCCGGATGTTTCTCCTATAGGTAGGCACAAGGAGAAATGGTTAGGCTTTATGAAGTAAATATGTGAAATATCTGTTTTTCTTTGAAGGTGGCATAGTGTTTAGTGGGCAGCACCCACCTTTCCTACCTTACTTTGATCATTAAGTGTGGGATTCTGAAAAGGTCTCAGCATTGGCCTAACTTTTGAAAATCATTTTGAAAATCCCACCCAAACAGGCCAGATTTTGATACCTTTGTTCACACTTAATAATAGCACCTACTCCATGAGTAGTCCCACTGACTTCAATTAAATTCTTTGTGGAGTAAGGTGTGATGCGATGTGAATAAGGGGAACAGAAAATGGCACTTCTTTTATATGAAGTGCATTTAGGGCCAATTTCAGGAAAATACTAATTCCCGAATCAGACCCTAGGGCAGCCTATCATGATTTCTGTAGATTAGAATTAATTACTGGCACCAACTGGTGAAAATGTAGTACTGAAAATCAAAGCTGGTCACAACTCCAATCCACAGGAAATATTAACATTTCAAAATTTATTTTTGTTCCAAATCAGAACGAACATTTTTTTAAAAAATTTCCCATAGAACAAAAATTCAGAAAAAAAGCTGAGTAAATTGAAATATTTCATTTCAACAAAATTAAAATGTTACATTCCAATTTTGACTTTTTTCTTATTTTATATTGCATTATAATTTATAATATAATGAAAGAAATTTTAAACAAAATTAATTTTCAAAATACAAAAATCCTTATAATTATTCTTTTAAATTTTAAACAGAATTTTGTCAAAATCAACATGTTCTCACAAAACGTTTAGATTTTGGGAAAATGGCATTTTCTGGCAGGAAAATGTTCTGTCAGAAAGTTTTCAATCAGCTCCAATAAAATGATTCAGACTAATTTCCATGCACCAAAAAAATGGGTTTGATGAACAAAAATGTTATTTTTTTAAAGTTTGTTTTATTTCAAGTTAAAATATTTGTACATTTTAATTTTGGACTTTAAAACGCAGACGTGTTCATTTAAGAGTTAGTCACCATAAGTTGCCAAGACTTATAAGTTGCCAAGTTGCCTTCTACTCTACAGGAATTTAGCGTTGCAATGGAGAGTTTATCCTTACTGGCAATAGGCTTAAACATTTTGTAGGATATTTCATGTGAGACTTTTTAGATTTGTGAATAAATAGGCTTGATTATTTCTATTTGCCTAAACTTTATTTTTAAGATTTAAAGAAAACAGAGTTCCAGAATGAAATTAATTCTAAGAATTTCCAAAAAGGACTTACAAGGACTATTCAGATGTTTTGTGACATTGCCTTCCATTTCCAACAAATGACTCATGCAGTAATTCCATTGCAGTTGAACTTTTCTGAATTAGACCTTTAATAACCTTTTTTACCCTGTATTCACTTTTCAGACTGATTATGAACTAACCTTTAAAAATGTCATTACTAAACTATAATTAACTGAGATTGCAGCTAATGTTGTACTTCGTTCTTATTGGAAAATGTTAGGTCATATTTATGGTATTTCAAATTAATCATGCCAAATTATATTATATTATGAAACATCCCTGTTTAGAGCAAATGACATGACCATATCTGAGAAATATGAAGAGTCAAATGTTCTAGACTGTACAAACATAATAAAAAATAAAGTTAAAAATGTATTTTCTTACATCATGAAAGGTTGAGCACTTGGTGGGGAAGGGGCCGATTCTGTGTCTAAATTAAATCTCTGGCTTTGACTAAAGATTGAGCAGCGTGGTGACAGAAGGGGATTATCTCCATCAGTAATATGATATAGTAGTCTACTGGTCCCTAAGGAGCGATGATCTTCTGGGCCGTTGTCTGCATCACTCTGCCAGTCTCTATGGGCTGGTACAGGCTCTATAACGACAAGATCAAATCAATATGGGACTGAAGGTCTCTCACAAAACACCCTAATTCGTTAGCTATAGAGGTAAATAAGAATCTATGTGAACAAATGTATTCATAGAAGCAAAGTGTGCTGCTTGAAAACTTGGCAGTTGATACAATGAATAATATATGGTATAGCAATGCAGCATATACTGGTAGGACATGGTACCAAATCAGAGCATAACAAAGGATACATAGGTTACAACAACTGGTGTAACACCGTACTCTGAGGTCCACAATGGAATATAGATAGGTGTCTGTGTGTGTAAAAATAA
The DNA here is from genome assembly GCF_965152275.1 of Natator depressus. Lineage (NCBI taxonomy): Eukaryota > Metazoa > Chordata > Testudines > Cheloniidae > Natator > Natator depressus. The sequence goes on from NC_134240.1 coordinate 75,258,973, forward strand.
ACCATAAGGTTTTGTTAAAAGAAAGATAGTAAGTTTCTCAGAATAAAAGCATTGTCTCTGTTTTTATAGATCAGTTTTCGCTGAAATGCACTCTTTGCAGAAGAATATGAAGACAGATGTAAAACAAGACTTATTCCCTAATTTAGGGCTCAGTCCTTTGCTCAGGAGGAGAATAGGACACATCTGCAGAAGTAACACATTTTAGGACCCTATCATGCAGCATATTGAGTGCTTCTAGCCTGGTGACCCATATCCTGTAGAATTCTGCTCTTAATTCTCAGGGTAAAATGCCACTCAGCAGAAAATTACTAACCCATCACGTATTACTAACCCATTCAGGTCAATGCATATGAACAGAAGATTGAAACTGATTGGGTAAACAGTAAAATGTAAGTGCTGCACTCTGTTGCCTTGGGGTGTTAGGTATATAACATTATGCTAGCAATGTCCCCATGCATTAATGGGCGCATAGGCTCCTAAGGAGTGGATTGTGCCTAGTGTATAAGAGAGGGAATGCAAAAGGAGCATTTTCAACAGTGAGCTTAATTAATCATTGGAACAACTTGCACCAAAGACATGGTGGATCCTCCATCACTTGAAGTCTTTAAATCAAGACTGGATGTGTTTCTAAAAGATATTCTGTAGCTCAAACACAAGATCCAGCTTGATGTAGGGAACACTAGGTGAAATTCTGCAGCCTCTGTTAAGCAGGAGGTCAGACTAGATGATCGTAATGGTCCCTTCTGGTCTTAAATCTATCTGTCTATGAACCTCACCTCCCTCCTTTTGCTCATTGCCAACAAGACTTGCATAGTACTGTACTATCCATATCCTGCCCTGACTCTCCATTGAAAGGGTGAGAATCCCGGTTCCCTCTTCCTCAACCTTACACAAAATAGGCCAGAATTTCATCCTTAAGTAGTTTTTTTTTTCCTGTGGGGAGTGCTTTTATGAGGATTCTGCTTCATGATGGAGAAATCCTGTACCAATCTACAAAGCCCTGTTGAAAATATATGTACAAACAAGTTACAAAAGCCAGAATAGAATTCTCAATGCCAAAAGAGAGTTTTCTCTCAGCTACATGGGTAGAGATTTTCATCTATATTAACAGTTAATGTATTATAGTGTAACTAGGCAAAGTTGATTTTATTATTTTCCCTCTAAAATTGTATCTATATGTAAAAATGGAGTCTGCATCAATTATTTTTATATTTAATGTAGGTTCATACCATGAATTAGTTGTGTATCATACATACATTACAAGGGATTCCTTATAGCATATATTTCTCAAATATTTCAGCAGGAGAAATTGAACATTAATTTGCTCTCAGATCTGAAAGGAGATGCCAGTTAAGCAGCAGATCTGAAAATGTTCCTTCACCTTTGCTTTTAATTAAAAATGAAATTTTAATCAATGATGTTACAAAAATTCAGAAGACATACCTCTACCTCCTATTAATTTAGAGCACTATGTTGTGGATTTCCCCGTGGTGAGGGGTTAGGACTTGCAGAGATAAAAAGGCCATTTCCCTTAAGATTTTGATGGAACTGTTATACTGTATTTTAATTAATATCTGCACAATAGATAATGAAGCTCACTGAGCTTGTTTAGCAGTGGGAAAATAGTGGCTCCAAGCAGCCTCCCTCCTTGAAAGCAGAAAATTGGGCACCTTCAAAATAAATATTATTTTATCAGACATTGTCCAATTGTTTCTATGTTACAGGCAACAAAACCAAATGTTCCTAAATTGTGTAATTATGGGTCAGCACAGGTCATGCACAGTCTCTGCATGGCTTTTATATCTTTTGATAAATTTGTTCATACTGGTTCCTCTTTCCATGGGAATTATTTAAGGGGATGAGAGTACAAATGGGGAGAAAATGTTTTTTCTGTCCTGCAAAATATTTCAAGATTTCAAAATTGTTCTCAGTCCACACTGGGATGAAACTGAGACCTTGCAAAAAAACTCCTGCACACAGAGAAAGGAAATAGCCAATACCCCAGTGCTTATGGCACCCTTCTGGGATGTGGAAGACAGAAGACCCGGGTTCAAGTCCCTGCTCTACCGGATTCATGGCCCAGGATGGAATTTCTTGTCAAATGAGAGCATGAGAGAGAGACCAAGCCCCACCTCAGAATAGCCAATAGCGAAGTGACGAGGGCACTCCCTCAACTCAGGTGAATGCCCTAACCACCAGGCTTATTGGCTGTGCTGGGGTGGGTCTCTCTCCATCTTTCCTCTTGGAGCTGTTGGGGCATTCTCCTGGGATGTGGGAGTGCCATAACCACTGGGCTATTAGAATATCAGGGTTGGAAGGGACCTCAGGAGGTCATCTAGTCCAACCCCTGCTCAAAGCAGGACCTAATCCCCAACTAACTCATCCCAGCCACGGTTTTGTCAAGCCTAACCTTAAAAACCTCTAAGGAAGGAGATTCCACCACCTCCCTCGGTAACCCATTCCAGTGCTTCACCACCCTCCTAGTAAAAAAGTTTTTCCTAATATCCAACCTAAACCTACCCCACTGCAACTTGAGACCATTACTCCTTGTTCTATCATCTGCTACCGCTGAGAACAGTCTAGATCCATCCTCTTTGGAACCCCCTTTCAGGTAGTTGAAAGCAGCTATCAAATCTGCCCTCATTCTTCTCTTCTGCAGACTAAATAACCCCAGTTCCCTCAGCCTCTCCTCATAAGTCATGTGTTCCAGTCCCCTAATCATTTTTGTTGCCCTCTGCTGGACTCTTTCCAATTTTACTACAACATTCTTGTAGTCTGGGGCCCAAAACTGGACACAGTACTCCAGATGAGGCCTCACCAATGCCGAATAGAGGGAAAGGATCACGTCCCTCGATCTGCTGGCAATGCTCCTACTTATACAATTGCCTATTCTGGGGTGGGTCTCTCTCTCTCTCTCTCTCTCTCTCTCTTGTTTGACCAGAAATTCCATCCTGGACCAGAGAAACCTTCCCAAGGAAACTTATCAAAGCCAAGATATTTCTGCGAAAAGTTTCAGTTTCGACTAATTGGCACTTTCTGATGACAATCTATTTCATTGAAAAATTTCCTGACCAGCACTAGTTGTGACAAATAAGGCCAATGTATCTGGTTTGCAATTCTATCCAATAACTTTTTGCTTAATAATTTCTACTTCATTGGTCAAATTCTCCTCTCCAGCAAACTAGTAGCTCCTCAGGCTCAGTGGAGTGGGAGAACTGGCTATATTGTTTAATTTGTCTGCACAGGGAAGATGCTGCTGCTTATTGTTGGCCTGGCCAGATAGCTGCACACACAGGTGCTGGAACTAGGGGTCCCGGGGGTGTTGCAGCCCCCCCTGACTTAAAGTGGTTTCATTATATACAGGGTTTACAGTTTGGTTCAATGGCTCTCAGCACCCCCACTACAAAAATTGTTCCAGCATTCCTGGCTGCACGGGCAACCGTAATTCTAATTATTTAGCACAACACTTTGCAACCATTATAACATGCTTCTACCATGCTTTTAATGTCATATAGTGTCTGAATAAGTAATGTGGTAAACTGTAAACAAATACTCTATTCACTGTATCAATTAATATTCCAAACAGAACTATTTATATTGCTCCTAAAAATGAAAACAAGTAAAATAAAAATGCAAAATAAAATATTACAAATGCATTTCATTAAGTTAAAAATGACAAAATACTCTATTCCAGAGTTACAGAACATCACTTGTTAGCTAACAGTGTAAGCACTATATAATCCTTTTAATGTAGCTCAATATAAATGACCATTTTACATTTTGTGAACCCATCAAATATAGTGTAAGTTGGTGATTTACAATGAAATGTAAATATAAATGAAATTAAAAGTTTATACTGTCTTCTATAACTTTCATGGTTATCAACTGACAAAAAACAGATTATAAGACAGATATTTTGCAGAATTTATCAAGTATCCAAATCCTTCCTCCAGTGTAATATGCAGAAAGGAATTTTGAAGAAATGTAGGCCATTGTACCTGCCTAAGTTGGTGACTTGCACAAACAATTCACATGTGAAATAAACAGAGATTAATGAATGCTACACAGCAAAGGTAAGCAACAATATTATCTTCTGGCAGTGAATTCTTTCATTGGTTTAGAAGACATAATACAGTTACAGTACATGAATCTAACCTACATTTTTTTTTCTCAAAAACAATACTGTGCTGTCCTCTGGAATGAACTGTATTAACTTTTTTTAAATTTCACATAATTTTCCAGCTTTGAGAAACATAAGGAATCATTGTAGGGAGGGGTGGAAATAGCTTCTGCTACTGACCATCTATTAGCATAATTAAAAGGAAGTGCTCTTGTCAAGGTTCCTTCCCCACTCTGAACTCTAGGGTACAGATGTGGAGACCTGCATGAAAGACCCCCTTAAGCTTATTCCTACCAGCTTAGGTTAAAAACTTCCCCAAGGTACAAACTTTGCCTTGTCCCTAAACCCTATGCTGCCACCACCAAGCATGTTAAACAAAGAACAGGGAAAGAGCCCACTTGGAGATGTCTTCCCCCAAAATATCCCCCCAAGCCCTACACCCCCTTTCCTGGGGAAGACTTGATAAAAATCCTCACCAATTTGTTCAGGTGAACACAGACCCAAACCCTTGGATCTTAAGAACAATGAAAAATCAATCAGGTTCTTAAAAGAAGAATTTTAATTAAAGAAAAGGTAAAAGAATCAGCTCTGTAAAATCAGGATGGTAAATACCTTACAGGGTAATCAGATTCAAAACACAGAGATTCCTCTAGGCAAAACCTTAAGTTACAAAAAGACACAAAACCAGGAATATACATTCCATCCAGCACAGCTGTTTTACCAGCCATTAAAACAAAAGGAAATCTAAACGCATTTCTAGCTAGATTACTTACTAACTAACAGTTGTAAGGCTGCATTCCTGATCTGTTCCTGGCAAAAGCATCACACAGACAGACAGACCCTTTGTTCCCCACCCCTCCAGCTTTGAAAGTATCTTGTCTCCTCATTGGTCATTTTGGTCAGGTGCCAGCGAGGTTCTCTTAGCTTCTTAACCCTTTACAGGTGAAAGCGTTCTGACTCTGGCCAGGAGGGATTTTATAGCACTGTATACAGAAAGGTGGTTACTCTTCCCTTTATTTTTATGACAGGTCTTATTCTGAAACCATATTAAGTACCGGGTTTTGCACTGTCAAACAAAAATGGCAGTGTTAACATTTTGGCAGGTCCCTGAATACCATAAGGGCAGCAGAAAGATTTCCATATTTTGCACTCTGATTTTGGGGCTCTTGGTGGAGGCTGTTCACAAATCTGTACTTCTGCCAAATACAAGGTGTGATGAAGTGGGAATTTTTTGTAATATTTTATGAGTCCCGAGTGTGTCTTAGTTTTCCCTATATGTTGCATTGTTGCCCAGTGGAGGGGCAGGGAGGCGGGGGGAAGAAGACTGTCTGTTCTCAGGGCAGGCTAAGGCCATGTCTACACTTTCACTTATGACGGCAAAATTTATGTTGCTCAGGGGGTGTGAAATAACACAACTCTGAGTGACATAAGTTTCAACGGCATAAGTGGTAGTGTGCACAGCACTATGAGGTCAGACAGAGATAGACAAAGTTTGAACAATGGGGTTCATTACAGCTTGGCTGGGCATAAGGCAACCACAGCACTACTCATATCCCTAAGCCTAGATTAAACACACAAACTGGCCCTAAAAGTAACCTGCGCTCCTAAATTGGACCTATGATGGGATGTACCAGGCCCTTCGGGGTGCCCTGCTAGAGGCGTTGCGGTCCTACCACAACCCACCTCAGAAAAGAAGCAGTAAAGGTGGGTCCTCTTGGCCTGGGAAGCATCCTATCAAAGCTCAGCAGGCTCAAATAAAAGGAGTTACAGGGCTGAGCTAGTCAGTTCCTGGCAGGGACCAGAGGAGCAAGAAAGATGCTTCTTAGTGGAACTCCAGGGAGAACCAGAAGATGGGTTCTGCTGACATTGGCATTCTGCGAGGAAGAACTTCAGCCATGAGGTAAAGGTGAAAAGAAAGGGGGTACATGGGAAGTAGCCCAGAGAATAGCAGCAGCAACTATTGCAGGAAGCAGCATGTGGCTGATATTTATAGGGTTTCTGGGTCAGGACCTGGAGTACTTGGCAGGTACAGGTCCCCCTACCGGCTATTGGCAGGGTGTCGTAAGCCCCAAGAAGGGGATAAGGCTTGTTTAGAGGCCCAAGTGAACGGCAGGACTTAAAGAGTCTCCAGGGAGAAAGCCCTTAGGGCACTGCTCTATACCAAGGCAGACAGAGACTTAAAGCTAGCCCAGAAGGGGCTGAGAACTGAGCCCAGAGGAATAGCTAAAGACATTACCAATGGCACAAGGACAAGCCCGGTTGGACCTCTTATCCTGGAAGGGGTTTGTGCATTCATGCATATTGATTGTGTGTGACTTGTCAGGCGGGTCTTCAGTGGCTCAGCCCTCCAGCCAAGGGCAACAGCAGTTAGAGAGCACCGTGAAGAGAGAGAGAGAGAGTGCAGGTTCACACCCACCCGGCAAGAGGTGCTTACAAGAGGTGAGTGTGTCCCCTGTCACAGGACCCAAGCACAATTCTAGATAGGGCCCATAAAACAGCCCCAAGTCAACCATAGCCACGGTCCTAAACTCATGGCATCCTAGCACTAGCCCAAGTTCACAAGATGGCCCCAATCTTAACAGTTTCAGGCCAAAATCCTGGCATCAACTCTATACTCCAGCCTGGGCCCTGAAAAGGATCCCAGGCTTTAGCCTAGACCAATGAATGGGCCCAACATTTACTCTAGCCTGTGCCTATGCCTGCCCTCACAAGTTGGACCTAACCTTAGTGAAAAATCAAAAGCTAAAACCATCCTTAACCCAAACCAGCAAACTGGCTCCAATCCTAGATCTATCCTAATCCGACAAGTTAGCACTAAACCAGAGCTCATAATCTGACATTAAGCCAAGGGCTAGTAACTCATGCAAAACATGCAATATGCCTGATCAATAGGGACACCAAAACTACCATAGAAACAATTTCAAGTGTGTGTTCTCACATGATGTTCTTAAACAGTTAAATAAAATAAAAATTATCCACATCTGTTACATGTGAAAAACCACATATATAAATATAATATACATATGCATTAAAATATATACTGTGTCAGTGATTGTGAGAATTAGCATTTTTCATAAAAGATGTGTAAAACTTCTTATAGTTCAGCCACTCACAGTTAGATACATACTCTGTGTTAGCTATGTAGCCACATACCCCAAAGTTATGCTAAGTAATAAATTTACATTTATTAATTTTATTTCCTCCTATTTTAATATATTTGAATACACAATCATTGAAATTCATCATAGCTTCCTTATACAAACACTGGTTCAAGGAGTTACGGGTTCGTAAGTAAATTTGAACATGCTTGTCCCACACAGTCTTCAGGGACTTATATAATGAGAATCATTAAACATTTTGGGATCCCTAGGAAAAAAATGCTGTCCTAAGCATTCCATTGTTTTGCCAGTATGTTCTAGTTAGCCTTGGTTCATAAAAATGGTATTTCCTTTACTTTTATTAATTGGAATGTGAAATGAGAAGCGAAATTTATTACGTAATCATGCTTAAATTAAAAAAATATGCATTTTAAATTTTAAATATTGCTATTTATTCACTGAAAAAAATGCAGATTTGGTCGACCTGGAACAGTTTCTCTTACAATCTGGGAGACCTAACTTCACGCTCCTTCTCCACATAAGGCGGAAGGAGAAATTGAACCCAGGTCTCCCACATCCCTGGAGAATACCTTCACCACTTTACTAAAGATTAGAAGGGACTGCAGGTTCTTCTCTCATCTCCCTCACCATCTCCCTAGCCCATGTGTTGTGGCAATCTAGTCCTCCTTGGTAAAATTCTGGCAAAATGCCCCCAAACTGAAACATTTCAACACAACTCTACATTTTTTCAACTTTTTGATTCAGTGAAAATTAAAAAAACACAACACATTTTTGGTTTGACCCAAAACATTTTTTTTTCAATATTTCAAAATTTCCAATGAACTGAAATATCCATTATTTGCCCAGCACTAAATATACCCTAAAGGCCAGATTCTGCTATCAGTTATCCTGGTATAAATCCACTGACTTCATCCAGATTTAGACTGATATAACTGATAGCAGAATCTAGACCTTTGCGACTACTGTGTTTCAACTGATTGAACTGATAAATTCCACCAGTAGTTTAAGAGAGAGAAAAAGGACCAGTGTTGTTTATGTTAAAATAAGAAGCCAGTAAACAAAAACAGCAAAAAGCAGGTGCTACCGCAAAACAATGTATATCAAATGCATATCAATGCATAGCCAAGCTTCCCCTAAAGCACAAGTTGGAAACAACTGAATAGCAGATCATGCTCTATTTGGACTGTGTGAGAGAAATGCTACATCTTCCAGTATCCTGCTGTGTAAATGTAAATTAACAGATTAATGCTGTAAGTGTTATTTGAAGTGGGAGATTTTTAACAGTTTAAATGCAGTCAGAATCAAATCAAAGGTAAAGATTGCAGAGTTTTCCATTTAATATCAAGTGTTCTCTGATTATGAATTATGAAACCGCAGAAGCAAAATATTTATGTTAAATTGGAAAAGGACAAAAAATTGACTTTGCCAATAAATGGAAGAGCCAATGCAGTTTTAGTGCAAACTACAAGACCCCTTTGGCCGTGTAGCATTTGCATGGTCTCCATTCTTGACTCAAATATACTGGTGAGAAACTAGGCTTGTTAGGAATTCCTACAGCTGTATTTGAAACCTGTTAAGTGTTTTTCCACCTATGTTGCAGCAGCCAGAAAAAACACCCACAAAACCAAACAACCCATTCCTAATCAACTCAGAAGCCAAAACATTACACACTCTTTTTGGCTACAGTATGCATCATCCTTTGCATTGGTTAGATTTTCAATGATTAGGGTTACATGTAACTATTCCTTATTTTTTGCAGTACATAGACATCATTTGAGAATGTCTAAAGTGGAATAGCGTAAGTAATAAAAATAATATAAAATAATCGCATTTTACAGAAAATCCAAACAAACAACAGCTTCTGACATAAGCTTTTCTGAACTCACCTTTCTTTTATCCATAAAATTTACCTTGTAGAATTAGGTTTAGACCTTGTATTACTGACCTATTTTGCCTTAATGTGGACCATACACAATTTAAGATTACATATCATTCCACTATGTGGTACGTTAGTCTCATTAACTATGACCTATTTTTCAGAGCCAATGATTCTCCTTCTGCCTAAAATCATGATTCTGCCATCTCTGTGATTATAAGCTATGAACAGACAGAAAATGATGCCGAGTGTTAGGGCCATTTATTTGGAGGAATTCGTTTCCATGTGTAGGGCTAAGAAAAGAAAAAGGAACACATCATAATATGCAAGATGGACAAGGCAGATTCATGAATGATTAAAATCAATGTGCTGTAAAACTCACCTTCACTATCTCTCTGCTGATGCATTAAATTAAAATCAATAAATAGGAGAAATGAAGTGACATTGCTCTGACAAAAAAAACTGCAAAACAGAATTACATGAAATGGCAGAATATCACAATGCAATGTAACACAGTAAAGAAATATAGAACGTACTCTCTTGAAAGAAACAAGCAGCTCAAACTGAAAAAGAAGGAATTTGGACTCTTAAAATTGCCTCTAAAGCAAAATACTGTACCTAAGTAAAGTAAAAGATTGCTGCAATTTATTTCTATCCTTACTAACACATCTTATCCCTTTGTTTACATTTTTTAGCATTTGCAGCAGCTCATTGTGCTTCAGCCTTCACACTTAATCTGTGCTGTGTTCCATGGGGCTGCAAATATTAGATTATACTGGAACATAAGACTATCTTATAATTGCAAATGAGGACACATCATGACACAGCAGCTTACCTCCACAACTGGCCCCATCAGCTTGCACACTGGATTGAATTGAAGAAGGGGCTGGAGGATCCCTGAAAGCCTGTAGCTGAGGAGTTTCTTCCTGGGTTGGCAAAAATGCAGAGCACAAGTCAGTTTCAAGGGCTTGTAGCTTTAACACAGAATTCTGCAGACAAAAGCAGAACATTGGGCTAGATAGAAAACAACAGAAATACAGCGACAGGTTTTCAGTTCACTGAGTCCATTAGCAGTATCTGCAGAAGGGGCGATCCACTAACAGCTCTTAAAGGGATGTGTAAGAGATCAAATTTGCATTATTCCATGTGTATCTTCATGTCCTCTGCTTATCTAAATCCTAACTTATATGGATAATTTAACACACGTGGGGGGAATGGTGATTTCGTCAGCAAAAGACAATTTGTTCTAGGAAGCCAATCTGAGACGGTGTCTGTTTTCTTGGTCTTGGAGCAATATGCTGCTATGCAAGCATTTCATTCATTGTGCTGACATCAGGATCTGATGACATTATGCCCCTCCCAGTTTACCATTCATAAAAAAAACCCCTAAAAACAAAACCTCTCTACAGCATATTGTAAAGTATCCCGCAGTGAACAAAGAGTTACAGACAGCTACACAGTCTTCCTCAGGGTTTTTGGAAGAGGTTGCATTTTATTTGTTCTTGTACAGACATTTTTTGTATGGAGGTTGTTGCTGGTTCTATCAGGCTATCATATCATTTTCCATCAGCTGCAAAGGCAAAATTAACAGATCTTTGTCGCTCACTGCAGACAACTCAATGAGGACAAGGCTGCTTATCTATACCAGTACCTTCAGCTACTGTTCCACGCTTGGTCCATTTTTCATTTTAAATCTTCAATGCTGAGTGTAATATTCAGATGTACAATCTGACACAAGCATCTTGCTGTGATGCAAATGCTCTGAAAGCCTAATCACCACCTGACTGGATTAAATGAGTCACTCCTGACACTCTGTCTGTTCAATTACTCTCCCTCAAGGGGAATACAGATAGCAATGGAAGATGCATAAAAATACAGAGGGCTGTCTAAAAGCTCACAAAGTTGAAACACATAAAACCAAGACAAGTGAAACAATAAAGCACTTGCTGACAAAATCAGCATTGCCCCAAAAATATTTGTCCTCATGCTTATGTATCCTTAATTTTATATCCCTAATTATATCTGCTCAGGGTTATCAAGATGTAGATTCTTTCTGAACAGGGATGACCCAAACATCTATGCAAATTATAGCTTCCCCTGTGTACCAAAATCAGTGACGCATCATGCAAATTAATAAATCTGTGCAATTTTTACTCTCTTGTGACATAGCCACTTTATAAACCCCATGTCAGTAGAGTTTTCTGTTAAAGGTACATTTGGGCTGTGGGCAATAAAATAGAAATTTGAGAGAAGATTCCCAGCTCCGATCTGCTCCCTTTGGGGCGTTCAGGCAGTGCAAGGGAGTGGAAATTGGCTCCTTGTTGGGTATACCCAGGGAGGGGGAATCTCTACCAGGCATAGAACTGGCATAATCTGGGTCCAGGCCACTCTTCCGCAGCCTCCGACTCAGTCTGTGTGTAAGCAGGGGATTTGTCCCACCATAGTAGGGAAATTTCTCTATGTACGCAGTACCCTGGCTGAACCAAGTGACGAAAGGATCCGAGTCCCCACCTGAAAGCACTTTCATAGAGTCATAGATATTAAGGTCAGAAGGGACCATTATGATCTAACCTGACCTCCTGCATAATGCAGGCCACCGAATCTCACCCACCCACTCCTGCAATAAACCTCTCACCTACGTCTGAGCTACTGAAGTCCTCAAATCATGGTTTAAAGACTTCAAGGTGCAGAGAGTCCTCCAGCAAGCAATCCATGCCCCAAGCTGCAGAGGAAGGCGAAAAACCCCCAGGGCCTCTGCCAATCTGCCCTGGAGGAAAATTCCTTCCCGACCCCAAAAATGGCGATCAGCTGAACCCTGAGCATGTGGGCAAGATTCACCAGCCAGATACCCAGGAAAGAATTCTCTGTAGTAACTCAGATCCCACCCCATCTAACATCCCATCACAGACCATTGGGCCTATTTACCATGAATAGCTACAGATCAATTAATTGCCAAAATCATGTTATCCCATCATACCATCTCCTCCATAAACTTATAGAGTCTAACCTTAAAGCCAGATAGGTCTTTTGTCCCCACTGCTCCCCTTGGAAGGCAATTCCAAAACTTCACTCCTCTGATGGTTAGAAGCCTTCATCTAATTTCAAGTCTAAACTTCCCAATGACCACTTTATATCCATTTGTTCTTGTGTTCACATTGGTACTGAGCTTAAATAATTCCTCTCCCTCTCCGGTATTTATCCCTCTGATATATTTAGAGAGAGGAATCATACCTCCCCTCAACCTTCTTTTAGTTAGGCTAAACAAGCCAAGCTCCTTGAGTCTCCTTTCATAAGACAGGTTTTCCATTCCTCAGATCATCCTAGTAGCCCTTCTTTGTACCTGTTCCAGTTTCAATTCATCCCTCTTAAACATGGGAGACCAGAACTGCACACAGTATTCCAGGTGAGGTCTCACCAGTGCTTTATATAACGGTACTAACACCTCCTTATCTCTATTGGAAATACCTCGCCCGATGCATCCCAAGACCACATTAGCTTTTTTCATGGCCATATCACATTGGCGGCTCATAGTCATCCTGTGGTCAACCAATACTCCAAGGTCCTTCTCCTCCTCCGTTACTTCTAATTGATGTGTCCCAAAACCGATCCCTGAGGAACTCCACTGGTAACCTCCCTCCAGTCTGACAGTTCACCTTTCAGTATGACCCGCTGTAGTCTCCCTTTTAACCAATTCCTTATCCACCTTTCAATTTTCATATTGATCCCCATCTTTTTCAATTTAACCAATAATTCCCCATGTGGCACCATATCAAACGCCTTACTGAAATCTAGGTAAATTAGATCCACTGCGTTTCCTTGGTGTAAAAAATCTGTTACTTTCTCAAAGAAGGAGATCGGGTTGGTTTGGCTCAATTTACCTTTTGTAAAACCATGTTGTATTTTGTCCTATTTACCATTGACCTCAATGTCCTTAACTACTTTCTCCTTCAAAATTTTTTCCAAGACCTTGCATATTACAGATGTCAAACTAACAGGCCTGTATTACCCGGATCACTTTTTTTTACCTTTCTTAAAAATAGGAATTATGTTAGCAATTCTCCAGTCATACGGTACAACCCCTGAGTTTACAGATTCCTTAAAAATTCTTGCTAATGGGCTTGCAATTTCATGTGCCAATTGCTTTAATATTCTTGGATGAAGATTATCTGGGCCCCCCGATTTAGTCCCATTAAGCTGTTCGAGTTTCGCTTCTACCTCAGATATGGTAATATCTACCTCCATATCCTCATTCCCATTTGTCATGCTACCATTATCCCTAAGATCCTCATTTGCCTCATTAGAGACTGAGGCAAAGTATTAGTTTAGATATTGGGCTATGCCTAGATTATCCTTAACCTCCACTCCATCCTCATTGTTTAGCAGTCCCACTTCTTCTTTATTTGTTTTCTTCCTATTTATATGGCTATAGAACCTTTTACTATTGGTTTTAATTCCCTTCGCATTGGTGTACAAACATCTTAATTTTTGTTGTTTGGCCTCGCTCACATTCTTCACCTGATTAGGCACGGACATTCTACAGCCAGTATGACCTATTAGACTGGTATCCACACTGTCCTTCCTCCTTATGTCCATTCTCCTACCCATGGCTGTATCCTTTCTTACTTAGTTTTCTTCCCTCTCAATGCTAAAATCCAGCGTGGAGATTACCTGGACATCTCCCCCAAATTCCTAGTATAAAGCTCTCTTAATCAGTTGTGCCAGCCTCCATCCTAGAAGTTTATTTCCTTCCCTACTCAGATCCCAAGAGAACTGTCCTCTGTCCATGAATGCCTCCAAGTGGCCATACATCCCAAAGCCCTCCTTATAGCACCACTGCCTGAGCCATCTGTTGATAGTTATAATCTTGTCACATCTTTGTTGCCCTTCTCTAGGAACAGGCAGAATCCCACTAAAGATCACCTGAGCCTCCATTTCCTTAATCGTCTTCCCCAGCCTGGCATCGTCTCCCTTGATACGTTCCAGTGAGAATCTACTGGTATCATTTGTTCCTACATGAAGGACGATCAGTGGATTCTTTCCCGCTCCCTTTAGGATCCTCTTCAACCTCAGTTCCACATCCCGTATCTTAGCACCTGGAAGACAGCACACCCTTCTATTCTCTGGATCCGCTCTGGTTACAGGCCTGTCCATTCTCCTCAGTAAGAGTCCCCGATCACGTAGACCTGCCTTTTCCTGGTGACGGTGCAATTCTCCGGTCTATCCACTGTTCCCTCTGGCTGCAAGTTCTTTCCATTCCTATTCTCTCTGGTGCCTGCCCATCTTTACTTTCCCTCCTGGTGCCAAGTGAATAGGACTCACATCACACGGGAAGGACTGAGCCCAGGGGTTCCTGGATATTTATCTCAGTACCCAATGGGCACCTCTGGGATGGGATGAGGGTGCCCCTATTCTAGGATACTCCTAACTCACTGGTAACCCTTTGATGACTGCAATTCACTTAAACACACACAAAATCCATTTACACCAAAACCATTTCTTGGGGATTAAACAACACTGCACAGCATAAACATTGTGAGGAACTGGCTTTCGTAAGGTTCAATGCAGCAGTCTCTGAAGTGCAGTAAATTTCACAGTTACAACAAATGTGCAAGTCCAGTATCTTCTTCCTGGACTTGGACGTGTTGCTAGGTATACATGTCGGTGAGGACTAACACATTTTCATTCTTCTCTTGCAGGGTGTAGTACATTGCTAAGACTACCATTGGGGCTGTAACATTGATGCAAATTAAAGGAGCGCTGGTGCGAAGAAATATGTCATTGGCTAGGGCATATTGCTTGCTTAACCCAGGACTGCACATCACTAACCATTGTGGGCCAGTAATGACTTATGTCCTGGGTGCCCCATCTCTGAAATGCCTTCCATGGTCATGGTTAGCCTCATCAACTTGCTTGCATAATGATACCAGCACTACCAGTTGCCTCACTTCTTCTCCTTCTCTTGGATCATATAAAACCCAGGACAACACTCCATGGTGAAATTTAAGCTGTTCCCATGGCTGACTTAATTTCCTGGATTGTGGGTCCTTGATTCCAAATGTCCGGTTACATCTAGTTCTAACTTCTGCTAGGACTAATCTGATGTTACCCTGCTGCTGCAGAACCTGAATTTCTTCCCAGGAGTACACTGAAATCATTAGGTCATTCCTGAAAGACAAAGGATTTCTCCCCGATGCATTCTGGGAAGTTTTCCTCACACATTAATAACCCTCAGGTTCTGGCTCCTCCAGCCACAAGCATACCTGCACGACATCTTCAGGGATTACTAGGAAATCCTTTTCTAAGTCCTCACTCACCTCTGGGTCTTCCATTAGGGACAGTCAATACAATGAGTCAGAATTGGTGTTTTGTCTTCCCAGCTTGTAATGCACTTCAAAAATGCTCAGCATCATCCAGGTTGGTGGTTGGCAGGTATTGGAAAGGACTGTGATCTGAAACCAACGTGAACATTGAGTATATCAAACTTTTCTGTGACAGCCCATTTAACGGCAAGCAACTCCAGCTTAAAGGCACTGTAGTTCTTGTCATTTTTCTCTGAATGCCTTAACCTACAGCTTGAATACACAACCACATGTTCAGCCCCACCTCCCCCTTTGTTTTTGACTCAGTACCGCATCTAGGCCATGGAGGCTCTTATCTCTGGTCGCTATGAAAGGCAGACTAAAGTCAGGATATGAGAGTACAGCTGGTGTCATTAACTGTAGTCTTAGCTCATTGAAGGCTTCTTGACAAGGCAACATCCCCCACAAAGTGTAGTGCATGGTCATTCCCCTTCTTTCAGCCCATTTGGCAAACTAGCTGATGTAAAGGTGCAGCAATGTGTGGAAATTTGGGGATGAACCATCTGTAGTAGAGACAGGCCAGTTTTTCAATGTATTGGACTTCTCTTTGTCTACCTGGATGCCATCTGTCAACATCATATGGCCCAAGAATTTGACTTCCGCTTGTAAGAGGCAACACTTGCTAGGTTTCAGTTTCAAGTCATGCTCCTTCAAACATGTGAAGATCAAATCCAGCTTCTGTATATGACTTTTGAAGCCTCTGGAGAACACAGTAATATCATCTAGATATATAAACAAGGTGTCCAGAATGTAGTCTGCCAACACTCCCTCTGTTAGCCTCTGGAATGTAGTAGGCACAGTGCACAAGCCAAATGGTAATCATGTCCATTCAAACAGCCTGAAAGGAGTCGGTACTGCAGTCTTTTCCCTATCTTGTGCTTCCACTGCTACTTGGAAATAGCCCAAAGTCAGAGCAAGGGTTAAGAACACTCTTGCATTTTCCAATACATCTAATGATTTCTCCGCACAGAGCAGTGGGCAGATGTCCTAACATGTCATTTCATTCAGTTTCTTGAAATCACAACCAAAACACTCTGCCATCCTTTTTGATCATGATTACTGCAGGCAATGCCCAGGGACTGTGGCTTTCCTTAAGAACACCTTGGAATACCAGAATGGGGACATGCTTTTTAACCTCTTGAAACACTTGTGGAAAAATTCTCTCATGTTTCTGCTGTATTGGGTTAGTGACCACCGTGTGTATACAACCCTTAACCAGGGTGGTATAATCAATGTCTTGGTCATCCTTAGAAAAGACTTCTATTGCTTCTCTACTGACACCCTTTATTCACTCGTCTGTGCTGGAGTCAGCCCTTGGAGCTCCTGAATTGGAACGGGCAGTTTCCTACCACGTCCTTCTCTAGCAGAGGCAACTTGTTCTCCTTTCTTGTCACCAGCAGCTTATCTCAATTCTCTGCAAAGGTCACCTCCACCTAAGAGACCACTTCCTCAGACCAACGTACCCCTGCAATTCTGGTTTGAAGATACAACTCCACAGCCTATACATTTGAGTATAGAAGTCTCACTGGTATTCTTCCTTTGATGACATTAGCCAGTACATTGGCTATCCAATACCAATAGGTAGGCTTGCCCCAGACATAGGATCTACAAGCACTTCATATCCATTGATATTTCCTGATACCCAGCAGTGTCCATCAATGATCTTCTCATTCCAGGGAGGAATGACCACTTCTGTCTTCTGGCCACTTTAACATATCAGATCTGCCCAGCAGGATCCAGAGAATCACACTCTCTCTCCACTCAAGCCAATACTCTATTCAGTGCAGCATTTTTCTTAGTGTGCTCATGACAGTTCATCCGCCCTGGTTCTCTCTCTTCAATAATGATGTTCATCACTAGAATCTCTGGGACTCCATCTCTGGGACTTCCTCCAGAGACTGTGGCTTTCAGGATGAAGATGCATTTTTTTGCAGTGTCTCACCCATGTACTCTATGTCTGCTCTGAGGCATCCCAGCACTGGGATTGCCAGTCCATTAGCTGACACTAGACATATGTGTTGTGTATAATTGGCTCCTTATCCTTCAAATATTTTCAAAAATGTGACTCAGTATTGGCGGTGACTTCTGAGCCAGTGTCTAACGAACAGCTGGTCTTCACCTCTGCTATAAGTACTTCAAATATTAAGCACCCAGTAACAGTGCTTGCAAGAGCAAGACATTCATTCAGAATTAATTACTTAAATTTCATCACTATTCATTCAAAAATTATATATTTTATATGATTTCTGTGGTCTGAAATAGTAGACACAGCTCTTCCTGTGCCACTTCCATGAAGTGTAAGGGCTACATGATCTGCATAGATGCAGCCCACTTATTATTTACATTATCCTATCACCCAAGAGCCCCAGTCGTGATCAGAACCCCATTGTGCTAGGTGCTGTACACACAGAACTAAAAGACCATCCATGTCCTGAAGAGCTTATAATCTAAATAGACAGACACAGGGTGGGGGTAGGGGTAGAATACACAAGCAGAGTGAACAATGTGATGGTGGCAAACATCATGTTAGTTTCATATTTTTTCCTTTAGGTGGGTATGCTTAGGAGGGACTAAACTAATTGGAAAGAAAAGGAAGGGGGACATTGAAAGAAAGAGGGGGTGAGGGCACAGGACAAGGGAAAAGAGGGTAAGAGAGGCAGGTGTGGGGTGATGCAGAGGTTGAAAAGGCTGTGAGGAAGGGTGTGTTAGAGAAAACAGCCAATCAGCACACGGTAGAGAAAGCCCAGTCAAAACCGTATAAAGTTCTTTAAACATCTGAAGTTCCTTGCTTTGGCTGTTTCTGCACCTACCAGCGGGCATCTCGGGCTGCTGCCTCTCTGCAGCTTTCTCCCAAGTCCATGTGACAGGTGGAAAGGGAGATAACACATGGGTCCTAGTGCTCCCAGAGTGAATGTATGTGGGGTCTCCCATGCACAGTTCTGGATTCAAGGGGTGCCAGGAGGAGGAGTTGCCCAGCTGGGCTCCACTCTACCTACCCCTCCAGTACTGCAGTCCCTGCTTTGGCTGCTTCTGATCATACCTGCAGTTGTCTCAGTATCTCTCACCAAAGCCTCATCAGCCTACGTGGCACCAGAGTGGAGAGCCTTTCTGCAGTGCATAGGAGATGCACCTTGTGTGATCATCCCCTGTGCAGCCCTGTGTGGCATTTTAAGTGGTGGTGGAGAGAGTATTTTGCTAGCCCTCCACACCAGGGCTGCTGAATTTCACCCCCACTGAATAATGTTTGGAAACAACAAGGTGGCTAGTTATATTAAAGAAAACCTTTTTTAAAACGATCTGCTACCAGTTGTCTTGGTAAGTGATTCTGCCTTAGGGCCCCCTCCAGCTGAAAACAGCCACAACCAATGGTGCGGATCATGAGTTTTAGTGGGCAATAGCCTTTCTTCAGTGGCCATGGTGGCTTAGTTAGGCATTCCACATGTGTCAATCAGCCAGTAAGAGTTTGAGAGAGGCTATGGGCCTGATTCTCCACTCCCTTGAACTTCATGCTCAGTTACACAGGTGCAAAGTGAATGGAAAATAATACCAATTCACAATGGTAGTGTTTTACTATTGGCACAGGTGTAAACGACTGCACAAAGTGCAGGCTAATGGAGGGTCTGATCCTCTCACTGAATTTCCCCTTGTGCTTCTCCCTGATGACAAAGGCATACAAGGGAGACCTACTTAGTGTCTCCAACTTGCCTAATACTGAGGGTGAGGGCAGAGGCAAATATGGTTGGCCATGGGAATGCAAACAACTTATTTCCATAACAAGGGGAAATTATACTCCTTAATTTAGAATCGTCCTATTAATTTTTTTTTTAAATTATCCATAGCACTTATGGTAATCTCCAATATAAAAGCACTCACACAGACTACAATGCCTAACATTGTATTTTAGAAATGCTTATGCTGTAATTTACCAGCTGGTTTGTATTCAGCTGCTATAAATTATATTTTTCACCATCTGTGGAAGGTGGGTGGATGGTGGATTTTCACTGACTGGGGAAAGGCTAAAAATAATTAACAACAAATACACTTATATAATTTCCTGAATATGCCCTGGATAACGACTTGTTACATGGATATCAGCGTACATAATTCTGGTTAGTGTAATGTTAACAGAGTGCTGCAGAGACTGAAATATCCCATCAGCCTAACTATCTGCCCTTACCACCACCAAACTGGGCAGTCTGCTCAAGCTAGTGTGCTAAAAATAGCAGCAATAATTTTGCAGCAGAGGTGGCACTAGTTAGCTGTCTGTGTACAATCATGCCTGACCATCTGGGTCTGAGCCCAGGTGGCTAGCCCTTGCCACTGCCCATACCACAATGCCCACACTGCTATTTTAACGCGCTAGCTTGAGTGGAGCTAGTGGAGCTTGGAAGAGGTATACTAGGCCAGCCCCTGACATTCTGCTCACACTTCTACAGGTCACTAACCTAGAGATATGGGTGTACCATCAATGCAACATTCAGATATGGAGTCCTCCTCCTGAGCCCAGCTTTCAAGCCCTCACTCCTTTTCTTTTCTCTCCCAGTGTGAAAGGTGGCCATTGCTAGGCATAGCCAATAAGTCCCCATGGGTGGACCTCATGTGCCAAAAAGAACATTTTATTTCTACCTATAAATGTACAGCCTCCACCAAAATGGACTTCCCCCGCCAGTTGTCTGACCGTTAAAAAGTGGACTAGCTTTAGAGTTGTAGAACACATTCAGAAAGCTACAGAAATCATTGAGGATTCAGAAATAGAAGTTGAGACATCAACATTTGCATTGATTAGAGACCTACATGAGATCATGGACAAGGAGACATAGCTTGTTAGTTAAAATTCTCTCTTTCACTAACCCTTAGGAAAATGGCCAGTTCCTAGAGGACTGACTGACTATTTGGCAGGTTTTTGTCCAGGCTACTAAGGGAAGGAGGTTGGTCAGAGAAGCAAACAAAAAATTAGATGCATTTTTATACAGCTATAAAGAAAAGTTAAGTCACAAAGCGTGCTCACCAACCTTAACAGTATTTTGGTAAGATTATAAACTGAGAGTCACCTCCACTTAAGACAATTAAGCAACATTGATTTACACCAGCTGAGGCTAATACTTGGGACCTGATTCTGACCTCATACGGTTCTATGCTAGTGCAACACCACAGACTTCAGTGCAACTATTCCTGATTTACTTCAGTGTCAATGGAATAAGAATCTGGCTCCATACAGTGTGACATGAATGTCTAACACAAGCTTCCTTGAAAGAACACATGGTAACATTTAAAGTTATGCCTTTTTAAACTTTCTTAAAGTCAGAAGAAGAATATTTATGAGAAAATCTGCATGAATATAGATCTTTACTTCAAACATATTTTGGAAAGCTCACTGTATGGTCACCTTAATAAGAGTTTGTGCTTTACAAGTTTGAGAAAGGAGTAATTAATATCCTCTGGAAGGCAGTTTATTCAAACTTTAGTATCCTTTCAAAGCAATTAACAATTCAAAAGAATGGGGTGAGTGCCATTTAATTCCATTTCAGTGTCACAAGAAAAAAGTAAAAGCTTCATTAACCCAGATCAAAGAAAAATGTCTTGACTGCTTGTATTAAACTGAAAATAGATTATTACAGTTCATAACTTTAAAAAATGAGGAAATTTTCAGAATGCATTAAGGTGACAGAAAATAGAAATGATATATGATGGCATTTCTAGGTAGTAATTTCCTTTCTATGTGGAACCTACGGACAATGATCAGACACAATGAGATCTGCACTCTGATTATATCATGATATGGAGGAACTGTGAGGTTGCAGAAGGACTTTGGTGACACAAAAGTGACTTTATCCTAGTATGACATGTCTATTTACATCTTAGTTTCCCTTCTTCCCCATTTCTAAAAATGTGCCCAAAGCCTCTAGTTCCATGTACAGACTATTACAGCTCTTCTATATATTCTTTAGTTAAAATGCCAATCAAAAATTAAATCACCCTTGACTTTCCCCACTCCAAAAAAACCCTACCACCACCAAAGACTCTTTTAATGTTTCCCTCAAACTGCCACTTCAAGAAAAGTCTGGGAAAATACCATGGCCTAGTTCAACAAACTCAGGTTCAGTTCTTCCCTATACCTTTGAAGAGCAAATTAAGAGTCCCCCATTGAAAACATCCTTCCCCAAACATCCGGTTGAACAGATGTACGAACTGTCCACTTGAGCATCCCAGATGATCCAAACCACTGGGTTGGACAATGGAAGACAGGCTGCATCTGAGACACAGATCCCAAACCATAAAGAGTTTGATGGATCAGTATTAATCCCTTAAACTACACACAGCCTCAAGCACTCCTGTGAAGGAGGCTAAGACAGCCTGCTTCTCCTCTGCCTCAGAGATCACAAAGCCATGCCCCCCTGAGAACTTTCTGGACCATAAATGTTTTTATATGCTACAGAAATTCTCACTGTAAGGAATTATCGTATTTCACAGAGAAGATCACTTGCATCTAGAATGGACTCTCGGGATACTAAGAACAAGCACAGAACTGAAAAAACACCACCATCACAACACAACTTGGCCCATTCGCACACGTAGCAGTCATGGAAGCATAGAGAAATCACCTATGTTTCTGGACCCCTGCCCTCTGTACCTAGGAAAATAAAGTAGAGAGATATTGGTTTTTGAAGAGCAAGATCTATCAATCGCCCTAATATCCACCATTATTATTAAGTTAGTCTTAAACCCTGTGAACCTCATTGTTACTGGATACCCAGAAAGCTCCAGTGCCACAAAGCAACCAGTCAGGCAAATTTAAAGTCATGGGAAAAGACACCTGGAAAAGAAGGGAAGAGAGGTAGCAAAAGCTGGGACAGAGCATGAACCCTTCATCTGGTCTGTCCTTTCTCAGTTTAGAAGGCAAATGGGGAGACTGGAAAATAACCAGAACCTCCAGTTGGTATTCTCTGGACAGGGGCGTTTCAGGCCTCCCTGTCACATACCGATTACCCCCATAGGCCCCAAATGGCCATGCTCTGCCCTTCCCCAAGTATACAGCCTGTGCGGGAGGTAGGGGATTCTCTTGTATCTGGATTATTTTTAAATAGCACATTTGTGTTTAATTATTGATGGACTTTTCAGATTTGTAAAATTGTCCGGGGCAAAAAGCATGATAAACCACTCTTTCAACCTTGAAAATCCTTTCGTAGAATCATAGAATACCAGGGTTGGAATGGACCTCAGGAGGTGATCTAGTCCAACCCCCTGCTCAGAGCAGGACAAATCCCCAATTTTTGCCCTGATCCCAAATGGCCCCCTCAAGGATTGAACTCACAACCCTGGGTTTAGCAGGCCAATGCTCAAACCACTGAACTATCCCTCACACTGGGAGTCAGGACCCCTCAGGGAGTCTCAAGGTTATTACATGGGGGGGTCACGAGCTGTCAGCCTCCACATCAAACCCCGCTTTGCCTCCTGCATTTATAATGGTGTTAAATATATGTAAAAGTGTTTTTAATTTATAAGGGGGGGTGGTCACACTCAGAGGCTTGCTATGTGAAAGGGGTCACCAGTACAAAAGTTTGAGAACCACTGCTTTAAAGTAATTAATATAGAAAAGAACTGGATTAGTATCAACTTGTTTGATTTCTGTATTGCAAGAAAATAGAAAGTGGCATTAGAACAATATAAAAATCCCGCCCCCCTTATTAATCTGAAATCACAGTTCCAGCTAAAAATAAATTAGAATGTTTTCAATACATATTCTTGGCAAAGAACAATAGAGAGCTGCAGTATCTGTTTTGGCAGTTTGTGCGTCTTGAGGCTTATGACATCTTAAGTGCAGAATTTCCTTTATGTGGAACAAACCAGGAGTAATAAGACACACACAGATCTGCACTGTGCTTGTATCATGCCATGGGTGAGCTGTGAGGAGGCAGAATGCCCTCAATGACCCAAGGAGCGAATTTATCTTGGTATGGCACATGCCCACTTGGGTTTGCATTAGTCCTGAAACAGTCCTGAAATATAGAAATTCTGATTATGTTCTCCTGGACTATCCCTCTATCATTACAAGTAAACATGATCCATATTAACAGTATATTTTAATTGCTTTTATTTATTGTCTTTACTGCATGTTTATCATAACATTTGAAGTACGTTCTGCATGAATTTTATATTCTGATATTTTAATTGTGGAAGTTTCACTGGTTTCTGCAGCTGAGCTGTCAGAAGAACTAACAATTTATTGAGGTAAATTTCTCACGCGCTTTACATCCTGGCACCAGACTACCACAGGACATTTCCACATGCTTCTCTTTCAATGGTTGGACATGGATGGTGTCTTCTTATTTATATTATAAATTTTAATATTGATCTGAGTTATGGTGACATCAGCACACAGAAAAGGACTCCGAGTAATGAACTGATTACACCTGAATTTCCTTAAAAGGACAGATGGTGGTTTTCTATTAATATACGTCAAGGCCCTATTAATAGGCATGGATGTTCTCTGGCTCATTGTGGTAACAATCTTCTTCCATGGCCTGAAAGTGTCCCCCTCCCCTCATCTTCCTTCCCCATTTTTGTCTCTGCTGCCTTATCCTACACCTTATAAAATAAAGTCTCTTGTTCAGAACTTTTCAGAGTGTAACAGGCCTTTACACTAGTATGAGATTGCCTTTATTTGTGAAGTGGCTTTGTAAGGTTACCCATTTCCTAGGCCAATTGCACAGCCTGTATTTTGGCTTCCAATATGTTGACTCAATTGTTTGAGTTTGGCATAAGGCTGCCCATTGTTTGATAGACAGTAGGAGCTTGAGAGTAGCAGCCGTGTTAGTCTGTATCCGCAAAAAGAAAAGGAGTGCTTGTGGCACTGTAGAGACTAACAAATTTATTTGAGCATAAGCGTTCATGAGCTGCTCAAATAAATTTGTTAGTCTCTAAGGTGCCACAAGTACTCCTTTTCTTTTTAGTATGAGCTTGCTGTCACACAAAGAGCTTCTCTGTGTCATATTCTTTGACATCCACATTAAAACTAACTATTATTTTAGCAGTCAGAAATATGTGCAATTCCTTTTGTTTTCATTTCTTCCTTTTCTCTCCCACAATCTGCTCCTCTGATCACTGGATAAATGCACCTCATGCATCAATCTTTTTTCATCTTGCCTAGTGGCGTTTCCTGACTACTTTGTCCCCTCCCACTCCTTAATATAGCCTTAATTTTTAAACAAAATGGAAGTGCTGTTCTAATGCATTTCAGTTGTGATGTGAGGACCAAACAAAATTATAGCAACTTAAGATCTCTCTCCGTATTGCTAACACCAATCACTTAGAAATCATGATTCAGACACTAGAAATCATAAGATTGGCTTAAAATCATGAGATTTTGAAAAAATTGGGGTTCTTTTTATTTGCCTTCTAGTTTTTGAGCCCTTAGGGTTTGCCCTGG